>NC_040089.1:34180537-35674912 GCF_003369695.1 Bos indicus x Bos taurus | reverse complement strand
AGGGTTGCTATTATCCTGACTTCTAACTAAATAGATTGTTTTTGCCTGGTTTGGCTTCCTTGAGTCAACATTTTGCTTGTGAGATTTATCTACATTACCACATTCTTGGTTCATTCTTCTCCTGGATGTATGTTTCATTGTGTGAGTATCCCCGATGAATTGTGGATGGACATCTGGATAATGCCCAATTTGGGACTTTAATAAACAGGGTTGTTAGAACATTCTTCACATGTCTTTTGGCGACTATAAATCCACATTCTGTGGGATAGATACCTAGGAGTGGAATTACCTAGTGATTGGTAAATGTTTTCCAATGTGATTACCAAATACTTTAATTTTAAAAGATACTTTTACATCAAGAGGGCAAATGGAGAACCAGTACTACTTATCATAAACAGAAGATAACCATACTTAATAAATAACATAAAAAGATCTAGATAATGTCTGCTGAGAGCTGTGCACCTGAGGCCCCACTAGCTTTGGCAGCTACCATGTGCAAATATTAGAGAGGTGTTGAAGAGGCTCTGCTACTAAATACTTTGTTCTTAATTACAGAGAACATGTGCAAATATGATTACTCCCCACTACAAGATTCACCTGTCAATATAGGAAATGTAGTTTCAGTCCCTGGGTCAGGAAGATCCCGTGGAGAAAGAAATGGCAACCCACTCCAGTTTTCTTGTCTGGGAAATCCCATGAATAGAGTAGCCTGGTGGGCTACTGTCCATGGGGCCGCAAAGAATCAGACACAACTTAGCAACTAAACAACAACAAGATTCAGTGCCATTTAATGCTGCTTTCTGGGGCTTCCCTGATAGCTCAGTTGTTAAAGAATCTGCCTGCAATGCAGGAGACCCCGGTTGGATCTCTGGGTCAGGAAGATCTTCTGGAGAAGGGATAGGCTCCCCACTCCAGTATTCTTGGGCTTCCCTTGTGGCTCAGCTGGTAAAGAATCTGCCTGCAATGCGGGAGACCTGGGTTTGATCCTTGGGTTGGGAAGATCCCCTGGAGAAGGGAAAGGCTACCAACTCCAGTATTCTGGCCTGGAGAATTTCATGGACTGTATAGTTTATGGGGTCGCAAAGAGTCGGACACGACTGAGTGACTTTCACTTTTCACTTTTTCATTGCTGCTTTCTACCTAAAATCATCAAGTATACCACAAGTGGTAAATGAGATGTAATTTTAGGGGAAACAAAGAATGATACAATGTGAATATTTTTTCTGATTCTTTTTTAAAAATTAATTTATTTTAATTGGAGGCTAATTACTTTACAGTATTGTAGTGGTTTTTGCCATACATTGACATGTATCAGCCATGGGTGTACTTGTGTTCCCCATCCTGAACCCCTCTCCCACCTCCCTCCCCATCCCATCCCTCAGGGTCATCCCAGTGCACCAGCCCTGAGCACCATGTCTGATTCTAACATTCTTTGACTCCATAGACTAGCAGTTCTCAAATCGAGGGTGATTTTTCCTTCCAGTTGGCAATGTCTGGAGACATTCGTGTTTGTCACCACTGACATCTAGTGTGTAGAGGTCACAATTGCTATTAAACATCTTATGATGCCCAGGAAAGCTTCCCACTCCCAACCAAAGAATTATCCACCCCCTAATGTCCATAGTGCCAAGTCGAAGAAGACTGCTGTAGACAGCGATGTCACAATTGTGAGGGTTTTTCCATGAAAGCATAGTTGAACTTTGCAGTGATCAAAGGGATTCTGCACGGAAAATCATTAACTAGCAATTTCCCAGAGAGCAAATTAAAAGACAAGCGGTCAGTGTAGGCAGACATCAGATTGAGACCTGCTCCCTGGTCCTTTCACCTACATTTGAAACCCATACCAGAATGAAATCATTTTCACAACAAGAACAGGTTCTACTTACTTCCTAGGCAACAGGTCCCTCAGAGTCCCTCCAAAAGAAATTATGCTAATTACAACTCCCTACAAGTGAAAAAGCATACTTCTAATCACCTTGTTTCTGCTGTTACTGACTTGACTGACATCTGGGGAGAAAGTTGCTTCCAAGATCTTGTATCCTCACTCAAGTGGAGTGCATTTGGAAAAGCGCTTTTCTCTGCCTCACTTTTTAGACTACTAATGTTAAAGGAAATGTACTCAGTGATCTTTACAACATCTCCATGAAGTATTCTAACAATATACATTTTCTCAATTATGGAACTCCAGGGTTTGATAATGAAGGGGAGACAGTGCCAGAGTTCGAACTCAGATTTTCCTGTGGTTAGCTCCCTAGGCTCAATTACATTTTCTTTCATCATGGATTCAAGGCCCCTTGTCACTTCAGTCCAACAAAGAGGAAAAAAGATGAGATAATGGAGAAGAATAATAAGAAGTTCTTTTTAAAAATCAAGAAATAAGCACTATGTAGTGGAAAGCCAATTAAAGAGAAAGGCTGAAAATAAAAAATAAATAAGCCTCCTTCAGCACTGCAAAAGTGCAAAGTGCTTTGGAAACAACCCGCTGATCTCTCATTTAATGCTATGGACTTTATGTAGATTAAATGAATACAAAAATCCTATTTTACCATATAATTGGTTTGGGAAAGAAAACATTCACTGATATTATCCTGAGTTGCAATTCTTTCAGAATAAAAGGTCCTGTTTAAAATTGAACTTTCAGTTTTATAACTTATCCAGAAGTAATCCATCAAATAAGAAAGTGTTGCAAGGAGAAGTATTGTTTGAATTGGGAATTTTCCTCTTGGAGTTGGCCAGCAGGCATTTTTTTTTTTTTTTTTTGCACACCTACTGAAAGAGTTTGTTATCAATCAATCCATCTTCCTGACACCTTAAAATCATATTTGAGGAATTAGCTTTTGGCTCAAGTCTCAGGATCTGACTTGAAGTCTATAGTGGGAAATCTAGAAAAGCCCAGGTAAAGACAAAGCAGGGTTGAATCTGATATTAGAGAATTGGTCATGTGTAAATATGTTCTTACACTTAATTAGGTTTTCACTTAAGTACAAACTCTATCTAAATGCTTTGAGGGCCTAAGGACAATTTCATAGAACACCATCAATACCTATTTGGGTAGTAACAATCTACACAGAAACTAATGTTTTTTGTCTTTAAATCATAGAAGGTCACAGAAAATCATAGGTAACATAGGAGGTCACGAAAAGGGTTCATAGGGCTGCATCTATATAAACTAGCAGTGTAATAATTTTTTTAATGGAGGTACTCACAAAGGGTATCACTTTTCTCTTACCAAGTAGGAACTTTTAAAAAGTATTTAAAATCTACCGTCATCACCTTAAAAAAAGAAAAGGACATTTTAACCCTAGCACAAGCCACTGGAAACCACTGAGGCAGAGATGATCTGGCCCACCAATTTTCAAATTTTTGATTTTGATCTTAACACTTTTTTTAAAAAGTCTTTTAAAAGACTTTTTTTAAAAGACTTTTTGATTTTAAGACTTTTAAAAATTTTTAATTAGAGGATAATTGCTTTACAGTGTTGTATTGGTTTCTGCCATTCAACGATGTGAATCAGCAATAAGTATATATATATAGTCCCTCTCTCTTGAACTTCCCTGCCACTCCCCCATCCCACCTCTCTAGGTTTAAGACTCCTGTTAACTCCTAAACTGTTGAGAGCCCTATTAGATTTTATGTGAATTGTATTTATTGAAATTTATGATATTAGATATTTAAGACTAAAAATGATTTTGAAACACAAGGTTACATAAGAACACATTCAGGATGATGACATCATCACGTAGCATGGAGGTTCCAGAAAACTGCACTCTTCACAAGTGAAAGTGTGAGAGTGAAAAAATAATATAATCAGTATTTAGTGTCATCAGGAAAATAGTTTTAACCATGAGCTTGAAAGGCTCATGAAAGGGCTTGAAAGCTCATAAGGCTGCTTGAAAAGGCCTTAGGAAACCTCAGATGCTGCCAGACCATTCTTTGAGAGTGGCTGACCTAGTCTGCTGATGGTGACTGCAGCCATGAAATTAAAAGATGCTTACTCCTTGGAAGGAAAGTTATGACCAACCTAGATAGTATATTCAAAAGCAGGGACATTACTTTGCCAACAAAGTTTCATCTAGTCAAGGCTATGGTTTTTCCTGTGGTCATGTATGGATGTGAGAGTTGGACTGTGAAGAAGGCTGAGCGCCGAAGAATTGATGCTTTTGAACTGTGGTGTTGGAGAAGACTCCTGAGAGTCCCTTGAACTGCAAGGAGATCCAACCAGTCCATTCTGAAGGAGATCAGCCCTGGGATTTCTTTGGAAGGAATGATGCTAAAGCTGAAACTCCAGTACTTTGGCCACCTCATGCGAAGAGTTGACTCATTGGAAAAGACTCTGATGCTGGGAGGGATTGGGGGTGGGAGGAGGAGGGGACGACAGAGGATGAGATGGCTGGATGGCATCACTAACTCGATGGACTTGAGTCTGAGTGAACTCCAGGGGTTGGTGATGGACAGGAAGGCCTGGCGTGCTGCGATTCATGGGGTTGCAAAGAGTCGAACACAACTGAGCCACTGAACTGAACTGACCTAGTCCAATGCCTTTCTTGTACTGATGAGGAAACTGAGGTTTAAAAGGACAAGTGATCTTTTCCAAGGTGACAGGTGTAAAAAGGTTAAAGCACATGTTCACACACATGTATGTACATAAACTTTGAATCCCATGTTATTAAACTCTGGATCCTGCCCCACTTCTCGAGGGTAACAGAGTAGAAAGTGAAATGGAGAACCTGACCATTAGAAGATTCCATATACTTTTCCTGACCTCACTGTGAAAGAGATTTCTTGATGGTAGATTATAGTAATAATGACTAAAAGTAGAACTGCAAAACTTTTAGCAATCTAAGGAAGAATCTTTCCATATTAAAGACTGTTCTGCTTAAAGCAGCAGCTTTCTGCTGGAATACCAATTTCCCTAACTTGGACAGAACAAAAGAATAATTTGAAAAGAAAGGTCTTCATTTGTAGTTTGTTGTTTTTTGAGTTTTAGCCAGACCCTGAATGGAAGACTATAGTGCCATTTAAATGACATAAAAGAACCAATTTCTCAGCAATGCCAATACTAGAGCTTGTGCATGCTGTTTGAATGCATGGTGAGGAAAGCATATCTCAAAGTTAATGTTGTCTGTGAAGTTTTATTTCTTTGTCTTTTGGGTGGAAAATATATGGGTTTAATATATTATTGCTTGTATTAAGCTACCTTGTTTATGCTGACTAAAAAGTAGTAGTTTCAAAGCTGAAGATTCTCTTGAAAATTAACACTTTCAAATCAGTCATTCCACAAAATTTCCTTAGCTCATCTTAGCTCTGTCACAGAACATCTCTTTTTGTCAAGGGAGAGGTCATCTGCATTCCTAAACTTTTTATATTAAATTAATAAAAACTGAAAAATGAGTGAGTGAGTTTGGCAAATGACTAGCTTCCCTCTTCTACACAATGGGAACACGAGCGCCTGTCTCACAAAGCTCCAGTCTAAAAGGTGTAGCCTACTGTGTATGATCCCCATTATGACCCAGCATGACCTGTGTTCTTGTTAGCTCTGCTATTAGAGAGACTTTGGTCCAAGTGGCCTGGCATTTCTCTGGACTTAGCAAAATGCTTATCTACAAAGTGAAGACAGGGCTTCACTTTGAAAGTCAAACTCTTAGCTCCAGACATAATAATAGCTCAGTAAACACAAGCCATTTTTATTTTAATTATTAATACAATGTTATTTCTAGTAGGGAAGAATTCACTGGGATGGTCTGAAATGTATCTTAGTCCAATAGTATTTCTGGGTCTGAGATGTCTGCATTCCTATGGAGCCCATCAATTAGGAAAGACTCCATCCCACTAGGTACATTCTCAGGGTATTTCTTTCCATTATCCTAATTAAGGAATGATTTATGTAACACATATTTGCATGACTGGAAAATAACACTTTAAAGTAATTGTCTTCTGAACTATGTGTCAGCTGAGAGCTAAGGTGGTTAATATAGTATGATACCCACAAACCTACCAGGTGACAACTTTACTCTGCCATCTTTCAGTTTACAGGGCAACAGTGAGCTGCTGTTCCCTGGAAAATATCTAGCTATATTATTTTCAAATCTTTCAATATATAATTTTTTTTAATGGATGAGAATTAAAAAAAATACTTCACAATAATTCCACTGTTTGGATGTTTCTAGTTTCATATTCCTGGATAAAAGATCTCCTATTATATGCATATTGGTAGCTTCATGTATATAAGAATATGTTTGTTAGACCCAAATGTGTTTAATATGATTGCTGGGTTGAAAGGAAGATTTCTTATCATATGCTCTTTATTTTCATAATTATTATTTTTATAGATTTTATTAAAATCAGCTGTGGGAAAAGTATTATTATAAAATATCTGAGATCTAAATTCATGCAGTAAGGTGGTTACAGAATTTTGACTATCTTAATTCTATTGAACATGCACAGAATTGTAATTTGCAAGTGCACAAATCAAGGAATCAGGAAATGAAGCTTACAAATGCAAACTTATCATGAAATCTTGAATTGGCAGAAGTAATTCTGGGATGTGTATAGGAAAATGTGATGCTTGCACTTCTAAGCAGATAAGACTGACGTGCAATGAAATGTTTGTAAAGTTCTACTAAAAATTTGGCCCCAATGCTGCATCAAGTTATATAAATATTAATTTGGGAAACTAATGAGTGCAGCTGCATTTTGAGTTTGCCAAATCATCATAAAATTATGGAATCATAAAAATAGAAGCAGTGGCTAACTTAAAAAAAAAAAGAACAAGCCCCCTCCCCTTTTCTCTCTGTTGTCATATTTCACTGTTAAATAAACAGCTTCCCCTGAAACTCACCTACCCTTGGGATTTTTATGTTACAAGAACCTATAAATTCCCTTTATTGTTTAGCTAAGTTAGGTTTTTCTACTACTTGCAACTAAAGCATTTGAACTCACAGAAGGACATGCTTTTTCTTAGTTCCTATTTTCACCCTGTACTGGATACTCTTACCTATGATGCATCAATTCTTCCTTCTTCCTTCCTTAAACAAAAGGAAAAAAAGGGAGAAAGAGGGTTTTGTTCAGGTGTCCATCAGGTGTCCATCTCTTCCCCATACGCCCTGTACTTCAAGGGAAACTGATTCTACTGCTAGCCCCAGAAGGGTAACTCCCCAGCTGTAACCCTGGCTTTGTATTTTCTATGGGTCAGTTCCTCACACAGTAGCTAAATGATTACCAACAATGTGCGGAGTTCTTTCTTCTTGATCACACCTAAGAGAGAGCAAATATTTCTAATTTTGTGTTCCAAACAAGAGGCCTAAATTCACTGTGACTTAGATCACATGCCTACCAAAAAAATCCAGTTACTTTGGCCAGGAGGATGAAAAGTGTTGATTGCCTTAAGCCATGTAGACTCTGCACTGCAGGAGAGGGTTCATTATCAGAATGAAAATCTCCGTGCTGTTAGAAAGAGATAAATAGGGAATACATATTGAGTAGGCAGGTTTGCCAGATTGAGCAAATTAAAATGTCAGTTGCTCAGCTAAATTTGAATTTTAAATCAGTAACAACTAATTTTTTAGTGTTAAGTATATTCTCCAAATTGCATAGGACTTACTTAAACTCCAAAGATCGTTATCTATCTGAAATGTAAAATTCAGATCAAATTTAGCTGGGTGCTTATCTACCACATTTCTAGAGATAAACATTACAATATATACAATGCAATATGGTACAACTAGCTCTGGGTGAGGAATGTGAAGGGACAGATGCAATCATGACTACGAGTACCAATTGTATGTCAGGTGTTTATTTAAATCAGTGCTAATCTGATTAACATCACTGCACAGTAGATACCATTATCCCTGTTTTACAGGTGATAAAAATGTTATGCTCAGGAAGGTTAATTTAGGGTTGCAGAACTAGTTAAACCACTCATTTGGGGTCAGAAGTCCCTAATCTGGTTGCCTGACCCCAACACTCCCGTGCCTCTCTTCTTTTCTGGAAAAGGTCACCTCCATCTCAATTCAGCCATCTCCAAGCCCCTTTCCTTTGACTCTAAAAGTTTCCTTAATTATGACCCTATTTTAAATATGGTGCATAGACCAAGAGAAAAAATCTGGACAATGGAGAAAACAATACAATATTCAAAGCCAGATGACTCAACATCCTTGGATACCTGAGCTTTCTTTGAAGACTATTCTTTCCCTTAAATCTACACATACTTGCCCAGAAATTCCCAACTGGGGATAATTCAAAATTCATATACCTGATTCATTATAGGCCTTTTGTGTAATTGATTTCAAGTGTTCCAAAATGCTGTCTCCTTTGAAAAGTTTATAGCAAAGTTCCTATCTTCATAAGGATGCACTGAGGCAGGTCTTCACATCTAACTTCAATGTGTGATGCTTCAGCCTGGGGCTCCTGAACCACTCTCAAGTGCACATAAAACAGCCATTAACCATCACAAACAGAATCCCCCAATCAAGTCCCCAGGTGGGATTCTCTTCTGTTTATTAAAAATATACAGTTCATTATTCTTTTCCTCTCTGAATCAGATTCCTGAACTCATACCATTAAAAAAAAAAAAAGCCAGTGTTTTTAAGCATTTTCCAAGTTGGCCCCCCACACACTGAAGTTGCAATCAGAACTCTGATGGCCTGTATGTATGTTCCAGGCACCCGTGTCCCAGCTCATTCCCAGTTGGCTTCCATCTCTCTCACTAGTGATGACAGGCAGGAGGCCACAGTGACTAGAGGTTGTTGGCTGTGCTGCTGGAGGGGAGTTATGGTTGAGTGTGTTTTGGTGAGTCACAGGATAACTGTTCACACACACACACACACACACACACACTTAATGGTGACCTTTTATATTAGATTTTATGTGTACTTGTCGCAAGCTCAAGTTAGACCCCCATAGAATTTCAGTACACACACTTACTCTGGCTGGGTGCCCTTGAACAGTAATGATAATTCAGAAATATTAGGTGGCTCATTGTACATATTCAGAGCACATAGATATCTCAGGTTGCTTTCCCTGTACAGTAGAAACCTCTGGGGTCACTTTTCCTGCCCTCAACATGAACACTTGCAAACAATGAAGTCATGTTGATATTAACCTGATCAAAATAGAAAATTCAGTGTGCTGCGAAAGAATATCACTTAATCTATTCGAAATACATTTCAATCCCGATTCCATGAGCAATCTTAATTTTGGAAGCTTTTCCAAATAATTGGTAAGAGACTTTGTCCTGTATTCCATCCCACATTTATGTTGCATATTAAAAAGCACATAAGGAAGGTGAAAGGTGACCATCTGGGGAACATACCTATGTTAATACCTCCTCATATTATTTTATTATGCCTCCTGCTTTTTTCATTGCAAATTAACAAATGTTTTGTATAACTGAAAAGAGACTTATTTTTCAGTAGCAGGCTTGCTATGCCGCTCATGACATGGCCTGCTTGCTCTCACTTCCACTAAACCTCTCTACAATGCATTATCCCAGTATACAGACCTTTCCTAGATTTTTTCTTAAATATCTGTACCTTTCAGCTTTGTCTGACAGCACTGAGTAACCTATTTCTTGTGATTCTTCCCACATTTTTTCTCCTGGTTCTCATCTCTTTTCTTTGTATTTTTCTTCACCTCATTCAGCAGCTCTGTGTGTTTTCTTTGGAGTACCTAGGGCATGACAAGCAATGATCTAGGCTTTGAAGTAGAGATACCAAGGGAAAACTTCATGCAAAGATGAGCACAACAAAGGACAGAAATGGTATGGACCTAACAGAAGCAGAAGATAAGAAGAGGTGGCAAGAATACACAAAAGAACTGTACAAAGAAGATCATGATAACCATGATAACCACACCAGATAACCACAATGGTGTGATCACTCACACAGAACCAGACATCCTGGAATGTGAAGTCAAGTGGGCCTTAGAAAGCATCACTACGAACAAAGCTAAAGGAGGTGATGGAATTCCAGTTGAGCTATTCCAAAGCCTGAAAGATGATGCTGTGAAAGTGCTGCACTCAGTTTGTCAGCAAATCTGGAAAACTCAGCAGTGGCCACAGGACTGGAAAAGGTCAGTTTTCATTCCAATCCCAAAGAAAGGCAATGCCAAAGAATGCTCAAACTACTTCACAATTGCACTCATCTCACACACTAGTCAAGTAATGCTCAAAATTCTCCAAGCCAGGCTTCAACAGTACATGAAATGTGAACTTCCAGATGTTCAAGCTAGATTTAGAAAACACAGAGAAACCAGAGATCAAATTGACAGCATCTGCTGGGTCATCAAAAAAAGCAGGAGAGTTCCGGAAAAACATCTATTTCTGCTTTATTGACTATGCCAAAGCCTTGGACTGTGTGGATCACAACAAACTATGGAAAATTCTTAAAGATATGGGAATACCAGACCACCTGACCTGCCTCTTGAGAAACCTATATGCAGGTCAGGAAGCAACAGTTAGAACTGGACATGGAACAACAGACTGGTTCCAAATAGGAAAAGGAGTACATCAAGGCTGTATATTGTTACCCTGCTTATTTAACTTATGTGCATAATACATCATGCGAAATGGTAGGCTGGAAGAAGCACAAGCTAGAATCAAGATTGCTGGGAGAAATATCAATAACCTCAGATATGCAGATGACACCACCCTTATAGCAGAAAGTGAAGAAGAACTAAAGAGCCTCTTGATGAAAGTGAAAGAGGAGAGTGAAAAAGTTGGCTTAAAACTCAACCTTCAGAAAACTAAGATCACAGCATCCAGTCCCATCCACTTCATGGAAAATAGATGGGGAAACAGTGGAAACAGTGACAGACTTTGTTTTTTTTTTTTTGGCTCTAAAATCATGGTGACTGCAGCCATGAAATTAAAAGATGCTTGCTCCTTGGAAGAAATGCTATGACCAACCCAGACAGTGTTTTAAAAAGCAGAGACATTACGTTACCAACAAAGGTCTGTCTAGTCAAAACTTTGGTTTTTCCAGTAGTCATGTATGGATGTGAGAGTTGGACTATACAGAAGGCTGAATGCTGAACAATTGATGCTTTTGAACTGTGGTGTTGGAGAAGACTCTTGAGAGTCCCTTGGACCACAAGGATATCCAACCAGTCAATCTTAAAGGAAATCAGTCCTGAATATTCATTGGAAAGACTGATGCTGAAGCTGAAACTCCAGTACTTTGGCCACGTGATGCGAGGAACTAACTCATTTGAAAAGACTCTGTTGCTGGGAAATATTGAAGGCAAGAGAAGAAGGGGACGACAGAGGATGAGATGGTTGGATGGCATCATCGATGTGATGGACATGAGTTTCAGTAAACTCTGGGAGTTGGTGGTGGACAGGGAAGCCTGGTGTGCTGCAGTCCATGGGGTCACAAAGAGTCAGACATGACTGAGCAACTGACACTAAATGAATATATAATGGCAGGTTGTGATGAAGACAAATGAGATGGTAGATTTGTATCTACCAGTTATCTCTCTTGACCTTCTGCTTGTCCTTTTCTATTAATATGTTCCAAATCTTGAGAAATTCATTAGCTTACATGGATCCTCCCTATGGCAGATTTCTAAATTTATGTCTATATCAATTCCTATTTCTAATTTAGCACTACTCTCAGGTGACTTTATGCTTCTGGTTGGTTTTATATGAAATAGACCTTAGTATAAAGATTATACAGTAGAAGTGAGAAATAGATTTAAGGGACTAGATCTGATAGACAGAGTGCCTGATGAACTAAGGACAAAGGTTCGTGACATTGTACAGGAGACAGGGAGCAAGACCATCCCCATGGAAAAGAAATGCAAAAAAAGCAAAATGACTGTCTGAGGAGGTTTTACAAATAGCTGTGAAAAGAAGAAAAGTGAAAAGCAAAGGAGGAAAGGAAAGATATACCCATTTGAATGCAGAGTTCCAAAGAACAGCAAGGAGAGATAAGAAAGCCTTCCTCAGTGATCAATGCTAAGAAATAGAGGAAAACAACAGAATGGGAAAGATTAGAGATCTCATCAAGAAAATTGGAGATACCAAGGGAACAAACATTTCATGCAAATATGGGCTCGATAAAGGACAGAAATGGGATAGACCTAACAGAAGCAGAAGATATGAAGAAGAGGTGGCAAGAATAAACAGAAGAACTATACAAAAAAGTTCTTCACCACCCAAATAATCACGATGGTGTGATCACTCACCTAGAGTCAGACATCCTGGAATGTGAAGTCAAGTGGGCCTTAGAAAGCATCACTACTAACAAAGCTAAAGGAGGTGATGGAATTCCAGTTGAGCTATTTCAAATCCTAAATGATGATGCTGTGAAAGTGCTACACTCAGTTTGTCAGCAAATCTGGAAAACTCAGCAGTGGCCACAGGACTGGAAAAGGTCAGTTTTCATTCCAATCCCAAAGAAAGGCAATGCCAAAGAATGCTCAAACTACCTCACAATTGCATTCATCTCACACACTAGTAAAGTAATGCTCAAAATTCTCCAAGCCAGGCTTCAGCAATATGTGAACCGTGAACTTGCTGATGTTCAAGCTGGGTTTAGAAAACACAGAGGAACCAGAGCTCAAATTGCCAACATCCACTGGATCATGGAAAAAGCAAGAGAGTTCCAGAAAAACATCTATTTCTGCTTTATTGACTAAGCCAAAGCCTTTGACTGTGTGGATCACAATAAACTGTGGAAAATTCTGAAAGATGGGAATACCAGACCACCGGACCTGCCTCCTGAGAAATCTGTATGCAGGTCTGGAAGCGACAGTTAGAACTGGACATGGAACAACAGACTGGTTCCAAATAGGAAAAGGAATATGTCAAGGCTGTATATTGTCACCCTGCTTATTTAATTTCTATGCAGAGTACATCATGAGAAATGCTGGGCTGGATGAAGCACAAGCTGGAATCAAGATTGCCAGGAGAAATATCAATAACCTCAGATATGCAGATGACATCACCCTAATGGCAGAAAGTGAAGAAGAACTAAAGATGAAAGTGAAAGAGGAGAATGAGAAAGTTGGCTTAAAGCTCAACATTCAGAAAACTAAGATCATGGCATCCGGTCCCGTCACTTCATGGGAAATAGATGGGGAAACAGTGGAAACAATGTCAGACTTTATTTTCTTGGGCTCCAAAATTACTGCAGTTGGTGACTGCAGCCATGAAATTAAAAGACACTTAACTCCTTGGAAGGAAAGTTTTGACCAACCTAGACAGCATATTGAAAAGTAGAGACATTACTTTGTCAACAAAGGTCTGTCTAGTCAAGGCTGTAGTTTTTCCAGTGGTCATGTATGGATGTGAGAGTTGGGACTATAAAGAAAGCTGAGCACCGAAGATGAGGCTTTTGAACTGTGGTGTTGGAGGAGACTCTTGAGAGTCCCTTCGACTGCAAGGAGATCCAACCAGTCCATCCTAAAGGAGATCAGTCCTGGGTGTTCATTGGAAGGATTGATGAAGCTCCAATACTTTGGCCACTTGATGCAAAGGGCTTACTCATTTTAAAAGACCCTGATGCTGGGAAAGATTGAGGGTAGGAGGAGAAGGGGACAACAGAGGATGAGATGGTTGGATGGCATCACCAACTCAATGGACATGAATTTGGGTAAACTCTGGGAGTTGGTGATGGACAGGGAGGCCTGGCATGATGCAGTTTATGGGGTTGCAAAGAGTCGGACACGACTGAGTGACTGAACTGAAGTGAACTGAACTGGTAAAGTAGTTTCTCCATAAAAAATCCCAATGGATCCTGAGAACAATATCACAAGCAAGTTATTGTGTCTATACTTTTATGTATGTTTGTGTATTTGACAATCAGACAGGTCAAATTTCTAGGGTAATTTACTGCATTTTTTAGTTTTATTTAGGTGTTTGCTGCTGTTTGACTCAGTGAAGTCACCAGGTACCATTTCAGCTATCAGCCACATTACTTTAATTCTTCTTCACCATTCAAATAGCCTGAGAGGGAATTCCCCATGGTACTTCTCAATAGATTTATTAATCCTCAACCAGGCCAATTCAAGAAATAAATACCACAGTAGCCCTGAAGCTGTTATAAATTTCAGCTTTCAGGTTATCAGCCTTTTACAGTCAACCTGAATATAAACATTTGGGTACATCCTGCTGCTCACTTTTGCCATATTAAATCATTTCCAGATCTGGAAGGGCTTGACCTCTGGGAACAACTCAGATGAAATGGACTAAATTGTCATGAGTCAAAGAGGAGGCCATTTTGTTTCCATTTAAGGATGGAAACCATAAAGTAATTTATTTCTTTGTTTGCTGGTTATGAGTGTGGAAATTCACACTTCTCTCTGCTTCACCACAGCACTTTCCCATTTACAAGACAGCTTAGAAGGAAAAGCTACAATGACCTGATTCTGTTTTCATTTGGCCATATGGCTCTAAAGTAGTGTGGAGAAAGGACTCGGCCTGGCCTCTGAAGGTAATCCTACAAGTCAAGGCTAGAATATTGAACTAAACAGAGTCCTAAAACGTTTTTCTGCTTGTGTGATAATTTTAAAATATCAGCTGAGAAGGAAAAAAAGAAAACAAATGTCAGCTGTGAAATGAATATGCCTCATGGAGGTCAGGGATTTTGCTGTTTGATTCCAATTAGAGGTAATGGGAATCATGAGGATTCTCGCTGTACTTCTCCTGAGTGTAGGTGTTATTTTTGCAATTAAAGCACTATGTGTGTCTCTGTAGGGTTTTTATTTAATTGGCAAACATGGTATGACATATATCAAATTTGATCAATTCTTAGGCCTTTTCATGAAAAATTGCCTCGAGTTTGCTGAAGTTGAACATCTATATCCCAAGTCTCTCATTCCAAACACCATAGCAAATTGGTTTCCATTGCTTCAGTCATTGGTCCATAGCCTTACAAATAGATTTATGAATGATGCCCATTAAGTAACAGCTTAGGAATCATCAGCAATTTCAGAACCATTTTTACTCTCCTTTTTCTGTTCATGCCAGAAGTTATATACTCACAAGTCTTGTCTGAATGAAAGCTGTGAACATACTTGAACACATCTGGAAGTAGAATTCATTCAAACATTATTTTTACTTGTTATTAACATTTCTCCTTGCACATTATCCCTGTTGGGCTTCCTGGTGGCTTAATGGTAAAGATTACACCTGCCAATGCAAGAGATGTGCGTTTGATCCCTGGGTAAGGAAAATCCCCTGGAGAAGGAAATGGCAGCTCACTCTAGCATTCTTGCCTGGAAAATCCCACAGACAGAGGACCCTCGTCAGGCCACAGAAGAGCTGAACAGGACTTAACGACTAAACAACAACAACAACAAACAGTTTATTCAAGGCGACCCTTGACTAAATCCTCGTTACCTTAGGGGAAAGAAGCAACCAATGGATGTGGTCTTTTATAGAGCATCTTGAGTCTGGGGGCTTGTTTGCAGATGTATTCAATACAATGGGCCCCATTCTTCCCTGAGGCCACAAGGGGGCACTAATTTAACACGTTCCTGAATACATCACTGAGTAGGGTTCGCTTGCTCAAGACAAGCTACAGAAAGAAAACAACAGAAAGTCACCAGCCGTTTTGAAGTTACCACAGTAAAAAATAAACTGTATGAAGACTTACCATCACTAGAGAGAAGAATGACGTGCAGAGCCGTTTGGAATAATCACTTCAGCGTCAGCCCTGTGTCTCTCGGTGTCTCTGTTTCACTGTCTTTGTGCTCAGATGCTCAGCCGTGTCCAACTCTTTGCAACCCCATGGGTGTAGCGCACAGGCTCCTATGTCTATGGAATTTTCCAGGCAAGAATACTGGAGTGAGGTGCCATGGGCAGGTGGATTCTTTACCACTAGCGCCACCTGAGAAGCTCTGTTTTAGCTCTGGCCTTTTCCCCCACTCAAGAGAAAAGAGGCCACTCACTCCCTTCCTTCAAGGCTAACTTCTCTCTTCACCTTCCGAGGGGCCATGTCCTCTCTTCCATCAGCTTCTTCAGTCTCCTCTTCCTCTGTGAATCCTTTGCCCCTGTATCTTACATTCTCAAGCGTATCCCCAAGTTTAAAACTTCGTTTCTTGAACCTGAAGCCTCATCTAGTAATTACCCTAGTCTTTTCTTATCGTTGTGTGCTAAATTGCTTCAGCCACATCCGGCTATTTGTGACCCTATAGACTATAGCCCAGCAAGCTCCTCTGTCCAAGAAGTTCTCCTGGCAAGAATACTGGAATGGGTTGCCATGCCCTCCTCCAGGGGATCTTCCTAACCAGGGACTGAACTTGCATCTTATGTCTCCTGCATTGGCAGATGGGTTCTTTACCACTAGTGCCACCTGTGAAGTCCAGACCTCTTACGACAGTGGTTAGTTAAATGTCAAACCAGTGTGTTGCTGACCTAGGAAAGAATAAAGTAGTTGCTAAATGGGCAAACTCTTTTGCTCAAACAGGTCTTCCTAAAATCAACAATAATGTTTTTTTTTATCATTGACTGAATTTGCTATCATCTGCTTCTAGAAAGGCTCTTTTCCTTTCCCTCCCACGACTCTACATATTTTTGGTTTTCTTTCTACTTCTCTGAGATCTCTTATAGTGTTGACCCTTTTAATCATTTCCTTTTAGCCATACCAGCTCAAACACCTTGACTTTTTTTTTTTCTGTTTTATTTTACTCAGTTAAAAAAATGAATGTGCAGTAAAATGAACTCTTTTTTGGACGGGTCTATACGCATAGACAACAGGTTCAGCATGTAGTTTTGTAACAACAACAGTTTCAGATACAGAAATGTTCTATCACTTCCTCAGATTTTCTCACATCGCTCCTTTGTAATTAATCCCTGCTCCCACTCTCACCCCCTGGCAGCTACCGATCTATTTTTGGTTCCTCAAATTCTGCCTTTTATAGAATGTCATTAAATAGAAACTTACAGTATGTAGCTTTTGAGTCTGACTTCTTTTACTTACCGTACTACCATCACATCATCCCTGTTGCTTTCTCTATGAAAAATTTTTCCTTGTTGAGTAGTATTCCATTGTGTGATGAATCTCAGTTTATCTGTTTTTAGTTGAAGGGTATTTGGGGTTGTTCCAGTTATTTATCTATTTTTTAATTTTAATTGTATTTATTTTTGCCCTTGTGTTGTTTCATTTTTATTTTTTCCAATGTATTTTTATTTTTCTAATTTTATTTTTTCTTTTTCGTTTGTCATTCTAGTTTGTGTGTGTGTGATTATGAGTAGAGACACTGGAAACATTCATGTACAAGGCATTTGTATATATGTGAGTTTTCATTTCTCTTATGTATGTAGTTGCTGAATCATGTGGCAAGTATGTATGTTCAACATTATAAGAAACTGCTAAACTCTTTCCCAAAATGGCTACACCACTTTGTGTTCCCACCAGCAAAGTTGGAGTGTTTCAGTTGTTCTGTGTGCTCTGCATCACTTGACATTATCAGTTTTTAATTTTAGACATTCTCATAGGTTTTTAACAATATACCATGGGACTTCCCAGGTGACTCAGCACTAAAGAATCTGTCTGCCAATGTAGGAGACATAGGAGACATAGGTTCTGTCCCTAGCTCGGGAAGACCCCCTGGAGTAGGAAATGGCAACCCACTCCAGTATTCCAATCTGGGAAATCTCATGGAGAGAAGAGCCTGGTGGGCTGCAGTCTACCAGGGTTGCAAAAAAGTAGAATACAACTGAGCAGGCATGAACCACACCACCATGTTGATTTAAATTAGTATTTCTCTAAAGGCTATTTTTGGGGGGCTCCAAAATCACTGCAGATAGTGACTGCAGCCATGAAATTAAAAGACGCTTACTCCTTGGAACGAAAGTTTTGACCAACCTAGATAGCATATTGAAAAGCAGAGACATTACTTTGCCAACAAAGGTTCGTCTAGTCAAGGCTATGGTTTTTCCTGTGGTCGTGTATGGATGTGAGAGTTGGACTGTGAAGAAGGCTGAGCACCGAAGAATTGATGCTTTTGAACTGTGGTGTTGGAGAAGACTCCTGAGAGTCCCTTGGACTGTAAGGAGATCCAACCAGTCCATTCTGAAGGAGATCAGCCCTGGGATTTCTTTGGAAGGAATGATGCTAAAGCTGAAACTCCAGTACTTTGGCCACCTCATGCGAAGAGCTGACTCATTGGAAAAGACTCATGCTGGGAGGGATTGGGGGCAGGAGGAGAAGGGGATGACAGAGGATAAGATGGCTGGATGGCATCACTGACTCGATGGACGTGAGTCTGGGTGAACTCCGGGAGATGGTGATGGACAGGGAGGCCTGGTGTGCTGCGATTCATGGGGTTGCAAAGAGTTGGACACGACTGAGCGACTGAACTGAACTGAAAGGCTAATGATGTTGAACATCTTTTCATGTGGTATGTGCCAACCTGTTACCTTCTTTTGTGAAATATCAGTTCCAATCTTATGCTCATTTTTTCAATTTAAGTTGTTGATTTTCTTATTGTTTAGTTTTGAGAAAGTGAAAGTGAAAGTCACTTAGTTGTGTCTGGCTCTTTGTGACCCCATGGACGACCCCATGAACTGTGCAGTCCATGGAATTCTCTAGGCCAGAATACTGGAGTGGATAACCTTTCCCTTCTCTGGGGGTTCTTCCCAACCCAGCAATCAAACCCAGGTCTCCTGCATTGCAGGCAGATTCTTTACCAACTGAGCCACAAGGGAAGCCCAAGAATACTGGAGTGGGTAACCTATCCCTTCTCCAGCAGATCTTCCCGACCCAGGAATTGAACTGGGTCTCCTGCATTGCAGGTGGATTCTTTACCAACTGAGCTATCAGAGAAGCCCAAGAGTTCTTTATAAATACTTGACAAAGTTCCTTGTGAATGTGTAATTTGCAAATATTTTCTTCTAGTCTGTGGCTTTTCTTTTTATTCTCTTAAGGGTATCTTTTACAGAAGCTTTGCATTTTGATGAAATCTGAGTTATCATTTTTTTTTTCTTTTGTGGATAGTGTTTTTGGTACATATCTAAGAAATCTTTGCCTAACCAAGGCAATAAATGTTTCATGTACGTTTTTATCTAGAAGTTTTATATTTATTTTTTTGACTTTATATATTTAAGTCCATAGTCCATTCTAAATTAATTTTTGTATATATTCAAGGTATGAGCTAAAGTTCATATTTTTACACTTAGAGATTTAGTTGTCCCAGAAGGATTTGTTGGAAAAAGCTATTTTTTCTCCCCACCAAGTTGTCTTTGGACTTTGGCAAAAACCACTTGCCCAAGTTGACAATTTATATGTATGTCTGTTTCTAGGCTGTCTTTCTGTGGCAATGATCTAGGTGTCTGTCTTTTTGCCAGGACCACTTCTCATGATTACTTCAGCTTTATAGTAATTCTTGAAATCATGTAGTTCTTTGACTTTCTTTTTATTTTTCAAAATTATTCTGGCTGTTCTGGCTTTCTGTGGGTTTTTGCTTTTCAAAAAAATTTTAATTGGGTTTGTCAATATCTACAAAAAACACCTTGCTGGTATGTGGATGGAAATGCATCAGATCTGTAGATCAGGTTGGGGGAAATCAATGTAACAATATTGAGCCTTCTGGTAGATGAATATGGTTTATCTCTCCATTTATTTTGGTCTTTGGTTTCTTTCATCAGTGTCTTATAGTTGTCGGGACATGGATCCTGTGCATATTTTGTCAGATTATTCTTTCCTAAATATTTGATCTTGGTGATTTTGTTAATGGCATTGGGTTCATTTGTTGGGGGAAGAGGGTTAATCTCGTCAAATCACATTTTCCTTATGCTTTCACTTTTCTTTTGCTCTAGTTAGTGGCTGGATTATTTTAACAGTCTCTGTCATTGATTTCTCTGTCTCTTGTCACTGTTCTCAACACATTATTCTCAGCCAGATTTCCTCAACCACAACTTTCCTCCTGTTACTCAGATTAAATATCTTTGCATTATAACCCCTGCAAAATAGTATTCAAGACAATTTTTACAAGTTTCTCCTATTTCATGACAGAAAATTCTCAAAGTCCTGAATTCATCTACTCTGAAGTATCTTTTTTGAGCTCTGGAAGTTAGGATATATTAATAACAGGAAGGGGTAAAGAACAACAGTGGTTTAATAGCTAAATCGGAACAACAAGTACAGAAGCTGAGGGCCTTGAAAAATACTATATGCTTTGCCAAGTAGCTCTGAGGAAAAGTTGAACATTTCCAAATAAAAATAGAAGCTACATGACACCAAATATTGGTTCTATTCTAAGCTATGTGCTAACACTTTACATGCGCTCTCATTCATCTTCATGCGAGTCTCTGAGATTATGGTAGGTATACTATTACCCATATTTTACTAATGAGGGAACTGAGACTTTGAAAACTCAAGTAATCAGTTTAAGTTCACTCAACTATTAATTGGCAGAGTTGGAACTTGATTCATGGCCTGACTCTAGAGCCTGTGTTTAAGTCTGTCTTAGAACCATGTGGCAACTATCAGGTGGCAAATGCTCACCAATGATGAGGCAAATGGTCGTAGAATCCAGGCATCACAGAGAGATGAGACTTCAGCTATTTGGAACATTTCCAATGCTACTGATTTGTATTTTAAAAATTACTCTTCTTTTTTTTTTAATTGTAACTTATCTATTTTATTTTTGGCTGTGCTGAGTCTTCGTTGCTACTTGCGGGCATTCTCTAGTTGTGGTGAGTGGGGGCTGCTCTTTGCTGCAGTGCGCCAGCTTCTCTCTGTGGTGGCTTCTGTTGTCGCAGAGCACAGACTCTAGGCACGTGGGCTTCAGTAGTTGCAACGTGTGGGCCCTAAGGTGTGTGGGCTTCAGTGGTTGTGGCACACGAGCTCCGTGGTTGTGGTTCGTGGCTCTAGAGCATGGGCTCAGTAGTTGTGGTATACGGGCTTGGTTGCCCCATGGCACGTGGAACCTTCCTGGAGCAGGAACTGTACTTGTCTTCCCTGCACTGGCGGACGGATCCCTATCTACTTTACCACCAGGGAAGTCCCAGCCCAATTAATTGTCATCTCTTCCTTCACTGTATTTGAGTTTCTTAAGAGGCAGGAAGGTTATCATAGGTAAAATACAGGTTAACAATAGCAGTATTTTTTTTCCAATGCATGTGATGAATCATAGCAGCTGTCTCTGCTAATGGGAATCTCTTCATATTCCATAAGGTTAAGTATTCCTATGAAATAGAAAAATGATTTTCTGAGAACTGCAGTCATGCAGAGGATTTCAAACACATCATTCACTTTGGGGAGCTTGCCCATGCATGCATTTGTCAGTACTAGTGGGAAAGCCACTAGTCAATCCATGGAATTCCATTTCCAGCCCCTGGTCCAGTGAGTGAAATATAGGTGGGGCTTAGAAACTATTGTATCAAGTTGAATTGATATGAAAATTGTAGTGACTATTAAGTGTAATTGGTATGAACAGTGACAATGTGAGTGCCACAAATATACATGCAAATCGTGTTAGGTCCTTTTCTGAGCACACAATGCAATTATAAATTATTCCTCAATTGAACAGGAAGTGTTGGCCACTTAAGGTAAAGACACAAATTTATCTGCCCAATTAAGAGAAAAACTCAACTAAGAACTCAATAAATGCAGTTGGAATCATATTTGGTGAATAGAAATCTTAATAACCATCATCACAGAGAATACCTGAAGTCCGGAAAACTGTTTTGTCCTGATAGGAAAACATCAATTCCTTCCCAAGAATGAAAATTCTTTTCTCCATTTATTCACATGTCATGGCAAAAGAATTAATTTTTTTCTTTGTACTATACCTGACCTCTTATTCAAAATATTTGATCTAACTATTTACCATGTACCAATATAAGAAGAGGAACTTTATCTGCCCATAAAATACAAACTATTTTTCTTCCCTTTATTATTAGTAAAGGATTATTATTTTTTTGGTTGATGCTTTATGTACTCTTGAAAGAAAATATATTAACACATGTAGAAAGTAAGAGCACTGAAAATCAGTTTGTAATGTCCATTTGTCTCTGTTTTAGAGTTCTATTAAGTCTATAAATTGGTTCAGCAAACTGTATCGAGTTCTTCGTATTTGATAGACAATCAGTCTACCTGAGAGACTGCCTTCTCCATGGGGAAGTTTCGTCTGATCAGATATCGAATGGCTTGTTGATTATTCTGACTTCAAAGGCTACTGGCACTGAGACCTTCAAGGTGGTCTGCAATGCCCTAAGTGTTGAGGCCACCTGTCAGTGTAGCCTCCAAATTAAAGAGAATCAGTTGGGAAATGAAGGGTAAACTTCCTGTCTTTCAGATTAGGCTGATTAACCTTGAGCAGTTTTAGTTCTTCAATATGAGTTACTTAGGGGAGAATATCACAAGAAAATTCCAGTTCCTTTTATTATTGGGATAGATGCATTTGCTTATCAAAAAATGTAGTTATTTATTTTCAAGGTTGCAGAATTTTAGGAACATTTTTGAGTAAAGACTACGATCTTCTATGTTTATCAGTTTCTGGAAATGTTTTGGAACTATACGTGTACTAACAGGAAGTAACTGTGTTCTAGAGATATATTTTGAAAAGAAGAAATTACAGATAGTTGTCACCTACAAGTATTTTTTGTCTGTTTGTTTTGCAAAGCTCTAATAAGTACTTGTCTAACTTTCTTTTAGACTTTTACTTACTACATGACAGTGTTTCCCAGATATAAAAAGTGGGTCACTATGGCAGCTGAGAATAGTTTTAAAAAATGACTCATGTCATAAAATATAATACTTAAACTGTTAAACTCTGTACTTTAACATTTTTTAAGTTAAAAAGTTAATACATTTATTTAATAATGACTTCCCAGGTGGTTCAGTGGTAAAGAATCTGCCTACCAATGCAGGAAACTCAGGAGACACAGGTTCAATTCCTGGGTCAGGAAAATTCCCTGGAGGAGGAAATGGCAACCTACTCCAGTATTCTTGCCTGGAGAAACCCATGGACACAGGAGCCTGGTGGGCTATTGACCATGGGGTCACAAAGAGTCAGACAAGACTGAGCACATACACACATTTAATAATAAAAGTGATAGAAAATTAACAAACTCATAATGAATTAAAATACTTTATATCGTTAGTTTGAGTATTTCATATAAACTGTTATCTAGATGTTTCTCATTGTTTTGTCAATTTTTCATGTGAACTTATATGTGGAAACATCATTTTCTTAAGTATATGTGTCTCTAGATTTAAGTCTAACAACAAAACCCACTGAGGTTTGTGCACATTATTTTAAGGCATTTGGAAGAAAAGAAGAAAATAATTCCTATTAGGCTGAAACTGTCACATTGTAGCTTAAACAGACAAAAATATTACAAAGCAACTCTTCACCAGCCATTTTTAGATATAGCCTCAGTAGTACAGAATTACTTTTTAAAATTGTAACTGTGATCTGGAATTGAATAGAGAGGAAGAGTTTGAAATATCTGATGATGATTGGTAATGATTGATACATTAATGGTAATGTACTTTGCTGTTTCAATGTTTGCATTTCTCCCTTGCGTTAGTAAACTTCAGAATAAATAATTATGAGTTGTTACCTGGGTGTCCAAAATGGCATTTAGGAGACCAAAGTGGCATTGGTTGTTGCTTTATGGAGTTATGTTTATTGCATAGATTTTAAAAAACTTTTTATTTCAAAATAATTTTTAGGCTTAGAGAAAAGTTGCAAAAATATTCCAGAGTTTCATATACCCTTCGTTCAGCTTTCTGTATATTTCCCTAGTTTTAACACCTTGCATAACCATGGTAGAGCTACCAAAGTTTAAAAAAGTAACTTTGGTACAATACTGTTAACTTACAGACTTTATTCAGATTTCACCAGATTTCTAATAATGTCCTTAATTCTGTTCCAGGATCCACCCCGGAATCCCACATCGCATTTAGTTAGCACGGCATCTTAGTCTGCTTTGTGTTCGTTTAGTCGCTCGGTCATGTCTGACTCTTTGCGACCCGGTGGACTATAGCCCACCAGGCTCCTTTGTCCATGGGGATTCTCCAGGCAAGAATACTGGAGTGGGTTGTCGTGCCCCCACATCTCCTGTTACTCCTGGCTAGGGCATGCTGACTAGGGCTGCATCAGCCATGTTGCAATCATGAAATTACTTTAAGGGTACAGGCACTTTCTAGGGAAGGTCGAGGTAGAAACTCAAGAAGCCGCCATTTCAGCCCTGGAATATTTGTTATGTATGAGAAAACTGAATCTCTGTATTAAATAACCTTTATTCCAGGTCTCTGTTACTTAAAATCACATGTAGTTACCAGCCAGTAGGGGTATTTTTCTACATCTCTACTCCATCACCATCATCCGAGCCTCTCCCATCTCTAGCTTGACCTTTGGAAAAAACTAATGGAAGTATCTCACACGCCTGCGTAAAAGCCTTTGATAAATTCTATTAAGCTTAAGGGCTTCCTTGGTGGCTCAGATGGTAAAGAATCTGCCTGCAATGAAGGAGACCTGGGTTCGATCAATGGACTGGGAAGATCCCCTTGAGAAGGGAAAGGCTACCCACTTCCGTATTCTGGCCTGGAGAATTCATGGACTGTCTATAGTCCACGGGGTGGCAAAGAGTCGGACACAACTGAGTGACTTTCACTTTCATTAAGCTTAAAGTGAGATACAAGTTCTTTAACATGGCATGACGGGCCCCTGTGAAGTTTCTCCAGGTCATCTTGTATAACTTATTTCTGTCTTTATTCCCTGACAGGCAGAAGCCTTCCTTGGACATGTCTAGTTTTGTCTCACCCCAGGGCCTTTGCATGTGTTGTTTGGATTACGCAGAAATATCTATTCCCTATTTCTTCCCCCTCCCCCACCACTCTCTTTAAATTCCAAATACTAGAACTCTGTCTTCCTTTAATTTCCAGGTTAAATGTCACCTCTCTGACCATTCTGCCTAATTTCAGTCATTCCCTCACTCTCCACCATTATTTCCAATTCTTGCCATCTTTTGGTTTTATCACCATACTTATTTCAGTGTATCAAAATTGTATTGTTTTAAGATGTTCTTTGCCTCTCTTTTGCATTGTGTGAAGTTCTATGAGGGCACAAATGATGTTATATTTGCTCACTAGCTTTGTTTTCTGTTTACAAGCACCTAACAGGAGTGCCTGGTATTGGTTGATTCCCAACCATGGCTGAACATTAGAATCTCCCAGGGAGATTTTAATTACTGATGTCCAGGTCCTTTCCTCCTGTGTGCATGCATGCTCAATTGCTCAGTCACGTCCGACTCTTTGGCACCCCATGGACTGTAGCCCATCAGGCTCCTCTGTCCATGACATTTTCCAGGTAAGAATACTAGGGTAGGTTGCCCTTTCCTCCTCCAGGGGATCTTCATGAGCCACAGATCAAACCTGCATCTCTGGCATTGGCAGGCAGATTCTTTGCCACTAGCCACCTGGGAAGCCTCATCCTCCTACAATCAGATTCAATTGGTCAGTACTGGGACCCAGAATCAGTATGCTCTAGAAGTTCTCCAGGTGATTCTAAAATGCAGCGAGACTCAAGAACCACCACACAAGGCCAATAGTTCTCAACTTTTGAATGTACATTCAAGTCACTGGGTGAGCTTTGAAAGCAATACTGGTATATGTACCCCACCACTAAAATTCTGATTTATTTGGTCTGGGTGGGGGCTCTGAGTATAAAAATCTCTCCTAGTGATTCTTCAGGGTGGGAGCTAATTGTATTAATGTTCAATACATATCTATTGCTGAATGAACATGGCTTACTATGCAATTAATTTAAACATAATCATGTACAACAACTGATATGTGATAGTGCTGTTATATTGATTTCTCTTCCTCTTCAGTGAAAAATTTTTAAATCTCTTTGTCAGCAACTGTCTCTGTTTTAGTCAAATCAGAGTTTTGTTAACACCCTGTCTCCACTTTTTTTTTCCTCTGGCTTGTACTACTAATTGCTCTTGGTCACCCTGGGACACACTGGGGCTCTCGTTTCCATATATCAGGACCCTTGTAACTACTGCATGATTCTCAGTGTTGTATCTGCAGCCATACCAAGTTCAAACCTGAAGTTAAAAGTCAGTATGTTTTCACTTATATGTAGGATCTAAAAAATAGGGTAAATAAAACCAAAACAGACTCACAGGAAGCAAACTAGTAGCTCTGAGGAGAGAGGTGGGGGGAGAGGTAAGATGGGGGAGGGGATTAAGAAATACAAACCATTAGGTATAAAATAAATAAGATACAAGGATGTGATGTATAGCACAGGGAATATAGTCAATATTTTATAACAACTTAATATGGAATATAATCTAAAATATAAAATCACTGTATTATACACCCAAAACTAATATAGTATTGTAAGTTGACCATCAGTTAAAAAAATATTCATAGCAAAAAAAGAAAAATGGCTATTTCCCTACGTACAGTCCTCACTCCCTAGACCACCCCTCACACAGCAACCTGGCACAAAGCCTGTCACAGAGACGTTTGGCTCATGTTTGTTGAATGAATTTATCAGCTGTATATAAAAAGGGTTTCCATACCCCAAGCTCCAAAAATATGCCCTGTGTTCTCACTCTTTTCCTGAGTCCACAGTGTTTTCTTCCAGAAGCCTCTATTCTTGAGCCACAGAGACCTTGCTTGGGGAGGGGAAGTAAGATCAACTTCCTGGCTGAAGCCACAATGAAAAGGCAGCTCCCAGGTTTCTTTGTGTAAAGGGGCTTAACCCACACACCCACTCCCACGTCAGCCAGAATGCTACCTTTTCCTGTTTTCTAACTTTAATATTTATGTTCTTCTGTGTACATTTTAATGTTTTATTCCAATATGACTTTTATTGTAAGAAATAATTTTTTTAGTGAATGTAAAGGAGCCACACCATCTGTCATACCTCGGGACATTCTGAAGATCTCTGAGAAATAGAAAGTAAACTGCCTCTTGTCATAAAAGACCAACCCCAGTGGAGATCATGCTTTCTACTGGGAGTAACAAAACCGAACACCAGGACCAGAGTTCTTTACAAGTTGTGAAGTGAATGCAAAGGATTGTTGGTATTGAAATTCACGCTCTCACTAAAAACAAGACTAGAAAGCATCCTGTTTACCCTCGGAACACTTTCCATCCAGCTTGCAAAGCACTGCTGCCGCCAAACCACATAGTCCTGAGACCATCAACTCCAGAAGGCCAAGGACTTTGCCCACTTACAGTTGCACCCCGATACCAAGGACAGTAAGCATGCAACAAATACGTGCTAAATGTTGAACTAATGAACTAAAATTTATTTATATGCAATGGAGCAGAAAATAACTGGATTTTCTAGGGAAATGATAATGACAACATGGGAACGAGAGCTTACTGTGAGGTGAGGGTTTGGGGAGACAGACAGACAGGAGCAGTAAAAAAGACTCCCCGCTTCTGCGCTTTTATGTGTGTGTCATTGTTCCAGAGACACCGGTCCTGGAGGGGACAAGGACATAATTCATCCGCCCTCACAGGGGACCAAGGGGAAATAGGACCCGAGCCCATTATGAATTGCTTTGTTTGTGAGCTCCTAACCATGTAATTGTTTTAACGACTAGCAGGTGGGTAAGAGATCCAGGTTTTCAGGACCTCAGACTATTGTAAGTGAGGGGATTAGTGAGTGTGAGTGAATCAGGATGGGCTTCAGCTTGAGACCCCCAGAAAGTTTGTTTAGAAACAAAAGAAAAAGATGGCTCAGTGGTAAGTGAAAAGCGTGGGAAAACAACATTGGGTTCTGTTTAAACAAGAATTCCTTCCTGGAAAAGCTTATCTTGCTGTGTTCCAAGTCTAAGCCCGAGCTTAGACGATCACAGGTGCTTCGGGGCTAATCCCTTTTTGCAGTATTAGTGGAATGCACACCTGAGAAACAGAATTCAGCTGCCCTAACAGGGAGCTGGGGAGGGACCAGCTTTTCTGGTGTCCAGAGCCCCAGACTCTGCTTCTTGGATTCTAACTTCTTTGCCTGGTATGCACATCTCTGTTGCAGTTTCTTTTTCCCTCTAAATCTAGGAGAACCTGAAACTGTGTACTTGCCCTCCTTCTCTAAGGTGTCTGCAATGAGCGTTCCCAAATAGGGGATTCACCCATTTCAGGGTGAAGGGAGAACCTCCCTTTAAAATATATCACCATGAAGGCTTTCCTTTCCCAAACCTGTCAAATGAGTGTGAATGCTGCTGAATGAACATGTTAAGGCGATACAGTGCCAACAAATGGTGTTCCATTTCCCATGCTCATAGTCTTCTTGTGATGGAAGGTTCTCTCTTAGATTAGCTTCAAGTTCCCATCTATCCTTCCAGATCATTTTAAGTTTCATACTTTGACAGAACCGTCTAGTAAAAATGGACATTGGCTCCCAAGCAACTCCTGTTTATTGAAAACCTGTAATCTTCCTGCTCTCTCAGTCAGATGGGATCATTATAGTCTTTTCTCCTGAATTATAAATGTTTTTACTTAGGAGCAGAGGAAGCAAATGGTACCCCGGTTGGCACAAGGTATGGAGTACTCTCTCAGAACCTAACAATGAATGAATCAGACACCAGAAGCCTCTTGAAAACTCATGTCATCCCTTCTTAATTCTGCATCTTTTCTTGTTAATAAAGTTCCAAGAGATTCTGAGAGCCATGACAGAAAGCTTTGAAAAACAAACTAGGCAGCCCCTGGCACTGAGATGCATCCATCCAGCCTGATACTTGGCCTCTATATAGAGAGCATCCTTTGAATCTTGAAACTGTGCCAAGCAGTGCTCCTAGTGCTTCATATACATGAACTTGGTAACCCTCACACCACGGTGTGCTGTGCCAGTGGGCAAGTGGAGATGCTGGCTTTACTCAAGTTCCCCCAGTTCAAATAGGAAGAGCTGGTATTTGGACTAAGGCTGCCTGGCTCTAAAGTCCAGGCTCTTAACTGCCACACCACCTGCCCTTTCATTGATAGAAAATTGAGCAGGTGCTACAGTAGCCTGACTTTGTCCTCTGCAGACTTCCCAAGCCCCAGGCAGCATACCTGGGACAGTACATGGCCCTTCTATTCCTATAGAAAGCTGCTCAGACCAGATTAACTGAATTCCATGTTTGTCTTTTTATGGTTAGGCAAATAGTATGTGTAGAATCTTATGTTCTTCTTTTCCAAAGTCTCCATAAACTAATCACTGTATTGTTGTTGAGTTGCTAAGTGGTTCCAACTCTTTAAGGTAACCCCATGAATCTCAGCATAGCTGGCTTCCCTCTCCTTCACTATCTCCTGGAGTCTGCTCAAACTCATGTCCATTGAGTTGGTGATGCCATCCAACCATCTCATTCTCTGTTGCCCCCTTTTCCTCCTGCCCTCAATCTTTCCCAGCATCAGGGTCTATTCCAGTGAGTCAGCTCTTCTCATCAGGTGACTGAAGTATTGGTGCTTCAGCTTCAGCATCAATTGTTCCAATGACTATTCAGGGTTGATTTCCTTTAGGATTGACTAGTTTGATCTCCTTCCTGTCCAGTGGACTCTCAAGAGTCATTTCCAGCACCACAGTTCAAAAGCATCAGTTCTTCAGTGCTCAGCCTTCTTTATGGTCCAACTCTCACATCCATACATGACTGCTGGAAAAACCATAGCTTTGACTATACGGACCTTTGTCAGCAAAGTGATGTCTCTGCTTTTTAATATGCTGTCTGGGTTTGTCATAGCTTTTCTTCCAAGGAGCAAGAGTTTTTTACTTTCATGGCTGCAGTCACTGTGTAATGTTCAACATTCTAAAGTTTTCCCTCATATCTTTATTTCCAATTCCCTGCCCCCTCTCCCCCCCAAATCTGACCTCTTTCCCTGAGTTTGTATGTTTGCTTTGGAAGTATGATTGACCTGCAATATTATATTAGTTCCTGTTATACAATATAATGACTTTTTAAATACATTGCAAAATGATTACCACATAAATCTAGTTATGAAGTGTCAGCACAAATATATTACTTAGTTATTGACTGTATTCCCTACATTGTACATTTCCAATATTTATTTTGCAACTGGTAGTTTGTACCTTTTAACTCCCCTCACCTGTTTCTTTTTTCCCCAACCTCACTCCTCTCTGGTAACCATCTGTTTGTTCTCTGTATCTATAATTCTGTTTCTCTTTTGTTATGTTTGCTCATTTGTTTTGTTTTTTAGATCCCACTTATAAGTGAGATCTTATAGTATTTGTCTTTCTCTGTCTGACTTATTTCACTTAGCTTAATATCCTCTAGATCCATCCATGTTATCACAAATGTCAAGATTTCATTCTTTTTTATGGCTAAATAATATCCCGTTGTATGTGTGTATATATATATATACACCACATCTTCTTTATCCATTCATCTGTGATGGACATGGTTGCTTCCATGTCTTGGCTATTGCAAATAATGCTGCAGTGGATAACAGGGTGCATATATCTTTTCTAATTAGTGTTTTTGTTTCTTTGAGTAAATACCCAGGAGTGGAATTGTTGGATCATATGGTAGTTTTAGTTTTAATTTTTTGAGAAATTTGTTCCCATGATACATTTTTGAGCTGCAAAAATCTTGATTGCTATATGACTGTCTACATGAGTCTCTGCTTTCACTCCACAGGCCATCTTTGGTCAGTCATAAGTCAGTCTCCAAGTTTCTCTCTGTTTCCCTCCCTGTCCCTATATATATATGTGTATATGTGTGTGTGTGTGTATACATGTATACACACACATATATATATGTTGGAATATATATGGGACACACAGAGGCGCATGTATATAGGAATACAGAAAGCAGTAAACTAGGGTTTCATATGTGTCATCTCATTTAATCTTCATGACAGCCCTATGAAGTAGGTACTCTCTTTATACCCACATTACAGAGAAACTGGGGCCTAGGGGTTACTAGCTAACTCTGACTTTGAGATTCCCTCTTCTCTGACTCCAGGACCCTTGGCGGGGTCATTTGCATTCACAGCAGGGAAAGCAGTGAACTGCCATGATAATACAAGCATGGCAATAGTGAATTGAACATTCCAGTCCTTCCTTCCTTTATAAAAACACAGTAGAGTATTTTCTACTCTGGATGTAAAAACACATCCATTGCAGTCAGTCTCTTGAGGGAAACTGACAATTCCAGAGGAATCAAAGGAGTTTTCCTTTTCCTTGCTACTCCTGATTGACTGCTTGTCACCTTTAAAAGGGGAACAATAATATCTGCCTCATTGGCTTATTGTGAAGATGATTGGGAAAAAAGACGACTAAGCACCCTACTGAGTAAATTCGAACCTTCCCTGGTATTATGAGGTGAAGTTCTGCATTGTGATTATCATTAATAAGCTTACAAATTAACTGTTACAACTCACATGAAAATTCATACTTTTAAAATGTGCACCACTCTGATATGATCATTTTTATTTTATTCATGAAAGAGAAAATGTTATAAAATATTTTCCATGTCTAAGTTCCACTCCAGTTGGGGATTCAACTTTTATCATCACCTACCTTCTTTCTCCATTTGTGTACAAATAGAACATTCCCTCAATGAATCATGTGAGTTTCAAAACCCATTTATACCCACCAGTTGAAACATTAAATTTACCAGAGTCCAGTCTGTAATTGTGCTTTATTACTTACTCACAATATTTTTTCCTATCAACAAGAGACAGTGAATTAAGTCTGACATTTTAGAAGAACAAAATGGCACCCCACAACCTGACAAAGAGGATGTAAGAGCATCCCTTCCAGTGCCAATCTGTCTGAGGGCCCAAAATAAACAAATGGTGGGGCAGGGAGGACAGGGCAACGGGGATGAATGACGAATTATATGTGAGCCGAAGAGGATAAAACCCAAACTGAAATAGGCCAAACACATAAATTGCTATTAAATCATGGCTTTTATTTTTCCTGCCTTCTCCCTGCTAACGTTTGGTTTCTCAGTAAATGAAAGGAATCATTTGAAGTAAGGGCCTGGAGAAGGCAGGCCTCTGACCTCTAGCTCGACCACAGAGATCAAAGGCAGGCCCCATATGTGTGAGATAGTATCTTTTCCAGGCAAGTGGGCATGATGTTTCGTGATGCATTAGTGTGGAAACAGACAAATAGCCAAGCTAGTGACCGCTGGGAGGGAAATGATTGACGTGGAGACTGAGCACGAGGAATGGCGGAATCGGAAAGCCCATCACCTTTTGGCTGCCTTTGGGTTTTCTTTTAGTTCTCACAAATCCTTTAGTGGTTTTGTTGTTATCGTAGTTAATTATGTTACTCGTGACATCAGTCCAAACCACATTTTCATGTTTGCAATTAACGTTTATCTCTGCAAGCATGTGCCTCATTTATTTTTTTAACCTCCCTTATGTTTAAATGCAATGAAATTTTTTGTTTGGCAAGGCAAGGCAAATCTCTTACATATAGTTTTTGTGTTTGTGTGTGTATAGATAAATAATATGACTAAATCTTTACTGGTAATCATAATAAAATGCCTTTAGTAAAATCTCCACATGAAAATGGATTGGACTATTCAACAGCTCCAAAGGCTCTACTCTGTGTGGAAACTATGCTTCTTTTTACCTCTATTGTTCTCTCCCATCCATCCCACCCCCACTCAGGGACCCACACACACATACTCCCCTCCACAGAAAGAATTAATCTTGGGGGCAAGTTCTCCCATTCTTTCTGGGGCCACTACTGCATTGACAGTAGAATGTTGTTGTCCAGTTCCAGGAAGTCATCACCAGTTTAGAAGCTTTCAAATGTCTTGGGCTTCACACTGTCCTTCATCAGGCCAATCATTAATGTTCCTCAAAAAGACAGCAAAGCAGAATGGAGGTAAGATGGACTTCAGACCAAGGGATTGAACTTGACCTTCCCTTATTTTTCTTGAGCACTCCATGGTGATATTTTAGCCGGGAAGTCAAGGGCAACATAGGCTCAGGTCATGGTGCTGCCTTTCCAACCTCCTCTGTTTTCTCTCTCTTTCTGCCTTCCTGTCTAGATCTTACTCTCTATCCTCACTTCATCCCTCTCAATTTATTCCTATTCCCAACTTTTTCTTTGCCCCAATACTTAATTGAATAGTTGCAGCCCAGCATTTTCATGGAAAACAAACAGAACATAGCCTTCCTTGATTAATATGCTTGTTTCCTGTTCCTGCTTGTGGGTTAATCTTTGCCCCAGTTTTTGCAGCATACATACACACCCCAACATATGCACACGTATTCTAAAATACACACACAATATAAATACTAATAGACACATACAACACACTAACATGCACACTAAAACAGACACTGACACACACTAAGACACATACATTCAAATACGCATGCGTCAACACACACTCCCAATATACACACTGACCTGTGTACTAACACCAATACGCAGTAATATACTAACACTAACACAGCAACACACTAGTACCCATAGCATCTCGCACATGCATATACATCCACAGGCATGCATGCATACATGTAAGAAATAGTCACCTCTGAACCCTGGAATGTATTTCTTCATTATCTAGCTGATATCTTCAGGAGGAGATGCAGATTGCCGGTTTCCAAGATCATCTATTTGTCCACTGATAACTGAGCTGCGAGGAATTCTTGTCACTCTTTCTGTGAATAAAAATTACTATGAAAATCTTGCCAAAGCTGAAAAACTGCCACGAAGGTGAAATCAAAGCCTACATTGCAGCTAAAATGCGAAAATGTAATAATTGGGCTTTCTGCTTTCAAGTAAGCCACCAAGAGCAGAAACGTGCCTGTCCTTGAGGGCTTTGAAAAGGACAAATTTAAGCATCAAGATATTCATCACGGGCCAAATAGGAGAGGATTCCTGCTAACACGATATTCATAATGTTCAGGCACCACCAGATAATGGACACTCGACACTATAGCTTGATCTAAATAAGTAGATTTATATTAGCCATTTTAAAACTCTTTAGTGTGAATGGGTATGGAGTAAATTAATACAGCCTTAATTACCAGGTTAAAAAAAAAAACAGTCTGGTGCTCTCCCTGCCCCCTTGTATCTGTCTAGACAATTTTAGACAAAAGAAACTCATTTGCTCTTGGAGGTGTTGAATGAAAAGTCACTGGGGGTTGGCTGGGGGGTGGGGGAGGGGATGGAAGTCAAAGGACTTATGGCAAAGAGACTTATACCTCCCAGGATCTAAAACTGAGAAGTACTCTGTATAGAAACCATTTTAGGAATGACTGGGGGTGTGCTGGTAGGGGGAAGGAGCTCATGACTGAAGTCAAAGGAAGAATTAATTTTCTTCTAAATTTTTCTCATCGCCTCTTTTCTTCAGTAGAGTATAAAATAATCTTATAATAAATATAAATTGTTATTATTTTAGTACAAAAATGCAAATATACTTTCATGTCTAAATCAGTTGAATATAATATTTTTAAAAATTACTAGCCAAAATTTTATTTCCATAGTATCTTTAGAAGCTATGCTGTGGGCTCTAAGGTGAGACGTTTTATAAAATCACCTTAAAATATGGGCCATTTTTCTACTTCTGAAAGCAAATTCCTACTGACTCCAAGACTGACCTGTACTATGCAAAGCATGATGTCAAAAAATGGGCTGTGTGCCTCCCAGACAAGTGTTAATGGCACTTCTAGACCAGAAATACTCTATTATTAGACCAGTTAATTAAAAAATGGTATTCATCGTAAGAGGTAATTTGAGAAGAAATTTATTATTAGTTAATAAAATATAAAGGATTTTTACTTGGCAAAAATTAGCAAATGAAATGCAAACCCCATTTTAATGACCTTGACAGCTTGTGTCACTGACTTTTATGCAACTTCTGCTGGAATAGCCCCTTTGTGGCTCTATTGTATGGGGACAAGCATCTGTCATAGAAACTGTGGTGCTTCATTCATTCATTTGCCTATTTGCCAATGAACAATTAATTCCTGAAGAGCTGGGACAATTAATGTTTACATTTCCAGCACCCAACATAGTGTCAAGAACACAGTAGAGACCCAATGAATGTTTCCTAAGTGCATTTTATTTCATTTCTGAGCAAATGCAGGTGAAATCAGTTGGTTGGATTCCTAGAAATATCTTATTTTTAGCCATTGTACACCAATTCTTATAGTTACAAAACTTGAAAAACTTAGAAGGAAATGATATATAATGATTGATAGTGCAGTTTGAGATATTGATATAATTTATGTGACTCATCAGTTGCTCCTTGAACTTATAATAGTTCTCTGGTACTCTAATTTGGAATGGTGTTCCCCAAGGGGAGCTATGTATAAAGCATGTTCCCAGATGGTATGTTAACCTTGATCTATTGAAGTCAGGGGAGGGATCATGGTGTTTATTATGTTTACTTTTATCTCATTCTTTTAACTCTTCATTTCATGTATTTTGTGATATGCATAATTTAAGTATTTACCTACATAGATTTGTGGTATGCTAATGGAGTTATGTCAACAAAAATGTATGGTCACACTGGTTTAGAGAACTGGACTAGGTGACACAATTTTCTGGTATTTCTCATTATGTTTAATATAAATGAAAGAATATAAACCTTTATTTAACTTACATTTATGAGAACCTCCTATATGCTGAACACTGTTCTAATTACTAGGCATAAGCATACAAGGATAGGTGAGACATTTTCTCAAAGAGCTTTTTTGGTCTAATAGAAGAGATGAGACTTCAAGTTATATAAATAAATGTCATTCCTCCCTCACCTTGGCAAAGATTTGCAGATTCCTTCTTTCTCTTCTTAGACCACAATAGTGCTTGATATCTCTTGGCATGATTTAATACTGGGTCAGTTAGGAATACATCTGGCTGCATGTTACAATGTTCAACTAATAGTAGCTTACATATAGGACTTTGTTATTTGTAAATCTGGATGTAGGTCCTTGTTTGTGTTGATTCAGCTGATCACTGGTATCATTAGGCAAGGAGGTTACAACACCCCTGTTATTTTCATTCTTGTTGCCTCTTGACTTGATGGCTGCTGCGTCTCCATCTATTACTTTTCTCATTCCAGATAGAAAGAGACAGAAGGACAATGAAAGACTGTGTCTGTTTTTATCTGAAAAGCAAAAGTTTTTATGGACTCTCCTTTAACATACTTTGCCCTGCATCCTTTTGGAGAAGACTATGTCATAGGTCACCCCTAGCTTTAAGAGAGTCTGAAAAATCAAGCATTTGGCTTTCTAGTTTTTATGATAAATGAGGAAAACAAAGAGAAGTGGTTAGGAACGGTGAAGTTGAGAGAGTCAACCTGTAGTAGCAGACACTGAAAGTAGGTTACCTAATATTTTAGGTATTGGTGTGAATTCTTCCCTACCAAACCAAACGCTCCTTGAGATAAAATATGACTTCACTTCTCTTGCAATAAATATTTATTGATTGAATGAATAAATAAATGAGTTTAGTTATATTAGGACAGGATAAATGTAGGTACTTTCTAGTTTGCTAAATCTAGTTTTCAATACACTGCATAAAAAGAAGGTTAGCAAACCTTATGCATGGATGAGTTTCCTATTTTACATTTCTTGAGTTGATAGAACTTAACATTTGACTCTACACATGCAATGATAGTTATTTGGTTATTACTTCCTTGACACTAAATGAATGAAGTGAATGAGCTGGTCACAGGGCAGTTCCACATTCTATCATGGATCAATGATATCTGAAAACTTCAGGACAAAAACTGAAGCTTTTGTAGCTTCCTCAGTACTCAGATACTTGAAGATCAGTATATTAAATCAACATACACTTAACTTTTGAAAACTTCCTGTTTCATAAACTTAGCACCAATTTCAGTCTGTTTCTGGTTTCATAGCATGAATTTTCCCTCACAGTCTCAATTTCTTGTCTCTGAGGCCAATTTTTTTTTTTTTAATGTTCATATGAACAAACAAGTCTGCATTATCACTCATATTCTAGATAAATCTGCTGTGATCATCACCTTTAATCATAAACCTCTGAAGGTGTTTCACTAACTATGTAAGCAGATTCTGTGGTTGAGCACAGGGCAAATTTATAATGAAGATGAAAGATTTCCATAGAAGAAAGAACACTCTTTCATTCTCCAACCCTCTCTCATTATTCAGTATGAAGGTTAAGGGCACTGGGAAGGTCATGGAGACTTTCGTCTTGGACCTCCTCTGGTGTTCCCTGAAATCATTTCATCCCACTGAGAAGATCTGTGTCCTTACAGGCTTTTGAGAGGAACATAGTGCTGGTAACAAGGTTTGAAAATCTCAATTTCAAACAATTATCCTAACTTATAATAGATCCTGCTTGCTGCATTTTATTCATTTTTTATTGCTCTGGCAATAGAAGAGTTGGAAAATAGTTCCCTAAAGTCTTAGTGTGAAACGTTTTACATGAAGGGTGCTGCTTCTTTCCTTTTCCTTGAAGCTCAATTATACTAGTTCTTTTTACATTTTTCTTAAGGATTCATTTGCACTCCCTGACTCAGTTTGCAGAGTGACATTTCCCTGAATCTGCTTCAAGTTTTCTATAACTATGTGCAGTGGTGTAGCCAGATACGAACATACTACTTTCTCTCTGGTGGGCATTTGACACTATCCTTGTATATTCCTGCCACATAATTTTGGAATCTCAGTTTTGAATCTTCTCAGAACTCTGACTTGACTCATATCTATCAAAGAAGTGTCTAATGTTTATTATTCCCATCATTGCATTGTGTATTTTGAATTTTAGCTTTAATGTGTTATAACATTTTGTTTTTCATTCATTTCATTTCATTACCCATTTTGTTTTTCATTACCAGGCCAATTCAGAAGGTCACTTTACATTTTTATTCTCTTTAATAATAATAATAAACATAGGGTATCTTCAGATTCAGGATATGTTTAGTAGGAAACTTTATAAATATCTTTGTCTTCATTCATTCACATATTCATTTACTTTTTCCTTCATTCAACTCTGAGCCAATTATAAACTGGTTAATTAAATTAAGAGCAGACTAATTAAATTAAGAGCAGCCAGTTATATTGGAGAAGGGCATGGCAACCCACTCCAGTATTCTTGCCTGGAGAATCCCATAGACAGAGGAGCCTGGTGGGCTACAGTCCATGGGGTCGCAAAGAGTTGGATACGACTGAAGCAACTTAGCATAGCATAGCCAATTATATGCTGATCACTACACTAGGTACTAGGAATTAAATGATCTACTGTCATAAAGCTTTCAGACTACTGAGGGAAGAGACAATCATTTATATCCAAAAGTAAGTCTAATTGTAAATTTGACAAAAAGTGGCAGAACAGGTAGATTTGGCTTCATCTAATTTAGACTCTAGACTTTTAGTTATTGCTGTTTTAATGTTCAGCACTTAAAAATACTTTTGTAGTAGTTTTGCCACACATTATTTTTTTAACTTAATAAGCATAAGTCATCCATATGATTAAAGTAAATTTTCCTTACTTCATGAAATTTTCTCTTCTTGTTCTTGGAAGCTTCAGTTTGAGCATTTGTCTCTTTTTAAGGTTAGTTTTTAAATTTGCATATGTGTGCTCAGTTGTGCGCAACTCTGAGACCCCGTGGACTGTAGCCCACCAGGCCCCTCTGTCCATGGAATTTTCCAGGCAAGAATACTGAAGTGGGTTGTGATTTCCTACTCCAGGGGATCTTCCCGACCCAGGGATTAAACCTACATCCTCTGCATTAGCAGGCTGATTCTTTACCATCTGGGAAGCCCTAGCTGTCCACTAAATTCCTGCTTGCCTTCATAGATGGAGTTGCTATTATAGAAAGTAGCTGCTAATCTGGAGAAGGCAGTGGCACCCCACTCCAGTACTCTTGCCTGGAAAATCCCATGGACGGAGGGATTTTCATTACACAAACAACAAAAATGTATATTGTTTATATATACTATAAACAACAAAGCAAAAAGAGAATGTATGGCTTGGGATAAGCCACTCATGTGATGCATATATGAAATTTATTTTCCAGTTGTGTTGCTCTTAACTTTTTGCTTAGTGGGATAAGTGACTATATATTATACAGTGAATATATATTATATATGTAATGAATATGTTATATATATAGTATATGCAGTGAATATATATAACATACGCAGCGAATATATGCACATACACACAAAAACACACACACTTTGGAAAAAGTCACATGCAAGCAACAAAAGTCTTGTTTCAGAAGGCACTATCTCAACAGTATCTCACATTTATAAGAGATAGAAGTTACAAGTTTAGTGTAGAGTGATAGTACAACTCTACACTTAGTATATTTTCTCTAATTTGAAATAATTCATTGAATTGGAACCAACACAGAACTTGTAAACAAGTATAGATCCTGAGATGACGGTTCATTATCTACTGTGTTAAGAATGGCTCACAAAATTCTTATGCATGAAAGGTGTAAACCTGTCTCTCTAATTAATATTAGCAATAAAAAGCTTTCATTTAAAGCCATTTATCTTGGTTTTTCAAAGCAATAAGTAAAATTGCTTCAAACAGACACTTTTATGAGACAAATTTTGTGAATTGCTTTCCCCCCTCATCCTCTATATAAATTCATCTGCTTCACACAATACAAACTGCACACAACATATTTTTAGGGTATATTTCTTCCCAAAGTTAGTAGAATGGATACATCATAACTGGAACAAATACACTTACACAAGACCACTCTTCACCGCCCACTTTGTGTATAGCTGGAAAAGTCATAAACAGTCCTTGGATGCCGCAATGTGATCTTTCAATCTGCAATCACTGACGACAATTTTCTGCCTGATTGGGAGCATAATGCCTTAAAGGAAATTTCAGAGCCAGCCTTGGACAAACTCCGCTGTTGGTGACATCTGCCTTATTACCAATAAAAATGATGTATTGTATAACAGTGAATTACTCAGCAAACAGTTCCCAGAGATCACCTTTGCTACGGAGTGTGAAACAGAAGTACTCCCTTTCCTGAATGTCAGGGGTTGTACAGAGGAGAAATGACCTACCGACAGTTACTCAACAGGGACTGACCCTCTTCAAGCAGATATATGATGTTTACCTTTACACACTTGGTACCCATGAAAAAAGTAAAAGGAAACCATCAGGTCAGTTCTTTCAGAGCTTAGTAGTATAAACACACACACACATATATATATATATACACATGTAGAAATATACATGACTGCAGTGAAAATATATATGCAGTGAATGTATGCTATATATTATACATCATATATGAAGTGATTATATACTGTACAGTGAATATATATTATATATGTAATGAATATATTATATATATAGTATATGCAGTGAATACATGCACATATACACACAAACACACACACACTTTGGAAAAAGTCGCACATGCAAGCAACAAAAGTCTTGTTTCAGAAGGGCACTCTCTCAGCAAGCATGTCTTGAATGAATATTATCACTGCAAATCAGTTTGAAATACTCTAATGAAGAAAAAATTTGAAGTGAAGTCCCTAAATTACCTGAAATAACTGCTCAAACACTGTCAGAATACAAGCATCACAAAATAAACTTTAAAAAATTTATAAAAATTTAAAAAAGAATTTTTCTAGTTCTCCTGATTTGACTAGGGTTGGAAATCATCGATCAATAAATTAATCCTGGGTAAATGTATTTATTGTAGTAAGACCCACATTGAAGAGATTAGGCAGCAGCAAATGTATTTATTGTAGTAAAACCCACATTGAAGAGATTAGGAGTGTCCAGTTCAAACACCTGAAATACAAGAGTACCACTAATCTCAGTCACATCACCAAATAATATATGAAAACTGTTTATCAAGGAGCTTGAGTGTCTTCTTTTATTAAACACTGTTATGTTTAATAACTCTTGTTTCTTGCTCATATAGATAAATAAGAGCACTTTATCATTTGTCCATCTAATGTTTCACATTTAATGAATCTAGAGACTAATGTGTTCTTTCCCAAACCTTGGAATGCACTGTTTGGAGTGTGCCGAAGAAAGTCTTCATGTACCCTAAAAAGACACTGGCCCTTTAACTTTTAACACACTTCCCCAATTAAGCGTTTTAGGCTCTAGACTTTAACAGCTGTCTGCAGCTGTTGAAAAGTGATTTATCATTGTCAGAGTTCGTGACCAAAACATTAAAAGAATTTTTATATATATATATATTTGTCAGGGTAACTTTCATCTACAGTCATACATCCTCTTTAATGCTTTCTTATTCCTAGTAGCAATAAAAAAATGAAAGAAAAATATTTTAAGGAATAATTTTGAATTTTATTTTCCTCACACAGAACACTCTAATGATTTGTAAAAATCTTTTGTGTAAGAGAATATTGCTCTGAAAAATATTTGTTTGGTTTTATGGAGAAAAGTGTGGAGTTTTGTTTAAAAGCCTTTTGATGAAAATCTGATTTTATTCATGCCTGGGAAATTCTTTTAAATTCTAAAATAGTCAAAGAAATCCAAAACCATTTCCCTGTTTTTGAAATAATAAAAGAAGTTTTTTCACTCTCTCTTTTTTTCCTTTTACTGATGTTTAAAAGACTTCCACATCAAACATTCACTGTTTTCGTAGTGTTATAATTTGCTTTTAAAAGAAGCTTTTTTACCTTAAAAATTGCAAGTGGAAGAAACTTGGAAGCATCTCTGAACCTCAGGTTCATCTTTTACTGGGCCTCACATATCCACTCAATCTTGGAGAAACTCAATTGAGTGAAGGGCTTTTTTTCCTTTTTCACCTTCTATTTTTCTTTTCTATAATAATTCACCTAAATGTATTTGGGGTTCGATATGAACTCAGGGTGCTAGACACCTATTTATTTAATGAATGGTTCTTGAATGCCCACTGAGTTCCACACCTATGCTATGCTATGCTAAGTCACTTCAGTCGTGTCCGACTCTGTGTGACCCCATAGACGGCAGCCCACCATGCTCCCCCGTCCCTGGGACTCTCCAGGCAAGAACACCAGAGTGGGTTACCATTTCCTTCTCCAATGGTGGCCTCCAAAAGCCAAAAGACATCTTAAGACAGGAGTCATACCCCACAGGGCTTCAGTGCACAGATCTCTTACGCTCTAAGCAAACCATCGAAACTGCATTCTTCCTATATTAAATGGCCAATGACCACATTTATCACAAAATAATTTTACTGTTCATTCACTTTTCCAAAGTTCTGTGCAATGATAATTTTCAGTTGTACTCTGGAAGAGATTTTGACACTGAATTTGAAAGCTATTCACATCCTCCCCAGAGCCTTTTCATGTGTCTTTCAACAGATGCCCCTAACCTCCCATTCCTGTCGTGGGCTATAGGAAGTAAGATTCAGGGATCTTCAAGTCCTGAAATCAGAGTGATATAAGAAGGGCAGGCTGGATTTCATCACAACTTTCTAACTCCTCACCTGGGTTCTCTGCTGCCACCCATACCCCCAAAATTGGGAACCAACTGCACAGATGTACACAGGTTGGAGCTACTGGCAACAAATGAAGTGGAAAAAGAAGTAAAACTCAAATGAAAAACCTTCATGAAAGTCACCACTGAACCATGGGCAAGGTGGAGACATTGAAGGAAAATGAACTGTGTGTTTATAACCACTTACTGCTTTACAGAAAAAAATGAGCTAATTCAGTTGAAGATGACAAGCCCTTCTTTAAGTGACTCCTATTTTCAGTTCAGCAATGGCTGCTCTGAGTAGTAACAGAGCTATGACAGAAAGCAGCAGCCTTGTGTGTTTAGTTCTGCTCTCAAAGTATTCCTCCATCTGCTAGCCCCTGAAGAAAACGCAGTTGGCCTTTGCAATGTTTTGGCCATAGATCTGTCCTCCTAAAGATAATAATTTGCTTGTGCAACTTCCTGTTTTAAACACACTCCCTGGGGTGTTAGTGGCCCTGAATTATAGAAAAGACAGAATACCATAAGAATGTTAAAACTGCAGACTCCAGATTAATTATGACCTGGAAGCTCCATGGGAAACAGAAGGAACACTAAAAGAGGATAAAAGACATGGTAATTTTAACTCATTTTTCTTTTTCTATTTTCCAATGTATCACAGGCATTGGCTTTATTGTAAAAGGGAAGCAAACAGTCTGGAGGAAAAAAAATAGGAGTCAGAACCAGGACTTAAGATTAATAGTGACATCACATTATATCTAGTGACTTTATTGGCCAATATGAAATCACTTAGTCATTTCCTCTTTCTCATAAAAAGATTGGGACACTTTGGAAACCCTTTTCATTGTTTATTGCCATTGTCTTAAATACCAATGGCGAGATATGAATCGAGTGAGATTCAATGGGATAGGCTGGGAAGAAAAGAAACCTTATCATAAATTTGCCTGGTGAGGTCTCATTATTTTAAAAGTTTAGGAAGGCTTCCCACTTAAAGACTCATTGTAGTAGAAAGCTTTACAACATCAGCAGGAGCACCTGGACAAATTGTGTCTAAGAGGAAAGGCATTGGTTGAGCAGGCTTTAAAAAGGTAAAAAAGAAAAAAAATTTTTTAAGCCCCTATAAAAAAGACCACAGGAAATGTAGTAAATTTCATCTGTAACTTTCTCTAAGGACCAGCTAAAATATATCAAACTATTCCCTCTCCCCCCCCCTTTTTTTTTTTTAAGGAAAGGGTTAGATCATGAATAGCTTCAAAAAGATAACTTCTTAAGAAAAAGCATCTAAAATGTAATGTCTATAGGTTTCTGAAATCATAAGTAAATTGCTAAGAAGTACAGATATGAACTTGGGTTTACATTAAGACCAATTGTTGAATATCATCTTGGAGGAAGAAAGTATTTGTAGTTCAGTTCCTAAGTCAGAGGTTTTTTCATACATTTATTTTTCTAAAGGCTTACTTCCCTTAACCAACTCTATAAAGCCAAAATTACCTATGTAATTGAAGGGAAATATGTGAGGAAAAAGAAGCTCTGAAATTTGTGGGAAGAAAGATATTATTTTAAAGAAGTTGACTAAAAGCCATAGGAAGATAATAAGCATCTGAAGAGTAATTTAGTCCCATAAACCAAAAATCTAAAATCCTTTAATTACATCCTCAAAGTTTGCCTTTGATCAGAAAGACTTTTATAAATATATGTGTGAGTATTTGGTGCATCGTAAAGCACTCTATAAATATGAGGTATTGCTGTTATTATGGATCCTGTTGAAGGAACAGCATCACCTAAGTAAGAGAATTAAAACTCCAATCAGAATCTACCCATGAAAGCCTAGTTAGAGAGTGGAAAGTGGTGAATGAAGAAAAGGATGAAATGCTGGAACTAAGATAGACAGGTAATGCTAGTGGTAAAGAAGCCGCCTGCCAATGCAGGAGACATAAAAGACATGAGTTTGATCCCTGGGTTGGGAAGATCCTCTGGAGGAGGGCATGGCAACCCACTCCAGTATTCTTGCCTGGAGAATTCCCAGGGACAGAGGAACCTGGTGGGCTGCAACCCCTGGGGTTGCAAAGAGTCAGACATGAATGAAGCAAGTTAGCACATAAGCTCAACAGAGGAAAAGAAACTGACAGTAAAAGGGAAGCTGTGAAGCCTTGATACTTAGAAAGCTCAAGAAAGGTTTCCAATTAATGATACTGCTACAACTACTGCTAATAATGGTGATGTTGTTCCAGTTGGTAAAGACAAACAGTGCACGTAGCGTAAGTTTTCCAGGTTTCGTGGGAATGATCTGTGTAACAAAACATGGAAAACTCTGACTCAGGGCTACCCACCAGGCCAGGAATAAGAAAGAAATGACTTTCATCTTGTGCCCCAACTCTAACTGATTGATTTGATTCCTCAAAGCATTAGGTTAAGAAAGGTTCTGAGGATGCATCTTAGCTCATCAGGAGAAAGAGCCAAGATCAATTGATGATACCTGCTTTGGGCAAAGAAAGAGGAAGTGGCATGGGAGTTCAGACTTGAAAAAGAGGAATGGAGTAAGGGTAAACTGCGAGTAGGGTTGGACTCCACCAAATGGTGAGTGGCCTGTTTGCTGTTTTATTTTCCAGAATATAGGAGGGAAATATGAAGAATCACTGGAGCTGTGCAGGATGGTAAAGAACCTGAATTTCTAGCTAGAATCATAAAATCATAAAAAAGTTGACCTGATTGCTGATGGTGTCAGGGTCAGAGATTCAATATATTAATACTATCAAACGTGGTGAGAGGATCACCCATTAATAGAGAGTTTTCCCTGACAGGGAGGGGGTCTGTGGTGGGTAGGCTCCATCTGCCACTGTAAGTGTGCCATTCCACCCTTCCCCAGTCTGCTGACCTGCTGACATCACCTTGGGAGCCTGACCTTTGTACTTCCTCAGTGGGTTCTCTGCCTGTGGCTTCCACTTGGCTTCAAGTCCAGTGCATCCAGCGGGAGGTGATGAGAGGAGGCTACGAGGTCAAAGCAGAGAAGGAGACAGATGGCAGTTCCCTCTCTGTTAGGCCACAGGTTGTCAGGGACTGAATTTCTGTACTACAGTCCGCATCTCCTGTCTGAGCATTTTCATCTACAGCTTTAGCTGCAGTTCTCTCTGGATTCCAGTAAACTTTGCCCACTCTGCTGCCTTCAGCCTAGAGGTAGTAAGGGCTTCCTGCTATTGCTAACTACCAGGTGCTTGCAGTGCCTGTTAGCCTCCCACATTTTGTAAATATTCCCTTTATTAAACCCTCTTTGTTGGAATGTAACATCTTTTCCCTCCTCTTCTGAGACTAATATAGGAGCCCAAAGATACTTTACTCTATTGTCTAGGGCTATAGTAGCATTATAGTAGCTATTGGGCTTTTAGAGAGCTTCCAGGCTTCCCTCCTGAATTTCCCTAAGATGTTCCCCCTCTATGATATTGACAATTGACGTAATCTCAGCTAAGAATGAAGAATTCTACAAGTGAAAGTTCAGTATCCTCTTCCTTTCCACAAGGGCTTCCCTCATAGCCCAGTTGGTAAAGAATCCACCTGCAATGCAGGAGACCCCAGTTCGATTCCTGGGTCAGGAAGATCTACTGGAGAAGGGATAGGCTACCCACTCCAGTAGTCTTGGGGCTTCCCTTGTGGCTCAGCTGGTAAAGAATCCACCTGCAAGGTGGGAGTCCTGGGTTTGATCCCTGGGTTGAGAAGATCCCCTGGAGAAGGGAAAAGCTACCCACACCAGTATTCTGGCCTGGAGAATTTCATGGATACAGTCCATGGGGTCGCAAAGAGTAGGACACGACTGAGAGACTTTCACTTTCCTTTCAACAAAGTGAAAAGTGACACTCTACCCTCCTTGCCCTCAAATGTGTGAGCATATGTACATGTGTGCATTCACACACACACCAGGTCATCCTACATAAAAATCTGAATCAGCAACAACTCTCCAGTTTAGCAATCTATGCCCACAAACAATATTATCTGCCTTTCCTGCCAGTGTTCTTGGGCCAGTGAAATCAAAAGGAAATTAGATATAGGGGTTAATCAGATTTGATTTGGGAGGCAAGAATAATTACACATAATTCTATGTACTTCTATCAATATGGGCATTCTTTTCTTGCCCATAAAACTTGCTTCCTGTTTTATTATGTTGCAGCCTTTGGTGATTATTAAGGTCCATTAACTATCATTTTGAAAAGTGATGGTGCTCTATCATTCCATCTTCATTTATGTGGTGGAAAAATTACTATAAAAATGCAAATTCCTCCTCATATACCCTTTGGTTACCCCAAGGTACAATTTAAACAGAAAAGGTAAATTAAATGCTCGTTTTCCCTCTTTATCAATTAATAGAAGAATGAGTTCATTCCCTGGCATCTTCTAAAGATAACCAATGACATTCTTCTCACCACCATCCCACATATCATTGTGAAGTCATGGATTTAAACATAGTCCATATCTTTCAATCCACTGAAGTTGTTATCACTAATGGTCAAATTATCTCTTATCTCTTCAATCAATGAGAATTGCTTCTGAATCCTTTGAGTACCACCCCAATAATCACTGTTACTTCCTTTCTTTCTCATACAAAAAGACCTTTCAGGCTGATATTACACATCTCCTATTCCAGATATTTTTTCTGTACATTTCTCCGAGCCAGATACCTTTTTATGGAAGATGTATCTAGAGACTACAAACTGGGCATTCTTATTCTTTTTCAGAACTATTTTGAAATTTTATTGCTACTTTTTGCTAAACATTTACAACATAAATTTTGGTCAAGAAAAGATGCTAAAATTAAAAAGCGTATTTAAATGTAGTCTAACTATATATCAAGACTCAAGGGATTAGATCTGATAGACAGAGTGCCTGAAGAACTATAGACAGAGGTTCGTGACATTGTACAGGAAGCAGTAATCAAAACCATCCCCAAGAAAAAGAAATGAAAAAAGGCAAAATGGTTGTCTGAGGAGGCCTTACAAATAGCTGAAAAATAAAGACACTAAAGACAAAGGAGAAAAGGAAAGATATACCCATTTGAATGCAGAGTTCCAAAGAATAAAGGATAAAGAGGTGATCAGTACAAAGAAATTGAGGAAAACAATAGAATTGGAAAGACTAGAAATTTCAAGAAAATTAGAGATACCAAAAGAACATTTCATGCAAAGATAGGTACAATAAAGGACGGAAATTCTATACACCTAACAGAAGCAGACAATATTAAGAAGAGGTGGCAAGAATACACAAAAGAACTATGGTTTTTCCAGTGGTCATGTATAGATGTGAGAGTTGGACTATAAAGAAAGCTGACTGCCAAAGAATTGATGCTTTTGAACTGTGGTGCTGGAGAAGACTCTTGAGAGTCCTTTGGACCAGTCCATCCTAAAGGAGATCAGTCCTGGGTGTTCATTGGAAGGACTGATGTTGAAGCTGAAACTCCAATACTTTGGCCACCTGATGTGAAGAGCTGACTCATTTGAAAAGACCCTGATGCTGGGAAAGATTGAGGGCAGGAGGAGAAGGGGACAACAGAGGATGAGATGGTTGGATGGCATCACCAACTCATGGACATGGATTTGGGTAGACTCTGGGAGTTGGTGATGGATAGGGAGGCCTGGCGTGCTGCGGTTCATGGGGTCGCAAAGAGTCAGACATGACTGAGCGACTGAACTGAACTGAACTGAACTATACAAAAAAGATCTTCATGACCCAGATAACCACGATGGTGTGACACTCACCTAGAGCCAGACATCCTGGAATGCGAAGTCAAGTGGGCCTTAGGAAGTATCACTATGAACAAAGCTAGTGGAGGTGACAGAATTCCAGTTAAGCTATTTCAAATCTTACAAGATGATGCTGTAAAAGTACTGCACTCAATATGCCAGCAAATTTGGAAAATGCTGCAGTGGCCACAGGACTGGAAAAGGTCAGTTTTCATTCCAATCCCAAAGAAAGGCAATGCCAAAGAATGCTCAAACTACCGCACAATTGCACTCATCTCACACACTAGCAAAGTAATGCTCAAAATTCTTCAAGCCAGGCTTCAACAGTATGTGAACCGTGAATTTCCAGATGTTCAAGCTGGTTTTAGAAAAGGCAGAGGAACCAGAGATCAAATTGCCAACATCCACTGGATCATCAAAAAAGCAAGAGAATACTAGAAAACTTCTACTTTATTGACTATGCCAAATCCTTTGACTGTGTGGATCACAACAATGTGAAAAATTCTTCAAGAGTTGGAAATACCAGACCACCGGACCTGCCTCCTGAGAAATCTGTATGCAGATCAGGAAGCAACAGTTAGAACTAGACATGGAACAACAGACTGGTTCCAAATCGGGAAAGGAGCATGTCAAGGCTGTATATTGTCACCCTGCTTATTTAACTTATATGCAGAGTTGCTGCTGCTGCTGCTAAGTCGCTTCAACATCATGTGAAATGCAGGCTGGATGAAGCACAAGCTGGTATCAGGATTGCTGGGAGAAATATCAATAACCTCAGATATGCAGATGACATCACACTAATGACAGAAAGTGAAGAAGAACTAAAGAGCCTCTTGATGAAAGTGAAAGAGGAGAGTGAAAAAGTTGGTTTAAAACTCAACATTCAGAAAACTAAGATCATAGCATCTGGTCCCATCACTTCCTGGCAAATAGATGGGGAAACAATGGAAACAGTGACAAACTATTTTTTTTAGCTCTAAAATCACTGCAGATGGTGACTGCAACCATGAAATTAAGAGTGACTTGCTCCTTGGAAGAAAAGATATGACCAACCTAGACAGTCTATTAAAAAGCAGAGACATTACTTTGCCGACAAAGGTCTGTCTAGTCAAGGATATGGTTTTCCCAATAGTCATATGTGGATGTGAGATTTGGACTATAAAGAAAGCTGAGCACTTAAGAATTGATCCTTTTGAACTGTGGTGTTGGAGAAGACTCAAGAGTCCCTTGGACTGCAAGGAGATCCACCCAGTCCATCCTAAAGGAAATCAGTCCCGAATATTCATTGGAAGGACTGGTTCTGAAGCTGAAGCTCCAATACTTTGGCCACCTTATGCAAAGTGCTAACTCATTGGAAAAGACCCTGATGCTGGGAAAGATTGAAGGCAGGAGGAGAAGGGGAGGACAGAGGATGAGAAGGTTAGATAGCATCACCAACTGTATGGACATGAGTTTGAGTAAGCTCCGGGAGTTGGTGATGGACAGGGAAGCCTGGCGTGCTGCAGTCCATGGGGCTGCAAAGAGTCGGACACAACTGAGCGACTGAACTGAACTGAGCTATATGTCAGTTCATGAGACAATACTGGCATGTTAGTATGTTTTATTTCCTACACAGTCTTATAATTGCTAAACAGAGATAAAGAATAGTGTGGAAGTAAGAACCCCTTTCCCATCCCTAAACATGTGAAGACTTTAGCCCAGTACCTAGTGCATAATAAGTGCTAGATAAGGGCTATTGATTTTATTGTTATTAGTTGGATTCATAATCCCTTTTCCCATCCAAAAAGTGGATAAAAATGAAAAAAAGTAGAAGGGAAAAATGTATTTCCTTAAGGCCAAGTAAAGGCTCATTAGTAGCCTCCATTCTATTTCCTTCCAAGGTGTCCTTTGTATCACAGAAGAGATCTGTTAATTACATCTCCCAGAATCCACACCTCTCCAAGATTTTTGTTGGGTAAGAAAGCAGATACAGATGTAACACTATATCCCTGTGTTTGAACTGGAATATAACCAAGGATTACACACACATACACATACACACTCCCCAGTGTGTCCACAGAAGAAACTCGTGAACAGTGAGCAACAAAGGAGCAATGAACATCCCTGTTGCACAAAACTGTGACCTCCAAGTGTCATTTCCTGCTGGAAGGACTAATGCTCCTTAGAGAGATAGTCAATTACAGGTCTAGAGCTAGAAATGAACAAGGTGAGGCTACCACATCTTGTCATAACTACAGAGCAGGGAAGTGACCTAGGGTTTTGTCCAAGGAGCCAACTTGAAAAGTCTCCCCTGACCAAGGATTAGACAACTGAGCATCAGTAAAAATAATAAGAGTCCATTCATAGTGATACTGAACACAAACAAAAGCCTATTGATTGACTTTTAAAAAAATAATTTATTTACTTTTGTTTTTTGGGGGATATGAAAAAATTTATTTCACAAATATTTTTAAGTATGTATATGCTGACTAAAAAGGGCCAAAGCTGATGAAATCCAAATATAATGACATTAGCAACATATAGTAAGAGGTAAAAACAATTGAAAATGGCAATATAATGTTTATTATCCATTTGACTAATGGATTACGTCTTAGAGGACAGCTTGATGGTAGAAGATGGACATGCAGGGGTTCTTAATGTCTATTATCTTCATCAGAGAATTGGCTAAGAGACAGTCTATCCACAAAGCAAATGGCACAGACAGAGGCTGCACACTGAAGTTTTGAGTTTTGTGCTTCAAAAGACATGTTTCATTAACCTTTTTTTTCATCGAACTTTTTTTTAAATTTAAATTTATTTATTTTAATGGAGGCTAATTAGTTTACAATATTGTATTGGTTTTGCCGTACACAAACATGAATCCACCATGGGTGTACATGTATTCCCAATCCTGAACCCCCCTCCCACCTCCCTCCCCATACCATCCCTCTGGGTCATCCCAGTGCACCAGCCCCATGCATCCTGTATCCTGCATCGAACCTGGACTGGTGATTCATTTCTTATATGATATTATACATGTTTCAATACCATTCTCCCAAATCATCCCACCCTCTTCCTCCTCCACAGAGTCCAAAATACTACTCTATACATCTGTGTCTCTTTTGCTGTCTCGCATACAGGGTTGTTGTTACCATCTTTCTAAATTCCATATATATGCATTAGTATACTGTGTTGGTGTTTTTCTTTCTGGCTTACTTCACTGTGTATAATAGGCTCCAGTTTCATCCACCTCATTAGAACTGATTCAAATGTATTCTTTTTAATGGCTGAGTAATACTTTATTGTGTATATATACCCCAGCTTTGTTATCTATTCATCTGCTGATGGACATCTAGGTTGGTTCCATGTCCTGGCTATTATAAACAGTGCTGCGATGAACATTGGGGTACACGTGTCTCTTTCAATTCTGGTTTCCTCGGTGTGTATGCCCAGCAGTGGGATTGCTGGGTCCTATGGCAGTTCTATTTCCAGTTTTTTAAGGAATCTCCACACTGTTCTCCATAGTGGCTGTACTAGTTTGCATTCCCATTAACAGTGTAAGAGGGTTCTCTTTTGTCCACATCCTCTCCAGCATTTATTGCTTGTAGACTTTTGGATTGCAGCCATTCTGACTGGCGTGAAATGGTACCTCATTGTGGTTTTGATTTGCATTTCTCTGATACTGAGTGATGTTGAGCATCTTTTCATGTGTTTGTTAGCCATCTGTATGTCTTCTTTGGAGAAATGTCTATTTAGTTCTTTGGCCCATTTTTTGATTGGGTCGTTTATTTTTCTGGAGTTGAGCTGTAAGTGTTGCTTGTATATTTTTGAGATTAGTTGTTTGTCAATTGCTTCATTTGCTATTATCTTCTCCCATTCTTAAGGCTGTCTTTTCACCTTGCTTATAGTTTCCTTTGTTGTGCAAAGCTTTTAATTTTAATTAGGTCCCATTTGTTTATTTTTGCTTTTATTTCCAATATTCTGGGAGGTGGGTCATAGAGGATCCTGTCAGAGAGTGCTTTGCCTATGTTCTCCTCTAGGAGTTTTATAGTTTCTGGTCTTACATTTAGATCTTTAATCCATTTTGAGTTTATTTTTGTGTATGGTGTTAGAAAGTGTTCTAGTTTCATTCTTTTACAAGTGGTTGACCAGTTTTCCCAGCACCACTTGTTAAAGAGATTGTCTTTAATCCATTGTATATTTTTGCCTCCTTTGTCAAAGATAAGGTGTCCACAGGTGTGTGGATTTATCTCTGGGCTTTCTATTTTGTTCCATTGATCTATATTTCTGTCTTTGTGCCAGTACCATACTGTCTTGATGACTGTGGCTTTATAGTAGAGCCTAAAGTCAGGCAGGTTGATTCCTCCAGTTCCATTCTTCTTTCTCAAGATAGCTTTGGCTATTCGAGGTTTTTTGTATTTCCATACAAATTGTGAAATTATTTGTTCTAGCTCTGTGAAAAATACTGTTGGTAGCTTGACAGGGATTGCATTGAATCTGTAGATTGCTTTGGGTAGTATACTCATTTTCACTATATTGATTCTTCTGATCCATGAACATGGTATATTTCTGCATCTATTAGTGTCCTCTTTGATTTCTTTCACCAGTGTTTTATAGTTTTCTATATGTAGGTCTTTAGTTTCTTTAGGTAGATATATGCCTAAGTATTTTATTCTTTTTGTTGCAATGGTGAATGGAATTATTTCCTTAATTTCTCTTTCTATTTTCTCATTATTAGTGGATAGGAATGCAAGGGATTTCTGTGTGTTGATTTTATATCCTGCGACTTTACTATATTCTTTGATTAGCTCTAGTAATTTTCTGGTGGAGTCTTTAGGGTTTTCTATGTAGAGGATCATGTCATTTGCAAACAGAGTTTTACTTCTTTTCCAATTTGGATTCCCTTATTTCTTTTTCTGCTCTGATTGCTGTGGCCAAAACTTCCAAAACTATGTTGAATAGTAGTGGTGAAAGTGGGCACGCTTGTCTTGTTCCTGACTTTAGGGGAAATGCTTTCAGTTCTTCACCATTGAGGATAATGTTTGCTGTGGGTTTGTCATATATAGCTTTTATTATGTTGAGGTATGTTCCTTCTATTCCTGCTTTCTGGAGAGTTTTTATCATAAATAGATGTTGAATTTTGTTAAAGGCTTCCTCTGCATCTATTGAGATAATCATATGGCTTTTGTTTTTCAATTTGTTAATATGGTGTATTACATTGATTGATTTGCGGATATTGAAGAATCCTTGCATCCCTGGGATAAAGCCCACTTGGTCATGGTGTATGATCTTTTTAATGTGTTGTTGGATTCTGATTGCTAGAATTTTGTTAAGGATTTTTGCATCTATGTTCATCAGTGATATTGGCCTGTAGTTTTCTTTTTTTGTGGCATCTTTGTCAGGTTTTGGTGTTAGGGTGATGGTGGCCTCATAGAATGAGTTTGCAAGTTTACCTTCCTCTGCAATTTTCTGGAAGAGTTTGAGTAGGATAGGTGTTAGCTCTTCTCTAAATTTTTGGTAGAATTCAGCTGTGAAGACGTCCAGACCTGGGCTTTTGTTTGCTGGAAGATTTCTGATTACAGTTTCAATTTCTGTCTTGTGATGGGTCTGTTAGGATTTTCTATTTCTTCCTAGTTCAGTTTTGGAAAGTTGTACTTTTCTAAGAATTTGTCCACTTCTTCCATGTTGTCTATTTTATTGCCATATAATTGCTGATAGTAGTCTCTTATGATCCTTTGTATTTCTGTGTTGTCTGTTGTGATCTCTCCGCTTGCTGGGTCTTTGGTGCTATGCTGGCTTTTTCTAGTTGCCACGAGCCAGGGCACTCTCTAGTGGTGGTGTGCTGGCTTCTTATTGCGGTGGCTTCTCTTGTTGCAGAACACAGACTCTAGAGCTCCAGCTCAGGAATTATGGCACGTGGGCTTAGTTGCCCTGCAGCATGTGGGATCTTCCCCGACCAGGGATTGGACCCATGTCCCTGTATTGTAAGATGGATTCTGGGCCATGGGGAAGTCCCATTGATTGACTTATAAAGAAAACAAGGAAATAAAGAATAAATGCCCAGTAACCCAGTAACTTGTCCTTTTTTCCCCCACATTCTGAACCAGTTGACTTTTCTGCAACATTGCCTCACTATTGGAGCTCTTTCTGAATTTTTGTTTTAGAACCCAGAGTTCTACCTGCCTGGTCTCATTACATATGAAACCATTACTCTCCTTACCAATTACAATGTGTAATGAGGACTTCATCTTTATGATACTGAATTTACAGGGAGTTACTGGAGAGAGGGTTTCCAGAATACAGACAATATACAAACAAATATTAATTGAAGACCCATTAGTGATAAGATACCTGTTGCTGCTGCTGCTGCTGCTAAGTCGCTTCAGTTGTGTCCAACTCTGTGCCACCCCATAGATGGCAGCCCAACAGGCTCCTCCGTCCCTGGGATTCTCCAGGCAAGAACACTGGAGTGGGTTGCCATTTCCTTCTCCAATGCATGAAAGTGAAAAGTGAAAGTGAAGTCGCTCAGTCATGTCCAACTCTTAGCAACCCCATGGACTGCAGCCTACCAGGCTCCTCCATCCATGGGATTTTCCAGGCAAGAGTACTGGAGTGGGGTGCCATCGCCTTCTCCGGATAAGATACCTACCTTGTTCCTAAAGATATAGCAAACATCAAGCCAAGTCCCTGCCATCAAAAAGCTTATATTTTGAGAGAACAGAGTTTTACGTAAAAGAACGAAGAAGAGGGTAGAAGTTAAATGATGGAAGGGAGCGAATGGGTCAACTGGCAAGTGACTCTGAGTAGCAAGTGTACAATAAAGAGACTGTAGAACATAAACTAGAAGCAAGAGAGAATGATTGTGAGTGTATTTTCCCGAAGCTATTACTTTCTCCTTGTTAAAGAAAACCTTTAATGAGGTATTAACGTTATGCATTTTAAATGTTTTGTCTTCCCTTCTTTCACTGAACAATATCTGGGTTATTTGTCTTATCACCCTCCTGCTTAAGCAAACATGAAGGTGAAAGTTCTGGTACAATAGGAAGCGACATCTTACACCACGTGACTTTAATGTAATGACTCTTTTCCTCTGAGAATTGGTTTTGAAACTCACCCAAAGTTACTCAGAGGAAACTCATTTTGACTGTAATGGCTACATGTGTAATGAGATTAGGTTGACAGAATCCTGCTCTTTTATTTTTTTTTTTTCTTCCAGGCTAAAATATATCAGATTTAAAAGCTCTTTTCAATCTGAGAGTAAAGGAGGAATAGTAAATGGTGAGCCAGTGGTGGTTTACAAGTGTACAAAGCTAGCAGTTTTATTTTCTCTACACAAAGACTGCTTTTATTAGCAACAGGATGCTCTTGCTTGAGAATATCAATTCTAGTGTCTAAATCTCCAGGTAGAGGCATTTCCTTGCCCAGGAGTCTAATAAGCATGCCAGAAAACCGCATGGAGCAGAATGCTATATGCCTCCTGCTAACCTGGGACCATCATCTTGTTAATTTCCTGGTGCTCATGTGTATTTTGTTAACTCATCAATTTAGTGGTTTCTGTGTATTTTATGCTTTACCATATATGTCAGGATAATAGTATATGGGTGGCATTTCTAGGCAGGAGGGGAAAGACTTGTTACAAACAGGTCTCTGAGTTTCAAAAAATAGCCCCTGAAAGAATTCTTAAATAACAAACTCTGGAGTACTCTGTCATTCTAGGCTGAAATATGAACGTTTCTCCTTTCTTAAAGTCCTGCATGGTCCTGTTTAGTGTGGGTCACACACACACATACACACACTCTAATTATTTGAACACATGCATCTCTGAACTCTGGAACATTCATTTTGACCTTGATCATATACTGCCTTGTTTGGTTACTTAATAGTTCCATGTCTGTAAATTCTATTGTCCCAGAATAAAGCTCTTAAATCATAGAGGACTGGGATTAGGTCTTATCATTTTTATAAAAAATTTATTGAAATATAATTGATTTGCACTGTTGTTTGTTTCAAGTGTACAGCAAAGTGATTCCGATATATATATATACATATATTCTTTTATAGATCCTCTTACATTATAGGTTATTATATGATATTCAGTATAGTTCCCTGTGCTATACAGTAGGTCCTTGTTGGTTATCTATTTTATATAAACTATGTTACCCAAAACTCCTAATTTATCCCTCCTCAGCTTTCCTATTTGGAAACCATGTTTGTTTTCTATGTGTATGAGTCTATTTATGTTTTGTAAAGAAGTTCATTTGTATCATTTTTGAAGATTCCACATACTAGCAAAATCAGATATTTGTCTTTCTTGGTCTGATTTATTTCACTTAGTATGATAATTTCTAGATCTATCCATGTGGCTGCAAATGGAATAATTTCACTCTCTATTATGGCTGAGCAGTATTCCACTGTATATACATACAACATCTTCTTCATCCATTCATCTGTTGGTGGACACAGGTTTTTTTCCATGTTCTGGCTATCGTCAATAGTGCTGCGATGAACATTGGGGTGCCTTTATCTTTTCATATTATAGTTTTGTCCAGATACATACCCAGGAGTGGGATTGTTGGATCATATGTTAAGTCCGTTTTTAGTTTTTTAAGGGGATTCTATGTTGTTGTCCATAGTGGCTGCACCAGTTTACTTTGCCACCGATAGTGTAGAATGTGTGTGTGTGCTCAGTCATGTCCGACTCTTTGTGATCCCATGGACTATAGCCTGCCAAGGCTTTTTTGTCCATGGAATTTTCCAGGCAAGAGTACTGGAGTGGGTTGCCATTTCCTACTCCAAGTAGTGTATAAGGATTCCTTTTCTCCACACCCTCACCAGCATTTATTATTTATAGACTTTCTGATGATGGACACTCTGGCTGGTGTGAGGTGGTGTCTCATTGTGGTTTTCATTTACATTTCTCTAATAATTAGGTCTTACTATTTTTTTAATTACTGTCCTCTCTCTCTGCTTCTACTAATGCCCAGTGCATTCCTCTGAACACAATTATTGCTAAGGAAATACAATAATCATCTGTAGCAGCATCATTATTAGCAATAATGTCAATAATTGTCCATTTTTGTGCTGAACTGGGTAGTTTGCATTCATATTCTCCTTATATACTTACACCCTTTGCATATATTTTAGCCACATATTAAATTTATAATAAAATACTTCAAATATTCAAAAATAATGAAAGTCTATGTACCCACCATCATCAATGTAATAGAAATCTCTATTATGGGCATTTTCGTAGATATTGATACTGAGGTTCAGAAAAAGGAAACTTGCCAAGATCTAACAGTGAATAAGGAGCCACTTCTAGTTGAAGTGTGGGACTCCAAAATAAAATGTAGACTCTTTAGAAAGGACCAGATTTAGCTGCATAGATAACAGAGATATGGTTCTTGAAAGGGTTAAAGCAATTTCAAGAATTATCTAATGTATGATCAGAAAGTCGCTTATCAGCTTATCAGGAAAATATGGTCAATAGTTAGAAGAATTATTCCACAATCATCCCAGTGTGCTTCATTGATCACCCACTTTTTCCTCTTCCTTCTTATCTCACAATTTGGTGATTTTTTACAACATATTTATCTTATTTTCCATGAAACATTTATGAGATCCTGCCACTTTAAAATGTTGTCCTAATTCCAGAAGGCAAATGTAGAACTGTTACAAGTAAATGTTAGTTTCATTTTACCCATGCTTCATATACATAAATGTCAGAAGAATTGGAGTTCTTGTTTGGAAAAATGTTGGACTTTGGGGGGAAATTATCTTAAGAATTGCAATATCTCCAGGTTATAAAATGCAATTGGAAAATACTATGAAAAGGATCTTTCTAGTGAGAGTTTTCATAGCCTTACTACTGACTGTGACTGAAAACACCACATAATCACTAGAATGAAAATTATTTCAATATTTTTAGGCTTAACTGGAAAATGTAGTACAAAGAAAAAAACCCACAATAGTTCAAAAACTTAGGACCGCACAAGAATTTTGGATAATCATAAGGGAAGTATGTCTTGTTGGAGAAAATACTTTCATGATGACTCTTAAACCTGTATCTCTGTTACAAACTTAAAAGACCAAGATACCAATCGCTATTACTGTACTTGTGTCTTCCTAAATGTCTTACCGATATTTTCACTGAATGGAAATTAGTTCCAGAAGCAAAAACCTGTCAGTCCTTCTGTCACAATGACTTATTTTCTTAATAGACTCTCTGCATTTATCATACTCTGGTAACTGATTCTTCAAACATTCATTCATTAATCTCATATCTGTTAAACACACACTATGTGTCCTGAGTTGTACTAGAACCTAAGTGGAATACACAAAAGAATTAGCTTTAGTCCACAAATTGAGGGGCTTACCATGGAAGATAAGATATGTACCTAAAAGCTTTAATATAATAAATAAAGAGTTAAGTACTACAAGTGAGGTAAAGATAAAGTTTTACAGAAGATCTGAGGAGAGAGAGAATTTTTTTCACAGAAGAAACAAGACTTTTCAGAAAAGGAATTTAAACTTGACCTCAAAATATTGATAGTGGTTGGATTTGCATATCTAGAAGGGCATTGCTATCACCTTGGCAACCACCACCACCCAGGCAGAGGCACTTCTAGGGTAGGAACCTTTAAAAAAATGGTAATAAACACTAACTCTTCAAAAATATTAAGGCAAATAGAAAAGGATGTGGTTAGCTAGAAATGTAACAGAGGAAGACGACATAATACTTTGGAAAACTGTGGCAGTTACAATGAGGGAGGTAGTTAGGGAATGTTGATTAAACATTAGAGATATTTTGGGAATATTGAGTCACACCTGAAGCTAATATGATACTGTAAGTTAACTACACTTCAATAAAGAAAGATATTTCGGTTATTTAAAAAGTATGGATGATGGTACTATCCATAGACATATAAAATACTGAATAAAATCCAGATCTGGAAGAAAATACTGGAATGAGAATTATTCCAAACAATGAATTTCAATGCTTGGCATAATTCATGTGCCCCTCCCCCCAAAAAAATCTGTTTGCCTTTCTTCCTAGCAACAGAGTTTAGCAGAGGACAGGGACATTCAGCTAAAGACTCAGCCTTCTTTCCACATTCAGTGCGGTGACATGACTAAGTCAGGGGAATGACATGTGAGCTGGAGCAATATTCACTGCTCTCTGGCTTGGCCTTCAAACACTGGGTATGCTCTCTTCCCTTTTCTTTGTCTCTTTTTCGTATGCTGACAGGAAAGTTATCCAGCTGTGGATCCGTAGTTGACACTGGATGAAATTCCTGAATCAAAGAGAGGACAGAAGGAAGGAAGAGAAGAAGGAAGAAAATGGCCCCAGAAGCAGATATGGAGGAGCCAAGACAGATCCTTACAGACTACATTCAGGTAGAGAATATCAGGTGGAAGAAGAAACAGAGGAGTCATGGCCAGAGAAGTAAGAGAAGCAGGAAAGATGAGTGAGAGTCATATAAGCCAAGTGAGTGAGTTTTGAAGTAAAATGTTTCAAGAAACTGGGAGAATTGAATCAGTGGTATGAGTAGGCGCTAGGCAATGTGGTGGACAATCATCTTTCCAGAAGTTTGGCCATGACTTGAAGGAGGAACAATGAAAGCATGGGAGAGTTGGAGGGAATGGCGGGATCAAGAGAAAGCTGGGTTTGGATAGGAAAACAATAGCATGTTGGCAGGTCGAATGGAAGGGACTTTCGAAGAGGGGATATATTAGCAAATGTGAGTGGGGATGGGGTGGGGGCCAGTTAATTGATTCAGCAGTGTTTCAGGATGGGAACGGGGATTAGGAAGAAAGATTAGAATGGAATAGGAGGAAAGAGGTGAAGTGGGGGAGAAGTTGGATGAAGATGCAGGGAAATTTTGAGCACAGAAAAGCCAGGAAGTAAGGAGGGAAGCTGAGGGAGTTTGGTCTCTAACATTCCTCTTTTTTATCCACCCACAAGAACAAGGCTCACTACAGTATTCCCTACAGTGCTCTATAATGCTTTTGGCAAACTGACATGAAGCTTATGTCTACAGCACAAAGCAGCTTGATTTCTGTATCAAGACAGAAGAAAAATAGTGCTGATTTGTGTGTACTGCTACCCTATCCAGATAAAAAAATATATTTTTTTCAAATCTGTTTCTTTTTCTCCAACATTAGGATAAAATGTTTACTTTTGTATCTTTCCCTTGACTGTCTAATCTTAGCACTGAGTAGTAATCAGAGATCTTGTCAATTTAGCTTCAGTTTCTTTTGATAACTTTTGTACAGTGTTGTTTAATTGACTATCTACAATTGTTTTTCTTTAATTTGACAAGTTATTAGACATTTATCTCCATCATCATCACCACCACCATCATCATCATCTCCGGACAAGTCCTATCTTTCTTAGAAGCCAGTTTTAGAGCATTAGTCACACCCAGAGAAAGGCATGCAACTATTTCTTAGCTAAGAATCTTTAAAGGACTGTTGAGAGGTGCTAAAGTAGAAACTGAAGGAGAGAATGTACTTTCTTGCACTGTGTTTTAAACCTTTGAACATCATGTAACTTAGCCATGATATTTATACATCATAAAGCCTGATAGAGATATCATCATTTGATTGTTAACAGCTTTACAATGAATGAATTGAACATAAAAGATTACCAGTCTTATGGACTCTGTGGGAGAGGGAGAGGGTGGGAAGATTTGGGAGAATGGCATTGAAACATGTGAAATGTCATGTATGAAACGAGATGCCAGTCCAGGTTCAATGCACGATGCTGGATGCTTGGGGCTGGTGCACTGGGACGACCCAGAGGGATGGTGTGGGGAGGGAGGAGGGAGGAGGGTTCAGGATGGGGAACACATGTATACTAATTAAATAATTTTCTATTAAAGAAAAAAACAAAAACAAACAAACAAAAAAAAAGATTACTTTCCAGGTATTCAGTGATTAAAAGTGCAGAGTGTTATCTTATGTATGTACATGTTAGTCATTCAGTTGTGTTTGACTCTTTGTGACCCCGTGGACAGTAGCCCGCTAGACTACTCTGTGCATGGAATTCTCCCAGCAAGAATCCTGGAGTGGGTTGCCATTTCCTTATTCAGGGAGAGCCTTATCTTATAGGGCCCCTTAAATGGTTCTAATATTAAACTTAGTGACAGGCCAATGGTTTTTGAAAGTCTGGGTTGACTATAGCAGCATAGCTTGATTGGAACACTTAAAATGATAAAGTAGAAGTGCATGTATATTTTTTTATGGAGCAGGATTTGAAGTCAGAATACTTAGAGTTCATATTGTGTCTTTCTGGCAGGTTATTTAGTTTCTCTGTGTTTTACTTTCCTCCTATGTCCAAATTCGTGTTGAGTCACGACCTTGAGACCTTCCTTGGTATAATATGAAACTGGTCTCCAAACAGAGTGTAGGCAGAGACCCAGGAAAGAGGTCAGACCATTCCAGATTGGTAGGTGGCAGGTTTAATAAGCAAGGGATCTTAAGAGGCTAGTCTTGAGTGGCCAAAAAATGAGTACCTATACCTGCTCACCAAATCTTAAAAGTTTATATTGAGGTCTTAACAGGGTTCAGTCATGTATTCAATCCAGATGGTCTCAACAACACCTTCCTCTCCAAAAGCTGTGTCCTTGGAATGGCTCCCACTGTGGGAACAGCAGGTATAGCATGCATTCTAAGGACAGGAGAAGTGTGAGGAGCCTTTGATTGCCTGGGACCAGTTCCGGGGTCAACCAGTGGTCACATCCTCTGATGACCTCCTCCAACAAAGAGATTTATCTGTGATGAAATAAGCTATTAGCTTATTTTAAAGTATTTTCTAGAAGTTGTAAAATTTCCATGTAGTCATTTGTTCATTCATTCATTCAACAAGTATTTCTGAGGAAGTACTGAGGACCAGAGGGCTTCCCAAGTGTTGTCGTTCAGTCGCTCAGCCCTTCTCTTTTCGACCCCAAGGACTGCAACATGCCAGGATTCCCTGTCTTTCGCCATCTCCTGGAGTTTGCTCAAGTCATTCCCAGGTGGCTCAGTGGTAAACAATCTGCCTGCCAACGCAGGAGAAGCAGGAGACAAGAGTTCGATCCCTGGGTCTGGAGGAGCCTCGGGAGGAAGAAATGGCAACTTAGTCCAGTAATCTATCCTGGAAAATCCCATGGACAGAGGAGCCTAGCATGCTACAGTCCATTGGGTCACAAAAGAGTCAGACATGACTGCATGACTGAGCACACACTCCAAGGACCAGATCTGAGGCTCAGCTTCCAGACAATGGGCACATTGATAGCAACAAGTCATGGAGGCTCCTGTTTAGCATATTAAAAATAAGGATCTTACCCAGAAGACAGTAAGGAGCAAATGATGAGATTTCCCTTTGAGGCAAACTGTCCTGGCATTGAGAGAACTGATCTAGTGGTGCGAGTGACTGAGACCAGGGCACAGACTTCTGTGTACCATATTCAGTTATGATAGCATCTTGTCATAGAAAATTGGGGAAATATATTTTTTAAAACTGCTAGTATATTGTTACGGAGAAGGCAATGGCATCCCACTCCAGTACTCTTGCCTGGAAAATTCCATGGACAGAGGAGCCTGGTAGGCTGCCGTCCATGGGGTCGCTAAGAGTTGGACACGACTGAGTGACTTCATTTTCACTTTTCACTTTTATGCATTGGAGAAGGAAATGGCAACCCACTCCAGTGTTCTTGCCTGGAGAATCCCAGGGACGGGGGAGTCTGGTAGGCTACTGTCTATGGGGTCACACAGAGTCGGACACGACTGAAATGACTTAGCAGCAGTATATTGTTATATTTTCTTAGGACAGTCATGTGCCTTGGCTTTTCAGGATAGACCTGATTCAGATATCTGGTCATATTATTTCCCAAAGTACACTTGTCCCTGTCAGACTTGTCCCACTACATTAATGAACTTCAAATTCCCAAGGATAAGGTGAGACTGTGTTGTCATTTTTTTCAGATAAACAAAAATTACTTTTATTTGCTTTGCATTTTCATATACTTTATCTAATAACCATACTGCATCTAAAAACCATCATTTTTGTTTCTAAACTTTTATTTTATATTGGCGTATAGTTAATTTACAATATTGTGTTTCAGGTGCACAGCAAAGTGATTTAATTATACATATTCTTATACAGATTCTTTTTTATACGTATTATATTATTACATTGAATATTATTATATTATAATTATGCATATTCTTTTTCAGATTATTTTCTCATTTAGGTTATTATAGAGTACTGAGTAGAGTTTCTTGTTCTATATAGTAGGTCTCTGTTGATTATCTATTTTATATTTAATAGTGTATATAAATTAGTCCCAACCACTTAATTTATCCTGCCCCACTTGTGCTTTGGTAAATATGTTTGTTTTCCAAGACTGTGAGTCTGTTTCTATTTTGTAAAGAAGTTTATTTGTATCATTTTTTTAGATTCCACATACAAGTGATATCATATGATATTTGTCTTCTTGACTTCACTTAGTATGATAGTCTCTAGGTCCAGAGATTGTGTCATCTTTAAGTTGCTTTAAGGCAGAGTCTGTAGTGTTCCAGAAAAAAGGGCACAAATGATGAGTATGAGTGCAACAATAATGAGAAACGAAACAGTCAACCAGTTGTTTGAGGACAAAGATAAAAAAGAAGTGCTGGTAAGGTCCCATTAAGGAGGAATTTGTATCCAGAAGACCAGTGGTTTTGAGCCATAGGGTTGAAAAACATTGTTTGACACAATCAGGGGTGAGTTGAAAGTAATGGCATCAACAATAATAATATAAACGACTTGCTTTTCTCTATAAATTAAAGCAGATTCAATTGAGTGGATGTGCAGTTAGTCTGCACATGATGTGGGCACTCAATAGGCTGTTGCCATACAGGGAACTCATTCATCAAGTGTGCTGGCAAAAAGATGGAGAACCACTGCCTAGATGACAGGGTCAAGAAGGATTTTTAAAAGGAGAGAGACATGGTGATATTTGCATTTTAGAAAGGTCACTCTACTTGCTGCAGGGGGTGAGACCTATTAGGAGACTGCGGAATAATCAGATAAGAGATGAGAAGTGATAAAGATCTGAACTAGGGCTGTGGTAGCTAAGATAGAAAGTAGAGGACAGATAAGAAAATATAAGGTGTTTCCCATTTCCCCTGCAATTAACATCCATTCAGAACCTGCAAACATGACACTATTTAGAATAAAGTCTTTGCAGATGTAATAAAGTTAAGATGAGGCCACACTGGATTGGCTTGGCGCTAGTGCAACATGAATTGTGTCCTCTCAAGAAGAAGGAAATTTGAACACAGAGACAGAGAGACAAGGACATGTGACACTGCAGGCAGAGACTTGAGCAATGTGGCCACAAGCCAAGGAATGCCAAGGATTGCCAGCACCCCAGAGAAGCTGGGAAGAAGTCAGGAAGAAGCAAGAAAGACTATTCCTCAAGACTTTAGAGAGAGCATGGCCCTACCAACACCTTGATTTTGAACTTCTGGTCTCCAGAATTGTGAGAGAATAATTTTCTGTTGTTTTAAGCCATAAAGTTTATCATAATTTGTTGCAACAGCCCTAGAAAACTAGTACAGGAGGTAAAATATCTGACTTAATCTTTGTTTGGATATGAATGGAGAGGCAAAAGTTTGGTCATTGGTGAGCCCAATATGCTACTGGAGATCAGTGGAGAAGTAACTCCAGAAAGAATGAAGGGATGGAGCCAAAGCAAAAACAATACCCAGCTGTGGATGTGACTGGTGATAGAAGCAAGGTCTGATGCTGTAAAGAGCAATATTGCATAGGAACCTGGAATGTCAGGTCCATGAATCAAGGCAAATTGGAAGTAATCAAACAAGAGATGGCAAGAGTGAATGTCGACATTCTAGGAATCAGCGAACTCAAATGGACTGCAATGGGTGAATTTAACTCAGATGACCATTATATCTACTACTGCAGACAGGAATCCCTCAGAAGAAATGGAGTAGCCATCATGGTCAACAAAAGAGTCCGAAATACAGTACTTGGATGCAATCTCAAAAATGACAAAATGATCTCTGTTCATTTCTAAGGCAAACCGTGCAATATCACAGTAATCCAAGTCTATGCCCCAACAAGTAACACTGAAGAAGCTGAAGTTGAACGGTTCTATGAAGACCTACAAGACCTTTTAGAACTAACACCCAAAATAGATGTCCTTTTCATTATAGGGGACTGGAATGCAAAAGTAGGAAGTCAAGAAACACCTGGAGTAACAGGCAAATTTGGCCTTGGAATATGGAATGAAGCAGGGCAAAGACTAATAGAGTTTTGCCAAGAAAATGCACTGGTCATAACAAACACCCTCTTCCAACAACACAAGAGAAGACTCTATACATGGACATCACCGGACAGTCAACACCGAAATCAGATTGATTATATTCTTTACAGCCAAAGATGGAGAAGCTCTATACAGTCAACAAAAACAAGACCAGGAGCTGACTGTGGCTCAGATCATGAATTCCTTATTACCAAATTCAGACTTAAATTGAAGAAAGTAGGGAAAACCACTATACCATTCAGGTATGACCTAAATCAAATCCCTTATGATTATACAGTAGAAGTGAGAAATAGATTTAAGGGCCTAGATCTGATAGATAGAGTGCCTGATGAACTATGGACGGAGGTTCTTGACATTGTACAGGAGACAGGGATCAAGACCATCCCCATGGAAAAGAAATGCAAAAAAGCAAAATGGCTGTCTGGGGAAGCCTTACAAATAGCTGTGAAAAGAAGAGAAGTGAAAAGCAAAGGAGAAAAGGAAAGATATAAACATCTGAATGCAGAGTTCTAAAGAATAGCAAGAAGAGATAAGAAAGCCTTCCTCAGCTGTCAATGCAAAGAAATAGAGGAAAACAACAGAATGGGAAAGACTAGAGATCTCTTCAAGAAAATTAGAGATACCAAGGGAACATTTCATGCAAAGATGAGCACAACAAAGGGCAGAAATGGTATGGACCTAACGGAAGCAGAAGATATTAAGAAGAGGTGGCAAGAATACACAAAACTGTACAAAAAAGATCTTCATGACTCAGATAATCACGATGTTGTGATCACTGACCTAGAGCCAGACATCCTGGAATGTGAAGTCAAGTGGGCCTTAGAAAGCATCACTACAAACTAAGCTAGTGGAGGTGATGGAATTCCAGTTGAGCTATTTCAAATCCTGAAAGATGATGCTGTGAAAGTGCTGCACTCAATATGCCAGCAAATTTGGAAAACTCAGCAGTGGCCACAGGCCTGGAAAAGGTCAGTTTTTATTCTAATTGCAAAGAAAGGCAATGCCAAAGAATGCTCAAACTACCGCACAATTGCACTCATCTCACACACTAGTAAAGTAATGCTCAAAATTCTCCAAGCCAGGCTTCAGCAATATTTGAACCGTGAACTTCCTGATGTTCAAGCTGGTTTTAGAAAAGGCAGAGGAACCAGAGATCAAATTGCCAACATCCACTGGATCATGGAAAAAGCAAGAGAGTTCCAGAAAAATATCTATTTTTGCTTTATTGACTATGTGGATCACAATAAACTGTGGAAAATTCTGAAAGAGATCGGAATACCAGACCACCTGACCTTCCTCCTGAGAAATCTGTATGCTGGTCAAGAAGCAACAGTTAGAACTGGACATGGAACAACAGACTGGTTCCAAATAGGAAAAGGAGTATGTCAAGGCTGTAGATTGTCACCCTGCTTATTTAACTTCTATGCAGAGTACATCATGAGAAACACTGGACTGGAAGAAACACAAGCTGGAATCAAGATTGCCAGGAGAAATATCAATAACCTCAGATATGCAGATGACACCACCCTTATGGCAGAAAGTGAAGAGGAACTAAAAAGCCTCTTGGTGAAAGTGAAAGTGGAGAGTGAAAAAGTTGGCTTAAAGCTCAACATTCAGAAAACGAAGATCATGGCATCTGGTCCCATCACTTCATGGCAAATAGATGGGGAAACAGTGGAAACAGTGTCCGACTTTATTTTTTTGGGCTCCAAAGTCACTGCAGATGGTGACTGCAGCCATGAAATTAAAAGACGCTTACTCCTTGGAATGAAAGTTTTGACCAACCTAGATAGCATATTCAAAAACAGAGACATTACTTTGCCAACAAAGATTCGTCTAGTCAAGGCTATGGTTTTTCCAATGGTCATGTATGGCTGTGAGAGTTGGACTGTGAAGAAGGCTGAGCGCTAAAGAATTGATGCTTTTGAACTGTGGTGTTGGAGAAGACTCTTGAGAGTCCCTTGGACTGCAAGGAGATCCAACCAGTCCATTCTGAAGGAGATCAGCCTTGGGTGTTCTTCTGAAGGAATGATGCTAAAGCTGAAACTCCAGTACTTTGGCCACCTCATGCAAAGAGTTGACTCATTGGAAAAGACTCTGATGCTGGGAGGGATTGGGGGCAGGAGGAGAAGGGGATGACAGAGGACGAGATGGCTGGATGGCATCACTGACTCGATGGACGTGAATCTGAGTGAACTCCGGGAGTTGGTGATGGACAGGGAGGCCTGGCGTGCTGTGATTCATGGGGTCGCAAAGAGTCAGACACGACTGAGCAACTGAACTGAACTGAACTGAGTGGGTGGATGGTGGTAGATTCCACTAAGCAAGAACATAGAACAGGTTATCGATAAACCCCAGCTCTCGGTTAAAGTCTACTATCTCCCCTGCCTGCCTCCATATTGTTTTTGATGCATTTATTGGAACACAGCTATGCCCATTTGTTACATGTCATCTGTATCTGTTTTCCTGCTACAGTGGCAGAGTTGAGTAGCTGTCGCAGAGACTTCATGGCTCACAAAGTCTGAAATATTTAGTATCTGGGCCTTTGCATAAAAAATTGCATACCATTAGCATGCAGGAAGAAGAGAAGGTTTAGGGCTCTGATGAATTCAAGGCTCTACAGGACAACTGAGTGTATTATATTATGGTATCAACTGAAAATAAAGTCACAGAAGTAATCTAGAAAGTCCTACATTGATTTGACCTATCAGTGGGAAAAAATTATAAAATCAGAACTGTGATAGTGATACTATTACAGCTCCAAAAACAATATTTACTTCATTTAAGATAAAGAGGGAGGGAATAAACCATGATACACCTCCTCCAAAAGCAAACTAAGCATTTTAGGTCATTCTGGTACTATTTAATTTCTACCACATTTTTCTTCCATAAAAGGCAACCATTGTAGAGCCTCATTATTGCCTGCAGGAAAAAGGCATTCCATGATGTTAGATCGCAGTCTAAGGAGTGTTTTCTAAACAGTGAAGTGGTCATTCACTTTTAAGTCTTAAAACACAGTAAGACTTCTTATCCCTCATACTCTAGCATGTAACAGCCCTTCTGAGCCTTTCCCACTAAATGTCCCCAAGAGCAGAAAGAGCATCATAAAGATCCGAAGTTGAAGGCCTAGAGAGAAGGGATGCACAGCAAGGTCAGAATTACTTTGAACTCCCATGTTTCATCTTTAAAGTGCATTTAAATCTGGGGTTCTATTCTGTTATAACTTTGTTTTACTATAAAACAGTATTTTTTTTGAAAGCTGATGTCCAAAGTAGAGTCCACAGGTAAAACTTAGGACTTCAGGACATTTTAGCATTACCAAGTAATCTTGAGAGAGCCCTAGTACAAGTGGGTTAGAGATATGTTTTGCTACACAATGCTAGAAAAATGTGTATTACTTATTATTCAAGAAAAAGAGCAGACAGACCTAAATACAAGCTGTTCAAATACAAGTTGACAAAACAATTTTTGTCAGACTCCGGAAGACGTACAGTTGCTTCCAAGGCCTTGTCTTAAAATTCATAGTTATCTGGAGTATGCCTACCTCTCCTGTATTTCTGTCAAAAGATTTCTCACTGAAAAACCACCCACAAATCTGAAGCATGATAGCAAGTTCATATGTGCTCCATCTGCCACTGAATATCCAAGTCATAATGTGCCACCATCATTGGACATTTTAATCATACAGTAAATTCTGATTCATCTCTAATGGCAAACCAAATAACCCAGATTATTCAAGATTTTGAGATTCTGCATCTTATATTTTCTATGGAGAGTTACTTAGTAAAGAAACTTCCAGAAAAGTTAAAGCTATCCCCAAATGATATGTGTGAGTTACTTGGGTCATAAAACATTCCATTCATGGGTAAATGGCATTGACTGAAGGTGACCATTGCATTATCTTGATATCTGGAATATCTTAGCTTAAAAGCAAAGATTGGAAAGCATTATGACTTTGTCAAAGGCATATTTTTTTCCATGAGAATGGATCAAGAAATCCTGGCCAAGGCTCCATAGTAATTTTGCAGAATGAATTTGTGATCTGATAAACCTCTTAAGGTGATTCACAGTGCTTTTCCTTTCATCTCAGACTTAAAATACTAAAATGAAATCAAGGCCAGTTATTCACAACCTACAGATTTTTTAGGTGCCATTATTTCTAACAACGATCAACTGAATTTTAGGAATTCATGGGTAGAACTTTGCCCAGGTTGTCACCATCATCCCTTATCTTTCTGAAGCAAATAATTATCCAGATGACAGTGTTATTGACTTGAGGATATCAGGACGGCAATTGTTAGAAGTGACTGATACTACAATTCTTTCCACTTAAGTGAAAAAAATTTTTTTTGCTTTGCTGAGATACACATCAGTAGGTACCTTGGCTAACTCAATCTAGATTTATGGCTGCATGAGTGTTTCAGATGAGAACATATTTTAGAGGTTGCTTTCTTCACTAATTTTGCCTGTTTCTATTACAAACAAGAAGTTTTGCTAAGGACTGTTAGGCTAGAACAAGGGTTGCTGCTACTACAATTGAAATCAAATTCTTTGCTATAATTTTCCCATAGGAAAATAAGATTTTCTAGACGAAGTAACTTAAGAAAGAAGTGAGGTTCACTCTAAGTAAGGGAAAGATAAAATAGCATAATTCTCATGCCAACAAGCAGAGAAGGCAATGGCACCCCACTCCAGTACTCTTGCCTGGAAAATCCCATGGACGGAGGAGCCTGGTGGGCTGAAGTCCCTGAGGTCGCTAAGAGTCAGACACGACTGGGCGACTTCACTTTCACTTTTCACTTTCATGCACTGGAGAAGGAAATGGCAACCTACTCCAGTCTCCAGTGTTCTTGCCTGGAGAATCCCAGGGACAGGGAGCCTGGTGGGCTGCTGTCTATGGGGTTGCACAGAGTCGGACATGACTGAAGCGACTTAGCAGCAGCAGCAGCAACATGCCAACAAGAGACTGTGGAAAATAAAAAGAGCCCTTGCTGTGGAAGCTGGCTTCAGTTTTTCAGGCTGAACTCATGAGAGACAGCAATCTGATCTTAGCATTCTAGATCCAGGAAAATGAAGGTTCTAGGACTCTAAGCTGCTGGGAAACTTCAGAGCAGCAGAGCAGCCCCTGTACATGCTGCATAAGTGTTTGTTGAGTGAATAAATGACTTAAATGAACAGACTATCCTATCTATGAACTATATAAGAATATGTCCTCAGTCACTTCAGTCATGACCAACTCTGCAAAACCATGGACTATAGTCTTCCAGGTTTCTCTGTCCATGGGATTTCCTAGGCAAGAAAACTGGAGTGGGTTGCCATGTCCTTCTCCAGGGTATCTTCCCAACCCAGGAATCAGACCTGCATCTCCTGTGGTTTCTGCATTGGCAGGCAAATTCTTTACTGCTGAGCCACCGGGGAAGCCTGGTACAGAAGAATATGACTGCGGTTTTAATGTTCATGGTGATGTAGATTAGAGGATATAAGATTCAGAGGTTCCTAGATGAAAGCTGTTACCTCTCTTACCTGTGTGAGAAATAGGCAAAAAAAGTACCCACTCTGGGTAAGGAGCAGGCTTGTTTAATCTCGAGAAATAAGATTTTACAGAGGGATAAATTGAGACCCACAAAAGTTCATTCATCTACCAGTTAGTTACTGAATGCTTATTATGTGACCTCAGCCAAAGTTCTGCCCTCACAGAGCTTACAGTTTAACTGGTGGAAACTGTTAGTAATATATATGTGTGTGTATATATATATATATATATACTTTTACACACACAAACATATATATATTTAAGTAATGTATTTGGTAGTGATACATGGTCTGAAGAATAAGCAGAAGGGAGTAGAGAGTTGAGGAAAGAGAAACAGTGATCAAGGAAAGCTTTGACATGCTAATATTTGAGCAGGCTTCAGGAAGAAGGTAATCATCTTCTCCAAAGCAGTGACAAGGTGCTGACCTAGGGTATTTGTATATTTGCTCAGTTTGTTTGATTTGTCCATTTGCTCAGTTCCAAAGTTGTAAACCTTGGGGTTATTTGCTGGTAGTTGAACTTCTGCCATAAAGTTGGACCATAGAGTTGGACCATAAAGAAAGCCAAGCACTGAAGAATTGATACTTTTGAGCTGTGGTGTTGGAGAATACTCTTAAGAGTCCCTTGGACTGCAAGGAGATCAAACCAGTCAATCCTAAAGAAAATCAGTCCTGAATATTCATTGGAAGGACTAGTGCTGAAGCTGAAGCTGAAGCTCCAATACTTTAGCCACCTGATGCCAAGAACTGACTCATTGGAAAAGACCCTGATGCTGGGAAAGATTGAAGGCAGGAGGAGAAGGGGACTACAGAGGATGAGATGGTTAGATGGCATCATCGATTCAATGGACATGAGTTTGAGCAAACTCCAGGGGTTGGTGATGGACAGGGGAGACTGTTGTGCTGCAGTCCATGGGGTTGCAAAGAGTCGGACATGACTGAACGACTAAACTGAACTGAACTGAACTTCTGTTTCCTGAACATCCTTGACTGTCTTGCAATAGTCTTTTTGGGTCCTTGAGATCTGATCATCTCCAAACAGGCTAGTTCTCAGCCTTCCTGAGTCCCAGGAATGAGTCCATTTCCAGGGCACACATAAGCATTCAGGCACCATTTGGGCACTGTTATATTCCTCTGTGATTTCAGGCTGACTTGTGGAATTCAGCATCAGTCTGATATATATCATTCTCCTTCAGAGTTCCTATTACAATGCAACACAGATCATCAGAATAGCAGTGATGGCCTTTTGACACAGTCAATTTTTATTTAAATGGGATGAAATGAGACTTAGTCTAGCTCTTCCTTTGAAAGTTGGTACAACAATCTGCTGAAGCTTTTAGATAAATTGGAATCATTTTTTCCTCCAATAACAAGCAGGAGAAAAACTCATCCATAAATATAATGACAATTGAGTCTTCTATCTCATTTTAGAGAGAGCCATTGTTGTCCATGATCAACTAGTAAATGGATGTTTTGATCAATAACTTTTAAGGACAGATAATTATTATGCTTCAATCAAACTCATCATTTTTGACATCCAGTTACAAAATATAAAAACAGTTGCACTCAACCTATTAATGTATTAGTTATCTGAGGATGGATCCAGGGGTCAGTTTCTTCTAGTTGGATACATCAGAATGAAGCCTTTGAAAAATAAAGTGTGCACTAAATGTCTCATTTCAGAACCAGAGCCTTGCTAATATTTAGGCTAAAAATCTCTGAGTAAGGTTATTTCCTTCAGGATTTAAACTACAGAAACCTGGGGCTTCAATGAGTTACTAACAAGCATGTTAGTACTTTGGATGAATCTAAAGCTTCTATTTACATCACTCTTGACAGGCAGCAGTTACAAGATAAAAGAATTAAACTTCATAAATTTTTATATAAACTGGTCTGGATGGATCAGTTTATATAAAATGGATCTCAGAAATTACAGATTTAAAATTTCAGATTTTGTGGTAGTAATTTTGGTTATTTTTCCCAGGAAATTATGTATTTAGTTAATACTCAAGTTACCGGTTGCTTGTGTTTGAAAATTATATGTGTAAGTTGATACAAAGTCAGAGTGCATTTCCAAAAACAATGGTGCTATAATGGTGTTAAAAAATGGAAATGAGCTTATTTAAAATTTATTAAATCTATATGAAAATTAGTTTAGTTTGTTTAATCCATATGGAGACAAATCATTTTAATTTGCAGTTTGAGTTTCTAAAATATGTTACTTCAGGTATTGTATCAAATGATAAGCTATTAAAAAGCTGCCAGAAAGCTACTCAAAATCACTGCAGATGGTGACTACAACCTTGAAATTAAAAGATGCTTGCTTCTTGGAAGAAAAGCTTTGACAAACCTGCTGCTGCTGTTGCTGTCACTTCAGTCGAGTCCGACTCTGTGTGATCCCATAGACGGCAGCCCACCAGGCTCCCCCGTCCCTGGGATTCTCCAGGCAAGAGTACTGGAGTGGGTTGCCATTGCCTTCTCCGTGACAAGCCTAGACAGTGTATTAAAAAAGCAGAGACATCACTTGGTCGACAAAAGTCACAGCTATAGTTTTTCCTGTAGTTATGTTCAGATGTGAGAATTGGACCATAAAGAAGGCTGAGCACCAAAGAATTGATGCTTTCGAACTGTGATGCTGGAGAAGACTCTTGAGAGTCCCTTGGACAGCAAGGAGATCAAACCAGTCAATCCTAAAGGAAATCAACCTTGAATATTCATTGGAAGGACTGATGCTAAAGCTGAAGCTCCAATACTTTGGCTAGCTGATGCTAAGAGCATACTCACTGGAAAATACCCTGGTGCTGGGAAAGATTGAGGGCAAAAGAGAAGTGGGTGACTGCGAATGTGATGGATGAATGGCATCATTGAATCAATAGACATGAGTTTGAACAAACTCCGGGAGACAGTGAAGGACAGGGAAGCCTAGTGTGTTGCAGTTCATGGGATCACACAGAGTCAGACATGATTTAGCAACTGAACAACAACAAAAGCTTAAAAGGTTTGGGGTTAAATTGCCAGATGAATCCTAGCTGCTAGTTACCAGCAACATGAATTTGGGCAAGTACTTACCTTAATTGCCACAGTTTATACAACTATATAAAAAGGGTAATAATAAGAACAGGTTTTTAAGAATACAAGAATAGGTTTTAAAATAGAGATTTTAAGTTTCAAATAGCACAGCACAGTGCCTAGTATTAATGTATGTAAACAGTCCATACATTATAAAAATAGGCCAAAGAGTTAAGATTTCATCATAAACTAAAGTGTTTCAGGACTTCCCTGGTGGTCCAGTGGCCAAGACTCCATGCATCCAGTGCAGGGGATCCAGGCTTGATCCTTGGCCAGGGAACTAGATCCCACGTGCCAAAACCAAGAGTTCGCGTGCCGCAACAACTATCCCATGTGAGGCAACTAAGACCTGCCACAGTCAAATAAACAAATAAATATTAAAAAATAAAAGCATTTCATCTTCCTGCTATTGTGATACTGTCATGAGAAATTAGCATCAGGAGTGGTCTGTTAATCTCTTTGGTGGGCTTGTGTCAGGGCCTCATCATCAGTTTGGTTTTGGCAGAGCAGTTCCTTGTGAGAAGGCAGCATGTGACTAAGAGGGTCTGAGAACAAGACTCCCCATCCCCTTTCCTCCTGAGGGCATCAGGAAAACCAGGAGGAAATGTTAGTGGGACATGGGATGTGGCTGGAAGGACTTCCAGCCCCTTCAAATCACCCAGGATTGATCAAAAGGCCACAGGTGCACGAGCTTTCTCTAAAAGTTTCTTTGGGGGTGAACTTCCTTGTATTTGTCCCCAGTTTGGCTGGCATTCACCTCTTATTCAACTCGTGGGCATCTTGGTGGTTTCTAGTTCCTGTAGATGAGCATGCTGTCCCCACCTGCCTCAGGCCAGCCTCTGTGCCTGCTGTTACATCACCACCACCCTTTGGCTTTATTCAGCCAAGTTGTAGATCCAGGGCAGAGGGAGTGGACAGAGCACTGGGTGAGGGGCAGGTACATAGTGGAGACTGGGGGGATTCATGCCGATGCTCATTTCCCGCCTCCGAATCTGGGCTGCCCTACCCATTTCATTCATAGGGACCTTCTTAGTCCTTTGAAGAATATATTTCCTCCTTCTTTCTAGACTGTCTGTCCTCTGATCCTGCCTCCCTCAGTAACCATGATGATAGTACCTGAGTAGGGGGAAAACACAATGGCTTGAGGAGTCCATTTCACCTTCATACCTCTGTGTAGGATCTACTCCTGTACTCAGCTTGGCCTGAGTGAACCTTTCAGAAGTCAATGCAAGAGAGACTAGACAAATGATAAAACAAATAGATTATATTACATATTACCTATAAAATATAGGGGCTTCCCAGGTGTTTCAGTGGTAAAGAATCCACCTTCCAATGCAGGAGACACAGGTTTGATCCCTGGCTTGGGAAGATCCCCTGGAGGAGGAAATGGTAATCCACTCCAGGATTCTTGCCTGAAAAATCCCATGGACAGAGGATCCTAGCAGGCTATAGTCCATGGGGTCACAAAGAGTCAGACACAACTGAGCAACTGAGCGCACATGAAATAAATAAAAATAAAATGTATATGTTGCTGTTCAGTTGCTAAGTCCTGTCTGACTCTTTGCAACCCCAGGGACTGCAGCACACCAGGCTTCTCTGTCCTTCATTATCTCCCAGAGTTTGGTCTAAGTCATGTGCATTGAGTCCGTGATGCCATCCAACCACCTCATTCACTGTTGCCCCCTTCTCCTGCTCTCAAGCTTTCCCAGCATCAGGATCTTTTCCAGTGAGTCAGCTCTTCACATCAAGTGGCTAAATTTCTGGAGCTTCAGCTTCAGCAACATGAACAGTATATGTAATAGTATATAAATGATACATACCAGGAAAAATATGCATACTATATAGAGAAGTGTTCTTTTTAAGCTCATATTTTTCTAGAGGAAAACATAAGGCCCATTAAGCTGAGTATATGTTGCTTTACCTCCAAAGAGCAACACAAATCTTCAGTAAAAGGTATTATTTTTGTCATACATGTTATGGAGAAAGAAAACTCTGTTTGGAAACAAGCACAGCATCCGATGTCTATTGATATTTGTGGCGTGAGGCTAAGGGCAGTGTTTGTTCTTATTCACCCCATGAGTTGTAAGGATAGGAAACAGTCTAGTAAGTATGAAACGATAAGAATCACCTGGTTGAATCAGCCTTCTGTCTTTGTGATTATAAAGCAGAGTTCTTCCAGCTCTGTCTTAAGATAGAATTGGGACAAGCAACTGTAGCAAGGGACAGGGATGAGAAGGGGTTAGGAAGGGGCAGCCAGTTGCTTTTTTAAAAAAAATACTTATTTATTTTTGGTTGCACTGGGTCTTTGTTGCTGTGAGTGAACTTCCTCTAATTGTGGTGAGCAGTGGCTGCTTTTTGTTGTGATGCACAGACTTCTCATTGTGGTGGCTTCTTGTTGCAGAGTCCAGGCTCTGAGCGCAGAGCCTTCAGTAGTGCCGCAAGAACGCTCAGTAGTTTTGGTGTCCAGGATCCAGGGCACGTGGGCTTCAGCTGTTGTGGTGTATGGGCTCAGTAGTAGTGGTGAACAGGCTTTAGTTATCTGAGGCATGTGGAATCTTCCCGGACCAGGAATTGAACTCATGTCCCCTGCATTGACAGGTGGCTTCCTATCCACTGTACCACCAGGGAAGTCCTGGCCAGTTGCTTCCCGCTACTCTTCTTTACCAAGTGACTATACACCCAGTCTGTGTTTTAAAGATCTGATTTTCCTTATTTACAGACCAGATCATCTACAGTGTCTAGATGTCTGGAAGGAAAACATCACCAATAGCCAGGTTTTTCTGGGTGGGACAAATCTCTGTATGGAGATTTATTTTAATTCCTAAATTTAATTCAGGACTTCAGCCCTCACTACCCCGAATATCTCCGCCTCTGCTTTCCTGTGACCAGTGTCTGTGCCCCCACAGACCCCTTTGGAAACCTGCCGCTAAATTAATCCCTGGGTGGCACCCAAGAGCCAGAAAAAAAAAAGATGGATCGAATTGCAGACACTCTCTAATACACATATTTTAACAATTTCCTCCGTCCTCAGCAAAATTATGCTAATATTTTAGTTGAGTTTCCTCAAGTCTGGAACTCAAATTAAGTCTGTCTGTTTCATTTTTATGATAGTACTTGAAATCACTTGCAGACAAGGGGTTGTTGGGCCATGAGATTTATAGTGGTGATGCCACAAAGGTCAAACACATCCTGAGGAAGAGGAAAGCAATCTGTAGAACCAGTGTTTTCACTGCAATAAACTTTATAGCGGCATTAAGGGAATAGTTACAAATCAGTCGGATGGTGTTGATTTCATTGAGAATAAGTATATTTACACTTGTAAGCTTTCTCTCAATAATATTCTGAATGTTTCACACAATGGGGTTAGTGAAGGTTGGATCTTGGCATATTTCACAAGTGACAAAATTTGTTTTTCTTTTTTCCACCCATCTTTCTCCTTATTACTTTCACAAAATGGGTTTATAATGGCTCTGGAGGGGCTGAGTAAATGTTCAGCAATTTTCTGAGATTTCCAGCAAAGTCAAAGATGCTGCAAAAGCTTTGAAAGCAAAATGATTACTTGTGTGTGTGTGTGTGTGTGTGTGTGTGTGTGTGATAAAAGATGAGATCAATCCAGAGAAATAAAATGTCCCTAATACTAAAAAGTGCTTCTTTTTAGGTAATTAGTAATTAGTTCTTACTGCAGCTAATTTTGTATCATTAGAGTTTCTCATTGGACGTTCAAGTCCAATTTAAAGGGCAAAACACAACTACCCCAACCTACATGAGACCTACAAAAATTATTTTTATGGTCAGCACAATCGTTAAAAAGCTTCCTTCTGTTACTCTATATTACAGCACCCAGTTTCCTTCATAGAACCAAGCACTATTACTTTTTGTAGTAAATTGTAAAATAATTATGTGACTATGCTATTGTTTGTATTAATTGGGCTATTATTACGTAATTATCTTACCTGTTGCTTATTTCCTTACTTGTTGTCTATCTTGTTTGCTAGATTATAAGTCCCACAAGGCCAAGAACCTTATCTTATTCCAAATCAGAGTCCCAAGGCTTATGATTGTATTGGGCACTTAGCCCTCAAAAATATTTATTGGATTAATAAATGAACATTGCTATATTCTCAGGATTCTTCCACATTGTGAAAGCGCTTTCTTACCACCAAACCAACTCTGCACAACATACATATTTTCTCTGTTTGTATTCTAGAACCTTCTTTTTCTATTGTGTTTTTATCCCCTAAGAGCTAATGTGTCTCTAACAGACATGGGGGAGAAGGAAGAGGTGGATCTTATTATCCATGTTTTATAAATGAGAAAACTGGGGCTTCAGCCCAGAAGTCTAGTAAGTATAATTTGTTGACAAGAAATCATAAGCACTCCCTGAAGCACTTCTCTCTGAACCAGAGCGGAGTTGCCTGTCTGCAAACTACAAAAATCTGTGGGGCTCTTGTGGGTACATTTTATTTTCCCATGATTGCCTCATAAATACATTTGTGTTTAAGTATCTTTCAGTCTCGATTGTAATAGAATTTAGCTCAACCATTTTAAGGTCATATAAAGTTTGGCCACTTGAAAAAATAAGTAGACCATAGAATAATACATTAAATGGTGAATTTGATATGTCTATTAAGTTAGACTGACCATGTGTATATCTGTATTCCTTCTTAAAAACAAGTTTTCCTTTTTTTCAATTATAAAATGAAAACATGCCACTGTATTGAAATATAGAAAAGCATAGAAGAAAGTTAAAATTACTTCAGTTTTGTCAGAAATTGAATAAGATCACTTTTTATTCTAGAAACAAAATGTTTTAGAAAAGTTCCATGATGTGAAACAAGTCTAAACCTGTGACCTGAGAGTCAAGTTCACCTCAAACCCATGATAGTGCCAAACAAAAGAAAATCTGGTAGGAGTGGCTGACCCCTAATGTTTACAAATATTCATGTGTATGCATACGAGTGGAGGGTGTGTACAGATGGGAAGCTTTTGGCTTCCTTTAAGAAAAAGGAAATAGCTGTTTAGATTTTTTATTTTTTTACTGTATCTGATACTCGAAAATGATTTCAACAGCCACTTTTAACACTAACTTGCTGTGTGTCTTAGGCTAAACTACCTCACTTTCTGGATCTCAGGTTCTGCACCTAAAAAATAGAAGTATGGGAAGGGGGAGTGTTGGCTGACCTGCTTTTAGAATCACCTGAGTGTACCTGAATGATGAACAGTATTGAAATAATACTGAATGAAAGAAAAAGACTTCATTTCCCAGAATGGAAGCCCCCTGAGAGCTGGCTTGTGTGTATGTTCACACTGCTGCTGCTGCTGCTGTTTAGGTGCTAAGTCTAGTCTGACAATATTTTGCGGCCCTATGGACGGTCCATGGATTTCCCAGGCAACAACCCTGGAGTGGGTTGCCATTTCCTTCTCCAGGGGATCTTCCTGACCCACAGATCAAACCCGAGTCTTCTGCTTGGCAGGTGGATTCTTTACCCCTGAGCCACCTGGGAAGCCCATTCACACGGCACAAGACAGCAAAAACCAGTCCACTAGTTATGAAAATCTGGTCTCAAAGCAGGTACCACTCTGCAATCTACACTGTAGACTCTTATCAATGAGACTGTTGGGCTTTGTTGCTCTGATGTGAATAGAAAATGATGACTGATGAAGAGGCAGGTAGGGAAGTTTGTGAGAACCCTTTACTCTATGTGCTATTTCAACAAGCATTGGCCAATCTTGGTGTCATTCGGTGTAAAGAGGATCACCTATAAAGCACCAAGGACATGAAGAGGAATAAAATGTATCTTACATCTTGTGGGGGAGATGGATATTGATCACAGCTAAGTTTATTCCAATGTAGCACACCCTCCCCTCCCGGGTATAAATAATGTAAAGGGAAACGTAGGAAAAAGGAATAGTTCTGTGGGACTTTTGGAGATCAGATGAGAAGGGAGGCCAACAAACTCTTGTTAACAATTGTCTTTGAGCCCGTGTTTAAGAATGGGTGGAGGACTTCCCTGGTGGTCCAGTGGCTAATATTCTGTACTTCCCTTGCAGGGGGGGCTGGGTTCGATCCCTGGTCAGAAAACTAGATCCCACATGCTGCAACCAAGGGTTCACATGCCAAAAACTAAGACTTGGAGCAGCAAAATAAATAAATAAATATGAGAAAGAAAAGATGAGTGTGCAGGCCTCAATCAAATGGATAAGTGGAAGAGCACATTTCAGGCAGAGGAAACAACAGGAACCAAAACTCAGAGGCAGGATAATGTGCTGCTTTCTGAGAAAAGTCCAAGTAGTCAGGATTGCTAGGGTGCAGCAGGTTGCACCCTGCCAGTCAACGGATGGTAAATGGTTCACCAACATGGTGGCAGTGTGAATAAAAATTACTCGGCCTAAGATAAGAAAGAAATCAGGAGGTTGCAGAATTAGAATAGCTGTCTCTTTGCCTTTTCTTAAAGAAAAGCAGATGATCCAGCCACCCTGGACCCTCCTTCTTAGAGTCAACAGTAGATGGAGCCAGCCAGCCAGTCCCTGCCCCATCTTGGACACATGGACCTTCTCCAGTTCTCCCCAGCACCACTCAGGCTCATGTATACACATACATTTCCCTGGACTGCTTCATCCAGGTGTGTTAACCTAATGAGCCTGCTGGCAGGTGAATCTGTTACCTGGGGTGAAGGGTAAGGGTGAGGCAGATGGGGTGAGGAATTACTTTGGAAGATTAGTTAAGAGTCAGATTTGAACTTTGTTCAGTGGTTAGTGTAACCTCATTAAAGCTATCCAAATGTGAGAATTACATGAACAAAATTACTTCCCGACTACTTAAGCGCCACCTTTCTACAAACTGATCAATAGGCTGTTTCCTCTACCTCTTCAAGGCTAAGCAAATACTTGCTCAACATACACTATGTGTGAACAATAGACTGGAGAATGCACGTGGTTTGGGTTGTGTCTTGGCTCCCCACTCCAGCATTCTTGGGCTTCCGTTGTGGCTCAGCTGGTAAAGAATCCGCCTGTAATGCGGGAGACCTGGGTTTGATCCCTGGGTTGGGAAGATCCCCTGGAGAAGGGAAAGGCTACCCACTCCAGTATTCTGGCCTGGAGAATTCCATGGACTGTATAGGCCATGGGGTCACAAAGAATTGGACACGACTGAGCGACTTTCACTTTGGGTATTTTCAGGAATAACAGGAAGGAAGAATACCACACATGAGAAAAAGACCTACTGTAATTTCTCCAAATAATCTAGTTGTTATAATTTCAGTACTGGAAAAAAAATTTTTTTCCCAAAAAATATCTTTGAGGAACAAATATTTTAATGTTTTCAAAGACAATGTAAAAGTGTAGAAATACAGACTAAAATAATTTAAAATTTAACAGTATGCCCCAGATAATATTTCAAGCTACAAATAACACAATAATTTACTTTGTGCTCAGAGCACAAGCATTATTTTCTCAGTTTACTGGATACTCTCGACCTAACCTGACCTCAAATTGATATCAGTTACAATGCTGATATGTAGAGAAAAATAAGGATAAGTCCAAAAGAGGGAAAAAATGCAAACTTTAGAAAAACAGGAATGAAGAGGCCAACATTCACTGTTGGTGTGCTATTTGAATATAACTTGTGAGTTCTAGCTCTGCTCTGGGAAATTCACTTGAACTTGCCTTCCTCATCTTCAAAATGAGGATGTGTTCTTAAAAATACAGCCTCAAAATCTGTACCTCAAGCTGCAGTTTTTATTCTGAACCCTCAGGACTTCTGAGTGAAAGACCTCATTGATACATGTATTTCAAGCAAAGGAAAAATAAGATTTCCTTTTTTATTAGGGCTAAGCAGACACTGAGGTAAAAGACTAGCTTTTTCTGAGAAACTTGTGCCACCGGGAGCGAGGGGCGGGGGTGGGGGCGAGCAAAAATCGAAATGAAACATGGGAAAACTGAAAAAGCAAGTGAGTTGTCAAAGTCATGTAATGAATTAAAGTTTCTCCATCTTCTCAGCGAACACACAGTGCCCCAAGAAGGTGTAACTGCCAGGTACCCTCCATGGGCACTTTGAAAATATAAGGCAGTTAGCAGCCATGGAACCTTTATTGCCATACTCTGTAAACTCCACACTCTGGAAAATAAACCTATTAGAATTAGGAAATGGCCAGACATCCCAAGCAGAAGTCCTGAAAGGCAAATACTTGAGCTTTATAAATAAATGGACGTGGATAATGCCAAATAACTTTTGGATAAGTATCTACTGCCTTTTATATGTTGACTTCTAGAAAAAAGTGTAAGAAGCAGAGCTTTAGTTTTGTCCAAGAATGAAATACAGTGTGCTGAAAATTGCTTCAGCCAATTTCAGGAACTCCCATAAATTTTTCCATTGTGTCTCTCTTATTGGATTGTCAACAGTAATAACACTTCATATTCAAGATATATTCTCCCCTCGTAGAATTTATCAATTTAGTAGTTTCCCTCTCTCAATTACAGATGAAGTGTGAATGAAAAATGGAAGGCAGTTTTCAGAAAAAAATCAATAAGGATGACGTCTTCATTATTTTAGTAATGCTGCTTTATGAATATTAATGTGATTGTAAATCTATCAAAAAAAAGTCGTGAAGAGACAGCAACTTGTAATTTTGTGGGAAATATTTTCTTAGAGCATAAGAGAGAATGGAAGCCATTTTATCAATAAAGTTTAAACCTTTTAATACAGATTATGACTTATTTTTCAGATATAGGTTTTATTTTAGGCTTGTGTTCCCAAAAATATAGCTATTATACAATTATATATTATATACAACTATTATAGTACATACTTATATTTTAAGTATTGTTGTGTATATTATATAAGTATTATGTGCTAAGTTGCTTCAACCAGTAGTTGACTGACTCTTTGCTACCCCGTGGACTGTAGCCCACGAGGCTCCTCTGTCCATGGGACTCTCCAGGCAAGAATACTGGAGTGGGTTGCTATGCCCTCCTTCAGGGAATCTTCCCAACCCAGAGGCTGAACCCGGGTCTCTTACATCTCCTGTGTTGGCGAGCAGATTCTTTACCACTGCTGCCACCTGGGAAGCCCTGTAAGTATTCTAATGCATACATATAAGTTATAAGTTCCCAAAGACTATGTCCATTTGTCCACTATTACATCTTTCATGTACTTTATTCTAACATATAGTTTTGAATAAACAAATCAACTGAAAATAATGACTGTCTTGGTTTTATGACTTTTATAGTACAGTCTGTGCTTTCATATTTTGTTCTGTGTTTAGAGTACTAAAATCACAATAGAATCTTTTTCCTTCTTCCCCACTCATTGGTCATTCCTAACTCATCTTGGCTTCCTCCCAATCCCAATCACTGTTACATTCCAGTGATTTAACATATGGAATGCAAAGCCTAGATTGTCAGAATTCACAAATTCTAAATTTATAACTTACGTAAATTGTGAAAGTGAAAGTGTTAGTCGCTCAGTCTTGTCTAACTCTGCTACCCCACGGACTGTAGCCCACCACCATCCATGGGATTTTCCAAGCAAGAATACTGATGTGGGTTGCCATTTTCTTCTCCAGGGGATCTTCCTGACTCAGGGATCGAACCCAGGTCTTCTGCATTACAGGCAGACTCTGCCTTCTGAGCCACCAGAAAGGCTGATCTATGTATATTAGAGAGAAGGAATGAATTTTCTAGATTTCTGTATGAATCTCATGAGCTATTTTATTACCTATTCTTTAGCTGGTTGTTCTGCAAAACTCTCAAACTTCTCCTAAGCTCAGAACTGTCATGAAGGCACTCCCAATTTCTTATATTTTTGGACTTTCTTATAATTTTTTACTAAGACTGTTAATTCTTTCACTTGGATTTGCCCTTTATCCTCCATTTTTGCTGCTGTTACCCTGGTCCCCCGTCACCTCATCAACAGAAATCTCTTGTCCAATACTTCTGGAGCAATCTGATAGAATGTTCTGTTGACCACACTTACATTGTCTTTCTGGCTTGCACTCCATTCTTGTTGCCACCTGTCATATCAGTCCATTCCAGCCCATTGTTCATACTACAGAATTTTATTTTCCAAAAACCTTGTTCCACTTCCTTCTGAAGCCATCCCCAAATGCCAAATCTTTTTTAAATTCATTTATTCAGTACATTTTTTGAAAACTTCATTTATTTGCTTTTGGCTGCGCTGGGTCTTCGTTGCTGCATGGGTTTTCTGCAGTTGCGGAGAGCAGCGGCTACTGTCTAGTTGCGGTGCACAGGCTTCTCGCTGCGGTGGCTTCTCTTGCTGTGGAGTGTGGCCTCTAGGGCGTGCAGCCTTCAGTAGCTGCAGCACATAGGCTCAATAATTGTGGCTCCCAGGCTCTAGAGTACAGGCTTAGAAGTTGTGGTGCACAAGCTTAGTTGCTCTGCGGTATGTGAGGTCATCCTGGGCCAGGAATCAAACTGGTCTCCTGCATTGGCAGGCAAATTCTTCACCACTGAGCCAGCAGGGAAGCCCTAGTCAGGACATTTTTAATGGAATGTCAACTATGTTAATACCACTGTCTCAGCAGATATTTCCATAAATGAATGCAACATAATGCCATTTGTTTGCTCTTCATTTTTTTATTAATTTATACCTTCCTCTTACTCCAAGAAGAATTCCAGACAGCTTATGTAGATATGAGAGAAAAACAAAATAAAAACAAGTATTTAAGGAAAATGGAATTTATCCAGAAAATCTACCCTCTCTCTTCACATTTGATAGAGTGCAGATTTGATAGGAAGCCAAGAAAAAAGATACATCTATTTACAAGATTCAGAAGATGTGTCAGATTAAACTTGGACAATAATCAAAATGCATTTCTCAGTAGAAGAAGAGAGGTACACTATTTTCCTCTTGAGATCAGAAAAAAATTTCTTCTGTAGGTCCTTATCAAGAAAACACATACACTAAAATAAACAATGCCCTCAAGAACACCTTTGCAGCTCATTTCATAGGGTTCTTTTCGGAATGTGCCTCACTATTTGAAAATTGTTTAACGCCATGCAGAGACTCAAAACAGCACTTGTAAGAGCACAGTTAACCACACAAGTTTTCAAAACATGTGCCCAGCATAACACTGATAGTAATAGTGATGACAATTATAGCTGTTTGGCTTTTATTATACATCATGTACAGTGTGCATCACTTTACATATATTGTTTGTTTAACCCTTACAATGACCCCATTGAGGCAGACATAATTCCATTGCACAAGTGAAAGAGTGCTTAAGGAGCTCAGCTATGAATACTCAGTAAGTACTGTTCAGAGATAAAACACTGCCATCCCATTAGAACCCCCTTATGGCTCATCAGTCAGCCCTCTCTACCTTAAGGTTTTAACCTATCATTGTGGATTAGTCTGCCTGTTTTAAGTAAGAAACAAATGAAATCTTACAGAATGCATTATTTGGTGTCTGGTGTCTTTCTCTAAGTACTATTTGTGGAATTCATTCATGTTGTATATAGTTGTAATGTGTTCATTTTCATGCTGTATAATTTTCCATTATATGAATATACCACATTTATTTAACCAGTATACTGTCTTAGCCATTTTTGTCCTTTCCAGTTTTCAACTACTATGCATATCTTGCTGTCAGTATTCCTATAATTCTTAGTTCACACGTGCCCACATTGTCACGGTTTATACACCAGTTCAGAGTAGAATGTCTTTAGCTCTAATGGATGACGCTGCACTGTTTCCCTGTGTGGTTGCCCTCTCTTCCTTTCTGCTCATGCTTGCGTGTTTCATCTATATCAGCTCAATTCAATCCAAGCCATTTCCTAATGAAAAGATCATAACCAAAGTCCCACAAAAGCTTTCCACTTTTTCATAAAATTGTAGCAAATCACAACTAAATTATCTTTGAAAAAAAATTTAGTACCCTGAAGAAGTAAGGGTGACATTTTGTTCTATTTTAATTATAGGATGTGGTGAATAAGCTACTGCATGCCAATTGCTGTAGACAGGAAGCCCTCTCAAAAGCTCCTTGACACCACCTATCAGACCAAAGCACTAAGATTTCTTTGAACTTGAATTTTAAGTGCCTTGAAACACTGTAATCTTAATTAGCTATGACACATAAATTACTTCATTTTACACCCACAACCATTAGCATTCAGAATTCCAAGTCAGAGTTTCTGAGTTCTCAGATTAATGTGTGTGCATGAAGAGCTGTTATTGCCCCGGGAAGGAAATGTCTTCTACTCTCAGTGAAAAGGTATAGAATGGAAAGTGATGTTTTGCACTTGGTAGATTTCATGGAATTTATCAAGAAAATTGCTTAACTATTAGGTAATGCTATCCCCCCAGCATTTTAAAGAATGATTGTTCAATTTCAACAAAGATATATTAAGTTTCTCAACCAAGGTCTATGTAGCTCATCTGGGAAGTTTGCAAGTTTTCCACGAGAATATTTTAATTCTGTGTTTTTATTTATTTAGATGATTACCTTAAAAAAATTAGCTAAACTGTCTTTGTCTCACCTAGTCTTTGCATCTCAGCTTCAGTGCTTGTGTTTGTTCAATAGTGTTGGCTACCATTGTATTCATTCTGAACTTCAGGCTAAGAAGAAAAGAGGAGAACTTTGTATGTCAATGCGGTGTTTAGACATGTAGTTTGAAAATAATTCAGATATATTTGAAATAACGGAAGAATTCAAGTATCACATAGCACATGCTAATTAAGGCAGGCGAAACTCAAAAGATGTCAAAAGAATTTGTGCTAGTATCTCGTACCATTTTCAACTAAACAACGTTAAATTAATAGTATCACTTTGCATTTTATTGGTTTCATCTTATAAATATATTCTTATTTTTAGATATGTAATATTTATAGAAATACAGAATTTAGATTATTTTCATACACATTTGAAATGTATTAAAATCATATGATAAAAACTTGGGGTCTGTTAGAATTGTTTTCCTTTAAAATGGACTTTAGGGTTTTTTTTAAGCTGAAAATACAGTTCTAAGAGATCAGTAATGAGAATAGCTAATATTTGTTGAGATCTCTACTTGCATTGTTTTTTAATCCTAATGGAGTACTGTTAGGTACGACAGATTGATGGTACTGGTGGTTGTTTAGTCACCATCATGTCTGACTCTTGTGACCCCATGGAATGTAGCCCACCAGCCTCCTCTGTCCATGGGATCTCCCAAGCAAGAATACTGGAGTGGGTTGCCATTTCCTTTTCCAGGGGATCTTCCCAACCCAGGGATCGAACCTGGGTCTCCCACATTGAAGACATATTCTTTACCATCCGAGCCACCAGGGAAGCCCTCAGACTACTACCAAGCTACAGAAATCAAAACCGTATGGTGCTAGCACAAAAACAGACACATAAATCATGGAATAGGACGGAGAGCCCAGAAATAATCCTACGTATTTATGTCAATTCATCTATGACAAAAGGGGCAAGAACATACAATAGAGAAAAGACAGTCTTTTCAAAAGGTGGTGCTGGGAAAACTGGACAGTAACATGCAAAAGAATGAAATTAGAACATTCTTTAATATCATATATAAAAATAAACCCAAAATGAATTAAAGACCTAAATGTTTGACCAGATACTATAAAATTCCTTGAGAAAAACATAGGCAGAACACTCTTTGACATGAATCAGAGCAGTAATTTTTTTGAATCCATCTCCTAAAGTAACGGAAATAACAGCAAAAATAAATAAGTGGGACCTAATTAAACTTAAAAGCTTTTGCATAGCAAAGGAAACCATAAGCAAAATGAAAGACAACCTACTTAATGGGAGAAAATATTTGTGAGTGATATGATCAATAAGAGATTAATATCCAGCATCTATAAACAGCTCATATAACTCAACATGAAGAAAAAAAACCCGATTAAAAAATGGGCAGAAGAACTGAATAAACATTTTTTTCAAAGAGGAAATGCAGATGGCCCACAGGCACATGAAAAGATGCTCAGCATCACTAATCATCAGAGCAATGCAAATCAAAACCACAATAAGATATCACCTTACGCCTGTCAGAATGGCTATTAACAAAAAGAACACAAATAACAAATGATGCAAGGATGTGGAGAAAAGGGAACCCTCACACAGTATTGGTGAGAATGTAAACTGGAGCAGCCTTTTTGGAAAACAGTATGGAGGTTTCTTAAGAAACTAAAAATAAAACTACCCTATTAATTGCATTTTTAAATGTAAAAATCTTAGAGATTTGTGTTTATATTTTCATTATAAATGACATTTCTACATAAGAGCTTTAAACAGATTTTCAATATCAACAACCCTGTATTAATTGATGTTTTATATATCTGGTATACAGTATTTAACACAGTATTTAAAAGCTAGTAAGTTATAGATTTCTTCCATTTCCTAGATATCATGTGTATATTAAATTGACTTCTCTTAAACTCAACTCAACTGTACTTATAACAGAGCAGGAGACAGATGAAATATTTATTGCTCATTAAGAGTTTTATTTTGTGGATAGAGACAATTATATATATAATTAGCCACCCCTAAAATTAAGAAATCATGAAAAGAAAAAGATTGTGTAATATACATTAACTCATCCTTGGCACACAAGTAGTTACTAACTGTACTCAAAAAAATTATTTCCTCAATTTTTCCCTGTATTCTAAATATAATGAGGTAGTATAGTGTATATGATTTTTTTTTTTGGTGATAAATATAAAGTACATCTATGCTGTGTATAATTTTTGCTTGAAACTAAAACATAGACTTTAAAGTTATTATTTAAATAGCCAGAAGATTAAAAATATTATCCACTTTGGATCTACTTAAGCTTGTCATATTTAGTATACACAGCAGATCAGAACAGCTTAGAAATGTAAACTCTTCTGTACTCAATTTTTCTCATCCAAACAGCTACTTTGGATGAGGTCTGTACTATGCAGTTTCTATTTAAGAGACACCCACACTTAGCAGATATTATGAGTATCTTGTATCCTTCAAAAGAGGATAAAACACAGTCAACAGACATTTTAAATAAATACTGGTCTGTCCATTGATCTTCATAACAGCATGAAGGATATTTATTATAAACTAGGGATCTTTCACATCTATATTGTTTAAGTCTTTTTGATATTACTTTTTTTTAACATCAAAGTAACATCAAAACATATGCCTTACATCTGCAAGAGCATCATTTTTTTGGATGTAAAACTACTTTGTTCATTTAGAATTCTTTCACAAGCATGAGGTCAAGAAAAATAGTCTGATAAGATTAATATAGCTGATATTAAAATATGCATGAAAATCAGAATTATAAACATGCTGTGCTTAAAGAGAAGATCTTAACTGATAAAGATTTCACCAAACACTGTAACCTCTTTCTTTTCCTAACCCTGGCCACTAAATATGCCCAGAATAGTGCTTGCTTAACCATTAAAAAGCAGTTTCGCTGAAATCAGACCTGAGAACGTGCTATTGACTCATGTCTATCTTGTACAGGTTGAAATATTTGTCTGTAGATCTATCTTTAGCCTCATGATTCTACCTACTCTTGTTACACAGACACTTCTTCTATCCTTAATATGGTCATATTTTACTGTCCTTGACAACTCATTCTGGAGTGAAAAATACCCCTCTTGTTGAAGGATGGCTATCTGAGAAATGATGCAATTATTTACTAAAGATCTTTTTAGTGCCTATCACATATCAACACCATGCAAAGCATCAGGGAATCAAAATGTAAACAAGACAACTCTTGGTCTTCAGGAATTCCAGTGGAACAAAGGAATTAACCAACCTCTGTGTTAGCACAGGAATAGAAATGGGTACAAGGTCAAGGCGGTGGGTGGGGGTAGGAAGTGTGGGAATGAGGAAGGGGTTTTGCTTGTGGGGAGGAGAAGTTTTCTTAAGAAATATGGGAGCTCTGGTTTGAAAGATGAGTAAGAGTTGAGCTTATAGTCAAGAACAGGGAGGATGAGGGGCTTCCAGAAAGTGGGCACTGTAGGTGGAAAGGCACAGAGGCATAAGTAGCTTGTAATATGCAGAGTATTGTTAGTGGACTGGTGTGGCTGGAATACAGGATGTGAGGGAGTGAATGGTGCAAGTTAGGCAGTAGAGGTAGACATGTAGATACATAGATACATAAAGAGATATGTTGTATTCCAACAATTCTAAGATGCATGTGCTTTCACATTTTAATATCCCTGAGATCAGGATGTATCACTCACATGATGGTGTCTTTCAGTCACTGTGATTTGGGATGTTGTTGTTATTGGCGGTATAGAAGCTCAATCATGGTTGTTCCAGGTTTCATTTGAGTTAATATGCAACATGTTGGGTTAATGTCATTCAAATTTCCTATAAAAATTACCTATAATTCAGTTTTGAAGCAAAAAGGATTATTGTTTATGCAGAAATGCACATAAACAGAGTAGGTTACATTTGATATTAGAGAAGCAAGTAAATCTTAAAAGATTCACCAAGTATAAATTAACAATGCTGGGTGATAAAAAGCCTAATGCCACAATTTATTTTTCTTAAATGCCACAATTTAATTGGCGTATTTATCTTTCAAAATAGTACATAAAGTATGGATGTATCTTCTGATCAACAGTATGTTATGTTGGATGATATATCAATTATTAATAATTGAGTGTAGGAATACTCTGTGCTTATTATTGTTATAATCACTTTTCTTTTTTTTGTGAATAAACTCCCATAACGTATGAAAGAATAGTTTGCTCCTATCTCTCCAAAGAATGGGCAATTAGGTGTTGTGTTGTTAATGCTGGGACTCTGCCCTGTGAGAAGTTATTATTAAACTTGGCACTCAAATGAGTTGGGCAGTCCTGAGGACACAGAAACACACACAGAAACACACACACACACACACACACACACACCAGTTCTTGACTTCATGACTTCAGGGTAAATGGGACCCATGGACTCTGCAGAAACAAGGCAGATGGAAAGGTATAGGCTCTTACTTCCAAGTCATCTGCAGCTTTGCAAACAGGTGAGACTTCCTACAGGAGCGGATGTACAAATCCATGTGGAGGCTGGGTCCAAGTTCTAAGACCTCATCAAGTGCCCTGGAGGCCAAGCTTGATGTGGAATCAGAGGAGTACCGGTCCTTGAATGGACCACACAGACCTAGACAAGGAGTGTTTTCAGCATGAATAGGAGGCCTGATGTCCAGAGGCTCCTCTTCCATGCAGCTTCAACTGTTTAAGTCTTAGAGTCTTATGACAGGTCAAAGGGGGAGGCATGAACTATGAAGTATGGAAAATTACAAACACCACTGGATTTCTCAACAATCTTGGGGGCTGAAATTTGTGTGAGTGGATTATAAAAATAAAGAAATATGGCACCTCATTTGAGCATCAAGCATAACTGTATTTCTGTAACAACAGACCAAAGAATCCTGAAAGCAGAGGGAAAGATTCATTGGGATTTAAATTAGAAGAGTGGATTAATTATATCTTTAATATCTTCAGTGTTGTCTGGCAGTAATCAGGACAAAGAAATGGGGAAGATAGAATTGGAGGTTCATCATTCAAGTAGAAGGTATATGTTGCAAACAGATGTGGGAGAGTTAAGCATCTGGAATAGAGCTGTGTAAGGAGGAATGTTTTAAGTTTGGAAATCTTCAAAGAATTCCAGAATCACAATTCAGTGGCAACTGATTACTCTGATGATACGTAAATCTATACTTCTTGCAAGTTATTACTTTGTCTAATGAAGCTGGATATTACTTATCAGCTGAAACACATTGCTTGTCCCATCCTGTGACAAAATCAGGAATTCCACTTCACGTGGAGGGTGTATGGTCAAGAAATAAGCTTTTAACCAACCCTAGTCATCAGGCAAGATGAACATTAAGAAAAAGCAACTGTCCTTTCTTTCTGGCCCTTTGAGCCAGAAGGGTGCAGCCACATATCATATAGTTGGATGTTAGAAACAATCACATCTTTTTGCAAACTTTATACTCTTGATTTTGTAGCCCTGTGTCCTGGCTTTTGTTTTTTCCTACAGGCCTTAGATTGTCTTAACCCTTTGGCTTCAGGTAAGTGGTAAGGATTATACCCAAAGTATAATCTCCCTAATCTTAGGTTCAGCCTTGTTGGAACACAATCCCTGTTCTAACCACATGCCTGGTATCTGGCTAAGGCATCCCAACACACGTAACACTCCTGCCCTCTTCCGCTTCAGGTTGGGAGGAGAGGAGATAGACTCTGAATTAGCTGCATGTTCATCAAAGAGGAGTTTGGCAGGCAAAACCTGGCTTCTAAGGGAAGGCCTGCTGATTTTAGATGGGCAAGAGTCAGTAGTTTTCACACGTATTATTTGGGTTTTCCCCCAAGAATTGGACAGAATCCCAAAAAACTGATGAGGGGGAGTTCATTTTAGAACTCCAGATAATTAGTCAGCATCAGGAGAATAAATTCATGAAGGGGATGAATTCACAGAAGGGGACTGGAAACAGGAAGATGGAGAGGGCTCTTGTCCTAGGGAGAAGTTAAGAAACTCAGCCAGGGGCTAGACCAGGGGTCAAGGAAGAATGTCCAGGATAGCAAATCAGGCAAAAGGACTAATTACTGAACCTTAAATATAAAACCAAAACAAAACATTCCACCAGTAAAAGGTTAAGGTTATACTAATTATCAAGGGTGACGTGACCTTGAACAAGAATAAGGAGCTAGAACCACTGAATTATCTTCTATGTCATCATCACTGTCATCATAGATAACATTTATTAAACTTTACCTTGTGCTAGGGCTTCTCTGGTAGCTCAACTGTTAAAGAATCTGCCTGCAATGCAGGAGACCCCAGTTCAATTCCTGGGTTGGGAAGATCCCCTGGAGAAGGGATAGGCTACCCACTCCAGTATTCATGGGCTTCCCTGGTGGCTCAGATGGTAAAGAATCCTCCTGCAATGCTGGAGACCTGAGTTCAATATCTGGGTTGGGAAGAGGAGGGCATGGCAACCCACTCCAGTGTTCTGGCCTGGAGAATCCCCATGGACAGAGGAGGCTGGCGGGCTACAGTTCATTGGGTTGCAAAGAGTCAGACATGACTGAGCAACCTAAGCACACAGGCACACGCAGAGACATCATGCCAAGTGTTAGATCCATGCCATTTCATTTAAATTCCAAGGGAAATACTATTAGCATACTGACTTTATAGCTGAGAAAACTGAGGCACAGAGAAGGTAAAGCACTTCCAAATGGAGCGACAGAAGAGCATATGGAAAAGTGAACATGGACACATTTCTCATACTGAACACTAGGATAAACTCCAAACACTGCAGATATTTAAGTGTAAAAATTAAACTATAAAACTATTAGAAGAGAAACAAGGTGAGTTCCTTTATATTCAATACCTTGCAGTGCTTCAAAATCCAGAAATAACAAAGGAAAATATAGATAAATTACATCAAAATAAAGCTTCTTGACTAGCAAAATAGATAGTAAATAAAGTGAAAAGGCAGAATCAAACTTGGAAAAATACTTGCAACTTATAACCCAGAACAGGAGATACCCTAGTTTATAAAGAGCTTTCAAAAAGGGAGAAAAGGGAGATAGAAAACTTCATAGAAAAATAGGTTGGAAATGCAAACATGAAACACACAGAAAATGATACTCAAATTGTTGCTTAGCTATATGAAAATAGACACAAATACAATAAGAGAAATGGAAATTAAAAGTATACTGAGACTGGCAAAAACCCAAAAGTTTAGCAATATATTCAAATGTAAGAGCATGCATACATTTGTGGTGTGAATGCAAATGACATAACCATTTGGAAAGAAACTTGTAGTCTCCAGAAAAGTACATATTTACTTTACCTCTTTGATTCAGCAAACTCACTTTAGTAATCTATCCCATGGGCCCAATGGAAGAATACAAAAAAGAAATGCACAGGGCCATTTATAGTAGGATATTTGTTGTAGCACAAACTAGAAACAAAACCAACTAAACATGAATGGGGAGGCTGGTAAGATACATCAGGGTGTATGCTCACAATAGAATGCTATGTGGCTGTAACATAGCGCTGCATAGTGAGGAAGTGGGAGATAGATCTGAACCCAACTATGGACTGGATGTATGTCAAATGCAAAGAGTAAGACAGAGAAAATGTGTGTGTATGCACCTACTCATCTATAAAGTGGGCGACGGTGCAGGCCAAATAATCATCACCCCAATTATGTCAAGGTCCTCATCCCCAGAAGTTCAATTCTGTTACCTTGAATGGGAAAAAGGATTTCTCAGACGTGATTAAATTAAGGATCTTCAGATGGGAAATTGTCTTGGATTATTCAGGTAGGCCTGGTATAACCCAAAGATCAAGATGAAGGCAGAAGAGGGGAGTCAGAGGGAGATGGGACTACCAGAGGATGCTGAGAGAGAGGCAAGATGGATGACTTTGAAGGTGAAGAAGGAGACCCGGGTAAGAACATGGATGGCCTCTAACAGCCATCCTTTCTTCAAAGAGCAAGGAGATCGATTTTCCCACAGAACCTTAAGAAAGGCACACAGCTCTGCAGGCAAATTGATTTTTTCCCAGTTGAAAGCTGTCAGTCTTCTAACCTGCGTAACTATAGAAACTAGATTTGTGTTGTTTTAAGCCACTAAGTTTGTGGTAATTTGCTATGGCAGCAATAGAAAACTAATACAGGAGAGAAAACATAAAATGAAAGAGTGGTTGCATATAGGGGGAGGGAGGAAATAGGGTGGGCCCTACTGGGATAGAAACGAGACTTATTTTATAGGTTTGACTTGGACCATGTAAATATTTTAATCCTAAAAATTTTAGTAAAAAAAAAAATCGATAAAATAAAAATCAAATGGGATAAAGTCATTGGTAGCACACCACCCAGAAGTTCAAAGTGGCTAAAAAAAAACAGTTATTTGGTTACAATCTTTTAATATGATAAATCTTAGAAGAAAAACTTTTGAAACTGCAAGAAAAAAAATCTTACACTGTTTTCATTAATCATATGGTTAGTAGTAAAATTTTAGTTATTATTTTGAAATTATTGTGGGTATATTATGGGAAAAAAGCAAATGAGATGTATTTGATATTCTAATTCTATAATTCTGTGTCATCAGAACTCAGATTCTGGGCATGGAGTAAAGGAGATTCAGACTTAAAGTCAGAGAGATTAAATAAAAATCTTGCCAGTCCTGAATTTGGATTGGAAGTATCATCTAAACTTGTGATGAATTTTGTTTAAAACAAAAATTTTCCTAGCATTGTTTGCTAAAAAGACCTTGAAATAGTGACCAACCCAGTAGCAATGAACACTCTTAGTTCCCAAATTATAACCTCCAAATACAGTTTCTCATTAACAGGAACATTCAATGGAGATTTCAATGATTTTCAGATTTTGGAAAGAAATGTATATGAATCTGGACCAATTATTATACTGCATTGCAATGAAACTACAAAAGAAGACTAAAATCATGTCAAAGAACACAGGAATCAACTCAAAAAGTTACCTATCAGTCAAAAATGGGTTAGGATAAATAAGGATAATAATTGCAATCAGATGAAGCATTTCAAGTACATTGAGATATATGAATTCTTAAACTATTGTTGAACTGTGCTCAAGTATCACCTCTTTATTTCAAACACTGGCCTTTCCTGTGCAAACTATATTTATTATTGAAAGTCGCTCAGTCGTGTCCAACTCTTTGCAATTCCATGGACTATACAGTCCATGAAATTCTCCAGGCCAGAATACTGAAGTGGGTAGCTGTTCCCTTCTCCAGGGGATCTTCCCAACCCAGGAATCGAACCCACATCTCCCGCGTTGCAGGTGGATTCTTTACCAGCTGAGGCACAAGGGAATCCTAGGAATATTGGAGTGAGTAGCCTATCCCTTCTCCAGAGGATCTTCTGGACCCAGGAAACAAACCAGGGTCTCCTGCATTGCAGGCGGATTCTTTACCAACTGAGCTATTAGTAAGCCCCTGATAAAGTTTTATATGCAAACTATATGCATATGCAAAATATACCTTGGGATAACCCAGTAGTGGATGAGAGAAAGTTTCTCTTTACAGAGACAGTCTGGTTAATAAATGAAGGAGGAATGACAGATTTCAAGTATCATCATTTTGCAACTCTGAAGCGACTTAGCAGCAGCAGCAGCAATGCGTTAGTGGGCTTCCCCGGTGGCTCAGTGGTAAAGAACACGCCTGCCAATGCAGGAGATGCGGGTTCGATACCTGTGGGAAGATACCCTGGAGAAGGAAACAGCAACCCACTCCAGTATTCTTGCCTGGGAAATCCCATGGGCAGAGGAGCTTGGCTGGCTACAGTTCATGGGGTCACAAAAGAGTCTCACACAACTTGGCGACTAAACAGCACAACGATGCAATTAATTGGTGGATCTAACCACACAAAAGAGAGAAGCAGAAATTATGTGTCTGTTGATGGAAGAACACTTATGTAGTACTCTCGCCAAAAAAATAAAACTACCCACATAAAGAACTTTAAACTGAACAAGCCTCTGGATCCAAATACCAATTTATAGGAAATTGGATAAATGAACCTGTTAAATGATAGCATAGTTCTGTACTAATCAAAATTTAGGTTATAGAAAACTACAGGACACGTAAGCCAGTTTCTTCAATAGGTAAATTTAAGGGAAGAAATGTGATGGAGAAAAAAGATAAATTACCAGCGATCTTAGACATTTTGACAAATTGCAATGTATGGATCTTATTTGGATCTTCTTTTAAACAATGTTTTTAAACAATTATGAGGCAACTAGAAATATGAGCATTTACTGGATATGATCATATTAAAGAATTTTAAATTTTGTTAGGAAGACATTGCAGTTAGTTTTTTTTAAAGAGATCTTGTCTCTTAGAGATGAATATACTGAAATACTTACTGATGAACTCATACTGTGTCTTGGATTTGCTTCCAAATAATACCAGTAGAAGAAAGGACAGGGGTAGAGAAGAAACAAGATTTGGCCATGAACTGGTAATTACTGAAGTACAGTTATGAGTACACAAATATTTCAGAGTCTGTTCTGTTACTTAGTACATATTTTAAATGTTTTTTATTATCAGAATACTTTCTTTTTAAAAGAAATATATGTACATATATGTGTATATATATTATAACTTGCACAAGTTTCATAGCTGGTAAGGAATGAAATTGAAATTCAATTCTTAATCTGATGCTGAACTCCCTACTGTTTTCATTAAGTACTAATATTTCCTCAATGTCTGTTAATTCATTTGACCTCACCAACTCACCCACTGCTGCTGCTGCTGCTGCTAAGTCACTTCAGTCGTGTCTGACTCTGTGCGACCCCATAGACAGCAGGCCACCAGGCTCCTCTGTCCCTGGGATTCTCTAGGCAAGAACACTGGAGTGGGTTGCCATTTCCTTCTCCAATGCATGAAAGTGAAAAGTGAAAGTGAAGTCGCTCAGTCGTTTCTGACTCTTCGCGACCCCATGGACTGCAGCCTACCAGCCTCCTCCGTCCATGGGATTTTCCAGGCAAGAGTACTGGAGTGGGGTGCCATTGCCTTCTCTGAACTCACCCACTACAGACTCCAAAAGGAAAAGAACACCTTTCTTGATGTAGTCAGTGTTGAATTGTGGAGGAACCAGGGTTGGCTTTGTGGTTCTGCCTCTGGCCACCCACAACTGCTGAAAATCAGGTGATGTCTCCACAGAGAAAATATATTCTAACCCCCATGGATCCCAACAGTTGATCTACCATGGCCCAGATCTTCTAGTAACAGTAGCTAGACAAGTGTGAGAATAAAGACATAACAAGGTAATGTCTGCTGCTGTTTGTTGTGGTCAGTCGAGTGCTCTTTGTCATCCATGGAATTTCCCAGGCAAGAATACTGGAGTGAGTTGCCATTTCCTACTCCAGGGGATCTTCCCAACACAGGGATCAAACCTGCATCTCTTGCATCTCCTTGGCAGGGAGATTCTTTACCACTGTGCCACCTGGAAAGCCTGTCCTCTGAAGCTGGTATCAGGGCTCAAAGCTCCACTGATCTAATTCCACTGACTATTTCAGAAGTCAGCAATAGGGAGGGAAGCTGGGGAAGATTTAGAGTCCACAGTGATAAACAAAAACTGTAGGTTTTTGAATCAGAGATGTGTTCAAAGAAGGCAAGAGTATAAATAAGGGAGCTGGAGACGGGGAACCGTCAGAGTTAAGTAGGAAGAGATGGATGAGCCTGATCCACAGGTGGGAGTTATTTACCCTGATTCCCTTTGTCAACCTATTAGGGGTAGTTGAGTCAAGCATGAAGGCCTGTAGACAGAGGAGAATAACATCAACGTATTCTGATTGAAACAGTTGCAAAGGGCCTATACTTGGTTCAGAGACTTCTTGAAGTCCTGGCTCATTAGTGAAGGTATAGAGGGTACTAACTATTAATTATAAACCTAGAATTGTGAACAAGTAAAATAAAATCTGCCTTCAGTGTGGGAGGAGAAGGAAATGGTAACCCACTCCAGTATTCTTGCCTAGAGAATCCTGAGGACAGAGGAGCCTGGTGGGCTGCTGTCCATAGGGTAACACAGAGTCTGTCACGACTGAAGCGACTTAGTATGCATGCATACATGCACTGGAGAAGGAAATGGCAACCCACTCCAGTATTCTTGCCTGGAGAATCCCAGGGACAGAGGAGCCTGGTGGCCTGCTGTCTATGGGGTCGCACAGAGTCAGACACGGCTGAAGCGACTCGGCAGCGGCAATGCCGGAAACCCAGGTTTGATCCCTGGATAGGGAAGATCCCCTGGAGAAGGAAATGGCAACCGTCTTCAGTATTCTTGCCTGTAGAATTCCATGGGCAGAGGAGCCTGACAGGCTACAGTCCATGGGGTCACAAAGAGTCAGACACAACTGAGTAAATAACACTTTCACTTTCAAAATAAGCCGAATTGTGGAAGAACCAGGGTTAGCCAATAGGCCAGATCAATAGGGAAAATATCTAAGGACTTAGCCCGTCCTTATGTAAGAGCAAAAATATTTGAATCAAAAGTTTGAGAATTAGCAGCCACTGATTCAGATGCTGGCTTTCATGACATAGTTTGGCATGGTGTAGAACAAACACCGGGGTAATTGAAAATTTGACTTCTCTCCCCCTTGTACAGCAAAGAGATCAAAGCAGCCAATCCTAAAGGAAATCAACCCTGAATATACATTGGAAGGACTAATGCTGAAGCTGAAACTGCAATGCTTTGGCCACCTGATACGAAGAGCAGACTTATTGGAAAAGACCCTGATGCTGGGAAAGATTGAAAGCAGAAGGAGAAAGGGATGACAGAGGATGAGATGGTTGGATGGCATCATCAACTCAGTGGACATGAGTCTGAGCAAATTCCAGGAGATGGTGAAGGACAAGGAAGCCTGGCGTGCTGTAGTCTATGGGATCACCAAGAGTCAGAGATGACAATAACCTGGTTGTTTTGGTCTTTTGGAAGATAAAAATCTCACTAAATCGTGTAGTCAAGAATTGGAAGGAAAAGTGACATGACAATGAATCAGAAAACAGACCAGACTGCCTACAGTAAGAGAAAGAGGTCCTTGCTAGGAGTGTGGTTTGTGGACCAGCGTGAGCATCACCTGGGAAAGTATTGTCTAAGCAGCCTCTCAGACGTAGCACCAGTCCTACTGAATTAGAATTCATTCTAACTGCTTCTCCCTCGGGTGATTCATGTGAAATTAATGTGCAAAAGCTCCTCTAGAGCATTTGGCATTATTACTACCACCATCATAGCTAACATTTTTTAGCATTTGGCTTCCCTTGTGGCTCAAATGGTAAAGAATCTGTCTGCAATGCAGCAGACCTGGGTTTGATCCGTCGGTTAGGAAGATCCCCTGCAGAAGGAAATGGCAACCCACTCCAGTATTCTCGCCTGGAGAATTCCATGGATGGGCTACAATACATGGGCTTGCAAAGAGTCGGACATGACTGAGCGATAAACACACACATTTATCATTTACCATATGCTAATACTGTTTCTTCACATGAGTTCTTTCAACAGGACTATGCAAAGAAATTGCTATCATTATTCCCATTTTAGAGACGAGATAACTGACATCCAAAACATTTTTAAACTGGAAAAGGTACATGGCTTGTAACTGGTGGATCTGGGATTCAAGCTCAGGTTCTCAGAACCCAAAAGTATGAACCTTAATTACAATTTTGTTATCCTCAGAAATGGTCATATTCATGAGTAGAAACCCCACTGATGCCATTATGTTTGATTATAAAGAATGAGTATATTCCAGAGACAAATGAAAGAAAGAAGGTAGGAGAAAGATTCATCATCACCACTAAAGAATTTTCAAAGTAAGACCAGATTAAAAAAAACAGTGAAGTCGAACTGGAAAGGCAGATCACCATAAAAACTGTTAGATGTCTTTCTTTACTGATTATTCTAACATTAAAAGAGTCCTTGTTCCACAGAAATATTTATCAGAGAGAAAAACAAAATTACCATTTTAGGTTTCATCTGTTTTTGACAAATACTTAACTGCCCTTAGCCTGGTAAAGATTTTCCCTGTTGTCCCAAATGAAAACTGACTAAATTTGACATGAGTTTAGAATTAATCCCTACTGTAGTTAGGATTTGCTACAAAGCAGCTGTTTCTTATTCTCATTTCTTGTGGATCATGTGCTGATTATGACAGACTTATTAGATGTCTTCAGGAGGCTATCTGTGAAGCTGTTTCTGGCTGTTTGTGAGTAGTTCCTGAGTTTTATCACAAAATTTCTGCCTGATTCTCTTGATCTAGGGGTGGTTTATATTAGGTAACCGAGAGATAATAATCAGAAAGAAATGGCATGTTTCAAAATCTGAAACAGGGCTATTTTAATCAGTACATTTTAATTTAAATTACTTTTAGCTTATTTTTCAAAGGGAGATCCCAGATTTCTGGTGTTTATAATTCTTTCCCTTTAAAATAGGACTTTGAAGTGTGGGCAAAACACAGACGATTGCTGCATCTGCATGATGCAATCATAGGTTTTTAAAAGAGGGTATTCAAGTCAAAATGACTTCCTGCCACTGTCCAGGGCAACTCAAAGTATCCCAAATAGTGCTGTCCTCCATCACAAGCTCATCTGCAGGGAGGTGCTTTTAAAGGTTTCTTCTGGTTCCCAAACCTTTTATCTCACTTTTTTCAACTCCCTACCACTAACTTTTTCACTTTAAATCCTTTCTTGTTTTTTTCCTCTACGAAGGACTTAATTTAGACTGTCCCCACTTAACTCATTAAGATGGTAAAGAATGTGCCTGCAGTGCAGGAGACTCTGGTTCGAAGATCCCCTGGAGTGGCAACCGACTCCAGTATTCTTGCCGGGAGAATCCCGTAGACAGAAGAGCCTGATGGCCTACAGTCCATGGGGTTGCGAAGAGTTGGACACAACTGAGCGGCTGACACCTTAGCACAGAGACACCCCTTAACTCAGGGAGGCCCCTACATATTACTGGCACTAATTCTCCATCGTTTCTGCCATTGCATCTTGATAACACTTTACTTTCTGTTGTTGTTCAGTCCGTAAGTCATGTCTGACTCTTTTCGACCCCATGAGCTACAGCACACCAGGTTTCCCTGTCCTTCACTATCTCCCTGAGTTTTCTCAAACTCATGTCCATTGAGTCAGTGATGCCATCCAACCATCCCATTCTCTGACACCCTCTTCCCGTCTTGCCCTCAATCTTTCCCAACATCAGGGTCTTTTCCAATGAATTGGCTTTTTACATCAGGTGGTCATGCATTTTCCTTACAAGAGGTGAAAAAACATGTTTGGTTAGTGGAGGCCACTACAGCATTTCAGTAGCTTCACTCCAGTTGAGCTGACCCCAACCCACTTGGCCTGGCTGAGACCTTTTCCCCAACTTAGTACGTGTGCTCATAATTCTTTCCTTTTTCTGGTAGGGTAGTTCCAACAGAGCTCACCTAGTCCAATGGGGAGTAGGAATTATTTGCTCCAAAGTCTACCCTACAGGCCTGAAGATTCCCATAATCCATAGGCAGTATGCTTCAACCACTATGAAGCTAGAACAGACCTGGGAACCCGGTTGGTTACAGGTATGTCGTAGATCTCTCTTACTTCTTTATGTGCAAATTACATTTTTAAAATTTTAATGAAGTATAGTTTATACACCTCAGATCTTAAGTTTACACTATGAAAACACCCCTAACAAGTTTAAAATACCTTCTTGACAAAAATACCAACTTCATCTTTAGTATCAAGGATTGTCCGAAATGGTACCACAAATCTGTTAATATTCAACATATTTAGTAACCTGCTGCATAAAAGTGTATAGGGCATATATTAAAAGTTTTTAAAATATTTAATTGCTTCATCTGAAATATAACTTCTAACATTTCTGCTTTGTAGTGGAGATTTATTTGTAAGGATGATGAGAGGCAAAGGATGTTAGAAACGCAAAAAAATGTTTTATGAATGAATTAATCTTTTAACTTTAAATGGCAACTATATGTGGTCCCATCACTTCATGGGAAATAGATGGGGAAACAGTGGAAACAGTGTCAGACTTTATTTTTTCGGGCTCCAAAATCACTGCAGATGGTGACTGCAGCCATGAAATTAAAAGACGCTTACTCCTTGGAAGGAAAGTTATGACCAACCTAGATAGCATATTGAAATGCAGAGACATTATTTTGCCAACAAAGGTCCATCTAGTCAAGGATATGGTTTTTCCAGTAGTCATGTATGGATGTGAGAGTTGGACTGTGAAGAAGGCTGAGCGCTGAAGAATTGTGAAGTGTGGTGTTGGAGAAGACTCTTGAGAGTCCCTTGGACTGCAAGGAGATCCAACCAGTCCATTCTGAAGGAGATCAGGCCTGGGTGTTCTTTGGAAGGAATGATGCTAAAGCTGAAACTCCAGTACTTTGGCCACCTCATGCGAAGAGTTGACTCATTGGAAAAGACTCTGATGGTGGGAGGGGTTGGGGGCAGGAGGAGAAGGGGACGACAGAGGATGAGATGGCTGGATGGCATCACCAACTGGATGGATGTGAGTTTGAGTGAACTCCGGGAGTTGGTGATGGACAGGGAGGCCTGGCGTGCTGCAATTCATGGGGTCTCAAAGAGTCGGACACTACTGAGTGACTGAACTGAACTGATGTGTGTTTTAAAAAATCTGCACAGTACAGAACGTACAGGTCTCATGTTTTTATTTTGATCAATTTTAATAAATTATACACCCTTGTAACCATCATATAAATCCAAATATAGAACATTTCAATCATATAAGATCCCCCTTTGCCACTTTCTAGTCAATATCCCTGGCCCACAGACAACTATTATTCCCATTTTTATATAGAGTCATACAGAAGGTACTCATCTGGGTTTCTTATATTCAGTATAATGCTTTTGAGGTTCATCCATGCTTGTGTGTATTGGTAGTTTGTTCTTCTTCACTGTGGATTCCACTATGTGGATTCCATTGTGTGGATATACCATAATTTGTATATCAATTCAGTGGAAACAGTGTCAGACTTTATTTTGGGGGGGCTCCAAAATCACTGCAGATGGTGACTGCAGCCATGAAATTAAAAGACGCTTACTCCTTGGAAGGAAAATTATGACCAACCTAGATAGCATGTTCAAAAGCAGAGACATAACTTTGCCAACAAAGGTCCGTCTAGTCAAGGATATGGTTTTTCCAGTAGTCATGTATGGATGTGAGAGTTGGACTGTGAAGAAAGCTGAGCACCAAAGAATTGATGCTTTTGAACTGTGGTGTTGAAGAAGACTCTTGAGAGTCCCTTAGACTGCAAGGAGATCCAACCAGTCCATTCTAAAGGAGATCAGTCCTGGGTGTTCTTTGGAAGGAAGGATGCTGAAGCTGAAACTCCAGTACTTTGGCCACCTCATGCAAAGAGTTGACTCATTGGAAAAGACTCTCATGGTGGGAGGGGTTGGGGGCAGGAGGAGAAGGGGACGACAGAGGATGAGATGGCTGGACCGCATCACCGACTGGATGGATGTGAGTTTGAGTGAACTCCGGGAGTTGGTGATGGACAGGGAGGCCTGGCGTGCTGCAATTCATGGGGTCGCAAAGAGTCGGACACAACGGAGTGACTGAACTGAACTAATTGACAGATACATGGGTTGCTTCCAATTTTTCACTATTATAAATTATATACATCATGGGTAAGGCCTTTTGTGGACATCTGTTTTCATTGCTCTTGGGCCTATGGGTGGAATTGTTGAATCACACAATAGTTGTATGATTATCTTTATTAGAAACTGTCAAACTGTTTTCCAAAGTGGTTATATCATTTTTTTTAACTTCCACCAGCAAGGTTTGAGAGTTCTGATTGTTCCTTTTTCTTGTCAATACTTGGTACTGTCAGTGTTTTAAAATCTCAGCCATTCTAGTGGGTAGGTAATATTCTCTCATATGGTCTTAATTTTAATTCCCCTCATAAATAATGATTTTGTGTGCTTATTAGCATTTGTAGTCTTATTTGGTGAAGTGTCTATTTAGATCATTATTTTAAATTCAGGTTTCCTATCTCACATTCATAAAACTGATAGATATGCATTTCCTCTCAGAAATGCAGAGAGATCCTCTGCTTGAACTCCTTGAAGCTACTTTTTGCTTTTTTAATTGAATTGGAATTAATATAACATATTATATTAGTTTTATATGCACCATATAGTGATTCAATATTTTTATACATTACAAAATGATCACCACAATGCCTAGCTGCCATCTTTTACCATATAAAGATGTTACAATATTATTGACTATATTCCTTATGCTGTACATTCCATCCCTGCGGTTTATTTACTTTGTAGCTGGAAGTTTGTATGTACTAATCCCCTTCACCTATTTTACCCCTGTCCCCACTCCTCTCCTCTCTGGCAACCACCAGTTTGTTCTCTGTGTCTATGAGGCGGTTTCTCTTTTGTTTTGTTTTTTAGATTCCCCAAATAAGTAAAATCATACAATATTTGTCTTTCTCTGTCTGACTTTTTTCACTTAGCATAATACCTTCTATGTCCATTCACGTTGTCACAAATGGAAAGATTTCATTCTTTTCATGGCTGGGTAATATTCCATTATTTTTATCTTGTATATTAAATATGAGATATATAATGTCAAATATAATATTATATATAATACATATCATATATCTCATATATATATATATATATATATCACTTCTCCTTTATAATGGAGGAAACTTTGAATATACTTTTCCCCACTGTTACTCAGATCCCAGTACTCTTCTACCCCTAGGATTCCTCCCCTTTGACCCCAGATATCATAAAACTGGCAGAGCCATTTGCTCAGGGCTCCCTCAAGAGTGAGCTGATGCCCACATCAGTATGGATCCACTGACCCTCAGTTAGTATGCCCTTCCATGGGTAAGAGGGAGTTGGTGCTTTCTCTGGTTTTAGCCTCTTGCTTAGACCATCACAGGAAGTAGTGGAAGGCTTTACTTTTTCATTTTTGGCTTGTAACTTTAATTGGCTACTCTGACACCTGACAGCTTCCCTCACTCACTCCAGCTCAGTTGTGTTTTTAACAGAATGGCTTTCCAGAATTGTTTATCATGGAGGGAAAGGGGGTTAGGCTGTACCCTCACATCAGTTGGTTATTGGCTATGGGCCACCTTCTGGGAAGGCAGGTCCCTGTGGTGGGGGGTCAGAGGGGTTTGGGGGGGGGCTATGCCCAGTGAAGGGCAAAGCTGTGAGGCATCAGCAGCCCGTATTCACAGCAGCTTGGGATGGTTTTCTGGCCCCGAGGAAGAACCTTTTTGGAACACCATGGTATCAATTGGGCTTTCCCAGGTGGTACAGAAGTAAAGAATCCGCCTGCCAGTGCAGGAGACACAAGAGGTGTGGGTTTGATCCCTGGGTTGGTAAGACCTCCTGGAGGAGGAAATGGCAACCCACTCCAGTATTCTTGCCTGAAAAATTCCACAGACAGAGGAGCCTGGTGGGCTACAGTCCATGGTCGGGGGTGGGGGTGGGGTCACAAAGAATCCAACACGACTAAACACAATACACACACGTGGTATCAACTACAGTCACCTCTTGTACTGCCTGGACCTACTGTCCTCTTATAATAAGTTTATTATACCTGGGAACAGGGTTTCTAAAACTCTGATTGGGCCTATTTCCTGGGAAATTTGGGGTTAAGAGGATGAACTGTAGACCCCTCAGCCATTCTAATTAAAGCTGTAACTGAAACTCATCCTTCCTCCCCTTACCACCACCTCTGGATTCCTCTCCCCCTTGGCAAGCACCTCTAGTAGACTAAGCAGTTAGCTGGGGGGTGGTAATCCAGACTTTGATCTTTGAGGGGTCTGAGCCCCCGGTTCCCAAGTGCCTAACAGGCTGTGATGACTGTACTCATCCATTTAACATTAAAACTAGGCCCAGGAGTGCCAAGAGATATACTTGGTATTTTGCTGAATACCAGACATCTTCTCTGTTCCCTGTGTCTGAAGGCAATTCTCAGCGAGGGGCACATCTGTGAGCTTTCTGCTTTCAACTCTCAAGAGTTAGGAGATGCATTAACTGGCCCTGAGGCAGGGATCTAATACCACAGTATCTACTGGAAAAAGAAGTCAGAATTTCCAGGACTTTTCATGAATTCCAAAAATCTTAAGTTACTTCCTATTGTCATAACACTTTGTAGATGTTTAAAAGGTATATAATGAGAAATATTTCCACCTCTGACCAAGATGGAGAGACAAGAACCAGAATTACCTTCCTGCCTAAAACAACCAACACACAAATCTGACAACATATATAAAACAATTGTTTTCAAGACCCTGGACTCCAGGAAACAAATGGTCTGCAGAGGGCCCCCCTCAAATATGGATCAGCACATTTGTGTGAGGAAGGGAACAGGGGCTGTGGAAAGAACCACCAGGAAGGATTGGAGGCAACAGTGCCCAGCATTCACAGAAGGTTGGGATAGTGCTGGCAACAGTCAGACTGGAAAACCTCATAACACATGGGCCATAAAGCACTCAGAAGGGTTTCCCTCAATAATGGGGAATATTCATTGGAAGAACTGATGCTGAAGCTGAAGCTTCAATACTTTGGCCACCTAATGGGAAGAGCTGACTCACTGGAAAAGACCTTGATGCTGGGAAAGATTGAAGGCAGGAGGAGAAGGGGACGACAGAGGATGAGATGGTTGGATGGCATCACCGACTCAATGGACATGAGTTTGAGCAAACTCCGGGATATGGTGAAGGACAGGGAAGCCTGGCATGCTGCAGTCCATGGGGTCGCAAAGAGTTGGAAACTCTTAGCAACTAGACAACAACAATAGTGGGGGAAAATCAGCTGTAGAACAAACGTTCTTCTAGTCCTGACTAATGAATCTTAAATGCAAAAACTGAAAGGATCACACTGTTTCTAAATAATTTAATTGTATCTCTGAAGAAATCCAAGGATGTTTTTACAGGCAGACAAAATACCCAGCACTCAACAAGGTAGGACTCACAATGTATGTTATATAATCAAAAATTACCAGGCATGCAAACTGCCAGGCAGGAAAATAAGACCCATAATGGGAAAAATCAATCACTCTAAACCAAACCAGAATAAACATACATGTTAGAACTAGTAAACAAGGACGTTAAGAGTGTTATAATTAACTGTATTCAGTATATTAAAAATTAAATAAGGACATGGGAGATACTTATAAAGACCCAAATCTAAATTCTAGAGCTGAAAACAATAATGTGTGAGATGAGAAATGCATTGATTAGGATTAAGGAATGATTATATGCTACAGTAGAAAAGGTTAGTAAACTTGAAGACATCACAATTGAAACTGTCCAAAATGAAATACAGTGAGAAGAATTTCTAACATGAATGGAGCATCTATGAGGTGTGGGACAACTTCAGGCAGCCATGTAATCGGATTAGGGATCCTCATTTGTGAAAGGAAGACAACAGAAGCAAGACTGAGCGGTTAGAGATCTAATGGTGGTGCAGAGCTGAGAAAAACTTGGCCAACATGGCAGGAAGCACTGGGTTGAATGTGCCCATCGAATGTTCTGAGTGGGGACTTCCCTGGTGGTCAGTGGTTAAGACTTCACCATCCAATGAAGCGGGTTCAGGTTCAATCCCTTATTGGGAAGCTAAGATCCCACGTGCCTCTTGGCCAAAAAGCCAAAATGTAAAGCAGAAGCAATATTGCAACAAATCCAATAAAGACTTTAAAAAAAAAAAGAATGTTCTGAGTGATCTTTATAACCTCACATTGCTCACTCATTAGATCCACCCACCTCCCCCATGCCTCGGAAGTATATGATCCTGGGTAAGGGGTCTCTCTGCAGGAGAGAGAGTCCTTCGTCAGGTCGAGCTGGAGGCCTTCGGCTGCTGCTGATCAACAAGACATTGCTTAAAGAGGAATCTTGAAGCAAACCTCCAGATCAACCACAAAGAGCATGAGCTTCAGAATTAGATGACTCAGGTTTAAGACCTGATTCTGCCATTTCAGGTAAGGTCTTAACTTCTCTGTTCTTTCTTTCCCCAAGTGTATGATGGAGTTGGTAACAAGTGTTCCTACTTTGTGGGGTTATGTGAAGATTAAGTAGAACCCGACTGGGCAAGTGTTAAGGATTCTACAAATATTTGCTATGATTGTTCTCATTGCCTCATTTAATATTTCCACTGTCCCTACAAAATAGGTATTCTTATCTTCATTTTGAAAATCAGAAAACAGATCTTTTATTTTTTAATTTGGTCACATCCCTCAGCTTGCAAGACGTTAGTTTCCTGACCAGGGATTGAAGCCACGCCCTGGGCAGTGAAAGCATGGAGTCTTAACCATTGGGCTGCCAGGGAATTAATTAAAAGGTCAAGTAACTTCCCTAAGGTCACCCAGATGGGACTAAGTAGGATCAGAATCCTAACCTGGGTCTCTTTGAGCCCAAAAGTTACCTGTATGCTTACCTTCTTTATGGTTGTCATTATTATTTGTTTGTTGCCCCTAAATTATTTATGTAGACTGTATTTTGAGCTCTTTTTATGACTAAGACTCAGCATAATTTACAGCAGGGAATAGGCACTCAATAAATATTTGGTGACTTCTTTTACATATAGAGGGCTTCCCTGATGGCTCAGATGGTAAAGAATCCACCTGCAATGAAGGAAACCTGGGTTCAATCCCTGGATTGGGAAGATCCCCTGGAGAAGGGAATGGCTACCCACTCCAGTATTCTTGCCTGGAGAATTCCATGGACAGAGGAGCCTGGCAGGCAACAGTCCATGGGGTCACAAAGAGTGACTTTCACTTCACTTTACTTATAGAGACTACTGAATTGTTCTACTCTTGATACGATTTTTTTTCTTTTTTTTAATTGTTTTTTAATTGTTTAATCTACACTGATATCATAACCCAGACAAACAAAACTGCTCTGTAAACTTAAATAAGGTACAAACATTTCTGGAACATTGTTCTCTGCCTCCCTGATGAACTTCAAGCATACAAATAACTAAATTGATGTGCTTTTTTGCCACAACTATGTGTTTCAATTCATTTTTTGTCTTTATTCAACAGGTGTTATTAGAATAAAATTATTTATTTTATATATACTTTGTGTATATAAAATATACACATATATATAACTTGTTTATTTGTAATAACTAAGATGAATAAGAGATTGAAGGGGTTCATCAAGTAGGTACTAATTTTCATCTAACCCCCCCAAAAATATCATGGCTAAAAAATAGGTGAAAACACTGGGCGTGCTAAGAACAAACTGATTTTATAAACAGTGCAGGAAATATGAAACAGTTTAGCAGGGTTGTAGCACAGTGTGAAGGTAAGTATTTGAATAAGCTAAAATACTAGCACAACTTTGGTGGTAAAAGCAAAATTTGGTCTATGTCACTCATCAACAATTTTATTAATAAATTCATCAGGGGTTAATGGGAGTCTCATGTGAATAATCAAGACAAGGATTTTCTCCCCTGGCTAGTTCACTGATCAATCTCAACAGTTTGGTAGCAATCAAATTTCCTGGGAAAACAAAGTCCCAAAAAATGATCTGGCTGAGCAAAATATCGTAGCAAACATCTGTGATTTCTACTTATGTCTTATGATAATAGCACCATGATTTTCTCCTTAAAAATACCCATCCCCTATTCTTAGTTTATACAGTCTGAGTAGAACTGATCCACGGGTGAGCATGTGACTTAAAGAAGGTTCAAATAAAAATTGTGAACCAGTTGGAACCAGCTGGACTCAATAACAGGGCTTTTTGGGGGGAGGGGCTGTTAAAAATACAAAATCTCTCTTTCTCGTGGGGTTAATGAGTAGATAGACTATAACATAGCTATCGCTGGCAATCATCATGCCATCATAAAGCAGCTGACTTCCAGGGTAAATGGGGCAACATGGGAGGGGAGCATGAAGCAAAAGGGAGAGAAAGAAAGGTAGGTAGGAAGGCAGGAAAGAAAGGAGGGAGGCAGACTTGACGACATTGTGTAGCCCTTGGATTCAGGTGTACTTCAAGTTCACCCTGGTATTTTTCAATTACATGAACCAATGTATTTTCCTTTTACCTTAAGTCAGTTTGAGTTGGATTCTCCTCCACATATAATTGAAAGAGTCCTGTGGCTCCTACCTTATATAAGCATCAGATTGCATTATGTTCCTAAGTCTTGGACAATAGCAAGTATATTTTCCGAGTACTTATTTTCCACACACCCCAAAAGGCCAGTTAAAAAGTGATATATTTCGTGGGTCTACCAGGGTGACTTATATTTCAATGTCATTAATAATTTAGTGTTTTGGAGTTACAGTACAATGTACGCTCTCTTGTTTGTTTTTGTGTTTGGTTTTTGTTGGTATAATTAAGTTATACTCAGCTCAGCCTAATGAACTTTCTAGGATAATACTTAAATAAAAATGACAAGATTATAGTGAATTTAAAAATTTAAACATTAGGAAATCACACAGAGAAAGGCGAGATAGCTGTATAGGAAATGAAATACAGAATTCTGGTACTGTCATTAAAAGATACCATTTAAGTGTATGCTTTCTAGTAACCAAGGCCAGAAGAAGATTAAAAGGGATTTCATAATCTCTATCCTCCATTAAAAGGAAGCTTGTCAGTTACTCGGAAGAGACAAAAAGTTAAGTTTTCTCAGAAAACTTCGAGTCATGTTTTTTTAAAAAAAAAACAAGTTGTTTTGGGATCTGGACTTTTGTTAGAAAAGTCTTATTTTGTTCGCTTTGTTTCTATTTTGTTTTTCCCATCCATTACTCGGTTTGGTAGTGACTTTAACAAAATGCCGTGATAACTTTTTCATGGCTTGCCTAATGCCTAATGATTAGAGAAGAAGAGATAGAAACCAGCTGGTTTCACCTTCCGCCAGGCTAAGACTGAAGCGATGTATCTTATCAGACAATTGAAACCACTTGCTCCAGCTCTGACCCCGAGCTCCAAAGGTCAAGGAGGTAATGTGCAAATTCGGGATGCTTCTGAAAGTCTTTTAAAAGACTTCTGGGTGGTAAAGCCTTGGCTGAAATGACTTCTTCATGTTCTCTGGAAACTCAAAGCCAGTATTTTTGCACAGAGTCTGGGCAGAAGTGGTTGGATTTGACCTTGTTACTTCAAAGCGTCCAATGCACTCTTAAAGATAAAGGAAAACATCGCTGCCTCAAAACAAATGGACCGCCGGCTCCAAGCAATCATTTGAAGGTACTTAAACAGTCAAAAGCCATTAATATTATCACAAAGTTGTACCCTTCTTCTTGGGAATCCTACATCTACAGTTCATTTTCCTTAACTGGAATCTATGTTTGGCTCTATTTCCCTTTTTTCCTTCAGTCACAAGTCTCTTGTCTTTAAATTAAGTGCTTAATCGAGCAGTTTATGAGACAGTTCGTTCCGTTCTCATGCATGCTTCCAGCAATCTGTAGCCTCTTTTCAAAAATCCAGGAATAGCAAAATTAAAACCCTGTATCAGTAATTAGTGTTTAATAAGAGTTTATTGTGCATAGAACAGTTCTCCAATTGTGAGCTTTCGAATTTAAAACCAATATGAAGCTCAGGGGTATGACATCATAGAGTGGCATATAAAGTGAAAATCAGAAAGCTGTTTAATCTTTATAATGATTGGTTATTAGAATGGGGTTTTTCAGAAAGCAGGGGATTGATTAAAAGGATTATCTCCTACCAATGTTAGAAAGCCAACAAGTTTCTTTAATGATTATCAGAGGCATTAAGTTTTGCTTATGTTCATGAGTAACCTAGATTTAGCTTTGCTTACATGGCTTAGTTTTTGCCTGCACAAAGGATTTGCAAGTCTGGTCTCCGTTTTGTATTTAGGTTTAATATCTGTGAGATCCCAACTTAATCCGTTTTCCCCTCAGTTTTTTTTTTTTTTTTTTAAGGGTTTGCTTAATGCGTCATTGATATTTATATATATTTTACACATATAATTGATATATATATATATATATACATTTATATTTCGAGGCCTGAATCATTTAGTCTATTTATTAATCATTTTATCAGAAAAGTCTCCTGAGATTAAGCATTTCAATCTCAGTGAAGTCCATGAGGCAATGATGCAGGAAGTAAAGACAAAATAAATTATATACAATTATATTTTCTTACGGAGAAGGCAATGGCACCCCACTCCAGTACTCTTGCCTGGAAAATTCCATGGACGGAGGAGCCTGGTAGGCTGCAGTCCATGGGGTTGCTAAGAGTCAGACACGACTGAGCGACTTCACTTTCACTTTTCACTTTCATGCATTGGAGAAGGAAATGGCAACCCACTCCAGTGTTCTTGCCTGGAGAATCCCAGGGATGGGGGAGCCTGGTGGGCTGCCGTCTATGGGGTCACACAGAGTTGGACGCAACTGAAGTGACTTAGCATAGCATAGCATATTTTCTTAAAATAAATCTCAGATTTTCCTTAGAAATACCAGTGTATTCTGTTGTGAGTAATATTCTCCTCTCAGTTCAGTTCAGTTGCTCAGTAGTGTCCAACTCTTTGCAACCCCCATAGACTCAGTACGCCAGGCTTCTCTGTCCATCACCAACTCCCAGAGCTTACTCAAACTCATCTCCATCAAGTTGGTGATGCCATCCAACAATTTCATCCTCTGTCATCCCCTTCCCCTCCCGCCTTCAATCTTTCCCAGCATCAGGGTCTTTTTCAATGAGTCAGTTCTTCGCATCAGGTGGCCAAGCATTGGAGCTTCAGCTTCAGTGTCAGTCGTTCCAATGAATATTCAGGACTGATTTCCTTTAGGACAGACTGGTTGGATCTCCTTGCAGTCCAGGGGACTCTCAAGAGTCTTCTCCAACACCACAGTTCAAAAGCATCAATTCTTCGGCATGTTATTATGTACCAAAGGGGAAAAGTGGGGAAGGGATTAATTAGGAATATGAGATTAGCAGATACACAATATTATCAATTCCATTTATTGAATAATTATATCATCAATATAAAATACAGACTTTGATAAATTGGCAGTGTTTGAAAACTAGTTCCAAATCAGGAAAGGAGTATGTCAAGGCTGTATATTGTTACCCTGCTTATTTAACTTATATGCAGAGTACATCATGAGAAATGCTGGACTGGGTAAAGACAAGCTGGAATCAAGATTGCCAGGAGAAATATCAACAACCTCAGATATGCAGATGACACCACCCTTATGGCAGGAGTTGAAGAACTAAAGAGCCTCTTGATAAAGCAAAAGAGGAGAGTGAAAAAGCTGGCTTAAAACTCAACATTCAGAAAACTAAGATCATGGCATCCGGCCCCATCACTTCATGGCAAATAGATGGGGAAACAATGGAAACAGTGACAGACTTTATTTTGGGGGGCTCCAAAATCACTGCAGATGGTGACTTCAGCCATGAAATTAAAAGACGCTTGTTCCTTGGAAGAAAAGTTATGATGAACCTAGACAGCATATTAAAAGCAGAGACATTACTTTGCCAACAAAGGTCCATCTAGTCAAAGCTTTGGTTTTTCCAGTATCAGAGATATCATGTATGAATATGAGAGTTGGACTATAAAGAAAGCTGAGCACTGAAGAATTGATGCTTTTGAACTGTGGTGTTGGAGAAGACTCTTGAGAGTCCCTTGGACTGCAAGGAGATCCAACCAGTCCATCCTAAAGGAGATCAGTCCTGAATGTTCATTGGAGGGACTGATACTGAAGCTGAAACCCCAATACTTTGGCCACCTGATGCGAAGAACTGACTCATTGGAAAAGACCCTGACACTGAGAAAGATTGAAGGCGGGAGGAGAAGGGGATGACAGAGAATGAGATGGTTGGATGGCATCACCAACTCGATGGACATGAGTTTGAGTAAGCTCTGGGAGTTGGTGATGGACAGAGAAGCCTGGTGTACTGCAATCTATGAGGTCACAAAGAGTTGATCACGACTGAGCAACTGAACTGAAAACTAGATGTTTTGCGTATGAGGATGATATCAGAGATCAGGATGATAGCAGAGATGAAGAGTTCACATCAGATAGGGAGAAAGACAAATTAGTCCAGAAGCACCATGGCTAAAAGTGCTGCCCACAACTTTGTAAAAAGCTCCTTATAAACAAAGAAGACGGGCTTCCCAGGTGGTGCTAGTGGTAAAAAACCCAGGAAGATGCCCTGGAGAAGGAAATGGCAACCCACTCCAGTATTCTTGCCTGGAGAATCCCATGGACAGAGGAGCCTGGTGGGCTATAGTCCATAGGGCTGAAAGGAGTTGGACATGACTGAAGTGACTTAGCATTCATGTGTTGAATTCTTAAGGCTTGCATCTATGTCTGATATATATTTCTTTTGCCATGCTGCGTTGCAATTAGTAGGAAGTCAGGAAATATGTTTACCAATTGAATTAATAACATTTGCTATCCTCCTTTGTAGGAATACTAAATCGAAGGAGTATCTAAGATTTTCTATTTTGAATATTACAAATCACATCTAGTCCAGAAATCTTAGAGATTCACATTGCATGGCATGTGTTGGTTTGATTTTCTTTACCAGTCTCTTTATGACCACACTCTTTTTTGTTGTTGTTGTTTTACCAGTCTCTCTGTATAGATGCAGCTGTTTTTTTCTCATCATTCATCTATCCTTCAAAGTTATTCATAGGGAGACCTGAGTCTATCATCCAGTGTCTGCCAGCTCTGCTCAGAGCAGAGTGAAAGCTGCCTTCTGTCATCTCCCTCATGCTTTCCTCTCTATATCAGTATATCAGTCCATTTTGGACCAATATATATTTTTCATGAAAATCATTTCTTTGAAATTTCATAAACCCATTTACAACTGGGAAAGTATCAAAGTTGGGAAAGTACCAAACTTGGGAAACTTGAGATACAAGCCAAGTAAGATAAGAATTCCTCTCTGATAACTATTAAGTTGGTTGTTTAATTTTTTGATGATTTAACGCACACTTAACTTCAGTGTCTATTTCTGTTTATAAACATCCCCGCAGGGGAATGTTACACCTCTATAATAGAGTCTTTGCATCTCTATGTGACCCCCATTTCCTGGTCCTTCCTTCCTAAAAGGTGGGATTCCATTTTGGTGCCTAATCCTCTGGTAAGAGTTGGTATTTCTCAGACCCACCCATCCCAGGTGGCCTGTGAGGCTAAGGGTTCTTGCATCTCACGTGATGCATGACCCAGGTGTGGACAAGGAGATGAAAAGAAAGTTGGCTTAGTGGTAGTTTCTAGAGAAAATTTCTACACTAGTAAAGAAGGCCCTGAGCAGGAGTATTTCCTCTTTCTTATTTCTCCAAATGTTGTTTTTGGACTGTGATCCCTTGGATGTGAAATCACAGTGGGCTCCCCCTCAGCCTGAGGAGGACAGACCTTTGAGAGAAAAGGATGGGTCCTCAGGACTAAGGCCCTGAATTGATTAACCCCCAAGAGTCCCATATTCAGGACTTCTTTATGAGATGTGAGATAAAAAATTTCCTTGTGTTGAACTTCAAGCCTTTTTGAGTTGGAATATCTGAAACCGGCAGCCCAAAGCATCCTGACTGGGCCTCTGAATTTAAGTACAACCTCCGGTCTCTGCCTCTGGTTTATTTGTTACAGTTTCCTAAGCCTGGATGTTAGATTCATACTTTTAGTCTTATTCTTCTTTCCTCTTGATTTCTGGCATCCTTATTATAAACGTCCCTTCTGCCTTCCACATGCATTTATTGAGCAGATACTAGATGGTTCGATCCCTGGGTCAGGAAGACCCCCTGGAGGAGGAAGTGGCAACCCACTGCAGTGTTCTTGCTTGGAAAATCCCAGGGACAGAGGAGTCTGGTGGGCTACTGTCCATAGGGTCGCAAAGAGACAGCCATGATGGAAGCGACAGCACTCACTAGATGCCAAGGCCTGTTCCAGGCAATGTAGACCTCCAAATCACTGTCATAGTCACTCTGAGGGGCCGACCACCGTGGTGGACAATGGCTCCCTTGTGCCTGGATGCATTTTGCAGTTTCACACTCTCATCTCTCACTATTATTTCCAGGATTGAAAAGTGCAATTATCACTTCATTCAAGTCCACTTTGCTGCTCCATTTTCCCTTCTCTTTCTGGTACTGATTCTTCCCTCCACCTATTCTTGGGCCCATTTGCTTTTTTCTCTTTCCTCCCTTATGTTTATCCTCTTGGGTCTTCCTCTTCTGAGCATGATGGAAGAAACTACTTAATCATCCCCTCAGGCCACTGTGCCTTTGGGAGAAAAACACTGGCTATCAGACACTACAAATGATACCAGATATACAGAGCCTTTTAAGATATCAGCAGCAAATCTGGGCATAGTGCTGCCACAGAGGCAGGAAAATGTTGTGAGATGAAAGTCTGGGGTTAAACACACAGACGCTAGATCCTGATGGTTCAGATGAAAACTGTAGCCCTAGCCTTTAGTAACTGTATGAGTTTGACTTAACCTTTTTGGGCCTCAATTCCCTGTAAAATGGAGATGATGATGATCAGTGCTATTCCTAGGGTTGTGATGAAGGTCAGTGTGTTAACATAAGTGTCTAGATCCATTCCTAATGCTTATACGGCGGTCATTATCATTGAGCCTGCTCCCCTCACCCCTGCTGTGAGGCCCTTTATAGCCCAAGAATGTGGAGCCCCTGAGGAGGGACTTGCAGTAAAAGCAGAAAGAGACAGGCCAACAGCTTCTGGGTGCTGCCTCAGTACATAACTTGGCCCAGAGCTAACCAGTCTTCCAACAGAGGGCAAGACCTTGTTCAAGACCACCTTGGCTTTTCCAGCCTCCTGCCTGGTGACCTCCAACCTACCAGACTCCTGCGATGAGCTCTTCTGTTCCAAACCACAATTTCAATGCAAGTACCACCCCTCTTAAGATTTGATAACAAAATCATATGTCAATCACAGCACAGACATATCTCTGTTAGATGCTTCACATAAACCACAATTCACTCCTTGGCTTTTAAGCCATCTAATTAAGTCCAACATGCTCATCCTTACAATTTCTCCATAACAAAACTGAATTCAATTAACTAAAGGCCTGTCTCTTCCAATTTGCTTCTCAACAGCACTCCCCTCCATGCAACATGGACAGTTACATGTTAACGGTAAAATTCACACTGCGTCTCAACATAACCCTTCCTTTCTTCCTTCTTTCCTCCTCCCGTCATTCTTTCTGTCCTTTTTCCCCAAGTAGTTCCAAAATGGATGTAAATTCAGCCTTCCTTGGTAATACCATGTGAAGAAGGAGGTAGGGGAGAGGGCATCATCATATATTGCTACTAAAAGATGAACTAGTGTAATATCTACAAAGGGCAGCTGTTGAGATTACAAATGCACATCTTCTTTGACCTAGTGGTTTGACTTTCTGGAATTTATCCTACAGATAAGGTCTTGGGATCTAAACCAAAGAGGTACAAAGTTATGTGTTGCAGTATTATTTGTAACAGCCAAAGATTAGAAGTAATTTCAGTGTTCATCAATACTTTACAGTACTTCAATCCATATGAAATCTCCAGTCCAAAAAAAGAATGAGGAGGCCCTTTGTGTATTGATATGAATCACTTCCCAAGACATATACACATTTACACACACACTCATATATGTGTGCTTAGTCACTCATTCGTGTCCAAACTCTTTGTGACCCCATGGACTGTAGCCCACCAGGCTCCTCTGTCCACGGCATTCTCCAGGCAAGAACACTGGAGTGGGTTGCCATGCCCTTCTCCAGGTGATCTTCCCAACCCAGGGATTGAAGCCAGGTCTCCAACACTGCGGTGGATGCTTTACTGTCTGAACCACCAGGGAAGCTCACACTCATATATGCTACTCCCTCAAATATCATTGGAAGAGGAGAATTACATTTTTTGGAGACTTGGTAAAAGACTTCATTATTCAAATTAGGCTTGGCTACATTTAAGAGAAAAAGAAAAATAGCAAAGGCTTAAGCAAGAAAGAGAAATGTATTTCTCATGTAAAAGAAGTCCAGAGGTAGGCATGCCAGCACTGAAGCTACAGTCCCATAAAGTTAGAACCAGCCAGCCTCCTTCAGGCTCCCCACTCCCCCATGTTGTGACTTGTGTCCTCAGAGCACCACCATCAGACCCCTTTCCAGGAAGCAGGATGGAAGAGGGGAAGAGAAGTCCCCTGCTGTCCAGGAGGCCTCCCAGAATTCCTTCCCAGCACTCCCACCACAAGTCATTGATTAGACTTTAGGGATGTGGCAACACCTCTTTTCAAAGGACCTCTGGAAAACACAGTTTAGGGCTGAAGTAAGGAAGAAAGCAAGAATGTACATTGGGAGGCTGCAATAGGTCCTTAAGGCTTCCCAGGTGGCTCAATGGTAAAGAATCCACCTGCTAATGCAGGAGACATGAGTTTGATCCCTGGCTCAGGAAGATCCCCTGGAGAAGTAAATGGCAACACACTCCTGTATTCTTGTCTGGGAAATCCCATGGACAGAGGAGCCTGGTGGGCTACAGTCCATGGGGTCACAAAGAGTAGGTCACAACTTAGTGACTAAAAAGCAACAATCGGTCCTTTTGTCCTTTTGAATCACAGAATATATTACCTATTTGAAAACTAAGAAATCACATTTGGAATGTGAAATTTAAAAAGCCTAAATGTTAGAAACCCAACTTTGGATTAGATGGTAAAGAATCTGCCTGCAATGCAGGAGAACTGGGTTCAATCCCTGGGTTGGGAAGATCCCCTGGAGAAGGGAATGGCTACCCACTCCAGTATTCTTGCCTGGAGAATGCCATGGACAGAGGGCCCTGGCTGGCTACAGTCCATGGGGTCTCAAAGAATCAGACATGATTGAGGGACTAACATGTTACCTATCTTCGCTGGTGGCTCAGACAGTAAAGAATCTGCCTGCAATGCAGGAGACCTGGGTTTGATCCCTGGGTCAGAAAGATCCCCTGGAGAAGGGAATGGCTACCCACTCCAGTACTCTTGCCTGGAGAATGCCATGGACAGAGGAGCCTTGTGGGCTATGTGGGGTGGCAAAGAATCAGACACGACTAAGAAACTAACACTTTCACTTTCTAAAAGGATATATATAGATCAGACCAGCCTTCTTTGGGGGCTAATCTCTGATACCACACTTTAGCTGATCCCCTTCCTCAGATCCTGGCCAGGTGGACCCAGGGCTCCTCCAGTCTCTTAATCCCTCTTAAAGCTAGCGCGCCGCCCCCACCCCCCCCCCCCGTGGCCACCTCCATGGTCCAGGATTCAGGAAGTACCCATCAGATGCTTGCAAGTGTTCCATGAAGTGATATCTTCACAGCATCTCCCAAAGGTTATTTGCAGAATTGAATTTCAATCCACCAAACAAATTCAGAATCATTGCTCTTAGAGTATTACCTATAAATAATATTTTAATGTTATTGATGAAAGAAATGTCTTGCCATATACCTTCTTCATTACCTGGCTTAAAGCAGCTTCATGTATTCCTACAATAGGAAACCAAGAGTTTTAATTTCAAATTCTATTTAACATGCTTGGGTGAGGAGTACAGAAGAGAAAATGTAGTTAGTTTGACCTTGGCATCCCAATCCTAGAGAAGAATAATTTGTATTATTTTCAGTTCAGTTCAGTCACTCAGTCGTGTCCGACTCTTTGCAACCCCATGAATCGCAGCACGCCAGGCCTCCCTGTCCATCACCAACTCCCGGAGTTCACTTAAACTCACGTCCATCGAGTCAGTGATGCCATCCAGCCAACTCATCCTCTGTTGTCCCCTTCTCCTCCTTCCCCCAATCCCTCCCAGCATGAGTCTTTTCCAATGAGTCAACTCTTCACATGAGGTGGCCAAAGTACTGGAGTTTCAGCTTTAGCATCATTCCTTCCAAAGAAATCCCAGGGCTCATCTCCGTCAGAATGGACTGGTTGGATCTCCTTGCAGTCCAAGGGACTCTCAAGGGTCTTCTCCAACACCACAGTTCAAAAGCATCAATTCTTCGGCGCTCAGCCTTCTTCACAGTCCAACTCTCACATCCATACATGACCACAGGAAAAACCATAGCCTTAACTAGGCGAACTTTTGTTGGCAAAGTAATGTCTCTGCTTTTGAATATGCTATCTAGGTTGGTCATAACTTTCCTTCCAAGGAGTAAGCATCTTTTAATTTCATGGCTGTGGTCACCATCTGCAGTGATTTTGGAGCCCCCAAAAATAAAGTCTGACACTGTTTCCACTGTTTCCCCATCTATTTCCCATGAAGTGATGGGACCAGATGCCATGATCTTCGTTTTCTGAATGTTGGGCTTTAAGCCAACTTTTTCACTCTCCACTTTAACTTTCACCAAGAGGCTTTTTAGTTCCTCTTCACTTTCTGCCATAAGGGTGGTGTCATCTGCATATCTGAGATTATTGATATTTCTCCTGGCAATCTTGATTCCAGCTTGTGTTTCTTCCAGTCCAGCATTTCTCATGATGTACTCTGCATATAAGTTAAATAAACAGGGTGACAATATACAGCCTTGATGAACTCCTTTTCCTATTTGGAACCAGTCTGTTGTTCCATGTCCAGTTCTAACTGTTGCTTCCTGACCTGCATACAGATTTCTCAGGAGGCAGGTCAGGTGGTCTGGTATTCCCATCTCTTTCAGAATTTTCCACAGTTTATTGTGATCCAGACAGTCAAAGGCTTTGGCATAGTCAATAAAGCAGAAATTGATGTTTTTCTTGAACTCTCTTGCTTTTTCCATGATCCAGCAGATGTTGGCAATTTGATCTCTGGTTCCTCTGCCTTTTCTAAAACCAGATAGAACACCTGGAAGTTCACGGTTCACGTATTGCTGAAGCCTGGCTTGGAGAATTTTGAGCATTACTTTACTAGCATATGAGATGAGTGCAATTGTGCGGTAGTTTGAGCATTCTTTGGCATTGCCTTTCTTTGGGATTGGAATGAAAACTGACCTTTTCCAGTCCTGTGGCCACTGCTGAGTTTTCCAAATTTGCTGGCATATTGAGTGTAGCACTTTCACAGCATCATCTTTCAGGATTTGGAATAGCTCAACTGGAATTCCATCACCTCCACTAGCTTTGTTCGTAGTGATGCTTTCTAAGGCCCACTTGACTTCACATTCCAGGATGTCTGGCTCTAGGTCAGTGATCACATCCTCGTGATTATCTGGGTCATAAAGATCTTTTTTGTACAGTTCTTCTGTGTATTCTTGCCACCTCTTCTGAATATCTTCTGCTTCTGTTAGGTCCATACCATTTCTGTCCTTTATCGAGCCCGTCTTTGCATGAAATGTTCCCTTGGTATCTCTAATTTTCTTGAAGAGATCCCTAGTCTTTCCCATTCTGTTGTTTTCCTCTATTTCTTTGCATTGATCACTGAAGAAGGCTTTCTTATCTCTCCTTGCTATTCTTTGGAACCCTGCATTCAGATGCTTATATTTTTCCTTTTCTCCTTTGCTTTTTGCTTCTCTTCTTTTCACAGCTATTTGTAAGGCCTCCCCAGACAGCCATTTTGCTTTTTTGCATTTCTTTTCCATGGGGATGGTCTTGATCCCTGTCTCCTGTACAGTGTCACAAACCTCAGTCCATAGTTCATCAGGCACTCTATCTATCAGATCTAGGCCCTTAAATCTTTTTCTCACTTCCTCTGTATGATCATAAGGGATTTGATTTAGGTCATACCTGAATGGTCTAGTGGTTTTCCCCACTTTCTTAAATTTAAGTCTGAATTTGGCAATAAGGAGTGTTTATTAATATATGCAGTGTGCATTCAATGTAAGTTCGTTTAACCTCATTTATTGTAATATTTAATTTATTAAACAGACTTGTTTAGTACTTTATAAATAATTTCATAAATGAAAGCAAACTCTTTTGCCATCGGAGTTACAGCCATTAAAACTGAGTGGATTTATTTTTAAAAGTTCCTAGTGAGCACATTTTTCTTTATCTACTGACAACATCAATCGTAAACACTAAAAACCACTTTCTCCAGCAATGATAATGATGATCAGGGGACTGTTTGCATCTTGAAATGGAATCATCAGCCCACAGAGATTTAGGCTGGTATTCACTGCCCATACTTCCTAACTCTTCACAAGGCAAGGCTATTTAGTAGAGTGTGTGCTTCATACTGTGACCCACCACATCCTGCTGGCAATCTAGGAACAGTTCCTTGAGTCTTTAGACTTAGAAATGAGTTCTGTGGGCAGGAGCCTCCTCCCCACCAAAAAAATTATTCTCAGTTTTCCACATAAGATGAGGTTTTCACTACATTCCCCAGGAAAGGGCAATATTGGAGTGAAACTTGACTGTGAGATTCTTGTCAATCTAAGTAGGTTATTGTGCCTCAAAAACAGAAAGCAGATCCCGATCCCTGCCCTCACACTTTTGCACACCTTGGCCAGGACCCATCTCTTCCCATGCACTTTGGAGCTGCCCATTCAGCCTGCGGGCCAGGGCCTTGAAGGCAGGTGCCTAAGGACAAATGACAGGGCTGCTTCTAGGACCCAGCTCATCAGCAGAAGTGCCACTAGCTGGCTGAGAGAGATAGAGGCCCGGCTCCCTCTTTCTACAATGGATCCTTTCCACATATTTGTAAATGAAGCTTACCCTTTGGAGCTAATATCTACTGGGAGAAATGCATAGGGAACCCCCAAACCTGTGCCCTTCCCTTGGAGTTTTCCACATTTTAGGGACTGACAACACCATTCAAAAACCTGGGGGGTCATCTTTGCCTCTTGCTTTAGCCTCGCTTCTGCTACTGTTCAATCCATCAGAAAGTCCTTTCTGCCCAGCATTCAAAATGTATCTTAAACACACCCACTTTCCTCCTCTTCCTGACTCCAGCATCCCTCCCAGAGAACCACAATGGCTGTCTCGCTAGTCCTCCTACTTCAACTTCCCCTCCAAGCCTGTCTCCATTCAGAAATCTTGAAACATGGAGATCAGATCATGCTCTTCCCTTGCATCCAAGACTCCACTTGCGTCTAACTGCATGGAGAATAAAACCCAAGCCCCTTTCATGTCCTGCAAGTTTGGTGTGCTTCAGCTCTAGTCCCTGGTCACTTTTCTAACCTCACCTCGTCAGTCTCCCTCTTGATAAGAAAGCTCTGGGACCTCCTTTCCGTTCCCACCATGTGAACTGCTGGGTCCTGCCCAAGCACTCAATGCCTGAGATGTTCTTCCCTCTCCACTCCACAGGCCTGGAGGCTTCTCACCCTCACCTTAGACGCCTTGACACAAATGTCCTAATGACATCTCTGGCTTAAGGAAGAAGGCTTACAGGGAAGCATTCTTAGACCAACTTGTCTTTACTCCCTTCATTTTATGTTATCAATAAACCTTGCTTTTTTTCTTCCTGGTGCTGTTAACAATATGTTATTATTACTATTATCATAATCATCTTATTGTCTGACTCCAAAGCAAAATAGTGTCCTTTTGTTCACTCTATCCCAGAAACCTACTGTTTTTCCTGGCATGTAGTAGCAACCTGATAAATATTTGCTATTTGAATAACTGAATAAAAGAGTAAGGCTGCTATTGATCTATCTATTCAAATTTTTAAACAATTTTGTTGAAGTATAGTTGATTTACAATGTGTTTATTTCTGCTGTGCAGCAAAGTGATTCAGTTATATGTGTATATATTCTTATTCTTTTCTATTATGACGTCATAGAATATTGAATATAGTACCCTGTGCTATACAGTAGGACCTTGTTGTTTATCCATCCTATATATACTAGTTGGCATCTGCGGATTCCCAGCTCCCAGTCCTTCCCTCCCATACCACCTCCCCCTTGGTAACCACAAGTCTGTTCTCTGTGTCTGAGTTTGTTTCTGTTGCATGCATACGTTCATGTGTCTCATATTTTAGATATATTATACCACAAATGTGACATCATATGGTATTTGTCATTCCCTTTCTGACTTACTTTGCTTAGTAGGATAATCTCTAGATCCATCTGTGTTGCTGCAAATGGCATTATTTCATTCCTTTTTATGGCTGAGCAATATTCCATTGTATATAAGCACCACATCTTCTTTATCCACTAGCCAATGGACGTTTAGGTTGTTTCCATTATCTTGGGTGTTGCAAATAGTACTCTTATGAATACAGGATGTATGCTGCTGCTGCTAAGTCGCTTCAGTTGTGTCTGACTCTGTGTGACCCCGTAGATGGCCCCCCACCAGGCTTCTCTGTCCCTGGGATTCTCTAGGCAAGAATACTGGAGTGGGCTGCCATCTTCTCCAATAGGATGCATGTGTCTTTAAGAATTATAGTTTTGTTTGGGTTATGCCCAGATGGGATTGCTGGGTCATACGGTAGTTCTATTTTTAGTTTTTTGAGGAACTTGCATACTGTTTTTCATAGTGGCTGCACAAATTTGTGTTCCCTCCAAAAGTGTAGGAAGGTTCCCTTTCCTGCACACCCTCTCTAGCATTTATTCTTTGTAGACTTTTTAATGATGACCATTCTGATCAGTGTAAGATGTTACTCATTGTAGTTTTGATTTGCATTTTTCTAATAGTGTTGAGCATTTTCTCATGTGCCTATTGGCCATCTGTATGTCATTGTTGGTGAAATGTCTATTTAGGTCTTCTAAGCATGGCAAAGCATTTTGAGGCACTTGATTTAATATGATCCTCTTTAAAAAGTTTTGTTTACCAATAAGGCATTTAACAAAACAGCAGGGAGGACCCAAGGGAAGCAGTGGTAAAGCTAGAATATATGAGAGTTACTGATGATACCACCACCACATGGATCAACGTTTTAAAAATGAGCGGCTCAAATCTCTTGCAGTCACTTTCGTAGACACAGTAGGATTCATCTCATTACCAAACATGGTGTCAGGCTGCCAGGCTGCTCCTGCCTGTGGCTTTTAACTTGTTCAGTTGACCTGGAATGCTCTTCTCCCAGATACCTGGCAGTTCTTCACTTCCCTCAGATAATGCTCAGGTGTCGTTTTTTCAAGAAGAAGATCACTTCTCTGACCATCCCATTGAAATTACAATCCCTCAACACCCGCACAAAAACACACGTGCTCCCTCCCACCCTTCTATACCCTATTTTTTTCATGACACTGTAACTGTCTGATATGATATATGCGTATATGTCTGTATTTATTCATTCATTCATTCTCTATCACATTTCAGGAATTTTGTTTGTCTTATTCACTATGGTATCCCAGCCCCACAAAATGATCCCTTGTACCCTGTTGGTATTCAGCAAATACAGATAGTGGTATGTTGCAGGTGTGAGGAATTTGTTCATTTTCCCAGTCTTCAGTTCCATCCATGTTTACCTTATGTGTGACTTATCAAAGAGCTGTGTGCCATCAAACCAGTTAAAAATGGACTGTCTTCACAGACTTCTGTATAAGGCTGTTGAGGCTGTGCACTGCTCAACTCCAGTGGCTCACATTCACAGAAGCTCACCCCCTGGATCTGGATGGTCTCACATCCTGCACAGTCAGACACAGAGCCCCCAGGAGGAGTGAATTCATGTCCCTGCAAAGGGGAGGAAAGAGAGAAATAGAAAAGGGGGAAAGAGAAAAATGTAAAATGGTGAAAGGAATAGAAGTGGGAAAGAAGAGATCAGGAAAGTAGTAAGTAGAAAGAGGAGTGGGGAAAGCTAGAGAAAAAGGAAGAAAAAGAAAGGGAGAGCTGGAAAGGCCGATGGAGGAGCCTTTCTGAGGCACAGAAATTGAGGAAAGGGTGGAAAATATGTCTTTACTAAATATTGTTATTTAAAAACACTTGTTTCTAGAAACTCTGCTCATATCAGATCAGATCAGTCGCTCAGTCATGTCCAACTCTTTGTGACCCCATGAATCACAGCACGCCAGGCCTCCCTGTCCATCACCAACTCCCGGAGTTCACTCAGACTCACTTCCATTGAGTCAGTGATGCCATCCAGCCATCTCATCCTCTGTCGTCACCTTCTCCTCCTGCCCCCAATCCCTCCCAGCATCAGAGTCTCTTCCAATGAGTCAACTCTTTGCATGAGGTGGCCAAAGTACTGGAGATTCAGCTTTAGCATCATTCCTTCCAAAGAACACCCAGGGCTGATCTCCTTCAAAATGGACTAGTTGGATCTCCTTGCAGTCCAAGGGACTCTCAAGAGTCTTTTCCAACACCACAGTTCAAAACCATCAATTCTTTGGTGCTCAGCTTTCTTCACAGTCCAACTCTCACAGCCATACATCACCACAGGAAAAACCATAGCCTTGACTAGACGAACCTTTGTTGGCAAAGTAATGTCTCTGCTTTTGAATATCCTATCTAGGTTGGTCATAACTTTCCTTCCAAGGAGTAAGTGTCTTTTAATTTCATGGCTGCAGTCACCATCTGCAGTGATGTTGGAGCCCAGAAAAATAAAGTCTGACACTGTTTCCACTGTTTCCCCATCTATTTCCCATGAAGTGATGGGACCAGATGCCATGATCTTCGTTTTCTGAATGTTGAGCCTTAAGCCAACTTTTTCACGCTCCACTTTCACTTTCATCAAGAGACTTTTGTGTTCCTCTTCACTTTCTGCCATAAGGGTGGTGTCATCTGCATATCTGAGGTGATTGATATTTCTCCTGGCAATCTTGATTCCAGCTTGTGTTTCTTCCAGTCCAGCGTCTCTCATGATGTACTCTGCATAGAAGTTAAATAAGCAGGGTGACAATCTACAGCCTTGACGAACTCCTTTTCCTATTTGGAACCAGTCTGTTGTTCCATGTCCAGTTCTAACTGTTGCTTCCTGACCTGCATACAGATCTCTCAGGAGGCAGGTCAAGTGGTCTGGTATTCCCATCTCTTTCAGAATTTTCCACAGTTTATTGTGATCCAGATAGTCAAAGGCTTTGGCATAGTCAATAAAGCAGAAATAGATGCTTTTCTGGAACTCTCTTGCTTTTTCCATGATCCAGCAGATGTTGGCAATTTGATCTCTGGTTCCTCTGCCTTTTCTAAAACCAGCTTGAACATCTGGAAGTTCACAGTTCACATATTGCTGAAGCCTGGCTTGGAGAATTTTGAGCATTACTTGACTAGCATGTGAGATGAGTGCAATTGTGCGGTAGTTTGAGCATTCTTTGGCATTACCTTTCTTTGGAATTGGAATGAAAACTGACCTTTTCCAGTCCTGTGGCCACTGCTGAGTTTTCCAAATTTGCTGGCATATTGAGTGCAGCACTTTCACAGCATCATCTTTCAGGATTTGGAATAGCTCAACTGGAATTCCATCACCTCCACTAGCTTTGTTCGTAGTGATGCTTTCTAAGGTCCACTTGACTTCACATTCCAGGATGTCTGGCTCTAGGTCAGTGACCACATCCTCGTGATTATCTGGGTCATAAAGATCTTTTTTGTACAGTTCTTCTGTGTATTCTTGCCACCTCTTCTGAATATCTTCTGCTTCTGTTAGGTCCATACCATTTCTGTCCTTTATCGAGCCCATCTTTGCATGAAATGTTCCTTTGGTATCTCTGATTTTCTTGAAGAGATCCCTAGTCTTTCCCATTCTGTTGTTTTCCTCTGTTTCTTTGTAATGATCACTGAAGAAGGCTTTCTTATTTCTTCTTGCTATTCTTTGGAACTCTGCATTCAGATGTTTATATCTTTCCTTTTCTCCTTTGCTTTTCGCTTCTCTTCTTTTCACAGCTATTTGTAAGGCCTCCCCAGACAGCCATTTTGCTTTTTTGCATTTCTTTTCCATGGGGATGGTCTTGATCCCTGTCTCCTGCACAGTGTCATGAACCTCATTCCATAGTTCATCAGGCACTCTATCTATCAGATCTAGGCCCTTAAATCTATTTCTCACTTCCACTGTATAATCATAAGGGATTTGATTTAGGTCATACCTGAATGGTCTAGTGGTTTTCCCTACTTTCTTCAATTTAAGTCTGAATTTGGCAATAAGGAGTTCATGATCTGAGCCACAGTCAGCTCTTGGCCTTGTTTTTGATGACTGTATAGCGCTTCTCCATCTTTGGCTGCAAAGAATATAATCAATCTGATTTCGGTGTTGACCATCTGGTGATGTCCATGTATAGAGTCTTCTCTTGTGTTGTTGGAAGAGGATGTTATGAGCAGTGCATTTTCTTGGCAAAACTCTATTAGTCTTTGCCCTGCTTCATTCCATATTCCAAGGCCAAATTTGCCTGTTACTCCAGGTGTTTCTTGACTTCCTACTTTTGCATTCCAGTCCCCTATAATGAAAAGGACATCTTTTTTGGGTGTTAGTTCAAAAGGTCTTGTAGGTCTTCATAGAACCGTTCAACTTCAGCATTACTGGTTGGGGCATAGACTTGGATTACTGTGATATTGAATGGTTTGCCTTGGAAATGAACAGAGATCATTCTGTCATTTTTGAGATTGCATCCAAGTACTGCATTTTGGACTCTTTTGTTGACCATCATGGCCACTCCATTTCTTCTGAAGCTGACAGCAAGGAAAAGCTGTAGTTAAATAAGTATAGAAATCTTGTACCATAGATTCCTCTGTTTCCTTTTACCACAATAAAGTTGTACAGATATCCTAGAGAAAACTCTGTAATGCTTATTACCATCCTGCAGAGTTCCATGGGATACTGATTCGGGGAATGTAATGGATACTGAATACAAAATAAAAGTTACTCCACCAGGGAGTGCTACCTGACACCATCTAAAATTGAAAGACAATTTTTTTAAACGTAGGGGTAATAGATTTTTTCAAAACATGGGGGCCAAAAATTGTTGACTCAAAGTTGTCACAGTAAATCAAATAAAAATGACTTTCAGAAATTTCAAAACATATTGCGTTGGAGACTAGGAAATAGTAGAGAATTATTATAATAGAGCTAAGTTTGGTTTCAATAGAAAGAAGCATAGTAAATTATCTGTGATTCTCTTAATCATATCTGCAATGATCAGGCTTGTTTCATTTCATATATGACAATGCTTTCTCAATGGCACTTTTTAAAAATTTGTAGTAATGCAAAATAGTTTCAATTGGATCAGCATTCTATCCTAGGTAACAGGTTTTGACAAAGTTTGCTTGTTGATATTTTTAAATTGACTAGCACCCTTGGCTTTATTAATTTTGAATTTTCTGTGATCAGCAAGATCTATTAAGTTTCTGAGAAATTACTCCAGATTTACCTATAAATCCAAAATGTTTATGTGTCACTTAAAAGCATGTATGTAGGAGATAAAGGAAGGAGTAGAGGAAGGATAATGACCTTTGGGTTACAGACAACATTTAAGTTCATTTAAATCAATGGCTCCTGTTTATTTTCCTTCAGGACTGTGGGCTCTATCAGATTTCATCACATCACACACCTGCATCTCCTCGGTTTATTTACTTTCCACCCCTTGACTGCATTCAATCAACAGTACTCAGAGTGAATAACAGCAGAGATGGGACAGTGGAGAAAATCAGTGATAAAAAAATCCATATTTTATTCTTTTAACTTGAGTAAATACTAAATTTCATTATCTTAATTTGGGGTAGTTAGTTGAAATCTCATATTTTACATATAAATTTTACAACATGTGACTTACAATGAAGATATTTTTATATATTATTTTGCAACAGAAAATAAGTGTGTCTGAGAGGGTGCTTCTAGATGCTACTTTTTGCACATAGTCACTGTTGGTTTCATTTTAAAAAATAAAGGAATACCATGCTTTACTCATCTCAGCAGGAATCAGAAATCTGTCACCATTGTCATTTCTCCACAATTTCTTAAAGAGACATCTTTTCATTTATTCCTTGAGACTTAGTGTTTTTAGGGTACCTTTGAATGGTTGTTTAGATTAGTTCTTCAAGGAAGAAATGCACACCAAGATAACAGGTAACTATTTGGTGACATCAATCAGCACAGAGAGAACATCAGAACCCTTCCAGTTATAGACACTGTACATTTTGGGATGGGCTAGTTTTGGTTTTCCTCACAGTGTTAAAATCAGGTTGAGCATGCCCCTATTAACCAGGTATGTGCTGCATTCCAGGCTGTGAGCCAAAACATTGCCTCCAGAATGCCAGATGGGCCCAGTAGCACCCAAAGGCACTGGCTCACAGTGTTGTATCGACCTATATGTAGATACACAGAGGACTCGGAAGGGAATATGAGAACCCATACCCTACTGCTAACATTAGATTATGCAGAATACACATACATATGCACATACATGCACTTGTGTACATACACAAAAACACATACATCTCTCCAATCACCCAGATTATCATAGAACTGGGGACAGGAGATAAATAAAAATCCAAGAGACTAGGCATTTTTCATAAAGAAGATGAGGAACTTCTTGTGCCAGCTGAGATGGAGTAAGCCCACCACCACCTATCCCTTCTACTCATTTCAACTAACAATTCCAGATGGAATTTTAAAAAAGCAATAAAATTCCATCTGGAATTGTTAGTTGAAATGAGTAGAAGGGATAGGTGGTGGTGGGCTTACTCCATCTCAGCTGGCACAAGAAGTTCCTCATCTTCTTTATGGTGGATTCATTTTGATATTTGTCAAAACTAATACAATTATGTAAAGTTTAAAAATAAAATAAAATTTAAAAAAAAAAAAAAAAGCAATTACATGAGCACTCTGAAAAGTAAACAATAGCATGCCAATTAGGGAAGGAAGTAAAACTTTGAAGAATGACCGGGATAGCAATGAGTTTACTGGGTTCTTTTCCCTCCTTTATCTTTTGACTTTGACCTGAAGGGCAACAGATGTCCTGAAACAGAGTAGCAGGGTGAACAGTAAGACCTCCAAGGACACCTCTCTGTGTCCAAGAGGAGAGGGAAAAGGGGATCCTGTGAGCTAGACAGTGTGTGTAGACGGGGGGATCTCCTCCCTCTCACACTATCTCCTTCTTTCCTTCTTCCCCTCTCTCTCTCCTTTAGTTCCTCTTTGAGAGCAATGCCAGTCATGGATTTGCACTGCCAAGTGATGGTGGCAGTAAAAGGTACCTTGTTTAGTCATTCCATCGTGCCCGACTTTTTGTGACCCTATGGACTGCAGCATGCCAGGCCTCTCTGTTCCTCACCATCTCCTGAAGTTTGTCCAAGCTTTCATTGCTTTGGTGATGCCATCCAGCCATCTCATCCTCTGATGCCCTCTTCTCCTTTTGCCCTCAATCTTTCCCAGCATCAGGGACCAAAAGGCATCTATCATATCTAAAAGAAAATGGATCTCTTTGGTCAGAATGGGGATAAGGGGGTTCCTGCAGTCTGAAGAACATTGGGTCATCTCATCTTTGCTATTTTTGTCTCTCCTTTATCTCATTGCTTAGCACTAAGGGTGAAACCAGTGCTAGGAGCTAAATAGATGAGAGAATTCCCAGATTTCTAGCCAGAGAGCTAGGAAAAGGGACTTCCAAAAGCCAGAGAGAGTGAAAGAAATTTCATTTCAGACAGGAGAAAGCTAGAGAAAGGGATCCCCTACCTAGGTATCAACCAACCCAAGTTTCAAGCTCACCTTTCAGCTGCATTAGTAAGGAATATAGCAAAGACTTTAGGGTCTGAGCTATGATAAAAGCTATCACCTAAATCTTAGGCTAACCACTAAATGATAGATATGCAGAGCAGATATAAACAGCATAGCAAAGGCATGGAAAGCCTAACTACAACCACTGCTGAGAGAACACAAGACAAAACCCAGCTAAGCTTATTGTCTCATAAAACACAAACAAACCAACATTCTCCAGAGGATTTTAGCAGATGCCAAAGTCTCACAAGGTTGTATCCAAAATGCCCAGCATATAACCCAAGCTTATATACCAAAAGCAAACCAATAAACAAAATCCCAGGAATATATGACAAATTCCCAAAGAAAAAGACAATGAACAGTTGCCAGTACCAAGAAGACCCAAATACTGAAACTATTAGACAGAGTCTTTCAAAAGTGAGATAAAGGTGAACATGATTGAAAGAAGTAGACAGATAAAATTCTCAACAGATAGAAACTATGAAAAAGAATCAAATGAAAATTTTAGATTTGAAAAATACAATATTTAAGATAAAATATACTTAATGGGCTCAATAACAAAATAGAGATAACAAGAAAGAGAAGTCATCTAACCTGGAAAAGAAAAGGGACAGAAAATACTGAAAAATATGAACAGATCTTGGGGACTTACGGAACAATAACAAAAAGTCTAACACTTGTGTCATTGGACTCTCAAGATAAAAAGTGGGGCTGAAAAAATACCTGAAGAAACTTTGGCCAAAAAGTTTCCAAAATTTGTGAAAGAAATCAACTTATAGATTAAAGATGCTCACCCCCCCCAAAAGGAATACCCCAAAGAATACCATACCCAGTCACGTAATAATAAAACTGCTAAAAAACAATGATAAAGACAAATCCTGAAAACAGCCAGAGAATGATACATTACATAGTGGGGAACAGTTATTTGAATGACTGTGGATTTCTCATCAGAGGCCATGAAACCTAGAAGACAGTGGAACCGTATCTTTGAAGTGCTGAAAGAAAAGAACTGTCATTCTATGTTCAGCAAAAAATTGTCTTTCCGGAATGAAGACAAAGTAGACATTCTCAGATGACTTAAAATATTACCAACAGATATGACCTAAAATAAACACTAAAAGGAAATTTTTTTCAGGTGAAAGGGAAACATAGATCATCAGGAATGAAGAAAAAAATAACACAAATGATAAATATCTGGGTAAAAAAGGAGTATTTTTTCCCCCAAAAGGTCTTTAAAATATTTATGACTACAGAAATAAAAAATTATATTGCCAGCTTGGAGTTCTGTGTGCAAGACAAGTGACAACTACAACCCAAAGAGACTGAGTATTGACCTAGGGGCATGGTGGCTCAGTCGGTAAAGAATCTGCCTGCAGTGCAGGAGACCTGAGTTTGATCCCTGGGTCGGGAAGATCTCCTGGAGAAGGAAATGGCAACCCACTCTAGTATGCATGCCTGGAGAATCCCATGGACAGAGGAGACTGGTAGGTTACAGTCCAGGGGGTCGCAAAAAGTCATATGACAGTGGCTAACACCACGTTAATTACAGTATCAGGGCACTCTTCTGACTTTTCCCCTACTGCTGCCCATTGGGTTGGGTGCTTGAAGAAACCCAGAGCAGTTATAGAAAAAATAAACAATCTAAAGTTTCCTTACACATCTCAGTTGTCCATAAGTAAATTAAAGATCTTGTCACATGTATGTTTTTCCTCTTTTTGGAAGGAAAGAGACAAACTATTTGCATGATTACCATATTGTTTCTAATTATTTTCATATTCCAAGTTGACAGCTCAATTCAAAACTTCCAAAAAGTTTAATACAGGTGGAAAAGTTTTCTGCATGCTACTCTCTTTTACCTGATCCCACTTTATCTCTCACTCTAAGAGACCATTTGTAAACTGGGAACTTATGTTATTACCTGTCTTTTGTAAACTGAAAAACTTCTGTTAGATAACCTAAGCTCTGTTCTCCCTCCTAATTTTTCTAACTGACCTGTCCCAGATTCAAAACCACCCCACCCCAGCTCTAGCTGAAGTGTATCTTATTCCCTGGGGGCATACTCCCTTTGGATCTTTAAAGCATGGACTCCTAAAAATTGCTGAAGAGAAAATTTTTTTCCACATCTTTAGTAAGCTGCTGATGGTAGTAGCTAGGAACTCTTAGTCTTAAAATTTTTTCCTCTAATTTTCTAAAATTATATACTCATTTTTTAGAAGACTTCCTTTCACACAAGGACATATAAGGGTGAATCTTTAGCTTCTTTCCCTGGTACTGTGTTTTAAGCACAAGGGTGGTAATTAGAAACTACATTGACTCTTTGAGGAAGACGGGGTCGCGGCTGCAGCGGACTTGTGTGCCGCCCGCTCCTGCTCCTGACTCACTGCTGTTCGCTCTTGCCGAGGAACAAGTTGGTCAAAAAAAAAAAAAAAAAGGAACTACATTGAAATATTCTTTTGCTAAATTTTATGTCATGTAATTTTATTGGTTTCCTTATCAGCTTACTAGTGGTATTTTTACTTTTTCTCCTTTTGGTTGGGAGTAAAGGAGGCTCATTTTGTGAGGTATCAGGGGAGGAATTATGAGTGACCTGATTTTATTCTGCTATGTCTACTCAAAAGCCTCAGCATGAGATAAAGCTTTTGGCTTCTACACAACATGTGTGTTTCCAAGTAACTAACTTCAAACCCTGGAAAATTGTACTAAAAACAACAGGTCTAATAGAAAAAAAGAAAATTAGGTATAAATCACTCAAAATCTATGCAACTTTGTAATCAGAGTATCAATAAAAAATAAGTCTAATAAAAATACTAGCACAGCTAAAAGACATTGAATTTTTTTTTTAATGATAAAGGTAGCTTGGTGGGAAAAAAACTGAGGAAAGGTTGAGGCTACTGAGTTATGGTGGCCTGGACAAAATGCCCACATGTTGGGAGGACATCACAGCACGGACTGCAAGGACAGAGCACATGGCTAAATCCTGAAGGAAGGTTTTATGGTCAAGGCACCCACGTGGTATTAGATGCTTCTGCAACTTGAGGCTAGTGGTACTTGTGTAGTTTGTGCTTTATTATTATTTGATGCTGTAAAACATGATCATGCTGGGGTAAAGTCCGCTGGAAAGTTTTACATGAAAATTCTCAGTATATCCAGAGTATTCATTTCCCAGTTACCATGAGCTAGCTTGGATTACTCAGAGACACATGATAGTGAAACAGACTACCTATTCATACGTGCTGTTTCCTAAGAAGATCATTTTAGCAGAATCTCTAGCTATATACTAGCTTATAAAAATGATGCTGCATAACAGACTTTTTAAATGATCTGGTCAGGGTTTTAAAATGCTAAAACAAGAGCAGCTAAAGGCAGGAAAAAGTAACGAATATAATGCTTACTAAATGTGCTTACATTATCATTAAATATGGAAATCTTGGAAATAGTCCACACATGCAACAGGAAAAAAAATTGATAAACTAGGGTACAACAATTCACTGGACTATAATATATACATTAACAAAAATTTATACTTGTGTTATCAAGGAAGAACATTTTGCGAAAACGATGTAATACACGTAAGTCTGTGTGCATATATACCAAAATGTTGGCTCTGGTTATCTCCGTGTCTCAATGTGATAGGATTCCAGTTGAATTTTATTTTGTTTTTTTTTTTTCTCTCTTATCTGTATTTTCTTTTTTTCTGTAATAAACTTATATTACTCTTGCAATAAGATGAAAGGAAGTTACTATGAAAACTCACATCTGAAAATATTTTAGTTCTCTTAATGTTTTATAGCAGGAAACAGCAAGCAATATAATTTCAAAACCATAGGGGGCTAGTTTTAAAGAGCCTCTTCCGCTTCAACCTACTAGGCTGGTGGAGCTTGGTGATGTGTGGATGCGGCATGAAATGTGGTGCTGGGGTCTGGAGAGGTTATACCAACACTCAAAGGTCTGTTGGATTTGGTCTATTGCAACAGCCTCTACTTATCAACAAACTTTATTTTCAGGGACCATCCATCTGTTACCGAATCACTATTTCCTCTGAGGCACACGTGTATGCAACACAATACAGAGGCTTTACTTGGGGGGAAGGAGAAAGTGACTATAACAACAGGAAAGCGGGTTACTGCTACATCATGAATCAAGCCACCAAACAGGGAAGAAATAAAAGGGTGTTTTCTTGTACTTGCAAGTGTAACCACATCATGGTTGGAGCCATTCAGAACAGGGACGATTCAGGTGGGTCTCCCTTAAATATTTCTGAAACCAAGCCAACAGGGCTAGATCCCAGAGACTCTGAAACCGGTATGGGTCTTTGTGATGTAACGTCTGCATCACGATGAGCCAATGACTTACCTCCTCTGGGCCTCAGCTATCCTACTTGGAAAATGTTTGTGATGATTCCAGAGGTTCTCCTCTGGCTCTGAAATTCTACAGTTATAGTTTAAGGAAATTCAATGACTATTAGGGGAGCACCTACTCTGCGCAAGGTATTATGCCAGGTTCTCCAGTGGGTACAAAGTGAGTAATATGCTGTTTCTCTCCTCAGTCGGCTGATAGTCTGATAAGAGGTACAGATACAGAGATAATTAAAGCAAAATAAAAGTGCCACTCTTGTTATTTAGTCTCTGAGTTGGTGTCTGACTCTTTTGCCACCCCATGGACTGTAGACCACCAGGCCCTCTGTCCATGGGATTTTCCAGGCAAGAATACTGGAATAGGTTGCCATTTCTTCCTCCAGGGGATCTTCTGACCCAGGCGTCAAACCCGCATCTGTCTCTTGCATTGGTAGGCGTATTCTTTACCACTGAGCCACTGGGAAGCTCACAGAAGTGCCACTAGAGCAGACTAAACATGATGCCCTCCAAGTTAAAAAGAGCTAGAAGAGCCTCAATAAGAGTTCTAAAGCTATTCTCAATTTTTTGGCCATCTGGCTTTCTAAAATATGACCAAATTCTTTTCAAAAACTCCAAACTGTAACAAGCCAATATAAATAGGAATCTGCTTTGTTACAAACACAAAAGGAATTCGCTCCATTAAAACAGAATGAATGAACCCTCAGTAATTCAGACCAAGGAAGGTAAGAATTGAGACTTAATGCATGGGATATGGGCATTATGTGATTTTAATGACTTCTAATTTTACTTTCAAGGGTATAAAGAAACATTGCCTAGAAATCTTTACAAAGTGACTTTTGTAGAATATAAACTCTGAAAGCCCCATATTTGTCTAGTCCAACCTTCTCAGTGTACAGGTGGGAAAACTCATACAAGTTGGTTATTCAAGGCCCCAAAGAGAGAAGTCATTTTAAATGACCCTGCACGTGTTTGTAAACAGTTATTTGATGGATTTAGAATTTCTTGAAAGGGCCTTGTTCTCCAATGTTCTCCACATTTCCTACAATCTTGTTCAGTCTACTCATTTGAACTTTAGGATTGTGAGAGAGATTTGGTAGCAAAAGTAAGCTTTCATCTATTTGTGGCTCTTTCCATTTGTCTTGGTGTCAAACAGGCAATTTCTAGCCTATATTGTTAATGTGAAACACATCAGAGGAGGAAAAAAGTCATCAGATATTAAGTGTCCTGGTGGTATGTTTCCAGGCAAGGGCCTGACCTTCTGCATTGCAGACTAGCTAAAACGTGAAGTCGCTCAGTCGTGTCCGACTCTTTGCGACCCCATGGACTGTAGCCTACCAGGCTCCTCTGTCCATGGGATTTTCCAGGCAATAGTACTGGAGTGGATTGCCATTTCCTTCTTCAAGGGATCTTCCCAACCCAGGGATCGAACCTGGGTCTCCTGCATTGTAGACAGACGCTTTACCGTCTGAGCCACCAGGGAAGTCATTGAGAGGTGTCAAAGCATTTTAATGCCCAAAATATTTCCCCTGCTAGACTGCTAAAGCTAGATTACTTTGTTATGAATTCATTCCTCTGGAATATAATTTTGTGTCCCCAGCTGTCATGTGTGAGAGGTAATAAAATTTCACCTATCAGGTTAAATCATTTAAAAGTGCTATTTGGTAGGTCAAAAAAAAAAAAGGCAATTTCATATGATTGTTAATTTCACATATGTGTAGTTAATTTCACAGAATTAACTAATTAGATATTAACTACCCTCTTATAGAACAGATAATAAGACTCTAAAGGAAAGAGGCACTGAGAAGCTACATATTGACAGAAAAGAGAAGAGTTAGAAACAAAAGGCATAAGATGGGAGGTTGCCAGGGTAGCTGAGGGGGCTAGACTATCTAAAAGGGAAAGGATGAAGAGTATATGAACTTGGTCTATGCTACACTGTCTTCAATGCCAGTTGTGTTCAGAGATGCAAAAGAAAGCAGAGACATGATCTCACTGTACTTCAAGAAAAGAATATACAAATTCCTAGTGAGCCGTACAAGCCTATATAAAATCAAGACCTGGATTGTTTTCAGACCACACATATTACAATAATTCCAAAAAGAGAAAGATCACTCTAGGTGGTCAGGCAAGAGGCTAAAGAGGTAATATCTACAGCTTAGCTCTGAAGAATCTGAGAAAGTAGGAGGACATGTACTCTATCTACTTATAGCAGATTTTATCCAAAAAAAGTTGGCAACTTCCAATATGGATACAAAAAGGAGTCTCCATCCTCCAGAGACTGCTGTTCTTCTTCCTCCCCTGGCTTGGGGTAGCCTAGCATTCCACCATTTGTGATTCAATTTCACATGAATTAATGAAGTCTTCATCTTTGGATGCAAAAGAAAAAAAGGGATGTGGAGAGAGAGGGAAAACTCCCCCAGAAATAATGCTTATGTAATCCTGCCTCAATTTCTCTGTCATCAAGAAAGAAAACTCATGGGAACCAGAAGGTGACAGAAAGTCCCATCTCTTAGACTGAGGAATTCAATTTCAGTTTGATTTGATTATTAGAAAATAAACAGAATGAAGGTAGGGCCAAGTCCTTAGCATTAGCACATTGAAGTTAAGCATGCAAAGGTTTTTAAGCATAAACAGAATACCCAAATAGCTCAAGAGGGAAGAAAATCATGTATTTGGGCTCAGAACAGTTGGTATGACTGGGCAACCAGGAAAAGGTAGAGATATCTGAGAAGAATTCACAGATGCTTCTACATAAAGACAACTCTACTAGTATTTCTGAGAATATATCACATGATGTAAATATTTAGAGCAAGTATTTTTAAAGCTGTTTGCCCATTTTTAACATTTGCAATCTTTATATTTCCAGTGGCTTTCTGTTTTGTTTTTAATCATATGCACTGAAATATCTTTAGGATATGTTTTTACTAAGGATCAGGTGTGGAAGTTATAAAGATAAGGTTTGGGCAATAAAATGTTTTAATAAATGACATCAGAACAAATCCAATAAACTGCAAGAACATTATATATTGTAATAGTTCCTAAACTTTTCACCATCAGGCACAACATTTATTATTCCTTCTCCTCACCCCAGGATTCATGTTTTATAAGATAGTTATTACTATCCAATAAAAATTTCATTCCATCTATGTTCCCACATTCTTTCTACTTTTGTTGTATTCCAGATTTTTAACAATCCACACTTATGAAATAGTCACAATATTAAGAAATCATGTATCTTAGCTTCATAAAAAATTAAGAAACAATAACATGCTAACCATGCTATAGATCTGACTGTCCCTGTGTACTCACATCTGAGATCATGGCATCCTCAGCATTCATGTCATAATCTTCGAGAAATAATCAGTGGTTTTGATCAGGGAAGATTAACCTTTTTATTCCTTTTCCTCCCTCTTTACTTATTTCCATCCCTATTTTATTTATTTTCTTCCAGTTGAATTAAGATAAATAATTGATATACTGCACTGTATAAGTTTAAGGTGTACAGCATAATGACATGACTCACATACACCATAAAATGATTATCATAATAGATTTAATGGACATCCCTCATCTCATATGGATACGAAATTAAGGAAATAGAAAAAAATGTTTTCCTTGTGATAAGAACTCTTATAATTTACTGTTTTAATAACATTCGATATAATATAGCAGTATTTGTTATATTTATCATGTTTTACATTAAATCCCTAGTACTTATTTTATAACTAGAAGTTTGTACCTTTTGACTGCCTTTATCCGATCTCTCCCCTAACCCTGGCCCAATTCTGGTAACCATAAATCTGATCTCTTTTTCTATGAGTTTGTTTGCTTATTTGATCTGAAAGTACAGTTGACCTATATGCTATATAAGTTCCTGTTATACAACATACCAGTTTGATATTTCTATGCATTTCAAAATGATCAACCAACACAAGTTAGTTAAATACAAAGACATAGTTATTGACTATATTCCCCACACTGTATATTTTGTACCAGTGAGTCGTTTGTATTGTAACTGGAAGTTTGTACTTCTTACTCTCTTTTACCTATTTCTTTCCTCCCCCAAAATGATCAACCAAGATAAGTTGGTTAAATACAAAGACACAGTTATTGACTATATTCCCCACACTGTATATTTTATACCAGTGAGTCGTCTGTATTGTAACTGGAAGTTTGTACTTCTTAATCTCTTTTACCTATTTCTTTCCTCCCCCAACCCCCTCTGTCCTGCCAACCACTTTACCCTCTGTATCTATAACCGTTTTAGTTTTGTTATATTTGTTCATTTGTTTTTTAGATTCCACATATAAATCACACAGTATTTATCTTTCTCTAACCTTATTCCACTAAACATAATACCCTATAGGTCCATCCATGTTGTCCTAAATGGCAAGATTTCGTTCTCTTTGATGACCAAGTAATATTCCTTTATATACATATAGCACATATTCTTTATGCATTTATCTATTGCTAGGCATCTAGGTTGTATCCATATCATTCAGTTATTCAGTGAACTTGCTCAGTCATGTCCAATTCTTTGCAACCCCATAGACTGTAGCCTACCAGGCTCCTCTGTCCATGGGATTTTCCAGGCAATAGTACTGGAGTGGATTGCCATTTCCTTCTCCAGGGGATCTTCCCAACCCAGGCCTCGAATCCGGGTCTCCCGCATTGTAGACAGACGCTTTACCGTCTGAGCCAGCAGGGAAGTCAGGTGGTGGCAAAATACTGGAGTGGGTTGCCATTCCCTTCTCCAGGAGATCTTCCCGACCCAGGGATTGAAGCCATGTCTCCCTCATTGTAGGCAGATGCTTTACCCTCTGAGCCACCAGGGAAGGTATCCATATCATAGCTATTGTATATAATCCTACAATGAACATAGAGATGCATATATCATTTCTAATTAGTGTTTTTGTTTTCTTCAGTTAAATACCCAGGAGTGGAATTGCTGGGTCATATGGCAGTGTTATTTTTAATTTTTTGAGGCCTCTCCATACTTTATCCATAGTGGCTGAACCAGTTTACATTCCTACCAATAGTGCATAAGTGTTCCCTTTTCTCCACATTCTCTCCAACACTTGTGTCAAATATATCTTCACTCATTCTTCACTCTTTCATTTGGTTATTTTTCCCCATTACTTAAAACTGTCAAATGTTATAACCTTTGACTTCTCCAACCAGTCTTTTTCCTGAGAAGTAGTATAATTCTAGCAAAAAGTTTAAAAGTGTATTTATTTTTAGCAGTCTGAGTGGACTATTTGAAAATGAATGTACTATTTGTATTAGTTTCCTTGAGATCATGGCATAATTCATGGCTCCACCACGACTATCATCCTCATAACCTGAGTCCGTAGTTAAGTCCATAATTCTCCTGAGACACTCCTTACCCAAAAGTGGATACAACGTTCTTAAAGCTCAAAAGCAGTAAGATGTGGATGACAGATGCAACATCTCAGTAAAACCAGACAGAAGAGGAAAGGTAATGTTAACTAATAGAAGGATTTGACTGCCAGGCTAAGCATTTTGAAATGCAATAGAAAAGAAGCTCAGTAAAGAAAAAAATATTTGGGGGTCAATGAGATCTAGTATTTTTGCATGTTTTAATTTTAGATTCAGTGTCTACTTTGTAGAACGAATGTGTCTTTTGCTGCTGTTTGGCCTCATATTTAACTTGAAGCAGACTCTTCTAGTTTCCTATTGTGTTATCAAAGAGCCAGAATTAGTTTATAATTATACTGTTAGTTGCTTAGTTGGGTCCGACTCCTTGTGATCCTGTGGACTGTAGCCCACTAGGTTCCTCTCTCCATGGAATTTTCCAGGCAAGAATACTGGAGTGGGTTGCCATGTCCTCCAGGGGATCTTCCCAACCCAGGGATCGAACCTGGGTCTCCTGCACTGCAGGCAGATTCTTTACTGTCTGAGCCTCCATAAATCTCTTACGAATATCATGTATCACTGTGATATGTAAATACAGTGTTGTAAATACAGAGCTCTGATGGGAGTGGAATGAGAGCCCCACCACCCAGTGCAGGTGGGGGGAGGCAGGCAGAACACAGGCCTGCTTTGGACAGTTCTGACATGGTGCTATTTCTCTTACCTTGGCCACCCACCCCCTCCACCACCCACTTCCTCCCCTGTACTGCTGCAGCTCTCCCACCTGCTTTCATGCATCCTTTGGCTTCTGAAAACTTGATACAACTCAATACTCCATGTCTGCAGTGGCCTTTTGATAGGACAACTTAGCTGGGCTACAGTCTCCGGTTATACAATCAACACTACACTAGGTATTGCAGTGAGGTATCTTGTGTGTGTGTATCCCTAGTTGCTAAGTCGTGTCCAGCTCTTTGCAGCCCATAGACTGAAGCCCGTCAGGCTCCTCTGTTCATGGGATTTACCAGGCAAGAATACTGGAGTGGGTTGCCAATTCCTTCTCAGGAGATCTTCCCAACCCAGGGATGTGACTAAAGCCCATAATTAGTTGACTTCAAGGGAGATTATCTGAAATAATCCACGTGGGCCAGATTGAGCAGCTAAAAGGCCTTAAGAGAAGAGCTGATGAGGAAGAAATTCCACCTTTGGACAGCAATGTCAGCCTATGCAGTGAGTTCCTTCCCTTTCTGACAGTCCTGAGCCAGCCTTCACCAGAACCTAAGCCAATGCCTTGTGGTATGTTCGTGCGTTCGTGCTAAATCACCTCAGTCACGTCCAGCTGTTTGCGACCTTATGGACTGTAGCTCACCAGGCTCCTCTGTCCATGGAATTTTCTTGGCAAGAATACTAAAGTGGGTTGCCATGCTTTCCTCCAGGGGATCTTCCTGACCCAGGAATTGAACCCCCATCTCTTACGTCTCCTGCTTTGGTAGGTGGGGTTCTTTACCACTGGTGCCACCTGGGAAGCCCTCCTTGTGGTTTGTGTCTTATATATTATCTCCTCCTGGATCTGCTTCTCTGGTTGGATGCTGACTGGCACAGTGTTCCAAAGTTTGCTCCAGATTGTATTTGGTCCCATGGTTTCCCTGGTGGCTCAGCTGGTAAAGAATCTGCTGCAGGAGAGCTAGGGTTTGTGTGTGAAAGGGCAGACTCATCATCAAGAAACAGTAGAGCAACCATTCAGAGAAGCTGTAGAAGCAGAAGATTTTGCAATGCTTTGCTCCAGCTCATCCCAAGTTTAATTTAGGCACAGGTGATAGTAAACTCTGCTACTAAACTATATAGGGAAAAGGAGCAGAAACAGAAGAGGGAAGGCCTGTCATTCACAGACCATGTGCTAAGGAGACAAGTTCTTTCAGAGACAGCTGAACAGAGCCAGAAACCAAGGTCCTTGAGCTGTCCCCTGTCTGAATTACCTCTGCCAGAGGACCTCCCTCACCTTATGAGAGGATTTTCGTATTTGTGAGACTATCTGATCACCTAAACTGTGCACAGTTGAATCTCAAGGAGTCTGGGAATCCCCATATTTCCAGCTCTAACTTGGGAATTTAAGAGATAAAGTTGAACTGGGGAAGGGGAAATAGGAAAGCAGTGTTAACTGGTTGGCAATAACATTCACCTTTGGGAAATACTTTTAGGTCCATGAAGTAAAAGGCATTAAGTACAGGCTTGAGAGTCACCCACACTAGGAGCTTTAGCAAAGTTTCTAGGCAAAGCCACGCACAGCTTTCCCATTTGTAGAACAGAGACACTGTCTACCATAGACTTCAGAGCAAACAGAGTGTATTAAGTTCTGGGCACATGGAAATGATATTCCATAAACCTTAGCCCCTTTCTATATGCACAAACTCTCAGGGAAAATAAAACCATTGCAAGAGCCTTAAAATGAAGATTTCCAGCTTCAGAGCCTATTCCTTCTTTCCTGTATATGCCTTTGTTAACGCTTTTGGATAATTGTTTGATTTCATATTATGTTCTTCCCACTTATCTGAAGGCAAACATCTATATACTTCCTGCTCTGAGTCTGGGTGCTCAGTAAGCATCATTTATACCAAGTCTATGAGGACTGCAGCCATGAAATTAAAAGACGCTTACTCCTTGGAAGGAAAGTTATGACCAACCTAGATAGCATATTCAAAAGCAGAGACATTACTTTGCCAACAAAGGTTCATCTAGTCAAGGCTATGGTTTTTCCTGTGGTCATGTATGGATGTGAGAGTTGGACTGTGAAGAAGGCTGAGCGCCGAAGAATTGATGCTTTTGAACTGTGGTGTTGGAGAAGACTCTTGAGAGTCCCTTGGACTGCAAGGAGATCCAACCAGTCCATTCTGAAGGAGATGAGCCCTGGGATTTCTTTGGAAGGAATGATGCTAAAGCTGAAACTCCAGTACTTTGGCCACCTCATGTGAAGAGTTGACTCATTGGAAAAGACTCTGATGATGGGAGGGATTGGGGGCAGGAGGAGAAGGGGATGACAGAGGATGAGATGGCTGGATGGTATCGCTGACTTGATGGACGTGAGTTTAAGTGAACTCCAGGAGTTGGTGATGGACAGGGAGGCCTGGCGTGCTGCGATTCATGGGGTCACAAAGAGTCGAACACAACTGAGCAACTGATCTGATCTGATCTGATGAGGATTGCCATGATGCAATACAGTTTTGAAAAACAGATATATTGGACTTAACCAGTCTCCTGAGTCAATGACAGAGTCAGAAATAGATTCTAAAACTGCTGATCCATTGTCCCGTGGCCTGGTAGCCCAAGGTATCTGTCTTTTAATACCTCTATATGTAATTAAGTGTTCAGTTCTTCAATCATGTATTTTCCTTCTGCCTGTAACTTTTTTGCTGATGGCCAAGGGCATTAACTCCTTCCTTCCTTAGGCAGTAGAGCCTTGGGGAAAATACTCAAAGAGAAACTCTATAACCCTGGGAATGCATCACAAAAATGTGATGAAGGAGATGTTTATTGGCTAATGATAGAAAGAGTTACTCAACAGGTTTGAAACTGAAGATGGGCCTCTAATCTCAGTGATACATCAAATACAAAAGTTAACTTTTCCAAATTCCTGGAATTATCACAGTTCCTCATGGTCTTCCACTGCTTTTTTTCCCTAGAGATTGTTTTTCTCTATTTCTTTTTTTTTTTTTTTCTCTCTATTTCTTAAAATGAGTTTTTTTTTTCTCCTGAGGATCTTCATAAAATTGCAGTGTTGTTTCACAATAGAAAAGGAAAGTCTCTAAGCAGGAGGGTGGAAAGAACAATATATCATATACCTACTCAAATCCCATTGAATTCCTCAATATGAAATAGTAAAGTCAAGACAGATACACAATGGATTCTTTTTATCCATGTTCTCCTCTAGTGGAATATTTTCCATATTCTCCTCAAGCTCCAACTCAGAGCACATTCAAAAGTGTGTTGTAATTATACCAGGGAAGAGTCTTCAAATTCTGCCAAACACATTAATCCATTGTGCTGAGGTATTTGAATTAAGGGATGAACCAGCAGTTGAACCAGCAGTTGAGAATTTTGGTTGATTCTAGCAGTCACTAGGTTGGCTACTTTGTCCAAAACAGAAAGGGAGAAATTAAAAATGTATTCCAAGTGGATGGCTGTAGGAAAGATTTTCTTCCTTTGTTGGTGTTTCTGGCATTAAGTGTTCACCTCTGCTAAGCACTGCGGCCTTGTTGGAACTGGAAGCAACACAGAACTCTCTCCCCAGTGAAGCCAAACTCCCTAGCTGTGGAAGTGATCGTGGTCCTTGTTGCTAAGATTCCCTCTGAGCAGCCGGAAGAGATCATTAGATGTAAAGTTCACCTTGGGCCTGGCCTTGAAGAGCAAGCAAATGGCAACAATTTGTACCATCCCCTTAGTGTTTCTGTTTCTATTCACAGTACAGAATGGTTTTTCTCAGCAGGATATGAACAATGATACCAAAGACCCAACACAACAAACTTTATTGAGAAATTGGCCATGAAAATTAAAAGCAAACATGTGTTAGGAAATTAAAAGTAGAGCTTATTAGGAATGCTTTCAGCAAAATCAATAGAAAACCCAACAAAGAGCAACTTAAGTGATAAAAACGTTGAATTAACTCACGTTAAATGTTGGGAGGTAGATGGGCAATTGTGAGTATGTATTCTCACATACTGAGAGCTCAGTAATATCATCAGGTTTGGTGTTGGCTTTTTGCTTTATGGTCATAAAATGGCTGCTGCAGCTCCAGTCACTGTGACCTTATTCTAGTATCCCAATCAAGGAAAAAAGGGATAAGAACAAAAAGCTGTTTCACTGAGGTCTAATTTTTAGCCCCAACAGAATCTTTATTATATCTCTTTGATGAAACTGAATGTCCCATTCACACCTAAACTGGCTAAGGGGCATAGGTGGCTCCAACTCATTATACCAGTGTTGATTAAAGCAGTCATACCTTTTTCCCCCTAGGACTGAGGAGGGTATACTTTCACTGAGATCAAGGGGCTCCACTTACTACCTGAATAAAACCTAGAGTTCTCTTAGATATGAAGAATGAGTATTACAATATGTCCTCCCTCTCCTATTAGACTTAAAAAAGAAAAAACAGTGGAATAGTATATTCCTCTCAAGTTATTCCTTTAGATTGTTCTAAAGTTATTCAATCATATACCCAAAATCAAGAGAACTGGATTCATTTCTTTTTTTCAAATAATTCCTAAGATGAAGATCATACAATTCTTTTCAGAAAAAAACTTTTCTAGCACTAACTAATCTTTTTTTTTTTTTTTTTTTTGGAGATATGTATTTATTGTCCCTTTGAATTTTTCAAAATTTATTTAAAAATATGAGTTGACACAGGTGGTTAGGCTTATTTAGCAAAATTCAACACTTTTGAAACATACAACTGTGAATTTTTTTAAGAAAAGAGGGTCTATTTCAAATGTGGTTGAATAAATGTGATATTTGTTACACTATGAAATGGTGACAAATGACACAGCTAAAATGTTGCTCTGATCTTCTCAAAGGATTCTTTGTTCTATATCTGGATGTAGGTGGTGTTTCGAGGAATGCTTTTTAAGATATTTAGGTATAAATTTGAGATGATATTAACCAAACTCTCTCCAGAGAAAGAGAGTTAAGTTATCTTTATGTTACTTTTATTTTCCCTCATCTCCTTATGGAGTATCTAATTATGTGGCATAAAAATTAGAGATAGTTCTTCTTAGGTATGACTCATAGCTTTTCCCACAGGGCATAGTACTTTGTACATTAAAAATATATGAGACTTGGAGAAGTCTATATATGTCCAGAAATGCCATAGTTTTTTTTTTTTTCCCCTGACAACCATTTGACCTGGTAGGTGGGTTGCTTTTTATAAAATTGAAAGTTGAGTTTCACAATTTTTTTTCCCTTAAAATTGCAGTGTAGAAAAAGTAGATTATCTCTCATCAGAGGCACAAAGTAGATTATCTCTCATGGGCGTTAACAAATGTAGTAAAGAAAATTAATCATGTGAAACTTCTGGAATTCTTATTTTTCGAACACCTGAATGGGAACCTTTAAGATATTTTTCAGATTTCTTTATGTTTTAGTCATTGAGCAATACAGCATTTAGGAGCTTGGATTTAGAATCAAACATGTAAGTTCAAATTTTGCTTCTATCAGTTATTACTTGTCTAGTAACGTAGTAGTGAAAGCCGCTCAGTTGTGTCCAACTTTCTGCAACCCCATGGACTGTAGCCCACCAGGCTCCTCTGTCCATGGAATTCTCCAGGCAAGAATACTGGAGTGGGCTGCCATTCTCTTCTCCAGGGGATCTTCTCAACCCATTGACTGAATCTAGGTCTCCTGCATTGCAAGCAGATTCTTTAACATCTGAGACACCAGTCTAACTTGGGCAATTTGATGAGTTTCTTTAAATATTAAACCCCTTAGCAGTTAAAGAATGAATGTTTAAAAAGTAAAATAATTCTCATACAAATATAAAATGAATGCATAACAAAAATTCTTAAACTCAGTAATTAATAAGGAAAATGTTTAGCTGTTATAACTGGCACAAAGGAGAATTAATATTCACCCTCATACTATGCTATTACAGATGCTGAAGTGAATTTGCTAACGGATGCAAAGTGGTCAGTAGGCATTAATTGGTTGTGTCTTCACCAGACAAATCTTACTTGCATTTCATTTAACAAGAATCATTTACATTGCATCAGTTTTCTACAACTTCCTGAGTTGTAAAATAATTAAGACAATGAAAGACGATAGTAATCCATTCACACTGAAGAAGGTACTAGAAGGAAGGTACTAGACTCTGCGGTTGCCTACCTAAGGCATCCATTAACTGCTTCTAGGGAGAATGAATGCAATTGAAAATACAAAGTCTATTCTAGACAATAACCAGGTACCTGAGTTTGAAATCAAAGATCTTCTGATTTGCAAGAGCTTGGCTTTTTAGAGTAAAAGTTCTTCCTGAGTTCCAAACACTTTCTTTAAACTTCAAAAAATGGTCTTTAAACCACTGTGCTGGAGAGCACAGGGGGAGCAATGTCATTTTCTCATCCTTTCCAAGTATGAATGGAGGAGGCTGGAGGGAAAGGGAACCCAGACAGTGACCTAACATGTTCCCTGACACCTCTGGGTGGTTTCCTACAAAGGGCAAGAGATGCTCCAAGATGGAGATCCAGATAAGGATGCTGAGAACAGAGGAGCCTGACCAGGTTTCCCACTTGGGATTCTGGGAGGAGGCTGCCTCACACTATTTCCAACTTTTGTATGGGATAATTGTGATAGAAATAAAAATATGGCAGCATGAAATATGCAGGGTGAGAAACAGCCCAACCTCCATAACAACCTCCATCCCCGATTTCCTAGATGTCCTATTTTGGGGGAGATTCCACAGGTGGGGTATTCTAAGTGCTGGGTGAGGTAAAGAAGGTACAGAGGACTCACACCTCCGGAACCTAGGGCTCAGACAGCAGGAGATTCTGGCACTCCCCACAGGCAGACAAAGCTGGGTACAGCAGCTGCAGACACTGCAGGACAGGAACCAGGGCCATAGATCACAGGGGAGAGGACATCTCAGCAGAGACCAGAGAGAAAAGAGGCAGCACTCAGACAACCAGACACCACCCCTCTACACTCAAACAACCTTCTGAGTTTCCTTGAGAGAGGAGAAAGTTCTATGTGAAGTTTGACCTTTCCAAGAACTGACCCTGAACCCTGAGTCAATTATTCACCCTAAAGTGTCTATACTCCAACCCACAGTGACTGAATTGACCTGAACTGGACAACTTCCATTATTTCCACTACGGCGTTAAGCATTAGGTACAACTGTGACACACGTGAGACGGCACATCATGGATGTTCTACAAAAATAATGTCCCCATCTGCCATCGTACCTTACTACTGCACGCACCTCTACTAGAAGCGTCTCACCCTCTTTCGTATGTTTTAGTTAGTTATTTATACAGTATTTCTCACTAGATTCTGGTGAAGCCCACTAGCTTCTGGCCAGACCTATGTTTTGTGAATGGTTTTGTAACACCTAGCCTATACATAGTAGGTGCTCAATAAATGTTTAGTGACCTCAGCTGTGGTTTTTTTCTTAAAGTTTCAGGATTTCTTTTTCAAAGGATAAACATATCTCCACTCTGCAACAATTTCAGAGCTGAAAGGGTATTAGTGGTTTTAATCTTATTTCTATCATATATCTTCATTTTATTTTTTATTGAAGTACGGTTGATTTACAATATTGTGTTAGTTTCAGGTGTACAGCAAAGTGATTCAGATATATATGTATAAACAGATATTCTTTTTTAGATTCTTTTTCATTATAGATTATTACAAAGTATTTAATACAGTTCCTTGTGTTTATCATGTATTTTCTAATTACAGAATCATTAAGTGTGTGCATATACCCGTACCATATATATATGTATATATACATATGTGTGAATATACATGTATAGTGATGATATCACATGGCTCTTAAATGCCTTGATTCCTCTATCCTGACTAATGTGCCTTCACCATACAGGTCATGGTCATGGTCTTGTATTCTGCTGGAGTATTTGGGCAGTAGTGACTATCGTGTGGGCAGCCACGCCTCTCCTGAAGCAAAGGAGCACCTGGCTCCCGCTTCACACAGCTGACCATGGTCGGGTTGCTGCCAGCCGCTACATACTAGACCTCCATCAAACTGTCAAAGTTGTTTTATCATGCGTGGCTAGATCGTTTTTTTTCCTGACATGTTGAAATTAACCCAGAACTCAGCATTGTGTAAAGTTGCTGAATTGTTCTTTCCAATAGACATTTCCTTTTACTTAACAGTCTTGTTTTTACCTGCCTGAAATTGCAGTGTCTGGCATGGAAAAGTGCAAGCTGCATGAGTACAAGGACGACAGAAGCTCACATATCTCAGCATTGCAGAGTGGCTGCTTGTCGCAGGGTGTCACCTGACCCCAAGGACAAGTCCCCAAGTACCTCCTAGGAAGAGAACCTAGCCAAGCACACCAAGACATCTGGTGTGTTGGGAGGTGAGACCCTGATGTTGCCTTGAGACCTCTGAGCATGACATCAAGTACTACCCCTCTCTCCTGTGATGTCTTCCCATTCTTGATGACTCTTGCCTTACTACCGATTCTGCACACTGATTCAGCACCCTTGCTCCGTTTGCTGATACTCATCATTCCTTTTTTAAACTACTCTCCACAATACTTGAATGCATCCTGATAAGCATTATCCTGTTCTACCCAATTCATCTCCCACTTGCTGAAGGTGGTCTCAGGCTTACAGACGTGAGTACCCTTCTGCCTTGCCTTTAACTCTCTTCCTGATTATTTATGAGATGTCTGAAGTGCTAGCTCTGTTAATTGCCAGCTCAGGGAAGATATCATGACCCGTCGTGTCACCTCTGATGGCACCTTTGAGCATTCATTAAGAAATGTACTTAAGTGTGCCTCACCAAATGGCCTGAGATAGCGACAACTTTTGGTAGACCATTCTTAACACCTGTTGCTGCTAAGTCGCGTCAGTCGTTTCCGACTATGTGCGACCCCATAGACGGCAGCCCAACAGGCTCCTCTGTCCCTGGGATTCTCCAGGCAAGAACACTGGAGTGGGTTGCCATTTCCTTCTCCAATGCATGAAAGTGAAAAGTGAAAATGAAGTCGCTCAGTCGTGTCCAACTCTTACGACCCCATGGACTACAGCCTACCAGGCTCCTCCCGCCATGGGATTTTCCAGGCGAGAGTACTGGAGTGGGGTGCCATTGCCTTCTCCGTTAACACCTGTTAATGGATTTTATTTTTACTCTGGATGGCTAAAATGTGAACTTTTATAACTAATGAAAAGTTCTAAGTCTTTGTAGTCCAAAATATGAGGTCTTCATAAAATCTTCCTGACTTTTAAACTGCAACAACTTAAGTTTAAACTGCACAATAATGTTTAAGTATTGCTCAAAACATATTTATTTAAGTTTCAGACCATATAACACAACTATGCACAACATACTCTTATTTCAGATTCTATTACAAAAGATGGCTACCATGCAAGGAGAGGTTAGCTGCCCCCTTGGCTTATAGAATGTAAGTGCAGTCCAACTGTGAGAAGGAAATTCACTGCTTACAACCAGGAAGATACAGATGGTTTATATCATTCCTGTAGTCTAAATTATTAAAGTTAAAATGTTTAAAACAGCACCTGGACTTTATAAAAGCTCTATGCTACAGATAGATTCCAAATTGTTGAGCAGTACAATCATAACGGCTTATGTTATTTTCTAAGAAATTTTCTTTTGAAATTACATTACAGTTTGATGCTTCTCAAAGTTGATTTGTGGGTGGGGTCTCGTCTGAGAGAAATCTGCTTTTATTTTTGACTGATAGCAAAATGAAAGAAACATAGTTTTACCTCTTTTGCCTCTTTTTCTTTTGAATTACTCAAAAACATCTAAACCTTAGAACACTAGGCAATCTTTAAAGGTTGAGCTCGATGAGAAAAGCAAATTGGAGAAAGTTCTCCAAAATGTAATAAAGTGATTAAAAAAGTGGTTAAAGCAGTAAAGATTTTAGCCCAGTCAATTACAGCAAATCAAAACATTCACCAATGGTTCCTCCCTAGATATGAATGCAGCAACAGCCGATTTAGATAACCAGTCAATTTGAACTGTTAAAAAATTAAACAGAACATTTGATTGAAATAGTTGCTGGACAAATTCTTTTTCAGTGCCTCTCTGGCTGTGCCCCAAAGGTCATGAACTGTGTGTGGAAGAAAAGCTGTACGGCAACCAGTAACTTACCTAGGTAATACATGTTACACTGAACCCCAAGTCTGCAGTTCCAGGAGTACAGATTCAATAGAGGTTCTGTCAAAATAGTGAAAAGAATATATAGAAATGTGCTATGAGACTCACTTAATGCTCACTGTTTTCTTTTGCATAATTTCCTTAAATTTTGTCAAATCATATGAAATTGACTTTTAAATAAGTAAAATGGTAGGAGATAATTCTAGCCGATTCATTTTCAAAAAGATTTTGCTGTTTTTGTTTTTCCCTTTGTTTATGACTCTATACAACAGAATAGGGTCTTTATTTCATTCAGGATCTCATGCTCCTAATTCTGGACTTGAGTTCTCTTTCAAAACACCACATGTATATGTGAAATGGAGATGATGGGGCTGAACGTGAACTATCTCTAGGATTTGGGGTGGGAATCGCTTTGGGTTTCCTTATTCTACGGTATGAGTTTCTTTCCATCTCATTCCCTTCTTTCCTTTAAAATGAATTGTAGTGTACAATCAATTATATAAGCCTCTCAAAAAATAGGCTTTCCTGTCCTATTATTTGTGTGTGTATATATATATATACACACACACACACACATATTCATGTGTGTGTGTGTGTGCATATGAATAATATGACAGGAAAGCCTCTTTTTTGAGAGGCTCATAGGGTCGGGGAGATCCACTGGAGAAGGGATAGGCTACCCACTCCAGTATTCTCGGGCTTCCCTTGTGGCTCAGCTGGTAAAAAATCTGCCTGCAATGCAGGAGACCTGGGTTCCATCCCTGGGTTGGGAAGATCCCCTGGAGAAGAGAATAGCTACCCACTCCAGCATTCTGGCCTGGAGAATTCCATGGACTGTATACTCCATGGGGTCGCAAAGAATCAGACACGATTGAGCGACTTTCACTTCACTTCATATAATTGATTGTGCACTATAATTCATATGGGCTCCTCTGGTGGCTCAGTGGTACAAAACCCGTCTGTCAATGCAGGAGACATAAGAGACATGGGTTCAGTCCCTGGGGGGTCTGGAAGATCCTCTGGAGGAGGGCATGGCAACTCATATCAGTATTCTTACCTGGAGAATCCCATGGACAGAGGAGCCTGGCAGTTTACAGTCCATGAGATCACAAAGAGTCGGACAGAACTGAAGTGACTTAGCACACACACACACACACACACACACACACACACACACACACACACACACACACATATATATCTTTATACATCAGTTTCAGGTAGCATAATCAATTTTACCAATATTTTATTCAGTCTAACAAATCACATTCAGCCTGTGGAAACAGGCTTTCAAGACTACAGGCTGAGAGTACACAAAATTTGGAAAATACCTAAGTTAGAATTTTGTTGCCAATATTTGAACAACTGCAATAGGCTCGCAGAGAACATGTTATTACAATTTGCTTACTTATATGTGCCTAAAATAATGATTCCAAAAGAGTTTAGGGCAGAGTGGGAAGCATGGCACTGATGCAGAGTCTTCTGACTAGAGATGTTGTTCCAGTTATAAAACTACCAAACTGGACAGAAGACAAGCAGTCTATCATATCAGCAAAGTAGTCAAGCTGAGGTTGCTCTGTGTTCCAGTGGTCTTTGAACATCATTCATCATATAATGATTGAGAGCCTATTGGATGCCAGACAAGGGCTGGGTACTGGAACACAAGATTAAATAAGACATCATTCCCATCTTCCAGAGCTGCAGGAAGAAAGGATAAAAGAACAGATCAGTCAGTTCAGTTGCTCAGTCATGTCTGACTCTTTGAGACCCCATGGACTGCAGGATGCTAGGCTTTCTTGTCCAACAGCAAATCCTGCAGCTTGCTCAAACTTGTGTCCATTGAGTCAGTGATGCCATTCAGCCATCTCATCCTCTCGTCTGCTTCTCCCCCTGCCTTCAATCTTTCCCAGCATTAGGGTCTTTTCCAATGGGTCAGTACTTCGCATCAGGTAGCCAAAGTATTAGATTTTCAGCTTCAGCATCAGTCCTTCCAATGAATATTCAGGACTGAAATGGATAGATAAAGGCAGACAAATGAGTAAGTCACTACTAAATATGATAGCTCTGAAATTAGAAATATCGACTTGGTGAGTATGTACACACCCACACACGTAAACACATACACAATCTACCTGTTGTGTCTTTAACTCCAAGTTTTTTGTGTGCTTTAACCATAGAGTTCTTCAAAAGGTGAATTTAATTACATCATCATCACTCATCCCTGATTAAAATCCTTTTATAGTCTTCTACCCCTTTGAGAATAAGAACAAAGCTTCTTAATATGGCAGCCTCCAAGACCCCATATCACCCTGCTCTGGTGTCCCCTCACGTCTCCTTCACAATATGGGTTCCAGCTGTGCAGGCTTTTGATTTTTCTGGATGACTTTATTGAAATACAATCTACATACCATAGAAGTCAGTCTTCACCTGTTTTAAGTGTACAATTGAAAAAATTGTGATATATTTAGAGTTTTACAAACATCGTCTCAATCTAAATAGAGAACATTTCCATCACCCTACAGGGAAACCTTGCATCCATATACAGTTACTCTTTGGTCCGAAAATCCCAACTCCATACTTGCGTTTTCTGGATGTTTTATGTAAGTATAATCACATAATAAGCATCCTTCTGTGACTGGCTTTTTTCTCTGAGTATTATGTTTTTGAAGGTCATCCATGTTGCAAGCATGTTTCAGTACTTCGTTTCTTTTTATTGTACAATAGTATTCTGTTGTATGGGTAGACCACATTTTATTTATCCATTCCTCAGCTGATGGACATTCAGGTTGTCACTATTTTAGAGGTGTCATGAATAATGCTGCCATGGACATTCATGCACAATCTTTGGGTGGACATATATCTTTTGCTGCTCTTGGATAGATATCTAGAAAAGGAACTGCTAGATCATATGATGTCTATTTTTTTTAATGAAAAACTATTTTCCAATACCTCCACAGTTTCCACAGTTTCATATATTCCCTCCAGCCATGTAGGTTACAGTTTTCTACATTCTTGTCAACCTTTATTTCTATCTACCTATTATAGCCATCTTTGTGGGTATGAAGTGGTATCTTATCATAATTTTGGTTTGTATTTTCCTAATAACATTCAGAAAACAAAGATCATGGCATCCAGTCCCAACACTTCATTGCAAATAGATGGGGAAACAATGGAAATAGTGACAGACTTTATTTTCATGGACTCCAAAATCACTGCAGATGGTGACGGCAGCCATGAAATTAAAAGATGCTTGCTCCTTGGAAGAAAAGCTATGATCAACCTTTTTAATATGACAGCATATTAAAAAGCAGAGACACACACAAAAAATAAAAAAAAAAAAAAGCAGAGACATTACTTTGCCAAAAAAGGTCCATCTAGTCAAGGCTATGGTTTTTCCAGTGTTCATGTATGGATGTGAGAGCTGGACTATAGAGAAAGCCAAGTGCCAAAGAATTGATGCTTTTGAACTGAGGTGTTGGATAAGACTCTTGAGAGTCCCTTGGACTGCAAGGAGATACAACCAGTCCATCCTAAAGGAGATCAGTCCTGGGTGTTCATCAGAAGGACTGGTGCCAAAGCTAAAACTCCAGTACTTTGGCCACCTGATGGAAAGAGCTGACTCATTGGAAAAGACCCTGATGCTGGGAAAGATTGAAGACAGGAGGAGAAGGGGATGATAGAGGATCAGATGGTTGGATGGCATCACTGACTTGATGGACATGAGTTTGAGCGAGCTCCTGGAGATGCTGAAGGACAGGCAAGGCTGGTGTGCTGTGGTTCATGGGGTCGCAAAGAGTTATACACGGCTGAGTGACTGAACAACAACAACTAATGAAATTTAATATCTTTTCATATATTTACTGAATATTTGTATAACTTCTTTGGAGAAATGTTTGATCAAATTGTTTGCCTACTTTTATTGGATTGTATTTTTGTTGTTGAGTTATAAGAGCTTTTTATATATTCTGGATATAAACCATTCATCAGATATATGACTTGCAACTATTTTCTTCCATTCTATGGGTTATCTTTTCACTTTTTTGATGGTGTCTGTTGAAATGCAAAAGATTTTTTAATTTTTGTGAGTTTAGTATATCTATCTTTTTATTTTATTTTATACACTTTTAATGATTCAACTAAGGAATCATTGCATAATTCAATTCTGGCTTATTTCTACTCTCTTCTTTTTGCTGTAATCCCTCCCATCCCAACCTTTGTACAGGCTATTCCCTCAGCCTAGAACACTCTAATCCCCTCCTCCTTACTTGCTAAATTGTATCCATCCTTCAACTCTCCACACAAACATTACCTCTTCAGATGATCATGGCAATGAAAAACTATTCCATAGCACTAACACAGGTACAGAATCTCATTTGTTTGTATGTATTCACTGAATATTGGTCTCTCCACTGGGCTTCCCTCATAGTTCAGTTGGTTAAGAATCTGCCTGCAATGCAGGAGACCCCAGTTTGATTCCTGGGTCAGGAAGATCCTCTGGAGAAGGGAAGGCTACCTACTCCAGTATTCTGGCCTGAAGAATTGCATGGACTGTATAGCCAATGGGGTTTGCAAAGAGTCAGGCACAGACTGAGTGACTTTCACTTTCACTTTGTGTCTCCACTATACCTTAAACTTATCAAAAATTTGGTGTATTTTTGCTTACCACTAAAATCCTCACACCAAACGCTCTTCTTGGCAAATGGGAGGTACCCAATAAATAATTCTTGAATAAATAATAAATGAATGTCTTAGAAAGACTTCACTGGGAAAATGTCATTTGAACTGGATCTTAAAGGACAAAGTAGGAGTTTAACAAGCAAAAAAAAAAAACAACAAGGAACTGCAGGGAGAAGAAAACAAGCCTATACGAAGGAGTTAGGAAGTGATTCCCTGGCTCAGATGGTAAAAGATCCACTTGCAATGCAGGAGACCCAGGTACTATCCCTGGGTTGGGAAGATCCCCTAGAGAAGGGAATAGCTACCCACTCCAGTATTCTTGCTTGGAGAATTTGATGGACAGAGGAGCCTACTAGGGTGCAGTCCATGGATCGCAAAGAGTCGGACACGACTGAATGATGAACAAACACACACACACACACACACACACACACACACACACACACAGAATGATGAAAGAACTTGGCATAATGAAAAGTTCATTAAAACTGTAATACATGTGTGTGTGTGTGTGTGTGTGTGTGTGTGTAAGAGAGAGAAAGTGAAAGTTTAAGCAGCTATGCAGGGCATGGTGAAAGATCAGGGGTGGTATGAAATGTTTCCATGCCTGTGGCAGAATGACTGGCAATAGTCTGGGAAGTGGAGAGAAGGGGCTGGAGTGGGAGGAGCCTCTATACATGGAGAGATCCTTGAAGAGGTCATGCAATATCCTTCCGCATTCCCTACCTCGCCCCAGCATCTTGGGTATGCTAACAGCATGTATTGTACCTCCCAAGAATTATGCTTTGTAAAAGCAGTGTCAAAGAGAAAAATCCAAAAGGAGTCTTGTCATAGAATGTCAAACACCATCGCCCTTGTTTAGGGGAGACATTTTTGTTAGTAAGGCTCTTGTATTCAGATTACAGCCTGTTAGGGAACCTGGAACAAGAATACTCAGGTATCCTTGACTCAACCAGTTCAGTGTTGAACTCTGCAAACAATGCAATTTACAAATGGCAAACTCAGATTTTAACATGAGAAGAAGATCTCATCTAATGAGGAGCTACAATACCAAGGAAGTTGGGCTTTGAAAGCAGGACTCTGCATGCACTAAACTAAGCTTCCAAAAGAGACTGTCAAATGGCGGTTTGTAGAATAATTTGGGGAATCACGTATTTCCACAGTCTGTTTCTGTTTGTGTGTGTGTGTGTGTTTGTTTTTTTGATCGTATTTGGAAAAAGAAGTTGTGTTTATAGTTTTAGAAAAAAGAAAAGATTGTGTTTGCAAAGTGTTTAATCCTTCCCGTTTACACTCTGGCAAAACTTTTTTTAGGTTTACCTTCTTAAATTGGGTCTTTTTGGCTCATTGCAATGGTTTATTTATATTTTTGTTGTTTCTATTGACATTTTAAGGATTGGATTTTTAAGGTGATTAACATAAAATAAACTCAAACACTGATAAGTATGGAGCCCAGCAAAATTTCAAAGCCAAATGTTCACAGTGAAACAGGGAGAGCTTCAAAATTCACAAATCCAAGCCATGCTTGGGATGAAACCAGAAATGTTGCAGAAATATCTCTGTGTTCAGGAGTTGGAGTCTGTGTGTATTAGTTTGCCTTCTTTCACTTATGTGATGAAAAATTCCGAAAGCTACCAAATGAGGTCATATGAAGAAATGAACACTTCCTGAAATTAAAGGCTTCCATCTGAATATCCTTTCTGGTTACTGTCCCCCTTGCCTATCTTCTTCCGTATTTTATGAGGATATTTTCCCTTTAAAAATATACACCAGGCTCAACCCCTTCTCAGATTTGGCAGCTAATTTGTAGGGGGTGTGGGAGGAAAACTTTGCTAATAATACCTGTGTAACAAAGTTTACTTCTGTGTTTTCTTTTGATTTGTATTAATCTTAAGCTGAGTTATTTGTTAGCTTTAGTTTAAATTAAATATTTCTGCAGATCTTTGCAAGTTTGCATTTAAAAAAATACAATGCTTTCCAGACATTTTTCCAGACCCAGTGGTTCATAAATTGTAGCTAGCATTTTTAGCCTTATTGTATGGTAAAAAATAAGTCTATGTTGATATCTTGGACATGATTTAAAGCTACTATCTTTTATTTTTAACGTTGTTGAAAATGATTCCTTTTATCTGCCGTCATCCGGGTTTGTTTCATATATGTGAAACTTAAGGGAAACATGTGCATTTTCTCTTGTGGCCACTTGAGGGAATCAGGCTTTAGAAATGGCAGATAATTTAGCTCTTTATTTCAAAAGCTAGGAGAATAAATATTTATTTGTTGACAAAATGGTTCTCTTGTCACTCAGACATCAAGAAGATCACAGAGCCCAAGTTCTGAGATAAATTACTCTTCATATATTTATATCCAGGTGGAAAAGAGGAATTACTGATAAATGAGAGTCCTGGGAGGTACTTAGTGAGGGCCCCGCATACAATTTATGATCAGTACACTTGGACTTCAGAATGATTAATACCGTCAATTCTCACTGGAATAAGAGCTGTTTTAGCCCAGGAGAGGACTGTATATTACTGTTTATAGAAGCAGATAACATCAAAGTAACCCATGGCTTGTGTTAAGCAAATACAAAATTCTGGGTCAGTGCAAATTAATCCTAAAGGAATAACGGAAAGTTCTTAATGACTGCGAGATCTATACATTATCACTTTTCATTCAAGTGGTGGAAACCAGTGAAACTATTGATGAGATTTGCAACTGGCCTCCGCATTGTGCTAACAGCTGCTCAGTAGCATAGTCTCCGATCTAGAGCCTTATTATCTATACATCTGTCGTTTGTTAATGAAGTGTAGAAGTCTATGCAATTTTAAAATTACATTTGGGAGCTTCTGAACCATTTTAATATTATGTTTCACAACAAAAATGCAGCAAATCACATTATACTTTACATATTCTTAGACTTTAAGTGGCTGTGTGGATGGATGAATTAAAGATTGTTCTTCTACCTACCTTCTACTAAACAGATGTTATTTCAAGGGCATTTCATACAGAGATTTTTTTTCCCCCCAAGTAATGTTACTCAGTGAATAATTATATATTCCTTTGATTTTTAAGATGGGAAATTTGTAAACAAAAGAAAAATATATATGCAGCCATTAACTTAAATATTTAAATGCTTTTTGTACACATTTTTAAAAACATCTTGGGGATTTTGAGTACAGTTCAAAGAAACTGTGGATAAAGTAAACTCCTTAGCAAACATTTTTGTATTTCTCACTCTATATGGTTGGTTTCTTCTTTAACATATTTTTACCCAAACATTTTAAATTACTTCATTGCCTTATGTGGGTTATGTCATGTACCCATATTATTATTTCCAAATGAATTACAAAATGCCAATCTTCAGATAAGATAGTAATGAATTTAAATTTATTAAAATCCATATCACATCCTCTGCCTGACATAAAATATTTGTTAACTTTTTTCACCCCCAACTGCTTCAAGTCTTTTACTAATTTCAAAAAGGAAGCAATCCGACTTGAATTTCACATCCTTTTCCCCCTTGTAAAGATTTTGCTAAGAGTTGAAATAGATAATTGGCAGCCTGAGTAATTTGCTAATTACTTAATCCAATCTCTAATAGATTAAGTTGATTTCCTTTGGAAAACACTCAGGAAAAATAAATTAGTCAATGAAATTACACTGTAGTAAAATATATTATTTAAATATTTAAAATTAATTCACTTAAATTAGTGGCTTGAACTCAGATTCCTAAGATTAGTATTTGATCATAGATTTTATTATACAATTTAGAGCAAAAAGATTCCTTTAGTCTAAATGATACCAAGAGAAATTATATTATCCCAATGAAGCTTTCATATAGCAGTCTTATTATTCAATGTTTACTGATTTGTATGTTTCCAACATGTCATGTAAAATTAGGACTCCCTTTGTTCTGCTTAATCATGAAATAGTCCAGACTTACCCAGCCCTGGATTTGAGCATTCAAACAGTAGTCTCTAAGTCACTGATTGCTCACACTTAAAAAGGCTACATCCTTTCACAGAATCCTGAATATGTGTCTTTGCTGATGTGATTTTCTTGGAAACTTAGGTCATAATGTAAAAGATTTTCTCCCACTACATTATTTTTGTCCTTCCTCTGATAGGCCACATTTTCTATGTCCCAATCCAAATCCTCATAGATGCTTTTAACAACTGACAAACAACTAATCAGGTTAGACCACTAATCCAACGCAGCCAATGAAATCTTTTTGACAAAGAGTTATAGTTACATTAATTTGCCCTTGGTATACCATTTGGTCCTTTCAAAGCTATTTCTCTTTTCTGGGATTTTGGGTTTTTTTTTTTTAACTTTGGATTTTTGAAATGGCATGAGCCAATCAGGGAAGATAAAGGTCCATTTAACACATGAAAAACCCGAGTTGTAAAGGTCCAAAATGAAGCCTCCATCACTGAGTCCAAGGTCAAGCGGCAAGTTACTGTGCTTCAGGAACCACGTAGGGGTATCATGACACCTATACACCTATTCTTTGAAGCTATTTTCCAAAGCCCCATTTGAGTAGCAGAGTATTTCAACATATCTATAAACATCACTCACATTACATAAGTGACTCAACCACTGGGAGTCTGCCTGTGACTGTTGTTGATGGTAATCCATGATGGAGATGCTGCCACAGAAAGAATAAGCAGTGTATTGGACTACAGGATGCTGTTTTGTTGCTGTTTTATATGCAGGAAGGAAAGAAATTCATTCCAATATCTATCTGCTTTTTCAAAAAAAAGAAACTTTTTAAACCCTGTATTTATATACATATTTCCCTACCATATACATTTCCAAACCAATATCTTTAAGGAAGAACATTTTACCTATCAACTGTGACATGATAACTATTTCAGCTTTTCCCAAGCATTTTCCCATTATTTCTCCTCCCTCTAAATGAATGTATTATATTTTTCTATCATTTATAAGGGGCAATAAAAACACTATCCCATTGACTGGATGCAGGCATGCCATTTATTAAAATGGAGTTTATCTCACCTCTGGTTAGAATTTGTAGCCATCTCTTTTCTGGGGTTCATATCAGTCATTTTAATAAGTACTAGCCACTTGGGCTAACCTGAAGGTTGCAAGTTTATAGCGACTGTAAATCTATTAAGCCACAATTTGCACATAATAAAATGAAACAGCAAGCAGTTAAATGAAAAAGGCTCAATTCTGAGCGGCAGGAACATTTTCCAGGAAAAGTCCTCGAAAAGCCTCCTGCTACTGCCTCTCTGCCTTTGAGAAATTCAATCACGCTGATTGAGGAAACCTGGAGAGAGTTGGCTGTTCCTTCCTCCAGTTCATAATTGCCCTGTAGACCATTTAATCATCTGTAGATGAAACAAAGCGAGTGCTGTAGAGGGCCGGAAGCAAAGGCATGCGCTTATCAATTGCTTCCTACCACCCTGGAGAGCCAGCACCCAAGTGCTGAGCATCCTGCCGGCAGGCAGGGGAGCTGCAGGCAGACTGGATCTTCCGGTTGTCAGTACGGTGGCCTTCCTGAAAGCCTTGATTTTATTACAGTAAAGCACACACCGGCCAAGTTTTTAAGAGCTCAGTTCACAGTAGAGAATGAAGTCTTTCTACTTGCTGGAGAATGCAGATGGGCCTGGATAAGACTAGAAAGACCAGAACTTGCTGGGGACAGATATGACAAGAAGAAGCTGAAGAAATCCTGGCATTGACTAAGCAAAACAAAATGATTGTGTTCCTCTGAATGACCATCTGCAAATAACTTTCAATATCAGTAGAACATATATCTAGACTACAAATATTACGTGTAATATAAACAATCTGGTGCTCATATATGCATATTTGGGCACATCCCCAGAGAAACTGAGCTTTTTTGTTAGTGGTGGGTTTCATTGTCCAGTGTTAGTGGGTGACCCTGGCCTAGCACACAAAAGGTCTGGTCAGAAACTACATGCCCGATTTTATTAAGTAAGAAAAGAAGACAGACTGGCGAATGGAGACACACTGAAAACCAGAAAACCTGATACATCATGCTAATTGACTTGGAATATTAGTCTTTTGTAGAGCCATGGAATTTGTTTCCTCCTGAATATCGACAATGTTCCCAGCATAACATTAAGCCCTATAGGTAACTCTGTGAAGTTGTCATAAACCTCAATACTTAATTTAAAGGATGAATTTGGGTGAACAAAATGTTTACAAAAGAATTCCAGAAAGAATAGTTCCCTTGTTTGAAGCTGTCCATTGGATAATCACAAAATAATCTTCTGTGTTTTTTTCTTTTCTAAGCTTTTCTTGTCAGTGGGAAATTTTGAAAGAATTTTAATTCGGAAAAACACTCACTTCTGGCTAATGTGTGCCAATTAAGTTCTATTCATTGAGTCAACAGTTTTCTGTTACCTGTTCCTTCAGGTAGAACAGAGTCTGATAGTCCTGCCCTTTCCCAGGCTTCTGTGCAGAGCCCTTTGCTGCCTGCAAACAGTAGGGGCACCTGTTTTCTGAGCGAGGAAGGCCAGCATCTGAAATCTTAGGAATGGGCCTGCTTTTGAAAAAGGGGTGCTTGATAAGGCAGTCACGGTGATAGGCAGCAGAAATTTGATAATGAAAGGAGATGCCTAATAGATTAATCTGGTGAGATTTGCCAAAACACAGGGTTTTCTGGAAGATTATCCACACTCCCAACAGGAAGCTCTTTGTTTTGTGAAAAGTCCCCACTTATCATTGTATTCTTTATCTCAATAAGAAACATAATGGTTTGCTTGTTTACATGTATGGTAAGATATATTCAGAGCTGGGCTGTAGGGCTGTGAACTCCCTTTCATTTGAAATGTTTCCACCATGCAGGTTATTAACTAAGGGGGAACGAGCACTTGGACACATATAAAATTTAAATCTGCCTTGCTTAGATTGGCAGAAACGACTGTTATTTCATCCACTGGGAAAAGATTTTATTTCCTGCTCAAATACTTTCAGAGGAAAATTGCAAGCTCATTTGTAGCCATCATATATGAATGTGTATATGTTTTGAGAGCTAAGTGGTTTGTCTACAGAAATGGACTTCTTGCTGTCAACCGGTCCTTTTCCACTAATTTTAATTATTTCATTAGCTTGTCTGACTCCTTTTATTTGGTTCGGCTTACCGTGAAGTGTGACTTGTGCCTTTACATTATTTACATTGACCATGTAGTTCAAATCTGGCCCTTGATGCGTCTTGAACAGTACCACTTTGGTCTCTGGAATTGATTTTTAAATATCTCACACATCCGGCAGGATAGGACTCCCAAAGCCCAGTGCTCCTGCTCTGAAAATAAACAAAAAATATCCCCATGCCTGAGCACAACTTGATTAAAGCTCTCCTTACTCTTTTGTCTTTTTAAAAGTAAGCCCCTCTATTGATAGAACTCTTTTTGTGTGTGTGCTCATACAAAATAAAGCTTGCCAGAGCAAATAAATATCAGTAGAAACACAGAATTTTTGTATGCCATGCTCCCAGTATCTCCCTGCTGAGGTTCAAATGATTGCATCTGACTTTTAGTAAGACTAGCTAATATTTATTGGCTGATTATAATATTGTGGGCATCGTGCAGGGAAATTTTTAGGCATTTTTTTTCCATGTAATCCTCACAATTACTCTCCCTTTTACAGCAGGGAAAAGGAATATGAGAAGGTTGGTAATTGCCTAGGATTGCAAGTCTAGCAGTGACAAAATTAGGGCTTGAACCTAGGTGCTGGATCATTCCCAGTGTGTTCCTAACTCCTCCATTGGTTTACTTCTTAGGTCACCTGATTTCCCTTGGGACTCACTATTTCAGGAAACTGGGATTCAGGTAGGGGATGGTTATTCTTATGGTTGGTGAGAAAGGAATAATTCCCAACAGGAAAGTTTGGCGGGTGTGCAGAATCCACTATAGACTGTTCTTTTCTTCTGATCTTTCTGCTGATGTCAAAGGCTTTAGGCCACTGAATGACCTTCACCAACCAATAAATGTCATTACATCACATGTGCAAACAGGAGAGATAGGAGTACGTAGAAAATTATAAAGGAAAAACGAGGCTGGAAATCTGATAAACTTATCAAAAGAGAGTGAATCTCTAAAGAATTGTCTGTCTAGACCAAGTGACGGCTGCAAACAAAAGTGACTGGTTTGTGCAGCTGAAAATGTATCTGGCGCTGGGAAAAATGACCACCAGATAACACATGGCCAGGTAACATATGAAAATGGTATCTGCCTTCTTCAAATAGGTTGCAGAAGTTGAAAGCACTGGAAACCTAGTCTTTACATTTATAGTTTTTGTTTCATATTTTACTGTTGGTGGAGGCACATGTGGCTTTTCTCTTCTTTTCCAGTCCTCTAGTTAATCCAAATTGGGGCTATTCTTGTCAAAAAATAACTTTTCATGGGGGTATAAATCTATATTGCATATTTTGAAGTTACATTCAAGTGGTCAGCATGAGTCTATGACTTCAGATTGTTCAACTGCTTTCTAAGATCTTTCTTGATTAAAATCTTTACTTAAGGGTAAGATCCTGATATATTCTCATTTCTTCAGCATTTGCCATATACATATATATATATATATATATATATATATATGTTTTAAAAGTCCTTCTACTATTGAGTCATTTTGATCAATCGAAAATGGTAATTGTCAGTCATTTTATCTCATGGGCAGCCACACATATTTTCAGTCAGTTTATTTATTTAAGGAATACACCCCTCCCAGTTGTTTCTGAATGGAAATGTATGGCTGCGTGACCAGACCTGAAACCCGTGGTATTTCCTTTTCATAGATGTTAAAACACCATGCATAAGCAGGATTCCTCACCATCAAGCACCTTCATGGTTAATTAAATCTCCGCACAGAGACACACAGAAGACCCATGTCTCTGTGGTGTAGTAATGGAGTCCTAGGATAAACACAGGAACAAAATTGCTTGTTGGGCTTGGAATGTTTTCACTAGAAGCTGACTACTTCAAATAACTTATTTTCCTTGACCATAATTATTTACTTCGACTAGACTGATTTTATTTTCAGGACTAGAAATGGTCATGTACCCTCCAAAATATCTTAGCTATGAGGAGTCCCATAAAAACACACACACACACACACAAACCTTCACATTACATTCTGGCTGCACATTTATAGAAAGCTTTGAAGCACATGAGCGTCTCCATTTTAAAAGTCTTCTCTATTCAGTTTAAGTATTCAGCACAAACTACATGAGATAGGATTGTTTTGGTACTGTGAGGATTTAGTAGTTCTGCCTAGTGCAATGTCTTAGATGGCTTATTTTTACTATTGTTTATTATTTAAATTGTTTTTTTATTTGCCATATTTCCTAAATGTCTTTTCCTGCTCTGTGTTAATATATACATATTAACTCTATAGTAACAAAAACAAATTCAAAATACATTAAATGTAAGAACTGAAACCATAAAACTCTTAGAAGAGAACATAGACAGAACATTCTTAGGCATAAATCATAGCAAAAATTTTGGGGGGATCTGTCTCCTAAGGCAAAAGAAATAGAGGCAAAAATAAACAAATGGGACCTAAGTAAGCTTAACATCTTTTACACCAAAAAGGAAGCCATCAACAACAACAAAAAAGACTAATAAACTGGAGGAAATATTTGCAAATAATGGCTGACAACAGGTTAATATGCCAAATATATAATAGCTCATACAACTTAAAATCAAAAAACCAAACATATCAATCAAAAAAGTGGACAGAATACCTGAAGAGAAAAATTTTAAGGGGAATATTCACATGGAAAGATACTTAACATTGCTGATCATCAGGGAAAGGCAAATAAATCAAAATCACAGGAAGATATCATCTCATAACCTGTCAGAATGGCCATCACAAGTAAATAATATAAATAACAAATGTTGGCAAGGATGTGAAGAAAACAGAAACTTTGTACACTATTGGTGGGAATGTAAATTGGTCCAGCCACTATGGAACAGTGTGGAGTTTCCTCAAGAAACTGGGAATAGAACCACCATATGATCCAGCTATCCCACTCCTAAGTATATTCTGAAAAAATAGAAAACACTAATTTGAAAAGATATGCACACCCCAATGTTCACAGTAGTATTATTTACAATAGCTAAGACGTGGAAGAACACAAGTATCCATCAACAGGTGAATGAATAGAGAAGATATATACATGAATATATATACACAATGGAATATTACTCAGCCATAAAAAGAATAAAATTCTGCCATTTGCACCAATGTGGATGGACCTAGAGAGTACTATGCTTAGTGAAATAAATCAGAGAAAGACAAATCCTGTATATTATCACTTATATGTGAAACCTAAAAAATACAACAAACTAGTGAATATAACAACAACAAAAGAAGAAATGGACTCACAGATAAAGAGAACGAACTAATGGATAACAGTGGGGAGAGGGAGGAGGGGAAGGGCAAGATTGGGGTACGGGATTAAGAGCTATAATCACTTTGTATAAAATAGATAAGCAACAAAGATATACAGCACAGGGAAATATAACCAGGATTTTGAAATAAATGTAAATGGAGTATAATCTAAAAAAAATATTGAATCACTATGCTATACACCTAAAACTAATATAATATTGTAAATCACCTACACTTCAGTGAAAATAATAGAATGTTAGATTTTCCTAATGTATTTGAAGTAAGCCCCAAGTGCCCTAGACAACCTGAGCTGACATTTCTTTTCAGTACCAAGAGTAAGAGATCAGTCTTCTCTCAAAGATAGTGATATCTGAGGCATAGTAAGCAGATGGTTAAGTACAATAGAGTAAATATCCCTCTTGTATGTCAGTCTAGAGCTTGGGAGCCCACTAATACTATTTAAGTCAGGCAAATTTCTCAGTCCTTCTCAGGCATGAGTCCTATTTCTCCCAGTTCACAGACCCCTGAGGGCATGTACATTACACTTTCCAAATATATAAACACCCAAATTGTGTTAACAGGTGAGTAAGCAATGAGTAAGCATGAATAAGCAATGGGTGAGTAAGAAATATTCTTTATGAAATTATGCTCTACTGTCTTTTATTTATTCAATAAATTGGTTATATGCACACTGTGTGCCTTATAGTGAAGTTGATGCCCAGGAATTGTGAACTTCTGCTGAAAAAAATTAATTTTTAATGACAATTTCAGTGAAGGCAAGAGAAAAAGTCCTTGCTAAAACAACTCATCTGGGCAGGATCACCAGCTGGGATAGTGAGGCATTGATACTACCAGGAGACATGAGATTCTTCACCCAAAGCTGCTGAGACATATAAAGCAAAGCCCAATTGAGAAGTCTTATACCCAGTTGTTATAAGTAATGACCTACTGTAGTGACAACCCAACAAGACTCAGGGCAGACTTCTATTCAACAGCCCTGTGATATTCCAGGCCCTGTGCTTAGAGGCCATGCTATGCTATGCTAAGTCACTTCAGTCGTGTCCAACTCTGTGCGACCCCATAGATGGCAGCCCACCAGGCTCCCCCGTCCCTGGGATTCTCCAGGCAAGAACACTGGAGTGGGCTGCCATTTCCTTCTCCAATGAGTGAAAGTGAAGTCACTCAGTCATGTCCGATTCTTAGCAACCCCATGGACTGCAGCCTAACAGGCTCCTCCGTCCATGGGATTTTCCAAGCAAGAGTACTGGAGTGGGGTGCCATTGCCTTCTCCGTAGAGGCCATGAGAATTGCCCAAATCAATCAGATCAGACTTCCTGCTGTCAAAATCCTTATTGTCAACCAAGAAGATCTGAGTCACAGGGAGATTAAAGACATTTGTTGCACCATGTGCTGGGGAAAGGAAGGAATTCTTCACAGAGGAAATTATACTTGAGCCAGACCTTGAAGGAAAAGTCAAATTTATCAGGGAAAGTCAGGGATGAAGAACATCTCAGGCAGAGGAAAAGGTTTTTGACCCAGAGTGGGAAGGTGTGAGACTACAAGGTAAATCCAGAGGCAAGGCAAATTTATCATAGCGGGAATTCAGTGAGAGGAAAGGGCAAAGAAAAGAGGCAGAACAATGCTGCTAATTATCCATTAGTGGATTGCTGCTGCTAAGTCGCTTCAGTCGTGTCCGACTCCATGCGACCCCAGAGACGGCAGCCCACCAGGCTCCCCCGTCCCTGGGATTCTCCAGGCAAGAACACTGGAGTGGGTTGCCATTTCCTTCTCCAATGCATGAAAGTGAAGTCACTCAGTCGTGTACGACCCTCAGCGACCCCATGGACTGCAGCCCACCAGGCTCCTCCGTCCATGGGATTCTCCAGGAAAGAGTACTGGAGTGGGTTGCCATTGCCCTCTCCATTAGTGGATTAGTGGATGGCAAAAATAGCTGTGGTCCTTCCTATACCAAGTCTATGTAAGCATAAAATCAAATATGCCCTCCTGCAAACTTTATTGTTGCCTGTGGGGTTATAACTTCTGCTATTTCTGCCACAGAATATTTGAGCAGTATGTGTCTATGAAAATGGGCAATCTTGAGCTAAAACCTAACTATATCAGTTCTGTGTTTTTGCCTGACAAATTACCCAAAACTTAGCTATTTAAAACAACAAAAAAGTTGTCTTGCCATTTTTCTAGGTCAGAAGTCAAGACATGGCATGACTGGATTCTCTGCTCAGGGTCTCACTGGGATGGAACATACGGCCAGTGCTGCTGTTCTCATTTGAGCCTCAGAGTTCTCTTCCAAGTTCATGACTATTGGCAGAACTTATCTTCTTCAATCAGCAGGACTGGCATTCCCACTTCTTTGCTGACTCTTAGGCAGGGGACACTCAGTTTCTAGTGGACACACACACACATAGCCATTGCCTGACCTTCTGTATCTTCAAGCCAGCAACAGAACTTCAAATCCTTCTCATGCTTTGAATCTCTGATTTCTCCTCCACCAACTGAAAACACTGCCTACTTTTAGAGGGCTCATGTGATTATATTAGGCCCATCCAGGTAGTCCCCCATTTTAAGATCTGTTGTGCATATCACAGAACCTAAATATGGGATCAAAATTCATCCTATTCATAGAAAGTATGCAGTGTGTATACTGCAGGCTGGGACATCTTGGGAATTTTTATTTAGCATTCTGCCTACCACAATGAGCCACTATAATGGCTGTGACTCAGCTTAGTGCAGACAAAGAAGGCAATGAACATTTAAAAGCTCCTCTATATTACCACTCGCCCCTTAAACTTTATCCCACTGGCCTATCATTCCTAACCCTGAAGCTCTCCCACTGGTTTTACTCTTCTAGGTTAACCCACAAACAAGGGAATACTGTCTCTAGAGCTCACACGATAATAGCTTGGGCATCCCTTTCTTTGGCATCTCTCTTAAGGGCATAGTTACATGCATTGATCTAATAGAGTCACTATTACCAATGAGGATGCTCTAGTAGATGCTATTGTTCCTGACTGCCATTCATCCATTACTCTTTTTCTGGCAAGAACATCATTATTTTCCTTTAGGGAACCATCTCTCCTCAACTCTAAGTCCACGGAATTTGGGTGGAAATAATCCCCTGCCTTGATCCACTTTGGGTTTCCTAGATGGGTCATTTTGGACTTCCTAGTGGTAAAGAATCCACTTGCCAATGTAGGAGACGCAGGAGCCATGGGTTCAATCCCTTGATCAGGAAGATCCCCTGGAGAATGAAATGGCAACCCACTGTAGTATGCTTGCCTGGGAAATTCCATGGACAGAGGAGCCTGGCGGGCTACAGTCCATGGGGTTACAAAAGAGTCAGACACAACTTAGCAACTAAACAACAACAATCCTCTCCCTTGTAATAATAATATTTGGACCCAGACCTGCCTGTAAGAGTACAACCACTCTGTAGGCACATTGATTTTCTCAGGGCTGTGCCTATAACCCAGGCTGAGCCAACCAATGCCAATAAGTCCTGAACTTTCACTAAATCTGTAGAAAATGAAGCTCTCTTTCATTGGTGATAGAATGCTTCAAGCAGAGTTTCTTAACCTCAACTCTATTGACATTTGAGCTGCCTCTATTGACATTTGAGGCACACTCCTTTGGAATGTTTTACCTTTTGGATGCCAACAGCACTGCCCATCCCTGTCCCCACGTGTGACAATCAAAAATGTCAACACACTTTGTCAAATATTCCTGGGAGGCCAAACTCACCTACTATTAAGAAATTCTGGTCTAGAGATACTGTGTCTAATAAGTCACCAAGAGGAGAGAGACTTTTTGAAAATTAAACTAATACAGAGAATAGAGACGGGCAACTCCTGATGACATGAGTTGAGCACTTTTGAACCTTTTCTGACTAGATATACCATAGGCTTTTTAGTGATAGGCAACAATTAATTTCTTCCTTTGCTTAAGCCTATTTGTTTTAGGTCATTTGTTTTTGTTAAGCATTTTGGATAACGTAAAGCCTGAGGGAAAAAGAGGCTGAGAAATCAATTTTAATCAATTCAGGTAATGGGAGCCTAGGTCAAACTCTTAGGAAACTGAGCTTCTTAAAAGTAAGGAGTATAGAATCTGATGTTAAACTTCATCAAATTCATAATGCCATCTTTTTCTCGCCTGGAATGCTTCATATCAAATTTGTCTTCATAGGCAAGTAAGTCATAACTGCCTGATTGATAAATGTTATATAGCCTCTAAAAGGAGAAATTGCCCTAAAGATGTACCAAAGAGCATATTCAGTAGGACTCTTTCAGATGCAAGTTACAGAAACAAACCTCCAATTAGCTGAAAGCAATGTATTTAATTACACACACACACACAAGGCAAAAAAAACAAAAAAGCAAAACAAGAAATAGAGCACCAGAGGTTGGGAAGGCTAGAGATGGAGCTGGTCCCAGGATACATGAAGCCATTCTCCTCACTTTCCCCCAATCTCTGCTGCTCCCTGCATGTGGATTTCATGAAATAGCCTTTTAAAATGACACAAGATATAGCTGCCCATGATTTTATTTTATCTTCCAGCTACAGAGGCAGGACCTCTGCTTGTCTATCTCAAATTTAGACCCTTGGCCCAGTGAACTGACTTGGATATGGTATCTTTCTTGGGTTAATCAGTCAACTGTGGCTAGTGGATGGACTACCTCGAAGGGCTCATGTTATCTCTAAGTGGTGGTGTGGGGTCATATAAGGACACAGTGGGCTTTCCTGGTGGCTCAGATGGTAAAGAATCTGCCTATAATATAGGAGACCCAGGTTCGATCCCTGGGTTGGGAGGATCCCCTGGAGAAGTGACTGGCTACCCACTCCAGTATTCTTGCCTGGAGAATTCCATGAACAGAGAGCCTGGCGGGCTACAGTTCATGAGGTTGCTACAAGTTGGACATATAAGGACATGGCAAATCCCTGTAGTCACCATGTGGACTGGGGTGGGGAAGTGGTGTCCTGGGAAGGAATGTCAAGCAGTGGTTTTGGAGAGAGATCATTTCCAGGAAATGTATTTGAAACTTTTTCCTTGAAGTCCAAGCAATTAACATTAGGTCTGACTATACTTATATTGTTTCTTCAAGGTTACTTGAGTTCAGTTCATTAGCAACTTGGAGAGAGCATAATGATCTTGAGATGCACAGTCCAGTGAAACTAAATTGAAAAAAGAAAGAAAGAAAAAAACAAGGCTTCCTCAAGCACACAGCACAACCTCATTAATGGTGGCCCTGTGAAACACATTTTATAGGTATAACTGATGGGACCCAGACCAGGCATTGAAAGCGGTATCTGTGAGCAGGTGCAGGTATCAGAGCCTCCTGGCTCTCTGGACAGCTTCATTGTTTGTAGACCTTTAGCTGGGGCTAGAGCCTGGTGCTCTGTTGACGCCAGAATCTGTCTGCCAGGTTCCCCAAGGACTCGCTGGATTTCTGGATGCACTACAAGTCTCCCCTGTGTTAGTGTAGTTGAGAAACTTTTCCATCTTATTTTTTTTTTCTTTTTCTTTTTGTAAACCCAGTTACACAATGGCTGGGGCTGGAAAGAGGCAGAAGGAAGCTGCTGGCTTCCATGGAACTCTCTAGTTTTCCTCGGACAACAATAAAACATCCCAGGATTGTGGGTTCGTGTCCCATCTGAGTCACACCCAGATTAGTTTGGGCTTCCCTGGTGGCTCAGATGGTAAAGAATCTTCCTGCGATTCAGGAGACCTGGAGTCGATCTCTGGGAAGGGAAGATCCTTTAGAGAAGAGTATGGCCACCCACTCCAGTATTTTTACCTGGAGAATTCCATTGACAGCAGAGCCTGGTGGGCTACAGTCCATGGGGTCACAAAGAGTTGGAAATGACTGAATGACTAACACTTTTACTTTCAAACCTCCAAGCTGATTCACATCACCTAATAAAGATCATTCGCTATGTCAAAGCCTTTGACTGTGTGGATCACAATAAACTGTGGGAAATTCTTCAAGAGATGGGAATACCAGACCACCTGACCTGCCTCTTGAGAAATCTGTATGCAGGTCAGGAAGCAACAGTTAGAACTGGACATGGAACAACAGACTGGTTCCAAACAGGAAAAGGAGTACGTCAAGGCTGTATATTGTCATCCTGCTTATTTAATTTATATGCAGAGTACATCATGAGAAATGCTGGGCTGGAAGAAGCACAAGCTGGAATTAAGATTGCCAGGGGAAATATCAATAATCTCAGATATGCAGATGATACCACCCTTATGGCAGACAGTGAAGAGGAACTAAAAAGCCTCTTGATGAAAGTGAAAGTGGAGAGTGAAAAAGTTGGCTTAAAGCTCAACATTCAGAAAACGAAGATCATGGCATCTGGTCCCATCACTTCATGGGAAATAGATGGGGAAACAGTGGAAACAGTGTCAGACTTTATTTTTGGGGGCTCCAAAATCACTGCAGATGGTGACTGCAGCCATGAAATTAAAAGGCGCTTACTCCTTGGAAGGAATGTTATGACCAACCTAGATAGCATATTCAAAAGCAGAGACATTACTTTGCCAACAAAGGTCCATCTAGTCAAGTCTATGGTTTTTCCTGTGGTCATGTATGGATGTGAGAGTTGGACTGTGAAGAAGGCTGAGCGCCGAAGAATTGATGCTTTTGAACTGTGGTGTTGGAGAAGACTCTTGAGAGCCCCTTGGACTGCAAGGAGATCAACCAGTCCATTCTAAAGGAGATCAGTCCTGAGTGTTCTTTGGAAGGAATGATGCTGAAGCTGAAACTCCAGTACTTTGGCCACCTCATGCGAAGAGTTGACTCATTGGAAAAGACTCTGATGCTGGGAGGTATTGGGGGCAGGAGGAAAAGGGGACAACAGAGGACGAGATGGCTGGATGGCATCACTGACTCGATGGGCGTGAGTTTGAGTGAACTCCGGGAGTTGGTGATGGACAGGGAGGCCTGGCGTGCTGCGATTCATGGGGTTGCAAAGAGTCGGACATGACTGAGCAACTGAACTGAACTGAACTGAACAAAGATCATGGGTGGACAATTTTTTATTTTGATGACTTCTGAGCCTTGATCGTGAAAACTCAGCAGTAATTGGAAGGAAGAAAGAAAGCAAAGACCTTAGTTCTTCCACCTATGCTTACTACATGCACAGAGGTCAACACCAGTGGTTAGAAAGCTTGTACATGATGGAGCACGTGTGCATGCTAAATCGCTTCAGTTGTGTCCAACTCTTTGCGATCCTTTGGACTGTAGCCCACCAGGCTCTTCTGTCCATGGGATTTTCCAGGCAAGAATAGTGGAGTGGGTGGCCATGTCCTCCTCCAGGGCATCTTCCTGACCCAGGACTCAAACTTGAGTCTCCTATGTCTTCTGCATTGGTAGCACGTTCTTTACCACTAGCGCCACCTGGGAAGCCCCAGTGACAGAGTAGCAAACACTAAATCTTTCTTCTGCTACAGTGTAAGAGTTTGATAAGGATTCTAGGCTAAACCAGAGCCAAAAGAAATTTTAAAAACCCAGGCCAACCCTCAGAGCCAAACAGAGAAAAATATGTTATTCTTCCCTCCCAACTTGTGGAGATAAATGGTACACAGATAAGGGGTCCAGATAGTATTTTCTGCACCTCAGCTCCTGGATCTGTTTTTACTTCTCTGCAAAATGTTTCTGAGGTAAATTAAAGTTAAAGGAAAGGCACAAATCTAATCTGTTGGCCTGGTTTTGAAAGTCTTAGACATATTCGTCTGAACAGTGATTTACAAACATTTTTCTCCTCTAGTGGTTCCACATGTAACATCATTCAAAACTCCAAAATCTAAAACAGAGAACTGGGAGCTGTTGGCGGACATGAAGGTGGGAGGCCTGGGGTTCCTCATGCCTGGCTTCCCCTCTCCCTTGGGATTCCACAGAAAACCAGGGATCCAAGTCACTCTTAAATTGAGTACCTGGACAGAAGGCACACCGTGGTCATTCCTAGACGCTTGAAAGAAAGATCAGGGCTAGATTCTCAGGTGGTGCTGTAGAGCCGTCAAGCCTGCCCTGGTGTCGCTGATATGGAGACGGTCATGCCATGGTCATGAAGATGCTATTGGGAGATGGAAGCCACAAAGGGAGACATGAAAATGGGGAGTGGACCACCTACAAAAGCAAGCTGGCCAATTTCCCTTGTCATGAAATTAGGCTAAATGTGCAAAGAAGCAGTAATTGACAGTCCTTCCCACCTCTAGGAAAGTACAGAAAGATATTGATCTGAATCCAGCCCTGAATCCACTCACTCTCTGGAAAAATAAAATCTTTGTCCCAAAGACTGAATACAAAGGGTGGAAGGATTGACAGCCCCCTCAATATGATAGACATGGTAAGTTGAGCCCCTGCTTTCAAAGTAGGCTTTCCCCGAGGTCCCAGCTATCTGGCAGCAGTGAATTCAGATTGAGATGATGGGGCTACAATCTAAGGGCTTTAGTAGGATTTGTGGATCAACTTGCTGCCTAATGGCTCAGTTCCTCTGAACTCTTAAGAAATTAAATCTGATGTATATAAAATCTTATAAGAACAATTTCTTGCCTTTTTTTTAAGAACATTGATTCAATCAGCTAAAAATGCAAAATGTTAAGTTCTAATCCAATTGCATGTTAAGTTCAATTCAAAATTTAAATCCAAATTAGGATATCATTTGCAAGGCACATTCATTTTCCCCTGCAACATCCTTGGAAGGTAAATAGCTGATAACTGCTACGTATTTGCTCATATTTATCATACCTAAGACAGAATTCCTTGTTTTTCTACCCACATGCTCTCACTCCATTCCTCATCCTAACATTTCCCCTAGTTATTTATGTAGAAACTGAAAATCATCCTTAATTTCTCTCTGTCTTTAATACCCACATTCAGTGAATTAGCAAATCTTGTCAGTATTACATCCAATATATGTTCCTAATCTGACCCCATCTTTATTTTAATTAATTAATTAATTTTTGACTGCTCTGAGTCTCAAGAGAACTTTTTCTCTAGTTGTGGCAAATGGGTTTCTCATTGCTGTGGCTTTTCTTGTTGCAGAGCCTGGGCTCGAGGGCACGCCAGCTCCAATAGTTATGGCTCCTGAACTGTAGAGCACAGGCTCAGTAGTTGCTGGCATATTTGCCCTGAGGCATGTGGGATCTTCCCGGATCAGGGATTGAACCTGTGTCCCCAGCATTGGCGGTGGATTCTTAACCACTGGACCACCAGGGGAGTCCAATCTGATCACTTCTTGGCCCCTCCAAAACTCTAGTCTGAGCCATCATCATCTTTGGTATCATCTTTGGTTTCCATGCTGCCTACCCTTCATTCTCCAATTAGCAGTTAGAGTGATCTTCTCAAAGCTTAAGTCAGATCACATCACTTTTCACTAACCTCCATTAAATCTCCAAATGGCCCATAATACCAAGAAAAATTCTGAATTATTCACCATGCTCTAAACTTCCTAGTAATCTAGCTTTTGAACTTACAACAAGTGTTAGATTAATTTCTGTCCAGTCCTTGAAGGTATAAAATGCTGAATGTAGATGCTATTGGTAGTTATTGAGCATGCACACATAGATAGACCTGTAATTATGTTCCCAATTTTTTCCTAAGCCTTCTGGAGAGAAAATGCAACAAGAAATGAAAGATTAAGGAGTCTTGAGGATATTCAGTTTCCTGATTCCTGTTGTTCCTGAAGCCTAGGTCCTTTCCTATCATTCATAGGATTTCAGTGTTCAAGTCTTTATTGGCTGCTTACAGGCAGTTCCTATCAGGTTCATGTTGATTTTATAATTTACAACCAAAATAATCTCAAGTAAGAGAGGAGTAGGTGTGTATGTGTGTGTGTGTATATTGGTGTGCTTGTGCTGAATGTCTAACATTGAATGCTTGCTGCTGTTGGTGTCCAATCACTCAGTCATGTCTGAGTCTTTGCAACCCTTTGGACTGTAGCCCACCAGGCTCTTCTGTCCATGGGATTTTTCAGGCAAGAATACTGGAGTGGGTTGCCATTTACTTCTCCATGGGATCTTCTCAAACCAGGGATCAAATCTGCATCTCTTGGGTCTCTTGCATTGGCAAGGGGGTTCTTTACAACTAGCATCACCAGCATGGAGGTCTTCTGAGCCCAGCCCATTTTTTCAGCCTCATCTCCTGTCATTTTGTACCTTAAGCACGGTGTTCTCATAAGACTGAAGTTCATGCAGTTTTCTAAATATTTCCTGCTTGTATTTTGGCATGTGTCTCATCCCTAGGTGGGGGACTCTTCTCTACTATCCTACTTTTCCACTCCTCTTGTGCTGTGCTGTGCTTAGTCACCCAGTTGTGTCTGACTCTGAGACGCCATGGACTAGCCTGCCAGGCTCCTCAGTCCATGGGGATCCTCCAGGCAAGAATTCTGGAGAGGGTTGCCATGCCTTCCTCCAGGGGATCTTCCCAACCCAAGGATAGAGCCCGAGTCTCCTGCATTGCAGGTGGATTCTTTACCAGCTGAGCTACCAGGGAAGCCCTCTCTCCTCTTGTATGCATATATAATTGACTAAGGCAGAATCAACTTTCAACACTTAACTCAGGTATCACTTCCTCCAGGAAGTCTTCTCTGATACCCAGAGATATCCTTTGTGTGTTCCATTTCTTAGTCCTGACACTTACCACACACTGTTATAATTACTGCAAATTTCTTAGGACAATGACAGTGTCATTCATCTTCGCATCCCTCATTCCTAGGACAGTTACTAGAACAGGTAGTAAGTCTTCAACAATGTTTCATGGGTTGATGAATGGATCAATGAATAAGAGAAGTACTGAGTGGGTGGCTGTATTAGGATGCCTCTAAATCTCTACTCCCTTTCTGTGATAGTTCCACCCACACTTAAGTGACCACTGGATTATCATATGCAGTCCTTTAAAATTGAGAGAGGGCGAGAGAGTGGGACTGAAGGTGAAGACAAGCAGGTTCCCCAGGATGTTTACACACTGCATCAACACTCACTGCTGTCTCGAGCTTTTCCTCAAGGTGTGCATATACACCAGTACCTCCTGGAACACATTTACTGTGATCTCCTAATACATTTTACCTGGGATCCAGCATCCCCTGCAACATACCAATTCATCTATTCACTCTGCCAACCATTGTCCAATCACATATCAAACAGCAACAATGTGCTGGACAGGATGGTAACCTTGTAGATATAAATATGAATAGTTCAGCATCACTGCTATTATGACAATATTTTAGAGGAGATAACCAACTCTTGTCCTGGCTAATTTCCTAGCAAAGATGGAAAATACCTCTTACAGTTCCCTACAGAAAGAGGGTAGGAGTTCTTTGGGCAAAAGAACAGTTTCCTCCACTCTTCCTGATACATGCACATGCTTCCACCACCATCTCTTGGATTTCCTTCAGTCTCTTCTTTCACTACAACAAATTGTAGTTGAAGCCCCACCCTTAGCCTGCACCACATTGTCCCCCTACACAGGCACAGGTATTCACACCTGCTCCAGCTGGTCAACCAGGCTGCTCATATGGAACTCTAACTGGAGCAGGATGGTGGTTTTACAATTGACCAGAGGCTGAACTGTGTTGAATAGATGGAAAGCCTGATGGGGGAATATGCCAATACTAAGAGAGACTTTGAGAAGCTGAAGAGAGAAAAGCTGAACCATATGGTTACAACAGAGAACTTCTTTCTCTGTCATCTTCCTTGGGGCAACTACCAAGCAGAGAAATAAAAGTTTAATGAAGACACACAACCATTGTGGATTGAAGTTATCCACTAAAAGACATCTGGAGCTATTAGCTGTCCATGGAACAAGGTGACAAAAGCCATAATTCTCTACAAGGACTCTTGTATGAAAATAGAATGGATGGATGAAAGGATGAGCAGATATATGAATAGACTGACAGATGGATAGATAGATAATAGATTTATATCTTCTTCATTTTAAAAAAATATTTTGTCACCTTTTAAATCTATTGTATATTATCATAATATGATATGCTTATATAGCTCAGCTGTCTCCATATTGTGACAAATATTGAAAATGAGCAATTAACCTTTCAATTGTTCCATTGTTCCTAATCTTAGTGATGCTTTTACAATAATCTCTTCTTTCAAATATATTTAGTTTAAGAAACTTGGCTTTATTTTGGCATAATAGGAAATCAAACAGCATTTTAGGACTCTCTTGCTAATCATATGAAATGACAAATAAACTGCCTGGCATGGTGTCCATTAAGTTCAGGATCATTCCTTTCAACCCTTAAGTAAGCAAGCCATGATTGTGTTGTAGATGTCGATGAGAATTAATTAGTAGTTAGGAACTAAATATTAAAGCTTCCTTACCATTCCTTATGATGATTTAAATATCTAGATATGCTTTCCCTCCCATTGTTATGGATTCCCTGCAGTCAAATTTTCTGGGGACCAAATTATGGTTCTGCCATTTTTCAGCTGTGAGACTCCTCCCCTCTTCTGTCAAGTCACTTAATGCCTCTAGAGCTCAGTTTCTTTGTCTGTGAAGTAGAGACAGTAAGAGATAAAGATGTTATCTTTTTCTTTTATCATAAAGAAAATAGTAAGACATTCAATGGATATGAGTTTGGGCAAGCTCTGGGAGTTGGTGATGGATAGGGAAGCCTGGCGTGCTGCAGTCCATGGGGTCACAGAGGGTAGGACATGACTGAGCAACTGAACTGACTGAAGAAATTTAAGGGCTTACAGAAGTGTTCTGCATGTAGTGAATACTCTCTAATACAGAAGTCTGGTCTTTCCAGCTCTAAACTGGAGAAGAATTGAATTCTTTATCAGAAAAACAACTGAACATTTGGAATGTATCAGCCACAGCTTATAGACTAGAAACCACACATAGGTAATGCCACAACATAAATAAGGCAACGATTTGAGCTTCGTATAATTCTTTTATAAACTTCATGGGATTCATTAGCTTCAGGTCTCTAAAATCAACAATTAGCATTTTAGGAATATGTAAAAATTGCCTAATGCAAGTATAAAACAGCCTTTCCTACCTTCTTTATGATGGTTTATGATTGTGGAATTGAATATCAGCCAAATGTTATCAATCCAAAAGTAATTTAGGACCAGCCCAAAATATGTAACATGGAAATATTACATGCAACTCAAAAGTAAATTAAGTTGTTTTACAAGAGTGAAGGGGAACTCCAGAATCTGGATTTTTTTTTAAATTAGAAAGAACTGTTAGGGGTTATATGAATAATAATAAGCAAAGCAGGGGCTTTCCTTGTGGCTCAGATGGTAAAGAGTCTCCCCCAGTGTGGCAGACCTGGGTTTGATACCTGGGTTTTGAAGATCCCTTAGAGAAGGAAATGGAAACCCACTCCATTATTCTTGCCTAGAGAATTCCACGGACAGAGGAGCCTGGCAGGCTACAGTCCATGGGGTCCCAAAGAGTTGGACATGACTGAGTGACTAAAACACACAAGCAAATCAGAGTACACGTCATCTGTTCTTGGAATTACCACAAAAATATGCTAGATTATTTTATGATTAGCAGTGAAGCAAAGATAAAACAAAGAAAATACAATCAAGAAAGTGATTTATAAGCAAAAAATGAAATGCGTAACTTCTACACTTGCAACATATACATCTTGAGGTTCACATTTGCATTTCAAATAAGCATGAGATCACATTGGTTTTCCAAGCTTGAAGATGTCCCAGCACAGGGTGTCGACGAAAAATATAGTCACAACCTGAAAATAGAGAGTTATTTAATTTGGTGGGAATGTTTAGGACTCAGAGCTTGGGAGACAGCATCTCAGTAGCTCTGAGAAAACTGCTCCAAGGAGGCAGGAGGGGAAGTCAGGACATATACAAGTTTGCAACAAATGGAACAAGCAGTCTGAACATCAAAAATCAGGTATGAAGTTAAGGAATTTAGCATTCTCTGTATGGGAAGGTGCATGCCTCTGGGCTCACTGAATTCATTCCTTCCATATGCACCTCAGCTATCTTAGGCCAATCCTGTTTCCTTGATCCCCTTAAGGAGTGGCAGATTTGCTACTTGCATTCCCCCAGCTCCTCAGCAATCACCATGAGGGGTGGCAGCATCCACTGGATCCCAGTTTTGGGAGCCCTCATTCACATTTGAAGGCCAGAGATCGCTGATGGCTCTGATATTTTTTGTTTATTTATATGGCAGGAGATATTTTCATTTCACAGTGTGATGTCCCTCTTTTTTGAATTGTTGTTCAATTTCTTGGTTGTGTCTGACTCTTTGTGACCCCATGGACTGCGGCATGCCGGGCTTCCCTGTCCTTCACTGTCTCCTGGAGCTTGCTCAAACTCATATCCATTGAGTCAGAGATGCCATCCAACCATCTCGTCCTCTGTCATCCCCTTGTCCTCCTGCCTTCAATTTTTCCTAGCATCAGGGCCTTTTCTAATGAGTCGGCTTTTTCAAATTAATTAGTAATTTGGCTGTGCCGGGTCTTCCTTGCTGTGCAGGTTTTTCTCTATTTGCGGCAAGCGGGGGCTACTCTCTAGCTGTTGTGCACGGGCTTCTCATTGTGGTGGCTTTCCTTGCTGTGGAGCATGGGCTCTAGCACATTTAAGCTTCAGTATTTGTGGCACATGGGCTCAGTAGTTGCCAGGCCTGGCACTAGTTGTCCCACGGCATTTGGGATCTTCCTGGATGAAGAATTGAAACTGGTGTCTCCTGCATTGGCAGGCAGATTCTTTCCCTCTGAGCCACCAGGGAAGCCCCAGGGTGATGGCTCTTGAAGAAATTAGAGGACACATTCCGTGTGTGCTTGCAGCCATGTGGGTAGCGTGTCCCGTGGAATAATGGCAGTGTGGGGTCTCAACTGTTAGATCAGTTTGCGACACACAGTGCTGTGCAGCTCAGAGCTCATCATTATAAAGGGTAAATAAGACAAGGAGCCTTTTTATTTTTGTCCGAACTCTCAGGTTTTCATATTAGCAAGCCTTAATAGCACAAGCAAAGAAGAAACCAGGAGAGAATTTGCTCAAAATAGCACAGAGAAGAGGAAAAAAAAAATCCTGGAAGCAACAACAACAAAAGCCCTTTTCTTTTGGCCCTGTTACCTCGCTTCCCCGTTTCTGTATATTTTAACTTTTATTCTGTTTATCAGTTTCTATCTAAAAAATAATGTCTGAGCCAAATTTTCATCCTATGTAACTCTATGAGGATTCTCTTTTGCTTTCTTAGAGTCTAATTCTCCCATGGCGTTGCATGAGATGTAAATCTGACCCTAAGGGAGTATTCTTTCAGTGAGAGGAGAAACTGCCTTTCAGGGCAGCATGGTATCATTTAAATTTTTTTTTTAATGTAGTCTTTAAGGGAGATATAAAATTTATAAGTGGTAATGATATCATTTTAATCATTTCAAGCTAATAGACCAACACAAAATGAGGGTGTTTTCTTCTTAAGTGAGTTTAATCAAATGCAGAGTTTGGGAGTCTCCAATTTAGAGATACTTCTCCAAATACTCACTCTTCTTGCTGAGTCACTGTGGTTTTCCTGGAATGGGTTTCTGAGGGTTGGAACTCACATGGGGTAGCATTTTTTTTCTGTCTTAAAGAGCTTTTTAGACACCCCCCTTCCCATATCCAACTCTTTCTCTGATTCCACTTGCTCTCCCACGTCACAAGCCTGAAGACATGCCTCCATGAACAACCTGCAGCATTATGTGGCTTCATCTCTTCCTGGTTCACCAGACAGAACTCTTCCTGGAGACAGCAATGAGAGGGATGGCAAGCCAGGCTATGGAGATTCAACCTAGTCTCAGTAAGATATTCATCTCCATGCCCATGTACATTGTGTACTAATGATTTTTTTTTTCCCCTTACCACTATAAAGATTTGATGTTAACCAATTCTATGACTTTAATGCAGGTATACCTTCTCAGTTAGTAAAATTTGGGCTGTTTTTTTCTTTTTTTGGGGGGTGTGGTGTTTTTAAGGAACTGATCAACTTTTGATCAACTGTTGATCAACTGATCAACAGTTATAAACTGGCAGGTATACCTTGCCAGTTAGTAAAATTTGGGCTGTTTTTTTCTTTTTTTGGGGGGTGTGGTGTTTTTAAGGAACTGATCAACTTTTGTCAGCAATACTTGCTTTCCACGAAAATATACTATTTCTTCAAAAGGACCAGAGAATGACTTTTTGGCAAGTATGGCTTTCTGGTTAAATAAAAATTGAAAAAGGGAAAAAAGAGAAAAGAAAGACAAATAGGCTATGGATACAATTAATGCATAGGATTTAGTCTCTTTTCCTTTAAGACACAGATACCTTTTCTCTCTTGTACTCTAGAATAGTGCTCTCCAATAGAACTTTCTATGGTGAAATATTTTGTCTGCACTAATACAATTGCCAGTAGCCAAATTTGGTTGCTGAACATTCAAAATGTGGCAAAATATAATTGAGGAAATGAATTTGTTTTGGGGAGGTTTTTTTTGGCTGCACTGGATCTCTGTAGGGGGACACCGGCTCCTCTTTGCTGTGCGCTGGCTTTCTCTAGTGGCGATAACCAGGGGCTACTCTCTAGCTGTGGTGCTCAGGCTTTCGTTGCAGAGGCTTCTCTCATTGCAGAGCATGGGCTAGGATGCCCAGGCTTTAGTAGTTGTGACTCATGGGCTTAGTTGTCCTGCAGCATGTGGGGTCCTAGTTCCTGGACCAGGATCAAACCCATGTCCCCTATACTGGCAGGTGGATTCTTAACCACTGGACCACCAGGGAAGTCCCAGAGGAAATGAAGTTTTAATGCTATCTGATTAATTAAAATTAAAATTCAAGTCGCCCTACCTCACACTACTTTGGATAGTACCATTCTTGAATCTTGGGTTTTGTAATGTTGAGTTCATTTTTATTGTTCCCATTAGGGTAATAGATATTTGCACTTCCTCATATTATTTTCAAATCTGATTGCCAAAGATAAAACACAAACATTTGGAATTACCTTCTTTTTATATATCCCAGGGAGAAAATGTTCTATATCAGCCTCTCTAAAAACTTACCCTATTGATGAAAGTTCATTCACCTTTTATTTATTTGGAAGACAGTTTATTAAATGAAGATAGGAAAAAGCCAAGCATGATCTATTGTCTGGGAAACCTGGCTCCTAAGTATGGTTTTGGTCTTTTCAATGTAAAATTACTATAAGGTCAAATTTGATTTGTATTTGTTAGCTAACCACTTTTTGATTTTTAATTGTTCCTTACTGCTCTAACAGTGCCTTCAGGGTCCATGCTGTAGGAACAAGTCATAATAAATTCCTTCCAGCATTTCTAGAATTTTAGTAACTGCTCTTGGAATGTACCCAAAACATATTAGCATTGCACCAAAGTCTACCCAACCTTGGGTTACAATAGAACCACCCATGTTTTTTCTGAATGCTTTATAATTTATGATATAGAATACAATTTTAGCAAAATTATAATAAAGGTATTTATGACCTAATTGATGACATTCAAAATAAATGAATTTGAAGAAAATAGATAGGTATATTACTGAAATACCTGATTTTAGTCATTCAGATATTTCAGTTTGTGAAAGTTGTAGTGAGCTCAATCATGTAAAAACCTACAATTTGATATGTTAAGGGTTAGTATTCCCTACAAATATCACTTGATGGGTTATTAGTGCTTTGTTTAAAATATTGAGCACCATTTAAGATTTATGTTAACTACTGTAATAACATACTTTCTAATAGATACAATTTTAGATAAACTTAAAAATAAATCAGGAAGGACTCCTTAAGACTACACCCATACCTATGGTAATATTAAAATTTGTGTGTAGGTAAAAACAAATGCTGAGAAAGAGTAGTCTTTAAAAGTATCTTTAGAGACTTCCTTAGTAGTCCAGTGACTATGAATCCACACTACCAGTGCAAGGGGCCTGGGTTCCATCCCTGGTTAGGGAACTAGATCCTGCGTGCCCCAACTAAAAACTCCATGTGCCACAACAGAAACTGAAGATCCCAAATGTTGCAACTAAGACCTTGCACAGTCAAATACATGTTTTAAAAATTATTTTAAAAGTTTATTTAATTACACTTGGAAAAAAAATCTCAGTATCAACAACATATAATATTAAAAACACAAGTCTGATAAAGTAATAAGTAAAATAATAAAGAAGAAAGTAATGAATATTTATTTGCTAAAATAAAATGATGTATTTAAAAGGAGAGGGCAAATATTTTTTTTTCTTAATCTTCCTTCGATCATAGCTGAAATACAGTAAGAATTCTAACTAGGGAAACATAGATGATATTAAACATGATAATCTGAACAAAATAAATCACAAAAGATGGGGGAAATGATACCCACGTGGATAAATCTTTTTGATACATTACTAGGATCTAGCTATTAGAGAGCTAACCTTGACATTAACCGTTACCTCCATGCTTAGATGTTTCTGGAGAGATAAAACATAAGACCAGGAGTGGTTTTCAGATATTGGACACAAAGCCATGAAGGTCTTTGAGCAGAGTTGGTTTACAGTCTTTACTTTGTGACTTACCCTCTCTCCCTACTGAGCTAAGGAAAGAACCAATGATGAGTAGGGGAAAATAGAAATTCCCTAATTCTCCACCAAGATGTTAAAACCACCTAGATATTCTTAGAGAGCTTATGTATAGAAAAATTTGATAGCGATATAATGCATTCATATCTTCATGAAACTGTAGAAATGAGAGACGACTTTAAAAGAACACAGTTCAAGTACAAGATAGTGGGTATTTAGGCAAATAACTTAGATGTGTACATTAAGGAGGTAATAGATTCTCAAGAAATTTAGATGAGAAGTTTTGTTTAAATGCTACTTTTTGCTGTCATTTAATTTGAAAACTGTTAAGGTGGGGGAAAATATGAAAGGCAGTTTAGAAATAAAGCCAGTCTCAAGAGACGAAACATGATATGTAAACTGAGTATAATGGAGGAGAAAAGTTCAAGAAGTCACAAGCAAATTCAGGGATGTTGAGAAACCAGTTCAACTTCCTTGAGTTTTTATTCATTAAGTATCTTGATTCCGAAAGTAAAGCTTAGTGATGAACTTCGAAGTACTGTAGGCAACATGGTTTTGACTGACCTAGAGTCTTATTAAAATAACTTTAGAGTTTATCAGTGATGATGTAAGCAAAATAGCCTCTTGGAGAATAATTTTTAACAGTGGTTTCCAACAAAATTTAGAAAAGAGCTACAAAACAATTAATACTTAGAGCACTCTGAGGGCTGTTGTGTATGTAACCAATAAACATTACGGAATAAACTTGCAATGACCTGTTTGCAAAAAGCACTGAAATTCTGATCTATGGTTATTGAATTAGAGAACCCTAGAGTTAGAAATCATCTTTTTAGATGTTGCTAATTTATCCCAACCCTTTCTGCAATACCCCAGCTGAAGGCTCATCCAGTTTCTTCATAAACACAAACAGCATCAGAGAATTTAGCAGATGGTTTTTATTTTCAGAGAGTTTTATTTGTTAAAATGTCCTTTTTTGTAGAGTTCCTAAGTGCATCTGTCTTTAGCTACCCTTCTCTAGTACTAGTTATATTTTCCCAAGACACTAAAAGTAAGCTGAGACCTCCTCCCCAGAAAACCCTGGCCACTTGTTAAGTCCTCTCTTCTCCTTAACTGTTTTCATCATTACTTACTTACCATGACTTACAGTCTTCACCATCTTTTCTGGGTCTCTCCAGTTTGTCTATGTCCCTGGTAGACTAGGGACCCAAGAAACTGGTACAATACCCCAGGAGTTGTCTCACTGAAGCAAAGTAAGTGAAGCAGGACTGCCTTTCTGGAGTGGAGCACTGTGCTTCCATTTAAGATTGGGTCAAGCTCTTTGGCAGCTACATCACACTGCCAACTCCTATTGGTCATGTGATTCACAATGCAATGTTAGCTACAGGTGTTTTGTAGATAAGCAGGTTCATTCTATGCTCAGTTTGCAAAGAATACTTATCATAAATGGATGTAAATTTTATGTTTCTGCATTAATTGAAATAACCATATAATTTTTTCCTTTATTCTATTAAAAGAATGAGACAAACCTCACTGATGCATTTTATAAATGCATAAATGGAACCAGCATGCTATTGCTGGAATCAATCCAATTTGGTCATAATATATTGTCTATAATATGTATTGCTGCATTCTACTTGCACATATTTTGTTTAGAATGTTTGAATCTATCTTTGTGAGTAATATCAGCCTAAATTATCCCTTTCTTACAGATTTGCCAGGTTTGAACAGTAAGGTTAGACTGGTCTCATAAAAATGAAGTAGGAAGTGTTCCCTCTTTTTCAGTTCCCTGGAAAAGTTTGTGTGCTAATTCTCCCATAAATGTTTGGTAGAGTTTGCCAATGATCCATCTAGTTCTAATTTGTCTTGTTTGTTTTGGTTATTCTTAAAGTTTTAAAATTACAGAATTAATGTCTTAAATAGCTGTGGATCTTTTGGATTTTTTTCCATAGTAGCTATTTCATTAATATCTGGTCTTATTTATTTCCTTCCTCTTTTTAGATTAAGCTGCAGTTCTTTTTCTATCTACTTGAGATAAATGCTTCTCATTTCTTGTCAACCTTTGTTCTTATTGTATATATGAAAACTGCACATGGTTAGGTTTTATTTAATCCAGTATTATTTTTGCCCTTAATGGCATAATTTAGTATATTTAACTTTTAATGTAATTACTAATACCTTTTGACTTAAACCTTTCATTTTCCTGTGACTTTCTATTCATCTTGCTGTTCTTTATTACTTTTTCATTCCATTCTTATTTCAGATTAATTATCTTTTCCATTTATTTCTTTATTGGTTTGGAATTATATTTGGGAGAAAGATATTTTATTAGTTCTTAGCTTACAAATTATAATGTGTACCTTGACTCAGAATCTGATGTTTGATTTCTCCTTCCAAACAAAACTGAGCAACATGGACTAGATTTATCCTCCCACCTGAAACAATTGAAAAACTAGATGGAATATATGAAAAAAATCTCAAAAGGTACTGGACAGACGGAAACTAAGGACTGTGATCCCTGAGAGGCAATCAAGGAGTCAAGCCTTGTGGTGATCTCTGCTTACTGCCTAGAGCAGGTCAGTAAGCCTTTGTAGACTGTGGGATACAAGGAAACCCCCGAGACCAACTGGTGGTAGCTCTGCGCTGTGGAGATGGATCTGGGAGCCAAGGAAAGCAAAGTTGCTAGAGTGTGTAGGGCAGAGTACTGAAGAGAAGAAAACTCCAAGGAGTAGGAACTCTGCAGATCTGTAAAAGTTTTGTCTCAAGTATTTGGTTGGGTACTGATGGGTGGCTCAGTGGTAAAGAATCCACCTGCCGGAGACAGAGGTTCAGTCCCTGGATTGTGAAGATTCCCTGGAGAAGGAAATGGCAACCCACTCCAGTATTCTTGCCTGGGAAATCCCATGGACAGAGGAGCCTGGCCGGCAACAGTCCAAGAGGTTGCCAAGAGTTGGACACAACTGAGCAACTAGGCATACACTGAGCAGGCATGCACTGATCAACACATACATAGGAGGAAGACTACCCAAAGCCAGGCAAAGAGTCACCCAAAATATTAAAGGGAACAGTGTACCCAGACCACCAGGGACAGGAATAGTGTCTGCGCCTATATTAACTCTGTTTTCCTATTTTCTGTATTCTTGACTTGCTGCAATCTGGGGCTTCCCTGACAGAGGAGAGGCCACTCCTTCCTCGCCAGCTAATTCCTAGAGAAGCAAATGACTCAGCTGCAAGTGTACTTTTTATACGTAAACCAACCAACCCAAAGCCCGTACTCCAACTGTCTTCTTTATTGAACATTCATACTCTAGGAGATAATATGCCTCTGCCCCAGGCTCCCTGGGGCTAGGTACCAGACAAGTAAGGATCACTTGAGCCAACTCTAATTGCTCAAGTTATCCTAAGTCTGGTCCACTGCTTACCTTGCCTCACGTATTCATTTCCATGAAAACCACACTATTACCCATGCTTTCCCCACTTTCTGCCTCCTGACTGACGCTGTTGCTTCCCCCACATAGCTGTGCATGACATGCCACACCTCTTGTTTCTAGGGAACTATGAATTAAAACTTCTTCCTTCATGACACTCATTTCCATGTCTGTGTGTCTTAATATAACTGGTTAAAACAAGTCCTAACAGCCAAAGTAGAAAACCTTGTAATTCATGAAGCACTGATAACAACAAAAACAGAAAAAACTCACCTCAATAGTGGGGGGAATTTAACTATAGGTTAGATGTTGCTCTTATCTCATGTAACAAAGGGTAAAACAAGAGCCTAAAAGACACAACTGATTCCAAATAATGTAACCACATTATTTTTGCCCCAGAATAAAGTTCCAGAAAATTTATGGCAATATAAAATGTCTAAGACTCAAATAATATACGCTTTTGTGATCAGCATCAATAAAAGTCACTGGGCATACAAAGAAACAGAAAAATATAACCCATATGAACATGATTCTGATATGACATAAATGATAAATAGAAAAGTGCTTTAAAACAGTTATTATATTAAAGAAACAATTGAACATTTTAAGATTGGAAGGGTCTAAAGCAGACACAAATGAAACTTCTTGAAACGAAAATCAAAATGATTGAGATGAAAAATACACTGAATCAGATAAATGGAAGATTGGACACTGAAGAAGAAAATGTGTTTAAACCTGAAGACATAACAGCAGATACTATCCAAAATGAAACAGAGAAAAAGGGCTGCAAAAAAAAAAATACTGAAGATCGGTGATCATTAAACTTTAGGACACCTTTGTGCAGCCAAATATACATAATATTGCACTCTCTGAAGGAAAGAAAATAAGAGAGAAAAAAAATACTTGAAAAATACTGACCAAAAAGTTTTCAAATTTAATGAAAATTGTTAACCTACAGGTTCTTGAAACTCAATAACACCAAACACAAGAAATACAAAGAACAGTACATCAGAGCTAATCATAATCAAAATGTGATTTAAGTGATAAAGAGAAACTCTTAAAAACAAGTAAAGGAAAAAAAGAGAAGAACAAAGTTAAACAAAGTTAAATGACAGCAGACCTCCACTACAGAAATATTAAAGAAAGTCCTTAAAGCAGGAAGAAAACCTGTATCTGCACAAAGGAATGCATCTACCCAAAGCAATGAAAAGAATCAGAAATAGTAACAACACAGGTAAACATAAGCACATTTTCTTAATAGTTAAACGCACAAAAGAAAATCAACTGTTTAAAACAAAACAATAACAATGTATTATGGTATATAATATATACAAAAAGTAAAATACATGGCAATAATAGCAGAGGGGCTGGAACAGGAGAAATAAAAGTACACTGTTGTAAGGTTTTTACAATATATGTAATGCAGTATGTCACTTGAATAAATTTTATATATATGTATTAGAGCAATCACTAGAATAACAGAACAAAGAGGTATAGTTCATAGATCAATAAAAGAGCTGAAATAGAATCATTTTAAAAAGTCATTCAATCCAAAAAGGGTAGAAAAAGAAAGCAAAGAGAAAAGAGATGGGACCAGAGCCAGATTCATAGTCATCTGACCTGGGCAGTCATATGAGGCCTTGCACTTAAACCCGTGTCCCACGTCTGGATTAGTGCTCTGCTGCTGCCATTTTGAAAGGAGTAATAATTTATGAGGAGCTTCCCTGGTGGCTCAGTTTGTGAAGAATCTGCCTGCAATGCAGGAGTCCAGGGTTTGATTCCTAGGTCGGGAAGATTCTCCAGAGAAGGAAATGGCAATCCACTCCAGTATTCTGGCCTGGAAAATCCCATGGACAGAGGAGCCTAGTGGGCTACAGTCCATGGGGTCACAAAAGTCGTACACAACTTAGCAACTAGACTTCAATAATTTATGAACAAGAACCCCACATTTTCATGTTGCACTGGGCCCCTGAAATTATGTAGTCAGTCCTGCATGAAACAAATATTATAGAAAACAAATAAGAAGATGATAGACTTGAACCCAACCAGGGGACATGGTTTCCATCCCTGATCCAGGAAGATCTCACATGCCCTGGAGCAGTTAAGTGCCTATGCCACAACTATTGAGCCTGTGCTTTAGAGCCCAGGAGCTGCAACTACTGAAGCCTGAGCCTCCTAGAGCCTGTGCTCTGCAACAAGAGAAGCCACTGCAATCAGAAGCTCGCACATCATGACTAAACAGTACCTCCCCGCTCTAGATGCAACTACAGAAAAGGCCGCGCAGCAATGAGGACCAACACAGCCTAAATTAAATACATACACCCAAGCAAGTCAATTATCCCATTAAATGTGATAACTGGTCTAAACACTCCAATTAAAAGTTGCAGACTGTCAGATTGGTTTGAAAAAAAACAATACTCAAATGTATACTTCCTACAAGATACAAACTCTGTGTATAATATGATGCTGATGCATTATCCATAAAAGAATATATTGGTAAATTGGCTTTCATCAAAATATAGAACTATGTTATTTGAAAGAGATTAAGAGATTGACAAGAAGCTACAGAGTGGAAGAAAATATTTACAAATCACATATCTAAGTTGTAAGAAACCTTGCTTCAGAAAATACAGAGAACTCTCAATAAGAAAACAATTAAATTCAAAATATAGACAACAGATTGGAACAGATCCTTCACCCAAGAAGATATACAGATAGTAAATAAGCACGTGAAAAGATGATCCACATGTTTAGTCAGTAGGGGGATGCAAATTAAAACACCAATGGGATGTCATTACACACCTATTAGAATGACGACAATTGAAGACTACTATACTATGTGCTAGTATGTGGAAAACTGGAACCCTAACTCCCTACTTGTGGGAATGTAAAATGGCACAAAACTTTAAAAATGAGTTCGTTAAGTGTTTTTTTTTCTTTTTCAGTTAAGCACATTCCTACCCACAGACTCAGCCATTCTACCTTTAGGTATTTACCAAAAATTTAAATTAAAGTATATACCAACACTAAGACTAGTACACAAATGTTATGACTCTATATGAAATGGCCAAAAACTGGAAAGCAACCATAATTAATGGATGAGAATATAAACAAATTTGTACAATATCCGTACAAAGGAATACAAGTCATCAATAAAAAGAAAGAACCACTGTTACATGCAATAACATGGATAAATCTTATGATGCTGAGGGAAAGAAGCTAGAGAAAAGAGGAATCTATTGTATGGTTTCATTTACCTAAATGTCCAGAAAAGGCAGACTCATTTATAGTGCTAGAAGGCCAATCGAGGGTTGCCTGGGAATGGTGTGTTGGAGGAGGGGAGGAGGTTACAATGAGGCACAGGAAACTCTTGGGGTTCAGATATATGTTCATTATCTCGATTGTGGTGATTGTTTCATGGGTGTTTATACATGTTAAATCTTACAAAATGTGTGAGCTTACTGTATGTCAATTATAGTTCAATAAAACTGTGTATAAAAAGGAGTCCATAAAAATACTACATGCACAGGAAAGAATGAAGAAAAGCTTACATTAAAAAATATATATGTGTGTGTGTCATGTAAATTGGTGCTCTTATCCTTATCCTGGACAAAGTAAGCATTTAATTTACCCTATTCTCATTTAGATTACTCTTGTTTTAACTCTCCATGAAATTTTATCCTCACAGTAAATCATTATTTTTTAATACTGACTGTAATGCTGTGGTAATTGCTCTCAGTTTTTATTTGAAAATACTTTATCTTTATTCCTGAAGGATTTTTCACTGGATAAAGAATTCTAGGTTGGCAGGAGATTTTTTTCCTACATTACATTATTAATTTCATTCCTCTATCTTCTAGCTTTGTTGCTGTTAAGAAGTAGATTAACATTACTCTTCAAATAATCTGTCCTCTACCACTACCACCATAGCTACTTTTAAGATTTTTTCTTTGTCTTTGGTTTCTGGCTATTTCTCTATGATGCATCAAGGCATGAGCTTCTTTTTATTTTCTGTGACTTTATATTTGTTAGATGATTAAAGTCTGTGGATGGACAGATTTCATTACCCCTGGAAGATCCCCTGGAGGAGGGGATGGCAACCCACTCCAGTATTCTTGCCTGGAGAATCCCATGGTCAGAGGAGCAACAGTCCATAGGGTCTCAAAGAGTCGGACACAACAGAAGCAACTTAGCACACACTCGTTAAGTACTGAATTTTTAAAATTTTTCAGCCTTCAACTTTCTTTGTAATATCTGATTATCTTCTGGACTTCACTACCTTGCAGCCTATTTTTAAAACATGTGCCAGTGCTTTCTTTTTTTTTTTTAAGTTCATGTCAGATATTCAAATAACTGAATCTCCAAATGGTCTGTTTATCTTCTAGTACTCGCTTGGATTTTAGTTATTTAGTTATATTTCCTGATATGCTTGTTTATTTTTGGTTAAATATCAGACAGTTGAGGCTCTAGATGATATTTTCCTCTAGAGAATTTGCTTTTGCATTTACAGGAAGTAGCAGAAAATCTGAAAGGCATCAGTGTTGGAGCTGATTCTGATTTGATTTTCAGTCTTAGGAAGTCTGACCCATTTGCAGTTCTTTTTTTTTCAGTTTTACTCATAGGATAAAGCCCTTTAGGGATCGCAACACAATATCTGAGGTGTTTTCCAGGGCCCCTCCGGATGAGTCCTAAATATTAATTTTTGTCTCCCTAGCCCTGTGAGAGGGCTGAGAGTCCTGCTCACTTTTTCAGCCTCTGTGCTGACATGATCTGTAAATGTCTCAAGTGGAAAAGCAGCCCTGGATGGTGGGTTAATTCTCTGTACTTACTCTTTTTTAGGGAGGAAAGTAGTTCTTGGGGCTTCATATTTTGGCTGTCTTGGTGGTTCTGTGTTATCTTTATACCCATGTGTTAATGTTTTATTCAGTTTCTCCAGTTCTTAGTACATGGTCTGATAAATTCTGCTCCACTATAGCCAAAGCAGAACCCATAGGAATCAATCCTGTTATATTTTTTTCCTTTCTCCCATATTATACCCATCTTTGAGCCACGAGAAGGTGCTGTGGATTCTACCTTCCAAATATGTTGTGAAAGTAACCAATTATCACCTTTTTCTCTAAGCTGACATCATATTCCCTTAGACAACTACTGTAACCTCCTAAATGGCAGAGGAGTTAGCTTTAGATGAAAACTTAGGGGCTATTTTAAAATAAAGAATATAAAATAGATATAGATAAAGGTACTTTTGTGTATTTGGTGTTAACTAAAAAACACATGAGCGGGTTCCTCTTTGATTCTATTTTCTTCATCACATAGGAGGTGAGGTCATCCGCTGGGAAAAGGGCAAAGGTGAGGAGGTTTAAGGAAAGTGAGAAAGTGACTTGATCAAAATAATGCAGCATTGTCAAGGTGGCATTTGAGGTTGGCCATGACTGCAGTAGAACCAAGCTGCCATGTTATGTGACACAGAGGAAATAGATTCACCAAACCTAATGATTTGGAGGTAAATACAGTCAAAAGATAAGAGGTGGAGGTAGTTTCGGTTATTGAAAAGATGGTTTTCATTACTAAAATGATGGCTTGAAAGCTGTAATCTGGATAGGAATGAAATTAAGGTGGAAAAAAACAAAGGCTAATATTTTTGTATAAAGTGAAATGTTCAGTGACCTAGAGGTTCCAAATGAGGAGAAAGAAGCATTGCAGTGTTTTGGGGAGGGGGCAGCTGGGGATAGTTGAACAGATCAGCTGAAAGCAGGAGGCTCATGGTCAGAGAAGGATTTCAAAATTAGTGATACTGGAGGCAGAGAAATTGTAGATCATGACAGTGTCTGAGGTGAGGTTATAACCTAAGGGACTGAAGTGGAGTGCAGACTGAGGTCAGAAAGAAGTGAGGAATCAAGAGGCATTGGTGATGGCAGTTGAATCTGTGGGTCCTGAAGTAACTCAAGATGATGGCAGGGCTTGAGGAAAAGGACCATATACAAAGGCCAGTGTCTTCCAGTGGCTGAGAAGTTTCTAACTTCCCAATGCATGCATGCATGTTAAATTGCTTCAGTTGTATCTGACTCTTTGTGACCACGTGGACTGTAGCCCGCCAGTTCTCCTTGGTCCATGGGATTCCCCAGACATGAATACTGGAGTGGCTAGGCCCTGCCCTCCTCCAGGGGATCTTCCCAACCCAGGGACTGAACTTGAGTCTCCTATGTCTCCTGCGTTGGCAGACAGGTTCTTTACCACTAGAGCCACTTGGGAAGCCCAGGTTTCCAACGGCCTAGCCAAATGGGATGGGCTTCAGACAGGAGATGACTAACAACCTGAGAGCAGCAGTGAGAAGAAGGACCACTCCTAGATCCGGAGTAGTGTGAAGTGTAAGGAAATAGACAACTACTTGCCAGTGCTTCATGAAAGTGGTTTCTTTGTCTCCCAAGTCTCAGAGCTGGGTCATGGACAAGAAAATAAAGCATATTTCAGGAAGAACTGAAAAGTGGTAGAACAATTATCAAGTATTTATAACACATAACTTCAGTTGCTGTCCAACCTTGAGACCCTAGGATAATAATGTGTCATAAAGTTTTTGTATTGTCTGTATATCTGTACATGATGCTTCTCAAGTGAGACAAGCCAAAAAATTCTTATTTTCTGGAGGATGAAATTAGTTTTTAGTATCTAAATATGAAAAAAGAGCTACTGATAAATAACTATCTCATGGTGAAGGAAAAAAGGATATTATTAGATGATACATACTCATTTCTCAAGAATTTGAAAAAACACGTTGGTTATAAAAATAGCTCCCTTAAGACAAAATAGAAAACCTGATCATTTTGTTGAAGTAGCATTTCTGGGTCTATGAAGTGATTTGTGTGGTTTTTTTCAGTAATGTGTACATAATGGCTTGATATTTTAGTAAATAATGTGGTTGTATTCATATATATGTACTTCCAAAAAGAGGTAGAATGTGGTTTCTTTTTACAAAGAAATCTGGAAAAATAATTTTTTTTTCATTTGTTGATTAGCTCTGAATTATCCAGAGATTCCCAGATTAACCAAAAATAATTTGGTCCACTTTTTCATTCATTCAACAGATATTTACAGAATACCTCGTAAGGGCCACATACTATTTTAAAAGCCAGAAATATAATGCAAAGAGAAAAGGCTAGGCTTAGTATCCAATATTTAGTATTTTCCAAAAATGGCTATATAATCTAATTCAAAGAACAACAAATAGTCTAGAATAATATGAACTTCTGACAACTCACTTGCTAATTTGAAAAATTATTAGATTTTAAAGATCCTGGTATATTTGTTTTCAATATGCTCTGGTATCAATAGGAGTATTAATTGGTAAAAACTGTGGCTTTTTTTTGTGTGTGTGTGAAACCACCAACTTAATCCACAATCTATAGAATTAAATCATGAGGTTGATTAAAACTATGCTGTGGACAGGCCAACTTTCCCTCCCTTTTTCCACAGGACAGTCCTGGTTGTTTGGGGTAATACTCTCAAAATAGCCCGGTTGAGAAAATAAAATATATGGTCAGGTTACTCACAGACAAATGAACTATAGGACCACACTTAAGGTCATATTTTAAAAGAAATAAAGAAAATAGATAGGGGCCAAATATGAACTTATAAAATTCCATTATAATATTTGAAGTTAAAATTTTCTATCCAGAACTATGTATAGACACTCTAAAAAGTTTTTAGTGTTGTTTTTTGCATTAATCATTTGAAAACAAAGACAATGTTTATTAATGGGAACTTGGGTTTTAGAACAGATTTTTAATGAGTGGTGACATATGATATTTATCTGCAGAATCAGTAAAAGCTATTAGTTTTGGGTTCCGCCACAGAAAGACAGCGGCATGTTATGCATGATATCCAGAAAAAACACTAAAATAGTTTAACGAGCAAATTTCATTGTACCCTCAGGGGTGATTTTTAGTCAAAATCACTCTAAGCCTGCCATAACAAAGGTCAGGATATAAAGAACACAGAAGTACTGTCCAGAGCGCCTTGATCTTTTATTGGTGGCTTACAGTCTAACTGTCACCCATGACATTCTCAGTTGACAGGCTTTCCTTTAAGTCTGGAAATATTATTTTTTCCTTTCTCTCACTTATCTTTTCCACGGGCATTTGTAAGTTGTGGCTTGAAATTTATGTATATACACAATGGGTTTTAAATAAAAGAAAGATTTTTCCTAAAATTATTCCTTAGAATTAAAGCTGTTTGGATAACTTATCATCCCATTCAAACCAATGAAGCAAAATTACCCCCTGGGTTTCTGAGGTTAGGAATTTGGCCTAACAAAATGATAGCTCATGTCTCACTAAATGTCAGTTCATTAATAACTTTTATGTGCAGTACCATAGAGATGCCATTTTAAGAAATTCAATTCGGAACAAAGATGGCCTAATGACATCTTAAAAACTTAGCATGATGGAGTTAGAGGATTCTAATACCCATTTCATAGATGAAGTTCAAATGCAAAAACCAAAAAGGAAATACAGAACCTAGGCTTCCACTACATGGAAAACAGAGGTTTATTATTTGGATTTTTAAAAGGGATTATTAGAAAGGGCATGGGACTCAAATGCTATTGATCTTGTTTTACTCTTTCTCAAGTAATGTCAGTAATTACACTGGCACTCACCGAGCAACTACTCTTTGCCAAGAATTCTATTAGGTACTTAATCTATATTACCTGATTTAATTCTCAATACAATGTGGTAACATGGTTGTCTTCACAACTACTTTGCAGAAGAGGAAATGCAAGCTGAAAAGATTCATTTACTGATCTTGGTCTCACAGAGTCAGGATTCAGATCCAGCTGTCTAATTCCAGAGCACGTGCCTTAAACCAGGCTGCTAAACAAGTTAAGGGACATTGTCACCTAGGATGTTCAAAAACCAATGAAAATTAATGCATATATGTAGAATCTAGAAAAATGGTAATAAATGATCTTCTTTGCAAAACAGAGATAGAGACACAGAGAACAAATACATGGACACCACAGGCAGAAAAGAGGGGATGTGATGAATTGGGAGGTTGGGATTGACATATGTACACTATTGATACTATGTATAAAATAGATAACTGATGAGAATATACTGTATAGCTCAAGGAACCCTACTCAGTGCTCTATGGTGACCTAAATGGAAGGAAATCCAAAAGGAGGGAATATATGTCACTTTGCTGGACAAATGTGTACATGTGAAGCAAACACAACTTTATAAAGCAACTATGCTCCAATAAAAATTAATTAAAAACAACAATGAGATTGGCATACCTCCATTTTGCGAATGGAGACATTGAGGACCCAGCCCTGTGCAAGGGTACAGACTTGCTCGGCTTCAAAACAAAGCTCTTTTTTAAAGGATGGTCTACCAGGCAGCATCCTTAATCCCATCTCCCCCCTTTAAATTATTTTACTTAAAAAAATGTAAAATCCAGTGTTCTTCCATTCTCCCTTTGTATAGGCTAGTACTTGACTCTCCTGCTGAAGATAATTTCTCCACATGGCTAAAAGCACAAGAGTTCATACTCATGCAGTTACAGGTGGCCTCTCTTTCCCTGTCTCAGTGAAACTCTTCTATGATGGTCACCTGGCATGAGCTGTGTATACATGATGTATACGTATGAAAGACAAGGTGGTGATGAAAGGAATGACATCATCTCAAACTAATAGAGTAATATAGTTCTGCAGTAGCTATTTAAAAAAAAAATCTCTGCCTACTTTGCCCCTGATATTTTCACATGGTACTTCCAATGCTTGGAAATTTTTTAAAATGAGGATGGGGCTTTGGAGACACTTAAATCACCTTAAAAGTTGTGTTTTTAATATTTTCTGTGCATTTTCTAGCTGGGATAGGAGTCCACTGGAACCAGTGTTTTATCATTTGCAAAGAAATCATGTATGTTCTTATTCCTACAAGTTACTTTTCTATGACTCAATTTCCTCACAAAATGTGAATAATAAATGTACCTCCTCCAAAAGATTGTTGTAAGGACTGATTGAGTTAATTCATATAAAGATCTGGAGTTAGATCTCAGAATTCACATAAAGAACCTGGCAATCAGATGATCAGATTTCACTTTTCATGATACTAAGATTATGAAGGTATTTAAACACACACATACATACACATCAAAGCCTTCCAATGATTTGTTGCTTGTCCAACTTTCCCTTTCCTTTGGCAATATCTTCATGGTAAATCTAAGCTTTACCAACACAAATTACATACCCTCCCTAGTTGCAATCATTTTGTTTTTGAAATTGGAGAAATGCTGAACTATGTTAGACGTGACCCACGACAAAGAAGACATTTTGAAACTAACAAAATAAAGACGCTTCCTACTAAAAAATGGCAGTTAAACACTAGACTGAAAAATTAGGTAAGAGATCATCTTGTCTATATTAACCATCAATTATCTTTTAAAATGGATGTGACTATGGTTACTGACACCCTTCACATAAAAGAAATCTTGACCCAAATGACTACACAGTCATGCCTTCCAGAAATTTTGAGGGAATGAATTATAGCATGTTCCTCATAAGGGTGGGAAATTATATTTTTAAAAAGGTAAACCAAATACAGATTTTAGGCCCCCAAATATTAACAAGTTCACCTTATCTATAAAACAAATGTGAATGACAACCACAACACTGAGATAGTCGTCAGAACGAAGCACATACACTCCCATGTAGGTCGTCCTCAAGGCAATAATATGATGGACTGTAACAAGAACAAAAGGAAGATAAGCTTCCAACATACACCATGTTTGGGTAATTTTTAAAGACATCTGTAATGGAAATGCTGAAGTATACTCTTTCCCAAAGATTTGTTGGCCAAGTTAGATTTGTATGTGTGTGTATACATGAATACTTACAGTACATGTGGTTTCATCCAACCTCATGAGTGAAAAACTTCCCTAGGAGTTTCATTGTTTCAAACTATATATTTTTTTCCTGTAAACTCTGCTGTTGTGGCAAGTACCATGAATTTTGTTGATGATGATTTTCAACTGGCAATGCTTAGATTTTCTCTGCTCTGAGCTGTTGCCAGAACATACTCAGTGAAATCAGCCCATCCTGGAAAGATCGTAGATGAAAAGCAAACATATAAAATGAAGTAAGACAAACACGCTCCCGAATGATAATGAATACAGTACCTCACCGAATACAACATACTAAGCTTTTATGTCCATATGTGTGCTATGCCTGTATTTGTAGTTCTGAACCAACAATGTGACTGTTATCTTTTTCTGTGTACATCGCATGTTCTGATTTAAAATTTCAAAATGTTTTCCCATGTCAATGACAATCTTAATAGAGTCCAATTAGTTCCACAAGGCACTTTCTGATGCACAAGCCTCTGGCTTGATTGCGGTGAATGGTGGGTATTTCCTGTGTCTAAGCCCACATATGGATTGAGTAAGGCAGTGGCAGAGAGACTACTGTTTTCCTTCACTACATCTTCATTTCTTTTTCACAGGCTAAGCCTTTTTTGTTTTTCCTGGCTCTGTTGTCAAAATACTGACCAAAGTTTTGGCTCATGGTTTGGAACACCAGGCCAAAACAATCCTCTGGAAACTAGTGTGGCAAAATGTATTTTAATCTATACATTCACCATTCAACCATGTGTATTACCACACCCACTGACCCACTCTGTGGTTTAAAAACAACATGAGTTTGCCCCCAGAACAGCTTAATTTATAGGACAAGTTTTTTCAAGCCTGCTCTATCAACATTAAAAAATGTTCTGAGGCTTGGTTTCATCACATCTCATGTGGAAAAAAAAAAGTATTACCTACACTAGGATCATTCTTGCTTCTGTTTTTAAAAACAAGGTGAATTCCTTTTGCATTCTGCAGAATTTCTTTAAAAATGTGTTCAAATAATGGAAGATTATTTTGATAATGCATGAAAAATACATCTGAATCAGAAGGCAGTTAATGCGGTTATTAAAGGTATTTCCTATCATGTTACAAATAAGAAAAGATGAAGAACTTTTCTTGAATTAGTCTTCAGATTTTTTTTAGGCTAATTCAAAGTGACTAATTGCTTTAAGTGTCAGAATCCACATTCTTTCCTTGTCTTTCAAGAAGTGTTGGATTAGTTCTTTAGCTCTGTTTCACAATACAAAAGCATCAACAGTTGCTCTCCCAGCTAACTTTGAACATTACTTGAGTGATAAGATTGTCCAAAGGTGTCCTGAAGGACTTTCTGAAGAGTGATTTTGCTCTTAATTATTCATCTGTTGCACTCCCTCCTCTTGTCCACATCCTTTCCAGCATTTATTATTGAAGACTTTCCTTCCTCAGAATAACCACTGAACCCACTTTCAAAGTTTTGAATATGTTAATGAATGCTAATTGTCTCTCTGTCAACAAAAACAGATTTTGATTTGCATCTAATAGTACCTGTTCCACTCTAGATGTTTGCCTTCAATAAGGCTATGCTGGAAAATTTTACTGAATTACATTAAACTTGCCACCTGGACTTTCTCCCAGATGAACTGCAAGAGCTAAAATGGTCAAAAAAATATCCTTTGACTTTAAATTAAGTATTAAAACTTTCAGCAAAATGCAATTTATAGCGTGTGCTGAGGAGAATTTTATAGCTCCCCCTTCCTCTGAGAGAGGGAGGGAGGAGGAACAAGCTTACATTTTAAAAGAATTTGTCCCTCCTCTCTCTCTCTCTCTCTCTCTCCCTCCCACCCCACCCCACTCCTATCTGACAACCTCAGTCTTAGTAATTCAGTCTCTAGTAGTGGAAGAAGAATAAAGCTTTCCAAGGTCCCAAATCTAGATCCTCTTTTCTGAAATTAACAAACAATACTGACTTGGGACCACTGAGAGAAGAGAAAAGCTGGAAAAAAGGATAGTGCTGACGGCGTGGCTTTCTGGTCGCTGGTGGCGACTTCGTGACTGAAGTGACTTAGCAGCAGCAGCAGCAGCAGCAGCAGCAGCAGCAGTGCTATGTTTACGAGATATTTTAGTTAGCTGGAATCTTTTAGACTTAATTGTTCTGTCCCCTAATCTCCACCCAATTACCATTTCCTAAATTGTAAATATCCATGAACTAAAGACGTTCCCAGTTCGAACTACACTTGCACTTTTAGATTCCTGGGCTACTGATACCACTTATAGGTTTTCACGCCCATTTGGGGCAAGGATTTAAGATCTTGAATCAGAGGCAGCTTTACTTGCTCTCGCCGTCTGCGGGTGCCTGCCTGATCCAACAGTTACCGGGCACGCGTTCTCTGCGGACTTCAGCATCCCTGACGGCCAGCTGCCTTCACCTGGGATTCGTTCGAGGCCGCACACCCCTCAGTAAATGCACCGGTGTCAAGTCGGCCCAAACTCAGGCACTCGGGGTGGTGGAGGGAGGGGTGGCAACGTCACGTCTTGGCCATAAATCTCTGAACTGAGGACGCTGCGACTGGTAATCGACTGCAACGCCCTTCCATCCATCAAGAAAAATCCATGAATTGCATAAGACCAAAGGCGAATCTCCTGCGCCTAGACGGGCTGTGACTTCAACGAGCCGAATCGTATCTCTTATCTCGAAGTGCCCCTTACAAACAATTAAAAGCGTTTAGCCATTTCGTAGGAAACAAAGGAAAAGGCTGGAAATACCCCGAGCAAACAAAACAAAAGTGGTGGGTTTTTTGTGTGTGTGGACAGAAGGGCTTTTATTTATGATCTGTGGTCTGTTTGCTAGAAATGTTGGCTATTGAATTACTGAAGTTTTTATTAAGTATACAACTAACAAAATAATTCTTGAAAGACTGAAAAGAACAAAAAAATTATTCTATTGCATTTCCTTTTATTAGGAATGTGCAGTTTAACACCTATTAAGAATCATTCTTACTCTGTAATGCAACAGGACTACATCTGTTTTTAATACTTGCTGTATAGATCATTAGCCTACTGGTCTTTCTGATCTCTTTCTGCAGTGGCAGAATAAATATCATAATTAATGCTATTTTTGTGCTTATATGTGCCCCTTTTGCACAAGATCAGAGATATTGAGTCTGCTAATGTGACCCAGGTTTTCAACTCAGGTGATTAGCTTAGGGAATTAAGTGTGTCTACTTACTATCAATTGAAGATTGCAAAGATACAGCAGACAATCAGAATCATAATTCCAAATGAAAAGAAAGCGTGATTCTTTAAAAGTGTTTAGAAGGGTACACAGCAGGGCATATTTTCTTTCTTACTGGCAAGAGTTTGTAACTGGATACGTTAACATTACTGAGAACATGAAAACATGAAACAAAAGTATTGATTCAAGAATTCACTGAAAAATCCAATGCACACTGCCGGGTTTTATCTTATTCTTTTAAAGTACAAGTTACATTGGTTGTTTATGGCAGGCAGGTACAATGTGGCTAGTCCTCTCTTCAGTGCATCTTTTCAACATACATGATAGAAAGTGTTATTTGTATTGCTAAATTAGCATTATATCCTCTTTAATTGCATCAGCTGCTAACTAGATCTAGAAATAATGATATTTAAAGGGAAAATGGCAAGCATCTCCAAAAGACTGCAGTATAATGGAAGAACCAAATTAATTTAACCTCATAATCTTCCATAATGGCTGGGTTTCATCATTCCCACAGATGGAGCTCAGAGGAATTAATAGTGCTGTGCATCCCCGCAGACTCCATGGAATGGATGGTTAAGAGGAGATTTGTCTTTATATTGCTTCAACTCACATATTGACAATGCTTGCTTGAAGTGTACTTGGAAATAGACCAGAAAGACAAAGTGTGTGGCTTTAAAAGGTGGAAGTGAAGAAAAACCTCATCTTGCAAAAATGTCCTGTCTCTAGTTTTATATGGTAGAGGTGAAACAAAATCTCTTTGTTGAGAGATGTGGGACCAAAAATTTCAGATTACCTATAAATATTCTTTCAAGTTTAAAGTGTAACAGAAAGGGACAGCAAAGGCTTAACCTCAGGAAAATGTGAGATTTGCACGTGTCTACAGCTAGTCTTTGAAAATTCCATTATTCATTTTTTTCCTTAATGATTTGTAATATTTTCTGGAACTTTTACTAAAATTCGAAAATAGAGAGATAAGGGGTTCCTGTGAGGACGCAGAGGTACAGCAATAGATTTGGGTTTTTTTTTTTTTAATAGCTGCATCATGTAAATAGCTTTACTGCTCTGATTTCTCTGCTACAATGACCTATTCCCTAGACATTACGTATTGCCCAAATTTATTATTGGTAAAGAGATCTGAAAGTATCTCTTCCAGACATTTTTTTTAATTCCAAAAAAGCCAGTTTCTTTCCACTGTCAAGAATAACTGTATTTTACTTTACATCCTTTAATTGTGAATATAAATATGGATTCTTGTTTGTGTGATCACAATGAGCAGAGTTAATCTCAGAAAATACCGGTAACAGAGTTTGAATGAACCACAATGTCAGACTCTATCCGTATCTCATTTGATAGGTTGGTAATCATGAAATTGAAATTATTTGCGGTAAAAACAAGGAAGATGGTAGCTGCTGAGGCTCGCTAGAGGAAAAGGTGACTGCTATTATTGCAAATGATCACGCTTATTCATTCAATGATCATTGCACTTTTATGTGTCAAGTCCTGTAGGCCTTTCCTGCAAGGGCTGCTCCAATGTGTTGAGTTTTGCACACATTTTTCTGTTAGAAAGTGGTTTGTATACTACAGATCTAAATTTCGCAAACGCCCCCACATTTCTATCCATCTCCGTAAAACTGGCAAATCCGCCCTCTAGGGGGAAAACCCTATTGGTCTTCGGGTGGCACTTGGCTGGCCAAGAAGAATCACAGTCTCTCAAACGCTTTAGCCAAGGTGTTTCTCCAGTGAGTGGTAACTGGGCTTCGTTTGACTCCATCCAGCTCCGTCTGCTCACTGCCTTTGCAGAAGGAGCCCCAGAGAGCAGAGATCTGGTCGACTCGGCTACTGCGCACTTTCCCGCGCCTGTTGTCGTTTCCCCCACCTCGGGACTGTGTCCCACAGCTCCCCCAGAGAAATGGTGACCCCAGAAATTCTAGGAGGCTTTAGCTTAGGGCAACAATTGGAGTGTGTCTGGGAGATGGGAGGCAGAGGGTCTTCAAGTTGTGGTGCACTGCGCGGAGACTTTTTTTCCACTTAGATTGCCTGTTCACTGTGGGGGAGGGAGTAGATGCCAGAGCTTTCCCCAAACGGCCTTTAAAAGCTCCAATCCTGCCCTGAAACGGACCTTGGCTAAGGTTAAGGTCGTCAAAAAACGGGGATGGGGTGGTATTCTTAAAGGAGAAAGGAGACCAAGGAGAGAGAGGTTTTACGCCTTGCAATTTTCTGCTGCGGCAGTTTTTTTTTGTTTTTTTTTTTTTTTCCCGATGCTGCCCACAGCATAGGGAATCTGCCTGACCCAGGGATCGAACCGGGTCTCCTGCCTTGCAGGCAGATTCTTTACCATCTGAGCCACCAGGGAAGCCCCACAGTCCGCAGAACTGCGGAATGAAAACCGAGGTGGGGGTGCGGATGGGGGCTGGAGATCATGGACTCTTAGAGATCAGTAAGGAAGAGCGAAGCGTTCGGTTCGTTGGAATCTGTGGACAGGGGTGCATATGGGTTTGGGGATGCTGTGGCCTGGTCTTGGAACACGCGTGGGATTGGGCGGGAAACGACCCGGCACATGGTTACTCTTCTGTTAAAGGGGGTGCATTGGGAGTCGGACCTCGGATCGAGTCCTGAGTCTTCGACCACCTGGCTGGGTATCATTCATTGATCACACATTGACTGATGGCTCGCCCCACGCTAGGCGTTATTCCAGAGGCTGGGCATACAGCCGAGTCAACCTTGGGAGATCACGGGACTCCTCGGAATGTCATTTCTTCATCCGCACAGCTGCAGGGTTGGATAACTACAAGGTCGCTGAGACCCCTTCCAGCTGTCAAATAGGACACTGGAGCCAATGTATGTGCCCTCAGCTGACCGATGAGCCCCCTACTCTCGGCGGTGGGCAGGGAGAAGGCCCTTAGTTCGGTCACTTCTAGGCAGGCAGGATACTGCTCTTCCTGGTGGTAAGCCGGAAAAACAGAACAGTGCGAAGGTGCGGGAATCGAACGCATCGCCGCCACCGCAGGCTTGCTTTCCAAAGTCCCACGGCACACCTAGGTGAAAACTCTCTTCAGAGGCGCGTCCTTCCTTGTCTGACCATTCTCGGTGTCAGAATAGGCCTGTGCAGCCAGCCAGTCAGCCGGCATTAGCCCCTTTTACAGCCTGGGGCCAGAGGCCCGGCCTGTCCTCACCAAAAGGCTCTCTTGCCCGCCTGGCGCTGGAAGGAGAACCGACTCCAGTCCGCGGAGCCAGGACCACTGCGGTGCCCGGTGCAGGCCCGCGCCGCCCGGCGCTGCAGAGCCCTGCGTCCCGCGCGCATTGCGGCGCCCTCCCGAGCAGCACGGGCTTTCCTGTCCCAGTTTCCACCGAACCTTGGTGAGCGCCTGCTCTCGTCTCGCGAATGTCTGTTTCTAGCCCAAGCTGGAAGTGGAGTTAAGAGGACGAGGGAGGGGGCCGCCCCGGTGAGCCGTGCCTTTGAGGGGTCATCGCGCGCGCTGCCGGCGCTGGCGGAGCAAGCTGTTTCCAAGCTCCCCGGAACCCCGCGCGGAGGCAGCGGCGGCCCCACATCCTCTCCGCGCGTTCGATCTCCCGGACGCTCCAGGTGATGAGTAGGGTTCGAACCCGCCTTTCCCGCACAGGCATCCGGCGCCTTTGGAGCGCCCCGGCCAGTGAGAGGCGCGAGCCTCGGCCGGCTCTCTTCCCGCCGGAGGTCTCCTAATACCACCACCGCTGCGCCCTCTTCTAACCTCCCTCGGTGGGCTTAAAGTCTCGGGGTCCTCCTGGCTCGCTCCTCGCGCGCCCTCCCCCAGCTCCCGCATCCCAGAGCTTGGAACCTGAGAGCGCGTCTCCGCTGCGGCGTCGGCGGGCCGGGTGGCTGCGGAGTTGGTGCTGACAGCGGGGGGAGGGGGTGGAGGCGGGGAAGGAAAGGGAGGGATGGGAGGAGATGGAGCCCCGAGAGAGGCCGTGGGTTGGGGCAAACTGATCCTTGGAGGGCTAAGCAGAAGCAGCTGCTGGTAATAGGCGCCGCTGGGGAGGCAGCGGGTTTCCCAGCCCCGGTCGCTCGCGGCTGCGACGGGCGCGCGGGAGGCCAGAGCCACCGCCAGCCGGAGCGACCTGCAGGCAGGCCTCGGTGCAGACCCTCTTAACCTTCCGGGGGATCCGTCAGTCCCAGAGGGCTTTCCTGAGCCACCCTCCTCACCAAGACGGGGTAAAAATCACATCCGATTTCCCACTTCTCCCTCCCGAACAAGCGCTGTCCTTTCCCCTCCTAGCACCTCAAGAATGGTGCTGGGTGGGTGTTATTCAAAGCCTCCGAAGGAGGAGGGACGGCAACCGGCTGCTGAAGCCCCCTCGCGTCCTCCCCCCACACTCAGCGTCCTTGCAGAGGTGGCCAAACGACCCATTGTTTGAGACCCGGCGGCGAGGACGCGCCTCACTTAGAAGTATCTCTTGGGTGATCTTTTCCCATGTACTTCTGAGAAGGGAGATAGGGAAACAGTGTCTGTTGTAGTTTCAGCAGCTTAGAATATTTGTCAAATGTTTGTAAATGCAAACAGTTGGAAACTTAAGAAAATTAATAAGCACACGAAATCCACGACAAGCCATAACAACTCATTTTTGTCTTTCATTTTATATCCGTTCATGATCCATCTAGATATAAAAACACCCGTGATTTTATGTCGTTTACATAAACCACAGGCATTTGGCATTTGCTCTCGAATTTTTATTCCGATACATTTATGAATTGGTAATTGGCCTTCAAAACCTACTAAATACATATTTTAATCCTGAAAAAATAAAATTCAGCTCAATTTATTGTATTTACATTTTATACAGTTTTTTTTTCCCTTTCTTTAATTGAGGGCAAGCAAGTTCTCCAAAGTCTCCCCCGCCCCCACCCCTCCTCCCTGAGAGTCCTACTTTCAGGGCCTCTGGTTCCTCTGTTTTAGTGATATCTAGTAATAATTGCGGTCCCAGAATATAATCAATCTAGAATTTCTTTCTTTGAACACTTACATCATGCAGCGTTTTCGTTACAATTTTATTAACATCTTTTGTTGAACTGAACTCATGTTAGAAAAGAAAAACAACACTGAACGTTCTTAGGGAGGGAGAAATTTTTCTTAAATCTTGATTAAGATATCAGTGGTAGCACTTTGATTTATCTTTCCTTCCCAAAGGAAGTTAGTGTTCGGTTTTATTGATCAAATGGCGCATCTATATGGACAAAAGTTTGTCTTTTAATTCTGTTAACAATTATGTATACTTTTAGCAAGAAGACGGTAAATTCTGAAGCAAAACAGCTTCTAGAAGAAAACCACTCTATCATCTGCCTACCTGTTTAGCCACCCAGAACATATCCTAAAGGTATCTTTTCATCTTTACTTCTCTGATACTCGAGGGCTTCAGGACTCTCTAAATAAATGAGGTTCTAATGTCCTCTTTGAGGGAGGCTATGCATTTCTGTGTCTTGGATTTGGACAAAGAAGCTGTTCATCGTCTTTAGGGGAAATAATCTACTCCTACTTGGAAACAGCCTCGGGAACAGCATCCGTTTCTGAGATTCCCCGGAAAAATTCCCCCAGCGCGGGCTGCTCCACATTTACGTCCGTAGACGCGTAGCGGTTGCTCTTCCACACCTATTGGATAAAGGGCAGCTGTAAAGAACCAAAAACAGATATGTATTGGGAGAGAAGAAGGGAGATTCTCGAATTCTAAAGCAGTACCATCATTTCTAGTTTCACTTCTCTCCTCCCCACCTCCCCCACCCTCCCATCCAATTTGCAGGGCCACGTGTGTGATTCTACATCCCAGAGTCTCTTCTCGAGTTTCTTACATAGTTTTTGTGTTTTTTTTTTTCCCCCTCTCAAGTCGTCAGAAAAATAATGCCGAGGGGGGAAAGGGGGCCTGAAAATCGAATTGCAGAGGCAGCAGGCAGAGCGACCAGATGCGCCTGCACACAGCCCCAGCAACCCGGAGTCTCTCCGGGCTTTTTCGAGACCGCATCCAGTCCAAATACGCAGCGTCCTGGGCTGGAAGAAAAAGACGCGTCTTACGAAAGAAGCTAGACTTCTGTAACGTGAAGGTGAAATCGGCAAAGAAAATCCTCCTACCTGAGGTGAATTTCGCTTAACTCTGTGAACTGAGCTCAAGTCGTTTCAGGGTCTTTGGTCCTGCTATTCCTCCTAAGTCGCCACAGACCCACGCGCGGGACTGTCACTGTTTTCAAGCTTCCTAGCTCCATTTTCATGTCAAATGAGTCATCCACGTTTGATCCTTGCAGCTACATTCGCAGGAATTCTTGCCCAGGGAACCCCTTTTTCCGAGGCAAACGGTTTGATCAGCATTTCTAACTCACGTTTAAATTTCAACATACATTCATATCCTCCTGTGCCTGGCCTCGCAGCAAGTCCACTTTCAACCGCACAGGGTACAGGTAAACGCTCTTTGGTGCATTTTGCCTCCTACGATATCATTGGATCTGATTGCACTTCAGAATTCCCCACGGTACTGGAAAGACACCCAAACCTATTGAATAAATGACTTGAGACTGCTGAGAAATTTTATTTAACAACAAAGATAAAACTGCTATAAGCAGTCACACTGCAGGGACCACAGCGATCTTGTTTTCTTACATAAGGGAGAATAACTCCTTTTTCACTCCAACAAACGTTTTGTCCCAGCTGATCATCAGTGGTTTCCTTAGCTGATTGTGAAGTGGTTTGAGTTTTCCTCTTGCCTATATAAATCAGTTTTATGATTTGAAGGAAAATATCTATATCGTGTTAGATTTAGGAAAATTATTTGGTTCACCATTTGCTTCAGAATCTACAGCAAATTAAAACATGAAATCTTGGGACAACGCTTTTAGAGGAAAGTTGCCATGAGTTGTCAGTATGCTGTGTGTTCTGAAAAATGAATGATGAAATTTATCTTTCAGACTCCTTCCTTTCATACTTACTATAAACATCATGGGTTTTGGCTCTGATTCAGTTAATTTATAGATTTAATATTACATAAAAGCATTGGTTTAAACAATGCACAAAGCAATGTAAAATGTTATTCCTTGAAGGATAGCTTAAGCTATCAAACATTTGTTTGATAAAATAGAATACCCTAGCAAAACAAAGCAAGCAAACAAAATGTCTGCTGTTAGGAGAGAAACCACATGGAGGCAAAGAATAAAGCAAAACAAAGGAAACAAACAGGCATAAACAAAAATAGGAACAAAAGAAGTCAACTTCAATCAGCAGTTCAACTCTCTGAGTAATGTTCAAGGACACACTAAGTTTTCATTATCTAGAACATCTCCTCAATGCCTCTTGTTACATGTTAAGAAATAAAGACAATTACAGTGTTGGAAACATCATTTTCCTCACTCTAAATATTTTATGCTTATCAAATAAACAATGGATAGTTTGCTTTCTTCCTTTCACTACTCCTTTGGCACTAAAATTGGCACTTAGATGGTGCTGGCTTTGCATGCAAGGCAAGGCAGTTAGAAAATTATAGCTACCTCTGGTGCTAAGAGAGAGATGATTGCTTCATCTAAATGGGCCTCAGTCCACAATCTATACATTTATAGAATAACCCTTTGTGTTACCTCTTTTCAATGAATTCAAGGTTTCTTATCCTAGGCTTTCTGAAGTCAAAGTAAACTGTTGAGTTTTATTTTTGCATGACGATAGAACTCACAACATAGGATAGATTTTTTAAAAGTTCAACGGTAATTTATAACTGTAAATCTAAAGTCAATAAAAGTACTATCAGCTATCTGCCAAATACTTGGTCAGGAAATAGCAAATGAGATTTAACCTAGATAAGTACAAGCAATAGGTCTGGGGAAATATAATCTAGAAGTCATAAACTTGAGGTCCTACTCCATACTCTTCATGAGTCAAGCTACCAAATATTTCCATTCCACTGGCCATTAGCGTTTACTTATGAAGCATACAGTTCTGTTCCAGACTATACTGAAGGAACAATTGTGTTGGATGTTTTAAAAATGCACCGGCAATTTTATTCTTAGAGCAAGAGGTGCTATTTTTTACATTTCTTAGTTGTGAGAAAGAAGAATAAATCTGATGCTTGTTTGTCATCTGATATTATAGGAACGTAAAAGGAACAGTCAGGCCATTGCCTTTGGGCTGGGGGGAGAAGCCAGTGACTTCCACATTGAGGAATCATATTCCCCCAGAGCACTTGTTAGATATCCTCTCTTTGTAAAGGTAAAGGCAGCTTCCAAGTGGATATGTTAACAAGGAGAATGATCTGGATAAAAGCACACTGGAAGCTCAGGAAAGCTCCACCTACAGCAGTGGTTGACAGTGAAAAGAATGTACATGCCAAGAGAGAAAGATGATAAAAAGAGAAGAAAAGCAGGCAAATGAAATATGCAGAAGGATTGCATTTCAATCACTTTGGAAGACTCACCTAAAAAGAAAAGATCAACAAAACATATGTGTTTTTTTTTTTAATTAGTCAAATGTACTATAAAGTTTGCCATAGTAAACATTTATGATACAAAAGATAGCAGTAAAACATCACCTGAAAATTATCTGTAGGTCTTTAGTAGCAACCTGGCCAAGAATCCTAGCCTTGCACCCCTCACTTGCTGGCCTAAGCTAGAAGTGCATAAAGATAAAAGTAAAGTTAAACTTGTTCCCTTTACCCCAGGTCCTCTTACTGCATACTTCCAAAATCCCTGGTGTGATTAAAGAATTTGATGACGTTAAGAAGTCTCGATAGGAGGAAATGTATTTCCTAACATGAGTCAGCATGGTTTAGAAAACCAATCCTAATGTAACAAGAAATTGGATGGAAAGGTCAAAAATTCATGGCTCATGTAATAAGTTCCTGGGTAGTGAGTAGACTTTTCCCTGGTTTATCTCACACACTTTTTTTTGAAGGGAGCAATAGGCATTGACATTTAACTTTCAGATTATAAGATATTCCAGTAGACTAAAAAAGACGTGCACTTTCTATAATATAAAGGTCCTAGGGTATAGGGACCATGTCTTGAGTCTCATGCATAACTTTTCTTGGAATAATCATTCTAGTGCTTTCGAATAATGCTTTCCATCGAGATATACTCTACACTCAAGGAATTAACATGCTTCCTCATGGTACTCAGTGATTTAACTGAGTGAGAGAAGAGAGGCCAGGGCAAGGGGAAAATGACTGGTCTTTTAGAAGTTTTTTTTTTTTTTTTTTTTTTTTAATGGTTCCTGTACATAAGAGCTCAAGAAGGAAATGGCAATCCACTCCAGTGTTCTTGCCTGGAGAATCCCAGGGATGGGGGAGTCTGGTGGGTTGCCGTCTATGGGGTCGCACAGAGTCGGACACGACTGAAGAGACTTAGCAGTAGCAGTACATAAGAGCATTTCCAACTCATACCTGGAGAGTTGGCTTCACTCTTGGCTGTTCCCATACCGTCCAGTCCTCTCTCCTGATGCTCTGAGGTAAATCTCAATCTAAACTTGTGGGCTGGATCTTCATTTTCCTTATGAAAACTCCCATTCGGTGCATTTGATGATATTTTCTAGATAAAATTACACTGCCAAACTAAATAACAAAGGAATGTTTAAAAACCTGTGGGCTGTGTGTGTGTGAGAGAGGTCCTTGAATCAGGACTAGTCATAACATACCTGTCAGTATAGGCAGAATACAAATGCTCAAAGAACTACAAAACTCCTGTTGATTTTTGCCCTCTGCCTTCTGTGGATCTGTATTTGAAAGTTTGAGGACTCGGATATCGATGCACATTTCTGTCACATGTGTTCTATATTTATGCCATAAGCCACAGTATAACTCTACATTTAAGGAATTTTTGTGCAAAAATCTTTCTCATTTTTTTTTTTTATTGCACACATGTAGGTTAGGCCAGCAGTTAGGATTAGCATTTTATGACATGTAAACAGCTGAATGTTCTAAGTTCAATATAAACCAACAGATACATAATTGAGTCCTTATGGCATTTACTAGTTACTCACATGGCAATCCAGAAGATAAATATCTCTCTATATATACATCAATAGATGAATATAAACTCTCATGTAGCCTCAAATGGAGAATTGTGAATATATGTTTTACTGGATTTTGGCTTGCGTTGCAAAAGACATTTATGTTCTTATTGAAAATTTTATTCATAGTTGCATTCATGTCAAGTGAAAAAAAAAAAAGCATATTTTATGTCAAAAATAAACCTATCTTGGGTGGTATAATTCATTTGCAGATTGTGACCCTACGCCCAGGCAGGACTGTAAATCCACGCTATGTGCCTGTGACTGATTTGGGATTTGGATTTCTGATTTGGCTGAGAGATGTGCAAAAACCTCAAGTAGTCAACAGCTCCCTACTGGCTATGCATCTGAGGGGCTCAAGAACATTGTTTATTCCAGCAAGTGTCTGGAATACATTATACTCGATAAATTGGCTCCTGCTACTCCCGTTTTGGAGAATATGAAGAATTTGTATACTGTGCTGAAATAAATGTACTTTGCCCAAATAACAATTTTCCTTAAAAGAAAATTCTAAATATGACTCTATCGTCTGAATCTAGGATTTCCAATATTTTAAACACTTGGCATTTCTGAAAGAGTAATAATGAACTAATTCTCCACACCGTCAAACTCAGAAACTGGTTCAAAATTTAGATCTGTTTTTATCCAGGGGCCATATGAATCGAGGTGTCCAGAAGTTGAAAAAATAAAATTGGGTTCAAAGTTGTTCTCTCTCTCTCTCTTTCTCTCTCTCTCTCTCTCTCTATATATATATATGTTTTTGTTTTTTTTTTTTAAGAAAAGACCAAGGCTAAGGATCAAACGACTCCTTGTATTAAAATATAAACATTTTAGATTATATTTTACTTGAGTTATACTGATTTTTCAAAAAAATAACAAGCCTGTAGTCTAATAAGAGAAACTTTCATTGGCTTTGATGAGGTCTTAGCAGACACATATTTGGTAGTTTGGGGTTACTGTTTGCTCGCTGTTGAAATAATACTTTCGATCACCTATGCTTTAAGAGATTCTGGATTCACTTTATGTTATAGAAATTCCTTATATTTGTGAATGGGTAGAAATAATAAGTGATGAATTAAAAAAGGCAAAGCCATCCTCATCAACTGGCTGATCTGTATAATGTTTCTATTTGGACAAGGTATTGGGGTCTAATTGGGTTAACATAATTCATCAGTGCATTGACTTCTACCTGAAGTCCTCTTCACCCAATTGTTGTTTGTCATTGTTTAGTTGGTAAGTCTTGTCCAACTCTTTTGCGACTGTAGCCTGGCAGGTTCCTCTGTCCATGGGATTTCCCAGGCAAGAATACTGGAGTGGATTGCCATGCCATCCTCCAGGGGATCTTCCCAACCCAGGGATCGAACCCATGTCTCCTGCTTGGCAGGAGGATTCTTTACCACTGAGCCACCAGGGAAGCCCCTTCACCCAATACACAGTGTATTTTGAAAACTCTGTCTGTCTACACATAAACATTCAACAGATAGGATAAAAAATCAGTCTTTGTGTAGATTTCCAATTACCTCCAGGGTGTTGGTTTTATCTCCTAATCTTTAATCTGTGGTCTTTGAAGGTGAAGGATTAGGTCTCATTGTTCTGCCTGGCACTTCGTGGTACCTACTACAAGTCAACAGATACTCAATGACTGAGAGAAACAGCAAAGATCGTGAATCTAGCAGGTTTTGAAAGACTGTGTACCATAATACCTGTATTCATGCCCTGCTTTACACTTTCCAAGTCCTCTTTGCTTACATTATCTCATTTGATGTGAATAATTGAGTGGGGGGTGGGGAAGGGATTTCATTCTAGAGCGAGAGAGGAATGCAAACATTTGAAGGCTCACTGAGTCCTTATAAGAGCAAATCATGAAGGTATTTGCATATCTTTCACTGTTTGTGATTGGATCCTAATCAAGTAAGAGGAAGTTCCCAAAGAAGGAATATCTCACATTACCTACCTGTAATGGATGCTTTGGTGGCTTTCCAGATGGCACAAGTGGTAAAGAATCCACTTGCCACTGCAGGAGATGCAAGAGACAAGTGTTCCATCCCTGGTTCTGGAAGATCCCCTGGCGGAGGATATGGCAACCTGCTGCAGTATTCTTGCTGGGAAAATTGCATGGATAGAGGAGCCTGGCAGGCTACTGTCTATGGGGTCACAAATGAGTCAGACACTATTGAGTCTCTCTCTCTCTCTCTCTCTCTCTCTCACACACACACACACACACACACACACACTTCATCCAATGCTGAAATTCTTTACAGGTTGAATCAAGAGTCTCTTTAGCCTCTATTACAGATGCAAAGGGACTCTGAGGTGACAGAATCTCTCCCCTAGCCTCCCAAAGGGTACCTTGATGCCCAGAAAGGCAAAACATTTAATTGCAAGGATACAGGGTTAGACGTGGACGTTTAGTCCAGGCCCCCAAGCACGATTCTGGGGAATCCACTTACCACTCTTCGCCTCAGTTTCCCTAGCTCTAAGAAGAGTACATAATTTTAAGACCAATTGCAAAATTATTTGAATTCTGGACGTTTTGATAAGTTTCAGTCGGACTGCTTATTCCTTTATACCTTCCCCACCCCACCATGAAAAAAAAAAAATCCCCGTGTCACTCCACCCACCTCCACCTAGTTCCTCCTTGTTAACAGAGAACACCCCACCATCCTCTGGCTCAGTGGAAACACCGCGAGGGCCCAGGCGTCCGAGTCACCCCTGGGGGAGTGGGCACCAGGCCCAGACTCCAGGTTGCGGGCCGAGGGTAGTTGGGGCCCGGTGAGGGGGTTGGGGGGAGGGCGGTTGGAGGAGAAGGGGGTACTGCGAAGACCCGGGGTGCTGGAAGGAGGGTTCCCCTCGCCAGTACCGGCCCCCGTGTCGCTGAGCACTTAGAGCCGCGCCAAGGGCGGCCCGCGACCAGGAGGCACAGGCGCATTTCAGAAGGAAAGAAAGAAAAAAGCTTCGACTGGCTCGAATTTCTGGAAGCCAGAGCAGTTTTGGCCCTAAACACCAGCACAGAACCCCTCTTAGCGCTGCCTCGGCCTCTCCGTTACCCATTTTCGGTTTGGTTTTGGAAGAACCGGTTCCTCGGCCCCGCGTCGCCGAAGTTGTGACCCGAGTAAGTCCAGCCGCCGGGCCCGGTCGCCGGCCACCCTCCCCTCGCGCGCTCCCTTCCCACCTTGGCCCCCGGCGGCCGCGCTCCCGCCCCTGCCCGGGCCGCCCGGCCGGCTTTGGCCTCCAGTGGGGTTGCGGTGACCAGGAGACTTTGTTGTGAAAAGAAATCTGACCCTTGGGCTCCGAGGCCGCAGCCGAGAGAGCCCGGGGCCGCGACGCCCGCGGCCCCACCCGGGCCAGGAGGGTGGCGATCGCGTCTGGGGGGCGGGGGTGGGGGGGCGAGAAGTGGGTGCAGCCAGGCGCGGCGCCCCGACCCCTGCCTGTGATCGCGCGCGCGCGCCGCCTGCCACGCGCCCCCGGCGCCGCCGCCTCCTCGGCCTCCTTCTCGGCGTGGGCACAGCCGCCAGGTACGCGGAGCCACCTGGAAGGGTGCGGCGGCGCGCGCGCAATAATGGGGGCGCGCGTCGGGCGAGCCGCTGGGGGACGCGGGCGTCGCCCCCGGCCCTCGGCGGCATCAGGGCGCTTCACGTGAGGGCTGTGTCTGTGGCCGGTGGGTTTTCTTTGGGGGGAGGTGATGACTGATGGGGATGTCGGGGGACGGAAAGGGTAGGGGGTGGTCATCTTGGCCTTATTTGCTGTTGCGATTGCTCTTGGACGGGTGCTTGTGCTTGAAGCTACAGTGATAGGAAATATTTGGGGAGCAGTCTGGACAAACGAATAGTTAGTGCCTTGTAGCCCCTGGAGTTACGTCTTTTGGCCCAAAGTGGATTGTTTGGTCCAATTCAAAGCGACCAGTTAAAAGAAGTAGCAGATGACTTGGAGGAGGTCAGTGAGGGAGAGGCATTATTATTCTATGAATAATTAGGGAAGCGAGGAAAAATAAACAGGATCTCTGCTTTAGATTTGGTGAAGATGGACGGGGGAAGGTGAGAATGATGCAAATGTTATAAACAACTATCATTGTTTACTTCAACTGAGATCTTCTCTCATCCAAATTTTTCCCCCTAAATCTGGACATATTTTATTTTATAATTGGAAGAAATTTGCTTTACAATGTTGTGTTGGGTTTCCACACTACAACTCAAATCAGCCATGCTGTGCTTGGTGGCTCAGTCCTGTCTGACTCTTTGCAAGCCCATAGACTGTAGCCAGCCAGGCTCCTCTGTCCATAGGGATTCTCCAGGCAAGAATACTGGAGTGGGTTGCCATGCCCTCCAATGCCAATTACATCCAATTTTTTTTGTTGTTCTGGGAGCCAGACTGACTAACACTAGCTAGGTAAGTCATCTCCTAAAACTTAAGGCTTCTAGAAGCTGGTGCAAAGTTGCTGTATAGCACAGGGAGCCCAACCTGGCTCTCTAAGACAGCCTAGAGGGCTGGAATGAGGAGGACGGGATGGAAGTTCAAGAGGGAGGTGATTTATCTATAATTATGAGTGATTTGCCTGCAATGCAGGAGACCTGGGCTGGATCCCTAGGTTGGGAAGATCCCCTGGAGGAGGGCAGGGCAACCCACTCCAGTATTCTTGCCTGGAGAATCTCCATGGACAGAGGAGGCTGGCCGGCTACAGTCCATGGGCTTGCAAAGAGTCACACACGACTGAGCCACCAAACACAGCATGGCTGATTTGAGTTGTAGTGTGAAAACCCAACACAACATGGTAAAGCAAACTTCTTCCAATTATAAGATAAAATATGTCCAGATTTTGGGTGAAAAATTGGATGAGAGAAGATCTCAAACCTGTTAAGAAATGTAAGTTGATTATATATTCCAAAGAATCAGTGGTGTCAGCACCGAGGATGCCGGGTAGAAATGGGAAGAGCAGGACTGATGGAGGAGCAGGATGTCCATGGCGGCCAAGGAAAGCCTTCCTCCATCCTGTTCAGAGGCCCTAGAACCCTGAACATCCTCTGTCTCTAGCTCAGAACTGTTCATTCAGCCTAGCCCTGGGAAATGTGCCATGTACCGAACATCTTGTTACATGGATTCAGATGGTTTCTGCCCTGAAGGAGCGGTTTGGTGGACGATTGTGACTCATAGAACTAGTACTTGGATGGGGAAATAGATGGACAGGCTTCCCTGAGGCAGGACTGGATGGGCCTTGAAGACTGTGTAGAAATCTGGGTAGAAGGTATGTCCTCTGAGCAGAGAGCTGTTATCACTAAGGGCATCGGGAAATAGTCTGGGGAAACTGCAGGTGAGCAGGAGACCCGGATGCAGGAGAGATGCGGAGGGACCTTAGCTGGGGACAGATTGGAAAGGGCTTTGATGTCAGGCCAAATGGACTAAGTCAGATGTGTTCCCTATTTGGAAGAGAGCAGAAGCTAACACGTTTCACAATTTGGAACATATTAAGGCCTTGGGGAAAAGGTAGAGGAAAGTGTTAATATAAGATGTTACAAAATAAGTATGAAAACATCAATTAGTGGGTTATTTAGCTTATAAAAACATCAAAATGTTCATAAAAGGTAATTAAAGAGAGGGAGCATAACAAGAACAAGATTGTTGCACTAATTGTCTTAGTAACCTGAAATACTGAAGTGTCCAGCTATCCTTACACAATTGACTTATGATAATTTTGGTATGTAAAAAACTAGAAATGATGAAGCGTAGTATGTTATAGTTTTATGTCCTTTACTAAATGATTATTATCATCCACTCACATTTACTGAGCATGTACTATGTGTAGGATGTATTATCAACCTTCTCCATCCTATTAGATTAAGTTATTGGTGTCATTGTATAGATAAAGAAACAAGCTCATTAAATTTTCCTATGAGTGTAAATGAGCTGCCCTGGTGGCTCGGACAGAGGAACCTGCCTGCAACGCAGGAGACCCAAGTTCCATCCCTGATTTGGAAAGATCATCTGGAGAAGGGAATGGCAACCGACTCCAGTGTTCTTGCCTAGAGAATTCCATGGATAGAGGAGCCTGGCAGGCTACAATCCGTAGGATCCCAAACAGTCAGACACGACTGAGTGACTAACATTTCTTTCTTTCATGAGCATAAATGAATTTAAGACACTTGAAGCAAAACTTCAGCATAGTGAGGTTTCATAATTCACAGAAGGTGTTCAGAGAAATTCTTATACCCTTTCCCTAGGTAACACTTCCCGGTATCTTTAAATGTTATTCTTCATTCATTTATGAACTCAGTCTAAGATGCAAGTAACTCTCTTTCTGTTTGGAAGAAAGTTCAGGGAGGTGAGAGAATTATCTCCCATTTTGCTGGTGACTTCTAAAAGTATAGAATTCACCATTTTATCCTTAAGTTCCTCTATAAGTTATGGTGAAATAGGGCTTAATGCAAAATAGTCTTCTATTTTTAATAGGAACTTAGAATATACTTAACTTTGAATTATCTAGAGTTTTCACTTAGAAACCAGAGCCATTTATTTGTATTTAAAGCAGTGTTTATTATTTGTACCAATGCTTATTGTCTGTGTGAATAAATGCAAGACAGTGGGGAAAAAAAAAAGAAACAAGTTCCAAGAGGTTCATTAATCTTTCCGAGACTACAGAGTTGATGAGTGACAGTGTAACTGACTCAGATCCCTCCCTACCTTCCCTACATCGTCAGTGGTCTTTTTCTCTCCCCTTGGCTGCATCAGGACTAGCTGTCTGGGGCTTTCTGTTCTTCATCATTTCTACCAGTGACTTGAAAAAAGGAAACTAATGGAATGGTTTTGAGATTGGCATATTACACAAAACTGAATGGATATCTCAGATCGTTTTCAGAAGAGTTTGTGTGTCCCTAAGCTCATAAGCGCTGGTAGTGTTTGGCTCCAGAGGCCACTGACCACAGACATGTTGTGGCGGGGGTTGGCAGGGGGAGGGGAATCAGAGTATTAACTAATTTCTAAAAAGATGAGTAATTAAATTTGGGGGCTTGAGAGGAGATCGGATTGTAATCTTAGGAAATATCATTGTAATCTTCTGATGTTTCAGGGATTACTTTGTATCAGGGGCACATTAAAATACATCCATGTTGGTGCAGAAGAAAAATGGACCCTAGAAGAGAGGGTGTTGATAGGTCTGTTTCAGCTCAGTACAAGGAAAAGGTTCATAAATGTTAAACCTTCCAGCTGTAGACCAAGTGGCATGCCAAGTTGGTGAATTTCTGTCCCCAGAAGCAAAGATGCAGAAGCAAGTTGGCTGTCAGTCAGGGAGGTTTCGGGTGATTCCTGCCCTAAATGGAATTTGCATTCTACAGCTTTCTTCTGTGGCTCCATGATAACATCCCATACCATGTATACTCCCATCACATTATGTCACCTGGCAGCTCTTCTCTTAGTGAATTCAGGAGAGAGGGCTTTATTAACCGTTTCAAGGTTTGCTCTGATGTAAGTTGTCCTTTGATTTTAAGAAGAGCGAAATCCAAAGAAACCTTGAGTCAGTGCCTTTTTTCTGACCACTTAATGCTTTCTCTATCACCATCTTTGTTTTTGGTGTTCTGGCCTTTGAGACTGCAATCCTGCAGTCTTATTCTGCAGCAAGCAATCCTTACTCTTGTCAAGGAGCAACTAAAAGTAAGAGTCAGCAGCCAGGAAATGAGGAAATTGCTTTGCTTAACTTTGTTTGTGATTGTCAAGGGTAAAAGAGCAGCGAGGCATTTATTCCCCAGTTCCTCCTGAACTGCATATGTAATCTGCATGCATCCTAAGGTCTAATGAGGAACCTGGGTCCCCTATAGTAAATACATTACATAGTGAGCTGACTGTTCGTCTCTGCCTCCATCCATGGTTAAAATTGCCTTTGAATTTTAGCAAGAAATTAAAGAAAAAGAAGTGACATCAGAGCCTGTACCTTATTTTTGTGACTAAAACTGCTTTTTTGTTCTGGACAGCTGAACTTATTGTGGATTAAGCAGTCAAGCAGAAATAGATGTTGCATGCCTTAGGGGGGAGTGTTGGTGGGTGAACATTTGGATAAAGACCAGCACTGATGTCATGTTTCATTTGGAGGGGCAAGAACTTACCATCCCCGATGAAGAAGGCAATCGCTGTCAATACCGTTTGTGGCTTCATTAATGGTACTGGGGAAGAAAAGAAGTTGACAATTGATAGGAAATATAAATTTTGGCACATTAGAAAAATCAACTTTATAAAGTGTGTAGGTCAATGAATTTGGACAATTATGTATACTCACATGATCCTGGCCATTAAGATATAGAGTGTTTCTGGTGGTGGTTTAGTCTCCAAGCCATGTCTGACTCTTTTGTGACCCCTTGAACTGTAGCCCACCAGGCTCCTCTGTCCATGCGATTTCCCAGGCAAGCGTACTGGAGTAAGTAGCCATTTCCTTCTCCAGAGGATCTGATGGAGCCCAGGTTTCCTGCATGGCAGGTGGATCCTTCACCAACTGAGCCACCTGGGAAGTTCCTCATGCCCTCTGCGCTCCAACCCCACCCCACCCGAATCTTTATCCCTGGCTCCACTGCCCTGCTTTCCACCCCTATGGATGAGTTTTTGTGATGTATGTTTAACATCTTCAGAGGTATTTGATGGTAGAGCTTTCTGTGTAAAAGCAAAGGAGTAGCTATTTCAGATCCCCTTTTCCCTGAATAAAGTAAGAAAATTCATCAGTTATAGTTATTTGGATAGCATCGAACAGCCATTGAATGGAACCAGTTTAGTTTGCTACCAGTTGTTCAAGAGCAGAAGTTATTTTAAAAGTAAAACTAGAGTCTTGGGAGGCTGAGCAACTATTTCTGTGATCCATTGTGGACAAACAATGTCTGTGGAGGACTAGCAATGCCCCAGATTCAGTAACTGCAGCAGAACTGATACAACAGCCTGGTGAAATTTTAGATGAGTTTCTCATGTGGAATTATGGTTTAGATTTTTTCTTAGATGCCTGAATTTCTTTATGACATAAAAGATTTATGGGCCTGTAGTTCTCAAGCATTGTGCTATTATAGCACACCTCTCCTCCAGTCTCTCATGGGCTTGCAACCAGTTGTCATTGTGGGAAACATTGACTTCTCTTGTGCTTCAGTAGAAATTATTTTATGACAATGGCTGTGAGACTCAACCAACTAAGTCATGTGACATGGTGAGTTAACCTTGCTGAAGGTAAGAGGGAAAATGATTAGAAAAATGGTAAAAGATCCCATGTTTACTGAAATGTGTTTTGACTTTTTTTAATTTAAAGATGTTTTCTTTTTTTTTTTTAGATTTTAAAAAATTGAAGTATAGTTGATTTATAATGTGATAGTTTCAGGTATACAGCTAGCTAAATGATTCAGTTATACATACATATAGATATATATATTTTTCAGATCCTTTTTCCTTATGCTAAGTTGCTTCAGTAGTGTCTGATTCGTTGTGACCCCATGAACTGTAGCAGACCAGGCTTCTCTGTCTATGGGATTCTCCAGGCAAGAACACTGGAGTGGTTGCTATTCCTTTCTCCAGGAGATCTTCCTGACCCAGGGATTAAACCCAGGTCTCCTGTATTGGCAGGCGGGATCTTTACCACTAGCGCCACCTGGGAAGCCTAGGAGTAATAACGTTTGTGCTGCTTCTGCTGCTGCTGCTGCTAAGTTGCTTCAGTTGTGTCCGGCTCTTTGCAACCATAGATGGCAGCCCACCAGGCTCCCCTGTCCCTGGGATTCTCCAGGCAAGAATACTGGAGTGGGTTGCCATTTCCTTCTCCAATGCATGAAAGTGAAAAGTGAAAGTGAAGTCACTCAGTCGTGTCAGACTCTTAGCGACCCCATGGACTGCAGCCTACCAGGCTCCTCCGTCCGTGGGATTTTCCAGGCAAGAGTACTGGAGTGGGGTGCCATTGCCTTCTCCAATGCATGAAAGTGAAAAGTGAAAGTGAAGTCGCTCAGTAAGTGTCCACCTCTTCATGACCCCATGGACTGCAGCCTACCAGGCTCCTCCGTCCATGGGATTTTCCAGGCAAGAGTACTGGAGTGGGGTGCCATTGCCTTCTCCGAATAACGTTTGTAATAACATGTTTTTCCTTATACGTTATTACAAAATGCTGAGTATAGTCCCCCACTTTGACTTTTTGTCTTTAATCTGTGAGAACAGATTCTATTCCAAAAGCAATGTTGAGTGAAAGAAAGCAGGTGACGAGTGTGATAACCATGCCTACGTTTGTCAGCATAGTGATGCCTACATCAGTGAATTAGTTAAGCTTTCAAATACCCTGCAATAGTTTTAGTATGCAGAAGTTTGTCATGAACACAAAAATTTGGTAATCTCTGATATAGGGAGGTTCATGAATGTTATCAAGATTACAGATTCTTTGGTAGCAACTTTATTGTAATATTTTACAACTATGAATGCTGTGTTTCATCCTTCCACTAGGGTCAGTGTTGTTATGAGAGAAAAGTCCAAATAAGTGAATTTGACTTGAAAAGAATTAGCATTTTTAGCTATCATACCTCTTGATCCTTTAATTATTCTATTTTGGATTTATGCTTAAAGAAAAATAATTAAAAGAAGGAAAAAACTTGTAGAATAAAGATATTGAAGTGTTATATGCTATAGTGAAAGAGTGGGAAAAATTTCCAAATATCCCACCTTATGGAAACATCTCCCTGATGGAATATTACACAGGCATTAAAATGATAAGTGTACAGACTGTAAAATACTTAGGAAATGATGTTAAGAGAAACCAGAGAAACACAAGCATGAATATTTGCTCTGATTACAGCTATATAAAATTGTGTATGCATACAGACACTTTGGGTTGATGAAATTACAGGTGTGTTTCTTTAGAGTTTTCTTTATAATGTAGAAAGTGCTACATTGAAATAGTGTGTAGGTCTAATACTCTTGGAAACAAAGCTTGAATTCAACTTCAGTTACTGAATAAAAGTAACATTTTCTTATTTAGTGTCAGCTCATTGGGTCATCCCCTTGTCTTATATTCTTCCTCTGAAGGAAGTTGTATATGGTGGAAACAGAAATCTGATCATATTTATTCAGACATTCTCTAAAGAACAGAGGCTTCATACTTCAAACTTTAGAATAGTAACACCAGTAAATCAGTGGAAAAGCTATAAAAGCAAATAAGTGTGTCAACATTTATTTCTATAGAAACTGCATCTCCAGCCATAGAATTTCACCAATATAGAGCTGAACTTGATTTTCCTTAATGGCTTCTATGGTTGGGGAGTGTGGTCCTTCCAACAGTTGGAAAGGTCAATGAGAATCTGGTTTTTGAATCTGACTCACCTGAGCATGCCACATCTCTGTTTCCCTTGATATAACCGTATTTCTGAAGAAGGTGAGGAAAGCAAAGAAGAAGCCACCTTGAGACGCAGCCGCTCATGGAACAGTGAGTTGAAGTCTCTGGAGGTCATTTATCCAATGGTTCATTTCACTGCAGGCTTCTGTTTGTAAATTTTCTTAAAGACCCCTTGATCTGATATGTTTATTCAATCTGCAGTTGTGGTCTTCTGGGGACATATTTCAGAATAGCCCTTTTCTTTTCTACAAAGCAGTGTTCAGCCGCTAGTTTCCTTCTGCTTCTCAGGAATGTTAGAAAACTCAACACTTGGTGAGAAGGCAAAGATGAAAGTGATGGTGTGTTGTAATGAAAATACTCTTTCATCCAAGGAGCTGCAAGTTACTAACAGTGTCTGATGGGTCTCTGGTTCATTAGAGATGATTTATATGTCATCTAAACTAAAACCCCTTTTTTTTAATAACCAGCAGGAAAAATTTAAATATATGTGTTGTATAAAATTTTTGAAAGGATTATTTTCTTCCCCATCATATTAATCCCCACCTCCACCCTCACCTTGTTTTTCTTCAATCTGGAAAGTCTATTCCATCCACCTGCCTAACTAGACCCTTTCTCTGTCTCATGGCTCTGTAACTTGCACACTTATTTCAGCTTCTCATTTTCCAGTCTTTTGATCTGACAATAGTCAGAATGTTTTTGATGATGGTAAAGAATCTGCCAGCCAATGCAGGAGACTCAAGAGATGCAGGTTTGAGCCCTGGGTCAGGAAGATCCCCTGGAGAAGGAAATGGCAATGCACTCCAATATTCTTGCCTGGGAAATCCCATGGGCAGAGGAACCTGGTGGCTACAGTCCATGGAGTCACAGAGAGTCAGACACAACTGAGCACATATGCTACTACACTGCACACTGCTTATACTTGTGATGAGCTAGAACTAAAGTAAAAGTAAGATGGTCTTTACAGGTAAAATGAGGTGCTGTTGCTTATTTTATCAACTGCCTGGCAGTTGGAAAATGGGTGGGAAAAGAATAGAAAGTGTCAATGTGGGGTGGTGAATATGGACTTACAGAACCCCTTTTTTTTAAGTAGCAAAGGTGTTTATAGAATTGGGAAGAGTTTAAATTATAGCAGGAATGCATGGAATAGATGTATTTTTCTCTTGTATTTGTGACCCCATTGTCTGTAGCCCACCAGGCTCCTGTGTCCATGGAATTCTCCAGGCAAGAACACTGGAGTGGGTTGCCATTTCCTTCTCCAGGGGATCTTTCCGACCTAGTGATAGAACCTGGGTCTACCTGCACTGCAGGTGGACTCTTTACCAACTGAGCCACCAGGGAAGCCTCAAAAAGTTTCTGTATCTAGAACTATTCTGTATTTTAACAATAAGCTTGTTAGTTGCAGTGGGGTATGAAATACATTTCCAAATATGGGTCTATAGGTATCATTGTAATGTAATCACCAGGGGTGCAATTTCATAATGCCTTTGGGCCCCCAAAGGGGGTTTTATGTGACTGCAAGATTTGTCAAATTATAGTCTTGATTTGGTGTTTTCTGTAGCATCTTTTATCAGCATATACATCTAGCATTTATTTGCCATTGTTTCTTTGCTGGTGTGTCTACAAATGATTTCAGCTCCTTCCGACCCCATTCCCCCAAGAGTGGCAAATATAAAGGAAATTCTTAAGGCTTCCATTAATCTTGTGTCAGAGGAGTCTATGTAAGTTTACTTTTCATGGTGTTTCATCAACAGTCCAGAGGATTGGGACTGAAGAAGGCATAGCTCCCTCAGGTGCTGGAAAGGTCAGTTCAAACAGAGTCAGTACTTCTGTTTCTTCTTGCCCGGATCCTCCTACTGTCCCTCTTGCCATCTGCCTGCTTCTGCTCAGCACCAGATGCCAAGGTGGGCACATGGCCTGGGGCTGTGAATGCAATGTATATGGATTGGCTTATGGTACCTGGCCCTGTAGGGACACTTTTGGTACCACGACACCTGTCCATACTGCTTTACAAATCTCCACAAATTTCGTGTCACCAGTCCTTCCGTCAGCATGCATCTTCCCTCTCCCTCCTACACTTAGATCAACCTCCTTGGACATTCTTCTATTCCTTTTTTTCTAGTTTAGTTTAGTTTAGACAAAATCTCTTTGAAGTTCAACTCTAAGTACTCTTTAGGTCTATATAGTTTTATGAATAGCTGTTCTTTATGTGTGTAATATATAGGTAAGCAAGTAGATAGATAGGAATCAACTAACCTGTTTTTGCTTGAGCCTGTTTCTTAGGGTATTTGAACAAATGTTGAAGACCTAAAATATGATGAGTCATTTTTAAGTTGATTGAATGATAGCACCACCATTTAACTAGCCATCTACTTCTAGCTCATAGTTTACATGTATTCAGAAATTGTTATGTATCGATAATATTCATTCATTCATTCAAAATATTTAATGAGTGCCATATGTGATCAGAACAAGAGAGGGAAGCATGGTCCTAGGCCTCATGGAGCTACAATCTAGTGGTGGAGACAGGTAGAGAAATAATGACAGTCTCATTAGATAAGTGCTGTAATGGGGGCAGGCTTATTTATAAACCATGAAAGACCAAGTCCAACAAGGGAATTAAGGGCTTACCAGAGCCAGGCTCCTAAATATCAGTAGACCCAGTCATGGCATATATTTCATGGTTTGGACTGACATGTAGAAATCTGGAAACAACTATGCTGATTTAGCAAGCAGGAGGATTTGTAAATAAAGTCCATGGGTCTCTGTGATTTTGTGATTTGTGAGTCATAGTCTTTCTTAGTGGAGACATCTACCTGAACTAGATGAATGCTGACTCTTTTGGCTTCTCAATAATCTCAATCTTCTCTTTTTTAGCCCAGGAAACAATAACAAACATAGTATTTCGTACAGAATAGTTTCGTCTTCAGAAGAAATAAAATGATGGATGAAATACCTTTCATGCTCATGTAACTTGACCATTCTTAATACCTTAAACTGTTCAGTAAGTTCAATATGGAAATATGGAAAAGAAACACATGGGAAATAATCCTGGAATATCAAATATACAGGCTTTGATTGAAACATGTTCTCAGGACAGGTATGGAAAGGATGGGAATTTAGGGGAAATCAGAGGGGGCTTTGTCCTGGGCCTGCCCCCTTCTGTGAGGAATGAGACTGGACTTTGTCTCACCACATATAAATGCACTGTGGGCGATTTATGTGAAAACACTTTGTAAACTGTAAAGCATTTTACCAATGTAAGGCTGAATTATTATAATTATTTTAAAACACTACTTTATCTCCTGCAAATGTTAACTTGCCTCCAGAGAGTAAAGAAAGCCATGGGAAAAACAAACAAACAAACACACACAAAACTCTGGTTTCTATAATATCTCTTCCCTAATTAGGCAAGAAATCCTCTGAAAGCAATGGCGGTAGATTTTAAGATTTGGTTTTGAAATTTTGTGCAATTCAAAATAGAGTTGTATATTGTGTTTTCTTGGGTTAGCAGGACTTAAATATATCCATATGATTTTTATTTACTGATATTTTCTGTTAAAACTACAGGCATATTCTGCTCTACTAAAGACTGTCCACATTTTAGGAGCTAGTTATTTATGTCTTATATTGTCCAAAAAGCATCACTTTTGTGTTTACAGTGGATAAGGCATATGTTTTCCAATCTTGATAATTGTGAGCAAAAAGTCATATCATAAATGAGAATTACTCCAGCATTTCAAAATTACATCCCAAATGAACCAAGCTTGGAATATTTTACCTGAAAATCATGTGTGTAAATGCATACTTTCATTAAATTATAAATCTAAAATCTAAGCTATCATCCAGTTAAAGTCTCCCATTTTGCACATAATAAAACTGAGGCTCAGGGAACCAAAATCATTTGCCCGAGGTCATTCCACTTGTTAGTGGTAGAGTCAGAACCTGAATTCAGATCTCTTAACTTCTGCTGCAGTGGTTTTCTTACCATGCCTGCATGCAGAAGTTCAAGAACCTTTATAAGAAGTGATTCTGAAGTTTACATGACTGTATGCTCTTTGTTCTGTAATATTACCTTAGGTGATACTAAGATTGTCTTTTTTTTTTTTTTTGCTTAAATTTTCATGTCTATTTAAATATCTGTGTTGAAGTTGATGTGAGGAGTGTAGATTAATTTCTTAGTTGCTAAGACCAAGCAAGAAAAACTGAGAATTTCTTTTGGTTCCTCATTTGAACTTGAGTATGAAAATTAATTCTGAGAGTTATAAATGAAATTAGGCAGCCTTCACTACTATTTGAAGATAACTAACCATAGAATATATTTCAAAATACTACATTCGTCGTCTACATCTTGCAGCATCCCCAAATCCCACTCTTCTCGAAGGTGTTGAGTCTCTTGAAGTTTCAGGATTGATCAACCGTGAAACTGTGACCTAAGTAAACTTGCTAAGAAATAGTATAATAATATCCTTGCCCTGAGGGTAAAACACTCAACTCTAGATTTTTGTCTTTTATTCTCCCTCAGACTACAATCATATTTCTTTGTTAGTATTTCCTCTTGGCATTGTGGTATAGCTGACGTTGATAGATAGTGTGGAGAAACCAATTTCAAAAAGAAAAAAGAAAAGAAAAAAAAAGGCTCTTGGATAGTTGGGCTCAGAAATAACGTGTGTGGAAAGCTCCCTCACTGCCCTCTTCATTCTTTTTTTTTTGACTTGGGCTGCAGCTGCTGACAGCAGACACACTGAGCTATAATTTGGCCGCATTTGGCTCATGTAAATTGTGATAAACAGTGAGCCCATAATATTTATTTTAAAGATTCATTCAGTGAAGGTAAGCATTCCTGACTTGTGTATACATGCTAGTGAATGGAAAGCTGCAGATGTAAAGATCAGTCCTTAATTTCATGCCACACAATTAATACGGCTGCTTGATGCTCTGTTCATCACAGGTGCTGGGGTGTTGGAAGTCTTTGAAGAAGTGTGGAGCTAATAGCCCATATATAATTCGGAAGAAGAAATCTTCAATGGAAGACCCCCGGGGGATAAATGGACAGTCTGTAAGTAAACAGAATGTCAGTCCTAAGGCAAGAGTTATTGCTCTTAAAATCATAATTACTATTTTTGTTGTAACTTGAGTGTCTGGAAATTCCTCAAAAGCTCTGTCCCAATTTTTAATGATTTTTAAAGTTATGAATTAAGTAGTGTGCTATTTCATCAACCAAACCTAATTTATATCTTCCTTAAAGGTATCAGTTATCAAAAGTAGAGTTCTAGAGTAAAAAGCTAACCTTTAGTATTATTTAATTTTACCAATATGCTTAATGTAATTTTTAGACTTCTATTTTCCTTTGCCTCAGGGAAAGCATGTATTTGTCTCATGAAACTTGAAATTAATGTCTACGTTTGGATTGTTTTGTACATATTTGTTTTGCTGAACACATGTGCCTGTGTGTGTGTGTACGTGTGCGCGTGCACGCATTATGTGTGGTAAAAAAATAAAATGTTTGGTAGTTTCACAGTTTGATAAACTCTTGAGTGGGCTTTAAATTGAGGAGAACCTTTGGTTTTATTTTGTTTGTTTATCTTGTGAGCACAAGAGAAAGGGTTCGTAAATTTTCCTCAGGTTCATACTGGGAAGAAAGCAAGCTTCTTTTGGCTCATAAGCAAATATTCCCAGTTAGGGATTATTTTAAAAATAACCTGTGAGTGATTTTGAACTTGAAAACGTCAATCGATTTTAATTTTAAAAAACCTTATTTCAGTAAGTAAAAGGTTATTTTCTTGGAAACTTTCCGTAGCAATATTTGAGGTGGCATTCCGTGACTTTGCCTTTGAAAGTCTCAGATCAGTTATGACGCTTTTTAGTCCTGTGGTTTCATACCTCAGCTTTGTTCACCGTAGAATTATTACAAACCTGAAGTATGATCTTTAGTAATGCTGTTGTGGTTCCTGTAAATGTGTGTTTTACAAGACCTACTGGTTGTTATGTAATAAGCAGTAACAGCTAATGGATTAGGATTTTAATAACAGAGGGTCAAGTGCTATCAAGGTGCTTCTGCAGTCATACTGTATGCAATTACAGAGTGTGTTTTATGGATCTCCTAAATCATCTTGTGAGATAATTCACATAAAGCACTTCGAGATCATTCTGTTCGGTGTAGCTTTCACCCTAAATGGAAAAGTACCCTTAACACGTTTGTTTGTCCTTTTAAACTTGTTATGGGCCTGTGATACTCGGTTTTCTTATTGTATGAAAAATAGTTCTGTAGTGCAAATCAAGTAAGTGAAAAATAAATGCAGGAATAACTTACTACTTTCTACTCCTTTTATGTAACTTTGCTCCTTACATCGAGGCAAGTCAAAGTGTTGGTGAATCACTAACAGTTTCAACAAATAAATGCTGCAGGTAACATTTCTTTGGAGATTTTATATTCTGCCAATTCTCATTTGCGACTGAAAGAAATTAACTGACTTGAGACAAATGAAAAACAAATAGGTAAAGAATATAATGATTCAATTTTGTTTGCCTATCCTAACAAAATGGTGTTTATTGGGCCATCTCATTCCATACCATTCAGAGGTGTTTTGTCCCGTGAAGAGTGAAGCAGTTTTATTCTTGAAAGATACTTGGCAGCCTCGGAGGTAGAAAACTAGGGAGTGATGTTTCTCCAGGGCAAACGGTGTGTGGCATTGGAGAAGCAGTTTCCGGGCCATTTGGCCCCTGCCTACTCAACCACGAAGGGCGAGCAGTCTTTCCAAAGGTCCCTGTGTGGGGGGCCTCAGGTGGGCTCCTCCAGGCTCACTTTCTTTGGCTCTCAGGTTTCCCCTTTCCTTCAGAAAGCGAGGAAACAGGCTCAAGATAGGAAAAGGGCCTAGAACTTAGCTGAAAGTAATAAGGTAACTCAGGAAGCTAAAGGATTTTTTAAATTTATTTTTTATTGAAGTATACTTGATTTACAATGTTATGTTAATTTCCACTGTACAGCAAAGTGACTCAGTTACACACATATATACATTCCTTCTTTATATTCTTTTCCATTAGGGTTTATCCCAGGATATTGAATATAGTTCCTTGTGCTATACAGTAGGACCTTATTGTTTATCCATTCTATATGTAATAGTTTGCATCTGCAAACCCCCCAAATTCCCAGTCCATCCCTCCCCACCTCCCTTGGCAACCAGAAGTCTATTTTCTATGTCCGTGAGTCTGCTTCTGTTTTGTAAATAGGTTCGTTTGTGTCATATTTTAGATTTTGCATATAAATGATATCGTGTGGTATCTGTCTTTCTGCCTTAGTTCACTTAGTGTGATAATCTCTAGGTCCATCCATGTTGCTGTCAATGGCATTATTTCATTCGTTTTTATGAGCAAGTAGTATTCCAGTGTATAAATGCACCACATCTTCTTTGTGCACTCGTCTGTTGATGGACACTTAGGTTGTTTTCTTGTCTTTGTTATTGTGAGTAGTGCTGCTGTGGACATAGGTGTGCATGCATCATTTTGAATTATAGTTTTGTCTGAACATATGCCCAGGAGTGAGGTTGCCCAGTCATATGGTAATTCTATTTTTAATTTTCTGGGGAACTTCTATACTGTTTTCCATAGTGGCTCTACCAACTTACATTCCCACCAGCAGCCAAGCAGGGTTCCCCTTTCTCCACACCCTCCCCAGCATTTGTTATTTGTAGACGTTTTAATGATGATCAGTGTGAGGAGATACTACACTATAGTTTTGATTTGCATTTCTCTAATAATTAGCAATGTTGAGCATCTTTTCATGTGTCTAGTGGTTATCTGTATGTCTTTGGAGAAGTGTCTGTTTAGGTTTTCTGCCTATTTTTCAACTGGGTTTTATGTTTTGTTGTTGTTGAAGGAAACTAAAGGATTAAAAGAAGACCTGGTACCAGGAATTCCTGTACTTCCAAATGTGAAATGTCCCTTGCTTGTCATGTTCATCTTTCAAAATGTTTTCTTACATTGAAATGTAAGAATGTTTTCAATATGTTTTCAAAATGTTTTCAATATGTTTTCAAAATGTTTTCAATACATTGAAAAATCAATGTATTCAGAGTAAACACAAGAGTAAACTGCACCCCCAGTATTTCTAGAATGTAGCCTCTTGATCATAGTGGCACTGTGGATTACATCTTTCATGTGACCAGAGGCCATGGGCAAGAGTGAAGTAGCTTCTTATTTTAATCCTAAGGAGATAACAGTCCTGGAAAAAACATTTAAATCAGAAATCCCACCTTTCTTTTTCTGGAATTTACTGCCTGTGTTTTTTCTGCATCTAGAAAGAAGTAGCTCATGTAATTTTGTAGTTTTTATCAACTGTTCAACTTGCCTCATGAGAACAGAAAGAAGAAGAAGGCGTTTGCAGGGCTTTACATCATATTAGTCCTAATTCTGGCCACTCCAGTATCCTCTCTTGAGGGGCCCCGCTGGGATGAGCACAGCCCCCTCTCTCTCCATAGGTCCAAGGTTGGCCTCTTCTAGGTAGGTACCTCTGAACAGACATTAAAGGGCCAAGCTAAGGCTGCATCTTTCAATTTCTTTAGATTATGAGAATTTCTACAAGGATATCACGTCAAGATAAGAAAAGCATGTACTAGCTCTTTTTTTAAAAGTGAATTGAGATATGAATCACTATCTTTTCCTTAGAAGCTGTGAGCTCTGTAGATACCTAAACCTTCTGTCTGATCTAGATAGAATCCTGGCATCATAAAACCTACATTTTAGATTCAGAGTCAGAAGTTGTTGTTTAGTTGCTAAGTCATGTCCAGCTCTTTTGACCCCATAGACTGTAGCCCACCAGACTCCTCTGTCCGTGTGATTTCCTAGCCAAGAATACTGGAGTGGGTTACCATTTCCTTCTCTAAGGGATCTTCCCCACCCAGGGATTAAAGACTTGGTTTTAACTTTTACTAATTGTATGACCTGGGGTGGATCACTAAGCATCAGTCTCTTCAACTAGAAAACAGAGATGATAATATTTACTTTCTCTTATTTAAAATTGTAATTTTGTAGGTCAGGTGGGATCACATACTTAAAAGGTCTTTGATAATGGAAAAGTACAATATACCTCTAATGCACTTTTATTGTAAATACTGCTAAAAAGATGTGGTTAAAAAGTTATCTGGCTGTCTTCAAGTCCATAATAAAACACTGTAAATGCAACCATTATACCAGTGCCAGGTATTATAAACACCAACACTACATATGTTTGGTTATATTGTTAGCTGTAGAGGGAATCGGGTCTCCTGAGACTCTCAAAGGAACATCTTATTATAAATGGTAGAGTTAATTTACTTTTATTACAAAAATTTCTGATGATAATATTTAAGAGTTCTTTGGAATAATTATATTTTAGGGCTCCATTCTCATAACTATACTTCCTGCGTTTCTTTAAATTATGGTAAATTTGAAATGCTAACAGCAGTTTTTGCTGAGATGCTGGGTTTTGCAAGAAAAACATGAACTAAAATATGTATGTACCTTATTCCTACATTTGTACATTCTAAAAAGGAAAAGTAACTTTTAACCAAAATGGAAAACTTAAATATTTATTTCATTAACAGTGAGAAGACACTCTTTAGGAGAGATACTGAAAGTAGTTATACAAGTATATGACATCCATGTGAGTCTAATTAGCTGGGAAATTATAAATTAGTCAGGGTTTTATTTATCCAGCTTTATCATGAGTAGGATTTTTAAAGTGAAATTTTTAGATACATTGAAAAATATGGAATTTAGTAGTTTTCAGTTTCTTTTTTAAAATCAGAAACATCTTATTGGAAGCCTGTATTCCCACCAGGCTGCTATAACAGGTACAATAAACCGGGTGGCTTAAAACAACAGAAATTTACTATCTCATAGCTCCAGAGGCTCCAGTCCCAAGTCAGGGTATTGGCAGGGTTTTCTTTGAAAGCTTTGGAGGAATATTTCCTTGCTTCTTCTTAGTTTTTGGACATCTGTGACAATCCTTGGCGTTTGAGCTACCGCACTTTGATCTCTACCATATTGTCACAGGGCATTCTCCCCACCTCACCTCTGTCTCTTCTCCTCTTCTTATAAGGACATTAGTTATATTGGATAATGCTATGCTAAGTCTTTTCAGTCATGTCCGACTCTTTTGTGACCCCATGGACTGTAGCCTGCTAGGCTTTTCTGTTCATGGGGATTCCCCGAGCAAGAATCCTGAAGTGGGTGGCGATGCCCTCCTCCAAGGAATCTTCCCTACCCAGCGATTGAACCCACATTTCTTATGTCTCCTGCATTGGCAGGTGGGTTCTTTACCACCAGTGCCACCTGGCAAGCCCAATAGCAACTGTAGGGATCCTTCTTCCAAATAAAGTCACATTCACAGATACCAAGGATTAGGACTTCAGCCTGTCTTTTTGAAGGGGAGACAGTTCAACCCATAACAAAGCCTAATAAGAATGTGAGGCTTCAAACCTTGTCTATTTGCCTATCCATCTCACCTTCCTCCATCTCACACTTTGAATATTTCTAGTTTATTTGATTGCAAGTAGTGGAACTTGCCATGAACTAGTTTAAGGAAAGAAAAAAAGTCTTAAGAACGACGTAGAACAAAAGGAAAACCTTAAGAAAGGAAATTTAAGAAAGGAAATTCAAGCAGTTTTCTTTCTGTTTTTCTCTGCGTATTTTCTTATTTTCAGTCCTCTTTTTCTTTATAACCTGGCTCTTGTACTCCCCTTGTTTAGCGTTGGCTGCCTGCCGACCATGGTTTACATGTTACTTGAACCGTCCACCATGTGGAAAGAGCTCCACTTGGTCCTGCATGAATCATAACTCTGCAGCTCGTGCCCAGGGAAGGGACTGGGCAGACCACCCAATAGCCTTGAGCCTTCAAGAAACCCCCAGGTTGTACCCATGGAGGCACTGGTTTGAAACCACAGTTTTAGTCCCATTTCATCATCTTACTTCCCTGGTGGCTCAGACAGTAAAGCGTCTGCCTGCAATGCGGGAGACACAGGTTTGATCCCTGGATCAGGAAGATCCCCTGGAGAAGGAAATGGCAACCCACTCCAGTACTCTTGCCTAGAAAATTCCATGGACTGAGGAGTCTGGTAGGCTACAGTCCATGGGGTCACAAAGGGTCGGACACTACTGAGCGACTTCACTTTCACTTTCATCATCTTACAGATTTAACCTGTGATGTAGCATCTGCTACAAGCTAATCATTTTGATGGAAATATCTGCTGGTGAATATATACACACACACACACACACACACACACACACACACACACACACACACATACAAATATATAGGCTTCTGTGTCCATGAGATTCTTCTGGAGAGAAGTAGGGAGTGGATTGCCATTTCCTCCTCCTCATGTAGCTTATGTCTCCTGCATTGGCAGGCAGGTTCTTTACCACTAGCACCAGCTGGGAAGCCTATATAAATATATATATGAAAGTGAAAGTGAAAATCGCTCAGTTGTGTCTGACTCTTTGCTACCCCAATGACTATACAATTCATGGAACTCTTCAGGCCAGAATACTGGAGTGGGTAGTCTTTCCCTTCTCCAGGGGATCTTCCCAACCCAGGGATCAAACCTGGGTCTCCTGCATTGCAGGTGGATTCTTTACCAGCTGAGCCAAAAGGGATGCTGTGTATATATATATATATATATATTCTTCTTTCCTGATAACTTAAGTTGTTATAACTCTCAGCTGGATCCCTAATAAGCCAGTTTCTCTTCTCTCCCTTGATCTGACAGAAGCAATGCTTTGCATTTTCAGCCCCAGAGAGTATAGCCTAGAACTGGGGCTAAACTGGCTGTAATGTATGCACGGCAAATAGAAACTAACTTGAAAATGGAAGGCAGTTGGTCAGAGTGAGGGAAACCTTGACTTAGAATCAGAATACCTGGCTTTGAGTCACAGCTAACTAATTATGACACCTTGGAAAAGTTATTTCAACTTCTAAGCCTCAATTTTGTTTTTACAAACAGAGATAAATAAGATCTATATTGCCGGGTCTCTGTGATGAAGAAATAAGATACTATATGCCAAACCACTTTGTCAACTGCAAAGTGTATATATAGCCACTAGTACCAAGCCCCATGGGCCATCTTTTGGGAAAGGGCAGGACACGTTGAGTCAGACATATCTGCTTCAGCCTTTGCCTTGCACTTGAGCAAGTTTTTACACCTCTCGCAGCCTCAGTTCATCCTCATTTGTAAAGAAGGGATAATAATACATTCTTATATGATTAGAAATAACATATGAAAGCCAGCTAGTGAGCAAGAACACAGTTTTTGGAGCCTGAGTCTCTGGGTTCAGATTTGTGCTACAATGATATTCACTGGCTGCATGATGCAGAGTGCATCTGTGTGCCCTGCAGTCATTTTCCTCATCAGTAGACGGGAATGATGGTAATAACTGATATCACAGGGTGGCTGTGAAGACTGAATGAGGTTATATGTATATTCTTGGCTGGAGAATCCCATGGGTAAAGGAGCCTGCCGGGCTACAGTCCATGGGGTTGCAAAGGAGTAGGACACAACTGAAGCGACTGAACAAGCACGCATGCATATGTGTGAGAATCCTTAGAATCCTGCCTGACATACCGGAAATGCTGTCTTAGCATTTGTTGATGTTACTAGTATTATCTCCACCGTGCCAGGCACACAAGTAGTAAGTGCTTTAAAGAGGCTCATTGTTATTTAATTAAAATGGATTTGACCAGGGGGCTGAGATACTCTCTCTTAATTGAATTGTAATGGTCATGCATTCACAGAATTAAGATGAGCTTGGGTGTCAGACAATGTTGGGGGGAATAAGGCAATGTTTTCCTTTGCCTGGGCAAGGCTTGTTGGGCCCCATGAGAAGAGCCCAGATTGGAATGTGACCTGAGAGTTTGGAAGAGATAGGCTGTCAAAATTCAAATTGGGTACCAAGCTGTATTACCAGTTGGGTATTTGAGGTGAAGAATAAAACCTAGACAGGAAAACTGCCCCAGAGCCAGGACAGTTCAGTTCAGTCGCTCAGTTGTGTCCAACTCTTTGCGACACCATGGACTGCAGCACGCCAGGCTTCCCTGTCCTGGACAGTGACTTGTTTATATATTTCCAGGGCCAAACTTAATGCCAAGCCCTTTACATGCACTCTGTAAACGTTTGTTTATCTGAGCTGATCGGCATCTTGTGTCCTGGAATAGCTCACTTGGTCCCTTTGCATCAAACAAATAGAGTGTGACGAAGATGAAAATTGGTTGTGGCTGATGCTGGAAAGAAAGGAAAGAGGGGTTCTAACCATTAAGACTCACTGCCTCGTGACCTGCCTCTGACCTGCCCTCTTAACATGCAGGAGGCTGAGAGCTCAGTGACCATGGTGCTCAGAACCGGATGTGTATGAGCAGTTATTAATAGCGATGATGGCATTTGCGTTTCTCTTTCCAAGGAAAAGGCACAGACTTTGGGACTTTTTTTTTTTGGAGGTAGGAAGGGCAGTGTAAATACTTAAAAGAAAAATAAAACCACTTTCTGGTTTAGAGGTCTGATGATGAAAAGTCACCACAAGTGTGAGCTAGAATAAGAAATTAATTTATTTTTTTCAATTGTAGTTCATTCAGGTGTACAACAAATGTGATTCCTTTATACAAGTATGTATATATCTATATATTGTTCTTTTGAGTCTATTCCATTAAGTTTATAACAAGATACTGAATATAGTTCCTTGTGCTATACATTAGGTCCTTGCTGTTTATACATAGTAATGTGCACCTGTTGCTCCCCTGGTGGTGGTGGTTTAGTCAATAAGTCGTGTCCGACTCTTGTGATTCCATGGACTGTAGCCAGCCAGGCTCCTCTGTCCATGAGATTTTCCAGGCAAGAAGACTGGAGTGGGTTGCTATTTTCTTCTCCAGGGGATCTTCCCGACCCAGGAATCGAACTCCAGTCTCCTGCATTGCAGGCAGATTCTTTCCCAACTGAGCTATAAGGGAAGCCCAGTTATTCCCCTACTCCCAATTTATCCCTCCCCCACTTACTCTTTGGTAACCATAGTTTGTTTTCTGTGTCTGTGAGTCTGCTTCTGTTTTGTAAATAAGTTCATTTGTACTATTTTTTAGATTACGCGTTTAAGTGATACCATATAATATTTGTCTTTCTCTGAGAAAGCCATTTTAATGTAGCAAAAATACAATAACCTTTTTCTGTAATGAAGCAGACAGTAGATAGTTTGGGCTTTATGACTAGAAGACCTCTGCGGCATGTACTCAGCTCTGTAGCTGTGCTGTGAGAGTACTGACAATACAGAACAGGGCCCCGGGGTGACATTTAGTGCCTGTAGATAAATGGAGGGTTCCCACCTTTGTTCTTGTTGGCACTTGAGGTGATTCTGCCATTGCACTCCCATCCCCATCAAGGTTTCTCATTTTATTTCTCTCAGGCTCATTCCATTATCCTGGATTTGACTTATTTACTGCCTCTGAGCCTCATTTTCTTCATTTATAAAATATTTCTTCATTTATAAAGAATTGAGAAGATCTCTTCTGGTTCTAATGAAGTGTGATTTCATTTATAACCAGATGACATTGGATAATCAAAGTTAATAAAGTTTATGCATCACAAAGTAAATGTGTGCTTGTTGCCAAGGGGTGGGTAGGATGACCTTCCAGGAAACAGAGCATCTTTGCCAACCCACTAAATGCTCAGTTTGATGATCCAGTTTCATAGTTCCAGGATTGTATCAGAACCCTCATATGACGCATCTTCACATTTTTTAGGTCTCCAATCATTTCTTTTGAAATCTTTTTCATCCTTCAGTCAATGAATATTTTTACTTGTGGAGCCCACAGGGTATCTATATAGAGGCACTGATATTGTGATAAGGGTTCTTTGATGTCCACATTTCTGTACATGTGTATTTTGTTTATATGTAATATCATATCCAAATAGTTCTATGATAACTTTAAAAGATGCTTGGAATACATAAAGAAACACTTGTATACTTTGTGTTCCATTCCTGAATGTGTTTGTAGCAGTTTGAAAATATGTTTATAGTACTCTTCGCTTTAAGACATGGAGTCTTTTAATGATGAACTCCTTGCGATGAATCGATCTCCTTGGATATGGTCTGCACTTAATGACTAACTTCTAATAAGCAGAAGCAAGAGAAGAAATGGTGTGCCACTGTAGATACCAGGTCATGAAAGCTGTTGTGGCTTCCTCCTTGCTCTCTCTTGGATCATTCACTCTGAGGGAAGCCATCTGCCATGATGTGAGGACACTCAAACAGCCTTGTGTAGAGGCCTATGTGCAGGGCCCTGAAGCCTTCTTTCTCTCTCCACGTGAGGGAGCCTTCTTGGAATGAATCCTTCTGGCTCAGTTCAACCTTCAGATGAAGCAGCCCCAGCAGAAAGCTTAAGGTATTAAAACATCCTCATGAGAGCCCTGATAATCCAGTAACACTTAGATAAACTGCTCCCAGATTTCTGACTCTCTAAAATTGTGTGAGATGATAAATGCATATTAAGATGCTAAGTTTTGGGGTAATTTTGTTACACAGTTATAAATAACTAATACAGTGATCTCATCAACCTATTTTTGCATTAAAATTCTCTCTACTCCAGTATTTATATAAACATTATATAAATTCCCTGGTGGCTCAGATGGTAAAGAATCTGCCTGCAATGCAGGAGACCTGGGTTCAATCCCTGGGTTGGAAAGATCCCCTGGAGAAGGGAATGGCTACCCACTCCACTATTCTTGCCTGGAGAATTCCATGGACAGAGGAACCTGGTGGGCAACAGTCCATGGGGTTGCAGAGTCAGATGCACTTAACACTTTCACACTTTATTTATATAAATATAATTAATAAAACTCTTATTTTTCCTATTGCATTTTATTTGCAACCTTGGTACATTCAGATGTTGATTTATTTATCTGCTCCCCCAAATACAAGTTTTTCTTCTACACATAATAAATGCTTTGAATTGCTCATTAGCATGTTTTATTCTGTCTTAAATTGTCTCCCCTTACTTACAAATCTGCTTACCTTCTAGACTGTGATTTGTTTGAGGTCAGAGAATATGAGAGAGGCATAATCACCCTCCCTCTGACATTGAGCCCTCTCTATTTTGCACATTGTAGATGCAAAAACAATGTTTTGGTTGAATGAATGAATGACTACCATTGCCTGGAGAAGAGGTTTTGTAAATGGAAAGAAATCGTCACATGTGGTAGTCTAGCTGTTTTTGCTTCATGTGGGCGCAGGAAACCGACCACCTTAGGGACCAGACCAGAATCAGGCTCAGAGCTTTTCTTGCTCTTTTAGGTTTCATGAGAGTAGAGGTCCACCAAGAGCGAACATCACTGCTATAAAAACTTGTTAACTGAACCTCCATTAATGGAAAATTCCTGACACTTTAGGCAGAGGATGAAGTTAATTCCTACATATGTCCTTTTATGAAAATAGGATTATAGAAGAAAATAGCAACATAGATTCATTTTAACTATGTGAATATAGGAAAGTGTGCGCTAAGTCACTTTAGTCATGTCTGACTCTTTGCGACCATATGGACTGTAGCCCGCCAGGCTCCTCCGTCCATGGGATTCTCCAGGTAAGAATACTGGAGTGTTGTTGCCATTTCCTCCTCCAGGGATTCCTCCCAACCCAGGGATCAAACTTATGTCTCTTATGTCTCCTGCACTGGCGCCACCTGGGAAGCCCATGTAGGAAAATAAGTGGGCAAAATAACCTGACAATCAGATACGAAAAATTTCACGTGCTTTTTCCAAATATTATCCATTGAAGAAATCTTTTCCAAAATGGCTCTACTCTGTTAAACTAGATCAATTGATGTCTATATTTCAAATGAATTCCTGGAATTTCTTTGAGAATTCTCCCAAATTCAAACATAACATAAATTGGACTACATCTCTTATTTTTAAACACTTTGATTCCACACTGTGAACATATACCCCCATTTCACATCAGTAAGGCGATAACTGAGCTTGTGTTCTTATTGGTTTGAGTCAGTGGATACCCATGAAAGTACAGGAGAGAGCATGAGCTTGGCAGGCAACTGGAGGCTGGAGTTGGAGTTCTGGCTGGAGTGGGTGCAGATCTCTCTGACCATTTCTAACCAGGGTCTTCATCTCTAGAACAGGGTAATATTTCAGTCTTATGTATTTCAGAATTGCTGAGAGGATCAAAAGAAGAACAGGCATGCCTTTATTAAGCAGTATACATACATTTGTTATATTTTTATCAAAAGACAACAAATATATCTGTTTTCTTCCAGGTAGTAGGTACCTTGTATTTCAAAATGAAAAAAAAAAAAAAAAAGAGAGAGAGAATTAAAATCAGTAATGAAAAAAAAAAACCCTTTTTGTTTTTCCTTTTCCTTACAAAAGAAGGAAAGATTGTTGAAAAGGAGCCAAAAAAAATTTTTTTTTTTTTTTAAATACTACCTGGAAGAGATCATTGCTTCTGGGCTGTGCAAATATTGAAATGGATGGTTGTTTGTTCACTATTTCTTATTTTTACTTACATCCTGTATAAACTAAAATTCCTTTTAGGAATCCTAAAGTGTATGGAAATTTACTTTGATGTCTAGAAATTCTCAAATGCTCTATTGTATCAAACATCATTTGGCAAGGTATATAGTATATGCTCATTTATTTCTTTAATGACGCTGTTGTATTTCTTTCAAAGCATAGCCATCTCAGATGTTTTTCAAGAATAAAATTTTACGCTTTGGGTAACCACATAATAACCTTAATATCAGTCATGTTTTACAAGGAAAAAAAATTAATGCTAGATTATTTATGACTAAAATGACATGTTACTTAAAATTTCATTTCTAATTTCTATTAAAAAACAGAAATAGATTTTCTTGGCATAAGAAACAGTGTCCAAATACACCTTTTACTTTTTTTAATCTTAGTGTTTGCATTAGTGATTTGTCCACCCATGTTTCTCTGAAATATTTTAAAAACATACATTTACCTGACCTCATCTGGTAGGCTAGGAGGGTTAACTTTAAAAACTGGATTCAAAAATATGTTGTGTTCAGGTGTATAAAATTATATGCCCTTAAAAATGTTCATAATTGGTTAGTTATGCCTGCATTGAGGGCTTCCCAGGTGGCACCAGTAGTAAAGAACCTGCCTGCCAATGCAGGAGACATAAGAGACTCAGGTTTGATCCCTGGGTTGGAAAGATCTCCTGGAGGAGGAAATGGCAACCCACTTCAGTATTCCTGTCTAGAGAATCCCATGGACAGAGGAGCCTGGCAGGCTACAGTCTATAGGGTTGCAAAGAGTCGGACGTGAATGAAGCGACTTAGCACCCACGCGTGCCTGCATTTAACCACTTGTGTTTTTGAAATAGGAAACTGTTGGTGGCAAAAAGCTGACTTTCACTAAAGTTCAGTTGTTTAAAAAGTTCACATGAGACATTAGAATTAGTGGTTTGCTCAGATTCCATATTGTTTGGAAAAAAAATAGATCATCATTTACTATGGACTAGCAAAATCATATCTATATTTTAACTTAATCAATTTTGTCTCTTAAAAAATGGTGATTCTTCTGTTTACCCTATAATAGCCTTTTTAAAATATGGTGATTGATTTCAGTCAAAATGGATACACCTTTCTCCCCATCCTATTCCTTCACCATCTTAGGACCACCCCAATCATTCTCATTTATATATTTTAAATTCAAACTGTGAGTCCGGCTGCCCCCTTAAAACAATAGAGCCAACAAAGATTTTCAAATTTTTCAAAGTGTGATCTATTTGTGATATTGACATGTGTGTGTGCTCAGTCATGTTCTACTCTTTGCAAACCCATGGCCTTGTAGCCTACCAGTCTCCTCTGTCCTTGGATTCTCCAGGCAAGAATACTAGAATGGATTGCCATTTCCTGCTTGAGGGGATCTTCCCAACCCAGGGATCAAACCCAGTCTCCTGTAGGGTCTTATTGAATGGGGATCCTAATTTACAGGACCATCAGCAATGGCAGCCAGGAGAGTACTGGGCTAATTCACATGTGCCATGAGCCTGTGTCGTTACCTGGAGCATTAGAGTCCTCTGAAGACTGTCTTCGCTTCTTGGAACAAAAGCAATAGGCTGCAATTTTAACTGAAGTTAGTGGCTTTTACCTGTCCTGCCAGTAAGTGTTCAATAGATTTTGCTATTACTTTGGAAGACCAGCCTCAAAAATCTTACAATGTTCTCACCAACCTTAAAAAATGACAAGATAGTATAATATGAAGGGTATTTGGAAAAAATGAAATTTATGATCCTATAATTCGGTGAAAAGTTTTAAGATGATAAATGTATTCTGCTGAAAAAAACACCCCAAATATTGCATATTAAATTGGATACTGTTCCAAGTCCTTTTAAGTTTTTGCCCAAAAAGTTGTTTGCATCAGTAGCTAAGTTCTCTATTCATTGTAATTTTTGAGTCATTGAACCAATCATAGTGCTTAAACACTATGTATGTCCGTGTGTACTCAGTGGCTTCCGTCATGTCCAACTCTCTGCGACCCCATGGACTGTAGTCTGCCAGATTCTTCTGTTCATAGGATTCTCCAGGCAAAAGCACTGGAGTAGGTTGCCATGTCCTCTCCTCTAAGAGATCTTCCTGACCCAGGGATTGAACCCATGCCTGTTGTGTCTCCTGCATTGCAGGCAGATTCTTTACCGTTCACTACAAGTTACAGGGAAAGACGAAATGAACTGATTTTCTTATGAGGTGTCAGCTCTAGATCCTTGGAAATGTGCAGTGCCTGATTATTACTAAAAAGAATGTGTAACATTTATTAGGCACTTACTATGTAGCCTGGCTGTTCTAAGCGCTTTTGACATATAGCCTTAGCTCATTACTACTTGGTGATAATCTGTTGAAGACTCTTGCATGGGAACAAGGTGGAACTGAATTACCTCTAAAATCCCTTTCACCACTGAGATTTAGTGAATCCATGATTTATTACCTAGTGCTTAATGAAATAGGAAGTAGAGCTATAAGGATCAAGGTGATTTTTCCATATTCAAGAAGGCAAAATGCATAATGCTGTCTGTGTTCCTTTGGGGTTAGTGTATAATTTTGAAGAAAATGTGCTATATTTTTCCAGAAAGGTTCACACAAAGCACATACAGATTAGAAATACTTGTACTATTTCGTGCTAGTTTTCAAGCCCTCCGTGAGTCCCAAAATATAGTAATAAATTCCTTTATTTTTTTTTATAATATCTAACAAAATTATGTATTATGTACTATGATTGTACTATATACTATGTACTACGATTAAGCAGTATAAGCTTTAGCTGGTTATAAATTAACTCAGAGTAATAAACTTGTTCCTTTCTTTTTTTCTTTCATTTTTAACAGAAGTTCAGGTTAGTGGTTACAAATTTGACCTCAAAACGTGAAATCTAACTAATAACTTGTGAATAAGTAATAAAAACCTTTGAAAATATATGCAGCCTTGAGAGAAAAGTGTAACAGGGCTATGTTATGAAATGTTTAGAAAACACAAGCAATTTTCCTCACTTTTCTTTGCATTTAGGGTAAAAATAAGTGTATTTAGAGTTTTACGGTTTAAAAAAGTGTGTTGAGATTGCATTTCCCCCTTCTAAGTTTTACAGAGGTAAAGGAATTCTACAATGATTTCTCCAGTTAATAAAAGCCTGCTTTTCCATGCGTTCTACTTTTATAAATTTCTGCAGGGAATCTACAGATGAATCTTCGTCTTGCTTTGAACAGTCTTTTAACTTTTCTTATTTCTTTAGAAATACATGAGTTGCTTTCCAAGTATAGTTCCAAATCTAAAAAAGCCTAGTCTGTGAGTATTTTCAGTTAATTAGAATACAGTGCACAAATATGATCATCTTATCAGCCTTAATTCCATGTTCCTGAAATGTGATATTGAGCACCGATTAGGGATATGACTGAAGACCTCATATTTAGCCATTTTTGTAGTTTTTTAATCTCATTATTTGTTGATGCTGTTTCCATCTATTATTAATCATACTATATATATATATATATTTTTTTTTTTTCTTCTTCTTTAACTCCAAGTAATGCTGGCTTGTGTGTGTGTTAGTCACTCAGCCGTGTCTGACTCTTTGCAACCCCATGGGCTCCTCTGTCCATGGAATTCTCCAGGCGAGAATACTGGAGTGGGTTGCCATTCCCTTTTCTAAATGCCGGCTTGAGTTTAAAAAAAAAGAGAGAGATTTTTTAAATAGAGGGGACTCATATAGGATTGGAGGAGTATTTAAATATGTCCAGTCTCATGATAAATATTTTTTAGGAACTTTTGCCAGTGTGGTTATATGTTGAGATTCACGGAGCTTTAGGGAACCAGAACATATTTGCAACTAACTACAGAGACAACTAACTGTAACTCCTTATGTAAATTTTAGAACGACATGTATTTTTAAAATGAATTTCTTAAAAAATTCTTGAAAATACCACATTTGAGGTTCATTTATCTCACGTGTATATAAGAAAAAAATGTATAAATGATGTTCCCAACTTCAGTCTTTATTTCTAATCTTCATTACCTCTTTGACAGAATTAGCACCAATTGACTAGGAGCTGGGCTTAGCTCACTCAAGCTGAACTCTGGCCTGGGGGTGTGGAGGTGGCGAAAAGGAGCTTTTCTTCATCTCTTTCTCTGAGGTGTGGTTCTGTTTACTTTGGAAAGAAAAGATACAAGTATCTCCTGAAGTGGATTAGACATGGCAAGACAAGATGATACATTTGCACTATAAACTCTCAAGCAGCTGTGAGAAGGCCTTCTGTGTGAAATTTCTTACCTTCTTAAAAATCTTGATAGAGTTGTAGCTAAGCTCTTAACAGTCAAAAACAAACTGCCAATGAAGTTTATTTTCTTTTTTGCTGAGTTTTCTGGACCATTGTTCCGCTTGAGGGGCCCTGTTTGTTAGTTTTGGCTCGGGGACTTCTCTTCCTTCAGGGTAAGCTCTCCTTAGGCACTTGTACAAGTCGGTACTCAGGGGCTGCTCACAGTTTATTCACAGCCCCGGCTAAAGCATAATTCAACTGCATGACTTCCTGTCTCAGAGGAGGGGGTGGCCGACAAGGGGCTTTGTATCAGTAATATAAAAATATAATGGATTTTGTGGAAAACTGGGACATTTTTGTTTGTTCTCATAAAAGATTCCTGCTGGAAGTTTTATTTTAAAGTTAGCTTTTAGCTTTTTTTTTGCTGTGACTTACATGGATCCTGATCTGATTTTCTGCTTTCACGGCCTTTTTTGAAAAAAATCTAAAATATTTAATTCAACATTAGCTGTGCTTACAAGCTACATAGCAGAATAAAATCACATTACAAACATTGTAGTATTAGATTTTATCACCATTTATTTCTTCTAGCCTGTCCAGGGATTTCTTCATGTTCAGTAGAACTAATTTGCAGTCAGACACTGAGGTCTTCTAGAAGGCCAGCAGGCTCCAGAAATTAATTTATCCAAATAACCGATCCCTCCTAGGCCAACCATAGAGGGACACCAGAATGGCCTAAGCAGGCAGAGCCTCCTTTTGAAGTCTGGAATGTTTTGACTGACTTGAAACAGGCGGCTGGAATGAAAGGATAATTTTCAATGACCCAGGGGATTTTTTTTGCCATTTTCAAATATTAGGTAAAACAAAGAGAAATTGCCTGCTCTAATTTAGAAAGACTTAGTAATCAGGAAGGCGACCAGACTGAGAATAAAGTCCCAAGGTATATATATATAGCAGAAGCTTATTTACTAAGCTTAAATTGCTGGCAAAAATCGAAATTATTATACCCTTAAAAAAAAACCTCCCAGGGATGTATTTTAGTAAGTATCTCTGCATTTTCATCACCTATACCTGCATTATTTTCTTAGTATTAAAAAAGAAGAGAAAGTTAATTGCTTTGATTTATCACCAGTTAAAAATAGTGCCATTATAATCTTAATTTTATTAAACAGGAGGTTGTAATTTAAATTAGCCTACTCTACTAAATTGGTTTACAAGAAGCACTGAGTAGATATTTCATATTTGTCAAATTTTCAAAACATTAACAGAATTTAAGGCCATTAATCCTTTAAGGCAAACTGTCACATTAGCTGAAGCATAGGAGAATCCAGGTGTAACAAATGATTTTTGATAACCGGGTCAGAGGAGTAGATCAAAGTCATTTTGAAGAGATTTCTTCCTTATACTCTAGATATTTATTTATTGTTGCCTAAGAAAAAATACCTTTTCTGGTTTTGGTGAAAAAAATAAATTAAAAGTAGGATTTGGTAACTAAATAACTGCACTGTAAGAGAGAAATAGGAAATTCTTCTTTTCACACAATACATTCTATGTACATGTATTATGCATGTGACATATGTTAAGCATGTAGTATATGAAATCATGCACATAATATAATAGCATTAGTTAGGAAAAAGGATTAAATAGTACTTGTAATCTAATGGTTCTGGATACTAGGAGATGCCAACTGGTTTTAAGGATTTAAGCTTTATTTTACAGTTTTGGAGATTTACAAAGTAATTTAGGTACTGATGCGGTCACAAGGATGCCAATCCTGTTGCTGGCACTTGGTCATTCTTAAACTGGTAAAGTATGTCTTGAGTTAATTTAAATGAAAAACAAATTGTAATTTTATTGATTTTGATTTGTTTTCAGGCTTGTTTGCTAGTTTTGAATTGGGGTGATTGAAACTCTACATTCTCATTACTGAATTTGTCAAAACTTTTCCTCTAAGTTTCATCTTTTTGTACCAGTTTTCCATTGCAGCCCTTGCAAAGCAAAGTACATGATAAATATAAGAAAAATCTCTGAAGGCAGAGTGGTCTAATGGAAGGTGACATTCACATTATTTTTGGGTGTTACAGAGAGAAAATAGTATTGTCATTCACCTTTATGCCATCTTCAAGTTTTTCTTTCGGCTACTAAAATTCTGAGTTAAAAATGGTCAGCTCTTTAGTAAGTTGTGGGAAATAGATTGTGGAAAAGAAGGTATTTGAGAAGTTTAAGTAATAGTTGACTGGAGGCCAGCAATGTTGATGAATTTAGGCGGAAAGGGGAGTTAAGCTATCTTTGGTAATAAGAACTAAGACTCTACCTAAGAACATGGTAGAGATTTGAGAAATGTGTGCAGATGAAATTTAGGAAGATAGGGAAAGGAGGGATTGGGATGAACTGGGAGATTGGGACTGACATATATATACCACCGAGACTATGTATAAAATAGAGAACTAATGAGAACCTCCTGCATAGCTCAGAGAACTCTACTCAGTGCTCTGGGTGACCTGAATTCAAAGAAGAGGAGAGATGTGTGTACATGTAGGTGATTCACTTTTCTATAACATAACATTGTAAAGCAATAATAATTAATTGTAAAAGAAAACTCAGGAAGATAATTAGGAGATAATAGTTGTTTATGGGCTTCCCTGGTGCTCAGTGGTAAAGGACCTGCCTGCCAATGCAGGAGACACAGGTTTGATCTCTGGGTTGGAAGGATCCCCTGAAGGAGGAAATGGCAACCCACTCCAGTATTCTTGCCTGGGAAATGCCATGGACAGAGGAGCCTCGTGGGCTACAGTCAGTCCATGGGGTCACAAAAGAGTCAGACCCGACTTAGCAACTAAACAATAGCAAGTTGCTTATACTAGAGGACTACATTGAAGAATGTGTATTATCCTTTGAGACATGGGAAGAAAATAGAATTTCTAATTTTGCCCTTTTAAAAAACATATATCTTGTACGGATTTTATATGTAATGTATTAGTAAAGCACTGTTTGAATATAATGTGTATAGATATGTGTTGCTCTTTTTTTAAAAAACTGATAAAGAATTAATGTTTAAAAGCTGTTTGGAAATGGTTAATTTTGATAATAGCTTTATATGCTTCATCCCACATATTTTTCCATTAGGAATCAATGATTGTGCATGTTGATTGGAAGTTTAAGTAATTGAAATATGACACTACTTTATGCTCATGATTAATAAATGAATATAGGTATTTTCAATTTGGAGATAAATATTTTGTATTTTTCTCTGTGTTCTGAACAACATATCTCAATGGGCTTAGTCATATTTTATCTTTAAAAAGTGATACTATTTTTTAATTAATATCATTGTAATGTGAATGTGTATCATGTTTACATATAATAATGAGGAATACTGGGTTAAAGGTAATTAATCATTTCTTTAAAATTAAACTAATGGACTTCATGAAAGCTTTTTCTCAACACTATACATAGATTTGTCTCTTCTTTCCAAATTACTGTAACTTTGACTTCTGGATAATTAACACTGTAGTTGAACTGGAATTGAAAGTGTTAGTCGCTCAGTCGTGTCCAACTCTGCAACTCCATGTAGCCTGCCAGGCTCTTGTGTCCATGGAATTCTTCAGGCAGGAATACTGGAGTGGGTTGCCATTCCCTTCTCCAGGGGATCTTCCTGACCAAGGGATCGAATCTTGTTCTCCGGCATTTCAGGTAGATTCTTTACTGTCTGAGTCACCAGGGAACCCCTACTTGGCAATAAAAGACTTAGGATGGACTGCTTTTTTTTTTTTTCCTAAATATGTAAAAGATTTTCATGTAAAAGAGGAGTTCATGTTAGTAGGTTTAACTACAAATAACAGAGGATCAAAAGTTCAGTTTTGGACAGTTTAAGAAGTTTTGCAGATCTGTGGGCAATTTCTGTGCACAGCTTGAAAATTTGGACGTGGGTTTCTATTAATAGAATGGACTGGCCTAAGAGTACAGATTTGGGGTCACCAGCAAGTAGAGGATACTGAAGACATTATGGGAGGTAACACAGGACAAGTGTGTTGAGAAAGAAAAGGACCAAACAAGAGACAATTTAGAGGGATATAAGATTCAGGGAGAGGAGGAGGAGCCAAGTATGAGGTCTGAGATGCAGTTGGAGAGGTAGATGAACCAGAGATAGAGAACTTGCAGAAGAGGGATAGTCATTGGTGCCAAGTTCCTTTGAGGGATTAAGATGTATAAGTACTGAAAGGTATGTAATGGACAATACCCCTTTAGTCCTAGTGGCTTTATGGCATAGTGAAGGGTAGAATCCAGATTACTTTTGTTGATAAGTAAATGGAAACTGAGATACTGTGATTCAACCTCCCTTACCAGCATCTTGGCTGAGTTGGGAGAGTTAGAGATTTAAGTAGAAGGAGATGGATGGAGGAGGATTTTTGGAGGTGAAGGTGTCTATGTAGGGGAAATCCAGGGGCCCATCCTTCCTCTTCTGATCCTAAACCCCCTCCAGGGTTCCTCCATGCCCCTCGTATGGAGGTTCCTCGTAAGCCCCTCCTTTTCAGAGAGCACAGTATAGGAAATGGGAGAAGTATTTTTAAAAGCTATATTTTTGTCACAGGATATTTATATTTGCTACTGGCAAATAATCATTTGCATATTACTGGCTGAGGATCAACTTGGACTAACTGTCATGGTTCAAAAAGTTATACTTTTTTCCCTTGAGTTCATGTGTTTGGTGCCCACTTCTCAGCCTGAGAGAAGCCTCCTCCTCCTCCTATTCTGAAGTCAAAGGCCAACCCCTCTGTGAACTCTGCTTTGGTAACATCAACTCATTGGATTCTCTCTTCTGTGATCCTTTAAGAGCTCTACTGTGGTTCTTAGTAAGTTGATTTACAACTAGCTGTTCACACCTCTCTCTTCCAATGAGCTCACAGAGGAGCACCTGTCCTGTGTCTTAATCACTAGCCTATCATGTTGCCTGGCAGTTAGTGGTTACTCAGTCCATGTTGCTTGAATGAATGAATGAATGGATAAGGAAGGATGTGAGAAAAAACAAACCACGAGTATTGGGAGAAGCACCAAAATACTGTCTTTGTGGCTGTAGGTTTTTTATACTCCTAATACTTACCTGTGTGTAAATAGCTAATGACCATCATGACCAATAAAGAGTGGCTGATTATTACAGTTAATTGGGATCATGTTTTTACATCATGATCCCTGTTTATTCAAAGTAGAAATATACTTTATTTATTAATCTCAGTCTTTTGAGAAGAATATGTTTGTGTATATAATATGTCAAATAGAGATATACTTAGCTTATTACAGTCATCATTAGTTGTCAAGAATGAGAAACAAAATTAAAATTTCAAAGGGAACTTTGAATTGCAAACTGTTCTGTACTCTAAATACTATACAATTATAGTTTTAATAGAGGCTATAACACTCAGTGGACTATAGTTGGAAAGTTTTGTTTGCTTTTAATTCTTTATAGTGTTTACTCCCACAGCATAAGAATCATCAAAGAGAGTGAAGTGCAGATTAGTGTAAAAAAAGGCTTGGGTTAAGAAATGTTTTACATAATTTTCTGTTTTCTTTCATTTCTTCTAAACTTGGCACTTTTCTGTCATGGTATAAACTGTATCAGTAGTAAAAATGTGCTGGTGCATAATTAATTAGCTCATTATTTTGATGTTGTTTGGATTCAACTTGATTGTGAACTTGTGGTTAAGTGCATACTTTTACAAAGCCAGCAACTGAACACTTCATTTGTTCTAAAAGGATAAATGAGATTAATTTCTCTTAGACTTAGTATCCAGGTGTTGGGAAGGGGAGGATTGTTGAGGGAGAGCATGGCTTTCAGGTCATGTGACTTGAGTTCTTATTTGGCCATTGTCATTGACTGGCTTTGTGACTCACATCAAGTGACTCATCTGGCCTTCCTTGTTTGAAAAATAAACTAGTAAAATGTCATGGAGTTTCGAGAAATATATGGTAGAGTATTTGGCCTCAAATGGCAACCCACTCCAGTGTTCTTGCCTGGAGAATCCTAGGGACGGGGGAGCCTGGTGGGCTGCCATCTCTGGGGTCGCACAGAGTCGGACATGACTGAAGCGACTTAGCAGCAGCAGCAGCAGCAGCTACTCAACTAACATTGGTCAGTCTCTTTCTTCTAAAACAATTTTTTTCTGCTTTCTTTTATTCAACACTAAATATAAGTACCTCATTGTTCCTTTTTTACCTTGCTGCCAGGTAGGATGATCGGAGGCAAGTTTAGTGCTGATAATGGAGATTTGTCTTATTCTAGGTCTTTGTACAGTTCTCTGTTTTTTGTCTATTTTATTCATTTATATGTCTTTAAGTTTTCAAAGGCTGCTGTATTTCTGTACGAATAGTACATTGAAAATGAAACTTCTTGATACAGAGAAAAGCTATTTAAAAATAAAGCAAATCACCTGGGTTACCTACTACTGAGAAATAACCATTGATAATAAAAGATATATACCATTCCAGGCTTTTCTTGATGCGTATGTGCAGAACACACATTTCTTCAATGCTATTATTCCTCCACATAAAGGGAACTTTTTATAATTCATATAAAAAATTAGAAACTACCTTCATACAAAGAGAAGAGGATAAAAATTAGCCCGCTTCTCCCTTTCTCTCTCGTCAGTTTTTGCTAGCTATTCTTTTGACATTGCCAAGATTTATAACAATATCTTATGAAAATCCTAATAGTTGTTTAATCTCAAGTACTGAATATTCTATACTATCTCAGTGAGTCTAGTGTTTATTACTCTTTTTTGTTTGTTTTGAAATTTTCAGTAGAGTGAATTTTCAAGAACCACTCATGGGGTGCTATGTTCCCTTATTTTGTGCTCTCTACACATTGCAATCATGGTCTTCTCTCATAGCTGTGAAATAGTTGGTTTCCTTACTCATCTGGGATCATGTCTGACTTTGGCTTTTTATTGCTTACATCTGGTAGTGATGCTGGAATATAGTAGGTACTCAAACGATGTTTAGTGAAATGAAGAATAGCTCAACAAATTAGTTCAGTCTGCATGAGGATGTGTTGAAGGTTTCTCAGTAGGAAATTAAACTCTCAGTTTTTTAGCACCATTAATCTGGCTTTTATGGACAGGGTAGTTTAAAGAGACTAAGTGAAGAAGACTCATTAGGAGACTGTTACAGTAGTGGGTGAGATATGAAGATGAATTCAACATATTCTTCAAAGATGTCAAAACAGTTAGAATGAAAAGAAAGGAAGAGATGTAAGACTTATTACAAAGAAAGAATGAGAGATCTTGATGAATAGTTGATGGGATATCTTTAGTCACATGGTTCTTCAGCTTGGGAAACCCCTTTTCTCCTATTGACATATTTAAAATTTAAATATTTATGTTCAGTTAAGAACTCATCATCAGTTGGCTTATGCCACAATAATGCCACATAACAAACTCAACACCTCCATGGCTTACAAAAGCAGACGTGTATTCTCATAACAAGAGTCTGCAGGTTGTCTGTGTTTGGCTGATCTTGGCTGGGCTCAGCTGGGCACCTACGTTTTAGGTGGGGTACTCATTTAAATGCAGAGTTCCAAAGAAGAGCAAGGAGAGATAAGAAAGCCTTCCTCAGTGATCAGTGCAAAGAAATAGAGGAAAACAATAGAGTGGGAAAGACTAGAGATCTCTTCAAGAAAATAAGAGATACCAAGGAAACATTTTCATGCAAAGGTGGGCTCAATAAAGGACAGAAATGGTATGAACCTAACAGAAGCAGAAGATATTAAGAAGAGGTGGCAAGGATACGCAGAAGAACAATACAAAAAAGATCTTCATGACCCAGATAATCATGATGGTGTGATCACTCACCTAGAGCCAGATATCCTGGAATGAGAAGTCAAATGGGCCTTAGGAAGCATTACTACGAACAAAGCAAGTGGAGGTGATGGAATTCCAGTTGAGCTATTTCAAACCCTAAAAGATGATGTTGTGAAAGTGCTCCATTCAATATGGCAGCAAATTTGGAAAACTCAGCAGTGGCCACAGGACTGGAAAAGGTCAGTTTTCCAATCGCAAAGAAAGACAATGCCAAAGAATGCTCAAACTACTGCACACAATTGCACCCATCTCACATGCTAGTAAAGTAATGCTCAAAATTCTCCAAGCCAGGCTTCAACAATACGTGAACTGTGAACTTGCAGATGTTCAAGCTGGATTTAGAAAAGACAGAGGAACCAGAGATCAAATTGCCAACATCCACTGGATCATGGAAAAAGCAAGAGAGTTCCAGAAAAACATCTATTTCTGCTTTATTGGCTATGCCAAAGCCTTTGACTGTGTGGATCACCACAACTGTGGAAAATTCTGAAAGAGATGGGAATACCAGACCACCTGACCTGCCTCTTGAGAAATCTGTTTGCAGGTCAGGAAGCAACAGTTAGAACCAGACGTGGAACAACAGACTGGTTCCAAATAGGAAAAGGAATACATCAAGGCTGTGTATTGTTACTCTGTATCAATATTAAGGCTGTATATTGTTAACTTATATGCAGAGTACATCATGAGAAATGCTGTGCTGGAAGAAGCACAAACTGGAATTAAGATTGCCAGGAGAAATATCAATAACCTCAGATATGCAGATGACACCACCCATGTGGCAGAAAGTGAAGAAGAAATAAAGAGCCTCTTGATGAACGTGAAAGAAGAGAGTGAAAACGTTGGCTTAAAACCCAACATTCAGAAAATGAGGTTCATGGCATCTGGTCCCATCACTTCATAGCAAATAAATGGGGGACAGTAGAAACAGTGGCAGACTTTATTTTGGGGGGCTCCAAAATCACTGCAGATGTGAAATTAAAAGATGATTACTCCTTGGGAAAAAAATTATGACCAACCTAGACAGCATATTAAAAAGCAGAGACATTACTTTGCCAACAAAGGTCCATCTAGTCAAGGCTATGGTTTTTCCAATAGCCATGTATGGATGTGAGAGTTGGACTATAAAGAAAGCGAGCACTGAAGAATTGATACTTTTGAACTGTGGTGTTGGAGAAGACTCTTGGGAGTCCTTTGGACAGCAAGGAGATCCAGCCAGTCCATCCTAAAGGAAATCAGTCCTTAATGTTCATTGGAAGGACTGATGTTGAAGATGAAACTCCAATACTTTGGCCACCTGATGCAAAGGGCTGACTCATTCGTAAAGACCCTGATGCTGGGAAAGATTGAAGGCAGGAGGAGAAGGGGACAACAGAAGATGAGATGGTTGGAGATCATTGACTCAATGGACATGAATTTGAGTAAACTCTAGGAGTTAGTGATGGACAGGGAGGCCTGGTGTGCTGCAGTCCATGGGGTCGCAAAGAGTCGGACACAACTGAGTGACTGAACTGAACTGAACTGGGCTGTGTCTGCTTTAACGTTTGCTTTGGTTTAGATTTTCTCTCTCTCTTGTCATACCAGGTCTAATGACTACTTGAAACAGCACAAATGTAAAAGCAAACACACTTAAAGGTTTTACTAGTGTCACATCTACTCACATCCTGTGGGTTGAAGAAACTCACATGGGCAAGCCCAACTTTATAAAACAATACCATATTTTATTATAGGTTAAAATAATTATTGTTGGATGGTAAGATGATATATAGTTGCAGAATAACAATCTAAAATATCATACCCCTTATCTATGATTCTCTCCACTAGAAACACTGTGGTTTGGTTCTGAATTCTCATGGCATTTTGTTTGTGAATAGCACTTTCTTCTTTGTACTGTTAAAAGATTAATTCTTTAAACCAGAAAATGGTTCATTATCTTTAATGACAATGACATTGTATTCTCCAGTGTAACAGATTCAAGTGTATAGTAAAAATGCTATGAATTTAAATCTTCTCTAAGTATATTTTTGAAATAAAAATGGCATTCCATTTCTGTACAATTATAGCGTATTTGTAGGTAAATCCTTAGTGAAACTTGTAGAGATATTTTCTTTTTCGTGTTTCTTTTTACATTCTGTTCAACCACATTGGCTAAGAATGGAAGTCCATGGAAGTCGAGATGCATTGAAGTTCACTCAGAAAGGAACATATATCATTAGTTTCCTCTGTTTAAGAAGTTCTAAAGCTCTTTTCTAGACAGATGAATAAGGTATTTTAGGGATAGCTTTCTTCCTATATTAGCCTACTTTTAAAGTAGCTTTATTAAGCAGCAGTCTGTCTAGGTTTTTTGTTGTTGTTGTTGTATGAAAGCAGTTTCTAAAATAAATAATTTATTGCATGAATTGTAAAAAAGTTGACTTTATGTGGAGGAATGATTTCATTGAAAGTTTTTAAAAAAAATTATCTATGGCTTTGCTGGGTCTTTGTTGCTGTGGAGGTTTTTTTCTCTAGCTGTGGCAAGTGGGGGCTACTCTCTAGTTGTGGGGGCAGGATTCTCATTGCGTTGGCTTCTCTTGTTGAGTGCCATTGGGTGTAGGGTGTGCAGACTTGAATAGTTGCAGACCATGGGCTACCAGGTTCTAGATCATAAGCTCAACAGTGGTGGCGCACTTGCTCTGTTGCTCTGTGGCATGTGGGATCTTCCCAGATCAGGGATTGAACCCGTCTCTCCTGAATTGACAGATAGACTCTTTACCACTGAGCCACCAGGGAAGCCCTGTTTTTCTTTTTTTTTTTAATATTTACAAAGTTGTATGATTTAGACTACTTCCAGAAAAATGATGTTTTTGCTTATTTTAAGAAGCCAAACAAAATGATCTGTTATGAGAAATATGGCATAGTAATATATTGTGGCCACCTTGATTGTGCAGTAGAATGAGGGTAACAAAATGTATTTTCTCTGGATAACTGGAAACAGTGCCCTCTTGAAAAAACAGTTTGTTCTGGTGATTTCTGTACATTTATTGTTTGACTGAAGACTCAAGAAGAATTTGGATAAGTTTTCCTGTCTGATGGAGAGAGAGATGAATCCAAACAAAGGGGAAGGTGCAGAGTAGAAGCACAGAGACACAGGTTACCCCACTTGGATTCCACAACATGAAGGGTCCCTTAGGCAGAGCATCACCTTTAAACCTAACAAACCATGATCAGATTCATTGACAAAGTTGGCTAAGAGATGAATATAGTGAATTCATAATTTATTATTCTGCTTTAACTTAAAAGACATAAGGTATATTTAATATCAATGTTTTGATAGTAGATCAAGCCTTTTCCTTTAAGGATAGACCCAGGATTGGAACTCAGAATCCTCTTTCCTCACTTCCTTCCCACAGGATGAATATATATTCTTATTTCTTCTCCCTGTAAAAGAGATAGCTGGTCTGCACCTTGCTTTTTGCATTTACTACTTCTTGGAGATCTTTCCATATCAGTATAAAGAGGGTTGCTTTATCCATTTTATAAATGTATGAAGGGTAAGTCATGTCCAACTCTTTGCAACCCCATGGACTATATAGTCCATGGAGTTCTCCAAGCCAGAATACTGGGGTGGGATCCTTCCCTTCTCCAGGGGATCTTCCCAACCCAGGGATAGAACCCAGATCTCCTGCTTTGCAGGTGGATTCTTTACCAACTAAGCTATGAGGGAAGAAGTATAATGTTCCATTGAATGGCTTTGCCATTATGATGCACATTGGGAGGTTTTCTAATTTTTTATTATTACAAGCAATGTTATGTGATCTTAGAAACATGTCATATTGCATATGCACAATTATATATGTAGGATAAATTCCCAGGAGTGGGCTTGCTGCATCAGAGAGCACATGCGTTAGTGATTTTTACGGCCTCTTCAGGCTTGCTCTTGAAGGTATTGTGCCTGTGTTCTCCACTTTGCTTAGACAGTATATGATCAAACTGAAAGTTTTGTCAGGCTGAGAAACTTGTTGAAATCTCAATGTGGTTTTAATGAGCATTTCTCTTATTAGGAAAGGAAGTATGTGTAAGCGTTAAGAGCACCTCCTCTGCAGCCCAGCTGCTCAAGGTTAAATTTGGGTTCCACTCCTTACCAGCTCTGAGAACTTGGGCAAATTTTTTACCTTCTCACTGCTCTCATTTCCTATGCTTCTATTGAAAAGCATATTAACTACCTTATAAGGTTGCTTTAATAATTAAATGTGTTAACATGTGTAGATAGCTAGACTGGTATCTGGAACAAGGTATGTTTGGGCTATTATTATTGTTGCTATTATTGTTAGTGGAGTTGAATATCTCTATATGTTTGAGCAAATTTTCTTCCTTTTCTATGAATTTTAATCCTTTCCTCTTATTGTTATTTGCTAGTCTTTCTCTTATAGATTTTTACGAGCCTTTAACATGTTAAATTTAGCCCTTTATATACAATCTGCAAATATTTTTGCATATTCTGTTGCTTACCTTTTATTTTCATCTATGATATTTTGTCAGGCTCACTTTTTAAAAATTTACTTATTTTATTTTGAGAATAATTATTTTGCATTATTATGATGGTTTTTGCCATAAATCATCATGAATCAGTCACAGGTATACATGTGACCCCCTCATCTGTCAGACTTGCTTTTGACATTTATGTAGTTGAATTTATCAATCTTTTCTTCTGTGGTTTTAGGATTTTGTCTCATAGTTAGAGAAGCTTTTCCCACTTTCAGGTTATAAAGCAGTTCTCCACAGGGTTTTTCTCTAGCACTTTTATGATTTCTTTTTTTTTTTTTACATTTAAATCTTTAATCCATTTGGAATTTATACTGGTATATGGTTACAGAAAATATTTTAATTTGATTTTATCAAAGATATTTTCCCAAGCATTGGTTTTTAAGCAACAACAACACTTTTCACACACAGAGTGCATTTTATGTAATGTAATTGAAACTGAAAAATCACAATAACCAGTGTAATAGGTATTATAGATTTGAGAAGAACCACACCCCACAATATCTGCCTCCATGTTGCAGTGATGGATGAGGGTATGCATCATATCTCACAGTCAGGGAGAATACTTTGAGGTAAAGAATACTGAAATAGGGAACTTCCCTGGTGGTCCATTGCTTAAGACTTCACCTTTCAATACAGGAGATGCGGGTTCAGTCTCTGCTCAGGGAATTAAGATTTCTTATGCCCTGTGGCTAAAAAACCAAAGCATTAAACAGAAATAATATTGTAACACATTCAATAAAGACTTTAAAAATGTTTCACATAAAAAAAAGAATACTGAGATAAACAAACAAACAGATTAAACCAGGGCCACTCTGTCTCACTGAATTCATGAATTAAACGGAACCTTGAACTGGTACTTCTAAAGGCTGGCCTCCTTCGCAGACCTTTGCCAATCAGCTTCGTTCCTTTTCTAAGTGCTTTTCCTTTGGATCTTCCTTGGCACACCTAATCACAGTGGTGGAATTTTAATCCTCTTTGTGGAGGTCAATGAAGAGTCCATCTTTTCACTTTCTCTATTTAATTACAACGTAATCCAAAAAGAAGTTTGGAAGGGGTAATAAAGCTGACTGTGCTAGTGAACTCTGCTTTTCTGGTTTCCAGGGCATTTGAAGTACTGATTTTGAGGAAGGAGCTGGCTGTGTTCTCCAAGCTGGCCATGGCTATTGTAGCACCCACAAAAATCTGTTAGATCAGAAAATTATGGAATGCGAAGGGTGGCAAACTCTGCTGCTATAAAAGCATTCCTAAACTTCACAGTCTTTTTGGACACGAGGGGAGAACGTGGCTTCTCCTATGTGTGTGGTCACCCTGAGGGTCATCGGTTCCTCTTACAAGTTGTTAGGGAATGAAAAAATGAACAAATTTAACAAAAGTATATTTGTTGCTTTGTTACTTCTAACTATAAGTTTTGGTTATTAATTAAGATGTATTCTATAAGCAACCTAAAGAGCTGTGTCACAGTACCTTCTAGTCAGTCCTCATATTTATTGAGCCAGTAGTTCTCAACCTTGACTCTAGACCAAACCTAAGGCACTTGGCCTGGTTCCAGACCTAAGATTCTTATGTGCTGCCAGGGTTGAGAACCAGCCCATTAATCTTCATTTTATTTTATTTTTGTGTGAAGTCCCATAGTGGAGGACAGAAATCAGAGTTTCTTAAAATGAAGTCTTTGGTCCACCTGGATCAGAAGCACCTCCAAGGTACTTAGAGACTTCACCCAGGGTTTCCCAAGGCAGAATCTCTGGATGTAGAGGCCAGAAGTCTGCATTCATAAGTATCCCAGGTGATTTTGATGTTCACTAAAGTTGGAGAAGGAAATGGCAAACCACTCCAGTACTCTTGCCTGAAAAACTCCATGGACTGTCTGCTGAGAAGCCTGGTAGCCGACAGTCCATGGAATCGCAAAGAGTCGGACACAACTGAGCGACTTTCACTAAAGTTTCAGAACTATGCTTTCCTGGTGGCTCAGTGGTAAAGAATCTGCCTGTCAGTGTAGAAGACACGGGTTCAATCTCTGGTCTGGGAAGATCTCTTGGAGAAGGAAATGGCAACCCATATCAGTGTTCTTCCCTGGAAATCCCCATGGACAGAGGATCCTGGTGGGCTATAGTCCATGGGGTCACAGAGTTAGACACAGCTTAGCGACTGAACAACAACAGAGTTTGAGAACTGATGTGAAAGTAAGACCTGGAATATTTGAAACTAAAAAAATCCAATGAATTTTATTATTGTAGAGACAGGAAAGAAATTTTGTATCTCTCTTTTTCTGGACAAGTTTTAGAAGATCTACTTTATAAGAGATTTGAAAATAAATGTAAATTTAAATATGAATTTTAGTAGCAAAAATGTACATCAAGGGGAGAATAATAGAAATCTCATTGGGTGGTTTATAAAGATATTTGATAGCTATCTTAGAATGGGGCTTGAAAAAAATCTAAATAGCATACCTGTATTTTACATGTTTTAAAATTCACTTGATTTACAAATTTGAAAGTTTTTTTTTTTAATGACTTGAGCAAAGCTCACTTACTATTAAATGCAAGCTGAACACCAGCAAAAATCCACCCATAATCAGTCATGCAGTTAGTGATTTTATTTCTACAGTGTTATATTTTTTAAGTTGAAATTCTTAAAAGTTAGAGTAAATGAAAATGTGATCTGTATTTGTTTCCTATCCAGAAAGAGATGTGGGGTAAAGCAAATACATGAACACATTCACCTCCTAAAAGATAATTTCATAAAGAATAAATAAAAAGTTTTTTAAACCAGGAAATAATCATGTTATTGATGGAAACTATTGATATAATTTAGGTGCCTTTTACTCCAAGGAGTACCTGGTATTGAAATGTCCAACAACTGGAAGCACCATTTAGATGTGAAGCCATCAGTAGGACCTCTACGGAGTGGTAGTTAATTAATAAGCACATGGGCCTAGAATTGGAGTCATTTGGGTTCAACTCTAGATTTTTTTTTGCTGTGCTTTATGGCAGGGGTCCTCAGGGATCTAATGCCTGATGATCTGAAGTGGAGCTGATGTAATAAAAATAGAAATAAAGTGCACAATCAGACTTTCCTGGTTGCTAGGATGGTAAAGAATCTGCCTGCGATGTGGGAGATCTGGGTTCGATTCCTGGGTTGGGAAGATCCCCTGGAGAAGGGAATGGCTACCCACTTCAGTATTCTGGCCTGGAGAATTCCATGGACAGAGGAGCCTGGCAGGCTACAGTCCATGGGGTTGCAAAAAGTCACAAAGGACTGAGTGACTTTCACTTTCACAAAGCACACAATAAATGTAACGCACTTGAATCATCCTGAAACCATCCCTTCGCACCCCGATTCATGGAAAAATTGTCTTCCACGAAACTGGTCTCTGGTGCCAAAAAGGTTGGGGACCGCTGCTTTATAGGAAGATTGGGGTCATCAGTTACCTTCAGCAAACATTGACTGTCATTTGTTATAGAAGCTGTATTCCTAATATCAGTTTAGCATCAAGGCTCATGTAGTGTGTGTGTGTATTTCAACAATGGCACTGTTAGGTTTTCCCGAGAAACAGAACCAGTAGGAGGTTTATTATAAGGACTTGGCTTCCTTGCTTATGGAGCCTGAGAAGTCACAGGGGTGAGTTTCAGTCTCAAGTCCTGAGTCTGAAGGCCTGAGAAACCAGGGGAACCGATGGTGTTAATCCTAGTCCGAGGGATGAAAAGATAATAGATATCTCAGCCTAACGGTGAGGCAGGAGAAAGGGGCAGATTTCTCCTTCCTTCACTTGTGTTCTAATCAGGTCCCCAGTGGATTAAATGACGTTCACCCATTTTGGGGACATTCCTAAGGCCACTGATTCAAATGCTAATCTCATCTGGAAACACCCCCATAGACACCTCCAGAAATAATGTTTAATCTGGGCACTGTGGCCAGTTGACACAGAAAATAACCATCACAGCATCAAGGATAACCTTGTGAAAGAGTGCATTTCAATATTCCAAGTATGTAGACCTCAAGGGTAGATCTGTATGCTGGCCTCCCATCTTTACTTGGGAGTACTGAAGGCTGTCTTTTTTTCCCTTTGAACACTATTTGTTTATTTAAACTGTTTAACTGTCTTTAGAGATTTAGTAAGACCAGGGCTCTGTGCTAGTCACTGAGCATATAGGGATGGATCCTGACCTCAAGCAGTATATATTCTTGTTGGAAAGAAATACATGTATAGAAGCAATTGTAATTCAATGTCTGAAGTGCTATGATGAAGGTAATAGTTAACTGAATACCAGGTTTATTACACAAAAAAGGCCTTGTTATAATGGTGAGGGTGACTATTCAGACAACTATTGAGTAGACAACTATTCAGTATCATAAAAATGCTCTCTACCCTTGGAAGATAGTAATGACATGTACTCAGCTATTAATAAATAAAGGCAAGTGGATAAGTTTAACCAGATGCTTTTGAAAAGAGTCAAGATTGTGGAAGAACTCTTAACTAGGGGTTTAAAAGTCTTGGTGGTTGTCAAGGCTGCTTGCTACTGTCTGAGTTACACAAATTTATTTATGCTGGAGGATCCTTAACTGTAAAGTTTTAAATTCTAAGTTACAATCTATGATTTTATCAAATAACAAGTATTGCCAGATAAAAATATAGTGTGTTCAGCTAAATTTTAATGTCAGATTAAACAGCAGATTTTTTTTTGGTATAAGTACATTCCAAATGTTTCATGGGACATACTTATACTGAAAATTTATTCATTGTTTATCTGACATTAAAATTTAATCAGGCATCCTATATTTTTATTTGCTAAATCTGGCAATCCTATAAGAAATCTTGAGTGAATTAGAATTACTAAAGTCTAGACCTGCATGGCATCTGGTCCCATCACTTCATGGGAAATAGATAGGGAAACAGTGGAAACAGTGTCAGACTTTATTTTTCTAGGCTCCAAAATCACTGCAGATGGTGACTGCAGCCATGAAATTAAAAGATGCTTACTCCTTGGAAGGAAAGTTATGACCAACCTAGATAGCATATTAAAAAGCAGAGATATTACTTTGCCAACAAAGGTCCGTCTAGTCAAGGCTATGGTTTTTCCAGTGGTCATGTATGGATGTGAGAGTTGGACTGTGAAGAAAGCTGAGTGCCAAAGAATTGATGCTTTTGAACTATGTTATTGGAGAAGACTCTTGCAAGTCCCTTGGACTGCAAGGAGATCCAACCAGTCTATCTTAAAGGAGATCAGTCCTGGGTGTTCATTGGAAGGACTGATGCGGAAGCTGAAATTCCAATACTTTGGCCACCTCATGCGAAGAGTTGATTCATTGGAAAAGGCTCTGATGCTGGGAGGGACTGGAGGCAGGAGGAGTAAGGGAACGACAGAGGATGAGATGGCTGGATGGCATCACTGACTCGATGGACTTGAGTTTGGATGGACTCCGGGAGTTGGTGATGGACAGGGAGGCCTGGCGTGCTGCAATTCATGGGGTAGTAAAGAGTCAGATATGACTGAGCAACTGAACTAAACTGAGACCTGCCAGTGTAGGTGCTGAGAACTGAGAAGCCTTATAGTTTCTTGTCCTGTAAAAGTAATATGTGGAGCATGAGAAAAATAATGAGAAGAAAAAGGACCTGAAAAGCAGGCAGAAGAAAAGATGTGTATAGACTAGGAAGCATCGTGGCTCATGCATCTGTCCTTCCAGCATTCAGCAAGTACTTTTTGTATCATCTAGTCTGGATGGAATATCATAAGGGGAAAGAAATACTTTGGTGTTGCATATTTTGCATACCCCAATGATGAAAGTTTTTTTGTGAGCTGTGTCATAGGAATCTTTTGGTTTTTCTGGGTTCAATTTTACAAAAACTTATCAAGCATCTAATATATATCAGGTACCATCCGAGGTACTTTGACGTGCTTGTCTCATAAAATGTGGGCTTCCCAGATGGCTCAGATGGTAAAGAATCTGCCTGCAATGCAGGAGACCTGGGTTCAATCCCTGGGTCTGGAAGATCCCCTGGAGGAGGGCATGGCAACCCACTCCAGTATTCTTGCTTGGGAAATTCCATGGACAGAGGAGCCTGGAGGGCTACAGTTCATGGGGTCGCAAAGAGTCAGATACAGCTGAGCAACTCACAGCTTTCTCATAAAATGAAGGACAGTGTTAGTAGGTCCTAGAATTAACAGAGCTTCTCTGAGTCTGAAAATTCTAGTATGAAAACAGACAAGATGCAGTGGTGGCTGTTGCTCTGCCTACACGTACCTAACACTTCCCCTGTAAATCCACAGTTCACCATCATTTGAGCCTGAGAATTATGAGAAAGACTTCTGTAGCTAAAACAGTTGCGTGCACATTATTTTCAGTTTCCAGAAAAACTAACTTACAAGCTCGGTTTTTCAAACTCTGTACAACTCTACAATGCTCTGTTAGTGGACCATTCTCTTGACTGTGTATAGCTGTGGCAGGATTGCTACTGTATTTCTGAGTGTTCATTTCCCCCAAGGAGCATGCTGCTTCCACTACAAAGCCCAGAATTGTTTTGACATCCAGCATGTACAAATTCAGGTTTTTCTTCCCTTTCTTTACATTGAAGGAGTATAAAATATGGCCCAGTTTATGCTTTCAATCATCTAAATTTGTCCAGGCATGATAGAGGATGCCGTACAATTTTCTTTTGGTAGTTAGAGCTTTACTGACATAATTGCAGCCCAATCACATACTAGGATAACTAGTACAATATGTACATATTTAATTCAAAGTTTCCTGGAGGATTTCAGGCAAATAATGACCATGTTTTAAGTCATCTCAAAAAAGAAACAAAAACAGAGACTCAAAAGTGAAAGTGCTTTTTCATCATCTGGGCAAGGTTGCTCTAGGCAAATGTGTTTATTCCTTCTTTTGATATCCTTCCCCTGCCCCCGCCCCCTGACACTCTCCTTTTATGCTCAACTTTGCTTTATATTCTAGATTATTCTTTCCTTCTATCCCACCACCCACGTTTAATATACTGTCTTCTTAAAGTCATTTCAAGTGATGTGTAGGTTAATATGATAAGTTTATTCTAGTATGCTAATAAAACTTAATGGCTGGCTGAGTTATTACTCCATATGACATATTTACATTTTAGTGGTGACCTTTTATGGATTAACACCAAGTTGAGGCCAAGGTGGGAAGGTAAGCATGACTTAGAATGGTTAGAGATTAAGGAGGAGTTTTTTGGCTCAAAATATTTCAGCCCTTATCAAATCACATCACTTAGACCTCTATTTGGATTACATTTGGGTCTGACTTAAAATGTAAAGATTCTGAGTGTTCAGCTAAGATGAGGAATCCATGTTGCTTGTAGACATCTTTCCTCTTTCCAATAGAAAATAAAGTCATAATAAAACTCGCTGTGTGTGTATAAAAACCCTTATGCTGTAGTGAAGTGGTAATAAAATGCAGAATATAGATAATTCCCCTTCATTTGGATCACAGACTTGATTGAAGCAAAAATACAAAAATATCAAGATTGAAGAAGAGACCTTTATTTATTGTTAAGTAGATACTTGACAGGACTTCCGAGGTGGCAGCTAGTGGTACAGAACCCACCTGTCAATGCAGGAGACATAAGAGATGCCGGTTCGATCCCTGGGTCAGGAAGATCCCTTGGAGGAAGGCATGGCAACCCACTCCAGTGTTCTTGCCTGGAGAATCCCATGGACAGAGAAGCCTGGTGGGCTATAGTTCACAGGGTTGCAAAGAGTCAGACACAAATAAAGTAGTGACTTTGCACGCACAGCACAGCCACTTGACAGCTTACCCAGAATAAAAACCAACTCCAGGCAGGCAATTTCTTCTTCGTTTTTACTAAATTCATATACTGGACTCCTCCAGCAAATAGAAAGATTCCAAAAGTAGGTACACTGGGACACCACTGGAAAATTAGGAGCAAAAGGACAAAGCAGAGTCTGAAACATGGTGGAAAGGGGGAGAGGGATCTTATTTTTATATTTATTTATTTAGCTGCATCAGATCTTAGCTGTGGCACCTACCAGCAATTGAACCTTGCCCTGAAAGGTGGTTTCTTAACCCACTGGACCACGAGGGAAATCCTGGGGAGAGGGATCTTTGAGAGGGGATGAAAAATCCAGAAGACTCATTCTGGAAAGATCACAAGAAGTTGTCTCCTAGCTATTAGATGTTGTGGTAGCTTCTGACAACAGTAGAAGTTGTAAACCAAGTCTGGTTTCTATTTTCCTCATATATGGAGGTCAGTCTTTCGAATTAGGTTGTTTCTATGCATGTTTGTTTGCTGGCAACATATGTGATCTTTTTTTTCTTTCAAGATGGTTACAGTGGATAAGAACAAATTTGTTAATATTTTCACTTTTATCTTACATTCACACCTGTCCCCTGAGTATATATTCATTCATTCAGATGCTTCCTGGGCATTCTTTGCATATGGAGAGATACTCAACTTGCCTGAAATGAACATACCTCTTTGTGTATCTCTGTTCCATTCCCATTCACCTTGAGAGTTTTCTTTTATTGCTCCCCTGCCAATTCCTCATTTTTAAATCCAATCAATCCAATCCTGCTAATTTTATTACTTTCAGAGTAATTCTCAATCCTTACTGTCAAATCCATCATAATTACCACCATCCAATTTCAAAAGATTCACTCCTTAAAGTTCCTTGACTTGATTGTATCAGTAATTGCCATTAATCTATCTGTCTTCATTCTTGCCCCTTTTATATGTGGTGTGTTCAGCCAGAATGATTGATTTAAAAGATAATTTTAAGTAATTAACCTCCAATTAAAATAAATAAATTTATATTAAAAAAAGAGACAATTTTACTAAAACTGTAGTAAAAATCCCAACATCCTTGGCATAGGGTGTTCATGGCCTGACCATCTCAACCTCTCTGCAACACCTCATCTCACCTCTCACCCTATATTTTATAAGTTTAAAATAATTATTGAGTTAAATTACCCATTCATAAATCTGTTAGAGTCGTATCTGTCTGCATTTAAATAATTTGTTGAGCTTTTACAGCCTTGAACTCACTCCTTTTCCTGAAAACCAGAAAATAAACAATCAAAAACAAAATCTTTGGTCTCCCAGTGGACAGGGACAGAATCTCATTTATTTTCATAAGCTCAGCATCACATCATGGGTCTCACCAGGCCCTGGAATCAGACTGCCTTCAGTGTCTCTTTATCAGTTAGGGATAGCGTCCCTGGTGGCTCAGATGGTAGAGTCTGCCTGCAATGCAGGAGACCCGGCTTCCATCCCTGGGTCAGAAGATCCCCTGGAGGAGGGAATGGTAATCCACTCCAGTATTCTTATCTGGAGAATTCCATAGACAGAGGAGCCTGGCGGACTATAGTCCATGGCCTGGCAAAGAGTTAAACATGACCAAGTGAGTAACACTATCATTTAGGAATGAGCTAGGAAGCAGTTAGCAGCTCTGTGCCTCAGTTTCTACATTTGTAAATTAGGAACAGTAATACCTGCTTCATAGGCTTACTGTGCGACATAAATGCCATACATTCAGGACAGCCAATATTTGGCATACAGTAGGCAATCCACTGTTAGAAAGTATTATACAGAACATGCTCAATAGTTTATAAAACTGAAGATGTATAAAGAGAAGTCATTGCAGGAGAAAGATCAGTTAGGATTTGCCTCTGGTTATGACAGCTGACCTACCCTCTGCTTTTCATTTGGAAGTAGAGTTGGGCCATATGTGCTGGTTGCTATTCATTTAATTTAGAATGTGAGGAAAATCTCTAAACAGAGGATCCCTGGCCTCTTACCAAACCACTGGTTGAGTTTAGTCTTCCAGTCCTTCCATTCTGTGTAGAATCTGCTTCTCCTTCTAGGACTGGAGGGCTTCCCAGGTGGCCCTAGTAGTAAAAAACTTGCCTGCCAATGCAGGAGACGTAAGAGATTCGAATTGAATCCCTGGATCAGGAAGATCCCCTGGAGAAGGAAATGGTAATCCACTCCAGTATTCTTTCCTGGAAAATCCCATGGACAGAGGAGCCTGGTGGGCTATAATCCATGGGGTCGGAAAGAGTTGGACATGACTGAAGTGACCTAGTGTGCATGCTAGAGCTGGAGGAAGACATCTTGTGTTTATCTAAATTAAACTTGCACAACAACCTGGTTCCTGTTTGGGAGAATAATGGATACTTTGATCAGCAGGAGGCTTCCAAGATCATGGCCCAATAATGGTTTGAAGGTGATGGACATTTAGAGTCCAATGAATGATCATTCTTTTTTGATATGTATTTTTTAGCTCTTCTCATGACTACAATGTAGTCTCTGATAATTCACTCATTGCTACCTTTTTACCAAACATATAAGTTGTATACACTGTAACAGACATATGCAACAGATCCCCTGGAGGAGGTAATGGCAACCCACTTCAGTATTCTTGCCTGAAAAATTTCATAGACAGAGGAGCCTGTTGGGCTACAGAGTCCATGGGGTCACACAGTTGGACACGACTGAGCATGCACACGTGTAACAGACATAAAGATTGATTGCCTAGCGATAGAAGAGGTCTTCCTTGATTTCTCATCTGGTCTTTGGGGCTCTCTTTCTTCCTCATGTGTGGAGAGATCCCGAGAGCACCCCTGCACTGAGCCTCTCTAGCCACGTACTCTGGTAGACTGCTTCAGTAGCTACTTCTCATAAGCATTATGTCCACTGAACAATCAGCATTCCTGGAATGAATGTCCTGGTGTCTTCCTATCTGCTTCTTTGTTTTTTACCCACTGCTTCTCAGCTGGTGTGAGAACATCTGTAAGAGTTCCTAGACCAGGTTAACCACAGTGGGAAAAGAAAAAGTTTGAAAGCAATTCTGCTGTTAATGCCAGAATATTTTGGTACCAATATGCAATGACTCCTTCAAGGGGTAAGAGAATGTGCTGTGATTGAATTTTAATTGTTGGCCTTTCTACCTTTTTTTTTTTTTTGATGTCTTTTCTAGAAAGTTTCCCACATTAGAAAAGGTGGAAGAGGTAAACAATGTGGTATAGATACCAGATTTTTTTTTTTTCTGGCTCTTGAAAGTTTAATAGACCAACAATAATTGGTGGTAATTGACTGATACAATTGGTTTCCCTGTGGTTCCCTGGAAAGACTGTGTGGTAAAAGATTTAAAGACAGAGGATAAAATTTACAGCCATTTTGAAGTTTCTACAACTTTTAGGCCACTAAGGTACCATTTAGTAAATTAGTGTTTTGTTGATGAATTTTAGTTCCAGAGGTTAGTTCACAGAATAAGAGAAATTGGCTTAAAATGCTGAAGAAATGCTGATATATTCTCTCTGTGGGTAACTGTAACTTCTAAATTACAGCAAGCTTAAGTATTTCAAATTAGAAACAGAATATTGTTTTCCTATGAATATTTAACACAGTTTGAGCTATAATATTTCAGTTAGATATAAATAGAAATAACAACTCATAGTTAATTAAACAATTTGAAGATCCCTTCCTGTGTTACAATCTGTTCTCGGTATCAGGGTATAATCTGAGTGAATTAAGTGCAAAGACCCATAATACAATGATTTGCATAAGGCTGCCAACAAAAATAAACCTGGCTGTGATTAAGGCTATGACAATGGTGTTAGCTTAGCCATACAGGCTCATGGAAGCATGCAGAACAAGAGCAATTAGATTCACAAACTGATTTATTACATGGGCTGCAGGTGTTGAGTTTTATGGGAATTGGGGATTATCAGACTTGCCTCTACATTATTTCACTTTAGTTATATGGCCTTTTCTTAAAAATCATTCATTGGAACATTAAAAAAAATTTTCGACTGAGTGTCTTAATTCACGAGCTCTAAAAACAAGTTAATTTGACTTAAAAATATAAAAATCTTGGTTTGAGTTTCAGTAATGTCAGCATAAAACCAGTGTTTAGAAATAATAATTCACTTCTTACCCATCACAAAACTTTACTTTTCAGTCAGCAGTGTGCACATCGTGCTTGCAGGCATTGCTGATGGGAGTTGGGAGGGGGTGGGAAGAGATCTCCTAGCACGGCATCTCCATTAACAGTGGGAGTTGAGAGGGAGCTGTAGGATATTGCCCCATCACCAGGGAAGGCCACTCAGATGCACTAGTTATTGAATTATGTGTGTTACTTGAATGGATTTTTTTTTTAATAGAGGACTTCTGAGGGGTAAATTATAGTAGGGAAGGAAAAAATAACCAAAAAATAAGAATGTTGACTTAAAACTAAATATAAATGTTAGTAGTTCTGATAATTCTTAGAATTAAAATTTTGCTGGACTCTCAAAATAAATTTCACAGCAAATCAGAGCTATTGCCACAGCTTGTTTGCTGTTATTTTTCTTGTGGAATAAAAAATAACATTATTGTAGCCACACTGTGGTAGTAATTTTGAATATTTCAAGCATTTTATTGAAGAAAAGAATTATCTTTCAGGGCAGTTAAATTTTAGAGAACCGTTAATGTTTATCTAATGTGTGGATTTTGCTTTTCTCAATTTCCTCTTTTTTTTTAATAGTATAAATTTTGCAAGGTCATCAGGTTCGAGTTGGTGGTTTGCCTGAGTATGTTCTGTATCGTGGTATCTTCCAGAAGCACAGAAAATATTCATGAGCTACTTGGGAATTTTTTATTGCTGTGTTTGTAAATACAGTATTGCTTTGGCCTTAAGAAATGGAATGAACCTTATTACAAGTTTCAAAACTCATGGTTCAGTTTTTGTCTGTGAACTTGTTTAATGAATATTTTATTGAATTTGGCTTAAACATATTCACATATGTGCTTCTCATGCTTAATTCTGTTATTTACAGGGTGTTTTCCTTCTACATACTTTAGATTATAAATGCTTGACTTAAAGCAGCTGTGTATTCGCTTCCCTTGTAACCCTTGGCGGGTAAGGCTTGCTCTAGGCCTTGTCTTCATTTACCTTTCACCAGATTTCAAATGTGCAGCATTTTTCTTGCACTTTTTGAAACTGAGCAAATTATTCACAAATGTTATATGGTGACTGAAGTTAATGGTCTACTTTTCTTAAAATTATTTTGCCTCTGTTCTTTACTCACAAGAATACTGATTTTGGCTAGGTTATATATTGTTGAGGCCACAAGAGTAATTTGAATGCACAAGTAAAAAGAATTTTTCTTAATAACCTATTATTCATTACGTCTTCATTTGGATTATATAACATTTGGATAACTGCTGAAATTGGTTAAAATAATGCATTGATTAAATGGAGGGAAAGATGTATATAATCTAAAGAAATCAGCAAACTAGAACTCTTAAGAGAATTAACATTACAGTGTAAAGCATTTCTGTTTGCAAGGAACCAACAGTTTTTATAATTTTATGATTGCCTTAAAATTTTGTTGTTTCTGAGGTTTGTTTGGAATTTGTGAAATGAAGCACTATCTAATTTCAGATCTACAAAGCCAAGCTTTGGAATTATGTGCAAAGCTATTCTACTTGAATACTGTAATTATAATATATAATGAAACTTTTAAAAATTAGACTGAATTTTATTTTGAAATTTTTCGTAATTTCTTCAGTATTATCCTATATAAACAAAAAAGGTCTCTTGAAATTCACTATAGAAAGTTTCACTTAGAAAAAATATAATGTACAGTGTATAATTAAACTCATAATATTTAAAATGTGCAAAAGAATGAAAGTACATTTCTCCCCTAGTGGGAATAAAGTGATCTTTATATGTGGTATTGAATAAGAAGGATTTCAGAAAGCTCATATGACACAGTTCTCTAGTAGTAGCTAATTCCCTCCAGTCTTTTTATGTGGTAAGAAAGGTGCAGATTCCTTATGGACAGTTTCGTCATTTGTATACCAATTAGATTACTATTTACTTGATAATCTGTGCTGTGCTGTGCTTAGTCACTCAGTCTTGTTCAACTCTTTGCAACCCCATGGACTGTAGCCTGCCAGGCTCCTCTGTCCATGGCGATTCTCAAGGCAAGAATACTGGAGTGGGTTGCCATGCCCTCCTCCAAGGGATCCTCCTAACCCAGGGGTTGAACCGAGGTCTCCCGCATTGCAGGCAGATTCTTTACCATCTGAGCCACCAGGGAAGTCCAACTTGATAATCTACAATAGTATAATTCTGGGCCTTTTAACTGTGAAGGGAGCATATTCAGCCATGGATGTAGGGTGGGGAGGCTGTTGAGTGTTAGAAAAAGCAACATTGTGGGTAGCAGAAGAGCTAAATGTAAGTGTGTGTGTCACTCACTCGGTCTTGTCCAGCTCTTTGTGACCCCATGGACTGTAGCCCGCCAGGCTCCTTTGTCCATAGAATTCTCCAGGCAAGAATACTAGAGTGGGTTGCCATTTCTTTCTCCAGGGGATCTTCCCAATCCAGGGATCGAACCCAGAAGAAATGGGGCCAAATGACTGTTTACATTTCTTTTAGAGCTAATATTTTGACACTCTACCTAGGATTGTTATTTTCAGTCAGTCACTAATTTTTTAATTCTCCAATTATCTGAGTTTCAGAAGCATGATTCATTTTGTGTGACTTTCTTTCCAAGGATCAATGATATCCAACCTTGGTAGCCAGAGATCTGCATGTATTTTAGCTATTCTTCCCCTTTCTCTTACTGGCCTTTGTATCTGTGGGTTCCCCATCTATGGAATCAACCAAGCAGGGGTTGAAAATATTCAGGGAAAAAAATCCATTAAGTTCCAAAAAACAAAACTTGAATTTGCTGTGCACTGGCTACTATTTATGTAGTATTTACATTGTATTTCTTAGACAGGGCTTCCCTTGTGGCTCAGCTGGTAAAGAATCTGCCTGCAATGTGAGAGACCTGGGTTTGATCTCTGGGTTGGGAAGATCCCCTGGAGAAGGGAAAGGCTGCCCACTCCAGTATTCTGGCCTGGACAATTCCAAAGACTATACAGTCCTTGGGGTCACAAAGAGCTAAACATGACTGAGCGACTTCCACTTTCACTTAGACAAGTAATATAGAGATGACAGAGTATATGGGAGGATATGTGTAGGTTATATGCAAATATACCATTTTATGGGCTTCCCTGGTGGTTCAGACAGTAAAGAATCTGCCTGCAATGCAGGAGACCTGGGTTCAATACTTGGGTCAGGAAGATCCCCTGAAGGAGGAAGTGGCAACCCACTCCAGTATTCTTGCCTGAAGAATCCTATGGACAGAGGATCCTGGTGGGCTACAGTCCATGGGGTCGCGAAGAGTTAAACATGACTGAGTGATTAACACTTTCACTTTTTTTTCATACTATTTTATGTAAGGGGCTTGAGCATCTGTGGATTTGGGTATCTTGAGGGGTGAGAGGTGGTCCTGGAACCAGAACTCCTGGGATTCTGTAGGGCATTTGTACTCTCTTTTCTAGGCAGCGCTTCTTTACAGCATGCAAATCACATCCTCCACAAAAAGTCTTTAAGTTTTAAAAGTAGGTTACAACCTTTCATGTTATGGACTATTTTCTACTTGATTTTTGCTTCTAAAAGTTATTTCCTAAAAATAAAAAAAGTTATTTCCTCAAGCTGTTAAAACTTCTCACTGTGAGTTTTAAACTACATTAAAACATAATTACATAATAGTTTCTCAAAGAAGATTTACTTTGTAAACTTTCTAAATCATACCCTTCTCTCATATACATGCCATACAGTATACTTATATATATATACATATATCATATGCATATATATGTCATATGTATATATACCAGTCCATCAAATATTTAAAGTATTTCCATGTTTCCTAAATACATCGGTACTGGTGTAGCCAATATTCCCAACATTTATAATATATCTAAAGTATCTGTTTATAAACAACCGATTTTATAATTACTTCATTAAAAACATAAATTGTAGAAGCTTTTATGGTTTTGTTTACTGTGTGGAATACCATTCACACAAAGAACCAGTAAGGTTTAATTCTGAAATGACTATTCCAGCATTAGCTACCCCATGGTTACTTCATTAAGCAAATCAAGAAATCTTGTCAGTCAGTTTGGATGGTGCTGAAGAATCTCCCTTCAGGAAGTCTTGTGGTCAGTGGGCAAAAATGGCAACCAGCTTCTCAAAAGTTGAAGGCATTATTATGTACTAAAGGTCACCCACAACTTTTATAATAGAGGACCAGCTGTGTAAACTGCAAGATGTTGTCGAAAGGAAGTGCCAAGCAAAACTCTGGTGTTGTTTGCTGACTGTGCTGAAGGGCAGAGAAGCTAAATTCTTGCCCATAGTTTAGAAAACTGTCAGGATAAGGGTAGGCTCTGGGAGGTGCCTCCACCCCAGGGCCTGGGATCCAGTCCTAGAGATCACATTGGGCCCCACACCTTCATCCTCAGAAATCTTCCTTAATGACAAGGCCTGGATCCTGCAAGGTTGGACTGGGGAAACAGCTGGGCAGGCTGTGCTCCTAACTGGCCTCGTTAAGCCACCAGTTCTTCAAACCTGGAAGTAATTCTTGAGATGGTTTGGAATCAGCATTGGCTATGATGTGGTTGCAGCATTGTCAACTGAAGTTGATTAAAATACATGTCGTTCTCTATGACACTATAATTAAAATAACCCAATTTCCAAATGGTGTGCAAGTTTTTGCAGGCCTAGAGCAAGAGCTCTTTCATGGTTGAAAAATGTGTTCATACTCCACACCACAGGATCTGAAACCATTGCCATTAGCTCTAATTGCACAGAAGCAGTCAAATGGTGCTTGTTACGCTCCTACTTTCTACCTGAAACTGTTCAGAAACTCACACATAGAGCTTAGAGCATATCTAAGGGGGTAAGACAGGCTTTATGTGAAAAGGTTAGTGAGGCAGAGAACAGTATTTAACAGTACTGTCCTCCCTCTTGTTTGTGTCTCTTGCATCTATATATTTGTTTTTGCTTGTCTTAAAGCATTTATAGTGGTTGTTACATAGTACAGTAACAGATAGTCCAGTAAGAAAATATAAAGAAACTAAGGTATAGTGAAAACAAAGATAGAGGTCAACTGAAGCCAGGGATAAAAGAAGTTAACAAAGATGAACATTCCAGAAAGTTCCAAAAGACAGTGTCTTGAAAAGTAGAGGAAAAGTCAAGGAAGAGTGACTAGTAACTTGATGCAAGTTTTCCCTTTTTGTTCTGGCTACTAGGAAATTCAGCTTTGGAATTAACAGCATCCATCAGATAAAAGCATACCAGTTGCTCAAGAGAAACAGCTTGCTTGAAATGAGTACTGACAGTTTTCTCTTCGGCTTCTCCATAAAGGGGGAATGGTAGAAAATGTCCTCAAACAACATCATTGTAGTAAAATAGCATCAGATTTCTCTTTGTATCTTACAAAGCCCTTGACATGGGTAGCTGCTACTTCTGCTGCTGCTAAGTCGCTTCAGTCTGTGCGACCCCATAGACGGAAGCCCACCAGGCTCCCCCATCCCTGGGATTCTCTAGGCAAGAACACTGGAGTGGGTTGCCATTTCCTTCTCCAATGCATGAAAGTGAAAAGTGAAAGTGAAGTCACTCAGTCATGTCTGACTCTTAGCGACCCCATGGACTGCAGCCCACCAGGCTCCTCCGTCCATGGGATTTTCCAGGCAAGAGTACTGGAGTGGGGTGCCATTGCCTTCTCCAATGGGGAGAAGATAGCTCTAATGTTTAGTTCAGTAGATTCCTAATTGGAAGCTAAAGGTACCCAATGAATTTGAGGAGGTGTGGAGATCTGCTTTCAGTCAAGGGTAAAATTGAGACCGTCTCAAGAAATCAAGGGTTGGATATTCTTCACTTAATTCTCATGAATGTCATTTTATGAATCTGGGTTTTTATTGCTATTTTGTTGGCTTTTTAAAATGGAGAGCTAACATACAGGTAGTGAAGTATGTAAAGATCAAATCGCAAGTGTAGAGTTTGGTGACTAATTCAGTTCAGTTCAGTCGCTCAGTCATGTCCAACTCTTTGCAACCCCATGGGCTGTAGCACACCAGGCTTCTCTGTCCATCACCAACTCCTGGAGCTTGCTCAAACTCATGTCCACTGAGTCGGTGATGCCATCCAATCATCTCATCCTCTGACATCCCCTTGTCCTCCCTCCTTCAATCTTTCCCAGAATCAGGGTCTTTTGCAGTGAGTCAGTTCTTAGTATCAGGTGGCCAAAGTATTGGAGCTTCAGCTTCAGCTTCAGTCCTTCCAATGAATATTCAGGACTGATTTCCTTTAGGATTAACTGGTTTGATCTCCTTGCAGTCCAAGGGAATCTCAAGAGTCTTCTCCAACACCACAGTTCAAAAGCATCAATTCTTCAGCTCTCAGCTTTCCTTATGGTCCAACTATGACTACTGGAAAAACCAGAGCTTTGACTACATGGACCTTTGTCAGCAAAGTAATGTCTCTGCTTTTTAATATGCTGTCTAATTTGGTCATAGCTTTTCTTCCAAGGAGCAAGCATCTTTTAATTTCATGGCTGAAGTCACCATCTGCAATGATTTTGGAGCCCAACAAAAGAAAGTTTGTCACTGTTTCCACTGTTTTCCCGTCTATTTGCCGTGAAGTGATGGGACTGGATGCCATGATCTTTGTTTTTTGAATGCTGAGTTTCAAGCCAGCTTTTTCACTCTCCTCTTTCACTTTCATCAAGAGACTCTTTAGTTCCTCTTTGCTTTTCCTATACTTATCTACCATACAATTACTACCTTATTCTTCACTGTTCTATTTTCTACCTGTACCTATAATTTAAGCATTTTACCATAACATTATACTGTACCATAGGTTCTTACCAGAGAATATTATTTGAAACCCTCTCGTTTCTGCCCAAGTCCTCCAAATGCTCAAGGGTCTTTTGTTCATCTAAAAATAGTAAGACAGTACAGAGGCTAGACACAGACTGGAAGAAGGTATCTGCAATTCATATAACCAAGAAAGGACTCGTATTAAGAATATATAGATGACTACAAATGATTAAGAAAAAGACAAAATATCCAATTTTAAAAAATTAGGCAAAAGACACTAACCAAATAACCAACAGGCATATGAAAAGGTATTCAACTTACCAAGTAAATACAAACTAAAACCACAATGAGATAATAGTACACAATCATCACAACTGCTAAACTTTTTAAATGATTAACAACACTAAGGGTTAGTGAAGATGTAGAAAAATTGGAAAGCTCCAACACTGCTGGTGGAAGTGTACATATAGTTTAGTAGTATCAGCTTAGTACTGTTTATTAGTATCAGCTAAATCTAATCACGAATCTTCCCTTTGGCCAGCAGTTTCAGTCCTGAAAGAAATGAGTGCATATGTTCAGCAAAAGACATGCATAGGAATTTCCAGAGCAGCTTTATTCATTATTTTAAAAAAGAAACAATCCAAATGTGCATCAATGGCATTAAGAATAAATGAATTGTGATGTATTCATACAAAAGAATACCTCATAGATAAGAAAAAAACTAAACTTTTCTATATATTGAGAACATATATAGAACAACAATATATTGCACAACTTTTCTATATATTAAGAAAAGGGAAGAATCTCAGACAGTATATTGAGCAAGAATCAAAAGAGTAGATTCCACATGAAGCTCACTGAAAGGCACCACTTATCAATGTTTATAGAGGTCAGAACAGTGACGGGGCAGGAGTATGAAAGACTTTCTGAGCTGTTGCAACTATTCTAAATCTTGATCTGGGAGACAGTTTTAAACCAATGTGTAAATGGTCACCTGGTTCCAAATTGAGAAAGGAGTATGTCAAGGCTGTATATTGTCATCCTACTTACTCAACTTATATGCAGAGTACATCATGCGAAATGCCAGACTGGATGAAGCACAAGCTGGAATCAAGATTGCTGGGAGAAATATCAATAACCTCAGATATGCAGATGACACCAATTTATGGCAGAAAGCAAAGACGAACTAAAGACCCTCTTGATGAAAGTGAAAGAAGAGAGTGAAAAAGCTGGCTTAAAACTCAGCATTCAAAAAACGAAGATCATGGCATCTAGTCCCATCACTTCATGGCAAATAGACGGGGAAACGGTGGAAACAGTGACAGACTTTTTTTTGTTGGTCTCCAGAATCATTGCAGATGGTGACTTCAGCCATGAAATTAAAAGACGCTTGCTCCTTGGAAGAAAAACTATGACCAAATTAGACAGCATATTAAAAAGCAGAGACATTACTTTGCTGACAAAGGTCCATGTAGTCAAAGCTCTGGTTTTTCCAGTAGTCATAGTTGGACCATAAGGAAAGCTGAGAGCTGAAGAATTGATGCTTTTGAACTGAAGTACTGGAGAAGACTCTTGAGAGTCCCTTGGACTTCGAGGGGATCAAACCAGTTAATCCTAAAGGAGATCAGTCCTGAATATTCACTGGAAGGACTGAAGCTGAAGCTCCAATACTTTGGCCACCTGATGCGAAGAGCCGACTCATTAGAAAAGACCCTGATGCTGGGAAAGATTAAATGCAAAAATAGAAGGAGGCAGCAGAAGATGAGATGGTTAAATAGCATCACCAACTCAATGGACATGAATTTGAGCAAATTCCAGGAGATAGTAAAGGACAGAGGAGCCTAGTGTGCTGCAGTCCATGGGGTCGCAGAGTCGGACGCAGCTGAAGGACTAACACTTTCACTTTTACCTTTCACACTGAATTTAGAAAATGGCAAGTCAGTTGACACAGTTGGTATCTCTAATACCCAATCTTTCACCCTTTCCCCAGCATGGCCTCGAGACAACCCCTTTGAGGGAGAGTTTGGGTCTGCAGAGTGGATGTGCTTACCCAGAATCCCACCCTTGCATTCTTTGGAGACTGAGAGAGAAAGAGCATTAGGCCTTCAGATCTGACACTGAGTGTCTGGCCTGGGCTGGGGGCTCCAGGATGCGACCCAGGTGGACTGCCATAGAGGGGATATCAGGGAAGATGCTGTGAGAGATTCTCTGCGCATGGCCAATATCTTGCCCAATCCTGTCGGGTCTGGGGCTACCTCTCTCGAGAGGAGTCTTGACACGGCAAGCAGAGAAAGTACCCCGTAGATTCTTCTCAGATGTTTTCCTCAGGGGAGAAAAGCAGAAGCTTCATGAACTAAAGACCATAGTAGGAACATGAGGGAAAGAGAATGATTCCTCCTACCACCTTGGCTTCTTCTGTGTACACCCCAGCATTGTTGAGTGGATTGGAGGCACCAACCCAAGTGACAATGCCTCTCAGTCTAAGGTTGCACTATCAGGAGGAAAACACACTATGTGTGCATAATGCTTTTTTCACTGTTAGAATTCTGACTGTCTTCACCATTATGAAGGGGATTTCTCCAAATTAGCATTGTGTCTCATTACCAGGTCTAATAGTTTGAAGTCTTAACCACAGCAGGCGTTCAGTCTCGCTGTGATGGTTCTACTCCACCCTCAAACCACAAAACCTGATACTGCAGTGATTACCCACAAACCAAAACGCCTATAAAACATGCTTTCTGAGATCTTAATCTTTGGAGGGGAAGGCGGGAATTTAACAGGTCTCTTAAAAAGTTGGCAAGAGCTATGGTCTCTTCTGTCAATTAAAAGTACATCCAATAGAATTCTCTGCATTGTTCCAGGAGACCCATAAAAGCCCTAACCTCAAACATTGGAGCCCTTAGGATGCCAGGGACCTCGGTGAAAACCCCCTGTAATTGGATTAAGAGAGTAACTCTGCAGATTTTAATTTAAAACTCAATGGCACCCCACTCCAGTACTCCTGCCTGGAAAATCCCATGGATGGAGGAGCCTGGTAGGCTGCAGTCCATGGGGTCGCTGAGGGTCGGACATGACTGAGCGACTTCACTTTCACTTTTCACTTTTATGCATTGGAGAAGGAAATGGCAACCTACTCCAGTGTTCTTGCCTGGAGAATCCCAGGGACGGGGGAGCCTGGTGGGCTGCCGTCTATGGGGTCGCACAGAGTCAGACACTGAAGTGACTTAGCAGTAGCATACTTTTAAAATACAATAAAAAGGAAAATAAAAACCATAATCCATTTATCCAAAGCTAATTAAGAACTTGGGGTGGTAGCTTTCAAACTAGTCAGTTCTTTGTTTTTAAATTACTTTCCTCTTCTGTTCATTTGTACTTTTATTCTTATCTTGTTTAAAATTTCTTACATGACCTTAGAACCATGAGAAAAAACAGTGGTGAAATTCTCAGCCTGCAATTTTTCTCCATTCCCAAGCTTTTTCTGTCAGTGTCATGTCACCCACAACTTGTAGGATGAATTCATTATTTGTATTTAGTAGATTTATTTTTGCCAATCTAAATGGAAATTTTTGAAATATGAAAATAAAGTTTTTATTAGTTACAGATAGATGAAAAGTAACAAGTTTTTCTCAGTATGAAATATGTGATCATTTAAATATTTACATGAATCTTTTATTGAAGTAAATCATCTTGACACTTTATGTAACATTGCTAAGTTTGACTTTGAAAAGCTATGTTTTATTCACAGCAATGAATATATAAACTTTAATATATACCAACAAGCTGGGCTTCCCAGGTGGCTCAGTGGTAAAGAATTCTCCTGCCAATGCAGGAGACACAGGAGACTTCCATTCAATCTCTGTGTCTGGAAGATGCCCTGGAGTAGGAAATGGCAACCCACTTCAGTATTCTTGCCTGGGAAATCCCATGGACAGAGGAATGTGATGGGCTACAGTCCATGGGCTCAGAAAGAGTTGGACACGACTTAGTGACTGAACTATAAACTAATGAGCAGTTTGGATTGAAATGGGTGACAGTCAGATCATCCCCAGATTTTCACCATCCCCAGTGGTGAAAATTCACCATTGATGAATGACCATGAGGCTGTTTAGAGGGGCTGGCACACACAGTTGAAGGATGCTGAAAGGTGTGCAGAGCTTTGCATATTGCTTGTTGTTGTTTGTTTTAGTCACTAAGTCATGTCTGCCTCTTTTGTGACCCCATGGACTGTAGCCTGCTAGGCTCTTCTATCCATGGGATTCACCAGGCAAGAATACTGGAGTGGGCTTCTATTTCCTTCTCCAGGGGATCTTCCCGACCCAGGGATTGAACCCGAGTCTCCTGCTTGGCAGGTGAATTCTTTACCCCTGAGCCACCTGGGAAGCTCTGCATATTGCTTACATGTGGCCTATGAAGAATTTACAGGCATGCTTCCCAACCCAGCCCCTGTTCCCTACTCTCCAGTTCCCTGGCACAGGTCAGCGTGGAGCCAAGGCCTGTGTTCTCAGCCATAAATGGAAAGGAGGGATGTGGTGAAATGGCAGTCCTCAGGGTTGGCAGTGTGGGCAGCAGAGTGACCCCCAATGGCAGGCTTTCCAAGAAGTCTGCAATCAGGTGACAATGGAGAATAAGTTTTTGCTACTGACCTCTGAGAATCGTGGCCCTTGAAAGGGTCTTCTTTGTAGACAAGCAAACTAGACTGTCATATGGTTACTTGAGAGAAGCTCTGGTGCTCCAGAAGACAAGGCACCACAGTCAGGGGCTTTCCCTCTGCTAGGTGGCGCTAGCAGTAAAGAACCTGCCTGCCAGTGCAGGCAGATGTAAGACACAGGTTCAATCCCTGGGCTGGGATGATCCCCTGGAGAAGGGAATGGCAATTCACTCCAGTGTTCTTGCCTGGAGAACCCCATGGACAGAGGAGCCTGGTGAGCTATGGTCCATGGGGTTGCAAAGAGGCACAACATAAGCGACTTAGCACGCACACACGTGCAGCCCAGTGGCATGCTGAGGGCTGCCTTTGAATGATACATCACAGTTGCCTGCGACACATCCACGGCCTTGCTTCAGAATCCTAGGAGTCTGTGCCATGGTTCCTCTGCTGATGCTAGCCGTACACTCCACGTAGCATCTTTTCCCATTACAGATATCACTAGTACTTGACCTGCCAGGTCATTCAGCCCATTTGGCAGGGCCCCTGGCATTACCCTCTGTTTGCAAAGCACCCTGGTAATGTTTCAAGCCACTTGAGAAGAGAGTGGAAGCAGGATCTGTTTGTATAGAATATGTTGCCCCCCAAATCTGCTGAGGGCTGAGAGGGTTTGTACTTCCTTCTTGGTGGTAGGAAGAATGTGATTTGTCCCATCTCTTGAAGAGGATTTCCCTGTGTTATCGGCTGGCTACATCATTTGCAAAATGAAAGTGTAGACCCAGGGACAGGGACAGGGAAGTTTGGTACCCATGTGCCCGTCATCCTAACCCACAGCAGATGAATCATCCCCCACGAGATTTCAACCTCTATGCCTGTGCATGGTTAGTACCTAGATCAGGAGCCCCCTCATTCTAAGTATCAAGCTGGAAGTCACTTATCACTTTAACAAAACCAAGCCATTACAACCAGTGCATTGACACGTGAGGTCCTCATGACCACCCTTTGTCATAGAAAATAAAAGTTACGGGACACTTGGCCTGGAACTTTACAGTTAGTATACACTCAGACACTTTACAGTTAATATGCATCTTCCCTTTCACTGACTGATTTGGTGCTTATTTTCCTGTCTTTTGTTCTTTTGCAGTGCACAGCTGGGCAAAATTTATTCTTGTAATTTTCTGAATGCAGCATGCTGTCTCTGTTGTTTGTCTTTTTCCTCAGGATGTGGCTATTCTGAAATAGAAAGCTCTTTTCACATCTTCATCTCTTAAAACTCTCTTGAGACAGAAATCAGTCCTCTCCCTTTGCCCAATGGGAATGGGTGGCTTTGGCTAATCAGATCATGTAGAACTGGGTAACTTGCTGAATTACCTTCCTAGACCAGTAGGGGTGAACCAGTTGACCAAAGTGTGTGTGTGTGTGTGTGTGTGTGTGTGTGTGTGTGTGTGTGTGTCCACCCCACATTTCATACAGAAATTGCCTGTGCACGTCTGTGATAGATTTCATGAAGTCCCAGAAATACGGGAATTGTAGAGCAGACGCCCTTCTCTCTTTTGCTAAAGTTTATCCCATGACAGAAGAAAACAATCCACCGTCTCATTTTGCTTCTTTTTCACCCTTTGTTCCCCACTCCCGATCTAGTATCTCAGACTTTCTGAGCCAAACTCGTTTTCTCAGCTTGAAGGAGAAATGAGAAGCAATCTTTGTGGTGTGTCTGGAGGTCAGTGTAAGAACACAGTGAAGGAAAAGCTCTTGTTAACTTAGCACTCGGGCCCATTTTTATGCATTACATCACTGCTTTCAATGCTTGTCTTCTATCCTATATGTTTGCATACCCAGGAAAACACACAAACACATACAGACACCACTGGCACTACTGGGGATATGGTCATATTCTTCCCACATCCTGCTGGTTTTCCCTAGCTTCCCCAGAGGCCACATAAAAAGTCTTCCTGTATATTCTAAATATTTTCTGAAGACTAAAGGGGAAAGAATGTGAGTGAATTTTGCATATTGACAAAACTGCGCTTCTTTTTTGAAAAGCCGAAGTATATTTATGTTTCTTGAAAATTCAAAAAAGCTCAGCTTCTTTTTTATTCCTTCTCCATTGTTGTCAATCTGATTGTGATTGGGTCCAGTAACCCTTCTCCTCCTTCACCACCGGCCCCAACCCCAATTTCACCAACCCCTTCCCCCCCAGACAAACCACAAAAACTGAAATGAATACTGAAGTTTTAAGCAGGAAGAGATAGGGCTTGAGTGAAATGAAGTAAGGCTTGAGTGAGAAAATGATATTTGAATAAAGTCTTGAAGAAGTGAGAGAGTGAGCTTTGTAGCTAGTCTATATTTGAGGGAGGAACATTCCAGGTTTAAGGAATAGCTTGGGAAAAAGCCCTGAGATAGGACTTTTTTATTAAGAATAAATGATAAGAGTAGTGGGGGCCAAGTACTGTGGGAATAAACACATTACAAAGAATTTGACTTTTACCCTGAGTAAAATGGGAACCACTGGTGAGTTTTGAACAGAGGAACGTCCTGATGTGGTTTACAGCTTCAAAGAAGCAGGTGACTTGTTAGGGGATGTAATCACAATGGGAGTATGGATTTTTATTTTTATATATAGCTTAATAGCCATCTCTAAGAAGGGATAAAATACTTTCAGCACCTCTTCTGTACCCCCTTTTCCAGGTGATTTCCATCCACAAAGGTGACAACTACTTTGACAAACAGATTTGTTTTCCTCTTTCTGATACTGCTGCTGCTGCTGCTGCTAAGTCGCTTCAGTCGTGTCCGACTCTGTGCAACCCCATAGGCGGCTGCCCACCAGGCTCCCCCGTCCCTGGGATTCTCCAGGCAAGAACACTGGAGTGGGTTGCCATTTTCTTCTCCAATGCATGAAAGTGAAAAGTGAAAGTGAAGTTGCTCAGTTGTGTCTGACTCTGTGACCCCATGGACTGCAGCCTACCAGGCTCTTCCATCCATGGGATTTTCTAGGCAAGAGTACTGGAGTGGGGTGCCATCGCCTTATACTACATAGATATAAATCAATAGTGTAGTCTCTTTTGTGTCTGGTGTCTGTTGTTCCATAGTTTTTTCCAGTTACTGGATATGTTAGGATTTCATTCTTTTTCATTGTTGTCTGGTAGTCCATCATATAAACATGCTACAGTGTATTCATTCTCTTATTGATGGATATTTCATTGTTTCCAACTTTTGGCTTTGATGAGTGAAGTTGCTATGCTTGTGGATATCATTTGGTGGTCAACTGCATTCATTTTTCTTGAGTATGTACCTAGAAGTGGAATTACTGAGTGATAGGTTATGTATATGTACAAGTATAAGGTACAGTTTCCCAGTGCAGCTGAACCAATTTAAATTCCTACCAGTGAGGTATTAATATGTTGTTATTGTTGTTCAGTCATTAAGTTGTATCCGACCCCATGGACTGTAACATGCCAGGCTTCCCTGTCTTTCACCATCTCCTGGAGTTTGCTCAAACTCATGTCCATTGATTCAGTGATGCCATTGAACCATCTCATTCTCTGTTGCCCCCTTCTCCTGCCCTCAGTCTTTCCCAGCATCAGGGTCTTTTCCAATGAGTCAGCTCTTCACATCAGGTGGCCAAAGTATTGGAGCTTCAGCTTCAGCATCAGTCCTTCCAATGAGTATTCAGGGTTGATTTCCTTTAGGATTAACTGGTTTGATCTCCTTGTAGTCCAAGGGACTCTCAAGAGTCTTCTCCAGCACCAGTTTGAAAGCATCAATTCTTTGATGCTTACCCTTCTTTATAGTACAACTCTCACATCCATACATGACCACTGGAAAAACCATAGCTTTGACTGTAGGGACCTTTGTTGGCAAAGTGATGTCTCTGCTTTTTAATATGCTGACTAGGTTTGTCATAGGCAAATGTTATTGATTATTTAATAATTAATAATAAAATAATATTAATATGGGTATTAATAGTATTAATATGAGTACTCCATAACCCCACATCCTCAGCAACACTTGAGATTATTCGTCCTTCAGCTTTAACTTTCCTGGTAGATAACTTTAACTTTCTTGAGTAAATTATTATGGTTTAATTTGCATTTTCCTGATTAATAATGATGTCGGGCACCATTTGATGTACATGTTGGTCATTTGGATTGCCTTTTTATGAGTATGTCTTCCTTTGCCCACTTTTTATACTGGATTGTCAATCTTTGTTACTGATTTGTAGGAATTCTTTATGAATTCTGGCTAGAAGTCCTTTGTTAGATATATGTCTTGTGAATACCTTTTCCTACTGTCACTTCCCTGTTTGCTTTTTTAATGATATTTTGATAATTAGAGGCTCTGAATTTTTAATGAAGTCTGTTTTACTAATATTTTCTTTTATTGATGCTTTCTATGCCCTGATAAAGAAGTATGGTCTTGTCTTAATTTTCTAAGCAGGAAAGTTATAGAAATGAAAGCAACTTTTTTGGTTTAATCATTTTTCAGGCCTGAAGCTAAACCACTCACTAAAATATCTTCTCTCTTCTCTCTTCCCTCTCTACTTCCGCCCCATTTTGTTGTCCTCCCTCCTCCTCTCCACCTCCCTCCTTCCCTTCTTCCCTCCCCTCTTTGCCTTCTTAATTGTCCTCCTTCTTCACCTTCTCCTCTTCCTTATTTCTTCCTTCTCCTTCTCCTTTTTTCTCCATCAGAAGATAAATTCCTAGCTTCAGTTTTCCATATTGCATCTGCTGAACCTGCTGATCATTTCCAAGCTATGCAGAGGCCTGTCCAGCTGAATTACAGGAAAAATGGGCAACAGATTGATCCACTTGCTGTACAATTGTATCCCCTTGCTTATACAAGCTCATCATGTAAAGGAAATGAGTTCAACTATTCATAGACTGAACGTAGACACCATAAGGCAAAGACAGTATCATTTTATTCTTTACATCATCCAGCATCTTGCATATTTCCAGTACATAGTAGGCACTTAGAAAAATTTTTTGGTAGAATTAGTAAATTGATTCTGGAAAAAAAAATCAAGAAATAGGTTCTTGTATTCAATATAACAAGGGTTTCCTAGGTGTTACTAGTGGTAAAGAATCTGCCTACAGCGCAGGAGATGCAGGAGATGCGGGTTGACCCCTGGGCCAGGAAGATCCCCTAGAGGAGGAAATGACAAAACCCACTCCAGTATTTTTGCTGGAATAATTCCATGGACAGGAGAACCTGGCAGGCTACAATCCATGGGGCTGCAAACAGCTGGACACAACTGAGCACACACACATTCAATATAACAGCTTAGAAGCTATCATCATTTCCAGCACAGTATGGGAGATGGTGTAAATGCTTTTCTGGTCATTCAGTGACTTTCATCTTAAAACTGATGACAGTCTTGGCTAGCATTTGCTTCCTCTTTTTCTTAACAAAAAATACTATTCGTTCAAATGCAAATATATATTGTGTATATTTGCTGTCTCATTTGCTCTTGAAAGTTCATTCATCAGAAAAAGAAATCTAATATTCTGGCCCATTAAGAAAAGCCATTTTTACTCAAAGAAACTTCATCAGACCTTTTTATAGTTAATATACACATGGAGGCAAAGTCTTTGAGTTTGTATTGAGTAGCTATACATGACGAATACTTGCTCTAGAATATTCTAAACAGGCTGATATTTTGCTTAAAGATCTGCTTAAAACTGAAGCTTAAACTACCCTTCTACTGATTTTTTTGGTGAACCAAGTATAATGTTTCAATTCCTTAGTGCTAAATCCATTGACATACATTATTTTGTACCCCACAGGACTGGGAAATTAAGCTTTGGTTTGAGAACAAGAAAGGCATTCATGGGATTTTTACTTTTTGGTTGAAGTTGCCTGCTTTCTTTTTTTTCACTTTGGAAGGTAAATAAATTGCTCAGAGGCTAATCTTAATCTCTCAGTTTTACAGACAAATCAGTGGGATTTAGTTGAAATGGTTCAAGACAATGCACATATACAATTGATTTAGCTGGTGACAAGAATAGAGAATAGCATCTACTTTGAGCCAAGTTACTGCTTTTGTTCTGTTTTATAAAGGAAAACAAAGGTGCCTTATTCTGCCCCATTTTGTGTCTAATAATCTCATGTCATATACAGATAATATCCATTTACATTTTTCACACATTTTAAATGAACATTTTAATAATGAAGTCTTACCTATTGATTAGAACTGTGGTGATTAAATGGCCTTAGGTTTTTTAGTCTGTGAATGTATGAGATTAGACAAGAATTACAAACAAAGTCAAGGAAACTTTAACAATACCTTATGGATAAACTTTACTTAAGAGTAAAGCACTAGGGATTTTTTTCTTTTTTTTTTTTTCTTTATTTTTTTGGAAGTGAAAGAAATAAGAGCAAGAGGAGGAAATGAAAATTTTAAGTGACTGCATGTCTTGCTTGAAATACCAGGGATTATAAAGAATCAGAGATGATTTGGGGGGGTGGGGAGAGTAAAAACAACTCTCTTCTAATTCATTGTTTCCAGTCTCTTTAGGACTGTTTGTGGAAGACACAGACCATTACATAATAAACATTTTACATAGAAATCATTTTTGTCTGCCCACATAGCTCACTGACAGGTATTAATGGGAGGTGCAGAAATGGGAAGCACAGTTGAGTGGTGTTCAGGTATCTGGGGAAATGCTATCCACTGTTGAGTGATAGAGTGTCTTCATTTTCATATCTCAGAGGCTGGGTGTATTTGCTGGTGCCATGGGATGGCAGCTATGATTTCAGGTGTGGGAACATAGCGTCCCCAAAGAGCCAGTCCAAGGGGACTTTCTTGTAAAGAAAGTGTTCTAAAGGTATTGGAATTGATTACTTCTGTTTATTTCACAAATATTCATGAAGCACGTGCTGTTGTAGGTGCTGAAGAGACAGCAGTGAGCAATCCAGATCCAGATTAATCCCTACCCTCGTGGAGATTACAGTAGGAGGTGGGGCTGTACCAAAAATATAATAAATAAGGGAATTTGATCATGTGTGAAATGGAACATAGAAAAAGAAATTTGAGCAGGGTAAAGGGAATAGGAAATGATGGGGCAAGTGTGTTGTTATTTTAAATGAGATGTAGTAGGTGGGTCTCATCAGGAAGGTAGAAATGGAGCAAAATCTTGAAGGAATTAAAGATTATGAGAAAATCAGGGGAAATCTTCCAAGGTGGGTAAAACAGCTAGGGATAGTGAAGGAATGAGGATGCGTGCTTGGTGAGTTGGAGCATTAGCAAAGACACGACTGACTGCCATGGCAGAAAGAGAGTTAGAGAAACTGGTGAGACCAGATGCCAAAAGGGTGAAAGGAATGGCTGGTGTGGGTAGTGGCCCCTTATCATTGGGAGCCTCATAGGTCATTGTAAGGACTTTGGCTTTTCTCAGAAAAACAAGGAGTCATTGCAAGGTTGTAAGCTGAGGATCCCGTCATTTTGCATTTTGCTTGATACCCACAGAAGAATGTTATGCAAAAATAACCATTCTCTTGTATCGCCACAGTACCTGGTGCATGGCAGTGCTCGGTAAATATTTGTCAAATGGATGAATGAAAATAGCGACCCACCCGTTCACAGGTTTTTGATCAATCTGATGATAAAGTGCCTTATTGTGGGATGGTTGTGTTTTCTCTACCCAGGATGCTATAACGAATTAGACTTTCCATGGAAGGCCTTGCATGCCTCCTCTCACCAGCCCCGGGAACCTGCTTAGGGTTTGGCAGCTGTTTCCTGGAGGTCAGAGCACAATAACTGGAGAAGGATTTTTAGAGCACGCCTGCCTGTATACGGCTGGTGTCTGTGGCATGCAGGCAGTACTTCTCTTGCTAGCTCCTTCTTTGACTTGAGTGGCTGTTCAGAGGAAGAGGTCTTTAAAATAAGACCTTAATTTTTATGAAGCCTTGTTCATTCACTCCATCATTTTCAGGGTAGCCATGGGTTTTCCAAGGGCAGAATTTTCTTAAAGTGACTGTTGTAGAAAGTATGAATGTACCACGCCCCTGTATTACTAAATTCAAGTTTGCTGCACAACAGGCCAGTAAATAGACAGATGAGTTATTGGGACAAGGAATAGTGGGTTTATTCTGAAAGTCAGAAGATGAATAAGATGGTAGAGTAGTGTCCCAAAGAACCATCTTACCTAACTTAGAATTTAGGCTTCATTAATACTATACTTTGGCCACCTCATGCGAAGAGTTGACTCATTAGAAAAGACCCTGATGCTGGGAGGGATTGGGGGCAGGAGGAGAAGGGGACGACAGAGGATGAGATGGCTGGATGGCATCACCGACTCGATGGACATGAGTTTGAGTGAACTCCGGGAGTTGGTGATGGACAGGGAGGCCTGGCTTGTTGAGATTCATGGGGTCGCCAAGAGTTGGACACGACTGAGTGACTGAACTGAACTGAACTGAATACTAAAAGGGGAGGGAGTATGCTCATTTGTTGCAAACTTCTTGGTGCTGGAATCTTTTGTCCTTACAACTGTCTACATAGGTCAGGCCACAATAGTCTTGTAAACCTCCAACAAGACAAATGTTACTCTCTATTCTGCAACTTTTTGTCTCTATATGACGGACAAGTGTTATACCTTTAAGGATCAGAGTCTTGAGAATGGACATCCTGTATATTTCAAGCTATAGGCAACATTCTTAACTTGTAGCAAAAGCAACAGAATATGAAATGGTTAAACTAAAAGAAACAGATCCAATATGGAGTCAGATTTCTTTTTCCCTAGTACACTTGCTGTTTCTCACCTCTTTCTTTATATAGATGACTCTGCTGGACAGTCACTAACTGTGCTATTCCTATATAGTATCAGTGATGTATTTATACCAAATAATGTCTTTGGATACCTATATAAAGTTGGAGGTGGTTCTTTTTCTTCTCCTTCTTCACCTCAGTAGGTTTTCACACGTTCTTAAATATAATTGTTGCTGATCTTTATTCCCTGATATTAACTTGATTGAGTTATAATTTACAGAATGAAATGTACAAATCTTTTTTTCCCACAATTTTGACTGTATTAAAGTATACAGTTTAGTATTTTATGTATATTCACAGTGTGTGAATCCATCACCACTATCTGATACTAAAATATTTCCATCACTCCAAAAAGGGAACTGCATAACAATTAGGAGTCACACCCAGTTCCTCCGTCCTCCTAGCCCCTGGCAACCACTAGTCTACCTTCTGTATCTATGGGTTTGCCTATTCGAGACATTTCATATAAATGGAATCGTACACTATGTGACCTTTTGTGTATGACTTCTTTCATTTTGCATAATATTGTCAGGGTTTATCCATGTTGTAGCATGTATTAGTACTTGCCTCCTTTTTGTGGCCTAATAATACTCCATTATATGGATATACCACATTTTACTTGTTTATTCACCAGTTGATAGATATTTGGGTTGTTTCTACTTTTTGGCTAATATAAGTAATGCTGTTGTGGCAAACCCAACGTCACAAAGATTTACCTATGTTTGTTTTTTCCTAAGATTTTTATAATTTTAACTCTTCCATTTAGATCTTTGATTTTAAGTTTTGGTTATGATAAGTGGTAGGGTTCTAAATTTTCTTCTTTTTTTGCATGTAGATATCCAGTTGTCTCAGCACTGTTTACTGAAAAGACGGTTCTTTCTTCATTGAATAGTTTTGGCACTCTTGCTGAAACTCAGTTGACTACAGATTGTGATAGCCTTATAGAAAGTTTTAAAATTAGGAGGTGTGTCCTCCAAAATTGTTCTTCTTTTAAGATTATTTTGCCTATTTTGTAGCCCTTGCATTTCTATATGATTTTAGGATCAGCTTGTCCATTTCTATAAAGAAGGCAGTTAGAATTTACTAGTCTTCCAATTCATGAACATGAAATGTCTTTATATATTTTTTATCTCTTTTTAATTTCTTATGAACAGTGTTATATAGTTTTCACTACACAAGTTTTTCCCCTTCTTAGTTAAATTTATATCTAGATATTTTATTCTTTCTTGATGCTATTGTAAATAGAATTCTTTTCTTAATTTCACTTTCAGATAATGTGCAAATCTAAGTGCACAGTTCAAACATATTTGAGACATGAATATACCTGTGTTACTGATCTTTGCTAAATTAATGTAGCAAGAGATTTGGGTATAATTATCCCTTAATTCGGAGAAGGCACTGGCACCCCACCCCAGTACTCTTGCCTGGAAAATCCCCTGGACAGAGGAGCCTGGTAGGCTGTGGTCCATGGGGTCGCTAAGAGTCAGACACGACTGAGCGACTTCACTTTTCCTTTTCACTTTCATGCATTGGAAAAGGAAATGGCAACCCACTCCAGAATTCATGCCTGGAGAATCCCAGGGACAGGGGAGCCTGGTGGGGTGCCATCTATGGGGTCATATAGAGTCGGACATGACTGAAACGACTTAGCAGCAGCAGCAGCAACATCCCTTAATTACAATTTATTGAGGCTATAGGAAGGTCATGTTGATTTAAAGATAAATGTACTTTTGGATTTTTGTCATGTTTGTCCCAGAAGAATTGAGTGTTGTAAATTTTCTATGTAAGCCCTGTACGCTGAGACCAACAGATAATGCAAAAATGTGACTTATGATCCTTGGAGAACATCACATGGTTAAAGCGGATATGAGGGATTGAAAGGTTAGGGTAGGGAGAGGGGACCAGAACCTCATATTTTCTTCATTCATAGTTGTTTGTGAGATAGCTGAGCCTGTATCAATTCACTAACCATGAAGTTTGGTTGAGAATTTCAGGTGAATCATGCCTTAGAAATAGCATAATTTGATGCAGTCATTTCTATTGAATAGCTAATTTAAATTTCAAAATATTCTATGACTCTTAAGAGTATACCTAGTGAAGACTGAAATGTCTTGAGGAATTTGTTTATTAGTTTGAAATTTAGTTATGTCAACAACAAAATGGATAATAATTTAAGTTTCTATTTCAGGATCAACTGAGTAGTAAAAAAAAAAGATGAAAATTATAGTGAGCAAAGATTTTTGCTTATAAAAAAATCTCCAGTCTCTAACCATTTGCCCAGCTATGCAAACTGGAAAAAAGGAGTTTAATGGCCATAAAAGGAAATTGGAGGAGGAACCAAATCTTTTGTCTTTGCCTGCCAACCATTATACTGTCATGCTTATTTTGAGCCTATAGAGTTAGACTTTGAGACAAATGAGAGCAGGAAGCAATAATATAGTAAAAGAAAGTCCACTGTGATTTACTGCCTACTTCTTTTTGACTCTACATTATTATTATTATTATTATTTTGCCTATGTCTTTAAAGCAAATAGTTAACATTTGAAGACAAGCTTAGCTTTTTTTATTATTATTTTAAAAAAGCATATGCATGTGCTTTAAAAACATTCAAACAGGACAAAATCAAATCTTCCTTTTGCTCTAAATCCCCAATCCCATTCCCCAGACAACCCTTCAAATTTCTTTCTTACTTTTTCAGAACTCTTTCATACAAATACGTATACCTAGCCTTGTTTGACCCAAACTATACATATTATATGTACCTTGATTTTTTAAATAGTCTGTTGTTAGTTCCACTTAAAAACTTTAAATTTCTCTCCCTCTCCCTTTGGGAGAATGGCACTGAAATACGTATGATATCATATATGGAACGAGTCGCCAGTCCAGGTTCGATGCACGATACTGGATGCTTGGGGCTGGTGCACTGGGAAGACCCAGAGGGAGGGTATGGGGAGGGAGGAGGGAGGAGGGTTCAGGATGGGGAACACGTGTATACCTGTGGCGGATTCATTTCGATGTTTGGCAAAACCAATACAATATTATAAAGTTTAAAAATAAAATGAAATTAAAAAAAAAAAACTTTAAATTTCTATTTCATTTTTTGAATAGCCATTACAGAGTATTCCATTGTACGGATGGACTGTAAATTATTTAGCCAGTCCCCTATTGCTAAGCATGTGTGTTTTCTTTTTCTTTTCAATTATAAATGATTTTTAAGTATCTTTGATGTAGAAGAGATAAATAAGAAATATTGTATGTCTTTTCATTGACTATAAAAATTATTCTCTGCATTCTGGAGTGAAGTTTTTTCAGTTCAGTTGTTCAGTCATGTCTGACTCTTTGTGATCCCATGGACTGCAGCATCCCAGTCTTCCCTGTCCATCACCAACTCCTGAAGCTTGCTCAAACTCATGTTCATTGAGTCAGTGATGCCATCCAACCATCTCATCCTCTGTCATCCCCTTCTCCGCCTGCCTTCGATCTTTCCCAGCATCAGGATCTTTTCTAATGAGTCAGCTCTTTGCATTCAGGTGGCCAGAGTATTGAAGCTTTAGCTTCAGCATCAATCCTTCCAATGAATGTTCAGGACTAATTTCCTTTAGGATTGACTGGTTGGATCTCCTGGCAGTCCAAGGGACTCTCAAGAGTCTTCTCCAACACCACAGTTCAAAAGCATCAATTGTTTGGTGCTCAGCTTTCTTTATGGCCCAACTCTCACATCCATACATGACTACTGGAAAAACTATAGCTTTTACATACATTATCATTTTCAGAAATTTATGTCATTATAAATGACATATAATGATTGTAGATGTTATTGAAAGCAATCTGTAAAATTGACAGTAAGTGTGTATTATAGCTGTGATCATGATGGTGTATTTCTCTAGGAAGATGCTTTATTCTGCCAGATTGTAAAGCAACATGGTGCTGTGGGATGGCTGGATGTCTTCATGGGCAAAGTTGCTGGGCAGAGTGGCTTAAAATAGGTAGTCCTAACTTCTGTATTCCATTGTTTCCATGGAATATATTGCTCTTGTTTCTGTATTCCATTCAGTCTCATCCATGGAACCCGTCAATGTATATTCATCTGAAAAGTGGTTCCCAATTGAAAGGCACTAGATAAGTTCCATTTAAATCTGAACTCCTCTTTTCCTAAACCATTTGCTCCCAACACACTCATACACAAAGTCTATTGAACCAGTTTGGCAGATGGAGCCGGCAGCTAGGATTTTGTCTAGAACTAAATATAATGGGCTGCTTCATTTGCTATTATTTTCTCCCATTCTGAAGGCTGTCTTTTCACCTTGCTAATAGTTTCCTTTGATGTGCAGAAGCTTTTAAGGTTAATTAGGTCCCATTTCCAATGTTCATCGCAGCACTGTTTATAATAGCCAGGACATGGAAGCAACCTAGATGTCCATCAGCAGATGAATGGATAAGAAAGCAGTGGTACATATACACAATGGAGTATTACTCAGCCATTAAAAAGAATACATTTGAATCAGTTCTAATGAGGTGGATGAAACTGGAGCCTATTATACAGAGTGAAGTAAGCCAGAAGGAAAAACATAAATACAGTATACTAACGCATATATATGGAATTTAGAAAGATGGTAACAATAACTCTGTATACGAGACAGCAAAAGAGACACTGATGTATAGAACAGTCTTATGGACTCTGTGGGAGAGGGAGAGGGTGGGAAGATTTGGGAGAATGGCATTGAAACATGTAAAATATCATGTAGGAAACGAGTTGCCAGTCCAGGTTCGATGCACGATGCTGGATGCTTGGGGCTGGTGCACTGGACGGCCCAGAGGGATGGTATGGGGAGGGAGGAGGGAGGAGGGTTCGGGATGGGGAACACATGTATACCTGTGGCGGATTCATTATGATATTTGACAAAACTAATACAATTATGTAAAGTTTAAAAATAAAATAAAATTAGAAAAAAAAAAATAAATATAATGGGCTGGAGCACATTGTCCAAAAGACCAAGTTATAAACAAAGGAGATGCAGACTGGAGTTTCAACAGCCTTCATACAGGCATTTGCCAGGATGAGAAAGCACCAGTCCATGCTGAGTAGAGGCATTGGTTCCATTCAGTAAATGAACACTCCTAGGTCTTGCTCCAGTTTTGACTTCCCACTTTTCTCCTCTTCTCCATCTGTCTAATGGATGAAAATTAAAGTGTCAGTCCCTCAGTTGTGTCCGACTCTTTGCAACCCCATGGATCTCAGAGGACTGCCAGGTTCCTCTGTCCATGGGATTTCCCAGCAAGAATACTGGAGTGGGTTGCCATTCCCTTCTCCGGGGATCTTCCCAACCCAGGGATCAAACCCAGATCTCTCGCATTGCAGGCAGATTCTTCACCATCTGAACCACTGGGGGTACTCATTCTTTAAAGGCCAGAGAAGTTCCATTCTATTCATGAAAATACACAATTCCCACTAAGATCCTTGGTGCATGGCCTTTCTCTGATTCTGGTGAAACCATTGTATTAATATATACTAATATTGTTCTCAACTTGTACATTGTGATAGCATCAGTTCTATGATATTTGCATCTGATTTGTTGCCCTTTCCAGTGACTTGTGGTGATATTTTTATGGATTAACAGATTAGAAGCTACTCTAGTCTCTCTCTTACTTTATTTAATACTTCGGTTTCTATCACTCTATCCCCCAATATCCCACATGAACCCCCTCACAGCCATTTGCTTTGCTTCTGTGCCTCTCATTTGCTTTTCTTCCTTCTGCCAGAGTCTTTGAGCAGCCTGTCTTCTCCGATTGAAGCACTGTCCTGGCTCCTTTTTGCTTCCTCATCTTTCAGATCTATGAGCAAGTATTGCTACTTCAAGGGACACTTCACCAACATTCCTGACAACTGCCTCTAGTTTTGTCTCCTACAGCTCTCTTTATGGCACTGGCTTTGGCTGAAATTTTACTTATGGGATTATTTGATTAATACCTTCCCCCACCCCACTCAGCTGTTAACTCTGTGAAGGCAGGGGCCTCAACATATTTTTGCTTAATAAATATTTGTTGAATAAATAAATCAATCGATTCATATTATAATATTGTTATTTTGTATTTGCCTTTCTTTATTTAAGAAGAAGGAAATGGCAACCCACTCCAGTATTCTTGCCTGGAATATTCCATGGACGGAGGAGCTAGGCTGGCTATATATAGTCCATGGAGTTGCAAAGAATTGGCCACGACTGAGCACATTTCTTTATTTAAAGCCATCAAGCTGGAATTGGACATTATTTGGGTTCATTTTAATCTAAGCCATAGCATTTTAGTTGAGAATGTTTTACATGTATGTCTTACATATTTATGTCTTGCTGGAAAAATCTTTGACAGTTACTTCTTTATACTATTTATTTAATAATTGTGTACTCTCTCTGTCCACCCCCCCCACCCTGTTATACTGTGTTTTACTTTTTCTCTCTAGATAGTAAGCTGACAATACAAATAAATGTATAAATGTATGTATAGATACACAGATGCATGCATGCATGCATATGTACGTAGATATATACACTTGTGCATGTACACATCTATATATACATATATATTTCCAAAGCCACATCCAAAACCCATATGCTCAGTACATGTGTATTCAATACTTGTGTGGTGTAGGATTAAAGTATGTGGCTTGCACAGGCTGAGTTGTAATTTGGCCATAAGGTCACTTAATGGCTGGCAATTACCTTGTATAAGACACTTAGTTTCTCTGAGCCTCAATATCTTCACTGTAAGAAAAAAATAATAGTATTACCTTAATTGGAATGTTGTGACTGTTAAGTGGGATTATGAATTGTAGAGGATTTAGATGCAGGTGTAATGATAGTGAATTTTTTGAGTGCTTAGTAACTCTTATCTGTAATAATTAATAATTAAATGATCATGGACTTGACCTGTTTTTAATTCAAGACTGCATACAAGGTTAAGTGAACAACCAAAACTACAGGGAGGATATTAAGAATTTTGGGAATACAATTCTGAGAAAGGACCTGAAGTGATGACCTATTAGATATCACCACTATCTCAGTAGAATTTCTCTGCTACTTGACTTAAGTGAGCCTTGCAGTTTTATTTTTAAAGTATTCGAAACAACGCATTGGTTGTGTGCTTTTCCTTTTATAAAAACGCTGACAGCAAGAAAAGGGCAATTGGCTAGAAGTAGGCATTGTTTAAAGTTGGCCAAATGCCTTATGCAAAAGAGACACTGATGTATAGAACAGTCTTTTGGACTCTGTGGGAGAGGGAGAGGGTAGGATGATTTGGGAGAATGGCATTGAAATATGTATAATATCATATATGAAACGAGTCGCCAGTCCAGGTTTGATGCATGATAATGGATGCTCGGGGCTGGTGCACTGGGACGACCCAGAGGGATGGTATAGGGAGGGAGGAGGGAGGAGGGTTCAGGATGGGGAACATATGTATACCTGTGGCAGATTCATTTGGATATATGGCAAAACCAATACAATATTGTAAAGTTAAATAAAATAAAATTTTTTTAAAAAAGTGAAAAAAGAAACCAAGCTGTAAACATTAGACTAGTACAAGCTTACAGAATGATTTCTTAAAAGAGAGAAAGGCAGCTGCAAAATAGGATCAATGTCTTTATGGCTGAATATAAGATGTATATTAAGCTTTGGGTGATCTTTGCTTCTATTAATCTTCCCAATGCAAGCAGGCGACTTGGTTCCTAGGGAATATTAATAGTAGTAGATCCTTCTGCAGAATTGCTTGTGTGGTTGGAAGAGGCTTGCAAGTCTTATCGTAAGCACACAAAGGGTGATTTTGCATTGGCCAGTTTCAATGACCAGTTTATAATGGAGAAATAGAGGGTCATAAAAGGGCTTTGCATGATTTGAAATCAGAAGTAAAATTTAGATGTTTGATAACCACAAATATGCCACAACTCCAGAGACTTCATTTTAATTGTATGATAACATCCTCTTCTCCCATCCTGTCCCAGTATCCAACCAACCATAACATGGCAAGAAACAAAACAAAACAAAATTCCTTTTATACTCTGGGAAGTTGGAAGCTCCCTGCTATGGGAGGCTGTGCCCATAATCAAATAACTTGAAACAGTTTCAAAAATTTATTAATGCATTACTCTGGGATGAAACTATAATTAGGACAAAGTAACACAAAAATTAGAAACTGAATATGCGATAGTAATTTTAGTATTTTACTTATGAGAAAGCAACTATTTTCCCAGGTTTAATTTATACACACTTGCATACACACATATACATAACCACACAATCTTCTACATACGTAGTCCTTACACACACATTGTTGTTGTTTAGTCGCTAAGTTGTGTCTGACTCTTTTGCAACCCCATGGACTGTTAGTCCGCCAGGTTCTTCTGTCCATGGGATTTCCAGGTAAGAATACTGGAGTGGGTTGCCATTTCCTTTTCCAGGGGATCTTCCCAACCCAGGGATCGATTCAGTGTCTCCTGCATTGGCAGGCAGATTCTTTATCACTGAGCCGCCAGGGAAGCCCTGTATGCACATATACAATCATTATGTGAAAATTATGTGTGTGTATGTCAGTAGTTATCGATCAACTTTATTATAGTTTGCTTTGTGTAGAATTTTTAATACTAAACTCTCCATACATTCAGACAGAGAAGGCAATGGCACCGCACTCCAGTACTCTTGCCTGGAAAATCCCATGGACAGAGAAGCCTGGTAGGCTGCAGTCCATGGGGTTGCTAAGAGTCGGGCACGACTGAGTGACTTCACTTTCACTTTTCACTTTCATGCATTGGAGAAAGAAATGGCAACCCACTCCAGTATTCTTGCCTGGAGAATCCCAGGGACAGAGGAGGCTAGTGGGCTGCCATCTATGGGGTCGCACAGAGTCGGACACGACTGAAGCGACTTAGCAGCAGCAGCAGCATACATTCAGAAAATAAAGCTTACATGCCTCTGTCATTTCTGAAATGAATTTTCAAAGGCAATTTTGCAACAATTGTTTTCTATTTGTGCTCAGATTATCTAAATGATCTGAATTCTAACCCTTTCCCCAGAGTAGGAAGCAATTCAGATTCTAAGCTAATTGAGTCTTGTGAGTCTTATGAAATATCGGTTTTATTGTAGGGATTGCTGGTCTCTGGGGCATAACCAGGACCACCAAATATAAAATTCTGAACCACACATTGTTTGAGGACCACTGATGTCCCAAGATGAGTTAAGTAAGAGTAGTAAACTTTTAGAAGATGTGGGAAAATGAATGAATGTCTTAAGAGTTAGGTTTTTCTCCCTTTTTTCCTTTTTAAAAAGTCCATTGGCACTGCTATTTAATATGTCACAACATTTTGAGCCAGCCCAGAGACAGCTCTAGTTAGAAATTAAAGGTAAATCAAGCACTTTTTTCCACCGTATTAAGTATTAAGTAGATACAACTTTTAAAATATTCTACATACTTTTTTAGCCAGGCAGTATTAGTTTGTATCGTTACGTGGATGTTTTTCTCCTTCATCCTTAAATATGTAAGACATTAAAAAAAATTGAAATGTCTTTGCATTTCTTGCATAATTAATCTTTTCTGTATCCTTTTGATATTAATTTTATCTATGTTCAGAATCAATTAGTATGTTAGTCACTGAAGGCCCCTAGAGACTATATACTTTAAGCATCTCACCTTCTAGAGAAAAGGCCTTAAGTTCTTCTAGTAAATTCAGAGTTGATTTCTTGTTTATTGTGAAATCACATGTGGATTATGAGTTAAATCAGAGGAATTTCATCATTTCTATTGGCTGGTGGAGTAAAGAGAAAGAGAAATGACTTATCCTAAGTATCAAATGTTAAAGTAAAAGCCATGGTAGAAAGCAAATCATTTGAAAGCAACCACTCAATTTCCCCCTTTATTCTTTAAAATCTTATTTGAGAGCAGTTGCACAGACTGATTAGACCGTGTTCAGTGAGAATCTCATAAGTTTAGTTGGAAAGAGAGACCATCTGGCCAATCCTAGCAAAAGGAGAACCCTTTTCCAGTATTAATTAAGTTTTGTGTTGAATGCTTGTTTGCAGTTACTGACTCTGGTAACTGAAGAAGAGAGGGTTTTTATTGGAAAGACCACATCAGATCACAGAGTCAAAGGACTTACTAAACCTCTAGAAGGGTGATACCTCGTGCAATTCAGGGACTGTCACTCCAAAGTTTTGCCATTAGGGTTTCTTACATCCAGTAGTGACCTTCCATTTCCCTATGTCTTTGTTTCAATGATCAAATGCTCCAGATAAAGAATCTGATTGATCCAGCCTAGGTTATGCATCTGCTCTCACAGTAGTCAGTTGTGGCCATGAGAAAAGTTAAGGGCAGTGATATGATATACTCGAAGTTCATATTTGTGTATCTGGCTGTTCCTAGGGAAAGAGGAACCCGTGTGAACTGGAAATGCACCTAACTGGCAACTACTAAGCCCCCAGTGGGCTGATAGATAATGTAAAAAAAAATTGACTGTGTTATACATATTTGCATATCCATGTGTACACACACACACACCTTATGCCAGATTTCAAAACAGAAAAGAATCCTTTTGGTTCAGGGTCATATTCTAAGGCAAAAAAAAAAAAAAGTACTAATGTTTATTGGGTGTCTACAATGTGCTAAGCATGACACATGGATCTTTTCATTTGCTCCTCATGACAACACTGTGAGATGGGTATTGATATCTTTATGTCCATTTTACAGGGAAGGAAGCTGAAGCATTAGAGAAGTTATTTATCTTCCCATCAAAGTTCTCTAAGTGGTAGGAGTATATCCATCTTTGATTCTAGAACCCACAGTTTTAAGGTGTTATTACTATTTGTTCAACTGAAAAAAAACCCCACACCTGCTACTTACCCCCATTGAAATATAGCTATTTGTTTACAGCTTTTCTCTTTTCCTGAGATTTGAGTGAGCTGAGTTTGGATTATCTTACTTCTGTCTGTATTAAACACCTAGCACAGTGCCTGAGTCCGTGGGGTTGCAAAGAGTTGGACATGACTGAGTGACTGAGCACAGAGAGTACCTGATATATACCAGGTATTGTAATTAGTTTGAATGAATAAAAGAATAAATGAATGAGTATTTGACCCAAGATGATACCAAGTTTCAAAGATAATTCCCACAGTAGAGTTAGCTAAACCTCATTGCAACATGCTGACTTCTACCAGAAGGGAAAGAGACACGTGTACCCCAATGTTCATCGCAGCACTGTTTATAATAGCCAGGACATGGAAGCAACCTAGATGTCCATCAGCAGATGAATGGATAAGAAAGCTATGGTACATATACACAATGGAGTATTACTCAGCCATTAAAAAGAATACATTTGAATCAGTTCTAATGAGGTGGATGAAACTGGAGCCTGTTATACAGAGTGAAGTCAGCCAGAAAGAAAAACACCAATACAGTATACTAACGCATATATATGGAATTTAGAAAGATGGTAACAATAACCCGGTGTACGAGACAGCAAAAGAGACACTGATGTATAGAACAGTCTTATGGACTCTGTGGGAGAGGGAGAGGGTAGAAAGATTTGGGAGAATGGCATTGAAACATGTAAAATATCATGTAAGAAACGAGTTGCCAATCCAGGTTCGATGCACGATACTGGATGCTTGGGGCTAGTGCACTGGGATGACCCAGAGGGATGGTATGGGGAGGGAGGAGGGAGGAGGGTTCAGGATGGGGAACACATGTATGCCTGTGGTGGATTCATTTTGATATTTGGCAAAACTAATACAATTATGTAAAGTTTAAAAATAAAATTTAAAAAAAAAATGCTGACTTCAAGAATCATTTATGTAGCCCCTACTAACTTTAGGACAGACAATATGAGGATGTATAGATATTCATAAAAATAAATGGAACTATTAGTTAAGTATTAAATTTGTGGACAAAGATGTCATCAGAGCTCAGAAAAGCATGTTATACCAGAGGCTGGAGCATTTGGGAAAAGCATCATGGGGACATAGAACTCAATGTGGGCATTGCTAGCTGGAGGAAAGATATTTTAGGCAGAAAAGAGCACTGACAATAGCAAAGCATTAAGAATTTTTTTCTTGCAGTCAAATGCACATAACATAAAATTTCTCATTTTAAGCACTTGGAAGCGTATAATTCAGTGACATTATGCACTTTCATGATGTATGTTTGTGATTGTTTGGAAAACAGTGATCTGACAAGTTCTAATCAGTGGACTTGATTGAAATTCTCTTTAGACTGGTGTAAATTTTTACTGTAGTCTAACATTTTTCCCATTACCCTCACCCCAACTTATTTATGAAAAATTATATCATAATTTCCACAAACCTGGAATTGCAAAGCTGGAAGCTGCTATATGTAGAAACATAAAGTCAAAAGCTATGAGATAAACCATACCAGATGAAAGGAGTAGTAAAAATCCTACTGGCTAAGAGACTGGAGATCAGAGTTTTAACAGTAGTTCTGCTATGGGATTCCAGTTGGTGCTAGTGGTAAAGAACCCCCCTGCCAATGCAGGAGATGTAAAGAGATACAGGTTTGATCCCTGGGTCGGGACCCCCTGGAGAGGGGCACGGCAACCCACTCCAGTATTTTTTCTTGGAGAATCTCATGGTTAGAGGAGCCTTGAGGGCTACAGTCCATAGGGTCACAAAGAGTCAGACGTGACTGAAGCGACTTCATACTCACATCCATTGCTATGAATAGGCATGTTCTATTGGGTCGCACAGAGTCGGACATGACTGAAGCGACTTAGCAGCAGCAGCAGCAGCAGCAGCATTGCCTATTGAGATAAATTTCAGTCAAGTATTTATGTATCTAAGTTCCTTCCAAGTATTAAATTCAAGTATATTAAAATGGTGTATGAGAGAATGCTCTGTGTTTCTTTGAATATGGGTGTAGTCTGGTCTTAGTACTAGACACAGAGGACTTCCCTGGTGGCTCAGACGGTAAAGAATTTGCCTGCCAATGCCAAAGATGTGGGTTTGATCCCTGGGTCGGGAAGATCCCCTGAAGAAGGGAATGACAGCCCACTCTGGTATTCTTGCCTGGAGAATCCCGTGGACAGAGGAGCCTGCCAGGCTACAGTCCATGGGATCACAAAGAGTCAGATATGACTTTGTGACTAAAGAACAACAACAATGAGATACAGAGGCCATAGTAGCAGTCTTACTGTGTGTAGCTCTTGGATTAGTTGTGCTACCAAAATTCTACCTTTGAGCAACTAGAACTTCAAACTCAGGGCTACAGACACCTTTCCTACTAAAGTTCAATTCAACGTGGCGCCAGTCTATTGAGACTTAGTAAATCATCTACCAATTCAAATTTTTCAAGACTTAACTGAATCCCATGAAATATTACAGAAAAATTACTGAAATTCATACCCTACATGTTTGAATGTCCCCAAATTTATTATTATCAGGCTCTTAATATTTCAGGCAACTGTGCATGTATACTCATGCATAATCATGTATCATTTCTGCTAGTATCCATACCAACTGATGACCACTTCAGATGTTTTGTATTTTGATATGCTTTTTTTCCCTAGTCAATGGCTCTAATGGGAAGAGGCCCTTAGGCACTTAGAACCATTTAGAAACTCCCCAAATTAATTACAAAGCAGTGAGTTTTAAATGATACCCTAGAGACACTAAAGATCATTTGTGGTTCCAAAGGTGCCAAATTCCCTTGGGAGGAGGAAATAGCTTATAACTTGATTAACCTGGTAAACAAAGTTTACAAACAATAAAAACATACAAGAACAGAAGTAAATTCACTTCCTTTTCTTAGGTACTAGTACTTTTTTTATTGTTGTTCCTCCTCAGAAGGAAATATGCCGCAAAGGAAGGATGTTGACTTATAAAACATTTAATACTTGGCAATAATAGCCTAGTTGGCAAACAGCAAAGATGACTCTAATGCCTAATTCATTAGACATTGTCTTAAACACAGGGTATATTTAAAAACATTAGATTCTGAAAAACATTAATTTGGTATATATTTTTTAAATGACTGTTTAAAATGTATATCTTAAATTACATTTATTTTTAAAATAATGATATATTTTTAATGCAGATAAATTCTGCGTCTTATATTTAGCTGATTATTGCTTTTGAGAGGAGAACCAGGCTGCAATTTACCAGAATGAAATAAATTTACAACTTCATTAACCTGAAAATCCTGAAATGGTTTAGTATATGGCTGTGTACCTATTTATTCCCAGCTCCTATTTTATCTGATAATGTAAATAAATGTTCTAAGGAACATATAGGAATCACAGTGTTAGTAAACATCAAAGTTTAAGCAAAAAGCCATTCTTAAACCCACGGGTCTGAATGGCTTTTATCCAAATCCCAGTGGTAAGGGTAAATGGAAGACTTCTAAACACCAGCAATGTTAAGTCTGTTTCCTGTGACTTAACTTCCAGGGTTTCTCTTTTTCTTCAGAAATTCTACTTGTAAATATACATAAATGTATTCTCCTTGCTCAACTACTTTTATCCTCTTTTAATGAGAAAGCAGGAACTTGTTGAATTCAGAAAACTTCTTTCAAGGTGCTCTATTGGGGAACATTTTGTCAAAAAATATGTCTGTGGTCCTAAGTTTATAGTGTGTGTGGCTCTCCTTATGTCGATTAAAAATTGTGTCTCCACACCTGTTTACATAAATGATATATATCCTTGTGGACGTTTTGCAAGCACTGCATGATAGCATCCTTCTCTTTTTGAAGGCTTTGGGTTTGAATGTAACTGAGTCAAGTTACTTTGTGTATTCACAGTACTGCCAATTACATCACTCAGGGCAAAATGTAAACCCAGTGAAGTACTATGCTCTTTGCCAAATGCCAGTGTTTCAGCAGAGTTCTACAGAACAAGTATGGCTCTGGGTATGTTTTGTTCTCACCTGTATATACACAAAAGCTCGATCCTTTCATATGTGCTCTGACATAAATATCATGTTGGTAAGAAATTGTTGCCTGGATATTTTCATGGTCATCCTGAGGCTGCCACAGCTTTTCAGGGTGAATCTCCGCATGATTTTGGAAATATTGCTAGCCCTAGCCTAAAATCTTTAAAAATAAAAGAATTTTACTTATTTATTTTATTTCTGTCTGTCCTGGGTCTTTGTTGCTGTGAATGCTACTCTCTAGTTGCAGTGGGTAGGCCTCTTATTGCAGTGGCTTCTCTTGTTGCAGAGGATGGGCTCTAGGGCGTGCGGGCTTCAGTAGTTAGATTCCCCAGCTCTGCAGCACAGGCTCAGTACTTCTGGCACACCAGCTTAGTTGCTCCATGGCATGTGGGATATTCCCAGACCAGGGATCGAACCCATATCTCCTGCATTGGCAGGTTGATTCTTTACCACTGAGCCACCAGGGAAGCCCAGCCTAAAATCTTCTGATGAACTTTTTAATGAAATAAAATTGTTTCCCTGCCAAAAAGGCATATCTTTTCAGAACAAGACTGTAGCTTACTCATCTTTTCTGAGTTCAAAATACATTTCATAAACATTTTCCAGCTTTGTAACTAGTATTTAGAATCTCCAGGAGATTTGGGGTGATATCTGAGGTAAATGAACACTACTTTTCTAATACTGATGTGAGTTTGTGTACCTGAAATGTAGAATTCCTCCTTTCTCTAAGGAGACTGAATTAATAGTTTTTTTTTCCTTGCCACTTAAGAACTTTTGAACATCTTAACACAATGTGGCAAATGGCGTCAATGAAACTAATCATAATATAGGAATGCCAGTGGTGCAGTCACTGTGAAGGGACTTCCACGATCAAAATTTTAACCAGAAAGTGGGCATGTAGTTGGCATGTTCTTCAAAATAAGTGATCTGATTTATAGGAGTGAGTTCAAATGAAACATTTACAAAGGACAGTCTGGCCTCCCACACATCAGCCTGGGGACTTTGGTATTGTCTGGTGGTTATTGTAATAATTTGAGGACTGGCAGAGAAGACTTAGCTGTGGGAAGCCACAGCGCTGAACCTACTTTCTCTGCATTTGCCTCCACACTTTTTGTTCTTTTTTCTAATTTAAATCTCTTCCTGATGTAAAATTGTTTTTCTTTCACTTCTAATGAGTGAGGGAGCTATATAACTTTTACTGGGTGAAGAATGAATTGCTGACACATAGAAAGGAAAGAAAAGTTCCTGAGATTTTGCTGCTGCGAACAGGCAATAAGCTAGTGCCTCTAGCCTCAGGAGATCTGGTGAAGGCAAAGGTGAAGGGATGTGCTGATGAGACCTCTTGTGTGCAGAAGGGCTGCCTGATGCTCACCTACGCATCACACTGTGAGAGCCATCATTCACTATGGTTTCTCATAATTAACCACCATCTTTGTAATGCATATTAGCAAAGCAAACAGAAGAATTATGTGCTATTATCCATGCATCTCGTTTTTAAAGTTATTTTTATTATGAAAAGGATCATATATGCAAAAGCATGTATAAAATATGTCTATACTGTTTAAAGTATAATAAAAACAATTTTGGTGTGCAGCACCCAAGGTGAACAACAGCAACATACCCAAAGTGAAGGAGAACCCTACTGGTACCATGGATTAATCGTCCCCCTCCGTGACATACTGTTGTTGTTGTTCAGTAGTCTAGTCATGTCCGATTCTTTGTGACCCCATGGTCTGCATCAACCCAGGCCACTCTGTCCCTCACCATCTCCCAAAGTTTGCCCAAGTTCATGTCCATTGCATCGGTGTTGCCATCTAGCCATCTCATCCTCTGATGCCTTTTCCTTGTGCCCTCAATCTTTCCCAGCATCACGGACTTTTCCAATGAGTCAGCTGTTTGCATCAGATGACCAAAATATTAGAGTTTCAGCTTCAGCATCAGTCCTTCCAATGAGTATTCAGGGTTGATTTCCCTTAAGACTGACTCCATGACATAACCCATGTTTTAATACCTAACATGCTATTCTTCTGTTTATTTGTAACAGATTCTACCTTCAGTAGCCCATCTGAAATAGTCTAGTAGATATCGGGGTTGGTTAGCAGTATTTGCTATGTGGTAAATCCTCACTTGGAAAGAAAGCTGTGATAAAACCTAGACAGTATTTTAAAAAGCAGAGACGTCATTTTGCTAACAAAGGTTCATATAGTCAAAGCTATGATTTTTCTAGTAGTCATGTACGGTTGTGAGACTTGGACCTTAAAGAAGGCTGAGCGCCAAAAAACTGGTACTTTCAAACTGTGATGCTGGAGAAGACTCTTGAGAGTCCCTTGGACAGCAAGGAGATCACACTAGTCAATCCTGAAGAAAATCAGTCCTGAATATTCATTGGAAGGACTGATGCTGAAGCTGAAGTTCTAATACTTTGACCACCTGATGCAAAGAGCCAGCTCATTGGAAGAGACCCTGATACTTCAAGGAATGCGTGCTCAGTGAATATTCAGGGTTGATTTCAGTTAAGATTGATATTGATTATATGTTGAAATAATAGTATTTTGGGTATATTAGGTTCAATAAAATACATTACTAAAACTGTATTTAAAAAAATGAGGCAATTAGAAAACTCAAATTACATAAAATTACACAAAAACTTAAAATCATTTGCTCACATTGTGTTTCTATTGGACATTGCTAGTCTATATCATATTTACTGCCAGTTCTTTTATTTGCATATTCTCATTCTCCTTCCTATGCACTAGATTTCTTCAGATGATATGATTAACACAAAATCCAAACTTCCAAGTTAATTTCTGGCCTAAGACTTCAATGGCCCTAGAGGTACTCTCCCATCCACTAGAGATTGTTTTAAGTTGGTATTTCCCAAACTCATGGGCTTCCCTGGTGGCTCAGTGGTTAAGAATCCGCCTGCTGATGTAGGAGACATGGTTTGATCCCTGGGTTGGGAAGATCCCCTAGAGAAGGAAAATGCAACTCACTCCAGTATTCTTGCCTGGGAATTCCCATGGACAGAGGAGCCTGGTAGACTATTGTCCATGGGGTCACAGAGTCAGACACAGCTTAATTACTGAGCATACATTCCCAGACTCACAGGACCATCAGATGAGCTGCAGTGTTTGCTGAAGTAGTGCTGTCTGAGCCTCTTCTAAGTTCACGGAATCAGTTTCTCCTAGGGGCAGTCCTGTGTTGGCCATGGTGGCTAACCCTGCATTAGGGAAGAAGATTCCACAATGCTTCTTCCTTTCTGTAGGACAAAGTGTGAACTTCTGGAAGCCTTTCACAATCCACTTAGGTGCTCTCTTTGGATGATTGTCTCCTCACTACCTCATTCACACCATCTTCCAGCTACACTGACCTGTGTGTTATACTCTTTCCTGCCTTGGGTTTGTGTTTGTTCTTCTACTTACCTGAAATGCTTCCTCTCATCTGTGCCCAGCCCAAGGTACTGTCTTCACCATTCACTGCTGGCCTGTGTAAAATGCTATACTTTCTCTTCTCCTCATTCCAGGCAGAGATAAGTGCTTTCTGCTTCATTTTTTTATGACAAGGGCACAAAACTCAAGCCTCATGTTTGAGTCACCTGGGAACTTCAAAAAACTCCTGATACTCAGGGCAAATACCGAATATTTTGATGTACTTGATCTAAGAAAAGTCATGGAGATGGTACTTTTTCTTCTAAAGTTCCTTAGGATGCCACTGTCAAGAATCACATTTGGTGGTTTGGCTTTACCACACATTGTAATTATTTGTTCACATGTCTCCTCATTCTAGACTGAATGCCTGGAGAATGTGGAAAACATTTTATTTTCTTTGTATCACAGATTCTGGGTATTAAAAATGCTCAAATAACTTTAAAGATTTTTAAAATTATGAAAGTATGATTTACAGGAGACTTGGAAAATACAAAGCAAGGTTACATATAGTTGTACTACATATAACAATTTTTTTATGTAGATAAAGATTTTTAGTTGGAGTTTTACTATCAAAAATTAATATAATGAATATACAGAGAAGTAGAAAGATATAGTAGACCTGAAAAGCACAGTGAACCGATTCAACAAATTTGTTGAATTTTCACACAACAGTAGGATACAAATTCTATTCAGGTTCCTATAGACTGTAAACTAGGAGACACCAGAACATATCCAGGGACATAAAACAAAGTGCAGAAATTTCATGGTCTAAAGGTATTGAAATCCTATAGTCTGTTATGACTGTGGAACTATTTTAGAAATCAATATCAAAAGATATTTGAAAATAATCCACGTATTTTCAAGGGCAGTGTGACATTCACCAAGAGAGATCTTCAACTTAGCTTTCAAAAGCCTCAATAAAGTTAGACTGAAAAAACACAGAGGGTGATTGCAGAGAAGAAAGCAAAAAAAAATGCTCAAACGTTTTGTTTGTTGTGGATGAAGAGTTTAATGAATAGATGAAGGAGGTGACAAAAAGCCACTTTAGGAAACTGACTCTATTTTGAAAACCTTAGGAGAGAGACTTCTCTAATTTCAAATGCTGATAATATGGAACACACTTGCAAAATTGGAAAACGGGCTTAATTGTGGGATTAATTTATTTACCAAAAGCCAGGTATCGGATATATAAATTGAAAGTTACTTTTACATAATCAGAAAAAAATGTAACTGAAGTTAATTGGACAAACGAGAAGAATTTTGACCAGGAATATAAAAATAAATTAAGAACAGTGTTGGAGGGACAAATAGCCTGTAACTAATCTCTAGTCTCAGGGTACCATGAATAGTGCAGTCTTTAATATGAATACGAAGAAAACAATAAGAAAGGGGAAAGAAAAAGCTTTAAAAAAGAATATTTATATTTGAAAAGTCAACAATGTTAAAGAAAAATAAAATTTTTGAAGCAAAAATAAAAGTATAAATAACAAGCCTGTATAGACCGAGGTTAATATGAAGACATGAGAATCAAGGCGCATTCATAGATGTTTTAGAATTCTGTGTTGTTGAAGAGAATGAAGATCAATGTGGCCAATTTGGGGAGTTAAAAAAAATGCAGTATGACAAAACTTAAAGACAAAATAGTTGAAAATGTTTTGAAAGCTAGTATAGATATGAAAGAGAGGAAATTGAGTTAGGAAGAGACTTGCCAAAAACTGAAAGCAAAAGTTACAGTTAAGGACCTGAGAAGTACGTGTAAGTGGTCACGTAGTCTAAGATTTTTGAGATTTCTCCAGCAAATTTCAGTTAATAAGAATTGAGGTATAAAGTGAAGGCATGCCATAATGAGCATGGGAAAACATTGGGAGAAGTCCCAGGCTATGTCAGAGAAATGTGGAAGGTCTCTTACCTTGCCTGGAGTAGGAAAAGTTTTTAAAGCTTGTCCCGGGCTCTGCCCCTCCTCCCCAGAATATCTCTGTGAATATAAGAGTATTAGACAAGCTTCTCACATAAAGTCATTGTTTTGGAATCTTAAAGCTGGAGGATACCATTGAGATATCAATTTAGCAATTTTATAAATGATAGGATCACCATTAACTGTTGATGACAGAATCAGGATTAGAAACCAGTCTTGCTAATAACAGCCTAGTTTTCAAATAAGCAATGGTAAGTGAACATTTGACTGACATAACATTATTTAGATGCTAAGTGAACACATCTGGAAAGCATATAAAAATATACTCCATGGCAGTATCTGTGATCCCCACAACCATGATAGGCATGAGAAAAACCAATGTAATGGTGTCAAGAAGAAAATAATGCCACATCTGAGGTGAGAAAACATAAAATGATTTTGCAGTGCTAATCATGAGTCTTTCTCTCTCTGCTTTATTTTTGTTTTACCTGATTGCATTTAGTAATTTGCCTCAACACTTTTTTGAAGTTTATAAACCAATCTGTTGATTCCAGTGTCTTTCTACACACTAGTCTCTTCTCATCTTCTCATCCTTCCCTATCTAGGTTTAGAGCCCATAGTCGTCATTTTAATAACACTCGTGTTAATATTGTAAAATCTTCTTGCCCCTCGTGTGTGTGTATGTTTATGTGTGTATGAGTGGAGTGGTGTTTTCTTTACTTATCAAGCAGTGTTCTATTCTTCAATATCCCTTTATCCATTTTCTTCTTGCCTCTGTGCTTTGTATACATCATCCAGTTGGTTCATTAAACATCTTTATTTTGATGTCACAATAGCTCTTCAAACTCAGCTGTGTACAGAGTTGGACACAGGAGATTTTCCTCCAAGCCTATGTCTCCTCCAGTTCTCTTTATCTTTAAGTGTGACTCCACTCATTAACTAGTTCTCAGGTTCTCAACTTTAGAGTCCTCCTTTCTTCTTCATCATCCGTATCTAGTCTATCACCAAGAACTGAACACATTTCGAGTTGACTAAAGGAGCTTACAGGTAGTTATATTTGAAGCAATGCAATACCTAACAGCTTTCTTTAGTAATAGATTCAACAGTTCTTGGTGGTTAATGGAATATGACTAATGACAAAAGAAAGCAAACTCTTGTCATGTGAAGGGCTGTAAGAAGTCCTTAGGATCAATACTAAACGTTTAAATGAAAAGACAAATAATTAGTGAATTTCTGTTCAGATAATGAATATTGAAAGTGTCAGGAAGTATGAATTTGATTCTTAACACTGGTCTCCTTAGAAACTTAAAAAAAAATTTCAAAGTCCATGGGCCATCTTAGACCAAATGTCAGAATTTGACCTGAGTATTAGTAGTTTTTTTTTTCTCCCACTTTGTTTACTTTTTAAATCGAAGGATAATTGCTTTACAGAATTTTCTGATTTTCCGTCATACATCAACAAGAATAGGCCATAGGTACATCCATCTCCCCTCCCTCCTGAACCCTCCTCCCATCTCCCTCACCATCCCACCCTTCTAGATGGTCACAGAGCCGCTGTTTGAGTTCCCTGAGTCATACAGCTAATTCCCACTGGCTATCTATTTTACATATGGTATTGTAAATTTCAATGTTACTCTCTTCATACATCTCACCCTCTCCCTCCTCCCCTACCCCCATGTCCATAGGTCTGTTCTCTATGTCTGTCTCTCCATTGCCGCTCTGCAAATAAATTCATCAGTACCATCTGTTTAGATTCCATAGATATGCTTCAGTATATGATATTTGTCTTTCTTTTTCTGACTTACTTCACTCTGTATAATAGGCTCTAAGTTTGTCCACCTCATTAGAACTGACTCAAATGTGTTCCTTTTATGGCTCAGTAGTATTCCATTGTATATATGTACCACAGCTTCTTTATCCATTCATCTGTTGGTGGACATCTAGGTTGCTTCCATGTTCTAGCTATTATAAATAGAGCTACAGTGAACATTGGGATACATGTGTCTTTTTCAATTGTGGTTTCCTCAGGGTATATGCCTAGGAGTGGGATTGCTGGGTCATATGGTGGTTTTATTCCTAGTTTTTAAAGGAATCTCCATACCATCTTCCATAGTGGCTGTATCAATTTACATTCCCACCAGCAATGCAAGAGGGCTCCCTTTTCTCCATACCCTCTCCAGCATTTATTGTGTGTAGATTTTTTGATGATGGCCATTCTGACTGATGTGAGGTGGTTTCTCGTTGTTTTGATTTGCATTTCTCTAATAATGAGTGATGTTGAGCATCTTTTCTTGTGTTTTTTACCCATCTGTGTGTCTTCTTTGGAGAAATGTCTGTTTAGGTCTTTTCCCCACTTTTTGACTGGGTTGTTTGTTTTACTGGTATTGAGTTGTATGAGCTGCTTGTGTATTTTGGAAATTAATTCTTTGTTGGTTGTTTCTTTTACTATTATTTTCTCCCATTCTGAGGGTTGTCTTTTCATCTTGTTTGTAGTTTCTTTGCTGTGCAAAAGCTTTTAAGTTTAATCAGGTCCCACATGTTTTTGTTTTTATTTCCATTTCTCTAGGAGGTGTGTCATAGAAGATCTTGCTTTGATTATGTCATTGAGTGTTCTGCCTATGTTTTTCTCTAAGAGTTTTATAGTTTCTGGTCTTACATTTAGGTCTTTAATCCATTTTGAGTTTATCTTTGTGTATGGCATTAGGAAGTGTTCTAATTTCATTACTTTGCATGTAGCTGTCTAGTTTTCCTAACATCACTTATTGAAGAGGCCATCTTTGCCCCATTGTATATTTTTGCCTCCTTTGTCAAAAATAAGGTACCCATAGGTGCATAGGTTTATCTCTGGACTCTCTATCTTGTTCCATTGGTCTGTATTTCTGTTTTTGTGCCATACTGTCTTGATGACTGTAGCTTTGTAGTACAGCCTTAAGTCAGGAAGGTTGATTCCTCCAGCTCCATTCTTCTTTCTCAAGACTGCTTTGGCTATTTGGGGTCTTTTATGTTTCCATATGAATTGTGAAATTTTTTGTTCTAGTTCAGTGAAAAATACCATTGGTAATTTGATAGGGATCATGTTGAATCTGTAGGTTTCACTTGGTAGTATAGTCATTTTCAGAATATTGATTCTTCATACCCAGGAGCATGGAATATCTCTCCATCTGTTTAAATCACCTGATTTCTTTCATCTGTGTCTTATAATTTTCTGCATACAATTCTTTTGTCTTCTTAGGTAGATTTATTCCCAGATGTTTTGTTCCTTTTGTTTCAGTGGTGAATGGGATTGATTCTTTAATTTCTCTTTCTGATTTTTTTGTTGTTAGCATATAGGAATGCAAGTGATTTCTGTGTATTGACCTTGTATCCCACAACTTTGCTGAATTCACTGATTAGCTCTAGTAATTTTATGATAGTTTCTTTTGGGTTTTCTATGTATAGTATCATGTCATCTACAAACAGTGAGAGTTTTACTTCTTTTTTTCCAATCTGGATTCCTTTTATTTCTTTTTCTGAATATCAGTAGTTTTGAAAGTTCTCAGGTTATTTGAATGTGTAACCACATTTGAATACCACTGATACAAGCTGACCACCGAAGAATTGATGCTTTTGAACTGTGGTGTCAGAGAAGACTCTTGAGAGTCCCTTGGACTGCAAGGACATCCAACCAGTCCGTTCTAAAGGAGATCAGTCCTGGGTGTTCTTTGGAAGGAATGATGCTAAAGCTGAAACTCCAGTACTTTGGCCACCTCATGCGAAGAGCTGACTCATTGGAAAAGACTCTGATGCTGGGAGGGATTGGGGGCAGGAGGAGAAGGGGACGACAGAGGATGAGATGGCTGGATGGCATCACCGACTTGATGGATGTGAGTCTGAGTGAACTCCGGGAGATGGTGATGGACAGGGAGGCCTGGCATGCTGCAATTAATGGGGTCACAAAGCATTGGACACGACTGAGCGACTAAACTGAACTGAACTGATACAGGCTTTTAAAACTTTCTGCTATTTTCATTCTTAAATTCGCTTTTTAATTTATATCCTCTAGTCTCTCTTGTACTTTTAAAACTAAAGTATCAATAAATACAGCTGCAACAAGGCATTACTCCCTACTCTGAAAAGTGCAGTGTGTGCACACTTTGACTTTCGGAGTTTACCATTTCCAAATATTGATTTTAGCTTCAATTGAATGGGAGCCTATAATTGAGATAAAATGAGTCAAACTCACATACATGACTTAAAATAAAATACTCTTAGTGCATCTGCTAATTGTTGGTGAATCATCTATTATGTCTTGATTTTGGAAGACTAAAAACTTCATAAATCAGAGAAGGTAATTTGTAAAGATGTTTCCATTCTATCAATTGATAGTTTTCTGGAGGAGGAAGCTTACAATTACTATCATCTCTGGTAAATGGTAAAAATATTTACAAAGTTTTTAAAAAGAACCCTGATTATAAGAGGAAAAAAATAAAAAGAAAATTTGAAAAATAAACAAAAATCTTTCTCATAAACCCACAACCAGACTGATGTTTCATCTGTTCCTTTCTGGTGTTGTGTATATGTCTGTGTGCATAAATAATTTATAGATTTGTCTCAGATCAAGGTTTTATATTCTGCTCTTGTTTTCTTTATACTGAAACATTATTTCACATAATTAAATAATCTCAGAAGATATAATTTTAAATGACAGCATGATATTTAATCCATTCATACCAAATTTTTAAATATTTCTCTAGTTTTGGATATTTTGGTTGTCATTATGCTAATTGATATAATGAACACATGGATGTTAGGAATTAACACAGGTGTGTGATTATTAGATCTAAAATCAGGTACCCTTTGAAAGTTGTACCTACAACATGTACCTACAACACAGTGCCAAATCATTTTCCAGAGTATCAGTTTTTATCCCCATAATCAGTAAATAAAAATATCTGTAATTTTACTGTACCCTCATCACATTAAAAATATGGTGTAGATTCTTCCCAAATGGGTAATAATAGTATTATAGTGTACATTTCTCTGATGATTAATGCAAATGAACATTTTTCCTATTTAATTGCCTGTTGTCATTTCTTCTTTTGCATATTTTTAGTTCATGATCTTTTCTTCAAAAATCATTTTTAAGGAAGTTAAAAAAGCATTTGAGAAATGTAATTCTAATTTAATTTATGCACTTATGGTTATAACTTTATAGTGAATCCAATAGCTACAAACTGCAATCTCTACCCTGGTGAGGTCCTCTGTGGGAATCTTTGTAGATCCTTTTGTATACATCAACATTCAAGAGCTATGAATTACTACAATTTAATTCAATGCGGTTAGATAGAACTTTTCCCATAAATGCAAGCTGCAAAAGTCAGATTAATCTGAATAGTCTAGAAGTGTGGGCAACTGGGAATAGTTCTTCTACTATGTGATAATGTCATTCATGTGAAATAGCTCTTGTGAAAAGATGAAATGCCATGTAATTCATGGAGCACATACAGAGGAGACTTTTCAAGAGGTTCTTCTGGATTTTTTTTTTTTGCAGACTTTGCAGTTGCTTATATTACAGACTTTTTAAAGAATGGATTGGGCATATGACCACTAGTCATTTAGCAATAATTTAAGGCAAGATATATTTAGATGGTTGAAAGCTGAGGAAGTTGAGGACCCCAAAGAAATGGAGAACCTAGTAGTCAGCGAGTGACAAAAGATAAACAGAGCTACTGCATTTTATAGTGGAAGAAGTACAAAATTCAGGCCTTCTGTCTGAGACTGGTTACCTATTTCATTCAACTGTATTCTCATAGTGTGTCAGAGAGCAAGTGATTTTAATGGGAGTAGAATTGAGGTTGGGCTTCCCTGATGGCTCAAGTGGTAAAGAATCTGCCTGCAGTGCAGGAGCTGCAGGAGATGCGGGTTCGATCCCTGGGTCAGGAAGATCCCCTGGAGGAGGGTACGGCAACCCACTCCAGTATTCTTGTCTGGAGAATCCCATGGACAGAGGAGCCTGGCAGGCTACAGTCCATAGGGTTGCAAAGAGTCAGACATGACTGAAATGACCTAGCATAGCACACAATGGAGGTTATGATTGCAAAATGAAGACCTATACGACTCACATGCTTCTTAAGTTCTGAAATGTTTAGAATGATCTGTGATAACAAGAAAAATCTTAAAGCAAAATACACATCTAGAAAATAGAACCTAAATTAATATTAATTAATGTCATTACCTAAAAAAAGAAGTTCCTAATGTTTACATTTTTACTGTCATTAGATATCAAGAGACAAAAGGATCATTTTGTCTCTAGTATATTCTAAGAATAAGTCCAATTTTGCATTTTTAACTAGTATGTTTTTAAAAAGTATTTTATTAGTCACTCTTTGATTTTCTGTTAATATAAAAATCTATATCGATTTCAGCTACCAATTTCAACTTTTTTCCTGTTAAATCACTAGATAAAGTTTAAAATCCAACCTCTTTTCCTAGAACAAATGCAGTATAGTAAGAAACAGTGAAAGAAGTAATGTGGAAAGGGAGTTTTAAAAAGAAAAGGAATGGATGATGAAGGTGGATTTTGAACTGCTGAACTCAGCCAGATTCTAGAAGCACATTCAAAATCTTTCACAACTCACACATGCACTAAAAACTAAACTAAAGTAAAACCAAACAAAAGGTATTCTACTAGTGGCAATGTTAAAACAGTGGGTTAATTATCTTGTGAAAACTCAGAGACTTTTTTTGACTGGGTCAGATTGGAGTTTCATTTCTCTCCAATTTCACACATGGTTTGAATTAACATCTCTAGTTCTTGGAAAAAATATTACATTTTAAAATTGCCCTTAAACTACATATTTTCCACAAATAGATTGGTAATGGCCAACTTGAGGAATATTTTTCTAAAGATAGTTTTACTATCACTACCTCACACGATGCGAAATCTAGTTAATGGGGCAGACGGTTCAAATCCATCTTCAGTGGTTAAGGGCATACTCTCCTCTAAGGGTATAAGTTCAGATGCATAATTCTATTTCCAGATTCTCTGTGTAAATTTAGTGCTGTGAGCAAGAAACATAAGGATGCTCGTGTCCTTGGTACAAGGTTAGCTCTCTGTTCACCTAGGTACCAATTCAGTTCAGTTTAGTTCAATCACTCAGTCGTGTCCAACTCTTGGACTGCAGCACGCCAGGTTTCCCTGTCCATCACCAGCTCCCAGAGCTTACTCAAATTCATGTCCATTGAGTTGGTGATGCCATCCAACTATCTCATCCTCTGTCATCCCCCTCTCATCCTGCCTTCAATCTTTCCCAGCGTCAGCGTGTTTTCCAGTTAGTCAGTTCTTCACATCAGGTGGCCAAAGTATTGGAGTTTCAGCTTCAGCATTGGTCCTTTCAATGAATATTCAGGACTAATTTCCTTTAGGACTGACTTGTTTAATCTCCTTGCAGTCCAAGGGACTCTCAAGAGTCTTCCCCAACACCACAGTTTAAAAGCATCAATTCTTTGGCGCTCAGCTTTCTTTATAATCCAACTCTCACATCCATGACTACTGGAAAAACCATAGCTTTGACTAGACAGTCCTTTGTCAGCAAAGTAATATCTCTGCTTTTTAATATGCTATCTAGGTTGGTCATAGCTTTTCTTCCAAGGAGCAAGCATTTGTTAATTTCATGGCTGCAGTCACCATCTGCAGTGATTTTGGAGCCAAAAAAATAAAGTCTGCCACTGTTTCCATTGTTTCCCTATCTATTTGCCGTGAAGTGATGGGACCAGATGCCATGATCCTAGTTTTCTGAATGTTGAGTTTTAAGCCAACTTTTTCACACTCCTCTTTCATCAAGAGGCTCTTTAGTTCTTCTTTGCTTGCTGCCATAAGGGTGGTGTTATTTGCATATCTGAGGTTATTGATATTTCTCCCAGCAATCTTGATTCCAGCTTGTGATTCATCCATCTTGGCATTTTGCATGATATACTCTGCATATAAGTTAAATGAGCAGGGTGACAATATACAGCCTTGACGTACTCCTTTTCCTATTTGGAACCAGTCTGTTGTTCCATGCCCAGTTCTAACTGTTGCTTCCTGACCTGCCTACAGAGTTCTCAGGACACAGATCAGGTGGTCTGGCATTCCCATCTCTTGAAGAATTTCCCACAGTTTGTGGTGATCCACACGGTCAAAGGCTTTGGCATAGTCAATAAAGCAGAAATAGATGTTTTTCTGGAACTTTCTTGCTTTTTCCATGATCCAGTGGATGTTGGCAATTTGATCTCTGGTTCCTCTGCCTTTTCTAAATCTAGCTTGAACATCTGGAAGTTCACGGTTCACATATTGTTGAAGCCTGGCTTGGAGAATTTTGAGCATTACTTTAGTAGTGTGCTGCTTCTGCTGCTGCTAAGTCGCTTCAGTAGTGTCCGACTCTGTGCGACCCCAGAGATGCAGCCCACCAGGCTCCCCCATCCCTGGGATTAGATGAGTGCAATTGTGAAGTAGTTTCAGCATTCTTTGGCATTGCCTTTCTTTGGAATTGGAATGAAAACTGACCTTTTCCAGTCCTGTGGCCACTGCTGAGTTTTCCAAATTTGCTGGCATATTAAGTGCAGCACTTTCACAGCATCATCTTTTAGGATTTGAAATAGCTCAACTGGAATTCCATCACCTCCACTAGCTTTGTTTGTAGTGATGCTTCCTAAGGAGCACTTGACTTCGCATTCCAGAATGTCTGGCTTTAGGTAAGTGATCACACCATCGTGGTTTATCTGGGTCATGAAGATCTTTTTTGTAGATCTCATGCCTTGAATCTAAGGCTAATAGATTTTTGTTAAGAAAACACACTGGTCACAGTGAACACCCTCTTCCAACAACACAAGAGAAGACTCTACACACAGGTAAAGGCTAACAGAACTTTGTCAAGAGAATGCATTGGTCATAGAAAGTACCCTCTTTCAACAACACAAGAGAAGACTCTACACACAGGTAAAGGCTAACAGAATTTTGTGAAGGGAATGCATTGGTCATAGCAAACACCCTCTTCCAAATACAAAAGTGAAGACTCTACACATGGACATCACCAGATGGTCAACACCGAAATCAGATTGATTTTATTATTGGCAGCCAGAGATGGAGAAGCTCTATACAGTCAGCAAAAACAAGACTGGGAGCTGACTGTAGCTCAGTTCATGAACTCATTGCCAAATTCAGACTGAAATTGAAGAAAGTAGGGAAAACCACTAGATCATTCAGGTATGACCTGAGTCAAATCCCTTATGATTATATAGTAGAAGTGACAAATAGATTCAAGGCATTGGATCTGATAGAAAGAGTGCCTGAAGAATTATGGTTGGAGATTCGTGACATTGTACAGGAGGCAGTGATCAAGGCCATCCCCAAGAAAAAGAAATGCAAAAAGGCAAAATAGTTGTCTGAGAAGGCCTTACAAGTAGCTTAGAAAAGAAGAGAAGCAAAAGGCAAAGGAGAAAAGGAAAGATATACCCATTTGAATGCAGAGTTCCAATGAATAGCAGGGAGACATAAGAAAGCCTTCCTCAGTGATCAGTGCAAAGAGGTAGAGGAAAACAATAGAATAAGAAAAACTAGAGATCTCTTCAAGAAAATTAGAGATACAAAAGGAACCTTTCATGCAAAGATGGGCACAATAAAGGACAGGAATGGTATGGACCTAACAGAAGCAGAAGATATTAAGAAGAGGAGGCAAGAATACACAGAAGAACTATGCAAAAAAAAGGTACCAATTGATTCTCTTCTAACACCAGAAGCCTGACCTCCTGTCTTTATGTCTTCATCTCAATTGACTAAAGTCTCAATACCATGATCTCTATCTTTAGTACCAAAGATTTAGTACCAAGTCTTTCTTGGTCACTGTCTCCGCTACCTTTTGGTCTATGATCATGTATTCTATTCTTGGCAAATGGTACTTAATTTCTGATTGTACTTTCTGCTTTTGAACTAACCTCTCTTGTTTTTGCTCTCTTTTCTGAATCTTTGTTCTCACAAATCTTTTCTTTAGAACAGTGAATGCCTGACTGTGGGCTCATGTTTAGATCCAATCCTGGAAGTCTTCTCCTCCTCCTATTCTGACTTACCCTGCTCATGAGCCACTTCTCTTTTGTTAGAAAGGAAGATTAGGCTTTCCTTTTCTGCTTTGAGGAGAACACATATGTATACTGGTCACCTATGTTGCAGTAAATTTATGTGATAGAGGTCATCTGGACATACAATAGGTGGGATTAACACAATGACAACTTATTCTTCCCCTTGAAAATTAATACCTGTAGCAATCCAACTATTCATTTACTCAGTAGATATTTATAGAAAACATAGTTTTGTCCCTCATGTAGAAATCCAGGTTATAGTCACTTTAGGAATAAAAGTTTGAGATTGTGTATCTCATTTTCCCAGAGAAAGCAAAGAGTTAATCTCATTAGTATTTATAAAAAGTGCTCTAGAAAGCTGTCTGCTGCTGCTACTGCTAAGTCGCTTCAGTCGTGTCCGACTCTGTGCAACCCCATAGACGGCAGCCCACCAGGCTCCCCCGTCCCTGGGATTCTCCAGGCAAGAATTCTGGAGTGGGTTGCCATTTCCTCCTCCAATGCATGAAAGTGAAAGGTGAAAGTGAAGTCGCTCAGTTGTGTCCGACTCTTTGCGACCCCATGGACTGCAGCCTACCAGGCTCCTCCGTCCATGGCAAGAGTACTGGAGTGGGGTGCCATTGCCTTCTCCAAGAAAACTGTCTACTCAACCTCTAAAACTATAGCATTTCTAATGTTTTTAAAATTTTTTTGCTTTACATAAAGGCAAAACTTAAATTCGATGTTAAGGATGTTAAGATATCTTTTACTAAGGGGTCTCAAAACTTACATGTTTTGAGGTGAACCCAATGGCAGTTAGAGTCACATCACTCAATAATTGTTGTTGTTGATTATTCACTCAGTCGTGTCTGACTCTTTTGTGACCCCCTGGACTGTAGCCCACCAGGCTCCTCTGTCCATGGGATTTCCCAGGCAAGAATATTGGAGTGACTTGCCATGCCCTCTGCCAGGGCATCTTCCCTACCCAGGGATCAAACACCTCTCTCTTGCTTCTCCTGCATTGGCAGGCAAATTCTTTACCACTGCGCCACATGTGTGATAGATTCTCATTAGTTGAGAGTATACAGTCAAGTGCACTGTACTGGCTGTCGTGTGGCTATGAGTGTAAAGCACAGGAGAATAAAAAGGAAACTGTAATACATGTGAAAACAAGTATTTCAGAGATAAAGGACTATGACATCAGAATTGGCCAGAACATGTTAAATAGGGTACACATGACCCTCCTCTGGGTATTAGCCCTGTGATTTTTCCACAGTTAATACACCCTGCTCCATAAAATGGTCCACATTGTGTTACAGACACACTCCGGTCAAGAGGCAGAACCAGAAGTTGCATACCCCTTACAGAATTTCCGAGATACAAGCTTCTATCTTAATCATTTTCTATTTAAAGTTGGAGAACGTCATGCGCATATATGTTATGATAGCTTATACAAACACAAAAATAAGATTCCATTATCTGGGTCTCTTGTTATCTAGAAAGCAATTAAGTTGTCTCCAGGATGAAAATGTCCTCACAAAAAGCACCACAGTTCTTGTTCCCATGACACCCGTTGATTCATGGTTCAATCCTTAGAGAGCTGTTGTGAGATTTAAAAGATGGTACAATGGTAACTATGATATATGTGTATAACTGAATCACTTTCCTGTATTCCAGAAATGAATACAACATGGTAACTCAACCATTATTTCAATAAAATGATTTTTTAAAAGGTGGTACATGTAAAGAGGTTAGCACATTGCCTTATACTGAGAGCTAAATAAATATTAACTGTTGTATTTATTTTTATATATATTATATAAAATAGAAATATATTTTATATAAATATAATGTATTTATATAAAATATATTTATATATTTATTAACTGTTATAATTTACCTAAAACATCCTTATGCACAGCTATAAGTGAACTATATTATTAGATTGAATTAAATATTAGAAGGTTGATACTTGGACAAATTCATTAACTTGTCCTTAATCATATTGTTTATAAGAAGAGGACTTGAATTTTAAAGCCAGAAATACCCAATTTATAAGCTAATATTTTTTTATCATTCTCTGTGTAGATACCATAATATGTCACTTCAAGTTCATCAATAGAAGGTTGCTGTTGTTCAGTTGCTCAGTTGTGTCCGACTCTGCGACCCCAGGGACTGGAGGACTCCAGGCTTCCCTGTCCTTTACCATCTCCCAGAGTTTGCTCAAACTCATGTCCATTGAGTTAGTGATGCTGTCCAACCATCTCATCCTCTCCTCCTCCTGCTCTCAATCTTTCCTGGCATCAGAGTCTTTTCCAATGAGTTGACTCTTCACATCAGGTGGCCAAAGTATTGGAGCTTCAGTGTTAGTCCTTCCAATGAATATTTAGGATTGATTTCCTTTAGGATTGACTGGTTTGATCTCCCTGCAGTTCAAGGGACTCTCACATCCATACATGACTACTGGAAAAGCCATAGCTTTGACTATACAGACCTTTGTTGGCAATGTAATGTCTCTGCTTTTTAATATCCTGTCTAGGTTTGTAATAGCTTTTCTTCCAAGAAGCGAGTGTCTTTTAATTTTGTGGCTGCCATTACTGTCATCAGTGGTTTTGGGGCCCAAGAAAATAAAATATGACACTATTTCCATTGTTTCCTCATCTATTTGCCACGAGGTGATGGGACCAGATGCCATAATCGTTTTTTGAATGTTGAGTTTTAAGCCAGCTTTTTTACTCTCCTCTTTCACCCTCATCAAGAGGCTCTTTAGTTTTCTTTGCATTCTGCCATTAGAGTGGTATCATATGCATATCTGAGGTAGATGATATTTCTTCTGGCTATGTTGATTCCGGCTTTTGAGTCTTCCAGCCCAGCATTTCACATGATGTACTCTGCATAGAAGTTAAATAAGTAGGGTGACAATATACAGCCTTGACGTACTCCTTTCCCAATTTTGAACCAGTCTGTTGTTCCGTGTCCAATTCCAACGTTGCTTCTTTGCCTGCATTCAAGTTTCTCAGGAGACCAGGTAAGGTGGTCTTGGTACTTCCATCTTTTTTTGAATTTTCCAGTTTGTTGTGATCCAGATCGTCAAAGGCTTTAGCGTAGTCAATGAAGCAGAAGTTGTAGTGGGGGCTGTCTGAACACTAGATTTGCCCCATTGCTGTTCCAGTATTGTTTCTATGTGAAACACATAGAGATTAACCTTTCGATCTGAATGGGTAGTTTTAACTTCAATATGTAAGTAAATCCAAAAGCAAATTATAGCTGTATCTCTACCTTGACCACACTCTGCTACTTATATGCAATATTAACTCTTATGAAAACTCCTGTTTTAGCTGTGGTATGGGGCCTGTCACTTAGGCCCCAAATCTTTGAAGTTCCTTGTTTTTCTTTTCTCTCCTTCATGCATATATATTGGGTCTGTTTTTGGAGTTGTCAGTGATTTTGATGAATGCTAAAAAAAAAAGGTTGACTGTCATAGTTAATGTAACCTACTCTGTAAAATGGTCCATATGTGAATTTAAGTGGGCTTCTTCCTAAGTCTACGTGTGTCCATAGGAGGGCAATCTTGATTTGTTCTTTTGATTTTTAGGGATCTTAGTAGGAGCTTGCATCTCATGAAACTGGTTCTTCTTCTTTCTCTCTCATTTATATATTCCTTTATTTTCTGTATACTCTTCCTGGGCAACTTTATCCATATTCATGTTGTGAACTACAATTTAGAAGCTCAGAGCTCACTAATGTATCTCTAGTGATGTTCAGGTAGAGATGACTGATGGGAACTTCGTGTATAAACTCCAAGTTTATGTCCAGGTGCCTAGTGCACAGCCTCACCTGCCTGCCCCACATTTTAGACTGCACAGGTCTGGACATGAGTCATCGTTACACCCCTAAACCTGTTGCATGCTTAGTCTTTCCCCATATCAGAAAATGGCCCATCTCTGACTTTCTTGTCTGAGGTTTGGAGCTTCTGTCATCTTGTTCTTCTCTTTTATCCATTTCCCAGGTCTAATTAGTTATCACGTCATATGAGGACTTCCTCCAAAACTCCTCTTGATTGTGTCCTTTGTCTTCATTTGCATTAGCCCTGTCTTAGCTCAGTCTCTCAGCACTTCCTGCTCCTGTTGCTCAAGACCTTCCAGAATGATTGTTTTTTATCACCGTTGCCAGAGTGATCTTTCTAAAGCACAAAATGGATCATTTTGCATCCCCATCATAAAATCTTCCAATGGTTCCTTGTAGCTTTAAATAGAAAACTCAACCCCCTTAGCTTAGCATCCAGGGCCTGCCTTTGCAATTAGCTTCTACTTCCAAATGTTCAGAATCCAGCCAGAATGAGCAGTCTCTCTCTTTTGACCTCAAACCTCCATTATTTTCACAGGCTATTTTAAATGTGTTTCAAATGACTTCTCTTATTTCTTCTAAACAGACAATGCTTACTAACACTCCAAGGCTTTCCACGTGGCACAGTGGTAAAGAATCTGCCTGCAATGCAGGAAACATGGGTTTGATTCTTGGGTTGGGAAGATCCTCTGGAGTAGGAAATGGCTACCCACTCCAGTATTCTTGCCTGGAAAATCTCATGGACAGAGGAGCCTGGTGGATTACAGTCCATTGGGTCACAAAGAGTTGGACATGACTGAGCACATACTAACACTTCAGAATTCTACACAAAGGTCTCCTCCTCTCAAAGACATCTTTGATGTGGCTTACCCAGTTTCTAAAGATAGCAATCATAATGCTGATAACTAACATTTATTGTGAAGTAATATGCACCGTGTTCTAGACATGTTACATGTCTGAATCCATTTAGTCCTCATAATTACTTGGTGAGATGAATGTGTTTCTCACTGGAGCTAAGGTGCACAGCTAATTTAGTGGAAGAACTGAGAATTTGCCTGCTTGTTAAACATAACACTACTCTCTATTCTATACCTCCCATAGCACTCATAGGTGCTTAGTGAGTATTTGTGGAATGAATAAATTAGGAAATATTCTTGCAACTGAGTACTGTTATGGGAAGGATTGACACAGCCATCAGTTTACAATGCGACTTTCATGCCACTGACACCAGAATGGTCAGCCAAGTAATTCCATGAAGGCAAGAAATGATGGAGGAGCCCAGTGAGTCTTTATTGAATGAGTTAATTGGAAATGATGCATCTACCCTCAAGTACAGGTTTCATAATCACAATCTAATGGAAAGACATTTAACAGCATCAGGATATTTCCTGGGAGACAAGCTGGATGACTAGCATCCCAGTTAATTCATAAATGTCAAATAACAGCTTAGAGCAGCAAACTACTCATAAGTGTATCACTTTATCCCTTCTCCAGCTTAGTGCAGCTGGAGTAACTACCTGGTCACAATCCTTAACATTTATTGGAGGTTGAACAAGCTCAAAATGTAAAGCAGCTAATTGCAGGGGAGCAGGGGACTTGAGAGGTGGTCCCTAGGAAAGAGCGATAAAGAAGTAATTAAGCCTCCTGTGTCCTAGTCCCAGCCTTGGTGCCACCTCCTTTTGGAAACATGGAGAACATGTTATCTTGTCTGAGGTTCAGCTTTACAGAATTATCTAGGCCTTTAGTGGCCTCACTGTTTTAGTGACTGAATATCCTTCTATCAAAATCTCTGATCTTGATTCCCTGATGGAGAACTAAGAACCATGGAGAATCGATGGTCAGTTCCTTGAAACCTGACTCATCCAGTATAGCCTGGGTGTTTGAGTTTGACCTTGCCTGTTCTGGCCAATCCTTTCTTCCCCACAGTTGTTCTTACAGACTCCAAGTTTATAAGCTACATAGACCTGTAAAGTGAATGAAGACACTCTCCATGTCTTAATACACAGATCTGGCCCTTCTTTGCAAGTTCTCTTACATTGTCTCATAAGCTGCAGCTGGAGATCTATCTCCTCTCCTTCAGCCAGGAGCTCTCACTGTGGCCAAGCTAGTCTTGGTCACATCTTTGCATATGCTATGCTTCCTGCAGCTCCTGTGGGCCCTCCATATGGATGCCCCCTCCTTTCTCACCACCTGTGTACACCCTCCACATTCCAGGCATCATTCTAACAACCCTTACCATCCTTCAGGAAGTCATCACCCCTCATCACTCTGCATTGATCAACCCTAACAGCACTGCCTGCCTGTATCACTCATTTTAATGTTATTAACTATTTTAAGTGTCCATAATTCTTCCATGAGATTTGATGATCCTTGGGGACAAGAGTTGTGACTTGTGTCTGGCATTCTTCAGTGCCCAGCACACCACTATGCATATAGAAGTAAATGTCTGAATTTACTTAAGTCATTTATTGATTTAGATTTATTATATATACATATATTATGTAAATTAACATATTTAATTCACTAAAGACCATTTGGTTATGAGCAAGTGAATTGTTAGTGATAAATGTATAATCATACCCATTTTAAAGACCTGTATATTATTTTATGTATTTTCAAGGTGGGGAAATTGAGGCTTGAAGGATAAGTTTCAGGATCCTGGTTATAAAGCTGCTCCTTCATAAACATGTTTCTGGTTTTGAAGCTGGCACAAGGGGAGCTAGAAGTTGGACTCTGCTCTTTCTAACACAGTCCACTGATATTTTAGTAGAGGGCATAAACGACACAAAAACATTTACTTGATCCATCAGGACTGAATTTCTAAAAAATTGTGCCAAGGATGAAACTATTCAGAAATCTAAGAAATCCTGAAACAGCAGCTTTTTCTTCAACTAATGGACTGAAAAAAATGGAAAACTCTGTTAGCTTAAAAGCGTATATGTATATATTCTTATATATAATATATATAGTATATATATACATGTATAGATGGATATATGTTTATATTATATATAAAGAGGATACACACAAAAAATGAATATACACACATGCACATATGCACACACCTGGAATTTAACATAATAAAAATCATGCATATTATGCGAATAATACCCAAGAATGCACTAAAGATAAGATATAAATGTCTCCAACATCATTACACGGTTTCTCGAAAAAGTTTACAGGAAGGAAATCACATTATTAATCTTAAAGTCCCCCTGATGAGAGGTACTGTGTTGGAGGCAGGATGACCTTTCCTTTATTAGTATGAATTTACCTTCAAGGCAAACATTTTTCAATCAACACTCATTTGCATGTAATTTATCAAGAGAAAAGTGCAAAATAATTTGGTTGAAAGATTCCCCTTTGTTTTAAGTGTCATTAGCAGTCCCGGTTAATCCAATTTTTACAATCTCATCAGGCACTTTTAGAAAATCTCTCTGAACTCATCTGGAGGATGCATTTATTCCTGGGTCCCATATTGCATTACAGCACAGCAGAGAGGCGCAGCCCGCTACAGATGTTTATGTGAAATGCAGTTAACACTCTGCCAATTTAGTTTTTATAGGGACACAATCAATTTTTATTCATTTAAAAACCAGAATGCTTTCTTTTATTGTGTGCAGCCTCTCCTCATTATATAGCTAAACAAATTATTTCTCTGTTTGTACTAAATGGTGCTGTTGGGGAAGAGCGATGGTGTGGTGTAAGTGTACCATATACAAATAATGATTCCCTCTTTGGGTATGTTCCTTACAATGGGTTATTTAAAACTTTTTTTTTTTTTTTTTTTGGTTTTACTTACTGTAAATATGCGTGAATGAAATGTAAATCTTGCATTGGGTAGTCTATGGGCTCTGTCATCTGATCTTGCGTTTCCATCGAGATTTATGGTTTATAGGCTATTCGCTTGTACATTATCTCACGTCATTTAAGATGCTTAGGTTCTATCATCAAGATGTTGGAATTGTCAGGTGTTCCCATTGTTTTGCTAGAAGATTCGTACAGCTCTGAAGTTGCATGGCACTACAAGTTAAAAAATACCTCAATACTCTTGACAGTATGAAGCAGATTTAGAGGACTAATGTTAAAATGATCTTGGTGATATGGGAGAAATATGGTTCTATATTTAGATACTTGAAAATCCATCATGCCTAAGTTTAGTGGAAACTGTTAACTATGGAGTGGAGAGACAGTTCCAAAACTGGCATTACAGACAGCAAGAGCCTTTGGACTCTTGCTGTATTTGAATCCATGCCCTACTGAAGTGAGTTGAATGTTGCTGAGAGAGGGCTTTGGGTCAGAAGATTTTCTTAGGGGCTGATACTAAAGGCAATGACTAGGGATCCTCTCCATAGAATTCAATAAATCCCCTTTATAGGATAACATTAAGTACATTATTTATAAATATCATTTTTCAGTTCAGTTCAGCCACTCAGTCGTGTCCCACTCTTGAGACCCCATGAATCGCAGCATGCCAGGCCTCCCTGTCCATCACCATCTCCCAGAGTTCACTCAAACTCACGTCCATCAAGTCGGTGATGCCATCCACCATCTCATCCTCTGTCGTCCCCTTCTCCTCCTGTCCTCAATCTTTACCAGCATCAGGGTCTTTTCCAATGAGTCAACTCTTCGCATGAGGTGGCCAAAGTATTGGAGTTTCAGCTTCAACATCAGTCCTTCCAATGAACACCCAGGACTGATCTCCTTTAGGATGGACTGGTTGGATCTCCTTGCAATCCAAGGGACTCACAAGAGTCTTCTCCAACATTACAGTTCAAAAGCATCAATTCTTCGGCGCTCAGCTTTCTTTATAGTCGAACTCTCACATCCATACATGACCACGGGAAAAACCATAGCCTCGACTAGACAGTCCTTTGTTGGCAAAGTAATGTCTCTGCTTTTGAATATGCTATCTAGGTTGGTCATAACTTTCTTTCCAAGGAGTAAGCGTCTTTTAATTTCCTGGCTGCATTCACCATGTGCAGCGATTTTGGAGCCCAGAAAAATAAAGTCAGCCACTGTTTTCACTGTTTCCCCATATATTTGCCATGAAGTGATATCTAATTATTAATATATAGGTTTAAAATTTAAGTAGCTTGAGTCGCATCCGACTCTTTGTGACCCCTCTGTCCATGGGATTTTCCCTGGCAAGAATACTGTAAATGGGTTGCCATTTCCTCCCCCAGGGGAATCTTCCTGACCCAGGGATTGAACCCACGGCTCCTGCATCACAGGCAGATTCTTTATTGCTGAGCCACTGGGGAAGCTCTTTAAGCAGCATAGAAAATATTGTAAACATGGTTAGAAAATCATAGAAAAGAGTCTAAACAGTCTTCTAGTTAATATAATATTAGCTTCTTTTTTTTCTTTCAGAATTCTTAAGTGATTATTTTTATACACATTTTTATCCCTAAGACAAATCTTTATTTTAAGGCTGACTTTTACTAAGCTTATGTTCCAATAGATAATTTTAATAATTAAAAGAAAGAAAATGAATCTTTATTACCAACTATATGTGAATCAATTTATAGATTTAAATAAAACATCCTAATGCTCCTATACACTACCTAATTAGCTGCGAAGGAGTAAGCCATATGGCATCTACCCTCAAGAAGCTCACAATTCATTTTGCTGCTGCTGCTGCTGCTAAGTCGCTTTAGTCGTGTCCGACTCTGTGCGACCCCATAGACAGCAGCCCACCAGGCTCCCCTGTCCCTGGGATTCTCAAGGCAAGAACACTGGAGTGGGTTGCCATTTCCTTCTCCAATTCATGAAAGTGAAGAGTGAAAGTGAAGTGGCTCAGTCGTGTCTGGCTCTTAGCGACCCCATGGACTGCAGCCTACCAGGCTCCTGAATCCTTGGGATTTTCCAGGCAAGAGTACTGGAGTGGGTGCCATTGCCTTCTCCGATTCATTTGGCTAGCACAGGTTAAACACTGAAATGACAAATAATAAAAGCACATTAAAATACAATACAAGAGATGTCATGGGCATGTGATTATGGATCATTCTAGTAGAATCATATAGAGTGAGTTCAAAGAAGAACCACTGTGGGTTGGAAAAATCCAAGGTGGCTTCCCAGAGTATTGAAGGATGGATAAGAATTAGATAGAGAGTATAAATCTGGAGAAACTGACTTTGCTTACTTGAAAGGTGAATTTGCCAAATTTTCAAAACTGTGAAGTCTTTTATGATTCTATAAAAGGGAAGCTACAAGTATTGTGTATGTGTGTGTGTGTACACACACACACACACACACATACTATAGAGTGAAGTGAGTATATGTGTATATATAGATAGATACACACGTTTTTTTGGCTCCCCAGGTGGCACTGTAGTAAAGGATCCACTGGCAATGCAGGAGATGGTGGGTTTGATCCCTGGGTCAGGAAGATCCCCTGGAGAAGGAAATGGCTACCCACTCCATTATTCTTGCCTGGGAAATCCTATGGACAGAGGAGCTTGGTGGGCTATAGTCCATGGGGTCACAAATAGTTGGACACGACTGAGCACCCACACACTCTCTCTCTCACATACACATTTTCTTACTTAAATAGTGCTTGCTTTGGTAAAATTGCTTTAAGAAAACTTGAATTGCTTCTTTAAATATATATAGGCTTCTGATTGCACACATGCTTTTTCTAGAAATTATACTCAACTCTCCTGTTTTATCATTCAGATTTAGTATAACTTTTTGATCACCATTTTTTTTTCCTCTGTATATGTCGCTGCTGAGTTAATTTCCCCCGTCTCTAATAACTCACATCTACCTGTATTCAGTTAGAAGCTGAACAGTTTCACAGTCAGAATGTATGGCATTCATGGTGAGGCATTGTCCCCAGATTTCTGAAAGACCTCGTTTCCATGGCAACCTTCTTCAACTTTCTAAGCAACCTCTAATTTCTCTTTTTGTAAGAAATCCATGTTACTCCATTCATCTTTCACCAAAAGAACCAATGTGAATAGCCTTTCAAGTTGAATTAATGCCATAACTTATCCAATTGTATTAAACTTTTCCTTCTGCAAAAATCCTCTTATTGCTGAGGTAATGTGCAAAGAATGTCCTTTGAGGGACAGATTTACAGAAAGCTGAAATGCTTTATTCTATTACTTATACATATTTTATTATTGTATTTACCAAGGAGACTTTGGAGTGCCTCTGTGTGTGAATCTGTGTGCTAGGGACTAAAGCATGTCATTTCTCCAAGTTTTGACTTGAAATTTAATATCTGAAAAATTATTACTATAACTGGGAGTCAGTCATAGGCATGTAAATGTTTAAATATACATTTAATGGCAGCTCCATCCTTCAGTTAGTCGGACCCCCGAATCTTGGCCTTTTGGTTGATTCAGCTTTCCCCTTCACACTCCATATCCATTCCATTAGCAAAATCAGTTGTGTGTGTATGAACATTCACAACTGATCACTTCTCAGCAACTTCACTGCTGCGACTCTGGAACAAGCCACCACCATTTCCCAGCTGGGCTGTTAAAATAGCCTCTCAACTCCCTGCTCCTTCTACTGTAGTCTACTCTCCATGGCTAGAAGTGTCCCACCTGAAATTCACGTGTCCTCTTATGACTCCTCTGCTCAGAATCCTCCATGGTTTCTCAGATCCCTGCAAGGAACAGCCAATGGCCTTCAAGACACTGAATGACTTGGTCCATGGGTATATCCCCCACATCACTGCCTATTTCTCATACCCCTTACTAACTCTGCTTCAGCCGTGGTGGCCTCTCTCTTGTTCCCCAGACCCACCAAGCACACTCCCACTCAGGGCCTTGGCATGTGCTGTTCCCATTCATATTCTAGAATGTTCTTTCCCCTAACATCCCCATGGCTTGTTCCCACTCCAGTTTCTGGCCTATGCATACAGGGAATTTTTTGATGAAATTTTACTTTCCCCTGTCTCTGTTTAAACTGCAGCTCTCTCAGTTCCAGTGGGAAACTATTGTTTTTATTGTACTAGAATAACATACGAGGTCTTTCTTTGTTTCTTCTGTGCCTCGATCTCTAGTTGAAGGTAAGCTCTATGAGAGAGGAAGTTTTCTGTTTTATTTTAAACCATTCAAGTGACACTGGAGTATATTCTTTTTCTTTCTTTTTTTTTTTTCCCTTGAAGTATAGTTGCTTTACAATGCTGTGTTAGTTTCTGCTGTACAACAGTGTGAATCAGTTATGTATATATGTATATCCCTCCCTCTTGGACCTCCCTCCCAGCCCATCCCATCTATCCAGGTCATCACAGAGCACTGAGCCGAGCTCCCTGAACTCTGCAGCAGGTCCCCACTAGCTATCTGTTTTACACATGGCAGTGCACAGACATCAACTCTAATCTCCCAGGTCATCCCATCTTCCCCCCACCTATGTCCACATGTCTGTACCCTAGGTCTGCATCTCTATTTTGGCCTGAACATAGGTTTATCTGTATCATTTTCTAGATTCCGTATCCATGCATTAATATTTGATTTTTTTTTCTTTCTGATTTACTTTACTCTGTATGCCAGACTCTTGGAGAAGGCAATGGCACCCCACTCCAGTACTCTTGCCTGAAAAATCCCATGGACGAAGGATCCTGGTGGGCCGAAGTCCATGGGGTCGCTAAGAGTTGGACACAACTGAGCGACTTCAATTTCATTTTTCACTTTCATGCATTGGAGAAGGAAATGGCAACCCACTCCAGTGTTCTTGCCTGGAGAATCCCAGGGACGGGGGAGCCTGGTGGGCTGCCGTCTATGGGGTCACACAGAGTCGGACACGACTGAAGCGACTTAGCAGACTTAGCAGTATGCCAGACTCTAGGGATGTCACTGAATATATTCGTACACTTATTTAATTCCTTATATTGAAATACTCTGAGCTTTTGAATTGTAGTGCTAGAGAAGACTGTTGAGAGTCCTTAGACACCAAGAAGATCAATCCTAAAGGAAATCAACCCTCAATATTCATTGGAAGGACTTATGCTGAAGCTGAAGCTCCAGTCCTTTGGCCACCTGATGCGAAGAATTGACTCGTTGGAAAAGACCCTGAGCTGGGAAAGGATGAGGGCAGGAGGAGAAAGGGGCAACAGAGGATGAGATGGTGACAAAGTATGAGATGGTTGGATGACATCACTGACGCAATGGACATGAGTTTGAGCAAGCTCCAGGAGATAGTGAAGGACAGGGAAGCCTGGCGTGCTACAGTCCATGGGGTCACAGAGAGTAGGTAGGACGTTATTTAGTAACCGAACAACAACAATATTGGAATAGTCTAAGAAGTCTTAGAAGAACTAAAAAGTTATGAAATTCTCATACTTTTTCTCCTCAAATCTTTCTCCCTACCTTTTCATACATACATTAGACAATTATCTTCTAGAAATCAGAACTCTGCAGAACTGTGAAGCTCTAAGGAAAAATTGCCAAATATATACTTTGTATGCTTTCAGAAGCCACAGTTATTGGGACTGAAGGTGGCCTTTCTCTGTGCAAAGTTCCTGGCAGTTTGGTATTTGACCACATGACTGATCTGACTGATCAATCCCAGCAACAGTTTGTATCTTTGTAACTATGCTGTTAACTTATGTTTCCTGGAATGGAGGAGGTAGTCACTTAGTTTCAAAAGTCACCAGATATTATTCTGGAGTAAATAATATAAACTTAAAAAACTAAAGCAATTCAACAATGAAAATTTGGAGCGATTCTATGGTGATTTCTTTCTTTTAGTCTTGCTTCAGGCATCCTTGGTGACTCAGTGGTAAAGAACCCGCCTGCCAATGCAGGAGACATGAGTTTGATCCCTGAGTCAGGAAGATCCCCTGGAGAAGGAAATAACAACCCACTCCGGTATTCTTGCCGCGGAGATCTCATGGACAGAGGAACCTTGCAGGCTACAGTCCATGGGATCACAAAGAGTTGGATATGACATAGCAACTAAACAACAGCAACAATGTGTCTTGGTTCAATGTCTCAGTCTGGTTGGTTCCAGTCATCTGAATCCATTTTTCAAACGCATCTATTATGAGTTGATTTGTGTCCCCACAGAACTTATATATTTAAGTCCTAACCCCTTGCATCTCATATTCTGACTGTACTGTATTTGAAGATAGACTTTTAAAGATGTAGAGAAGGTAAAATGAGGTCATGTGGGTAGATCCTAATCCAGTTTAACTGGTGTCCTGATAAAAAGAGAAGATCAAGACACAGACATGCATATCCAGAAGAAAGATCATGCAAGGACAGAGCAAGAAGGCAGCTCTCTACAACCCCAAGAAGAAGCCTCAGAAGAAACAAAGTTACCTTGATCTTGAACTTCTAGTTCCAGAGCTGTAAGAAAAGAAGTTTCTGTTTTTAAAGCTATAGAGTCGGTGGCATTTTATTATGGTGGCCCCAATGGCACCCCACTCCAGTACTCTTGCCTGGAAAATCCCATGGATGGCGGAGCCTGGTAGGCTGCAGTCCATGGGGTCGCTAAAAGTCGGACACAACTGAGTGACTTCACTTTCACTTTTCACTTTCCTGCATTGGAGAAGGAAATGGCAACCTACTCCAGTGTTCTTGCCTGGAGAATCCCAGGGACAGGGGAGCCTGGTGGGCTGCTGTCTATGGGGTCACACAGAGTCGGACACGACTGAAGCGACTTAGCAGCAGCAGCAGAAAACTAATATGGCATCCTTGATAAATGCCAGCTGAGGATGTATGATGCCCACAAGCCCTTCCAAGTGAGCCACTCTGAAAGCACACTGTATTCGGCCTTCTTGTTTGGTGGATGGTTTAGTAAACAGAGCTTTGCTGAATTCTAAAATATAATTGTTTATCATTTTTCTTATATAGTCATCTTTTACATCTACCTATAGAAAGCATTGTTCTAGGTCCTTGTGATATAAATAACACAAAATGAAACAAAAAGCACGTTTCTTAACCATGAGAGGCTTAACGTCTATTTAAGGAAAGCACAATATATATAGTCACTAAAGTAAGTATGGCAAAAACTCAAAGAAGGAAGCAACTAGGAAAAACTCCAATTATACTTAAGCAAAATCTTATAAACTTTCCAATACCAAGACTAGTGGAGTAGTCGTAATTCAGCTCTATGAAATAGAAATAACACACGAGTATGTGGAGGCTGGGATAACCTAGGAAATATGAGTAGATTAGATTAATAGAATGGAGAGGACCTATCTTGACAGATTGCCAAATTTAGACTTCATAGAGTAGACATAGAGGAGCCTCAGAAAGTTGTGATCAGGAGGCTGATTATATCCAAAATAATACCTGTGGAAAAACAACATGGTATGAAATGTGTGCAATTGTTTTGGAAAGAGGAGTCATTACAGACTAATGCTTCCCTGTGTTAAGTGTGAAAGTGTTAGTTGCTAAGTTGTGTCCAACTCTGCGACCCCATGGACTTCTCTGTCCATGGGATTTCCCAGGCAAGAATACTGTAGTGGGTTGCCATTCCTTTCTCCCGGGGATCTTTCCAACCAGGCATCGAACCTGGATCTCCTGCATTACAGGCAGATTCTTTACTGTCTGAGCCACCAGGAAAGCCCTAATGCTTCCCTGAGTTTGTGTGAAAGAAATTTTCCTCAAAAGAGGGACTTGCAAGTAATTAAGTCATATACAAGATCTTTCTCAACTTCCAGTGGTGTTACATCCCAATAAACCCATAGTAAATAAAAAATATCACAAGTTGAAAATGCATTTAATACACCGAATGTTCCGAACACCATAGCTGAACCTAGCCTACCTTAGAAGTGCCCAGAGCCCACTAACAGTAGCCTGCAGTTGGGCAGAAATCATCTAACACAAAGCCTATTTGATTATAAAGTGTTGATTATGGTGTAATTTATGGAATACTGTACTGAAAGTGAGAAGTAAGAGGGCTGTCTGGATCCAGAATGGTTAAAAGTGTTATCAGTTGTTTAACCTTGTGATCTTGTAGCTGACTAGCACACCGTATTGCCCAGCATCATGAGAAAGTATTTACAGATGTCACTAGCCCAAGAAAAGATCAAAATTCAAAGTACAGTTTCTACTGAATGAGTATCACTTTTACGCCGTCATGAAGTTGAAGTTGAGAAATTGTTAAGTTGGGACTATCTGTAATGTGTTCTTGGGGAAGTACAAAGCTGATTGGCATATTTTAAAGGTCCAAAGCTATTCGTCAGTAAATACACCTGTTTAATTATGTTTAACCTGTGTATCCTATACTTTTCTATCCCTGGAATGCTGTTGTTTTTGTTGGCAGTGTAACGCTTTTCTACATATTCCATGAAATTAGTCACCCACAGAAAAGCAACATTAGGAATTGCTAGTCTAGGCTTGTGGGCCAAGACTGGAGTGGTGGAAAAGGAAAGTAAAAGAAATTATTGGGTTCAATTCACATTTCAAAGGCCGAGTGAGTTGACATGATCGCTCCATACATCAAGTGTGAGAGATGCTCCCTGAGTGATTATAAAGTTTGGAGGAAGAGAGAATATAAGGCCAAGGGACAAGGACTGTATCTTATTTCCTTTCTCTTTCTCTTTGCACTTCACAGAGGACTGAGAACATGATCTATACACAACAAATAGGCAGTTACAGATTTCTTGTCTAGTATCTGAGTTAATATTAGCGAGAGGACTATTTAGATATTATATGCTAAGCTATCCAAAACTATCAAAGTGAAAGTGAAAGTGTTAGTTGCTCAGTCATGTCCAATTCTTTGCAACCCCATAGACTGTAGCTCGCCAGGCTCCTCTGTCCATGTGATTTCCCAGACAAGAATACTGGAGTGGGTTGCCATTTCCTCCTCCAGGGGATCTTCCCAACCCAGGGATGCATCCTGGGTCTCTTGCAGATTCTTCACTGTCTGAGCCACCAAAGAAGCCTGCATATCAGGAGATAACTATCAAAGGTAGACTAAAATCTTCTCATGTCCTGAAAGTTGGAGATGTTTACCTTGACTCTGCAAAGGCTTTATCCACTTAGTGAAAGCCAAGGTCTTTTGTCCTATGTTCTTAGGCTCTGCAGGTTCTTAGGCTCTGTTTCCTGTTCTCCTCCCGCCTTTGGGTTTTTCCTTATCTTCTCCCACTTTAAGTTTTGGGCTGGATCTGAACATGCCTTAGGTAGCTTTTAACTCTGTGCTCTACAAGGACTCTGTTCTTATCCTTTGGCTCCTCTATTTCTGGCTGCTTCAACAACCTTTACAGCTCCAGCCCCAGTTGGTTTCAGGGATAACAGCCCCTTGGCCAGCATCCCAGATGGGCTGGCTCCAACCTCTCCTAAGGGAATTAATTATTTACCCCGGGTTATTTCTAGGCATGACTCAACTGGATGTTCTTAGCCCAACTCAGGGTTGATGACGCAGGGCACAATTCCAAACAGTATTGATTCATGACTTCCAACTTATTCGTATCTCCCCTAGTTCAAGATTTTAATATAGGTTTCCCAGTATTCGTTTACCTAATTTATTTCATTGCCTTACTGATTTCTCATGGTCATTTTTGTGATCAGGTATAGTTAGCAGGTTGCAAACTAAGACTTCCAGTCCTGCTACTAACCAGTTGTATGTGACTCTGGGCATTATATTAACCTCTCTGAACATCACTCTCCTGAAGCTGTAAAATGAGGATAAAAATTATGTTATCTTAATGATATCTCCCTGATGGTTATAGGACGGATCAAAAGAGATAATACCCATAAAGGATGTAGCAGGGCTGCTGGCATAGAAGTTGTTCGATAAAGACTAGTTATTATTGAGCCTCTCAGAGAAAATAAGACCTATGAATTAAGGTTTTATTATAGGATTAATGCATTTTAAGTAAAATATTCATTTCTTTCAAATTTATACAGTGACTCAGACCATATCAACAAAACATTGTTTCATGAATATTTGTAAGTTATTTTTTACTAGCACTAACTTACTTGCATTTAGGGCTTCTTTGATAGCTCAGTCCATTAAGAATCCATCTGAAATGCAAGAGATCCAGATTTGATCCCTGGGTCAGGAAGATTCCCTGAGAAGGAAATGGCAACCCACTATAGTATGCTTGCCTAGGAAATCCCATGGACAGAGAGGTCTGGTGGGCTACAGTCCATGGGGTTGCAAAGAGTCGGACACTACTGAGTGACTAAACCACCACCACCATATATATATATATGTATATATCCACATATAATCCAGTTTTTATAACTAATTTCCATAGAGTATCTGATTATATTGATAATGCCAAAATTAAACAGCAGGGTAATTTTTGCCCAAATGATCAAAAACACTCAATTTGAAAAATGTTAATAATTACTAATTTATAGTTCACCTTTGTAATCAATAGGAATGATATAATAGCTGTGGTAAACATATGAGAACCATTCTATGCAAACTGTCCTATTTACAACATATCTTTGTATCAAATCATCACTTTGTACACCTAAACTTAACACAGTGTTTTACATCAATTACCTCTCAATAAACCTGGGGAAAGACTATCCCCAAAGAGCAAATTGGGCAGGGAATCAGAAGTGGTATCAGGAAATAGCACGAATCCCTTTTTCCATGAAAGGGAATGATAGATTCTTGGCTCATCCTCTCTACCTCTCTATTCTTAAACATTTGTGAGGGCCCAGTGTTTATTGAGAGCTTGCCATGAGTCAGGCTTTGTTTTTCCATCTATAACATTTTGGACAATCCATCATATTAGCTAAGTGATCTTTAACGAAGATATGTTTCATACTTGGATCAATGATTTCTGTGCTGCTTTTTCAACCACAAGATAATTCTACATTTCTTCTATTACCAGGTGCTCACCAATGTAGTATATTTTAAATTTGACCTTAGTTATTTAAAATACAAAGATTTTTTATTATAAAGATGTATTTAGCAGCATTAAGTGTGTGCTTAAAAATATACTTTAAAGTGTGCTTAAAAATATACTTTTTTTTTTTTTTAATCAACCTAGAGGTATACTTGAGTGATTAAACATCTTAAATAATTTACTAAAAATTTTGGTTTATTCACATACAATTTATTGGTTAAAATCTGATGAGTCTGCCCTAAAAGTCTAGAAACACTTTCTATTTCTTCAAGGAAATAAGTATCCAAGTTCATTTGTGAATTTCAGTGGGCTGATGCCTTCTAGAAAACAAAAGAAAGGTTTGAGAAATAATGACTTTGACATTCAGGATAAATTGTATATTCAAAAGAATTTGGCAGAATGAAGCAATCTGAGGCCTTGCATTTAAACTATATTTTGAACTGATTTCTACTCCTATAGAAGGTGACCAAATACTTCCATCAAAGAAGCTAATGCCGATAACTCACTTTCAAGCTCAGTTTTCCTGGGCCTCCCTGCAGACAGGAGAGAAGGCCTCTGGGGTATTCAGGTTCAGTGAAGCCTAGTTGAATAATTGTAGAAAATAAACACCCCTAGGAAGTATGGAAAAGGTGAATGGTAATAAAATGTTATTAAACTTAGAGATTTCAGCTTTCTCCCTTGTTTCTCCTGGCATATTTCAAAGGAAATGCCACAATGACTCTGAGGTTTTTTAAGTCACATGCTGAACTTGCAATAGTATTAGAAAGGAAAGCCATTGTGAAATAGAAAAAGAAAAGAGCAGTTAGGACACTTTAATGAACACTTGAATGCACCTCAAATGAAAAACAGATGTTCTTTGTTAAATTTAACAGCGTTTCTTATTCAGATTGAGGTAGCTAGCCTAGCCAGTGGGGTAGATTTGGCTACAACCAGATCTTATTCTAGGAAAGTTTATATATTTTTTGTTGTTCTGTTCAGAAAATTTCCCAGTTTTTTCTGCATTTAAATAAAACCAAGCATTTGAAAATTTAAGCCTTGAAATTTTATTTTATTCATGTATTTTGCATTACTAATTTTTTTCTATACAAGCAAGTTCATTACTTTTTAAATTCATGGTATAGTTTTAGTTTTGTAACTATTGCATAAATCTTATTCTGGCATTTCGTGACTTTTTAAAAATTGCATCATTGTCACATAACAACCTAGGTTACTATTAATGGTTTAGAGCAGCAACTGATGTTATATTAAATACATTTCATTGATACTCTTCACCCCTAAAAAATGTTGATCCACACCTTCCCTGTCAAGCTCGTCCTCCAAAAAAAAAAAAACTCTACTATACAAAGTTTTTCTGGGCAGTCCATTTCAGTCCATCAGCCAGTGGTATTTTTTCCCATGTGCCAAACTTTTGCTAACCTATCTCATCTGATTCATTCAGTGGAGACATGGTCACAAGCCAATGCAGACTCACCCACATGACCCTTTCCTGAGAGTATAAATTATATTACTACTCCAGCTCTAGCCCGTTTTGAGATGCACTAGGTTTCCTGGTTTGGAGTTTAAAAAATGTTTTAGCATATATATTGAACTGCATCTGGTATTCTGTTTAACCATATGTGTGCCAGAAACTAGTCTTCCACAGGTGGTTCATTGGTAAAGAATCCTCCTGCCAATGCAAGAGACTCAGGAGGTGCAGGTTCCATCCCTGGGTCAGGAAAACCCGCTGGAAGAGAAAAATGGTAACCCACTCCAGTATTCTTGCCTGGGAAATCCCATTGGCAGAGAAGCCTGGCGGGCTACAGTCCATGGGGTCACAAAGAGTTGGATGCTACTGAGCACTCACGCACATGGTAGAAATCAAGAAAAAATAAAGACAAAAAAAAATTGGGGGTGGGGTGGAGGAGAGGGTGGATAAAACACTTAGTGTATTAACATTAGTGTATAACATATTATTAATTTTTCAATGACTTCACTAGGCATTACATGAGGTGTCAAAGGAGATACAATCTTAGTTCACAACAAGGTGAGAGAAGTGTGTGATTTATTCAGTGACCTCCAGTGAGGCACTGATGAAAATACAGGCAATTCAGACTGTACTAGGTGGCTCTGGATGGAACTATGTTAAGCGTTTCATGTCTTTTTATTTCTCTGTGTATTTTGGTTTGATGCCCAGGAAATTTATTCTGTTTTGTTTTTAATCTTTATCATTTAAAAAGAAAGTCCATAAACCAAAGCTACAACCAGGTCACTAAACAGCAGGGAGACAATATAATAAGCTAAGTAAACAGTGGAGGAAAGAAAGCATCCCCAAACTATCATAGTTAAGACAGGCTTGCCTCGTGGAAATTCCCATCAGAGCAACATCAAGGCCAACTTGAATACGCAACAGGAGATGGGAAAGAAGACAAAATGGCAATGTTTCGAAAGAACAAAACTCCTAGCTCCAAAATCGCTTCTAAGACTAGATCAGTCTTTCTGAAGAAGGAAAAGGAAAGATACTACTTCAAAGTCAGCTAGCCTAATATTTTGTTAGAAATCACATATAAGTCGCTAGCTGTAATTGTGATTTTACACTGTTATACAGTCCATTTCACGCACATTTCAGGTCAGGGTGTCAGATTTCTCATTCTTCCTTTCTGTTTCTTTTCTCCTTTAGCAATCTTCAGGGTTGCAGGATATCTTCTGTGTTTTAAGTAGGATAAAAAGTTCAGTTGTACACAAAAAGTCACTTTCTTAAAAACAACTATTTCATAAAAAAAAATTTAGTAAGAGTCTAAGCACTGCCATATTAAAAGAGGTTAGATTTGAAGCAAAATAAGTGACTGATTTTTTACATGATGAATGTTTTTACTTGGTTTTCAGTAAACTACATCTCTATTTTGCAGACTTAGTTAGGGGATGGTGGGGAAGCCAGAAGGCAAGGGAGAGTATATCTCACCTGTCCGGACTTGGTAGTTACCTGCAGTAACTCATCTCCCCAGTTCGCTGACTCTTTCTTTCATCTCAACTCCAGGGATGTTTCCTTAGCCATATTTTTTGGCAAATGCTAGATCTTGTATATCAGATACATCAGATATATCTTGAATATCTACTATCCTGCCATTCAGATGTGGTTCCCATCCTTGCTTAGCTTTAACAATTTGAGGATTCTTCACATGTGAGTGATAATTTTACTCTTCTTGTTAATATCTCCATGTGTGAATGAACAGATTGCCATTTAAAGTTCCCTTAGAAGTTACAAAATCACATATTAAAAGCTATTACTTGCTTTTAAAAAGCAAATTTTGACTTGCTTGTTTATGACTTCCTATACTGGGGAAATTACCTATAGCAGTCAATTTAAGCTATGCTAAAGTTGGTTAATTTATACTTCCATACTCATTATTATTAGCATAATAAGATATCCATCAGAATGGGTGATGTCATATTTACTTCCTTAGTCTCACTCCCCTAATTCAAGCATCCCAGCAAAAAAATATAAAGTTGTGTCATATCAAATTCAGCCTGGAGGTCTCTATGGCTTTAATCAGGACCTTTTCACCTTTTCACTTTTTCTTCCTCCCACCTCCCAGACCTTTGGACATCAAGCCTGGAGCTGAGTTTGTCTCAGAACTTCCTTTTTTGGATTCTTTGCCCATCGTTGGCCATGCCTCAAAGCGGTGCCGGCCTGTCCGTCAGTTGCCAGGAATGTTATCCTTCTTTCTATTCCAGAAAGCATGCTTGTTTATGTTAGAATACTGATGCATGGTCCCGATGATCCCAAAGCAAAAAGTATATTACACACACACACAAATACATTCAAGATTTAATGGAGAATTTACTTTTTTAAAAAAGATACCTTTATATGATCCAGGAATATCCAAATCTGGAAAGGAGTTAGGTAACTATGAACAGCAAGGTTCTTTGATGAGGAACATTGTACACAGAAGACTTTTCCCATTGCATGTGTGTTTTGGGAGGGATATTTCAGAACATGTAAGAATTAAACATAATGTTAAAATTTCATAGGCTTGTTGAAAAATAAGGATAACTTTTTTTTAGATTAGTAATTTTGTTGTTGTTGTTTAGTCGCTGAGTTGTGTCTGACTCTTTTCAACCCCATGGACAATAGCCTGCCAGGCTTCTCTGTCCATGGGATTTCCCAGGCAAGCATACTGGAGTGGGTTGCCATTTCCTCCTCCAGGGGATCTTCCTGACCCAGGGATCAAACCCAAGTCTGCCGTATTGGCAGGCAGATTCTTTACCACTGAGCCACCAGGGAAGCCGCAGTAACTTCATTAGCATATCTTATTTCTGCACATGATATTTTACTGTTTCATAAGTTAATTGCTTGCTTTCTCAACCTCTCCCAATTCAAGAAAAAATTTTTAAGTATGAATTTTCTTCGAAACGAAGAAAATTAATCAGGAAGTTCTTTTTCCTGTCTGCAGTTCTATGGGAAATTTTCTCTAAGAGTTTTGATGATGGGTGCTGCTTAGAGGCCTCATCAGAGCTCCCAGTCCAGGGTCTGGGAAGGCAGGTGTAATCTGGCAGGCCATAGGGAAACATCCATCAGGCCAGGGGGAGGGCAGATACCTGGAATGCCACAAAAAATTTCTCACCTTATACAATTAAAGTGAAAACCCTGAGCAGGTAGAAAGTTCAGGGAGAACTAGAATCAATCACATAAAGCAAGAAAGAAAATGTACAGACTGCAAACATAAACACTTCTCCAGCTGTGCAGGTAAGGTGACACTCACCTGTTGTACTGTCTTAACTGCGATCAACATTCCCAGTCAGAATAGTTCTGTTCTCTGATTAATTTTTATTTGAATGAGCTTCCTATTTTATTAACATGAGCCTTGGATTGGGGGAAACTTTTATCTTCATGTAAATATACGATGTCTGTTCAAGGTCCTTCTGAGGCAAAGTATTTTAGGACCTTTTAAGTGCAAAGTTCAAGTTCATTGAATTTTAATTTTAGAACCAAAAAGTATGCTAAGTTTCTTATATTATTTTTTAAATTAATTTGTTTTTTAATTGTAGGATAATTGCTTTACATAATTTTGTTGTTTTCTGTCAAACCTCAACATTAATCAGCCATAGGTATACATATATCCCCTCCCTTTTGAAACCCCCTCCCATCTCCCTCCCTATCCCCACCCCTCTAGGTTGATATAGAGCCCCTGTTTGAGTTTCCTGAGCCAGTAAATTCCTATTGGCTATGTGTTTTACATATGGTAATGTAAGTTTCCTTGTTACTCTTTCCATACATCTCACCCTCTCCTCCCCTCTCCCCACCTGTCTCCATGTCCGTAAGTCTGTTCTCTATGTCTGTTTCTCCATTGCTGCCCTGTAAATAAATTCTTCAGTACCATTTATCTAGATTCCGTATATGTGCATTAGAATACATTATCTTTCTCTATCTGACTTAGTTCACTCTGTATAATAGGTTCTAGGTTCATCCATCTTGTTAGAACTGACTCAAATGTGTTCCTTTTTATGGCTGAGTAATATACCAATTGTGTATATGTACAGCAATTTCTTTTCATCTGTCGATGGACATCTAGGTTGCTTCCATGTTCTAGCTATTGTAAATAGTGCTGCAGTGAACAATGGGACACACGTGTCTCTTTCAATTTTGGTTTCCTCAGGGTATATGCCTAGGAGTAGATTGCTGAGTCATATGGTGGTTTTATTCCTAGTTTTTTTAAGGAATCTCTATACTGTCTTCCCGGAGAAGGCAATGGCACCCGACTCCAGTACTCTTGCCTGGAAAATCCCATGGACGGAGGAGCCTGGTAGGCTGCAGTCCATGGGGTCACTAAGAGTCAGGCACGACTGAGCGACTTCACTTTCACTTTTCACTTTCATGCATTGGAAAAGGAAATGGCAACCCACTCCAGTGTTCTTGCCTGGAGAATCCTAGGGACGGGGGAGTCTGGTGGGCTGCCGTCTATGGGGTCGCACAGAGTTGGACACGACTGACGCAACTTAGCAGCAGCAGCACACTGTTTTCCATAGTGGCTGTATCAATTTACATTCCCACCAACAGTGCAAGAGCATTCCCTATTCTCCACACCCTCTCCAGCATTTATTGTATGTAGACTTTTTGATGATGGCCATTCTGACTGGTGTGATGTGATATCTCATCGTGGTTTTGATTTGCTCTAATAATGCTAAACATCACTCTAATAATGAGTGATGTTGAGCATCTTTTCATGTGTTTGTTAGCCATCTGCATGTCTTCTTTGGAGAAATATCTGTTTAGGTCTTTTTCCCACTTTTTGATTAGGTTGTTTGTTTTTCTGGTATTGAGTTGTATGAGCTGCTTGTATATTTTGGAAATTAATCCTTTGTCAGTTGTTTCATTTGCTATTATTCTCTCTCATTCTGAGAGTTGTCTATTCACCTTGCTTATAGTTTCCTTATAATCAGGTCCCACTTGTTTACTTTTGTTTTTATTTCTGTTATTCTAGGAGGTGGGTCATAGAGGATCTTGCTTTGATTTATGTCATCGAGTGTTCTGCCTGTGCTTTCCTCTAAGAGTTTTATAGTTTCTGGTCTTACATTTAGGTCTTTAATCCATTTTGAGTTTATCTTTGTGTATGGTGTTAGGAAGTATTCTAATTTCATTCTTTTACATGTAGCTGTCCAGTTTTCCCAGCACCATTTATTGAAGAGGCTGTCTTTGCCCCATTGTATATTCTTGCCTCCTTTGTCAAAAATAAGTTACCCATAGGTGCATGGGTTTATTTCTGGGCTTTCTATCTTGTTCCATTGGTCTATATTTCTGTTTTTGTGCCAGTACCATACTGTCTTGATGACTGTGGCTTTGTAGTATAATCTGAAGTCAGGGAGGTTGATTTTTCCAGCTCCATTCTTCTTTCTAAAGACTGCTTTGGCTATTTGGGGTCTTTTTTGTTTCCATATGAATTTTGAAATTTTTTGTTCTAGTTCTTTGTGAAAAATGCCATTGGGAATTTGAAAGGGATTGCATTGAATCTGTAGATTCTGTTTGATTGTATAGTTATTTTCACAGTATTGATTCTTCCTACCCAGGAACACAGAATATCTCTCCATTTGTTTATGTCATCTTTGATTTGTTTCATTAGTGTCTTATAATTTTCTGTGTGCAGTTCCTTTGTCTCCTTGGGTAAGTTTATCCCTAGATATTTAATTCTTTTTGTTGCAATGGTGAATGGGATTGATTCTTTAATTTCTCTTTCTGATTTCTCATTGTTAGTATATAGAAATGCAAGTGATTTCTGTGTATTGATTTTGTATCTTTCGACTTTACTAAATTCACTGACCAGCTCTAGTAATTTTCTGATACTGTCTTTAGGATTTTCTATGCACAGAATCATGTTATCTGCAAATAGTGAGAGCTTTACTTCTTCTTTTCCAATCTGGATTCCTTTTATTTCTTTTTCTTCTCTGGTTGTTGTAGCTAGAACTTCCAGAACTATGTTGAGTAATAGTGGTAAAAGTGGGCACCCTTGTCTTGTTCCTGATCTTGGAAGGAATGCTTTCAGTTTCTCACCATTGAGAATAACGTTTGCTGTAGGCTTATCATACATGGCCTTTACTATGTTGAGGAAGGTTCCTTCTATGCCCATTTTTTGAAGAGTTTTAATCATAAATGGGTGCTGAATTTTGTCAAAGGCTTTTTCTGCATCTATTGAGATTATCAAACGGTTTTTATCTTTCAATTTGTTAATATGGTATATCACATTGATTGATTTGCATATATTGAAGAATCCTGCATCCCTGGAAACCAGGATCAAACCCAGCTTGATCATGGTGTATGAGCTTTTTGATCTGTTGCTGAATTCCATTTGCAAAAATTTTAGGATTTTTGCATCTATGTTCATCAGTGATATTCACCTGTAGTTTTCTTTTTGTGTGTTGTCTTTGTCTGGGTAATGATGGCCTCATAGAATGAGTTTGGAAGTGTTCCTTCCTCTGCAATTTTTTGAAAGAGTTTTAAAAGGATAGGCATTAGCTCTTCTCTAAATGTTTGATAGAATTCTCCTGTGAAGCCATCTGGTCCTGGGCCTTTGTTTTTTGGGAGATGTTTGATCACAGCTTCAATTTCAGTGCTTGTAATTCATAATTTCTATTTCTTCCTGGTTCAGTCTTGGAAAATTGAACTTTTCTAAGAATCTGTCCATTTCTTCCAGGTTATCCATTTTATTGTCATATAGTTGTTCATAACAGTCTCTTATAATCCTTTGTATTTCTGCATTGTCTGTTGTAACCTCTCCTTTTTCATTTCTAATTTTGTTGATTTGATTCTTCTCTCTTTTTTCCTTGATGAGTCTGGCTAAAGATTTGTCAATTTTGTTGATCTTCTCAAAGAACCAGCTTTTAGTTTTTAATATTAATCTTTACTATTTTTTTTTCATTTCTTTTTCATTTATTTCTGCTCGGATCTTTTATGATTTCTTTCATCTAATTTTGAGGGTTTTTTTGTTCTTCTTTTTCCAGTTGTTTTAGGTGTAAAGTTAGGTTGTCTATTCGATGTTGTTCTTGTTTCTGGAGGTAGGATTGTATTGCTATAAACTTCCTTCTTAGAATTGCTTTTGCTGCATCCCATAGGTTTTGAGTTGTGTTTTCATTGTCATTTGTTTATAGAAATTTTTTGATTTCCCTTTTGATTTCTTCAGTAACCTGTTGGTTATTTAGAAATGTATTGTTTAATCTCCATTTTTTGGTGTGTTTTTTAGAGTTTTTTTCTTGTAACTGATATCTAGTCTCATAGCATTGTGGTTGGAAAAGATGCTTGATATGATTTCAATTCTCTTAAATTTACTGAGGTTTGATTTGTGACCCAAGATGTGGTCTATCCTGGAGAATGTTCTGTGTACACTTGAGAAGAAGGTGTATTCTTCTGCATTTGGATGGATCATCCTGAAGATATCGATGAGATTCATCTCATCTAATGTATCATTTAAGACTTGTGTTTCCTTGTTAATTTTCTGTTTTGGTGATCTGTCCATTGGTGTGAGTGGGGTGTTAAAGTCTCCTACTATTACTGTGTCACTGTCAGTTTCACCTTTTATGTCTGTTAGTGTTTGTCTTATGTATTGAGGTGCCCCTATGTTGGGTGCATAGATATTTATGCATTAAAAAAACTCAAAAGCTCAATTAGATTTCATAATGCCAATAAAACCAACAGAGGAGGGAAAAAAAAAAAAAAAGAGAAAAAGTCAAAAAGAATCTATAGAGCAAGTCAAAACATAAGAATAATAAATGTTTTTCTTGAGTCACTGCTGCCCAGAGTCCTTTCCCTTGCTGGGAGTTACAGTCCACCTAACCTCCGTAGGATGCCCTCCAACACTGTGCTGGTCTCAGGACCTGCTGTGGGGGCAGTTCAAATTCAAATCTGGTCCTACTCCTGTGTATTCTTGCCTCCAATGTCCACAGCTATCAGAACTAATGTGTTTTCTTTTGTGGGAGCTCTCAATGTCCTTTTATATATTCCATAGACACAGAGTGTTTAGTTGATTGTGTGGATTTAATCTGCAGCTTATGCAGCTGGTGGGAATGTTTTGGGTCTTCTTCCTCAGATACACTGCCCCTGGGTTTCAGCTGTGGTTGTATTTCCACCTCTGTATGTGGGCTGTCTACTGGGGTTGGCTCCTGAGGCTGCCCTGGAGGTCTTGGGTCTGTCACAGTGAAGGCCAGGTGTGGATGAGGTGCAGTTGCTTGGGTCACAGGGGTTCTGGCAGCACCAGGATCTCAGAGGGGTTGGCAGCTAGGGCAACAGGAAATATAGTGATCTAGAAAGGTATGGGAACCAGTATTGGCCAGTACACTCCAGTATTCTTGCCTGAAGAACCCCCCTCTCTGACAGAGAAGCCTGACAGGCCACAGGCCACAGGGTCGCAAAGAGCCGGACAAGACCGAAGCAACCCTGCATGCATAGACCCAAGACTTGTTCTGCCTGTGGCAGCTCTGCCCCAGTGAGGGTTGAGTATGAAGGTGGCGTAGCTGCTTGGCTTGCAGGGACGCTGGTGGTGCCAAGTGTGCAGGGACATGGACTGCCTCCACCACAGGAGTTATGGCCCTATCAAGAGTCTTTTTTCAAGCCTCTTGTAGCTAGAGATCAGAAGGCATCTTTGGCCAGTCTTTCTCCATAGCTCCACTCATTCAGGCACTTAGAGGGCTCCCTTGCCTGAGGTCCTTCTCTTATGTTCCACAAGTTAGGCACATAGAGGGACGCCCCCCCCCACCCCCGCCCCGGCTGGGGTCCTCTCTGTAGATTGGTGCATCAGGCACTCAAAGGGGCATCCTGGGTGGGGTCCTACTCTGTAGTTCAGTGCATCAGGTGTTTGATGGGCCAGCCTCTCTATTGCTCAGCTGTCGATGCTGGCCTGGGTGGGAGAGAGGCTATGGTGATGGCTCCACCCCCTACGCATGACTCAGCAGGATCGCCTTGCTTCCATGGCTGCCTGGCTTTCCTCCACAGGCATTTCCCACCACAATCCCCTCCCTCATGTCCCCTTGGTCCATCTCTCCACAGTCAACAGCAGCCCTCACCCTGGAATTGCTCCACAATCCCTAAACTCAAGCTCCCAGCCACTGTGCCTTATAGGGGACCTGTGTCCCCTTTCCAGGGTATGTATGGCTGGGGCAAGGACTGTCTGATTCTCGTTCCATTTAGGCTGCCACAGATAACTGTTTAACTCTCAGCCTTAAATGTTTCTCCTCTGACTCAGACAGTTGCCCTGATGTAGGGATCAGACCCCTCCTTCAGTTCCCCCACCCTCTGAGGGCACGTCCAGTCCTCCTAACACGCCTGTTTTTCCCCCTAGTTCCTTCGTCCTAATGAGTTTTGCATGGTTCTATAAATTCTTTTCCACTGGTCAGGTACTCCTGTCTGCTCTCAGCTGGTGTTCTGCATGCACTTCTGTGTCTGAAGGTGTGTTCCTGATGTATCTGTAGAGAGAGATATACTCCGCATCCACCTACTCCTCCACCATCTTGTTCCCTGTCTTTTAAGTTATCTATACTCTGTGAAATCACTGGATTTTGAGGACCCAAGTATGTCATAGAACTGAATCTGCTAACTAGAGATCATGGATCTGATCATAACCATTATAGGGGATCAAATTGCTTTAGCTCTCAAGATGTATATTTCTTTGGCAACATTCATTATTGAAAAATCCTTGGGCCTGGACTAGGTCTTGCTTAGGAAGTAGTAGGTATCTTTTAACTCCTTCCCTCACACTTTTTATCTTATATTTCAAAGTAGCAGAAAAATTGTAACTTCTATAAACAGGAGGTCTTTTTTCTAAAAGTAAATCTGTTTCTTAATGTCAGACTAAGGTAACAAAAGAATTATAACAAAAAAATATAAAGAAGCAAAATTAAAGCAGTTAACCTCTCTAGAAAGTGACCCTAACCTGCTATCCACAACTTGCATCTACTCAATTCTTTTCAGATTTTGCTTATACATTTTCTGGAAACGTGATACATGTACATGATAAAGTTATCTGGGGATTTGTGCCTTTGAATAAAAAATCCTTCATAGTTTGCTGTTACCTATATTTTATTTTAAAAAAAAAAACTGGATATACAGGGGGAAATATCAAAATTATTTTCTTAGGCATTTTCAAATAGAAGTATTGAATACATGAATTACATTAAATAAAATCAGCAGAGGTGATATTTGTTCCATTCCTTAGCTGTCTGTCATGGATCACTAATCCTTCATGCAGAGATACAATCTACAATGTGAAGGAAATGAGGGTAACTAAACCGGAAAGCCAAGAAAATAGTACTCATTTGTTGAAAACTACTACTATCATTTGGATATTCTAAAGAAATAAAAGCAATTTAATTGTGAATTTCTCTGGCAAATTTTAAGACCAAAACCAAATACTATCCCACTAGAATGGAATGGATTGGAGAATATAAAGATAAAAAACATTCAAGAACAGTCATGAAAGTCACATCCTAATCAGCAATGTTGAAATGAGTGTCAATCCTGTTTGTACTGTGGTTGTCAGGGGAAATTAGTTCAGATGTTCAAACAGTCTGCTATTGTCACTATTTAAATACAGTCTTTAAGAATATTTTTGCCAACCTGGTTATATACTGTAAGAGATGGAAACTTTGGATTGATAGCAAAGATACATGCCTTTCTCTAACCGCATCAATATGAAAATGTAATGCCTTTCTGAGCAATAGTGTTTTTTTAATTAATTCATTCATTTAATTTGGCTGCACCAGATTTTAGCTGAGGCATACGGGATCTAGTTTCCCGACTATGGATTGACCCCTGGACCCCCTGCATTGGAAGTGCAGAGTCTTAGCCACTAGATCACTAGTGGAAGTCCTTGAACAATAGTATTTTTAGCATCTTTTAATAAAGGGGAAAGTATATTCTTTAAAAAAAAAGAAAGAATTGAGATCCTTATTTTGCCTTTTATTTTTATAATTTGGATAAGTGTCTTCAGGTCTCTGAGTTTTAGTCTTCGAGTGTAAAATGAGATTAATCAGACTTATAGTTTTATTTCTATTAAGGGTAGTTGTCTGTATACAAGTTCCTTCCCCTGAGAATACACTGACAACCGCAGTCAGAGAACTCTAATTATGAACAGATTAGGAGTGTGTCTGCCAAGGGCATGTACTTTTTATGCCTGAGAAACACCAGAAGCAGACTCTGCATATACCCATTTCCATTATAGATTACTTCTATTGATCAGTAATCGATAGAAGAGTTTTTGGAGAGACAGCAGACCTAGAGAGTAAAACCCTTAGTGTCCCCAGAGGAAGAATGGATGAGAAAAGTTGTCCCCTATCTTCTGTCTTTCCCCAGAAGAACTCACCAGATTATCACTGATTTTTTTGTAAAATAGCACAAAATAAAACCGGGAGATTTCCTTATCAAAAGCAAAGTAACCATTTGTTTTCCAGAGTCATTCAAAGCAAAGGATATTTACTACATAAGAAATTCCCAGATAAGGAATTCTCACCTTTACATTAAGTGAAAACAGACATTCAGATTAAAAATACTGAAGGGAAGTATCTGACCATAATAGAAAAATCACCTTTAAAAATCAATCATTATGGATAATCACGTCTCTCAACACTACCCAACGTACCTAGAATATTGATGTCCCTGCTTTTGACATCTGAGGGTCAGCCCTGTCCGCCTTCACACTTTGCACACCCATATTCATGTGGACAACGCAAACCTTTGTTCATTTTGCAGGTGCAGTGGCAGCGGCTGTTGAGAGCACATTAGTTCAGTGTTTCAGCTACCTTTTTGACATCCCATATGTCTTAATTGAAGGTTAGCGAGCAGGGAGGAAGTTTGGAGGAGGCCAAGTGAAAAGCTGGATAAAGCCAATTCACTGTATTTGTGTAACCCACAGTTGACCGCTGCCACCATCAAACAATTGTTCAAAATGTACATCGTTTATCTCCTCAGCCTTCTCGGACTTCCCCATCCACAAATTGCCCTTCCCTACCACACGTACTCTTAAGCTTGTAGGGATGGGTGTACAGTTTGAGATACACTGACTTATTATGTCACCATCATTAAAAAAATCCTTTGGGCCAATTGGCATAGCAAAAATTTAAAAATAAAAATAACCCCTAGACTGACACTCAGATTTCATTCTATTAAACAGTTGGATGGCCTTGAGCAAGTCACCTTTCTTCGCCTAGACGTACTGAAACTAAGAGATGTCACAAGTCCTTTCAACTATAATTCTATTATAAATTTCTATCCGGGAAAAAGATGCATCAGAGTTTCAATGGGATTCATGGCAACAGCAACAACATTACAGCAATTGATGGATCACTCTTGGGGATTGAAATAGCTACCACTGCTCATCCATCTCCTTATCCTCGATGAAAACAAGGAGTTTCCCTGTAAATAAAGTACCTCTTTTCCAAGACTTAGAAAGCCCCACGACTCAGGTTTCAGGAGATGGGCCATTTGCCTCAGATATAGACCCTATATTCTAAGGCCAATGTGTTAGTTTTGTGCTGTTTTTTTTCCCCCAGCTGAAACTTTTTTTAAATGTATTTGTTATTGAAGTATAGTTGATTTACAATGTTGTGTTTGTTTCAGATATACAGCAATATATGTATATATATATATATGTGTGTGTGTGTGATATATATATATATATATATTCTGTGTATATATATATATATTCTGTATATATATATATTCTTTTTCAGATTCTTTTCCTATATAGGTTATTACAGGATATTGAATGTAGTTTCCTGTGCTGTACCATAAATCCTCTTCTTTTATCTGTTTTAAATATGTGTGTGTGTGCTAAGTCACTTCAGTCGTGTCTGACTCTTTTTAACTCTATGAACTGTAGCCCGCCAGGCTTCTCTGTCCATGGGATTCTCCAGGCAAGAATACTGGAGTGGGTGGCCCTGCCCTCCTCCAGGGGGTCTTTCCGACCCGGGGATAGGACCCGTGGTTCTTACATGTCCCGCATTGGTAGGCCGATTCTTTAAATCAGTGCCACCTGGGAAGCGCGTTTTATGTATAGTAGCATGTATATGTTACTCCCAAATTCCCAATTTATTCTGTGCTTCTTTTAACTCCAAATTTGGACATGGTCACCATATGAACTGATGTTTAATTTAAAATCAAGACTGTGCCTAGTCTTTACATTGTTATTAGTAGGAAAAAAAAATCCTGACTGGATCACCTGTCTCAAATTTTGTGGTACTTGCACCTTTGCCTCTCACAAAATGATGGTTTCGAAAGTAATATCTGATAGAAGAATGATGCCTTTCACCTTTCATATTAACTCATAACTGATCACCTGTAACTGAGATAACTACTTAGACTACAATTTTACTATTCTAGTCTGGCTAAGTGCTTCTGGAGACTTGAAGCACAAAACTCTGCTCACTCAAAAAGCTTGTTAATGGGTCCCTCCTGACTCAGCTATCAATTTTTTAGTATCAGATATACATGCTGTTCCATTATTACTTTCACTTAGAGCCAAATCTGACCTAACTGTACAGCAGCTTATGAGATTTTATTATTTTTCATTTTAGTAATAGATCAAAGAGAGAAATAACAGTGCATAGAAAATGTGTATTGTAATCAAAGCTTCCAGCATAATATTATGAATGTAGTTACATTGTCCTTTAAAAGAATTGTTCCGTTTTGACTGTTTTCTACCTTTAACATATCCTAGGTTGTTTAAATGTGCCTTGTAAGCAATGATGAAGCGACAAGTTATCATTGATCTGTCCTTTCTTCCATCTCAGAGGGATTCATTAAATAATGCATGCACCCATGTGAATTCCTCTCTTCACTATAGCGTCCCCAGACCATTAGCCAAATATAGCAACATTAACATCTTTCAACCCCTTAGAAACCTTTTTGACTTTCATTTAATTAAATTATCCCATTATGAAAACTCTTATAATGAGATTAAATTTAATTATTTATTAGACACTTATTTGCACTAGGAAACCTATCAATTATGCATGGTCGAGCTAAACATTTTTCAATCTATCACCTTTTCTTTTCCAAGGAGGTGCAATTTATTAAGTACATTTGGGATACTATACCTAGCAGGCCTTAATGGGAATAAGTTTTTAGCCCTCTTAAAAACAACTATAATAAGGATTAAAATTACTGTGTCTGAAAAATAGACAAGAGACTTGCTGTCAGATATTCTAGTGCTCTAGACTTCCAGTTTTTGTAAATGCTCCTAGTTTGTAGCCCATCTTAGAGGATTTTTCTATTATTATGCACTTACCAAACATATCAAGTATAGAGGACATTTTACATATAGTAATAATTATAGAGCTAATAAAATATGCATTTAAATCATAAAGTTGTATACCAATACTGTATTAAAATGTTAATGTTGTTCAGTCACACAGTCATGTCCGACTCTTTGCCACCACAATGACTATAGTATGCCAGGCCTCCCTGTCCTTCACCATCTCCCAGAGCTTGCTCAAACTCATGAGTTGGTGATGCCATCCAACCATCTCATCCTCTGTCATCCCCTTCTCCTCCTGCCTTGAATCTTTCCCAGCATCAGGGCCTTTTCCAATGGGTGGGCTCTTTGAATCAGGTGACCAAAGTATTAGAGCTTCAGCTTTAGCATCAGTCCTTCCAATGAATATTCAGGACTGATTTTCTTTAGGATTGACTGGTTTGATCTCCTTGAAGTCCAAAGGACTCTCAAGAGTCTTCTGCATGAGAAGAAGACTGCACTGTCAGCTCCTTTCATCAGGTGGCTAAAGTATTGGAGCTTCAGCTTCAGCATCAGCCCTTCCAATGAATATTTAGGATGAAGGCAAACAGATAAGAGGGTGGGCAGCAGAGGATGAGATGGTTAGATAGCATCACTGACTCCATGTACATGAATTTGAACAAATTCTGGGAGATAGTGGAGGACAGAGAAGCCTGGTGTGCTGTAGTCCTTGAGGTCACAAAGAGTCAGGCACACTTAGTGACTGAACAACAGCAGAGTTCCAGTAGAAGACAGAATTCCACTCAGATAATGCAAATGAAGTACATTTAATAAAGTAGCTATTTGCACAGGTGTAGGAAAGGTTGAAGAAAGCAATAAGTCATGGTGAGGCAACAAGAAGACTGGCAGCACTGGGCTGGCCAACGAGTGCTGGCACCATGGAGGAACGACAGCTGGGAAGAGCTGTGGTCCTCGAGGGATGCAGCCCCTGGGAGGACCATGGCACAAAGCCAGAGGAGCAGGGTAGAAACCCCTGCCCTCTGTCCCTCCTCTAGCCCTCTGACTGTCCACCTGGTGCTTGCCATTGGCCAAGTCCAGTTGAAGCCCATTGGATGGGAACCTGGGTGATATAGTCTGTAGAGGTCAGCCTGCTGAGGCAAAAGAGGGTGAAGAGCAGAGAATGGGTCTGGAAGGAGGGGAGACACAGAAAGAGTAAATAATACACACTCCATATAAGTATAAAATATACATATTCAAGCTATGTGTATTGTCATTATCCCCATATTTTGGTATCGAGTATAGTCTCCACTGGGCTTCGCTGGTGGCTCAGTGGTAAAAAATCAGCCTGCCAATGCAGGAGATGAGGATTCAATCTCTGGGTCAGGCAGATTCCCTGGAAAGAGAAATGGCAACCCACTCTAGCTTTCTTGCCTGGGAAATCCCATGGACAGAGGAGCCTGGCAGGCTACAGTCCATGGGGTTGCAAAAGAGTCCAACATGATTTATTGACTAAACAAGAACAACTTAGTTTCCAGTATATGGTTAACTAATAGATCCTGCTATTATGATCATAGAAATTTGTCTTGTTTGTATTGGTTCTGACTTTAATTAGAAAATGTTACCAAAAATAGAACAGAGCTCAATTATCCTTGGTTGTGCTTTTGTTCCTAAGCATGCAGCGAGTATCCCCAGTGCTTCTTTGTCCTATTGATGGAGGCATGGAGCCAGTGATACTGAAGAGGCAGTGTGTGTGTGTGTGTGTGTGTGTGTGTGTGTGTGTGTGCATGTGAAAGTATACCAGGCAAGGCAGAATTCTTTGGTGAGAGGTAGTCTCCATTAAAAAATATTAACATGACTCCCAGGCTATGATTTGTCTCCCAGACAGATGCTTAAAACACCATGCAGTATAGTTAAGAGGGTGGACTTGGAAGTCAGGCAACCACATGTGTTTGAATCCAAGCTTCCCCCTTGTTAGTTAAGTGAATGTAGACTGGCCATTAGCATCATTTGGTGTTGACCTGCTTGTCTATCAGTGAGAATCTATAACATGGGAGTAATAGTAGTACTTGTGTCAGTGGGTTATTGTGAGAACTAATTGAGACAATACAAGCCAAACACTTAGAACTATATACATAGCAAGCTTCCCTGGTGGCTCAGAGGGTATAGCATCTGCCTATACAATGTCAGAGACCCGGGTTCGATCCCTGGGTCAGGAAGATCCCCTGCAGAAGGAAATGGCAACCCACTCCAGTACTCTTGCCTGGAGAATCCCATGGACTGAGAAGCCTGGTAGGCTACAGTCCATGGGGTCCCAAAGAGTCGGATACGACTGAGTGACTTCACTTCAATAATTATTATCTTTATTGTTGTTATAAGGTTGATTGCCATCTTTCCAAATAAAAGTAGTCAAAATTAGAGAGACCTTTAAGTGCTCTGGAAATGGTGAAAGAAGCAGAGGAAGAACCTGAAGTGGTTCCTTCATCAAAGAATATCACCTACTAAAGAATCACAAATATTTCTCTGATTCCAGTTCAGATTGCAACTGGATAAAATATTGGATGCCTCTCAGAGCACCCAGTGTCTCTAGTTTTCTTCTGTTATGTGCATACTAATGCCATCAAAAAAGAAATTCTATTTTATAAGTCTTTGGTCAAAAAAAAATATTGATCTTCTGTGAATCAATGGAGTATATGCAATGCTCCAGAGCAAGGCATGTTTTGTTGTTCTATTGAAGAATTTTCCAAATAATCATCTTACATGAGAGCCATGAACTCAATTGGAGCTATAGATTTAAAGCTGTATCTTTTCCAGAAGTTTGGTTCTGAAATGGGAAAACAACGTAAGGGTTTTCTCTGCTTCTTCAGAGTACCAGAATTCCTGAAGTTCACAGGTATTCCGGAGGCCAAGGTTTGAATCAAATGGACATTTCATTTGATAACAGTTTAGCCATTTCTCTGTGGCCCAAATTAGAAAGACTGCAAACCTTGTCAAAGATGGAGTGTAAATTGGACACAGAAATGACAGGGTAAGAATTCAGGTCAAGGAGTCTTAGAAAACTCTGATGTTTCTTGAGAGAAGCCTACTGTAATGGACACCGTCATGTGCTGCTTAGACCTACCCTTCAGGAATTAAGACTTATTCCCTAGCTGCTGAGATTGCCGCTGGCAGCACTGTTGGAAGGTATTCATCAGCTGTCAGTGTTCTTTCAGAATTGCTTTGGCTGAAAAGCACAGCCTTGCTTGAGGGCACACCCTTCCAGTGGTTGCGGGCATCCAAGGACTATTTAATATGGGAGTATAATGGTCCTGGTTCTAACCCCAACTCAGGTTACCTCTGAAGCACCTTCCCTCTGTGTAGCCAAGGCCTTCCCAGGGGCTGCCGTGCAGTCTGTCTGTCTGCATATCCTGCTTTTCTCTCCCTCTCCACAGTGTTGCTCCCAACAGCACACCCTCATAAACTGACCAAGTGCTAATCACCTTAGATTCTACCACCTAATGTGAAGAGCCGACTCACTGGAAAAGACCCTGAAAAGACCCCTGGGAAAGATTGAGAGCAGGAGAAGAAGGGGGACGACAAGTGATGAGATGGTTAGATGGCATCACCAGCTCAGTGGACATAGGTTTGAGCAAACTCCAGGAGATAGTGAAGGACAGGGAAGCCTGGCATGCCGCAGTCCATGGGGTTGCAAAGAATCTGACACAACTTAGCCACTGAACAACTTTCTAGGAAATCCAACTCGTAATACTTGCCTTCAACTAACAGAGTGAACAAAGCAAAATAATTCCTTTCTTGCTGCATACCTTTAGGAGTAAGACTTTCAGCAGTAGTTATTAACTCAATGGAAATTCCAAATTGATTGAATATCTAAAGGTGGTACAAATGTACTGGATCATGAACCGTGTGACAATTACAGCATTGCTATTGAGTTAAATAATAGCATTGAGATGTACTTTTAAATACAATTAGGCTACTTTTTATTTTGCATATACCATCTGCATTTCCTCTTTCTCATCATCAGAAATGACTTGTTGTTGATTTGTGACATGTAGATTGTTTTATAGGCTACATATTCAAAGTAAATTTCCAATGCAATAAAATAAATGTCATGCTAAATTTTGTGCATAGGTGTTTATGGGCATTTTATCCTGGGGAAATGGCTCATACCTTTCATTGGATTCCCAAAGGAGTTCATGCCCCAAAAAAGGTTAAGAACAATTGGTATAAGTAAAATGAGAATCAGAACAAGGATAATGTACTGAACATATGGAAGGCACTCAACTACTTGCTGAATATCTAGCGGTAATGGGAGTTGCTCATGCAGGAGTCTGAATGGTTCTTGTTGGAGAGACGGGCTCTTGGCCCAGTGTAGCGCCTGTGGCTGTCATCACCACCACCATAGAGATGCTGGAGACTCTTAAGAAGGGTGTTCCAGTACGCACTTGTACTGACGTTTTAAAGATAGTCTTCGGCCTTTTTGCTCATCTTTGATTCTGCTCTGCTTCTGAACCTCCAAACTACTACCTTTGCAAGTCTTTCCATTTTCTTCCTCCCCTCATTTTGTAGAATTAAACCTTGGTGCTTTTACCTATGATGTTGGTTGCTGGCTTTGCATGATGATTATGTTTTCTCAACCTTTGACCTTCTGTTGCTTCACACAAGTCCATCTCATCCCCTCTAATTCAGTCTGAAATCCCCTTCCCTAGCATGGTCCCCAAGAGGTATTCCTACCAGACTTTGTAATCAGGGCACAGGAAACAGAGAAGAATGCAGATAGATATGACCTTGAAATCAAGAGACGGGGTAGGTAACAGAGTCAGGACAACACGGATCATGTTAATGACTTGAAAAGATACCCAGGAAGTTGGCTAGTTTGGTCACTAGTGACTATACCCAAAGCAGTCTAAGGAGAATGTTGGAATGGAAGCCATGATTCTTTTTAACGTTTTTATTACAGAATATTTCAAGTATAATATGATAAGCCCCAGTTATCCTTTACTCAGGTTTAATAATGATCAGCTCATGGCCTTCTTTCATACATGCTTCCATCCACCACACACTGTATTATTTTGAAACAAATTTCAGTTGTATTTGATGATGAAATATTATTTCATCCCTGAATATTTTAGCATGTATCATTAAAAAATACGATCAGTTAAAATACACAAGTATCTTATCGTCAATACACCTAAAATCAATGAATAATAATTTCTTTGTATCATCAAAATTCAGTTAATGCTTACATATTATTGTCATTTTCCACGACTTTGCATGAATGTCGTCAATTACTTTCTGAGTTTGTTTGAATCAAAAAAGGCCCGTGAACTGAGTTTGTTTGCTATTGTTAAGATCTGTGTTGACTTCCCCTCCCTCCATTTAATTCTTGATAAAGAAATTGAGTCATTTGTTCTGTAGAGTTTGTCATAGTCTGGATGGTGCTGGTAGTGTTCCTATGTATTTTATTTTAATTATCTATTTTTAATTGAAGTTTTAAAATTGGAATGTAGTTGATGTACAATTTTATGTTAGTTTCAGGTCTATAGCATAATGAATTGACATTTGTATACATTATGAAATGATCACCACAATAAGTCTAGTAACCACACAGTTATCACAATATTACTGACCACATTTCTTATGCTGTATATTACACCCCCATGATTTATTCATTTTATACCTGGAAGTTCATACCATTGAGTTCCCTTCACCTATTTCTCCATCCCTCACCCCCACATCCTGGCAATTACCCATTTGTTCTCTGTATATGTGTCTGATTTTGTTTTGTTTTTTCCTTTTTTTTTCAGATTTCATGTATAAGTGAAATCACAGAGTATTTATCTTTCTCTGAGTTATTTCACTTAGCATAATACCCTCTAGATCCAACCATGTTGTTGTAAATGCCAAGATTTCATTTCTTATGGCTGAAAAATATTCTATTGCATGTACATATACCACATTTACTTTATCTATCCTTCTGTCAGTGGACACTTAGGTTGCTTCTGTATTTTGACTGTTGTAAATAATGCTGCAATGAACATAGAGGTGCATATATTTTTAAATTGATGTTTGTGTTTTCTTTGGAAAAATTCCCAGAAGTGGAATTCCTTGATTATATGGTAGTTCTATTTTTAATTTTTTGAGAAATCTTCAGACTGTCTTCCATAGTGGTTGTACCAATTTACATTCCCATCAACTGTGCATGAGGGTTCACTTTTTTCCACATACTCACTGTGTGTGTTTGTGCTTTTTCACTCAGTCGTGTCCAGCTTTTTGCAACTCTTTGAACTATAGCTGCCAGGCTCCTCTGTCCATGGGACTCTCCAGGCAAGAATACTGGAGTGGGTTACCATGCCCTTCTGGGGATTTTCCTGACCCAGGAATCAAACCTATGTCTCCTGTCTCCTGCCTTGCAGGTGAAATATTTATACACTGAGCCATGAGGGAAGCCAATTTCAAGTAAATAAATGAAACGTACGCCTAAGAAAACTAGAAAAAGAACAAACAGAACCCAGAGTTAGTAGAAGGAAATAATAAAGATCAAAGTGGAAATAAGTGAAATAGAGACTAAAAAACAATTTTAAAAGATCAATGAAACTAAGAGTTGCTCTCATTGTGGTTCTTTCTTTATGTCTTTAATTGTGCAACATCTTTTCTGCTTGTCTTTAGATTGTTTTCATAGATAGTTGCTCTGTAGACATTTGTAAATTTGGTGTGTCCATAGGAGGAGATGAGTTCAGCATCTTCTTACTCCACCATCTTGGCCACCTCCTCTTTGCTGGATTGCAGTATGTTCCTCTGTCAACTGTATTTCTTGTAAATTGCAGTTGGATCTAAAGTTTTGATCAGGAAAGCCATATTTTAAGAGTTAAAGAGTGAATGCAAGTTGAGACAGTGAAAGCAGAAAAATCTGACTAGTTTTCAGAATGTTTGGCAGTGACATGAAATAATTTAATATGGAAAGTTTATATATGCTTATTGAATAAGATGGGGAAACACTCAGATTATAGAAGTTTAAGATACAGGAAAGATAGACATTTATGAAGAGAAAGCTTATAAGTTATATAGTTAGAATATATGAGCAGCTTATTGTGTATTCATTTATTCACCTGTTTCAGGCTGTGTACACTATAAACCAAAAAAGACTTAACCATGCATTCAAGGGTTTTATGTGCTAAAAGAGACAGATCACCATGTGAACTAGTAAGGGAATTAAGTGTTGATAACAATTTTGTAGTTGGTTTTGCTTGGAACAGCAGGTGGCTCAAAGGATAAAGGGGCCCAGTCTTTAATTCTAACTGGTTGACATTCTGTATAATACAGAGATGGCAACCCAGATAAAGGTTAGAGAGGAAAGGTAAATATAGGGAGGAAAGTGAAGATGAGACAGGTCATGACTTAAGGAACTGTTATTCTAAATGAATTTCTTTTTTAAAAAGAGGGAGAGAGACACAGAGAGAGAGAGAGAGAGCTGACCTCAAATTAACAATGATTCAGAAAAGGGAATGAAGTGGCTCAGTGGTGAAGAATCCACCTGCCAGTGCAGGAGACATGGGTTCAATCCCTGGTCTGGGAAGATCTCACATGCCTCAGAGAAACTAAGCCTGTGCACCATAACGATAGAGCCTGTGCTCCACAACAAGAGAAGCCACCTCAATGGGAAGCCCTTGTACTGCAACAAAGGTAACTCCCAATCACCGCAACTTGAGAAAAGCCCACGGTGCAACTAAGATCCAGGGCAGCCCAGAATAAATATTAATAAATAAATAAAATTTGTAACAAGAAAAGGGAACACAATAATGATAGAATAGTAAGTCCTAGAAGAGGGGGACTATTTCGAAACATTACCTTGGAATGCCTGATATGATACCAGGTTGGCACCTCTGTACTACTCTTATTTTTAAGAATTGGCCTGAATCTTAATTTTGTTCTGGCATCTCGGAATAGATGTTAATTAAAGAGATGGATTCCTGGAGGTGGCTATGGCCAAATGAAATAAGAGTGTATTTTCCTTTCATTTTCTAAACTTCTGAACCTTAAACATCATTTGATTCTCTCTTCCTTTACTTCACACCCTATCAATTGATGTGTTCTTTCATTTTTACCTCTAAAAGCATTGCTTTGAAACTATTTAAACTGCAAACCACAGTTGGAAATATTTCCCATACAATGCAGTACAATCTCCTTTGTATGTGTGAACATTTATGTGTTTGAAAAATACTTTATGGAGTAATATGACCCTTATTAGGGGTGATGCCCCCAGATATTCTATTTTATATATCACTTTTCAAAAATGTTAATAACAAACCATTTTTATCAGTTCAACACCCGTTAATAGATTCTGACAGTGGTTTCAAAAACACTATTCCCATATTCCTCCTTCCTCTCCTTACTGGTACTTTTTATTAGCTCTATGATCTGGACTCCTCCAAAAATCTCCTGCTCTTATTCCAAAATGTTATTGCTTTCTAAATGTACATTTCCTATTAGGTCACTTTCTTAAACACAAAAGATTCCCGAATAGAGCTAATTATGTTAGTCCTTTATAATCTTTTGAATCTGAATCTGGACTTCCCTGGTAGCTCAGATGGTAAAGAATCTGCCTGCAATGTGGGAGACCTGGGTTTGATCCCTTGGTTGGGAAGATCCCCTGGAGAAGGGAATACAGCTCACTCCAGTATTCTTGCCTGGAGAATTCCATGGACAGAGGAGCCTGGTAGGCTACATACAGCCCATGGAGTCACAAAGAGTCAGACACGACTGAGCAACTAACACTTTTTCACTTTCATAAACTGAATCCCACCGCCATTTTCAGCCTAACTTCACAATGCTTTCTTTCTTAATCACTGTGCTGTCACCAAATCAACTTATAATTTTACCCTAACAAGAACAATTATTTTTAAAAGTTCTTTAATGTTTGTTTTTAAAATTAAAAAGGCTAAGTTATGCAATTTAAGAAGTGAAACAATCCAAATATGTTTAAAAAAAAAGCGAATAACCTTCCCTCAACTCCCTTCCATTTACGCTTTCTTGATATGACCTGTCGCTGACACCTTGGGTTGCATACTTTCTTAACTTTCTCCATCCCCTTCTAAATATATATATTGTGTATTAGTTTCTGTTTTTTACTTTAAAAAATGGTATAATATGCACGTTACTCTGACTTGAAAACGCATATCCCTTCAGGTTTATAGGTATAGCTCCATCTTATTCTTTTTGGAAGTAGCATGTGATTTCCTTAATGTCTATGATATATTCATTTATTCCTCTAATGATCAAATAGATGATCAAGTAGATTCCATTTTTGCCTTTACCAAAATGATGCAACAGAAGTTCTCTTTTTTCAATAGGATATATTTTCAGATGTGGAATTGCTGGCCATAGCATCTGCAAGCTTCAGAGCTAGTTTTAATAAATAGTACCAGTTTATGTTTCCAAGATGTTGTGGCATTTTTTTTTTAAATCCCAACTTCATCATATGTGAATTTCCATTTCTTCACAACTCTGCTAGCACTGTTTGTTACACCTTGCACACCCATTTCCCCCCAATTTCTTTGGTTTGCCAGTGATGATACATTTCTTTTCATAAGTTTATTGGCCATTTGGATTCCCTTCTCAAACTACCGCACAATTGCACTCATCTCACACGCTAGTAAAGTAATGCTCACAATTCTCCAGGCCAGGCTTCAGCAATACATGAACCATGAACTTCCTGATGTTCAAGCTGGTTTTAGAAAAGGCAGAGGAACCAGAGATCAAATTGCCAACATCCGCTGGATCATGGAAAAGGCAAGAGAGTTCCAGAAAAGCATCTATTTCTGTTTTAATGACTATTCCAAAGCTTTTGACTGTGTGGATCACAATAAACTGTGGAAAATTCTGAAAGAGATGGGAATACCAGACCACCTGATCTGCCTCTTGATAAATTTGTATGCAGGTCAGGAAGCAACAGTTAGAACTGGACATGGAACAACGGACTGGTTCCAAATAGGAAAAGGAGTATGTCAAGGCTGTATATTGTCACCCTGTTTATTTAACTTATATGCAGAGTACATCATGAGAAATGCTGGACTGGAAGAAACACAAGCTGGAATCAAGATCGCTGGGAGAAATATCAATAACCTCAGATATGCAGATGACACCACCCTTATGGAACTCAAAAGCCTCTTGATGAAAGTGAAAGTGGAGTGTGAAAAAGTTGGCTTAAAGCTCAACATTCAGAAAACAAAGATCATGGCATCTGGTCCCATCACTTCATGGGAAATAGATGGGGAAACAGTGGAAACACTGTCAGACTTTATTTTTCTGGGCTCCAAAATCACTGCAGATGGTGACTGCAGCCATGAAATTAAAAGACGCTTACTCCTTGGAAGGAAAGTTATGACCAACCTAGATAGCATATTCAAAAGCAGAGACATTACTTTGCCAAAAAAGGTTCGTCTAGTCAAGGCTATGGTTTTTCCTGTGGTCATGTATAGATGTGAGAGTTGGACTGTGAAGAAGGCTGAGTGCCAAAGAATTGATGCTTTTGAACTGTGGTGTTGGAGAAGACTCTTGAGAGTCCCTTGGACTGCAAGAAGAGCCAACCAGTCCATTCTGAAGGAGATCAGCCCTGGGATTTCTTTGGAAGGAATGATGCTAAAGCTGAAACTCCAGTACTTTGGCCACCTCATGCGAAGAGTTGACTCATTGGAAAAGACTTGATGCTGGGAGGGATTGGGGGCAGGAGGAGAAGGGGATGACAGAGGATGAGATGGCTGGATGGCATCACTGACTCGATGGATATGAGTCTGAGTGAACTCCGGGAGTTGGTGATGGACAGGGAGGCTTGGCATGCTGCGATTCATGGGGTCGCAAAGAGTCAGACACAACAGAGCGACTGATCTGATCTGACTCTTTGAATGATTTTTCATTGGATTGCTTGTCGTTTTCTAATCAAATGTGGTATTTTGGTTGTTTAGAATTATTAACCCAATTTCTGTTCAACATTTTCCCAGTCTGTTATCTTCTGACTTTCGTTATATTGTCTTTTGCCATGCAATAAGTTAAAACCTTTATGTACTAATTATGCTCATCTTTTCCTTTATAGTTTTTGAGTTTCCTGTTTTGCATAGGAAAATCGTACTGAGTCAAAAGATGTACAATTGGTATCCTAGTTTTCTTTTTTAATATTTTTAATAATTTATGATTGAATTGTTAATCCATTTGGAGTTAATTTTTGTGTAGTATGCAAGCAAAATTGTACTTTTTCCCTTAGCCAGTGGCACTTGCACTGTTTATTAAGTAAACTCTACTTCTCCACTGAATTGAAATGTCACTTCTGTCATAAATTAATATCCATTTATACTTGGATTTATTTTTATAGTCTTCCCTTTCTGTTTCCCTAATTTCTGTGTTTATTCCTAAGCCAAATGCTCACTGTTTTAATTAAAGTAATCTGATAGTAACATTTATTATCTGTGAAGTCAAGTCCTGTTTTAGTCTTCAATTCAAAATTTTGAGGGATATTCTTGAACATTTTAAAATTTCATGTGAATTCTAAAGTAATTTTACCTGGGCCATTATTCCCATTCAAGATGCCTTGCTTTGAATTATTGGTTTGCTCAAAAATTTTGTTCAGGTTTCTCATAACATCTTATGGAAAGATATATTATTGTATATGTTAGCATTAAATTTTGTTTTTAATTTAGAAAATTAGGTCTTCCCATCTTTGAGCATGTTATGTTTAACTCTTGTGTTTGGTCTATAACATTTAATAATAATATATTGTTTTCATTATAAAGCTCCATATCTTTTGTGTTAAATTTGCTCTCTGTTATGTTATTTTTGTTGCTATTTTGGATGAAATTGTTTATTTCAACTGGAAATTACTCCCCCCCACCCTATTCTCACCTTGTTGTTGTTGTTCGGTTGCGAAGTCATGTCTGACTCTTTGCGACATCATGGACTGCAGCATGCCAGGCTTCCCTGTCCTTCACTGTATCCTGGAGTTTGCTCAGATTCATGTCCATTGAGTCAATGATGCTATCTAACCATCTCATCCTCTGCCACCCTCTTCTCCTTTTGCCTTCAATCTTTCCCAGCATCAGATGGAAGTCTCCTGTGTTTCCTGCATTGCAGGCGGATTCTTTACCCCCGAGCCATTGGGGAAGCCATTAGAATGAAAAGATCATGGGAGTTTCCTGGCAGAAATGTATTTCTGGGGAGGGGAGGTAGGAGAAACTTTGTTGTTTTTCCTCTCTTCCTTTAAAAAAAATGTTTTTTGGTTGCTGTTTTTGTTTCTTAATTGTTTTGGTAAAGTCTTGAGGTGAACCAGATTGGCAGGCATCCTGGTACTGAGGGTGAGGGGAACCCAGAAAAGGAATACTCTACATCTTTTTGTCTACAGAGGGGCTTGTGTATAGGAACTGGCTGCCTTCCCAGATCCCCAGGAACTAGCTGGATGCTGTGAAGTTGCCAGCATGATGTTTGATAACCAGGGCCAGTCTACATAAGACTGGATTTACATAATTCAGTTCATTTCCAAGATGATTCTGACTACAATTCTCGGACTTATTAAAATATACTTCCTCTGATCTAAACTACAGTGCCAAGAAAGACCTGCTCATTTTTCTCTTCTCAAACATGTGTGATAGGGCTTCAGCATCAGAGTGTCATAGGAGCTCTGTATTTTTGTTTGTTTCATGTGGCATTAATTAGAAGATTGGACAGTATCATCAATATCTCTGGTTCTTATCCCTATGCAGCTGGGATTGAAGCTAGGTAGAGATGATTGGTACAGTCACCCTTCCAGAAAGGTCCTTTCACCATCTCTCTCTGTATTAAATGATACATTAGCCATTATAATAGTGAATATCTTGTAAACAATTGTCTTAACAGACAACTGAATAACTATAGTTACCCTCACTAACTCATGTCCCCCTCTGTTTTCTTTTTCCTATCAATACAGCCAAGCTTTTTTATAAGAGTTGTATATATTTCCTAAATCCATTTTTTGACTTGCCAGTCCTTCCAAATGCTAAGGGATTCCAGCTATGATTACCACCAGCCTTCATATTGCCAATTCTGGGCACTTTTCATCCTTGACCATTTTGTTGTTTGACCTTGAAGACCCCTGGCAACTTGATGAAGTAGAAATTGTTCAGTCTTTGAAATGGGGCAGGACTAGGTTTGAATCACAGGTGTCTTAATTCCAGAGTGAACTTGAGCAAGATATTTTACCTTTTGGGATAGTTCAGTTTTCTTGATAAGTACAGTTTAATCATAACTTCTGGGAATATGGACACTTTGTAGAGGTTTAGCACTGTTCCTGGCATGTACTAGTTGTACAATACTATTTCTTCACTTCTTGAAGCCTTTTCACATATTCTATCTGTGCTTTTCTGATAATTCTTTGTCTGTTAAGTTACACTTCTGTCCTAGGCTTCTATGTTCTTCTCATTGCACACTTACCCTACCTAAACATTCTCTAATATTCTCGTGCTTTAACCACAACTTGTCTTTAAGAATTCTCAAAAGTATATTTCCAGCTCATGTCCTAGCCCCAAGATTTAGAACTGAAAATCTCCACCTGAATATCCCATAGGCGCCTCTAACTTAAGAGCATCCAAACTGAAAGTATTACTGTTATCTTCCCTGACAACTGTTCCTCTTGATTCCACGACCACTATCTACATTATGATCTGAAAGCAGAAGTTCATGAATCACTGGCATTACTTCCCTCATATAAATTATTCCGTTCCAATAATATATCCTCCCAGTATTTTTCAGATCTCTCCCTTTTCTCTCAAAAGCCTTTATATCTTCTTTTCTCTAGTCTAGGTCCTTATCCCTCAACTGGACTACAACTTTGATCTCTTTAGTAGTGTTTCTACCCTGTATTTGTCTCTCTTCGTTCTGTCCTTTACAAAGTCCACCATATTCTCTATCTAAAATAGATGGTAAAGTTCACTTCTTTAATGTTGTCAATGGCTTTCTGCTTGCACACTGACGAGGACACCATATACTTCTGTGTCCATCCCTTTGCAAATGCTGTTTTGTTTGCCGTTGCCAGTTTACCTGAATAACTTCCATTTGTTCTTCAGTATGTGGTTGCATGATCACTTGAAGTTAAGTCACTACTGATTTTCACAATCTACCTATTCAGTGCTCCCTAATCTTTTCCTATACCCCGCTAGAAGCCTTCACATAAATCTGTCACATCATGTGCTATGGTTGCCTATTGGATGATGAGCTTTGTGAGGGCAGGAAAGTATCTTATTCATCTGTATTCTCACCACTGGGTACAGTTTAGCCCACATGAGGGACCGTAAGATGTTTATTGACGTGAATTGAACTAATCCCTATCTGCATAATAAAATCTATGTCTAGAACCATTTCCCAAAGCCTTTACTCAATAGGATGATATAAGTAGTTTGATTCAGAATGAAAAATTGTTTCCAGTTATTTTTTGAGTCTTTATATCAGATTGTCATAAAATAGAAGGTTATAGCTCTTCCTTTATAAAGTTCCTTATTCTTGGCTTCTCATCAATATTCACTTATGTTGACATGAGCAAACAATTTCTTTCTCCATGTTCATTCTGTAGCTCTCTAACATTCTAGTTATCTTTACATCACCCTACTTTTTTTCCCTAAATTTGCCTAGGAATTGGACTGTAACCGCTGAAAGAAGACAGTCTTTCCTACTGTAATCTGATTTTGGGTCCACCATTCTGCATGTTCTGAGTCCAGCAATTGTAAACTCAAGGCTTACAAATGCTGATTGCTTTAGATTAAGTTGGTCCATACACTGTTTAAAAAGTGATTTTTAATAGTAACATTTAAAGACTAGAAACTTTCTTATGAAAAAAATATGGCTCTCTGGCTTCTCTCAAACACTCAGAAGATCTAGTAACCGTAAATCCATACTCCTGCATGACACCAATCCATTTGGTTTGAATGACAAATGATCCATTCATGAGAGCTTGCACTGCACTGAGCCCTGCCCCCTCCCCATTTTTCTTTCACGCATACTGATTCCTGAAGGCATTGCAGCTTGTCACCTACATCATTACTGTTGACCCTGGTCTTGGAGACACTGTTGATCTTAGATGAATGGGAGTTTAAGATTTTTGAGACTCAGATTCAGGAAATGGTGAAGTTAAAGAAACTGAAGAAGTGTGATGGAATAATTTGACTTAATGGAGAGAATTAGCATTACTGGAAGACAGAAACATCTTTCTAAGTGGTATCAGAGTGATTAGTACAGTTAAGCATATTTTTTACTACAAACCCAAAACAATCAGGAGTATGCTTTACAGCTATCTAAGCGGTAAAACGTCAGAGACAGATCTTCAAAGCATCAAATGGGAATTTATCCATCTGATCTTTGTTAATGTAATAAGAACTGCATTGCTCAGTGCTTTGAATATGCCTCTTAGGTGTTTCCCTATGAATATTTATGCAATCAGAAATAAACTGTACAACTAAGTGTAACCCTAACTGATATTATCCAGTTATAGAAGAGTTTCAAATTTTTCTAAATTCTACCTCAACTATTTATTAGAATGCTTAGAAGCACTATTTTGTAAGTGGAAGAAAATTAGCTGAGGAAGAATGTCTACCACATTTTGAAAAGAGACTGGATTAAATGTAAAAAATATTGGGTTTAAGGGTCAGTTCTGACTCTCCTTCTTTATCTTTAGCCTCCCTGAGCCTCCGTTTCCTCATCTGTAGAACAGGCATGTTATTTCATCCTTCTAATCTCAGGATTGCTGTGGCCTCTAATAAGATTACTCTTTGAATTAAATAAAGCATATATAAAGTTAAGGTCTTGCTGTATAATTAGTAGCTACTGTAACAGGTAACTTTTTAAAAATTTGTATTGAAGTATAGTTGATTTATAATATTATGTTAGTTTCTGCTGTACAGCAAAGTGAATGAGTTTTATATCTATGTATATGCACATACGAATATGGGCCTCCCTGGTGGCTTAGTGGTAAAGAATCTGCCTGCAATGCAGTTTGATCCCTCAGTTGGCAAGGAGAAAGAAATGGCAACCCGCTCCAGTTTTCTTGCCTGGAAATCCCGTCACAGAGGAGCCTGGCGGGATATAGTCCATGGGGTTACAAAGAGTTTGACATTACTGAAGTGACTGAGCATGCATGCATGTATGTATATATATACTCTTTTTAGAATCTTTTTTCATATAGATCATTAAAGAATATTGAGAATATTTCCCTGTGCTATACAGTAGGTCCTTATTAGTTATCTGTTTTATGTATAGCAGTGTGTATATGTAAATCCCAATCTCCCAATTTATCCCTTCTCTCCCCAACCCCCCATAAGATATTTTTGAGGATCTTTTCTTAACTTTTCTCCCTCTGTACCTACATTTCTACCAATTCCTGTCTTCTATGATGCCTAACCTTTTGAGATTGACCTTCATTCTCTTAGGGTTAGAGGGTGTTCTGTTATATTGAATCCTGGGCTCATCTGCTTGATGACTGGTCTGACTCCTCCAGAATATGTTTCTAGTTATTCATTTTAATTAAATAGTAATTCAAAATATATGTCTTTATTAGAAAATACAGGCTAACATTATGCCCAGAAAGCCATTAGCTTCATTCTTCAATTATTAACAGTAAGTTAGAAACATCTTTCAGATCGTATTTTAATATTCTATATCTGTGAGAATCTACTCATCCCAGTTTGGTACAGGAGTAGTTAAGATTTACTTAAAACTTGCTATGTCACTTAAAAATGGTGCTGTTCTGAGAACTATTCATTATCAGGTCAAAACACTGCAAACTATATGCCCTCAGACTCAAAACTTGGATTCAAGAATAAGTTGTTATTTTTCCCTCCAGGGAGCACTGACATTTCCTAAGAGATGGATTCAAAGTTGATTTTGCCTTTCACCTTTTTAAGACACAAAAGTACTGGCTAAAGAATAATACTAGTAGAGACAGATAGATACTGGTGTTTTCACAGCTTCTTTTGTTCATTTATTGTTTCAGGAGATACTTATCATGTAAATATAGGACTGCAAGAAGATCTTGAAAAGGTAAAAGCAGAATTTATTTTGCTGCTTTTGTGGAAGCCTGTTTTTCAGGAGAGGAGGTAGAATTATCTACCAGACAGCAGGGTGAAAAATCTCCCAATCCAGATAATTGTGGGAACAAAGGAAATTCCAGGAAGGAAGCCCTACCTGGCCTCAGTTAGTCAGAGAAGGCAACCCAGGGTAGACCCCGCCTGAGGCAGGTCCTAAGGATGAAAAATCCCACTGTGAATGAACAGTGGGACCTGCTAAGGGATAAGTTAGCCCCACTGAATCTTACAGTGCATAGAAAAGAAGAAATCTGTATGGAAAAGTTAAGCTCTTCAAATACACTTTCCTAAAAATGTTCAATATGGAACAGACACACCAACTTAAAATATATGCAGGCTGATAATGAAAACTTGAAAACAACCAATTACCTTACTAGATAGTGTATCATCAGAGGTCTAAACTTGTCTCTTAGTGAGGTTGGGAAGTTCGATGCCCTCCTAAAGATCTAGAGGAGATTATGAAGTGGAAAATACTTAAATTGTAGTTACTATCTCTGAGATACAGGGACTTTTATAAAGTGAATACGCATGGTAGCAAATGGTCTGTGCACTAAGTCACTTCAGTCGTGTCTGATTCTTTGTGACCCTGTGACTGTAGCCTGTCAGTCTCCTCTGTCCATGGGATGCTCCAGGCAAGAATGCTGGACTGGGTCGCCACTTCCTTCTCCAGGGGATCTGCCTGACCCAGAGATCAAACCCCAGTCTTCTGCATTACAGGCAAATTCTTTACCATCTGAGCACCTGGGAAGCCCAACAAATGGTCTAGTAATGTTTTTAGGATGGAGAGGTCATGGTTTTGTTCTTAACTTGGAAATATTTATAAATATAGAAAATTAGAAATAATAATATAATTAATACCTGTGTACATCTACCCAGATGGCTAAAATGAAATATTTTTGTCTTGTCTTGTTCAAATGTCATTACTCTTTTTTAAGATACGACACATTAAAGAAGGCAATGAATGCTCTGGTTCATTTTCTTCATTTTCTATCTCCTTCCTTTCTTCCCAGAGGTGATTACTATTCTGAATTTGGTGTTCATCATTCCCACTCATGTCCTTATAGGTTTACTGCAAATGTGTATCTATAGGCAATTTTTGTTATTGCCAGTTTTAAAACTTAAAAAAAAAAAGTAGTCTATTATCATCCTTAAACTTGATTTACTGTTTTAAGTGTATGTGTGTGTTAGTCATTCAGTTGTGTCTGATTCTTTGTGACCCCATAGACTGTAGCCCCACTAGGCTTCTCTGTCCAAGGGATTCTCTGGGCAAGTATACTAGAATGGGTAGCCATTCCATACTCCAAGGGATCTTCCCAACCCATGGATCAAACCCAGGTCTCCCACACTGCAGGCAGAGTCTGTATCATCTGAGCCACCAGGTAAGCAGGAACACATATTTTTTAAGAATTTCACTATATGAAACAATGTTGTAATAGATATTTTGGTGTATTTTTCTTAGTGCTCATTCATGTATAGGAGTTTCTCTAGGAAATATACCTAGAAATGAAATTTCTAGTTGTGAGGATATTTTTTTCTTTTGCAAAATTGATATACTTTTCCAGAGATCAAATTGCCAACATCCATTGGATCATCAAAAAAGCAAGAGTTCCAGAAAAACATCTTCTACTGCTTTATTGACTATGCCAAAGCCTTTGACTGTGTGGATCACAACAAACTGTGGAAAATTCTTCAAGAGATGGGAATACCAGACCACCTGACCTGCCTCCTGAGAAATCTGTATGCAGGTCAAGAAGCAACAGTTAGATCTGGACGTGGAACAACAGACTGGTTCCAAATAGGGAAAGGAGTACATCAAAGCTGTATAGTCACCCTGCTTATTTAACTTACATGCCGAGTATTTAACTTATATGCTTATTTAACTTATATGCCTGAGTATTTAACTTATATGCCGAGTATCATGAGAAATGCCAGGCTGGATAAAGCACAAGCTGGAATCAAGATTGCCAAGAGAAATATCAATAACCTCAGATATGTAGATGACCCCACCCTTATGGCAGAAAGCGAAGAAGAACTAAAGAACCTCTTGATGAAAAAAAGTTGGCTTAAAACTCAGCATTCAGAAAACTAAGATCATGGCATCAAGTCCCATCACTTCATGGCAAATAGAGGGGGAAACAATGGGGAACAGTGACAGACTTTATTTTGGGGGGCTTCAAAATCACTGCAGATGGTGACTGCAGCCATGAAATTAAAAGACGCTGCTCCTTGGAAGAAAAGCTGTGACCAACCTAGACAGCATATTAAAAAGCAGAGACATTACTTTACCAACAAAGGTCTGTCTAGTCAAAGCTATGGTTTTTTCAGTAATCATGTATGGATGTGAGAGCTGGACCATAAAGAAAGCTGAGCACCGAAGAATTGATGCTTTTGAACTGTGGTATTGGAGAAGACTGTTGAGAGTCCCTTGGACTGCAAGGAGATGTAACCAGTCCATCCTAAAGGAGATCAGTCCTGAATGAAGGTTCATTGAAAGGACTGATGTTGAAGCTGAAGCTCCAATACTTTGGCTGCCTGATGCGAAGAACTGACTCATTGGAAAAGACCCTGATGGTGGGAAAGATTGAAGGTGGGAGGAAAAGGGGATGACAGAGGATGTGATGGTTGGATGGCATCACTGACTCTATGAACATGAATTTGAGCAAGGTTTGGGAGTTGGTGATGGACAGGGAAGCCTGGCATGCTGCAGTCCATGGGGTTGCAAAGAGTCGGACACAACTGAGTGACTGAACTGAACTGAACTCCTAAAAGTAGTGGATAAGAATTCCTGTTGCTTCAATGTCACCAACATTTAGAGTTGTCAAAATTTTTAATTATAGTTGAGCTGAGAATAAAATGTTATGTCATTTTAATTTGCATTTTCTTAAATGATATAATATTTTAAAATTGGTATTAAAAAAGGTAATCTTAAACAGTAGGAGCTCAGCTTGGTGCTCTGTAACAACCTAGAAGGATGGAATGGGGGGGGGATGGGATGAGGTGGGGGGTGGGTGGGAGGTTCAAGAGGGAGGGGATATAAGAGTACTTATGGCTGCTTCACATTGTTGTATGGCAGAAACCAACACATTATAAAGCAATTATTCTCCAATTATATATATATTTTTTAATGGTAATCTTAGAAAACAGTGTAACTATGAATATCATACGGAGAAGGCAATAGCACCCCACTCCAGTACTCTTGCCTGGAAAATCCCATGGACGGAGGAGCCTGGTGGGCTGCAGTCCATGGGGTCGCTAAGAGTCGGACACGAATGAGCGACTTCACTTTCACTTTTCACTTTCATGCACTGGAGAAGGAAATGGCAACCCACTCCAGTGTTCTTGCCTGGAGAATCCCAGGGACAGGGGAGCCTGGTAGGCTGCCGTCTGTGGGGTTGCACAGAGTCGGACACGACTGAAGTGACTTAGCAGCAGCAGCATGAATATCATATGGACTTCCCTATAGCTCAGATGGTAAAGAATCTTCCTATAATGCAGGAGTCCCGGGTTCAATCCCTGGGTCAGGAAGATCCCCTGGATCTTCCACTCCAGTATTCTTGCCTGGAGAATCCCATGGAGAGAGGAGCCTGGCAGGCTACAGTCCATGGGGTCACAAAGAGTTGGACACGACTAAGTGACTAACACGCACACGGATATCATATATTCATTTAACTGACCAATGGGGAAAAAAGTTCCTTAAGCCAAGGTGCACCTCCCCGCAAAATTAGGACATTAGAAATTCTTTTTTTCATTTATTTTTTTGACTGCGCTGAGTCTTTGTTGCTGTGCTTGGGCTTTCTCTGGTTGTGGCGTGTGGGCTTCTTGCTGAGGGGGCTTCTCGTGAAGCACAGGCTCTAAGCATGGGCTTCAGTGGCTGTGGTGCGCAGGCTTTGTTGCTCCACAGCACGTGGGATCCTCCCAAACCAGGATCAATACCATGTCCCCTGCATTGGCAGGCAGGTTTTTAACCACTGGACTGCCAGGAAAGCCCCTCAAATTTTTTAAAATTATGATTTCTTATTCATATTGGTCTGACATGCCACATCCATTTTGTTCTGCCATTCTTGTAAAATGTGGACTGATGCAAATTTTATACTGCTGTGATCCTAAAACTTAAGTTATTCCTTCATTATAGAATTTTCTTAAGAGCCTAGAAATGTACATGCTTTCTATGAGCTGTTGGTTTATTCTACACTGTGACCTAGCACAGAGATTGAAGCACAGAATTGCTGAATTAGATAGTGTGAGCCACTCAGTCATAGAATCCTCTGAGGTGAACTTGTGGCTACATTGTCTTGTCTATATCTAGTTTGACTGTCTGTGCTATGTAGATTCCTTAGTTTATCACCATCTCTGCTTTATTTTGGGTAGTAATTTAAGAAACAAGCGTATATATCCTTTATTAGTCAATGAGAAAATGCCAGGCCCTTTAAAACGTAAACATGGCTTATCTGTTTCCTATTAAAGCATACCTTTTAAGGAGACAAATTGCAACTTTAAAAAATTAGAAGGAAATCTTTGTAGTATAAAATAATATTGTGTGCTGAAATACATGTGCAGTGAATATAAAATTAAATTTAATATACTTAACTATTTAAGGTGGATACTTTACCTCTAATATAACTTTAACCATTTGGCCAACAGTTGGGATACTTGATCATTTTAATTTAATTTCTGTCTGTGAAGGTAGGAAACCTTGAGATATTTTTTATGTCACAAATTTGTGTATATTTTAGCAACTTGTCATGCAAAGTAACATGATATTCTACACAGTAATTCGTTACCACTGTGTAAGTACTTGTTCAATTCAGTATAATATAATTTTAATTACGAAAATAAAGCTTTTATCTGCTTTCATCTGGTTTTGATTTCTTCACTTTTATTATAAGATCCCTTCATAAATATTATGTAATTCATCTGCGGTTCTACTAAAATGTCTAGTTTTACTCTAACAAATGGGAGATCAGACGGTAGCCTTAACATATGCGTTCTGTTTCTTCTCATCTTGTATGTCATTAGGAAAAATAAGGATGGTTATGATGTATAATGAAAATGCAGATTCATAACATGATTAGCTTGATGTAAAACAAATTTTAAAGTGCCCCAGGCTTTAAAGACATTACTCTGGATCTGTGCCCATGTTGTGTATACAAAGTGCTTTTTATATTACAAGAGCCTAGAATCAACCTGTTAACGAAAATACCAGTAAATCCCAAATGACACACAGAGGGAGGACAATTATAAACGGTGTCTGCTCACCAGAGTGCATGTGATGGCAGGGGGGAGTGGGGGGAAAGGGGGCAGTACATGTGTGTGTTTAGGTATGCGTGAGCTTGTACATGGGAGGAAGTGTTTGAGGCGGAGAGTATGTTGAAGTATCGTTAGACTCCTCTAAGAGAAACGGAAGGGAGGAAATCTTCAAAGCAATTTTAGAAGCAAAGCACTAAGGCATGTTTACAGGATTGGCACTCGCATCTATAGAACTCTGGCTTTAAAGATAATACCATAGGATATATTTTTAAAAAGATGGTTACCTTAGCCTTGGTAAAAGTAAATTCTAACTTTTCACTGTCTTAAAAAAACCCCAAAACTTTACCAAACCACTTGTTTCTAAGTCATTTGTGTATACAAAGTGCTTGTGTGTGCCTTGTCCCAGGTTTCAACCTAGCCCCTGATTATAGTCCATTCTTTGCTCTTTCTTCCAGTTTCCCAACCTTCTCATGGACCCAGTTTCCAGATGAGTGGAAAGAAGTTAAGGGCAGTTTTACGTCATTGTTGGCATGGAGAAGACTTGAGCTTGCCTGTTAGACTAGGTACAAAGTGAAATTAGGAAAGTGCTAAGAAATGCAGAGACAGGAAGTGCTAAAGGCTCTCTCCTGTTTTTGATCTCATTGAAACTTACTTGGAAGTCTGTTGTTCAGTCACTCAGTCATGTCCGACTCTTTGTGGCTATTATGGACCTAATTTGCTTGTTTTTAATTAGTATCTAACTGGAGATTCCATGGACATTTCAAATGATGGGAACAATATCAGTAAAGGCGTGCACCTTGAGGAGAAGTGTGTATGACAGGCTAGGGCTAGAGCAGAAAAGGCAAGCGAGTCATCCTGGCACCACATTGGAAAGGTGGGCAGTGTCTAGATTATGCAGAGCCTTGCAAGCTGTTCTATGGGTTCAGTTTTAATCTCTGATAATGGAGTAATGTCAGCTGTTAAAGGATCTTAAGTGCTTCAGTGAAATCATCAGAATCCCAGTGTCTGAAGTTGATGCCAGATGCAGTGTGGATGGAAGAGAATGCTGGAGCACTGGGACTAGCTGGGACGCTGCCTAATCCGGGCAGTAGAAACAGGATGGGAGTCAAGGAGACTGAGGACAGGATACGGGGAGGTGGCATCGGCTGGTCTTGGCATTGGATTTGGATATGGAGAAGGAAGAGTCTAAGAAAACCTTAACATGTCCAGCTTGGGTTACTGGTTGTGTCCCCAAGTGGAAGAGAGAAATAGAGAAGCAGGTTTGGGGCTAAGAATGTGAGTTTCCTTTGGTACAGATTGTAATCCGAATGTTTATGGGAAAGCTAGCTAGTGACAGTGTGGGGTGGGAGGTAAGATTATGAGGGAAGTATGGCCAGGGAGATGCCGCACTGAACACTGATAGGTGGTGTGTGTGTGCTAAATTGCTTCAGTCATGTCTGACTCTGTGATGCACAGACCCTCATGGGTCGGTAGCCCACCAGGCTCCTCTGTCCGTGGGATTCTCCAGGCAAGAAGACTGGAGTGGGTTGCCATGCCCTCCTCCAGGAGATCTTCCCGACCCAGTGATATAACCCCTGTCTACCTGCATTGGTGGGTGGGTTCTTTACCAGTAGCACCACCTGGGAAGCCCTGATAAGACGATAGGGACTGAATATTTCAGGTACAGGCAACAACAGAAAGGCAGGAACCCGTGGGTCAGGTTTAGGAACTATTCGTGTCTCAGAATGACCACAAAGAAACAAGGATAAGCAGCAGGATAGGACTTCAGCTTGAGAAAGGAGGCTTCCTTCCAGATTGCCCAGGGCCCCTGTGATAGACTGATGAATTTGAACTTCACCTTCAAATCTATGAAGGATAATTTCGATCAGAGAGGGGATGAGATTTATATTTTATAGAGTGTGGCAATGCAGGTCCTATGTTGTGGGTAGAATGGTGTTTGGCGCTTGGAAGGTATTTGGCTCTTAAAAGATGTCATTTGTTAGGGCTGCACTGTGACAGTTTATGCAGGACTCAGACGCGAAGTGAAAATTAATTATATTTTCCACTGCTGATGGTATCCTCCTTCCAGGACACAGTAACAAAACGAAAACTAATGGCAATAATGATAACAACGACGGAAGTCTTTAAACATCTCTATTTGTATTTCAAAGTAATAATCTCTTAGGTAAACAGGTGGTCCTTTCAGGATGTAATCCTGATATTTCTGGATGCCCTGGAACTCCTTTGCTCACCCTTCTTCCTGGGTGATCTAAGTGCCCTGAGGGACTCATTCATGTACCATCCTGACCTTGGGGATGGCCTGGGGGTAGGTGTAGCTGTTTCACCTCTGGTATACATGCTGTGCCGGGTGTTGTCTATGGCTCACATGGATGTGTCCTCACCTTCTTGGGTTGCTGTGCACCTAGCCTGGTAGCTGGCACATGTTTGGCTGGTCCTGTCTGATCCAGTCCAGTACCATGCTTGTCCTTATTCTTCAAGTCCTTGGTCTCTACAGTGCTCTCCAGGCTCAAGCGACCACTTGTGTCTTCTTCATTTTCACAAAAGGCCCTTACCTAGTTGATCAAGTTTCTTGACACTTTTGTGTCCCCACTGAAGACCCAGGAATTCTTGGCTGCCTTCTCTCTTCCATACTGGGATGAGTTTTCATGCTTGAAGAAGACTTTTATATATAGAAAGGAATTCACATATTCACTTCTGTTTTCTTAAGTAGTTGTTTAGGCCAAAGCTTAAAAAATCAATTTATAGAACTTCTTTTACCTTTAAATCTGGTTATTTTTCCCAAGTAAAAAAAAATACTTTCACTTATTTGTTTAATCAATTGAATCTTATTTAAACATTAACTCCATTCAGTTAATGAAATTCCTTTAGTCATTTTAAATTATGATTATAAGTCTGTGATTTCAAGATATAGTAAAGGTTTTCAATATCTCTAAAAAATTGATGAAGCATATGCAGAACAAACCAATGATTATAAAATGCATTACTTCATTGGTCCTCAAACTTTAAATGTTAACAGTAAAAGTCTCTGATTTCTTCATTCACATCTTCACATTTTACATTTTTATTATAAAATATAACCCATATATATTTCCTTACTAAATATATTTCTGTATATTCCTGGAGTTATATGATCTTACCAAATCCCAAGAGAATACCAGGTAAGGTTACTAGTTCTTAATTATTGACCATTCAATGATTTATATACACATACATATATATATATATTCTTTTTTACATATATATTTTTTCAGATTCTTTTCCATTATAAATTATTATAAGAGATTAAACACAGTTCCCTGTACTATATAACCCCCCTCCAGTATTTTTGCCTGGAAAATTCCATGGACAGAGGAGCCTGGCGGACTACAGTCCATAGGGCCACGAAGAGTTGGACACGACTGAGGGACTGAGCACTATTCAGTAGATCCTTATTGTTTGTCCATTTTATATATAATTTGTGTCTGTTAATCCTGAACTCCTGATTTATCCCTTCCTTCCATCTTCCCCTTTGGGAACCACGTTTGTTTTCTATGTCTGTTTTTGTTTTCTAACAGGTTAATTTGTGTCATTTTTTTAGATTTCACATATAAGAGACAGCATATAATTGTCTTTCTCTGTGTAACCTATTGCACTTAGTATGATCACCTCTAGGTCCATCTATGTTACTGCAAATGGCATTATTTCATTCTTTTTATGACTAAGACCATTTAATGATTTTGGTTAAGGGAACGACCTCGTTCCACGTTCTAAAGGGATTCAAACCTCATGTCCAGAACCTTGGTGAGATGGTTGGTAGACCAAGATTCCTCTTCTACCACATGGCTGGCTTGGGATTTTTACATGATGACTAGATTCAAAGAGTAACCATTCTCAGAGGATAAGCTCCAAGGTGCAAGCTGAATTCAAGACTCTGCTTGCATTGTCCTTGTTAGTGCCCCATTTGCCAAGCCCAGAATTAGTTTTTTTTTGGAGATATGTGTTGAATTAGGGGGTGCTTCCCAGCTGGCATTGGTGGTAAAGAACCCGCCTGCCAATGCAGGAGATGCAGGAGATGCGGGTTCGATCCCTGGGTTGGGAAGATCCCCTGGAGGAAGGCATGGCAACCCACTCCAGTACTCTTGCCTAGAGAATCCCATGGACAGAAGACCCTAGCGGGCTGCAGTCCATAAGTTTCCAAAGAGTTGGTCATGACTGAAGCGACTTAGCATGCACGTTGAATAGGGGTATAAAATTAATAGGCTACCATGATGACAGAAGCCAGCAGTGGATAAGAGATAGACTAAGTAGAAAAGAGGGATAAAGACACTAGTATCAGGCTGGTGAGTATGGGGACACATAAATACACACACAGACACAGGAGTGAGCCTAGGGTATGGGTGCCGGAAAAGAGGCTGCTGAGGAGTGGGGAGGGGGAGAAGATTTGTAGGCTAGCTCAACTAGATAGTCATGAAAAAACTTTCAGTTAACTTTCAACTATTTAGATTCTAATTATTCATGCTCTTTGTGTTTAGATCATGTTATTGTGTGAGCAAGAAAGCAGAAAGAAGAAATGAATGGAGATGAAAGTCAAATCAGTGGTGTTTACTGTTTGTGCGGGGAGACTGGAGTCATCCTTAATTTCTCAAACCCACATCCATTCTACAAGTTCTGTTGGCTCTAGTTCCAAAATATGCCCTGAATCTGCCTATATCTCACCTCCTGATAAAACCCTGGTCTAGATTACCACCACTTCTCACCTGGACTATGGCAACAGCACCCTCATATGCCTCCCTGCCTCTGTCTCTCTCTCTTGTCCAGCGTGGCCTTTCTTACATAAAAATCAGATCATGCCACTTTTCTGCTCAAAAACAAAATAGATGCAAGCAAACCAAAAACAAAAACAAAAACAAAAAACTCCTCTAGTAGCTTTCTATCATACCTAGAATAAAATCCCAACTCCTTACCTACCTTACAATGCCCCGTGTTCCATAGCAGCTCTCCTCCTGTTCTTTCCTTCATGTTCTCTGCCCTCCAGTTATTTTTCTCTTTTTGTATGCCAAGCTGTTTGCTTTGAACTTGCTGTTTCTTGCTGGGCCATATTTCTCTCCCCTCCCCACCTACCCCCAGACTGTACATATCTATCACATTTTCATCATTTGTGTCTTAACTCAAGTGACTCCTCCTCAAAGAGGCTTTTCTTGACTGGCTAACATAGCACCCACCACTTCCCCCATGTCCTTCTTTAGTAAATTTTACCTGAACTTTTTTCTGCTTGTCAATAACCAATATGCACTCATGCACACATGCATGCATGCACACACACACACAGGGGCAGGAAAATATCTATGTTTTGCAACATTTTTTAATCAAAATTATATGTGTGTGCATGTTCAGTTGCTAAGTCATATCCAACTCTTCGCAATCCCATGGACTGTAGCCCACCAGGCTCCTCTGTCCATGGGATTTCCCAGGCAAGAATACTGGAGTGCATTGCCATTGCCTTCTCTAGCGGATCTTACCAATCCATGAGGATCAAACTCACGTTTCCTAGCTATCCTCCTAGAAATTCTCTTTATCATCAATACCAGGGACCAGAGACTTCTCGCTCCTATTTCACTTACTTATTTCATAAAGAACTTTGCTCCCAAATTTCAGTGCAACATACCCTCTATTAGCTTCCTGAGAAAGAATATTTGGAAAAGAAAGTTTTGAGACTTGACATATCAGCAAATATTCTTAACTTAAATGTTTTCAATTTTCCTATGATATAAAATTTGTTAGGATATAAAAGTCTAGGTTCAGAGTTACTTTTCCTTAAGGGATTTGAAATATTTCTCTATTACCTTCTAGAAATACATGTTCCAATTAAGAAATGTGAATTCATGACCCATGCTTTGCATTTGATCTGTTTTTTCTCTCTAGAAGATTTTAGGGGATACCCTCTTTCCTAGTGTTTTGAAAGTTTTCAATAATTTCTGTTGGTGTGTGTTTTTCCCAGTTGTTTTGTTTGGTATACATTGAACTCTGAAAATTGATGTCCCTGGGAATATTTTAGAATTATTTATTTAAATTTTACCCTTGGATGTTGGACCACTAGGTCTTCTTACAGCTCCACATTTTATTATGTTTTCTGTTCTCTCCTATTTTCTGTCTTGTACTGTATTCTCTGGGAAACTTTCTTAATTTTATTTTCAAACATCATTGAATTACACACTTCTGTTATCCTACATTTTATTTCTAAAGGCTCTTTTCATTGTAGGATGTTCCTTTTTTAAAAAAAAATCATTATTATTATTTTCATATTTTGTTTTATGGTAGCAGTATCTTATTTCTCAGAGGAATTTCAGTTTAGTGAGAGTTTGTTTTTGTTTTGCTTGCTTTTGCCTCATCTCTCTCGTGCTTTCCTGTTCATTTGGTTTCTACATTTCTTGGTAGAGGCTTTCATCAGACACAGATAATCCAAAGTGATAGTGTAAGTTGGGTTGCTCTTCACTGGGCTTCCCTGATAGCTGAGTAGGGATAGGCCACCCACTCCAGTGTTCTTGGGCTTCCCTTGTGGCTCAGCTGGTAAGGAATCTGCCCGCTATGCGGGAGACCTGGGTTCGATCCCTGGGTTGGGAAGATCCCCTGAAGAAGGAAAAGGCTACCCACTCCAGTATTCTGGCCTGGAGAATTCCATGGACTGTGTAGTCCGTGGGGTCGCAAAGACTTGGACACGACCGAGAGACTTGCACTTCCACTTAGTGTTTAGGCACAGCCAGCACGGATTCAGCTTTCTCAGATCTGCTACGTCAGTTAGCAGTCAATAGTGTTCTGCCTGTTTTTTCGCTCATGACATTTGTTACTGTCTTCTTACTACCTGCTCTCTTTGTTCTTTGGGATTTATGCTTTAAAAAAAAATCTATTTGCTGTTGCTCTAGTGGGGTTCATAGAGAAAGGCAAAAAAATAAATGCTTATGTTCATTTGGTCACCTTTTAATTTATTTAGTCTCTTTTAGGCATCCATGATAAGTGGGAATTATGTTTGTCTTGTTTACTTGCTTCATTTCCCAGTGCCCACAGTTCCTGGCATATACTAAATGCATGAAAAATATTTGCTGAATGGCTGACTGGCTTACTAACTAGCTTCATTAATTAGACTTCTAAATAACCTAAAAGCTGAAAATCTTTTAAATGACAGCATTATGGATACATCTACAATGAGGTATCTCTGAAAAGCAGAAGATACAGGCTTAAAGATGTGTATCTTTAAACTTTTTAAAAATTATTTTTATGTCTTTCTTGGTTAAGATATCTTTTGGGAAAAAAAATGTTTTTCTTCATTTTCTGGCCATGTCTTGAGGTATTTGGGATCTTAGTTCCCCCAACCAGGCACCAAACTCGTGCCCCCTTGCAGTGGAAGCTCAGAGTTGTAACCACTGGGCTGTAGGGAAGTCTGGTTAAGAAATTAAAAGGGAAATATAAACTGATGTTAGAGTAACAGAGCATTTCAGGAGGAATATAATGGGTGTAACTTAAATCAATGTATGATAGCTTTTGAAAAACTGAACCTGAACTTTTTATGCCATTTTCCTGTCCCACATAAACATATACACCAGGTGAATACAGTGATTTCAGGTCTCTTCTAATTTTCTAGTTTCTTTCAGTTCAGTTCAGTCGCTCAGTCATGTCTGACTCTTTGCGACCCCATGAATCTCAGCACGCCAGGTCTCCCTGTCTATCACCAACTCCCGGAGTTCACTCAGACTCATACAGTTTGGTTATTCCACAATATTAGGATGGCAAATTTCTAGCACATTTTCCATGACTGAATTTTGTTCCACAAAATATTTTAAGTATGTTTTAAACAGGAGAATGAAATTAACTCCCTTAAGATGATAATCCCCACCCAGTCCAACTTTAAAGTTGCCAGTGAGGGCAAATATAACAACATGTAAGGAAAATAAAGGGGCTCTCCGGAGAAGGCAATGGCACCCCACTCTGGTACTCTTGCCTGGAAAATCCCATGGATGGAGGAGCCTGGTAGGCTGCAGTCCATGGGGTTGCTAAGAGTCAGACACGACTGAGCAACTTTACTTTCACTTTCATACATTGGAGAAGGGAATGGCAACCCACTCCAGTGTTCTTGTCTGGAGAATACCAGGGACGGGGGAATCTGGTGGGCTGCCGTCTATGGGGTCGCACCAAGTCGGACACGACTTAGCAGCAGCTGGTGACTGGGTGGCAAAGAATCTGGTTGCCAATGCAGGAGACGTGGGTCCAATCCTTGGATTAGGAAGATCCCCTGGAGAAGGAAATGATAACCCACTCCAATATTCTTGCCTGGGAAATCCATGCATGGATAGAGAAGCCTGGTGGGCTACAGTCCATGGGCTCGCAAAGAGTTGGACACAACTTAGTGACTAAAGAACAATAACAAGGAAAATAGAGGAAAACATAGAAGCTAGGGAAATTATTTTTCTCTCACAAACCCCCAGCCATAATCTCTCAAGTAGTCAAGTATGCCTGTATTAATTAGAGTAACAGTTTCTGAGTACAGATTATGTGTACCAAGCTGTGCTAAAACTGGAAACAACCATGCCCTGTCCTTCTATACTTGTTTAATTAAACTGATTTGAAATTCAGTTTTTAAAAGTAATTTAATTATTTTGAAATTTTATTTATTTTTTGGCTGTGGGGTGTGTGTGTGGGGGGGGGGGGGGGGGGGGCTCAGTTGTGTCTGACTCTTTGAGACCTTGTGGACTGTAGCTGCCAGCTTCCTCTGTCCATGGAATTTTCAGGCAAGAATACCGGAGGGGGTTGCCATTTCCTTCTCCAGGGGATCTTCTCAACTCAGGGATCAAACCCACATCTCCTGTGTTTCCTGCCTTGGCAGGCAGATTCTTTACCAGTGAGTAACCTGGAAAGTTTTTAGTTCCTTGACCAGGGATCAAACCCATGTCCTCTGCATTGGAAGCAAGAAGTCTTAACCACTGGACAACAAGGGAAGTCCCTAAAATTTAGTCTTCTATTTCTATTTTACTATCCATGAGAGTTTTTCCATAGCTATAAACACTTTTATCCCCATGCCATTTTGGAAAGGTGTGAAACCTTTCTGCATCATTTTTTTTGTTTAGCCTATTTACAGATTATAAATGGAGAGTATGCATAATACAAAGGGCACAGGAAAAAAAAAAAAAAAAACCTGTGCTACAGCTAGAATTAAAACTTGAATCTGTTGTGTATTTGTTTCAGTCTAGGAAATGGCAACCCACTCCAGTGTTCTTGCCTGGAGAATCCCAGGGATGGGGGAGCCTGGTGGGCTGCCGTCTGTGGGGTCGCACAGAGTCGGACACGACTGAAGCGATTTAGCAGCAGCAGCAATGAGTGGTACCCTCTTGACTGTAGACAGATTTTAATAATTCTACACATTTAAGGAAAAAAGCATTTAAACCTTGAGCAGTAATAGACATAAAATCCAAAAAGAAAGATAGGGGAAGGAAATCAAGGTTATCATATGTTCCTTCCCAAAGGTCTTCAAGTGAAATATCTCATTTAAAACATCTATTTTCAAATCCAGATCATTCATTGGTTAGTAATAGGTATGATTTTGGCAAACTGTAAATAGAAAGCTTAGAGATGTAGATTCCTTCTTTTACAGAGTCTTCAGCAATTAATCATCAGTCGGTTCAGTCATGTCCGACTCTTTTCGACCCCATGGATTACAGCACACCAGGCCTCCCTGTCCATAACTAACTCCCAGAGCTTACTCAAACTCATGTTCATTGAGTCCATGATGCCATCCATTTCATCCTCTGTCGTCCCCTTCTTCTCCTGCCTTCAGTCTTTCCCAGCATCAGGGTCTTTTCCAATGAGTCAGTTCTTCACATTAGGTGACCAAAGAATTGGAGTTTCAGCTTCAGCATTAGTCCTTCCAATGAACATTCAGGACTGATTTCCTTTAGGATTGACTGGTTGGATCTCCTTTCAGTCCAAGGGACTCTCAAGAGTCTTCTCCAACACCACAGTTCAAAAACATCAATTCTTCAGTGCTCAGCTTCCTTTATAGTCCAACTCTCACATCCATACGTGACTACTAGAAAAACCATAGCTTTGACTAGACAGACCTTTGTTGGCCAAGTAATGTCTCTGCTTTTTAATATGCTATCTAGGTTGGCCATAGCTTTTCTTCCAAGGAGCATCTTTTAATTTCATGGCTGCAGTCACCATCTACAGTGATTTTGGAGCCCCCCAAAGTAAAGTCTCTCACTGTTTCCATTATTTCCCCATCTATTTGCCATGAAGTGATGGGACCAGATGTCATGATCTTAGTTTTCTGAATGTAATCCAAGTCTATGCCCCAACCAGTAATGCTGAAGAAGCTGAGGTTGAAGGGTTCTATGAAGACCTACAAAGCCTTCTAGAACTAACACCCAAAAAAGATATCCTTTTCATTATAGTGGACTGGAATACAAAAGTAGGAAGTCAAGAGATACCTGGAATAACAGGCAAATTCGGCATTGGAGTACAATTAATCATGAATTAATGTATTTGTTTTTCTGTATTTTTCTGGGCTCCAAAATCACTGCAGATGGTGATTGCAGCTATGAAATTAAAAGACGCTTACTCCTTGGAAGGAAAGTTATGACCAACCTAGACAGCATATTAAAAAGCAGAGACATTACTTTGTCAACAAAGGTCCGTCTAGTCAAGGCTATAGTTTTTCCAATGGTTATGTATGGATGTGAGAGTTGGACTATGAAGAAAGCTGAGCGCCAAAGAATTGATGATTTTGAACTGTGGTGCTGGAGAAGACCCTTGAGAGTCCCTTGGACTGCAAGGAGATCCAACCAGTCCATCCTAAAGGAGATCAGCCCTGGGTGTTCATTGGAAGGACTGATGTTGAAGCTGAAACTCCAATACTTTGGCCACCTAATGCGAAGAGCTGACTCATTTGAAAAGATCCTGATGCTGGGAAAGATTGAAAGCAGGAGGAGAAGGGGATGACAGAGGATGAGATGGTTGGATAGCATCACCAACTCGATGGACATGGGTTTGGATGGACTCCGGGAGTTGGTGATGGACAGGGGGGCCTGGCATGCTGTGGTTCATGGGGTCACAAAGAGTGGGACACGACTGAGTGACTGCACTGAACCAAACCGAATGTATTTGTGGAGAGATAAGTCATTCTTTTTTTTAATTTTTAAGTTGATCAAATGCCATGCCTCCCAAAAGAGATGAGCATACAAGTAACTGTACTGTAAATTTAAAACATATGAAATTTGCACATCTAAAAATGGTATCCTTTTTTCTTCTTTAGAATGTCAAAGTCATGGACCCTCATTCTTTTCAAAAGGCCTAAGGTAGAGCTGACTTTCTAATTATTGTCTCGAATAACTTCTTTCTTGTTTTCCGCTTTGTGTCCTGGTCCTCCTGCACCTCCTCCGTAGCCCTCTCCAGCCATGTGGCGTTGGTGGGGATGAGCAGTCCTCTCAGGCAAGGACAGGAAGAAAAGTGAACAGTTCTCCCAGGAGGCCAGAGCTAATGGGGGTTTTGCGGATCTTTCAGCAGGGGCTGTCGATGCTAACCACGCGGTTGAGAGCTCCTCTACTGGCTCTCTGACCTCTTGGTTAACTATTTGTTTTTCCTTGTATTGATTAAAAAAACAAGACACTAGCCTGTAACTCCCTATCAATTGGGGCATTGTTTTTTACGAATCATACACATTTAAAATATATGATTTCAGGAAAAAACCCTGACTCTGGATTTGGTTTTACTTTGTAATTCAGGTAAACCAAATCATTGGTGATATTAAAACGAAGCCCTGAGAGGAGCGGCCGAGGTTTCCAGACTTCTGTTTTTTAAAAGAATATGAACTACACATGTAAAGAATCACTCTAATAGTCCCAACATTAGGCCATCTGAAATAAGAATTCTTATTCATTATGAGCATCTAAAGACTAAAATACTTGAAGCTTTATTATACCTTTTGGCCACAGCAAGGTACTGTCACTATTCAAACAAACCAAAGCCATTGTTTTCCTTAGCATGTAAGGCAGAGACTAGTTTTTCCTTAATCTATAGCATTCTCAAGTAAGATTAAAAAAGCCAGGGCAACTTGATCGGCTGCAAGCATGAATCTTTACAGTAGAGAGAAAGCTCCAGATTGTATACCTATTGACATGGCTTAATAAAAACATGTAGAAGAACGCTGCTTCTGGTTGTGTTTCCAATAGCAATGTGATTGCAGCACCCTGTGGATTGAGTTACCGATCCTTTGAATTCTGACCTTCTGTCTAAAACAGCTTTAGAGGTTATTCTTTTTTTTTTCTTTTCCGATTTGGGAGACTAGAGAGGGGGGAAAGTTAATGCTGTTTGAAGGAAGAAAAATTTTTCTATAAGTTATTAGATTTGGGTTTTTTATTTGTCCCTTTCTGGCAAATCCTTTGTAACAATAAGAGAGTCTCTTGATTCTGAGTGCTTAAACCACACCTCAAAATACATAAGGAGAATTGGAGTGCATTTTGAATGTAATTATTTCCCTGATGAATAAATCAAATGTTTATGATAGTTATTAAGATCAAAGCACTGTAACATTGGATAAATGAAATTAAGGAATACAAAAAGGAAGAAATTGATAGAATGGCCCATACGAAGATCAGACCCTTAGCTGCTCTTTTTATTATAAAGAAAAAGTTGGGAATATTTATAATCATGCTTTAGGAAGATAATTCACATTTTTTGATAAATAATGAGAAAAAAATCTCTCTCCGGATTTGGCAATTTCACGTTTAAGGATTCATCACATTTTTGCCTCTATTGACTATTTAATGTATGTGTGTGCGTGTGTGCTGAGTTGTTTCCATCCTGTCCGTCTCTGCAACCCCAAGAACTGTAGCCCACCAGGCTCCTCTGTCCATGGGATTCTCCAGACAAGAATACTGGAGTGGGTTGCCATGCCTTTCTCTAGGGATCTTCCTCACCCAGGGATTGAACCTGCATCTTTTATATCTCCTGCATTGGCAGGTTGGTTCATTATCCCTAGCCCCACCTGGGAAGCCCATTTAATGTATATACTTTATTTTTGAACCAGCACACTAACTTGCAGTATGTGTTTGTAAATTATCAGATATTGTATAGTGATGATGTCTATTCTATACTGAATATACCATTCCAATATATCACACACCTTTCTAGATTTATTACCTTTACTAGATGTCACCTTGCTCCAAAATTGATGATACAGCTAGGACACAATGATGTTCCAGTGCTCCATCTGCTGTTTAGTGGTAACTTTGATGGTGCTGGAGAAAGGAGGCAGATTCCAAAACAAATAGTGGGAGACCAGGCCAGGGTGCGGGGTGGGGAACATATTAAAAAAAAACAAAACAGGATTCATACAGATCAGCTGTTATGCTATGTGTTAAAATGAATGAAGAATGTACATAAAATGCCTAGCTTGCTGCCTGGCATGTAGTAAGCACTCAATAAGCACCAATTCCCTTCCTTCTTCTGTGAGACAGTCATCATTTCCAAAGAATTTAAAAACTGTGAACTCAGCTGTCATGAAACCTGGAAAACACAGAGCAAATTTCCAGATCCTCTTAAAGGTATTGGGAGGTGCTGACAAGATTGGTTTTGCCCATGGCTTAGAGAAAAAAAAAAGTGGAAGAGACAACCTGGGTTTTCCAGGTTGCTTCATGTCAACAGAAATCCATTTTATAATGTGAGAAAGCAAAAGAGTTATTGCTCAGATTAAGCATATGCTTCCAAGACCAATTATTTACATATTTTTGGCAGAAGGAAGAAAAAGTGACTCTGCCATTTTGGGAAATCAGTTGATTTTAAAATAGAAAACCCAGTATGTCTTTTTTTCCTTTTAGATGAAGTACCTCTAGCATCCTGTTCTCTCATCTTAAAAACCTAATGCTGCCCTGTTATCATTATTAGTTTCAAGAAGTACTGCTCAAACTTTCGAATTAAGAATAATAATTTTTTAAAAAAACATCCTCTAGGCAGTCATTACTACATAAGATAGCAAGTTTCTCACCCTACATAAATAAATGGTTATTATTCTTATGTAATAACCAATGTACTTATTAGGGGGCCAGGAAATAGGTTATATTTCCATATTGTGTTGGTATAAAGACTCTCATTTTTATTACGATAATTTTCCATGGTGCAGTGATTAGTTAGTAATTGCCTCCTTAAATTCACTGTTAAAAGCTATTCATATTGGAGTTTGAATGGGAAACATTTAGCAAAATACTGGTAGACATTCAGTTTGGCAGATTTAATATCATTCTTAAAATAAATAGAGGATGTTTTACTTGGTTGTGTTTCAGCAGAAGGCTACTGGGAGCAGGGCCCTCATTGCAGGTCTCGTGCCAGCAGGGAAAGAGTAGGTCATGGAAGTGACCACTCCGCATGCCAGCAAGGATGGTAATGTCAGCCATCCAGACAGTGTTCCAAAGGTTCTGTTAAAAGCCAGAAATGTGGAGCCATGGCATGGACCATGAGAAAAAGAGTTATCTGGAAGCAGAAGCTCTGGAAGTACCAAATATTTTGGAATATTTGCTGTTCTACTTTGAACAGTTTCAATCACAAAATGTTGACTGTTTCCAGGTATTATTGATTTTAAGAATGTGGAAGAAATAATAACTAGGACAACACTCTTGAAGAAAAAGCGTTGATCTTTAAGTGCTAATTCTATTATGTAACTTTCTGTACCATTATTGTTGAAGAATCTTCATAAAGTAAAAGAATGGTAGAAACAGAGAGGTAAAAGATGCTTGGCATCAAACTTGGTAATCACATGCATGGTTAATTCTAAACTGATTTAAAAGTAAACACAAATAGAAGAAAAAATTTCTGAGTTTATCTTGTGCTGAAAACTGCAGAACTACTGAAGAACTTTATTGTCATGACTGGAATGGAAAAAGGAAAGGGAAGATGCTTTTAGCTTTTTTGCTTTCTCACTGTTTGTTATATTTAATTGGATTAATCAACTGTTATATTCATGTAGTTTTAGAAAAGTTCCAACTTACCTTTTCAATTGTTCTAATGGACCCTTGTATTTTTTCTTTTTAAATTAGGCATATTTGCTTATTCTTGTAATCATGCTTTTATTTAATATTCTCTGTTCATTGAACAGAGCTAACAACTTCTGTCAACATTTCAGACTTCTATATAACCAAGCAAATATCTATATAACCAGAAAACAGTTTGCTTTATATGAATATGATAAAGCTTGTTTGGAGATTTATGAAAGGTATCATCCTTATGAGGATATTCAAACATTTTGTTACAACTGGCTTTTCCAAATGTTTTCCTTTTCCAGATGAAATTTATTTTTTAGTGGGGTAAAGTCATATTAGAAATTTTTTTACTCCTATTCATAATGTTTATGTGTTGACATTTTTCTAGGAAATGTCAGTAGGTTTTCTACTGTTATCTATCTGTCTCTACTAATAGTGGGTTTTCAGCAAATTTTCCTAAGTTCTGTTGTAAGGGGTATGACTTTGTTTAGGGAACACATTGGTCCTTAAAGTATATGGTTAAGTCGTGAAATTATAGTTGTGAAAATTTAGAAATAGGAAGTTAACAGTATATTACCAACTAGATCTTCTTAGTAATGACTAACATTTTGGCTATTTATCAGAGGATAACTTATTTTGGTGTGAGTTATATGGTGTTTATTATATATTTGATATTCAGAAGTAGTAACCAGACAAAATTTATGGATAAGCATGTAATTGTTTTTAGGCCATCTGATTTTGCTTTAGGAAAAGGAAAGCATTTAAAAGTGGCATACACTTTTGAAAGTAAAAAAAAAATAAATAAATCGTATACATCCATATTTTTTGTAGCCAATTACTAAGTTCTTTGTTATATAACTATGCAGCATGACCAATATCATATCAATTAGTGCTCACATTACAGTCATCATGCTTTTCATCGTCTCCTTCATAATGACATGTATCATTTTAAAATGATTCATTTGGTTATACAAATAAAAATAATTGAATTTCAATATAAAAACTAATGTGATATGATAAATTTGATTACTATGTAGGCAATTGTGTATAAAAGTCAGATACTTTACATGATATTCCTGATGACTTCATAGTTGGTCTTCTGGATTTGCCAGTATAATCTTTCATGATCGGAAAAATAATATTTTATCTTTTTATAGCTAAAATAATTTTTAAACCATGGGAAGCATGGGCACAATAGCTTAATGTAAAGTTTCAAACACAGTTAAATTCTCCAACCAGCACCTCAAATTTTGTATTTTATGGAGCTTAGAAATAAATATGATAGCAAAAGCAGTTACTGTGCGGGTGTTCGCTCCCATAGATTGAATTGACGTATCACTGTATTTTATCTCACGGCACTAGAGACCTCCATTACAGGCTGTATTTTCTTTTCTGCACACATACTTTAGTATATTGAATAACCAATACTTCTGTTCTAAGAAAGTTCTGTAGGTGGTAACATAATTCTATTTAGCTGCATGAACAGATCCAATAGCAATCAACTGATTTTTGACCTGGTTTCCCAAATATGGAAGATGGTTAGCCCAGGTTTCCTTGCTGGTACCATACCAGCAAGGAAATCCTAGGTGAATTTGCAGTTTAAGCTGTCTGTTAGGTTTAACAGAATGTTCTCTTCTGAGGAATTTACATTGGCACCCTTTTGCGGGGGAGATGGGGGGAAAGTCTATATTGAATTTTGGTCATTAGAAGCTTTTTGTTTTGTTTGCATCTGAATGGTGCTTTCATTTACAAATTAGCAAAGTAAAGGTAAGGTAAAATTGTGTCTATTTGTTTTACGGGTTGATGATCTGAAACGTATTATCATTTAAGAAGTTACTGTGATTTTCATACCAAGGCAGGAGCCTTAATGAAGAAGATGCTTATTATTAATAATAAAAAGACTAGCCCCATAGAATAGTATTACTGTCAGATACTTTGAAGGAAAATCCAAAGGGTATAAAGATTCCATTTTAAAGTACCAAATTGGTTATGGTGAGTGACTAGTATCAAAAATAAACATTTATATTTTAATTATGATACAGGGCTGGCAAATATAATAATTAGCCATGTAAGTGATGCCTTCTTTAAATATTTGAAATCAATGTAATGGTTAAGTCATTGATCTAATAACTGAAGTCATTTATTTGCCTAAAACATGATAGTAAGTAAATATTTTAATCTTTAATTTAGTTGTAATCTGAATAGCTCAGCTACCCAGGTGAGCATTATAGACTAGCATGCATAGATTGAATTTAGTTAGAATTCTTCTTAAAAAGAACAGACTGTAAGAGTTCTAGATAAAATAAATCTTTTTCCCCCAAATCATTTTAAAATATCAACACTGAAATAGTATCTGGTTCATATCCAAAAAAAAAAAAAAATTGCTCCCGTAAAACTTGCCATTATAGAAATCACTGGAGAGCTAACATCCAGGCTTTCATTGTTAAGCTGGTATTGATGGCTTACACGTTTGCTTTTTCTCTCCCTTTACTTATTTAAAATGGAAATAGCCATGCTAGTTTTCATTTCCCCCCAGACCTGTTGGTTGTTACATTCAGGGAAAAAAAAGTTTTTTTAAAGTATCGATTCCCTAAGTTTCAGGGCTTGAAAACAAGTTTTGGGAAACTATGAAAGATAACGCGAAACGACTCCCCAAAGCTCGTAATTGGTAGCTGCTGTAGCAAGAGACGTGTGTTGACAGTGTCCCCTGATTCTCACACAGCTGTTTATTCAGATAGCATGGGGGCGCGTTCATTTACATAATAAATTTTTTGGGAGCAGCAAGGTTGAGTCAGAGAGAGCAGGGCTCCTCTCAATTGTTGCATTTAAACCAATAAGGTTAGGACAAGAGAATAGCTGTGGTTTGCGTTGCAAAAACAAAAAAAAAGCCCCGAGGCTCCACGGGCAGACCTACAAGGCTGCGCAAACAAACCGAGAGATGAGATGGTGCTGTTTCTTTGTCTGGGCTTCTCAGATGCTATCAGCTGCTGCCGTTTAGAGAACGAAAGAACGCGGGGCTCAAGGCGCTGGCTAAACAGACCGGTGGGAGCTGATGGCTCCGAGTTTGGGGCGAGGTAGAAACTCTCCAGTGCCACTTCCGACTCGGAGCCTTCCTGTTGCCGTCCGGTGTGGCGGTTTTCTCGCCGGGGCCAGCGTGTGCGCTCAGTCGCTCGGCAGCCCGAGCCTGCAGCAGCGCCCAGGCGGCGGTCCCCGCGGCCCGGCTTCCCCCAGCGGACGCGCTCCGCTTCCAACAGCGCCGGGCTCCGCCGGGAGCCCTTAAGACCCTCTCGCGTCCTCCTCCAGGAGCAAAAACTATGTCTGGAATGGAGGTTTGCTAAACCAGAAAATTCGAAGGAGCCCAGGAAACTGGTGGATGCAGCAGATGTAAAGCGCTGTAAGTACAAGCTGACTGTTTGAAAAATTGTACTGCGTGACACCAGCTGTCCTGTGGGCAAAGCCCAAGATAACAAGAGCGCTTTGAGTTATTGTTTTGATTTGTTTTAAAAGAAAAACATTAGGGCGTGGGGAAGATTATGACACTTTGTGCCCAGTGCTTTATGGGCCACTGGGCTCCATCATAAAAGTATAAGTTCTTAACCCCCAATTTAACTGAGCGATTAGAATCATTAAGAGGTAATTAGAAATTAATTGTTAACAATGACTTGTTGCCTTATATGTAAAAAAAAGTTTCTTGCAGGACTTTACTCTTGTAAAGGGATCACTTCATATCGCTCTTCTGCACAAACCTCAACTATTACTATGTGGTAGAGATGAAAGCGGTATCTGTCTATATCCATTTTAACACAGAGATAGCTTTTCCTACACATTTTGGTTGGATTGGAGAAAAGAAGGAAGGAATTAACGTTTTCAAAGGACAACAAATAACAAAAATAAATTGACACCCCCTTTTAAGGAAGGAAATCCTTTTGTTTCAATACACAAATTTCCCAAACATTATATTAAACGGGCTCATCTTCAAAAGGTGAAATAATAAACATTTGCCAAATTAAGATATTTCTCACTTATTGACACTTAATAGGACTTGAATGGACCTGGAAATTAAAAACAAGGTTCTTCAACTTTTGAATTACCACTTAAAATATTTGTCATTCAAAATGAGTGTATGAATTGCTAATGACTCATGGGCTTATATTTCTTGGGAGGAGTTTTTGAAACATTTAAGCACAGCTTTTGCAGGAATTCCATAAATTCAGAGCTGTCACTGAATGTAGGCAAGCGTTTTTAAGTTTCATTTCTTAAAATGACAAGGGTACAAAAAGTCTCTAGTTAAGGACACAGTGTAGTTTTATAGTCTGGGGATTGTTTTTTTAATGTGTCTTTTCAGAGTAGGTTTTATTTTAGGCGTGTGTGAGTTTTTTTGCCCACTGTTTGGGATTTGAAGATACGCACACAAGAAAAGTCATGTTTTTCTGCATTATCAAATATTTGATATTTGACTTTCTCGCAGCTTGAGTTCTCCTAAGGCCCAAAGTGTTCAGTAAGTGAGCAAACAGCCATGGATTTTCAATCCTGAAAATTCTTTGCGGTGACAGAGCAGCCTGATTGAGCCAGTGTTCAGTTTTAGAACAACTGTTCAGTTTTAGAATGGTAAAGGGAAGTCAACTGCTCTGGGTGTTTGATATAATAAATGATTTTCAAAGTTTCCTCTTGTATTTGGAAATTTATTTTGTAAAGAATATCTTCCAAAAAAAACTCACTTGCCATGAGAATAAACCCCTTCTTCCATTTGATCAGTCATCAAAGTATTATAGATACATTCAACATCTTAAATGCTAATTTTAAAAACAGTCCTTGAAGACTATAGGTAGAATCAGTCTTTTAAATATGTACTTGTTTTGTTTTCCTAGGAACTCTGTTTTGTCCTTTTCTTTAAACAAGATACTTTAAAAAGTGATACAGTATATATCACTAGAAATCAGGAGTTTTAAAGCATTCATTTTATGGAGTCTTTGATAAAGAAGGAGATAAGTATTAACACTGAAAAGACATCTATCTGCCTTTTCTGAAAGTTCATTTCAATTTTAGGTTTAGACTTTTATTACATCATTGACACCATGGTAGGAAATATTGATTGAGGAACATTGTACCAAGAATATATTCTGATTTAAAAGCAGGTTTCTGCCTAAGGCACCTTTTTTTCCCCTCTATAAAATACATTCTGATTAGAAAATTGCCATTGTCTTTCAAATTTGGGAGTACTCACATTGATCTGTGGTTGGGCAAAACTAGTTTGCCTGCCAACTCTATTTAGATAAGTTCAGTACTTTCACTTTGAAAATTTCTTTTGAGTTAAAAAAGTTTAAAATTATAGTCATCTTATAAAAATTGCTTCTAGCAAGCAAAAGAGCCAATGGAAAACCCATAATTTAGACAAGTACCTACATTTTATTTGCTCTCTGCTGTTGAGATTTAGAATCCCTTTCCATTTACAGTTTACTTTTCACAGAACATTATTAACTTTTTGGCTTCATACATGATCTTCTGTCAGATGCTTTTGATTTGTAATTTAGCAAAGTATAATAAACAGTGCAAAAGTCATGAATTTTGCTCTGCATCCTGAGCTCTGTGGTAGGGAAAAATGTGATAAAATGTGTACCTTAAGTCTTGTTTGATGATCTCTCAAAGCAAGTTTGCCTTCTGGAAATAATTTCTGGGGTTGAAGAGCATGGTATTAACAGATTTAATGTGGCTATTCAATGGATTGGCGAAGTACTATGTGAGGTTTAACAAAATGAGAGAGACAAATTGAACATCAACAAAAGTTACATCTGTGAAGAATTAGAAATTTAATTAGAAAAAAGGCAAACTTAAAAGACCTCATTAACTAATCAGAAGTCAAAGTTACTAGTTGAGGATTCTTGAATTGAAATTCTAAAAAGTTCTCTTTTTTTTTCCTCTCTGTATTTTCACAACTCTGTCAGTACGCTACTTGGGTATTCTCTACAAAGAGTTTTAAAAAGCATTAAAGTGAAATGACTTCATTGTAATCTAAGATGACCATTTATAATGTTATGGGAAATATTTTTACACTCCTAGGAGCATTTGAATTAAAAAATACCAGATTAGGAGGAGACAAGGAACATATTAGGTTTATGGATATAAAGCAGAGAACATGAGCTTACTCAATGCCTAACAGCATTTTTCTAAAAACCATGAAATATTTTTTTTCTCTTTTGAATGGAAAGGTGCCTAATTAATTATTTTTGCAGCACATTATGTTTTGAGACCTTGAAAACCCAGAACCTTCCAGAGATTTTGGCAAACATAAGAGAAAATCAGCGCCAATCAGAAATAGGTGTTCTTTTTAGATAAGTCATTACAAGACCATGTTTCCTTACTGTGCTGTAATCTTGTACTACACATAAAAAACTAAAAGCATGTGAAGTGTAGCATTTTGTAAACTGTAACTAATTTTGCTCACATCTGTGTCTAATTGTTGTCTGCATTCGCATTCTTGAGAGTAGATTTATTTTTCCTGGACCACGATGTGGATTCAGCTGACCAACCTAAGTGAGGATTAGTTGTTTTAAAGTTATTTTGATTAAAGAGTCATTTTTAAAAACAGTAACATACAACACATGGTTTAAATAATCCTTGAGACACAAAAGAATATCTGAAGTATACTTAATGAAATGAAGATCATGGATGTGGAATCAGAAGTTGTACAAAGTACAGTAAAGTCTAGCCAGCACACAAAAAAAGTATGTTGTGAAAATGCATTTGTTTTCAGTGAGAAAACGTGTTAGAGTAATTCCTATTTTGAAGCTCATTTTTTATTAACAGGTTTGACTTTGAAATTTAAATAGAATAGGTTAAACCTCAAATAAAAATATCAAACTTTGAAAGTATACAAGGAAACTAACATTATGTTTCTAAAATTATAGTATCTAGCCAGTGTTAAAATAGGAATGTATTTTAACGTGTAACAGAAAGGATGTTTTACATACTCTTTCACATAATTAAGCCAAGAGAGTTCTTAAAACTAAGTTAGTTCTCACCTATAATTTATTCCAGGTGTATAAAAATGGAAATGGGGGGAAAGGAAATTTATCCTTGAGGTATATCACTGTAGTTTCTAAATGGAAACATTTACTCTTGTGTGAGAAAATTTAACAAAAAATTGCAGAAGGCTGTTAGCATCAAATGACCTACCTTACAGGCATTCAAATACTTTTCATTGAATACGCAGGCATCTCTTTCAAATTATTTTGCATCCTGCACATATTCTCGAAAAGTAGACCTAGGAATTTCATGTAATATTAGACCAAGATATTTAGACTTTAATGATGCTTTTATTCCTGACAAAAGGTAGTACTACTTAATGTCATAAATCATAATTAAAAAATAACAGGACTCAATAGAAGATACTTGGTTGGATAACTTTTATGCCATTTGAGATGCTTCAGTTTTTTCATCTTTGCTCTGTAACCCTAATTGATGTCTGTTCCGGTTGAATGAAAATGCACATCAAAGATCTAGATTTCTGAGTTTAAAAGACGTTATGCAGAATGTTTTTTACCTCAGAGTCAGGCATTTGCCTGAGCTGGTGAGCCAGCAGCCCACCCTCACCTGAGTTTATCACCTTGCTGCCTCTGGAGGAAGAACAGTGACTAGCAAAGCCTGCAGGCTAAGTTAGTTGCTCAGTGAAAACCCAAATACAGATTCCTCTGGAGGCAAAAGAGACCAGAACTCTGGCCAACTGAGATACTGAACTGATTATTCCTCCGTTCTCTCTCCTGATTTAAAAGATGGAAAATTAAACAGAAAGCGAACTGCTCTGGCTATTTCACCAGGCAGGCATGGATTTCCCTTGAACTTAAACATTCGCTGAATTTTCGGTTTGCTTGGGTGAATGAGTGCAGGGCTCCATGATGATTAAGAACTTGCCTTGGGCCATTTGAGTCTGGCATTGCCTGCAAGTTGCCCAGAAGCCGTTTGGAGTAAACTGTTCAATGACAAATAGTAAATACAGGACAAAACCATCACCATGAGGAGAAACACTGTCTGGAGTCAAACTCATGGGCGGGAACTCTATTTCAGCTGGTGATAGCAGAAGATGAAAGATCTGAGGATGCTGGAGGGTTAATGCTTGAACTGCTGCTGTGAAACATGCTCATTTTGCTAATAGCTATCTTTTTTCAAGTACCTTTCCAAGCTGCCTGGGTAAGGCTGCTTTGCATGTTGATTGGGGGAGGGGTAATCCCGTTTGCAGCTGTCATAGGCCAGTGATGAATCACTATCCCGTCATTTGGCTGCCTCCCCCCTCCCACCCCCCCTTACAAGGGGAGGAGGAGGGTAGACCTGGAGGAGGAAACAACAGTGGAGACCTCAACTTAAAGACAATATGCCTTTCACCGCTGCAGAATCCTCCTTTTTCTCTTTTGGTTAAAAGAGAGCATTGTCGTCCTGAGCCATGTGCTCTGTATAATTAAGAGCTGACACTGAAGCAGAGTAACAACAGCTTCTAATTTTTTACCCCTGATCACAGGTGCAAACATCTCAAACCAGTTCAGATGTTGCTGTTTCCTCAAGTTGCAGGTAAGGATACTGTTGATATTTGACATTTGGGGAGATTACCTCTCTGTGACCCCCTATCTATTTTTGTCTAGTATTTCTTAATTATTTCTATTAATAGCCTTGGTTGGAAATTACTTAACTGTGTGTGTGTGTGTGTGTGTTTGTTTGTAAAAGGGGAAAAAAAAGTTAAATATGTAGAAAGGGAAGAGGAGCCTGGATTTGAAAATGATTAGGGGCTGTACTTTCTGGGGTTAGGAAAACTCTGAATGTGTATTGAGAATTAGGGGAGAAAAGTTGGATTTTAAGCCATTTCTCATTTGAATCCCAAAGACTTGGGGAAGTCAAAACTCACTTTAGAAGTAAAACAGTTCATGTTCTTCGTTATAAAAGCTGACATTTGCAGTCTTAAGTGCAACTTCCAAATTGACTAGCTTTTGTTGACCCGGTGGGGGTGAGGAGCAAACAGTCTTAGCTTCATACATGTAATATTAATCCCCCTCTTTTTTTTTTTTTTTTAAAGAAAAACATAAAGTTTAACATAAAGTGAATAGGCCTTAGACTTCCAAACACTTGGCTGGCAGAGAACAGAATGGTATCTAGATGTGTTTTTAGTCACTTTAAAGAAATGGTCTCCTCTCTCCATTAAGAAAAGGTGAAATAGAAATGGATGGTTCTGCAATTGTGAACATGAATAGGGGCTTCTATCCCCTATAGAGTAACTGCTGAGCCAAAGAACTTTCCGGGAGGATTTCGCTGTTTTGTGTTGTAAAAATGCCCAATTTGAGCAGGGCAGTGGCATTGTTCTGATTTCCCCAAGTAGGTGACAGCTGAGGTATCCTGAGTGCTCATGTTCCTGGGCACTCACTGTGTGCCGGCCTGATCCCTCCTCACTTGGGCTGGCTGTATGTAATCCACAAAGCAAACAAGTGAGCCGACATCAGAATGTTTTAATGCTGCATTTGTTTCAAGGGAAACAGAGGAACAATTAAGCAGTTTGCCAGAGTAAACACATGCATCAGGGCTATCTCACTCCCTGTCATTGGACTATAGGCTTCAAGTGTTTTATTTGGTTTGGAGACCCATTAAATTACAATTGGGCGGTAAATTATAAGGGAGTTCCTAGTGCTAATTTATTAGATGAAAGAGATTCCATACAAAAGTGAAGTTTTTTTTTTTCGATTTTACACTTTCGTGTTTTAGAAAAATAACACCTTAGGGTGTTTTTTCCCCCCGTCTAAAAAGAAACGTAGGACAGTCTGTTTTCTTTGATAATAAAAACAGATGGAAACATCTCATTAGATCTTGGCACTTGATGAACTATTGAAGGAGAGAAAAAGAAATTTTTTTAAAAAAACCAAAAAACTCCATACAATATTTGGCTGGATAGGTATGGTCAGTGACAGCTTTTAATAGTCCACATTTTGAAAGGATGGCTGAAGTGAAAATATAAGAGGGACCTATTTGGAGTTGAAGAAAATAGATACAATAGGACTTTTGTGCGAATGTGTTTCAAAGGAGGTGTCAAGTCGTTAGCGCATTAAATAGTGGGGTTATGAATTTGGTACATCTGTCAAACGGAAGGCTTCTTGTCTTTAGGTCTATGGAAATGCAGGATCTAACCAGCCCGCATAGCCGTCTGAGTGGTAGTAGTGAATCCCCCAAACTCGATAACTCTCATATAAATAGTAATTCCATGACTCCCAATGGCACCGAAGGTGAGTGGCTGCCTTCTCACTGTTTACTTTGCACCTTGTTTCTTCATCACTGTACCCAGTGTTTCTAGGTGGTTATGATTTCGGTTGTCAAATCCGTGAAACTACTCTTCTAGTTCTTGTTTAGGTTCATGTGACTTACGAATCAGCATTCACCCCCACTGAGGGGCTGATGTTGCTGGGTTATTATACCATTCATAGACTGGTGTTATTTCAGGGAGATGCATATGCATATGCACAGTAGACGTGTATGTGTGCAGGACATTTATGCTTTGAGTGTATTTTTCCTTTTTGATTTTTCTTCACAGCACAGGAGCAATTGTAATTATTTTGCTCTATGAGCCATGAACATTTGAAATTATTTCCTTTATTTTACTTTCCCTTTGTTACTAAATATAACCAAATTTGCTTCAATGCAGCATTGGCCTGGAGTGTCGCTAAATATCAATAAAATAATTTGTGTGCCTAATATTCGTGTGACTTTCACTATTAAAATATAAAGAAGTAAAAGATACTTACTGTTTACAAATATACAACCTTATTTGGAAGATAATATGAAATTCATTTACTTTGTAAAGATTAAGTATATATTTCAAACATAGTACTGTTCAATGATTTCTGTATAATACATATGAATATGTATGTAAATTTTATGTAAGTAGAAATACCTACTTAAATGCATGTATACCTAAGTCTAAACATATAGGTAAAGCTATTCGTGTGTATCATTAGCTGGTGTGCATGTTTATTTAAGTACTATATTTTTAAAGCTTCATAGAAGGGCATGTTTTGTATTTATTTTTATTTTATTCTATTGAAAATTTTCTTCTTTGAAGGTGATATTTTTGCGTATTTATTCCTTATCAAGCTTTAGGACCTTAGAGCATAAGTTTCATTAGAAGTTCGATAGATTATCGATCTTAGAATTCCATGCATGAACCAAACCCTAATCATCATTTCTCAATCACCATGATGATCTTTAACCATAGTTCTTAAAAAACAAACAAAAAACCCCATGTCATAAAATTGTTTGTTTGATTCTGTATTCCAGTATGTGTGAGGAAAGCCTTTTAAAACTGATAATAATATGAAATTTCTGGTAAGAGATACAATACCAAAATCAGTTGTTTCTGATAGGAGTTAACTGGTAACTTTCATAGCGACAGTGATTGTTTTTACATGCAAGTAGTCTGTATTTTCCTTTTTGAGTAAATACCTTCACATTATGGAAAATGGTCTCTGTTAAAAGAAGAAACTTTGCTGACCTAGCCAAAAAGAAAAAAATCTCTGAAAAAGATTCATTTGTATGTGAAACTCTTCTCTGTCCATATCAATAGGCAATCAAAAAGAAATCTCAGTTATGTATGGGAAAGTCATTCTAGTGTTTAAGTAGATGTTATAGAGCAAATAAGATAAAAAGCCAGCAGTCCTTCCTTTCTCTCCTGGAATTTGGCTTCACGTGTGAGCATGGCAGCTGTTGCAGTATGGACTGCAGTCCAGACCACTGCAGGGCCCTGGACTGGCCTATCCCAGACCAGTGTCGGCGGGCAGGGCGACCACTAAGCGCAGTATCGGGGACCAGGGATGGAAAGCTTTACCAGTCATTCTCATCACTGCTGCTGCTGCTGCTGCTAAGTCGCTTCAGTCATGTCTGACTCTCTGCAACCCCACAGACGGCAGCCCACGAGGCTCCCCCGTCCCTGGGATTCTCCAGGCAAGAACACTGGAGTGGGTTGCCATTAAGACAATCGTCTAAAGTAACTTAAAGAACAAAGCTTTAAGTATGTTAAGTTGTTTTGCTTAAGGGAATAGACCAATACATATTGGTAGGAATAATTGTGAAATGATGAGAGTTAATTTTCTCATATATGAAGAATTAGGAGTAAAATGTTTTCATTTTGTCATCATTTTACTGGCAAATCATCTACAGAAGAACAATCAGACTATTAAAACAGAGTATGTGTTGGAAACTGCCTCTTGGATGGCTTTGTGTGAATGATGTGTGGTTGGTTTTTTAAGGGCATGTGAAATGATCATATTTCTGAATATTTACATTTAATAGCTTGATATCATGTTCATATTCAGCAATATGTAGTTCATCAAAGTTTTACATAGCTATAATAAATCAAAAATGAGAAAATATCTTAGATAGCCATGTAACCTGCCAAACCATCAGCCTGAGAGATACTTAGAAATTATTTCTTATCCAGAAAGAAACTCTTAATTTATCTTAGGCCTAAAAAAAACCATTTCTAAGTCATATTTCAAACAAGTACCCAGTTACTCATCTGACTGGGCATTCTTTTTCTGGCATTCTTTTCTTGTTGCTGTTTTTATCATACCTGTATATTTACCTCTCATTTTCAGGCATTCTTCACTGGGGTACTTTGCAAGGGTTATGGTAGTTAGAAAGTGAGGTGAGAGGTATCAGTATAAATTATCCAGAGAATACATGAAGTTTTAGTCCATTGGCTGGGGTATTCGCTTTTAGTGCACAGTTTGAAAACATGGACCCAAACTTTCCCCACCATCTGTGTGACAGGCCTGTTTGGATACAAACAGCATCAGAAAGTTCTGGGTTATTGTTAAGTTTGTGAATCAATTTATCATGCCACTTACATATTCCATAAGGCATGTGTGTCTTTCCCTTCAGTCACCACTAGAGGAGTTAAGCTTAAAATCAGTGAATTCAGTGTCTGCAAGCTTTCCTGGAATAGAATCTTTATAGATTTTCCTATCCGTTTGTTGAAATCTTATTTATTTCGAAACTAGCAATATTCACCAATGAATTAGTGGAATGGAAAAAAAAAAAAAACCCACAAGAAATTCCTTAGCTTTTCAAAGAGTGTTTAAAATATCAGTCACCTCCCGTAAGTCCAGAATAGGTATTTCAGGCTCTCTAAAGTGATTTTATGGTAGTCCAGTTGCAATGCATCTCCTTAGTTAGGCTGACAAAACTTCCATTGACTTTACATAGTTGTTGACCCTAGCTCCACTTGGATAGGTTGTCTCCTTTCTCCAGAGCCTTTTTTTTTTTTAATTTCCTGCAACCACTTGTTCCTATTATGAGGCTAAGAAAACATGAAAATCTCCTGTCTCAAAAACCATAACTTCATCTGAAGAACAAATAAGAAGGGAATGGAGTGGCAAGGCAGAGAATATTAAGTTTCTTCTTAAGTCTGCTGCCAAATTATCATAAGACTCAGTGTTTGTAGGTTCTGTCCTCGCAGGCTAGTGCCTATTTTCATGGTTCATCTAAGGGATAAAGACACTGAGCTACAGCCTCAAACATTGTGCTTTTTTACTTCCTACTTGAAATGTTCTTTAGTGAGATTTCTTGCTTGAGTATTTCAGGTTTCAAAAGTTTCAAGCCTGCATGTTTGTAAATTCCAACCTCTCTGTGAATCGTTTTTGTGCAGTGAACTGTGGGTTTCACCCAGTTTATAAGTCTTTGAAATAGAAAGCATAAAGAGGCAAAAATATAACATAGCATAAATGGATGCTTGACTTGCATTCAGAAAAGCACTGTTGGGATAATTTGTTTCCAAAGGAATTAGTCAATATTTTAGATTACTGTTGTACAATTAAATCTTGACTTAGACTGATGGAATGGTTATGGTGGCTTTTCTTTTAACTGATTTTTTCCTAGTCTTTTGGTCTTCCGGGACAGAATGGGAAAGATATTTGTTATTAGATTATTAAAGAATAATTTTTAAGACCTGGGCTCTTGGGCGATGATGCTTCCGTCAGTTAAATACGAGCATCTGATCTGAGAGGATTTCTAACGTACAGGTATATGTTCAGGTCTCTCTTTGGTAGAAGCTGCATGTTGATGTTTGTGTTGTGTAAATGTGAGAAGTAGTTGGGAAATGGTTCTTCAGAAGGACTTGGGGATCTAGCAGTAAAGGGATTTTTATTTACATACCTAATTAAGGCCTTGTTTGCAAAGCAGTGATTCTTCCATCTTTGTTTTTTCTGGCTGTCGTAAGACCATGGGAGCCTAAGATTGGTCAGTTCATGTATTGCTAGTGTGAGTGTTTATTTTTGGTTGTCTGGGGGTGAGGAGTGGGGAAGGGCAAAAAGGAGGTGTGAGCAGGCGGAACTAAAAGCTCTCAATCTGAGTTTTCTCAATTGTAAATTTAGATACAAACTCAAGAAGAGGCTAAACTTGTCTTAAAGCAGAGGAATTTGCCTTGAAGTGACATAAAATCAGATGCAGTTGGAATCTTTACTGCAAATAGGGTTTCAGGAATTCTGATGGTAATTTGAATAGTAATTTTGAATTGGTATATCAGATTTCCAAGATGATAAGAGATACGATCTCAAATTAGGTGGCTAAATTTTCTGCATTTTAAGATTGATTTAATTGTGTATTGCATATTTTAGGATGATAGGTTAATTCAGTTTTACAAATTTGTATTATCAGGAGTTTAAAGTTGATTTATCATTCCTACAAAGCTTAGAATGCAAATTATCTTGAATTTGTTTTCCTCACTGTAATTTTAGTTTCGTAAAGTACAGTTATATCCTACCAGAGTATTTTTAAGAAATCTTATTTATGAAAAATAAGGAAACTAGAATGAATGTGTATAAAATTATGGTTTGAGGCTACATTAAAAAAACTATATTTGTATATTTGTGGTCAAATATTCTGTTGTCAATAGAAAAATGGTAATCTAATTTTATTATTGTTTACATTCTGCACATGATTTAGTTTCTGGAAGATGAAGGGACGCTGTGAGTAAAGGAGCTTCTAAGTGACATTTTTAGAGTTTGTAGTCACAAAATTGGCCTCTTTTAAATTGTTCTTTAGCAAAAGCCATGAAAGGATGAAAAAAATAATTTAAGATTTAATATTTGCATATATAGTTATGGGAATAATTCTCACATACTGATTGATACTTAATAAAAATAATGGGTAATTTTTATAAATAACATTATTAGTCACTAAGCTGACCATTCTGTGATTCATTTCATTTATCTTCAGAGGATCCTTTGATCACCAACATGGTGGGTAGGACACTGGGTTTGAATCCCAGCTCCATTTGCTGGCTGTGTGAGCTCAGGTGTGTTTGCTTCTGTGTGTTTCAGTCTCCTCATCTGTATAATGGGGATAATAGCAGGTCTTACTTGCTGTGAGGATGATAAGTAAAACTTGTAACACACTAGTGACTTACTCAGAGAAGGCAATAACAACCCACTCCAGTACTCTTGCATGGAAAATCCCCTGGACGGAGGAACCTAGTAGGCTGCAGTCCATGGGGTCGCTAAGAGTCAGACATGACTGAGCGACTTCACTTTCACTTTTCACTTTCATGCATTGGAGAAGGAAATGGCAACCCACTCCAGTGTTCTTGCCTGGAGAATCCCAGGGATGGGGGAGCCTGGTGGGCTGCGGTCTATGGGGTTGCACAGAGTCAGACATGACTGAAGTGACTTAGCAGCAGCAGTGACTTACTAATGCTCTTCGAATTTCTAGACCACATGTAAATAATAACCCCTTCTAGAAGACATGAGTTTGATCCCTGGGTCAGGAAGATCCCCTGGAGAAGGAAATGGCAACGTACTTCAGTATTCTTGCCTGGGAAATCCCACGGACAGAGAAGCCTGGAGGGCTACAGTCCATGGGGTTGCAAAAGAGTTGGATACAGTTCACCAGAACGTTTGCTTGGTTAGTGAATATGTTGTTCAATAAAGTAATTGGTGAAAATGACAAGATGTCTTTCATTTTTTACTTAAAGTCAAATGAACTTTTTGGCCAACCCAATGTAAGAAAACTGAGTCTTAAAAGTTAGATGCCAAGTTGAAAGACACATGGTTTTTAATTGGTACAACTGGTATTTGAATCAAGTTCTGTTTGAGTCCAGACTCTAGGTTTTCAAATCAGTATATCACTTATGGGAGAGAGTATGTTATTCCCACCATCTGCCAATTGTTGTTCAGTTGCTATGTTGTGTCTGACTCTTTGCAACCCCATGGACCGCAGCACGTCGCTTCCCTGTCCTTCGCTATCTCCTGGCATTTGCTCAAGCTCATGTCTGTCGAGTTGGTGATGGTATCCAGTCATCTCATCATCTGTTGCCCTCTTTTCCTCCTGCCTTCAATCTTTCCCAGCATCAGGGTATTTTTCAATGTGTCAGCTCTTTGCCTCAGGTAACCAGAGTATTGGAGCTTTAGCTTCAACATCAGTCCTTCCAATGAATATTCAGGATTGATTTTCTTTAGGATTGCCTGCTTTGGTCTTGCAGTCCAAGGGACTCTCAAGAGTCTTCTCCAGCACCACAGTTCCCACCATCTGCCAGTACCTATTCTAATACCTTCATACCAAACATCGGTACCCCCACTGTCTTCATGACTGGAGACATTCTCTAGCAAACAACAGACCTATAAAAGGGCCAATGGCAAAGGCTGTGATGACGAAAGGACTTCATTTTAAGGACAACTCCCCAGGGAGTCCTACTCTGGTTTTTAAGTTCTTTTGTGCAAGAGTGTGTGAGACTCCTTCCTTCTGTTGGGCGCATATAGCATATTGCATCAATAGGTTCACTTCTAGGGATTGTCTCTTACTAGTTTTCAAAGCTTTAGACTTAATTATAATTCCACCAGCCGTCTGTCTCTGTTAAGCCTCCCTGGGATCAAACAGAGATGGGAAGTCATTTCTGCTTTTCATTATCATAGTCATTATATGCACATTTGGATTGAAACAGTATTACTGTGAAATTTAAAAAGTGGTTGCAGTTTTACTACTGCTCAGAAGTCTTTTGTGCCTCAGAAGATATTTGGACCTGGAGAAGGAAATGGCAGCTCACTCCAGTATTCTTGCCTGGAGAATCACATGGACAGAGGAGCCTAGCGGGCTGCTGTCCATGGGATCATAAAAAGTCGGACACGACTGAAGTGACTTAGCAGCAGCAGATATTTGGAAGTGGATAATACACTGGTCATATGTCTCTTGATTTTGAGAACCAGCTTATGGTAACCAAGCAAAACTCAAAGAAGCAGCTTAAAGGGCATTTGTTGGGGGCTCCATAGGAAGGGCAGTGATCAACGCCAGGAGATGGGACGTGCATGCCACGTTCTAAGAACAGGAGAGAGAATGACAGGGAGTAGAGGAGATCAAGTGGGAGGAATAAAGGGGGGGTGTTGTGTGTGGGGCTTACAGGTTACCAAACGTACCCTGGTTGATTGTATATCACTAACTGTATCTTTAATATATGGGGACTCCAATACTGCCTGGAAAAGGCTCAGAGTTTCTAGGAGGCCAGGCTTCTTGACAAACTAATGACCTGAATATATACAGTTTTCATCTATTCCCAATACCTAATAGTTCTGGCTCACCTCTTCACTAGCTGGGCTGAAACTTTCGTAGGACCAGAAAGATGTATCTCCCTAAGGCCATCCTGTCTCTGGGAGAAACTTATGGTTTCCCCCAGAGAGATACGAAAATCTTTAGTGAATGCTAGTTATTTAGCCTAATTCTTATCCCTTTGATCATGGATTCTCTACTTTAAGTAATTACTAATTTCTGAGGGTACCTGAAGACGTTGTGGGATGAGCAGTATATAGATAAAAGTGGTGTGGTTTTGTGTATGTGTGTGCTTATTCTTGGGCTTCCCAGGTGGATCTAATGGTAGGAGACATAAGAGACACAGGTTCGATCCCTGGGTCAGGAAGATCTCCTGGAGGAGGGCATGGCAGCCCACTCCTGTATTCTTGCCTAGAGAATCCCATGGACAGGGAAATCTGATGGGCTAACGTCCATAAGATTGCAGAGTTGGACGTGACTGAAGTGACTTAGAACACAGATACACACACATGGTTATTCTCATCTTGCTTACTTAGGGTAAGGTCTAAGAGTAATTTATTTTCCTCCTTTTGCCTCCGAACATGTAATATAATAGAAAATTATGCACATAATTGCAGATTTTCTATTTTCCCTTTTTCACTTTGGGTAGGAAAAAGTCATCTGTTACATAGCTATCCTCAAAGACTACTAAATATTGCCTTTATTAAAAGAGGGCATAAATTTTGAGAAGCTAATCAAGGGTTTATGTTAAGTTTGAGAACCCCAAGTAGTTTATAACTAAACTCTTACTATGATTATGTATTTGGATGGCCAAAAAGTGTGTTTGAAACATGTTGGCCAACCTAATACAAAGTAGTTTGCTGGTCTTGCAGATTTTTCAGTCCTATTTCATGCTTCTGGTATCCAGTTACTCTGAAAAAAGGTGGGCAAACTCTATCATACACATTTCAAGGAGGTATTTAAAGTATTCCCTATAATACAAATCAGAGATTTTTTTCCCATAAAATTAATCTAAATCAAAATCTAAAATACTTCCCTATATTATCACTGTGTCTGTTACTCTAAGGGGACTTTTGTGTGGGAAGAATACTATTTTAGCAAAATAAGGACATTACTTTCCCAACAAAGGTCCTTCTAGTCAAGGCTATGGTTTTTCCTGTGGTCATGTATGGATGAGAGAGTTGGACTGTGAAGAAGGCTGAGCGCCGAAGAATTGATGCTTTTGAACTGTGGTGTTGGAGAAGACTCTTGAGAGTCCCTTGGACTGCAAGGAGATCCAACCAGTCCATTCTGAAGATCAGCCCTGGGATTTCTTTGGAAGAAATGATGCTGAAGCTGAAACTCCAGTACTTTGGCCACCTCACGCGAAGAGCTGACTCATTGGAAAAGACTCTGATGCTGGGAGGGATTGGGGGCAGGAGGAGAAGGGGACGACAGAGGATGAGATGGCTGGATGGCATCACTGACTCGATGGACGTGAGTCTGAGTGAACTCCGGGAGTTTGTGATGGACAGGGAGGCCTGGCATGCTGCGATTCATGGGGTCGCAAAGAGTCAGACACAACTGAGTGACTGAACTGGACTGATGGGCTGAATAGACTAAGTTCTTACTAGCTATTTGAGCACAAACTGAGCACATCTTTCATTCCTTCTGCCTACCTTTTTTGTTTTACCCTCAAAAAGATTAGGAGAACTTCTTTGCACCTCATCTTAAAGAGTTTGTGGATTAGTCTATACAGCATAGTATCTGTGTTGGAAAAGAGATTGAACAGCATGTCAGGCTGATTTTAAAGCTTACATCCTTTATACTCAAAAAACACAGACTCCCCAGTAGCCTAAAAGCTTAGTGCTTACTGAAATACTTAAATCTGCCTTAAGATTTTTTGTTACCTTATCTAAGATTATTACCCAATAAAGGAACTACAGCTTCCATTTATTATATGTAGTTCACCTATTAGAGGCTCATGGGTCCTCAAAGGTAGGGATAGGCCTGTTTACTATTGTGTTCTCTGCAGCTGGCAGAAAGCTTAGTAGTGAATAAACAGTCAACATATATTTGTAATTGCATACTAATGCAAGTGAATGATTATAATCATTTGTTGTTCAGTTGCTAAATCGTGTCTGACTTGTTGTGACCCCATGGAACTGTAGCACACCAGGCTTCCCTGTCCTTCACCATCTCCCAGAGTTTGCTCAAATTAATTTCCATTGAGTCGCTGATGCCATCCAATCATCATGGCCCAACTCTCACATCCATACATGACTACTGGAGAAACCATAGCTTTGACTATATGGACCTTTGTCAGCAGTGTCTCTGCTTTTTACTCCATCTAGGTTTGTCATAGCTTTTCTTCCAAGGAGCAAGCGTCTTTTTTAATTTCATGGCTGTAGTCACCGTCTGCAGTGTTTTTGGAGCCCAAGAAAATAAAATCTGTCACTGTTTCCATTATTTCCCTATCTATTTGCCATGAAGTGATGGGCCTGGATGCCTTGATCATAGTTTTTTGAATGTTGAATTTTAAGCCAGCTTTTTCACTCTCCTCTTTTACTCTCATCAAGAGGCTCTTTAGTAGACCTACTAATTTTATTTACAAAGCATTAACAGGTTCCATAATTAGCTCAAGCCCAATTTTCAGATTTTTGAAAGTGATCATTTCACAGACCAATTCCTACAGTAGCCATAGGCTGTTTATACAGAGAACATCCTCAGTCAACATTGTTGCTGAGTTTGAATTTGCGCCATCATAACTGACTTGAGCCCCTTGGACTACAAGGAGATCAAACCAGTCAATGCTAAAGGAAATCAGTCCTGAATATTCATAGGAAGGACTGATGCTGAAGCTGAAACTCCAATACTTCGCTGCCACCTGATGCGAAGAATTGACTCCTTGGAAAAGACCCTGATGCTGGGAAAGATTGAAGACAGGAGGAGGAAGAGGATGACAGAGGATGAGATGGTTGGATGGCCTCACCGACTCGATGGACATGAGTTTGAGCAAGCTCCAGGAGTTGGTGATGGATAGGGAAGCCTGGTGTGCCGCAGTCCATGGGGTCTCAAAGAGTCATACATGACTGAGTGGCTGAACTCAACTGACTTGCATTTGATATGTACTAATTGTTTCATAAATGGAAACTTCAACCTGGACTTAGTAGTATTTATCAATGATGAATCAACTTTCACATAGTCTAAGAAACAGCTGAATGATAAAAAGATCAAGCAGTTTGTACACTTAGGTTTAATATCTTTACATACATGGTAAGGAGTTATGATTAGAGGTCATTTTTAAGGTGAAAAAATTAGAGGGGCAAAGATATATACATACTGCAGTGAAAAGAATATGCATATTATATAAGAATATATCTCCTACTGTATATCCACCATTTCCTTGTTAATTCAAGAAATAGTTATTAACTGATTATGTCTAGAAATTTACCACATAGCACTCTAGCAAGGAGCAGTTCATAATCTCCTGTGATTTGCAGTCCTGTAGTCAGAGAAGGCAATGGCAACCCACTCCAGTACTCTTGCCTGGGAAATCCCATGGACGGAGGAGCCTGGTAGGCTGCAGTCCATGTGGTCGCTAAGAGTCGGACACGACTGAGCAACTTCACTTTCACTTTTCACTTTCATGCACTGGAGAAGGAAATGGCAACCCACTCCAGTGTTCTTGCCTGGAGAATCCCAGGGACGGCGGAGCCTGGTGGGCTGCCATCTATGGGGTCGCACAGAGTCGGACACGACTGAAGCGACTTAGCAGCAGCAGCAGTCAGATGACCACCATACTTGATGATCAGGACTGTATTCTCCAGAGGATAAGGGATACCCAGCCATGACTGTGGTGATTGAGGATAGTGTCTGCACACTAGTAATGCTTAAACTGAATCTTGAAGGAGAGGTAGAGAAACACTGGATGCTGTGCCAGGAAGGAGCAAAGCCATTCCTAATCCCGGGGACTGTGTGTGGCAGGGGAGGTGAGACATATGGGTAGAGTGCACAGAGATGGGACTAAGACAGTCACCCAAGCAGATGATGAACAACCTACAACCTTATGTACCAAGTTCAGGAGTTTGAATTCAATCCTGAAAGAGTTGGATGACCCGAAGGCTTGCAAACAGGAGAGTAATGTGATTGAGTCTGTGTCTGAGAAATACACTTAGGTAGTATTTTGAAACTTTGATTCAACAGATGCTTTGTTGTTATTCAGTTTCTCAGTCATATGTGACTCTGAAACCCCATGGGCTGCTGCACACCAGGCCTCCCTGTCATTCACCATCTCTTGGAGTTTGCTCAGATTCATTTCCATTGAGTCAGTGATGCCATCCAATCATCTCATCCTCTGTCATCCCCTTCTCCTATCTTCAGCCTTTCTCTGCATCAGGGTCTTTTCCAGTGGGTGATAGGTAGGGAGAAAAGACTGCAGGTAAGGAGTTATGAGGGGCATTTTTATCTGAAATCATGTACTTATTTATATATTACCATTTCAGCACAAATTGCTGATACTTGCCCTAAGGAAAGCAGAGAATGGATAATATAAAATATATATATATATGTAGCAAAGCAGTATTGCATGATAGTAAGGATGGATTTTGCAATCAGACTAACCTGGGCTTAAAATCTCAGTGTCATAATTCTGTAACTGACATACAGGTTTTGAAAGAGAGCAGAGGACTGGGGGAAGGCTCTGAAACGAGGATACCAGCCCTGCCACTTGCTGGAGACTGAGTGTGATGCTGAATAATTACTGAACTGTTTCTATCTCTGCTTCCTTGTCGTAAAATGAAAGTGTCTACCTCTCGGGGTGTGAGGATAGTTAAATGAGTTGCTAAAGCACTTAGAACACACTGACTTCTAAGAAATATTTAATATCCATTGGCTGTTTTGTGTTGTTATCATGTAAGATCTCTGATCCCAGACAACCCCGAGTTATCTCCTAGTTTTGGGCTTCCCAGGTGGCGCTAGTGGTAAAGAACTCACCTGGCAATGCAGGAGACATAAGAGATGTGGGTTCAATCCCTGGGTTGGGAAGATCCCCTAGAGAAGGAAATGGCAGCCCACTCCAGTATTCTTGCCTGGAGAACTCCATAGACAGAGGAGCCTGATGGGCTACAGTCCATGGGGTTGTAAGTTGGACATGACTGAGCGACTAAGATCTCTGAGCCTCTGCCCTCCCCACTGTAAAATGGGGGTTGCACCTTGATCACTGGGTCTATTTCACTTAGTGGAGGCTCGAGGTTCTTTTTTAAAATTTTTTTTATTGTGGTAAAAGTCACATAAAATATACTATTTTAACCATATTCAACTGTACAGTTCATTGGCACTAAGTACATTCACATTGTTGGGCACTCTCACCATCATCCATCTACCAAGTTTTTCACCTTCCTAAACTGAAACTTTGTCCCCATTAAACACTAAGTCCCCATCCCCCCACTGCACGCCTCCATCCCCTGGCCCCTGGCATCTACCAGTGTACTTTCTGACTGTAGGTGTTTGACTATTCTGGGCGACTTGTATAAGTAGAATAAAATAGTATTTGTCTCCACCTAATATATATAGGAATGCATGTTTAAGGTTCACTTAATACATGTCCTTACAACAGATTATACCTTCTCTTCGGCTATAGACTTAAAATACTAACTCCAGTCCCTGTCATCTACTCAAAGGTTCAAACCTACTCAAAGAAGAGCAACTATTAGTAAAGAATAATACAGGTGACTTTTTTTTTTTTAAAGCAAACATATCTACTGGGAATGGCTACTGCAGTGTTTCCATGGAAAGAGAGATTTACTTCCCCTGGAGATCCTCACTTCTCCTGATAGCCTTTGCAGGTCCTCTCAGTACCTGGAGTACTCCATAAGTGCTTGCTCAGTTAATACCCAATGTGGGTAGAATTTAGGTCTGGGTGCTCCTGTGGTTTGGTGAAGCATGGGAAAGGGGTATGATCTGAGATGTAAATTTGGTAGGTTGATTACATTTAGGCAACTACACCATTTTTCCAGATTGATATGATTGAGGTTGTGAACCTGAGCCAGCCCATCTGCTTCCGGTCTTCATACACTAGTTTGTTTTACCATTCACCGAATTGCAGCATGCACTGATACACTTTTGTTTAATGCCCTGCTCTTCTGGGATGTTTCTGTTGCTGTGCCCTTCAATGATTGTTAGGCTCTCCATCAGAGACATGATTAAGGATGATAAAACCCTCACTGAACAACATTTGACTTTTCAGTGGTTTCATAAAAGGTATGGTAATCAAAGATATTTGAAACCTAATTGTGTGACCTTAGGCTAGTTTTTAAACATCTTTAGGCTGTGGTTTTCTCATCTTTGAAATGTGACAATTATAGTAAATATCTCATGAAATTGCCACAAGAAGCAAATAAGCTATTACTTGTAAGGTGCTTAGCACAATGCCTGACATGTAGTAAATGCTCAAGAAACAAGCTATTTTTAAAATGATTACTCTTCCAGGTGAAAATTATACATAAATATTGCCTGTGCAATAAATTGGGACTGTTCTATTGCTACCTTAATTCTTAAAATTGGAGCAGTCTTTTCAGGCCGTTTGCTGTGCTTGCGTTCTTGTAACACACTAGCATCTAAATGTAGGTATTTGTTAAAAGTCATCAAATGGCACATTTAAGATTAACAGGCCACATACATGCTTAATTCTTTTTCATATATGGATGTTCTGTTATGTTTATGCAATCACAACAGATTTTCTTGTCTGAAAATTCACAGTGGGTTTTTGACATCAGGCACTTTCTCAATCAACAGATTAAAAATAGGCTATCATCTGGGTTCTGAAATATTTTGATGTTAGAAAGAGGGCTTCATTCTCCAGAAGGTTAGAAGCCACTGAGTCAAACAAAAGTGCTCTCAGAGTTTAGAGAAAAGAGCTCTTCAGCTTGCTGAGGTCTGGCCAGGCTTCAAGGAGGAGATGGAATCTGAGCTGAGTGTTTGGGAAATGGGTAGAACCTGAATAGATAGAGAAGAGATGGAATGCATTCTAAATGAGGGACCAATATGAACAAGGGTAGGATGGTGTGGGAGACAGGGAGGAGACTGGTGGAGCTGAAAAAGGAGTCGATAGTTGATAAGGTTAGAAGGATCATCTGAAGCCAAACTGGAGGACCCTGAATACTAGGCTAAGGAATTTGGACTTTATCCTGGAGCCAGTAGAGAAGCCATTGAATATTTTGAATGAGGGTTGATATGGTGCAAGTGTTTTAGGTATGAATCTGGCAGCAATTTCAAGGGTAGATTGGATTGAGGGAGACAGGTACAGCAAAATGGAGGCTCATGAGATCTGCCTGAATTCTGTGTGTTAGGAAGCTGAACAACAACAAAACTGGAATCCTGTCCAGGCCGCATCCATGTTTAATTCTTGTATGTTCATGAAAACACAACAGATTTTCATGTTTGAAAATTCACAGTGGGTTTTTGTCATCGGGCACTTTCTCAATCAACAGATTAAAAATAGGCTATCATCTGGATTCTGAAATATTTTGATGTTAGAAACAGGGCTTCATTCTCAAGAAGGTTAGAAGCCACTGAGTCAAACATTCAAAGGGATATCTCAAAGGAACAGTCATCATTTACCAAGTATCATTTCTTTCACCAACAAGTCAATTAGTCTAGACCTCTACATAAGTCATTGTGCAGTGCCCTTCCAATATGCTATACTTCCTGTGAATAACGAGTTTCGATTGACCAACATTCCTTGTTGGCTGTGTACACCCTTAAGTTCAAGTTTAGTCTAAGTGTGTTGATTTGGTTTTCAAAAGATAGTATTGCTATTTTGAAGAGTTACTCTTACTCTTTGCAACCCCATGGACTGTAGCCCACCAGGCTCCTCTCTCCCTGGAATTCTCCAGGCAAGAATACTGGAGTGGGTAGCCTTTCCCTTCTCCAGGGGATCTTCCAGACCCAGGAATTGAACCCAGGTCTCCCTCATTGCAGGCAGATTATTCTTTACCATGTGAGTCACCAGGGAAGCCCCTTTTAAGAAAAAGAAGATGCTTTTAAGTTTAATTAGGTCCCATTTATTTATTTTTGCTTTTATTTCCAATATTCTGGGAGGTGGGTCATAGAGGATCCTGCTGTGATGTATGTCGGAGAATGTTTTGCCTATGTTCTCCTCTAGGAGTTTTATAGTTTCTGGTCTTACGTTGAGATCTTTAATCCATTTTGAGTTTATTTTTGTGTATGGTGTTAGAAAGTGTTCTAGTTTCATTCTTTTACAAGTGGTTAACCAGATTTCCCAGCACCCCTTGTTAAAGAGATTGTCTTTAATCCATTGTATATTCTTGCCTCCTTTGTCAAAGATAAGGTGTCCATATGTGTGTGGATTTATCTCTGGGCTTTCTGTTTTGTTCCATTGATCTATATTTCTGTCTTTGTGCCAGTACCATACTGTGTTGATAACTGTGGCTTTGTAGTAGAGCCTGAAGTCAGGTAGGTTGATTCCTCCAGTTCCATTCTTCTTTCTCAAGATCGCTTTGGCTATTCGAGGTTTTTTGTATTTCCATACAAGTTGTGAAATTATTTGTTCTAGCTCTGTGAAGAATACCGTTGGTAGCTTGATAGGGATTGCATTGAATCTATAAATTGCTTTGGGTAGTATACTCATTTTCACTATATTGATTCTTTCAATCCATGAACATGGTATATTTCTCCATCTATTATTGTCCTCTTTGATTTCTTTCACCAGTGTTTTATAGTTTTCTATATATAGGTCTTTAGCTTCTTTAGGTAGATATATTCCTAAGTATTTTATTCTTTCCGTTGCAATGGTGAATGGAATTGTTTGCTTAATTTCCCTTTCTAGTTTTCTCATTATTAGTGTATAGGAATGCAAGGGATTTCTGTGTGTTGATTTTATATCCTACAACTTTACTATAGTCATTGATTATTTCTAGTAATTTTCTGGTGGAGTCTTTAGGGTTTTCTATGTAGAGGATCATGTCATCTGCAAATAGTGAGAGTTCTACTTCTTCTTTTCCAATTTGGATTCCTTTTATTTCTTTTTCTGCTCTGATTGCTGTGGCCAAAACTTCCAAAACTATGTTGAATAGTAATGGTGAAAGTGGGCACCCTTGTCTTGTTCCTGACTTTAGAGGAAATGCTTTCAAGTTTTCACCATTGAGGATCATGTTTGCTGTGGGTTTGTCATATATAGCTTTTATTATGTTGAGGTATGTTCCTTCTATTCCTGCTTTCTGGAGAGTTTTTATCATAAATGGATGTTGAATTTTGTCAAAGCCTTAAGAATGAGAGAAAATAATAGCAAATGAAGCAACTGACAAACAACTATCTCAAAAATATACAAGCAACTCCTACAGCTCAACTCCAGAAAAATAAATGACCCAATCAAAAAATGGGCCAAAGAACTAAATAGACATTTCTCCAAAGAAGACATACAGATGGCTAACAAACACATGAAGAGATGCTCAACATCACTCATTATCAGAGAAATGCAAATCAAAACCACTATGAGGTACCATTTCACACCAGTCAGAATGGCTGCAATCCAAAAGTCTACAAGCAATAAATGCTGGAGAGGGTGTGGAGAAAAGGGAATCCTCTTACACTGTTGGTGGGAATGCAAACTAGTACAGCCACTATGGAGAACAGTGTGGAGATTCCTTAAAAAACTGGAAATAGAACTGCCTTATGATCCAGCAATCCCACTGCTGGGCATACACACTGAGGAAACCAGAAGGGAAAGAGACCCGTGTACCCCAGTGTTCATCGCAGCACTGTTTATAATAGCCAGGACATGGAAGCAACCTAGATGTCCATCAGCAGATGAATGGATAAGAAAGCGGTGGTACATATACACAATGGAGTATTACTCAGCCATTAAAAAGAATACATTTGAATCAGTTCTAATGAGGTGGATGAAACTGGAGCCTATTATACAGAGTGAAGTAAGCCAGAAGGAAAGACACCAATACAGTATACTAACACATATATATGGAATTTAGAAAGATGGTAACAATAACCCGGTGTATGAGACAGCAAAAGAGACACTGATATAGAACAGTCCTATGGACTCTGTGGGAGAGGGAGAGGGTGGGAAGATTTGGGAGAATGGCATTGAAACATTATACATGTAATTATAAATTACATGTATAATATCATGTATGAAACGAGTTGCCAGTCCAGGTTCGATGCACGATACTGGACGCTTGGGGCTGGTGCACTGGGACGACCCAGAGGGATGGTATGGGGAGGGAGGAGGGAGGAGGGTTCAGGATGCGGAACACATGTATACCTGTGGTGGATTCATTTCGATATTTGGCAAAACTAATACAATTTTGTAAAGTTTAAAAATAAAATTAAAAAAAAAGAAAAAGAAGATGAATTTAAATTTTACAGTACTCATAATCATATTCCAGACTGTAAAACCAATCTGAACATAAAGGGATACCTTGTTTTCCAAATGGGTATTAACCAAAGAAAAATCATTTCATTCATGGATATATATTCTTTTCAATAAAGGAGAAATAGTTGAATGGCTGCTTATAATCTTTTACTTATTTACTTATGTCTAAAATAAAATATACAAATGTAGGAATATTGCTATCTTCTACTTTTTATCCATTTTTCTATATGCCTTTGGTATCCCTTGATGCCACTTTCTGAGTCATTTGACACATTTTTTTAAAATGTACGTTTCTACTTCTGCCTCATGACTTTAGATAGGGCACTCATTAAATCTGTGAGTGATACTATCATTGAATCCAAACTATAACTTAACATTACAATGGTTATGCTTTTGTCTTATAGGTTATTTATTATCTGTACAGCATAATCATGTGTGGTGTAGCTCTTTAAAGTTCTGTGTAAAGGTTTGCTTACAGTAATATCTAATATTTTGCCTTGGACTGATCATGCCCACAAATTATTATTAAATATATGTGACTTATCTCTCTTTTTAAAGATCAGGAAGGATTCTCTCTAAATATACCAAAAAATCCAATGATTGATATTCCTTTATGTGAGTATATCTTCTCCAAAGAGTACTTTGCTCAAAATAATATGAGGGAAATGTGTCTTGTGAGTGAGAGGTTTTATAAGAACCTGCATAGAAGTTGACAGAGTGATAATTTCGGAGGAATAAAATGTAATTTTCAGTTTAATCATATACAGTGTGTTTAATTGCCCTATACAATGTGCCCAGTGGTATGAAGTCAGTTATAATCTGCTTTTCAAAGTCAGTTGTACATTTTTACCTTCATCCATTTCTTCAGTGAATATTGAGTTCCAATTATGTGTGAAGCACTGGGCTATGTTCTGTAGGGACATAAAAAGTTGGAGTTCCAACTATGAAGAAATCTATAACATATTTGGATAAGACTATGAAATGTAAAGCAAGGTTGAATAAGATATGTGTTCTAAATGAGGTACAAACTCAGATTTAGTGGTTCAAGGAAAAGAAGCATAACCCCTGAGTAGTAGATCAGGCAAATCTTCACAAAGCAAATGGGACTTCGATTGAACCATGAAGGATTCAGATCAGTGGAAACTGTAGAACATTTAACGTCAGAAGGAAAGGCACTAGCCATACTGTGGAGTTGAGGAAGTATTTAACATTTGATGGGCCAGTTTGGTAGGCCAGTGTTGGTTGGTTTGTTTGGGCGTGTGATTCTTTGTCTATAAAATGGAGATAAGTGTCAGATAGCAAAGTTAGGACAATTAAATGTGACTATTTTGTAGTGCTCTTGTATTCTTGTAAGTTACTAGTTGTTATACAAATACAAAGTGTGTATAAAGGAAGTGGCATGGAAAGCAAAAAAAGAAAAAAGCTTGGTCTCATACAGGGCCTTAAGAATATGATAAAGTTGTTGGTGGTGGTATTCACTTGCTAATTCATGTCTGACTCTTTGTGACCCCATGGCTTGCAGCACTTCAGGCTCCCCTGTCCTTTACTATCTCCCAGAGTTTGCTCAAATTCCTGAATTTTGAGTTGGTGATGCTATCTAACCGTCTTATCCTCTGCTTCCCCCTTCTCCTTTTGCCTTCAGTCTTTCCCAGCATCAGAGTCTTTTCCAGTGATAAAGTTATGATAACTTAATTCAGAAGAAAATGAAAAGCCTGTTGAAGACCTCAGCAGCAGAGTGACTTGCTCCAGTCTAGTCTATAGAAAGATAAATATCTCTGTTCAAAATAAAGAGAGACTGAAAGGCCAATTGATTGTCTTTTCAGAGAGAAGAGGTATACAGTAATTAGGCTTGTGACTGTGAAATTAGGGGAAAAGTGGTTGCGAAAGATTAGACCAACAGAGATGATAGATTGACAGTGGAGTGTGAGGAGAGAGTTGCTGGGAGGAATCAGCGTGAAATGCTCAATCTAGATGGTGTGACCACTAGAAAAGGATAGGATGAGGAGATTACATTTGAGTGTTTGATTTACCCTTGATCCAGACAAGGGCATTGCACAATTGGAATATGAGGATTGGTCCCCATGAGAAAGTTGTGCGTGTGGATAAAGATTTGAGAGTTGACTACATGGAGAAGATTTTTTTAAACAGTTGCAAGGAAAGACATGATTGTGAAGGAAAATTTAGTTGGATAAGGAGGAAGTACAATTATCGAACCGTAGAGTAAGCAGAGGAGAACAGTCCAGAAGAAAAAATACAAGGAGAACAGGGAAACGTTGTGTTGTATTGATCAATGATGAGAAAAATGTCAGGGGAAGGCCCATTCTACAGAAAAATTAAGGAAAATCAGGATGGAGAAGAGTTTGAATTAGGCAATTAAAATCCTTTTAGTAAAATAGTAGCTATAAAGGGATATTTCAGAGGACTAAAGATGGAGAAGGAAATGGCAACCCATTCCAGTGTTCTCGCCTGGAGAATCCCAGGGACGGGGAGGCCTGGTGGGCTGCCGTCTATGAGGTCGCACAGAGTCGGACATGACTGAAGTGACTTAGCAGCAGCAGTAGCAGCAAAGAGAGAGTAGATCCTAAGTTTGAAGGCAGATTTTTAGAAAACTTAGTGATGAAAGAAGGGAGAGAAATAGATAATGGTTGAGAAAAGATTTTTTTTTAGTTAGGCGAGACCTGCCTATTTGCTTATTTATTTAGATTTTGGTTTTTCTTTTATTAAAACATTTTATTAGAGTATAGTTAATTTACAAATTTTGTTAGTTTCAGGTGTATAGCAAGGTGAATCAGTTATATAGATACTTTCATCCACTTGTTTGTAGATTGTTTTTCAATATAGGCCCTTAAGAGTATTAAGTAGAGTTCCCTGTTCTGTACAGTATTAGTTATCTATTTTATATTGGTTTGTGAGTGCTTGCTAAGTTGCTTCTGTAGTGTGCAACTCTCTGAGACCCTATGGACTGTAGCCCGCCAGGCTCCTCTGTCCATGGGATTCTCCAGGCAAGAATACTGGAGTGGATTGCCATGCCCTTTTCCAGGGGATCTTCCCAACCCAGGGATTGAACCCATGTCTCTTATGCCTCCTGCATTGGCATGTGGGTTCTTTACCACTAGTGCCACCTGGGGAGCAAACTAGAATTTTTCCTCAATAACCCTAACAGTTACATGCATATGTGATGATGTGTTTATATGTGCTCAGTCACGTCTGACTCTTTGCAACCCCATGAACTGTAACCCACCAGGCTCCTCTATCTATGGAATTTTCCAAGCTAGAATACTGCGGTGGTTTGCCACTTCCTTCTCCAGGGGGTCTTCCTGGCCCAGGAATTGAACCCACATCTCTTGCATCTCCTGCATTGGCAGGTGGATTCTTTACCACTGGCAGCACCTGGGAAGTCCCTATATTGGTTTAATTAACCTTATTATTTACTTTATCTATAGTGTGTGTATATCTATCTCAGTCTCTCAATTTATCTCTTCTTCCACTTTACCTCCTGTAACCATAAGTTTTTCTACATCTGTGACTCTATATCTGTTTTATAAATAAGTTCATTTGTACCATTTTTTAAGATTCTACATATAATTAGTATCATACAATATTTGTCTTTATCTTGACTGACTTCACTCAATGTAACAATGTTGCTTCAAGTGGCATTAGTTCATCCCTTTATATGGCTGAGTAATATTCTATTGGAATATTCATTGGAAGGACTGATGCTGAAGCTGAAACTCCAATACTTTGGCCACTTGATGTGAAGAACTGACTCATTTGAAAGGACCTTGATTCTGGGAAGTTTGAAGGCGGGAGGAGAAGGGGACGACAGAGGATGAGATGGTTGGATGGCATCACCAACTCAATGGACATGAGTTTGGGTAAACTCCAGGAGTTGGTGATGGACAGGGAGGCCTGGCATGCTGCGGTTCAGGGAGTCTCAAAGAGTCGGACACGACTGAATGACTGAACTAAACTGAATATTCCATTGTATATACATACCACATCTTCTTTATCCATTCCTGTATCAATGGATATTTAGGTTGCTTCCATGTCCTGGCTATTGTAAATAGTTCTGCTGTCTGTCTGTAAAATTAGGTGAGGCAGAAGGGAAATAGTCCCTTGGGATGAAGTGATTGAATTTGTTGAGACCAAATAACCAAATAGTGGGGTATTGTTGCAAAGAAGATATGGATGTTGCATCAGTAATAAAGGTGCTTGATGAGCATGGAATCATGGTATGATGGGTTAGTTGGTTGATCTTGAGAGTGATCTGATAGATCTATCTCCGCTTAAATTTATGGTGAATCAAAAGAGGGTTCTCTTTTTCATGGGCCATATACAGTATCGTGCGTGCTCCGTCGTTTCAGTCGTGTCTGACTCTTTGTGACCTCATGGACTGTAGCCCACCAGGCTCCTCTGTCCTTGGAATTTCCCCAGCAAGAATACTGGAATGGGTTGCCATTTCCACTTCCAGGGGATCTTCCCGACTCAGAGATTGAACCTGTGTCTCTTATGTTTCCTGCATGGTAGCCGGGTTCTTTACCACTAACATCACCTGGGAAGCTCTAACATAATAGTATATTCACCCTGAATAGTGCTGGAGACAGATGCCCACATTTTCTCCTGGACTCTTCTATCATGATTGCCGTGGTCAGCATTCTTCCTCTAGTCCGTTTCTTCAGAAAGAGTATACACTGATTGTAATGACAGAGGTGTATGTTTTATTAATATAATCACGATTTAGTCCTGCCTTCTTGTTATATCCAAATTACCTTGATTTGATTTTGGCTGTCCTGAGGCAGTGGCTTCATGGTTGATCATAGACAAGCCATTTAGCTTCAGATTCTTCTCATTTACTTTTCAAAGGGTAAGCTTCACTTTAATGTGAAGTTTGTAACAGATTCTGTCCCAGAAGAAACCACTTTGATTTCTCATCATCATTTTAATAAGACACTCTAATGACAGAGTAACTATAAAAGCATGGCATCTGGACCTAGCTCAGTGTTCAATGATTTATAAGCATTTATCTTTTTAAAATATTCTCATGAGTGTATTGTCTCCAGTTACTGATGAGGAAGCAGAAGCACACAGAAATTGAGTCGCTTTTCCAGGTTCATACTGTTAATAGCAAATCTAGATTGAACTTCAATTGATAATTCCAAAGCTGGTGCTTTTAACTCTATTCTTTCCTTTATTCATTCATTCACTTATTTATTATGTGTTTTAACTCTATTCCCTGTTGCTCCCTGTACTGTTCCCTAGGAGGAAGGCATTCAGTCTAGTAGTTATATAATACTGCTACTAATGATGATGATAAACATAGTTTTAGTTCCTTCTGTATGTTAGGTACTTTACATACATCTTATGGATCTGTACTGCATTCCTAGGATGTAGATAACATTTTTTTTTTCTTGTGACAGGAACCTAGCAACTTTCAAATATGCAGTATAATATTATCGACTATAGTCACCCTCTCCATTGCTTATTTATCTTACAGCTGGAAGTTTGTATCTCTTGACCCCCTGCGTCCATTTCACCCACCCCCTAAACCCCCTTTGGCAACCACTTTGTATCTGTGAGCATCTGTTCTCTTTGTGAGTTTTGCTTTGTAGATTCCACAAAGAAGTGAAATCATACAGTGTTTCTTTCTCTTTTGACGCGTTTCACTAATACTCTCAAGATCCACTCATGCTATCACAGATGGAAAGATTTTATTCTTTTTTTTTTATGGTTAAGTGTATTCTGTATATAAATGCCACTGTAGATATCACTTCTTAAATTTTGTAGATGAGATAACCAGTGTTGAAGAGATGGAATAACTTCACAAAGTCTTATGGTGGGTATTTGAATTATTTGCCTTCAAAACAAAAGCTCAGAGGCACTGATAGATGGAAGTGTGTGGCACCTCTGGAGGATATAGCAGGTTGCCCAGTATAGCTCAAGCCTAAAGTGCATGGTTAGGAGAAGCTGTTGAAAGGATCAGGGAGATTAAAGTGGGGAAAAAGAATTTCTGAGTATGTTTTTTTTTTTTTTTCTGAGTATGTTTTAAAGGATGAGTCCTGGACTGGCAACTCGTTTCTTACATGATATTTTACATGTTACAATGTCATTCTCCCAACGATACTGGATGCTTGGGGCTAGTGCACTGGGACGACCCAGAGGGATGGTATGGGGAGGGAGGAGGGAGGAGGGTTCAGGATGGGGAACACATGTATACCTGTGGTGGATTCATTTTGATATTTGTCAAAACTAATACAATTATGTAAAGTTTAAAAATAAAATAAAATTTAAAAAAAAAAAAAAAAAAGGAAATAAAGGATGAGTCCTTAAATATCAGATAGGAGATTGAAAATTCAGAGTGGTAGAGAAAAGACAGATTCTTGAGTGGGGGCAAAAGAGAATAAAAGTTCCTGCTTTCTGACAGAATGAAATCATATAGCAAAGGAAAAAGTGTGGTGGAGAGAGAAGAATCCTACTATTATTTAAAGGAAAACAGGTTATTCATAGATTTTTTTTCTTTTCAGATAGGTAGTGTAGAGGGGATCCTTATTGTTGGACATAACTGCACCTTAAAATGATAAAACTTTAAAAAACCCAGTATGTTGTGTTTTTAAATTCAGAGCTTTGGTAAGGTGCTTTATTATGTCGCTTATGACATATTTATAAATGTCATGGCACTAGTAAGGATATGTAAAGCTTTGGTGGTCACAGGATTATTATCTTGTCTTTTTTAATCTTCTGGTGGGTGTATGCTTGGCGTGCCCAAAGCCAGCAGTGGTCTCTGTTTATTTAGCTCTCATTCAGAAACTATTTTCTATCACAGTAAGTCACGAGTCTCTGTAGCATCAGGTGGCTGGTGATGGCAGGTTGACCTACAGTACCTGATAAGATCACGAATATTCTGGTAGTTACTTTATGTACTGGCTCTTCTCTTTAACAGTGAGTGAACCTTAAAAAAATGGATTCGCCAGGAAAAGGGAGTCTTTAGTCTATGGATGAGTGTGTTTGAACAATGGCAAAAAGCAATGGGCTTGAGGCCTAAAAGGTTAAGTATCCCCTTCTTTCCCTTCCTATTCTTTTTGCATATTTTTAATGGCATCTCAAGGACAATTGAATATGCCTCTTGGGAGTGAAAACTATTTGATTAAGCCAAATATGAAGAGTAGCTGGGGTGGGTCGTAGGTGTACAAAGGTAGCAGTAGTTAGGCAGAGTCAAGCTTTCATGAATTTTGCAGCCCAATCTACAGAATCAAGGATCTCAGATTTGGCAAAGACTTAGGAGTCGCCTGGGCTAACATCTCACACTGTAAATTTCTTCCTCACCATCCTTGCTGGGCAGCCAGGTGAGTGTGGACCTTCCACTTGAGATCTGCCAGTGAGCTCTCTAGCCTGGAAGCATCAACACTCTAGGAATCCAAGGACTGTAGGGGTTTTGCTTCCCGTTAGTCTACAGAGTGTGGCATTGCCTCCATTGCTGTACTGTGTTGTCAGGTAGCTCTTATTATTGGGATGTGCCACTTAACTGCCAGTGTTTTCAGCCTTGGAATAAAAAATAGCTAACATGAAATCCCATTTCAGCCACTTGGGCAATTTCCTTATATCTCTGCTTTCAGTTTTTGCATGTGAAACTAGAGAGTTTGCGCATTGTCTTCTGAGATCTACCTGTAGAATTACTTAAAGGGATTAATTAGAATGTCTATAAAGACTCTCACACGTCGTAGGTGCTTTGTAGGACCTATTCCTCTTGGGCATAGCTCTGGACTTTTTCTGGTCATGTGATATTTGATACTAAGTTCAGATCCCAGTGGTAATCTGTCAAGTACAGAGTTGATCTAGAACTATTGCTTTGTGTGTACAGGACATTGCATGAGTTCTTTTTAAAGCAGTAAGATAAGGATGTGGGTAAGTGAGCAGGAAAGTGCACCAGCACAGGTTTCCCTGGCTTCTTGAATCTGTGGCACTGTAATGAGTATGAAGAGCAGTACTGTTAAGTTTCGCGGAGGCGTGAAGAGAAGAGGGAAATACAGGCTTATGTCAGAATTTATTAGCATCAACTAAGACTTCTAATCTAAAAGAAGTGGGAAAGTGCAAACTTCAATCACACTGTTTGTTCTACATTAGAACAGTCAGTTGAAGTGATTTCCTTTGGACTCAACTTGGTTTAGAGACAGTCGACATAATTAATGTTTTGAAAGTAACTATCTGCTGCAACTATTCATAATGTGTATTTTAAACTACTCATTATGCACGAGTGAAAGATGTGAAGGCCCAAGAGGGTAAATTTGTCCTTTGCCTTATGTGTATATGACATTGGCAATGTTAAAAGAAGGAAAAGCTGCATTTTCTCCATTATCTTTCCCCATTCCAGAATGTATTTACATGGTGAGAGAAGCCTCCCCAAATATTCTCTTGTTGTGGCCTTCATTTTGGGATACATGTTATTGATTTTTAGGTAACCTTTAAAATATTATTATACTCTTTTTGAAAACCTGTTAATAGGGATGTATAACTTCCACAAAGTAGGCTGGGCAAATTCCAATGATAGCACTTTGCGAGTAATTTCTAGGGAAAATAATGGTTCTACCTTTTTATTTTAAAAAATATAAAACTAAGAGAAAAAGGGTCCAGAGGTGGTCTGGCTTATCTGTAATAATCCCATCACTATAACAGTAGAGTGGATTTGCTTTGGAAAACCAATAGCATAAATCTAAATGTCTTTAGTTTATAGACCCAAGGGACTTTACCAAAGGTTATGCTTTCCACAAACTGTCTGCTATCATCATTATTTTTAAATGGAAAATTTTATTTATGCTGCATTTATATTTAGTGTGCTTTTGGTACTAAGTGTACATTAGACATTGATGAATTGGTGGCTTGGTGTGGCAGGATGGTAATAGTAATCATTAAAGTGAGCACTCTGTTTCAGCCATGCTGGATAACTGAGAAAGCAAATTTTAGTTTAAAGTGTTTCTTTTAAAAGTTACTTGTCGCAGTAGGTTCCTTAGAAAAACTTAAGGTGAATTTCTTTAAAAAAGACTCTATTAGGAATATCAATCTGATTTATATACTAATATGGAAGAGTTGATTTTTAGATTATTTTCTTAAAACTTTTTGAATGTTATATCTTCTTTACTGTGCCTTTACAAATAACTATTAATTGGATACATGACATATGTTTATTTTTGTAGTTAAAACAGAGCCAATGAGCAGCAGTGAAATAGTTTCAACAACAGCAGACGGGTCTTTAGACAATTTCTCAGGTTCAGGTAAGGAATAAATATTAGATTTTCACATTAATATGAAACATTATTTTTTGTCGTTTATATATGTACAAATATATGTATATAGACTCATATGTATGTGTAGATTGTCTGTGTAATACTGTATAGTTTTTCTCAGAGTCATATGTTTGCAGTTGTGATGTTTTTATTGTGATGCTGAAAATTTTGGAGAAAAAACATCAAAAGTTGCTGTTCTCATCTCTGAATTATCTTTATTATGTTAATGACTCCTTTTGTTTCTCATCTGTGTGATTTTTCTTTTAAAAACTATTAATTTATTTGTCTGTGCTGGGTCTTGGCTGCGGCACGCAGGCTCTCTGGTCTTTGTTGCGTGGTGTGTGGGATCTTTAGTTGAAGCATGCAAACTCTTCGTTGCAGCACGTGGACTCTAGTTCCCTGAAGGTGAAAGTCGCTCAGTCGTGTCTGACTCTTTGTGACCCCATAGACTATACAGTCCGTGGAATTCTCTAGGTCAGAATACTGGAGTGGGTAGCCTTTCCCTTCTCCAGGGGCTCTTCCCAACACAGGGATTGAACCCAGGTCTCCCGCATTGCAGGTGGATTCTTTACCAGCTGAGCCACAAGGGAACCTGGCCAGGGGTCAAACCTGGGCTGCCCGCGCTGGGAGCGTGGATCTTTGCCATTAGATCACCAGGGAAGTCCCTGTGTGATTTTTCTAATCAAGCAAAATACTGGCTTCTGATACCCACTAAACTGACTTGCCAAGTCATCCTCCTAAGTAACTGTCATATCTACTAGAGATTAGACTTTGTAAAGTAGCTTTAGATTTTTAAGTTGGTTTTTCATCTCTTTCACATCGATAAAGTCTGCCTCCAACAAACAAAATATCTGTGTTTCACCTCCATTATATTGAAATTCCTGATAAAAAAAGTGATAATAAATTCACTGTGAAGATTTGAGTTTATCTTTGTCAAATTACCCAGCTTGGACTCTTTCCATTAAAAAATCATTTTTATCAGGCATAATTCTTCAATTTTTAACCCTCTTCAGGTTGTCTGCTGTGTTTATAAAAGCTCTCCATTGGAAATGCTCTACTTTTGTAAATTTGTGATTCAGTTCATCCAGCTCTCAGGATCATTTCACATATAACACAACTAAAAAGAGTTATATGTAGATATAAAACAAAATGCAGATGCACAACTTTTATGCTAATGGTACCAGCTAGAGGCAATAGGAAATAAAATGTTATACCTATAGTTCTTTAATAAAGCATTTCCTGGAATTTGACTTATGTCAAGCAGTGTGCTTAGTGCTATTATGGATTCAAAGATGTATGAGAACGGTCCTGGCTTGTGGCTTAATAGGGCAACCTAATCACTGGGCCATCACAGTTCAGCTCGATAATGCCAGAGAGAAGCCTGGGAACCCCTGAGAACACCCAGGAAGAAACCGAGTTGGAGTGGGCTGGTCAGGGAAGGTTTTCTGGAGGAGATGCCTATGCTCAGCCTTTAAGAATGAGTAGTAATAAAGCACACATAGAATTGAGGATGAGGAAGCTGGATGGATGGCACATTCCATGGGAGGAGACCAAGGCAAAGAGGCGTGGAACTTGGAGGAGCCACTGATGGATCAACATGCTTGGTGTGTCTGGTGTGAGTGGTGGTGGGAGGGGGTGCTGCATGGGGAGACCGGGGCCAGAATCGAAACAGGCAGGTGTGTTCCATATGGTGTGTGTGTTTTATCCTGAGTGCCATGGGTGGCCCCAGAGGAAGAGCATCGCATGATCATATTCCCTTATGGAATGACTTAGGCAGGATGAAAGGAAGGCTGGGGAACAGAAGGGTAGAGAACAGTTAGGGTTTTGTTTTCTTTCATCTGGACAAGAAATAGTGAAGACATGAAATAGGGTGCTGGCAGTATTCATTGGAAGGACTGATGCTGAAGCTCCAATACTTTGGCCATCTGATGCAAAGAACTGACTCATTAGAAAAGACCCTGATGCTGGGAAAGATTGAAGGCAGGAGGAGGAAGAGACGACAGAGGATGAGATGGTTAGATAGCATCACCGACTCGATGGACACAAGTTTGAGCAAGTTCTGGGAGTTGGTGATGAACAAGAAATTTTATTCATTCTGCCTTTTTCATGATTTTTTTTGCACAGCATATGTATAAAAGTCAAACTTTTAAAAAGGCATCATTTTAAAGTACAAGTTAATCACATACTCAAATACATGATTACCACATTTTCTCAAAGTTTATATATGAATAATCCCAAAGTATTTATGAATCCCAAAGTATCTATGAATAATGGTATTGCATTGCATCATTGTTTTTCCTGATTTTTATCACAGTCGTATGGTGAAGAAATTTGTTTTTAAGAAATATGCACTAAATATTTATGTGTAAAGAGGTATCATATCCACAGCTCCAAAAAATGTGAGCTATACAGGTGCATACATGCACACACACACACACACATATATATATAGAGAGAGAGAGAATAAAAGCTAATCTCAGAAAATGTTACCATTTGGGAAGTTTGGGTGAAAGATATCTGGGAAGTTTTTCTACTATTCTTGCAACTTTTCTGCAATTGTCAAATTATTTCAAAATAGGAAAGTTAAAGAATGAGAAGAATGGATGGATTTAGCAGTTTTAGTGGACAAAGTGGACACGCGAGCTCCATTTCCCCTTGTGCCCACTGGCCCATGTGCCCTGCCTCTGTGTCTTCAGCATAGTTCCTTGCAGGTAGTTTGTTCTCATGAAGTTTACTGAATGAATGAATGACTTAATGAATGAGAAAGTGGAGACAGGGAAGAGAAAAATGTCTTTCACGTCCATAGGTAGCAAAAGAAGAAGAGATGATGGTCCATTAGAAAGAGGGTTGAAGGGTTGATGATGACATTTAGAAGGTCGGGGTGGTCTGGGATGCCACTATGAACTTTATAGAGGCAGGGGTGAAAGGTAGAGGCAATCCTGATGAGATAGCAATGGCTTACATTCAAAACAGGAGTGAGTCAGCCTAGAAAAAGAATAGCTTTTCCACAGAAACCTCAGGAAAGATGAACGGGAAATAATGCAGATGAGTTTGAAGAGGAAGAGGAGGCGGCAAGATAGTGAGGGAATTCCTGCCTGATTCCTCTGTTCAAACCCTCCAGCAGCTCCCATTCATCTTTGAATGAAAGATGAATCCTTACAATGAGCTTGCAAGCCCAGCAGATCCTATTGCCTGCCTCCCTTGCCTCCTGCTCTTCCTCTAATCAGGGTCTCTGCAAGGGCAGTCCTCTGCCAAGTACCTCCTTAGGTACCTGCCTGACTCCATCCCTGCCTGACCTTCACATCCCACCTTTTTGATGATATCCACTCTGACCCCCCTACTCAGTGTTACAGAACTCTCACTCTAGACTTTTGATCTCGCTAAATGCTGAATCTCCTGTCCACCAAATGACGCACAGAACTGTTGACAAACAATGGCATTCAGTTGTGTATTAGGTTTATTGTTGGTCTCTCAATCCCGTCAGAATGTAAGCTTGAGATGGCAGGGATTCAGTCTTCTTTTATTCATTTGTATCCCTGACACCTGAAAAGTACCTGGCATTTGTTAGGTAGTCAGACAGTAAAGAATCTGCTTGCAGTGAAGGAGACCTGAATTCGATCCCTGGGTCAGGAAGATGCCCTGCGGAAGGGAATGGCAATCGACTCCAGTATTCTTGCCTGGGAAATCCCATGGATTTCCCTAGTGGTCTACAGATCATGGGGTCACAAAAGTGTCAACATGACTGAGAGATTAACACTTTAACAACACAGGCACTCAGATATTACTAGATAAATTTTGAATACATGAATGAATGATGGCTTCTACTTTTTTTTCTGAAGTGACTCAATATGAGAAGAGAACTGAGGGCATCAGTGAAAGACTAGTTTCAAATAACTGTTTGCCTACCTAGAATAGGTAGAAAAGAGTGAAGGAAGGGGATAATAAATTGAGAGAATATAACATGTCAGGGGTCCTGCCTCTCTTGATGGCTTGGAGAACAGATAAGATGGGAATAAGGAATGAAAATTCTGTGAAAAGAGGATGTTTCTTCTTTAATCTCAAAACTCAGGTCCCCACCTCATGCTTCTGGAGTTGGTTCTTTGTACTTCCCTTCCTCAGCCTTTATCAGCCCTTTAAAAATTATTTTGCATTATCTTTCCTCCACCAGGCTTCCCTGGTGGCTCAGATGGCAAAGAAGCTGCCTGCAATGTGGGAGAGCTGGGTTCAGTCCCTGGGTTGGTTGGGAAGATCCCCTGGAGAAGGGAATGGCCACCCACTCCAGTGTTCTGGGCTGGAGAATTCCATGAATTATACAGCCCATGGGGTCACAAAGAGTTGGACATAACTGATCAACTCTCACTCACTTCACTTCCTCCACTAAACCATGGCCCTGTGAGAGTAGAGATTCTTTTGTCTTGTTCACACTTACCGTCCCAGTGGCCATCATGGATTGGAGTCCATGGGCAGTGGTCAGTACATGTTTGTAAATAAACAAACGAATCAGTTGGTGCTGGTGTGGTTTAAGACTGGAATGGAGAAGGAAGTCCATGATGTGGTCTTGAGCCTGATGGTTGACCAGAGTTGAGGCCAAGACTGAATGAGAAAGCACTGGATGCATGACCCAAGATAATGTTGGGATATGTCAGGATGCAGTCAAATGCTAGTTTTTGATCAACTTGAGGCAGTTCTTAGGTGATGGGTCATTCATGGAAGTGTTAAAGAGTTGTCATGAACTTCAGAGAAGGGAGGATTGCCTGGGACAGCAGAAAAACAGTGGTTTGCGAGAAACAAGGAGGATTATTTTCAGGTCTTTATGATTCTGGAATCTGGGAGAAGGATATGCAAAAAAGGTATTTTTTCTCTACTGGGAAAAGATATGCAAAAAAAGTTAGAGCCTTGAAGGTGGGCTTAGTGGAAGGTGGAGAGATTGGTGAAGAGACTGAAGCTATGGAGGATCTTGTTTGCCATAGATTGATTGTTGGACACAGAGGAAAGGATCACGTGAGCTGGGGAATTGGGTCAAAGCATAGCAGATACAGAACAACATGGGGATGGACCTTCATTTTCTATTGTCTTTTAGTTTTTCTCTTCCCTTCTCTCTTCCTCTTCCTCCTCCTCCTATCCTTCCCCTACTCCCTCCCTCTCTTTCATGAGTAAACATGCAAAAACCATGGCATGCTAGAGTAACTATTAATAGGACTTAGGGTTTCTAAGGGAAGAGGAGGCTGGAGAAAGGAATCTCCAGGCATTAACTCCAAGATGGTCTTTATCTCTGTGGTCACTATGCCTCCTTCCTTCTCCATGATAGCTTAAAAATTCACTTCTCAAATATTCAGGGTATCCTAAGGAAATGGATGTCAAAAATAATGAAGAAATAGAGTCACCCTGACATTGGTAATAGCTATTTCCACCTGTGTCCTTCAGTGAGCTCTAGCATCTTAAATCTCTAAGGAGGCAGCGAGGGTCATTCTTTTCCAGGGAAATCGCCAGGTATCCTGGTGTGGGGAGACTGAGAGGAGAGAGGTTGATTTTCCAATGCGTGTGGCTGAATTGAAAAATGCAAGGTTGTTTATTATGTTTTTAAAATACAGTGATGAGAATAACCAATGAAAAGCAATACTTCGATGATTTAAATGTTTATTAAGTTTTTAAAATATAGTCATGAAAATGACCAATGAAAAGCAATACTTTAATGATTTAAATGTTGAGAACAATTGCGGTTGAAAATAATGTGCTTGAAGGGATTGCAAAATATCTTTACCTGCTGCTGCTTCCACTTCCACAAAGCCCAAATTTGTTATTCATTTGTTTTTATCATGCCAGTTGATATTGATCATATAAAGTTGATGTCTGACGTATTTGAAAATTGGAAATTTCTGGAGGAGAAAACACATCTTGTGTGACAAAGTATGATTTCTTTGTAATTGTTCACAGAAAGGTCTACCTTTGGGGATTTGATTCATTCATTCAACAATTATGTATTGAGCACCTACTATGTGCCAGGCAGTGTGCTAGGCTGTGGGCCAACATAGTGGTGAAAAAGCAAGCTGGTCTCTGTTTTCATGGAGCTTTCATTCTTGTGGGAGAGAAAGATGATCAGTAGATAAGTAGCAGCGTAAATAAATAGGCAGCAAAAAGTACTCTGAAGAAAACAAAAGCAGATCAAAGTCTATAGTGAAGAGTGGACGTAGGGGTCTCTTCTAGAGGGAGGCTTCCTCTGAGGAGAGGGTGTCAGAGCAGAGCTCTTAGGGAAGTGAGGGAATAAGTTTGAGTTAATCAAAGTGAAATAGGAGGATAACAGGGCTTGGAGTTGAGGGCAAGTGGGGTTGTGACATGATGAGCTAATTAATGTTTTTAAGAGGTCACTGTGTGTCATATAGAACATTCTCTTTAGAAGAAGAGTGAGGAGAAGGTAAGGAGAAACAGGGAGACTGGTGTTTCCTAGTTCAGGAGATGATGTTGGAAGACCATGTTAGCTCACACGCCTCCTGGAGGAGTCACCAAGGCAGAATATATTGTGCCATGGTCCTATTAGGGGAGAGGAGTGGAGGGAAAATGAAGGAAGGGGAGGTTCCTGGCTGTCCTCTCTGCTGGTCACAGCCAAGATTGGTGATTAGAATAGAGTGGCAGATGAGAGAAAATAAGTTGTCACTTTTAGCTTATATTTGGGAGGGAGAGCTGGCTGGACTTAAGATAAAAGGATATGAGGGAAAGAGGAGAATCAGAACTTGCTTTTAGGCTTTTGAGCTGATTGTCCAGCTGAATGATTTTGAATGAACCAGAGGGAGCCCAGGGGAGGTGAACTGAGGACTTGCTAATTTTGAGATTTCTATCAACCTTGTCAAAGGATTCTCCAGTTTGTGGATTTTGCTTGCCTCAGGTCTTTCTCCTCTCCCTTCCTGCAGTAGTATTTGGAGAGCTTCTTTAATTTACACATGAGAGGTAGGAGAAAGTGTGAAGTGATAGGAAACTAGTGTGCTAAAACACAGAAGGAGCCATTGTCCCTCTGTCCCAGGGCTCTGGCCTGCATCCTGTGGAGTTTACCTATGGAGTGAGGGCCATTTTACTTATCTTGATAAATGGCCTGGGAGCATTCTTTTTGCCTTAGGCTATTCTGGTCTCATGAAATTGCAATTAACCTGAATTCTTTGACTATTATTTTTAAAAAAGTTAAAAGTGTTTTAGGCAACTAAAAGAAAAAGTACTGTAGGTAGAAGGCAGAAGATTCTTGACCTTAGGCTACATAGAGATCATAGGGGTTTGAATGAGAAAGCCCCAAGGATGTGGCTGTTTATATGGCATTACATGGTCAATAGTTTTAAGTGTACACAGAGAAATAGCAGGACACTTGGGCAGCATTATAGGTTCTTATTTGCATCTATTTAATAAGAAAAACTGATTCCCATTTATATTATATGTTATGTCTATAAATAACTTAAAATAACAACTTTCATGTCATTATGACTTTAAAAATTCTACTTTGCCTTTGACCTAAACTTCACAGTCTCATTAAACACACATTGTTTATTGATAACTTACCACATGCTGAGGGTTTCCCTGGTGGCTCAGATGGTAAAGAATCTACCTGCATGCAATAGATCCAGGTTTGATCCCTGGGTTGGGAAGAACTCCTGGAGAAGGGAATGGTTACCCACTCCAGTAATCTTGCCTGGAGAAACCAGGACAGAGGAGCCTGGTGGGGTACAGTCCCATGGGGTCACAAAGAGTCTGAACGACTGAGCGACTAACACACATACACACACAGACACACACACACACACTATTACCACATGCTGCACACACCCCTACTACTACTACTACCACGTGCTGGGCCCTATCAGGTGCCAGGAAACAAAGGAGAATAGGAGGTCCTGGACCCCAGAAGCTCGTGGTTAGCAGAGGAAACTAACACCTATACATTACATACACTAACCAGCATGCCAGTGTTTGTTAGTGTGGTAAGGGTCACATTGCCAGTGTTGACAACATTCTAAAAAGTACAGGGGAGGAAGACATTATCCTAAAGAGAAAATGATGTTTTAGTCCCAGTGGAGGAGTGAGTGTTTGACAGGCAGAGGAAAGAAGAGGCAGTAGGGTCTGACATGAAGAACAACCGAGGCAGATGGGAAAATACACGGCATGCGTGGGCAGTTCTCAAGTCCAGGGATGCTGTGTCACCCTAAACCTACGGGTGGGTGGATGCGTCAGTATCTTGATACATTCCGCCAAGGATCTTTTTTTTCTTTTCTATGGATAATGTAAGTGGAGTTGAGAATGGACATGAAGTTGCCATGTAGGGAAGATCAGTATGGTGGCAGTAGTGAGAGTCAAAGGGCGGGGGTAGAATACAGGGAATGCAGCTCAATGGCTATTGATCCAGGCCAGGGGATTACTGAGAACCCACCCCAGGACTGGAGGGTAGGAATGGAGAATGCAGAACAGCTCAGCAGTCTCTTCTAGATTGGGGTGGTTGACTTGAGAGTTATATAATGTGGGGTGGGAGCGAGGATGATTCTGAGGTTTCTGATTTCTAAGAAGGGGTTGAGGAGATTGCATGTTTGGGTGGAAAGAATGGGCATATATGAGTTCAAATACCAACCTTCTTATTTGTTTGGATGTGTTATTTAATTTCTAGCCCCATATATAAAATGGGGACAAAGAGTCATATTTTTAAGCATTTTACTGAATATTATAGATAGTGATGCTGTCCTTTGAGTGGACTTAAAAATACAAAAGGAGGGGCAGATATAGGGCAAAGAGAGTGGGAATTTAGGAATCTGAGATGGTAAGCATTTCTTACACAAGCTTTGTATTATTCACTTTTTGTCATTATTTCATTTAGTCCTCATAGCCAGCCTATTGGTGTGGGTAGTATTGCCATCATTTTACATGAGAACATGTCAAGGCTTTGTTGTTGTTTAGTTGCTAAGTTGTATCTGACTCTTTCTCGACCCCATGGACTGTGGCCTGCCAGGCTCCTCATGCATGGGATTCTCCAGGCAAGAATACTGGAGTGGGTTGCCATGCCCTCCTCTAGGGGATCTTCCCAACCCAGGAATCAAACCCAAGTCTCCTGCTTTGGGAGACAGATTCCTTCACTGAGTCACCTGTGAAGTCCTGTAGAGACTTAGAGGGAAAAAACAACTTGACTAAGACCACACAGAAGAGTTGGATCTTGAATCTGAGCTGAAATTAAATTCTGATTCCAGAACCTGTGCTTGTGTTACCACACTCCATAGCCTCCTAAATCTCTCCTCATTTGTACACACACAGAGGATGCATATAATCTAAATCAAGGCCTCTCCAAACCTACCTTACCCTGTATAATAACGCTGATAGCTTCTGTTATTCTATTTGTATGTAAAAACAAAATTACTGGGTGGAGCCTATTAAGATGAATTTAAGAGCCTGTTAAGTTGAATTCATGGGTCTTTTCATGGGTCATGACCCACAATTTGAAAAATACAGGGATAGAGCTTGAAAAGAATAAAAGGGATTTCTGTGGCTTCTATCATCAGATGGCTTTGGGGTTCATTGTGTGTTAGAGTACATACTTGTGCTGTGGTTTCATTTTTTAAAAACTCCCTTTCCATCTAATTATCCAGCAACTCCCTGGGTAAATCTCCTTTGCCCTTGGTCTCTTTCCAGGCCTAGAAGAAGGGAGTAGAAAGACTGTAGTCACAGGTGACCCAGGCAGTGGCAACACCTGTGGTCCCAGCGTTCTTCCACCGCCTCTCCCTTCTATAAATTGCAGTATTTAACTTGTCCTCCCACGGCTATTTGTGTTGGCCTCCCCACGTGTGACACCCAGGACTTGTCTTTGCATGTTTGTGTCTGCAGCATGGAGCTCAATGCCTGGAACAGAGTGGTAACCCAACATGTGCCAAGAGACGAGGGAGGGGACGCCAGCCGGGCTAGCCGGCCCTCTCTTGTTCATATGGCCTCCGTCTCTTGCCAACAGCCAGAGGGTTGAAATCTAGCAACTCGGAAGAGTAAGACTGACCTCCGGCTATTCTCTTGTCACTGGATTAGGCCAGTCTTTTACCAGGAAAGGATTACTCATAGATTTTGAGATTCTAATGCAAATCTACCACTATTCTCCTGAACACAAGCTAGAAAATTACATTTTTGAAAAACATAACTGTATTGATGTGATGTTGTGAAAACATATAAAACTTGGGGTGTGTGAAAGTTTACAAAGAGTCTTAATGTAGAATATAATAAATAAGAGCCTCTGCAGTGATTATTAGTAGAAAAAGAAAACAAACATATTACATCGTATAATAATTGTACCCAAAGCATATATGCACCTTAGCCAGGAAAAGAACAGGAAGAATTTGAGGGTAAAGGGGGCAATATGTATATAAATGTGTACATATATGTAAATGTGTGTATGTAAATGAGTGTATAGGTAAATGCATGAGGATAGTTATGTACATAAATAGAAACCAAGAATTAACATTTTAAGGTGTTAGCAAAAAGTATGTCTTTTTGCTTCTTTAGTTCAGAATGAGTGTAGAATATTTGCTAAGAGAGTTTAGTGCATTTCTGAGACTTACTGAGTCAAATCTGTGTGATTAAAAAGAAATGAAATTCTGCTTGAATGCTTAAATACTCTTTAAAAACAAAAACACAACTTTGTGACTTGGACACTGAAGTGGAGCACATATCTCTGAAAGGCACAGGAACATCCACCTCCAAGCAAGAAAATAACAGGCTGAGTTTGCAACTTGAGAAATTTCATATAGGAATACATTTTTATTTTAAAAAATTGCTGAATCAGTGCAGGAAAATGAGAATCTGTCCTATTTCTACTCCCTTGAGAGACTAGACTGTGTTTCTTGGTACTATGGTCTCAGGGGTGTGTTTCCCCTTGAGTCCAAACAATAGACCAGAGGACTTTCCGGTCCTGCCTAGCCCTGTTCATCCCCCACCTTTGAGTGCATTGTTCCAAACAGTAGCCAGGACTCCCTGTGCTCTTAAAGTATTGCCACTGTAAAAGTCATCACTGACTGGTATTTAAGAAGATTGTGAGTGTATTTTCTAAGAGTTGATGTCAAATCAGAATCACTTAATCAGTGTCTGTAGGTTCCTTAGTATAGTCTAACTTTCTATTATGTTGACTTAGGAAATTGCTATTTCTGCAGATCAGAAAGGTCTATGATGTCATGTGGTCTACCCAGAGCTGAAACTATATCAGTGTTATCAAACACATATTTTGTGTTTTTCTTTCATGATTGTGCATTATTTTTCTTTTCCAGCCATTGGGAGCAGCAGCTTCAGCCCAAGACCAACTCATCAGTTCTCCCCACCACAGATTTATCCTTCCAAGTAAGATGTATTTTCTCTTAATCAATAAATAACTTTTCCGAGTAGTCTTTTACCTTATTTCAAGTCAGGTCTGGTGCCCACATGTTACATCTTAAGTTAAACTAAAGTGTGTTTCATAGAGACTTAAGTGTACTTATGTAAACTTATTTGGAGCATCACCTAGGAGGGACACTGAAATATTTCAGTACTTTGTCTATGATAGTTGAAGGTTATACATGAAGAAACAATCTTTAACTAGAATTTATGATTTGGTTGTTTATCAGTTACCTTGCATGTTTCCATCTAATGCATGGGCTTTCTATTTTCTGTCATTTCTGACAAATAGCAGACCATACCCACATATTCTTCCTACCCCTTCCTCACAAACTATGGCTGCATATGGGCAAACACAGTTTACTACAGGAATGCAACAAGCTACAGCCTACGCCACGTACCCACAGCCGGGACAGCCCTATGGAATCTCCTCCTATGGTGAGTAATCCGATTGCTTTAGCAGTGGTGTTGCCTAGTGGGCACACCTGTGCGTGTGAAAGTGTCACAGGAGTGGTATATAGAGATGGGGCTCTTGGTCACTTGAGAAAGGGCTGTCACCTTTTGTGTCTGAATTCTTAATATGATTGTTTCTGATGAACATTGTAAGAAGGGGTGGCTGCTTATCTTGAGGTCAGAAGTGGCAGATGGATAACATGGTTCATATGCTTTCTTGCTCTTTGCTTTTTTTCCCCCATTTATATCTCGGTTCTTAATTTGCCATTTGAACACTTGGTTTGGGAATCCAAAGTATTCTGGTGCATATTTCTGATAAAACTTCTGTGAATGAAGTCTTTTGGGGGTGAATATTCATTTCCTATTTATCAGGTGCTGAGCTATGATCAGAGAAGTACAAGCCACATTCAACAAACCCTGGCTCTAAACTTGATGGGAGCAGTCGTTTCATATGTCAGTGTTATCAACCACTAGGAAAAGTGATCTATATCATGGCTTGGGCTGCACTTGAAAGAGCCCAATCAGGAAACACTGAAAGCTCACATCCTTATTTGTTCCCTCTCACCTGGAGATTATTTTTATCTTGGTGTAATTTAACTCAATTGTTAACAGGGTCAATACCTATAAATTAAAAATAAAGCCAGCCAAACTTCAGAGTTTAATTATTAAAAATCTTAGGATTCCAAAAATACCTTCTTTTCCATGGAATGGTAGCTATAATCTTAAACAAATTGCAACTTGTTGGAATATAAAAATATGAATTATTGGCATTTTATTACAAAATAAATAAAACCTGGTGATCCAGAAAAAAAATACATGAAATTTTGGAAGCAATGACTGAAAGAAAAAACTAGTGGATTATTTTGTGATCAATATTCTAATTTTCCTTCTGCTATTGTTGTTTCATAATCTTCTCAGTATGTTGAAACAAATAATGTTCTTCTTCAGGTATTTCATTGATCGTTAGAAGGTAAATTATCTTTGTTTTTTTTGTCCTGTCTTTACTCCAGGCAAATTTCCCATATATACATTTTACAGAAATGAAAATCTAAATTATGTATTACTTCAGCTTTTATAGTTTTATTTTAAAAAGATCACAACTGAATGTGATCCAGTGAAGTGTTTTTCAACTAGACTTAAAAACAGGCATCAAATGGACTTCCTAGAATTATCTTTCATTTCCATGACTTTGCTGAGTTTCTTAAAATGATGTTAAATACAGATCAAATTATCTGTAATTTACTTTTAAACTGTTCTTGTGCTGAAAGAGGAAAAAGGTTCCATGATTTGAATTGTGTGACTTCAAATTCTGTAATGTGAATTAAGGCAGTCCCCCAATTTATATTCTCAAAATTTATTTACAAGCTGATGATTTGAAATATAAATGTATATTCTAGGGCAAACAATATTCAAGTACTATAGATGTATCAATGCTGCCAGGAGGTACCTTTCCTGGTACTGCTTTGGCTGCTACTCACATAACTCGCTTGGTTTTTTGTTTTGCTCCTCCCCATTCAGTCATGGTTGGGCCCTTTGCCAATTTCTGGGTAAGGACCCCTCTAGTTTTAAACCATCAACAGATGTCTCTGTTGTTTGAAATAGTTGGTCCAGTAGGGTGAGATGAGCAGACATTCTAAGGTTATACTCCCAACTAGTAAAGTGAGAATGGGGATTTTCATATGGTAGGTGGGGATTGGGGAAGTGGTGAGAGTAAGGCTTTGTGTGAAGGACTTGATCCCAGAGCCTTCTGTGCTTATAAATCTGGGAATAAATAATTCTCAGTCCTGAGCACTTTCCTGATCCACCCTCCTTCTTCTCTTTTTGTGCCTTGAAGGCAAGGAGATGCCCTAGAGCTTCTGGCCTGCCATTCTGTTTTTCTTGGGCCAGTGCATGGAAAAATATGGCAGCTTTCTTTTCATTGTTTGCTCCTGGAAGAAAAGCACATAATTTAAATTTATGGGTTTTAACCCTAAACTGATAGTTAAGATTCTGATGGTCTTAGAATTCTGACTGTCTCTGAGGACGTGTGTCCCCTGACTTTTTAATTAGACCCAGTGAGAAAAGATAGGCAAATGTTTTCCCAGTAAGGGCAGTGGGTCCGTGGGAAGAAGGGGTCATGCCATTCTTCACTGGATCTGCATGGAGTCAACCAGTGGGATGAGTTTGCCAGCTCCTAGCTAGAAGCCATGGAGATGGGCATCGCTATGGGCATTTTCTACCTCTTCCTGCTTTTCTTTACCTGTTCTTACCACAAAGATTCCCATTCTGAGCCTCCAGGCTGAAAACAGAGCTGGCACAGGTGAAGACTGAATGTACAACAGTATAGCATCAGAGAGAGAGAGAGAGAAGGAGAAAATCCCTATTGTGACCCTATGAGAAGGCAGTGAGTTTCTGGAGCCATCAAACCACCTGTATCGGGCAGCTGTTTTTCCAGGGACCATTTATAAGTGTGGCTTATTCATTGGTTTGGGATTGCCTTTGCAGGGAAAGTGACATTTTTTTAAATGCCAAGGTTGTGTTAAGACTGTGATGCAAGGCCATTATGAGGTTGTTTAGAGATACTTCAGAAATTAGAGTAAGCTCTCTCAGCCAAGAGTCAGATTCTTCCACTGCCTTAGGAAAGTTACCTAAATTCATTCTACTGATGAAATTCCCCTAAAATGGAAATAAACAGTGAGACTACTGTGTATTCTAGATCCCAAAGATATTATTTATCTTAAGTGCAAAGTAAAATTATTCCAAAATGTGAATTCCCTTGGCAGACATTTTCCTCTCCTCCCTCTGTGGGAATTAAAGACAGTTGTTAACTTTCATGACTGTCTTTAATTATGATCCAAGGCTGAGCCTTGTGCAACGATACTGCCAAACCCAAGTCCTGAAATTAGGATGTCAGCCTGGTACTTTGGGATGTATTTGGGGGCACAAATACTTTATTTTTATATTATGTGATTTTAAAAAAGCATACTTTTAAAAATACATAAAAAGGTGTACTTTAGGTTACACTTAAAAAATTATATTTGAATACATACTTGAAACTACAAGGGGCAAAAAGGGAACCATTGGTTTCCTTCATGCTGTTCTGTAGGACTGAATTTTTTACTATTCTGCCTTCCTTGTGTTTACTTTGTGGATACCTGGGAAAAGATTTCCTCCGGTGTTGCTTAATTCTATGTCCAGGATTGCGACCTCTGACCTCAAAATAAATTATGTACTAAAATCAGCATTGTGGTAGAAAGAGTAAAGAAAAAACTTTTTAAATGCTATGAGGTTAGAGACTTTTAATCACTTTTTAGGAAAAAATATTTTGATTTTGACATTAATGTAACAGTGTTTAGAACAATATAGTTCATTTTAATTATGACTATTTCTGGACTATAAAGGTGATCTTAAACTCTTGTAAAACAGCACAATTAATTACAGAAGCTAAATTTTGTAACAACTAATCACTGGAGTTAAATTTTATAAAAAATAGAATTCAGGAAAACAAAAAAAGGAACAGTGGAGACAGGCATTCAAATCTTTCATAATCCTGTTTTTTGTTTTTTTAATTGAAGGTAGAGTTAAGGGTATTTCACTCTAAGCATGTTTGGCCTTGGCTATTGAGATAATACTGGGAAAAGTTTGTGACTGGATAGCTGTGGGGGTGTTTTTGTATACTCACCAGCTGTTGAAAATGAACAGATAGATAAGCTATCACTAACTGATTTAGGTGCATTGTGGGCAGGCATCAAGACTGAAGGTGGATTGTCACAATCTCAGTCACCTGGGCAGACAGGATTTCTCAGCTATGGCACAAGCTTTGGGACCCCTCAACCTGGACAGGCACCGTACAGCTACCAGATGCAAGGTCTGTATACATACTGACATCGCTCCTTTCATTAACCCTACAGGATAATTAGATTCTAAAGTGGACCCTGCTATTCTGTATAAGTTGTGGATGATGGTAAGTGGACTGGGCTTGGAGGCAAGATGCCTGGTTCTCATTGGGCTCTTTACACACCTATTCGCCGAGCCTAAATTTCCTTATTTGTTATTAACATCCAGGGCTTAGACAGGATGATCACTAACATTCTTTTTCAAAAAGCTCTAAAATTTTTTGTGATGTTGAAGTTTTCTGCCTTTGCTTCTATCAGTGAAAAAAGGAACGGAAAAAAGTAGGAGTCAACGATGTAATATCCTAATGTGGACTGTCCTAAAAACTGACACTTGTCGCCATTCAGCTTTTTTCAAGAGGCTGTGTTTTCTTCATTATCACATTTCTGGAAATGGAACCGTGATAAGTGTTGGCTAAATAATCTGTCAAAGACCAGGAGATCAAATTGACAGCCACTCAATGCATCTTCAAGATATTGCTTCCAAGGACCCATTCCTGGGTTCTGATTTTGAAACTGTAGACAAAACATAATGTTAAGTACATGTCATATCATAAGGATGACAGCTGAAAGTTTGTATTGTCAAACTCTTTCAAGAGTAGGCATTACTGTAATTGGCAGATTATTGTCATGCAAATGTGTCTGTAAAGTACTTGAAATCTGTTCTTGGCATAATTTAAACATTCTTCTAATACATATATATATTTACTACTAATTAGTTCAATAAATCATATCCTTTCAATAGTGCCAAACTATAGTCAAATTGCTTCCCAGGTGGCACAGTGGTGAAGAATCTGTCTGCCAGTGCTGGAGATACGAGTTCAATCCCTGGATCAGGAAGATTCCCTGGAGGAGAAAATAGCAACTTACTCCAGGATTCTTGCCTGGGAAGTCCCTTGAACAGAGGAGACTAGTGGGCTACAGTCCATGGGGTTGCAAAGAGCCAGACATGACTGAGCGATTGAGCGAATTCTACTATAATTCACACTATAGTAGAATTAAATATCTGTTTTAAAATTTTATTTGCTTTTCTTTATTGAAGTGTAGTTGATATATAATATTACATACATTATAGGTGTGCAACATAGTGATTAACCTTTTTAAAGGTTATATTTCATTTATAGTTGCTACAAAATGCTGGCTGTGTTCCCCATGTTGTACATGTACTCTGTGTACATACGTGTGCGTGTGTGTGCGCTAAGTTGCTTCAGTTGAGTCTGACTCTGTGTGACCCTATGGACTGTAGCCTGCCAGGCTCCTCTGTCACAGATAAAGAGAACAAACTCGTGGTTACCAGTGGGGAGAGAAAAAGGGGAACGGACAAGATAGGGTAGGCCCGCTTTCCTCTCCCCACTGGAAAACACTAGTTTGTTCTCTATGTCTGTGAGTCTGTTTTTTTTTGTTATATTCACTAGTTGTATTTATTAGAGTCCACATACAATTGATATTGAGGTGACTTAGCACATAATTGATATCGTACAGTATTTGTCCTCCTCTGTCTGACTTATTTCACTTGTCATAATGCCCCTTAAGTCCATTCATGTTGCTACAAGTGGCAAAATCTCAATGTTTTTTATGGCTGAGTAGTATTCCACTGTGTGTGTGTGTGTGTGTGTACATGTACATACACACCACATCTTTATCCATTCATCTGTTTGAAGACACTTAGTAACCTGCTATTTTTAGTAACATATAAACATCTTTTCATATCAATAAATTCTGTAGCATCATTTTAATGGCTGCATGGTTTCATAGATATATCTTATTTAATCCATTCTCAGACATCTAGAGCAATTCTACGAATGTCTTATGTGCATCCTTAATAATTCCCTTTGAGTAAATTTAAGTGTGGCTAGGTAAACTGTTTTAAACTCATTTAAGGATTTGTAATGTTTTTACACAAAGAAGGGCTGTGAATTAGAGTGAACACATTAAATATTTAACTTTTAAAAATTTGTCATTTTGGAAGGTCTGAGATTTTATTGTTATTTTCATGTGCATTTTTCGAAAATTGAGCTGATAAACCATTTTTTCTTTTCTAACATGGTGATGTTCATCTTTTCTTATTATTTCTTATACTACACTTCTTAAACTTTGGTAATGTTTTATAGATATTTTTCTATAAAATATTTTTTATATTTTATAATGTTTTCTATAAAACATTATAAATTTCTATATTCTATAATGATTTCTATTAAACATTGTGTATAATGTTTTATAGATACATTTTCAGTTTATCATTTTAAAGAGCTTTTTTCCCTGCATGGGGAAGGTAAAATTTTATGGGACCAGATCCATTAATGCTTTCATATTTGTTTTGCCTTTGGTATAAAAAGGGCTGAATTATAAAGTTTTGAAATACTTGATGGCTACAAAGTTAAAACTGTCTTACAATGGATGATGTTTATTGTTAGAAGGATATTACTTTTGTGCCCGATTCCAAAATTTGAAAGCTGCCTTGGGAAAAGAACTATGGTTATGTACATGCTAAATGTCAGTTGAGTAAAGGGATAAAAAGAACAGAAAGTGATGAGACTTCATTGAAGAATTGAACCATCTTAGGCTTTAATAGTGAAATGGTTCATAAGGTGAGTAAAGTCTGTAAAGTTCATTTGTGTGAAGTAGAGAGAAAGTAGACAAACAGATAAATGAACTATGCAATTGCGGAGTCTTGGGAAAGTTAGGGGAAAAAGTTGGGTGCTGTGGTGGGTTCCATTCTACCCTGGGCATACAGGTCTCTTAAAGGAGAAGTGGATCCTAAGAGTCCAAATGAAATAGATGAAGTGCCCTCCAGAGAAGAGGGATTACCTACATGTGTGATTCCTGGGCTTGAGCCCACGTGCAGCCAGCCCCTTGGCTACCATCCACAATGTGTTGAGTATAGAAATTGCAAGTAAGTGTTTAGAAATGTTTATGGTATGTCATAGTAAACTTATTATGTTGGTGAAGTGAAACACTAATATTAAGAAATCAGACATGGACTCTGTGTCTTTTCTTTTTTCACCTCATTCTTTTAGTCATATGTAACTATTATATTTTGCTAAGTTGTCAGTCTGAGAAGGATTAGAAGTAAAAACAGGGTTGTATCTTGGGGAATTCAAGAAGGGCGGCACTTGAGAGTTCTTTTTTAAGGCAGTTGTAATCTTTTGCTTTCTAGTTTTGGCATATGTCCTAATATTGGAGATTCAGTTCATAATTTTTCATTTATTCAAGTTTACTTTAATAACTGTATTATCAACTGGCCATATTGAAGAAATTAAAGATCTTTTAAAATTAGAGGATAGTTATTTTACAATATTGTGATGATTTCTGCCATACATCAACATGAATTAGCCATAGGTATGTGTATATATATATATATATATATATATATATGTCCCCTCCCTCCTTTCCTCTCAGATCAAAAGCTTATGTGGCAGAAAATTCCTAAGAGAACTAGCTAGCTATCAGATGTAAGTATAGCTTAAGAGTATAAAGAAGAATGGAAATGAAGAAGAAAAAGTTAACTTGGAGGAGGAAGAGAGTCTTCATTTTAAAGCAGAAATAAGGACATTTGTAGAACTAAATGTAGCATTGCTCTCTAGTCATAGATTTCATTGCATCTAGGATATTGCATTAAAACTTTTTGTGTTTTTAGGCATACTCTGGTTGAATGGTCTTTCCAGTGGGATTTTAGAACCCATTTTCACTAAAATTTTGTTTCATATGAATGTTTGTATAATGGCACTTTGCTCATTTTTAGAGTAATCTGAAAATATGATTTTCACACATCAAGCCAGAGAATACCATGCTGTTAACTTGAAACTTGCCAAAATGATGATGCATAATGATACATGATATTTTGTAGACTACTTATAGTCACATATGGATAAATAACTAAACTGATTAATATGAATTTCTTAAACATCAAGTGCATTGTAAAAAAAATTGGCAAAACTAATACAATTATGTAAAGTTTAACAATAAAGTAAAATAAAATGAAATGGATGAAATGATATTATATGTCCAGTTGTGGGAATCTGTTGACCTTTGTCGTTCAATACTGTTTTTCAATATAAAACTTTCTATAATGTATAAAATTATTTTTAAAATTCTCCAAATTCTATTATCCTTAATGGATAACAGTGATTTTTGTTCATATCACTCTTATAGCTGTTAAAAATTCTTAGAATCCTGGATGACAGTCTACATATTTTAGTGATTTGGGAGTATTGATATTTTACTTAGCTTTTTCTCCAAGATCTTTTGACCTTTAAAATATAAAATATGATGAGTTATTCAGAGATTTAGTTGCTAAGATTTCACATTAGGATTTCACAATATTAGAAGAAGTACTTTAGTAACCAAGATGACTCGAACTAACTCAGTGGTGGCATATATGCTTTAGGTGTTGTGCTGATTAACTTCAGGAGGATTTATGATGATCACCTCTTTGGTTTGTCAGATTTAGAAGGTTGGACTAAAGATATAATCTTGCTTTCTGGCAAACAGTGTAGGTACTGCAGTCAAGCTGCCTGTTGAACACCCTGCCCTTGCTATTGTGGGACTTCAGCATGGGTTCACCTTCATGACTCCAATTCTTTGTCTTGAATATCGTCTGTTCCCACAGCAGTGGGCTTCCCAGGTGGTTCAGTAGTAAAGAATCTGCCTGCCGATTCAGGAGATGCAGGTTCAGTCCTTGGGTCAGGAAAATACCCTGGAAGAGGAAATGGAAACTCACTGCAGTATTCTTGCCTGGAGAATCCCATGGAGGAACCTGGCAGGGTTGCAGAGTTGGACACGACTGAGCAACTGAGTGCATACACATACCCACTGTAGTGTGATTAGAATTCATTGAGATTATCTGTGTATGGGCTTCTACGGTGGCTCAGTGGTAAAGGACCCACCTGCAATCCAGGGGATGCTGGTTTGATCCTTGGATTGGGGAGATTCCCTGAAGAAGGAAATGGCAACCCACTCCAGTATTCTTGCCTGGGAAATACCAAGGACAGAGGAGCCTAATGGGCTATGGGATTGCGAGAGTCAGACATGACTTATCACTCTGACCGACATCTAGCACTGGTAAGCATTTAAATGCTTAGTTTCATTTAACTGTGTTCATTTTGATAGTGATGTGGTGGTGGTGATTATTATTATTATCATTATCATCATCATCATGTAATAGTTCCAGATTAGGAAGCACTGCCAAATTCTCCTTCTCTTGCATTTCCCAGGAGGAAGAAATATATATATATATATATATATATATATATATATATATGAAATAAATATAAAAATTTGATATATACATTATATATATAACCAGCATAGATTGTTCCAAGAACCCAGTAATCAAATAATCATGGCTAGAAAAGAGCCAGATCTAACTAATATGCTGGCAAGGAAGGAAAATCACTGTCAGCAAAGGTCAGGCTTTGTGTACATCATACAAAAATGTAGAAGAAACAAGAGAAAGCAGCCAAGAACATCAAGAAAATCAGGAGAGAGGAAAGGCTCTGTTGGCAACAGTGGTGGTGGGTGCTGGAAAGCAGGAGCCATGGGTAACACAGAAGGGTCCTGGACAAAGAAATGAACTGAGCTTCCTAGGTGGTGCCAGTAGTAAAGAACTTGCCTGCCAATGCAGGGGATGTAAGAGACCCAGGTTTGATCCCTGGGTCGGGAGGATCCCCTGGAGAAAGAAATAACAACCCACTCCAGTGTTTTTGCTTGGGAAATCCCATGACAGAGGAGCCTGGACGGCTACAGTCCATAGGATTGCAGAGTCGGATACGATGAGTGACTTAGCACACAGGGATGGGAAGGAAAGAAGTAGAAACTGAGTCCTTATGCCCCAGAAATCCCTGCAGTCACAGTGCAACTTTGAGAGGATCTGATGGGGAAAATGGAGGTGAAAGCCATTTTAAACACAAAATTTAGTTCGGAAGCCACAATTAGAGAGGACAATGGGAACGTGACAAGCTATGCTCTATCAAGGTAGAAAACTCTTGTCCGTAACACAAAATAACAGCTACCATTGATTGTGCACCTATCATAGGCCCAAGACTTTTCTAATTATTTCACATATATTGTCTCATTTAATCCTTACAATAACCTTGAACAGTGGCTTTAAAGCAACAGTTCAGTTCAGTTCAGTCCCTTAGTCGTGTCCGACTCTTTGCGACCCCATGAATTGCAGCACGCCAGGCCTCCCTGTCCATCACAGACTCCCGGAGTTCACTCAGACTCACATCCATCAAGTCAGTGATGCCATCCAGCCATCTCATCCTCTGTCGTCCCCTTCTCCTCCTGCCCCCAATCCCTCCCAGCATCAGTCTTTTCCAATGAGTCAGCTCTTCGCATGAGGTGGCCAAAGTACTGGAGTTTCAGCTTCAGCATCATTCCCTCCAAAGAAATCCTAGGGCTGATCTCCTTCAGAATGGACTGGTTGGATCTCCTTGCAGTCCAAGGCACTCTCAAGAGTGTTCTCCAACACCACAGTTCAAAAGCATCAATTCTTCGGCGCTCAGCCTTCTTCACAGTCCAACTCTCACATCCATACATGACCACAGGAAAAACCATAGCCTTGACTAGACGGACCTATGTTGGCAAAGTAATGTCTCTGCTTTTCAATATGCTATCTAGGTTGGTCATAACTTTCCTTCCAAGGAGTAAGCGTCTTTTAATTTCATGGCTGCAGTCACCATCTGCAGTGATTTTGGAGCCCAGAAAAATAAAGTCTGACACTGTTTCCACTGTTTCCCCATCTATTTCCCATGAAGTGATGGGACCAGATGCCATGATCTTAGTTTTCTAAATGTTGAGCTTTAAGCCAACTTTTTCACTCTCCTCTTTAACTTTCATCAAGAGGCTCTTTAGTTCCTCTTCACTTTCTGCCATAAGGGTGGTGTCATCTGCATATCTGAGGTTATTGATATTTCTCCCGGCAATCTTGATTCCAGCTTGTGTTTCTTCCAGTCCAGCGTTTCTCATGATGTACTCTGCATATAAGTTAAATAAACAGGGTGACAATATACAGCCTTGACGTACTCCTTTTCCTATTGGGAACCAGTGTGTTGTTCCATGTCCAGTTCTAACTGTTGCTTCCTGACCTGCATATAGGTTTCTCAAGAGGCAGGTCAGGTGGTCTGGTACTCTCATCTCTTCCAGAATTTTCCACAGCTTATTGTGATCCACACAGTCAAAGGCTTTGGCAAAGTCAATAAAGCAGAAATAGATGTTTTTCTGGAACTCTCTTGCTTTTTCCATGATCCAGCGGATGTTGGCAATTTGATCTCTGGTTCCTCTGCCTTTTCTAAAACCAGTGTGAACATCTGGAATTTCATGGTTCACATATTGCTGAAGCCTGGCTTGGAGAATTTTGAGCATTACTTTACTAGCGTGTGAGATGAGTGCAATTGTGCGGTAGTTTGAGCATTCTTTGGCATTGCCTTTCTTTGCAATTGGAATGAAAACTGACCTTTTCCAGGCCTGTGGCCACTGCTGAATTTTCCAAATTTGCTGGCATATTGAGTGTAGCACTTTCACACCATCATCTTCCAGGATTTGAAATATCTCAATTGGAATTCCATCACCTCCACTAGCTTTGTTTGTAGTGATGCTTTCTAAGGCCCACTTGACTTCACATTCCAGGATGTCTGGCTTGAGTGATCACGCCATGGTGATTATCTGGGTCGTGAAGATCTTTTTTGTACAGTTCTTCTGTGTATTCTTGCCACCTCTTCTTCATATCTTCTGATTCTGTGAGGTCCATACAATTTCTGTCCTTTATCGAGCCCATCTTTGCATGAAATGTTCCCTTGGTATCTCTAATTTTCTTGAAGAGATCTCTACTCTTTCCCATTCTGTTGTTTTCTTCTGTTTCTTTGCATTGATTGCTGAAGAAGGCTTTCTTATCTCTTCTTGCTATTCTTTGGAACTCTGCATTCAGATGCTTATATCTTTCCTTTTCTCCTTTGCTTTTCGCTTCTCTTCTTTTCACAGCTATTTGTAAGGCCTCCCCAGACAGCCATTTTGCTTTTTTGCATTTCTTTTCCATGGGGATGGTCTTGATCCCTGTCTCCTATACAATGTCACGAACCTCATTCCGTAGTTCATCAGGCACTCAATCTATCAGGTCTAGTCCCTTAAATCTGTTTCTCACTTCCACTATATAATCATAAGGGATTTGATTTAGGTCATACCTGAATGGTCTAGTGGTTTTCCCTACTTTCTTCAATTTAAGTCTGAATTTGGTAATAAGGAGTTCATGATCTGAGCCACAGTCAGCTCCTGGTCTTATTTTTGTTTGTTGTATAGAGCTTCTCCATCTTTGGCTGTAAAGAATATAATCAGTCTGATTTCGGTGTTGACCATCTGGTGATGTCCATGTGTAGAGTCTTCTCTTGTGTTGTTGGAAGAGGGTGTTTGCTATGACCAGTGCATTTTCTTGGCAAAACTCTATTAGCCTTTGCCCTGCTTCATTCCATATTCCAAGGCCAAATTTGCCTGTTACTCCAGGTGTTTCTTGACTTCCTACTTTTGCATTCCAGTCCCTTATAATGAAAAGGACATCTTTTTTGGGTGTTAGTTCTAAAAGGTCTTGTAGGTCTTCATAGAACCATTCAACGTCAGCTTCTTCAGCGTTACTGGTTGGGGCATAGACTTAGATTATTTGATATTGAATGGTTTGCCTTGGAAATGAACAGAGATCATTCTGTCGTTTTCGAGATTGCATCCAAATACTGCATTTTGAACTCTTTTGTTGACCGTGATGGCTACTCCATTTCTTCTGAGGGATTCCTGCCCACAATAGTAGATATAATGGTCATCTGAGTTAAATTCACCCATTCCAATCCATTTTAGTTCACTGATTCCTAGAATGTCGACATTCACTCTTGCTATCTCTTGTTTGACCACTTCCAGTTTGCCTTGATTCATGGACCTGACATTCCAGGTTCGTATGCAATATTGCTCTTTAAAGCATCAGACCTTGCTTCTATCACCAGTCACATCCACAGCTGGGTATTGTTTTTGCTTTGGCTCCATCCCTTCATTCTTTCTGGAGTTATTTCTCCACTGATCTCCGGTAGCATATTGGGCACCTACTGACCTGGGGAGTTCCTCTTTCAGTATCCAATCATTTTGCCTTTTCATACTGTTCATGGGGTTCTCAAGGCAAGAATACTGAAGTGGTTTGCCATTCCCTTCTCCAGTGGTAAAGCATAAGAACCTGAATATGCTGATGAATACATCAAAATGGAGAATGGCTTAGAATTGTCAGACCCTGCCATGTTTCTATTCAATTGCATGACAGCACCTATAGGGGAGGCACTGATAGAAAACTACCAAAAAAAGAAAAAGAAATGTAGTTGCTGGTAGTATTTATTTTCTGAAGAGTAGATTTGCTCTTTTTATAGCTGAGACACACTGCGTCACATAGCCCAGTATGTAATTAGTCAAAAATACCAGCTCACGAAGCTCTAGAAAAAAAATTTTTAGACAGTTCATTTCTGAGCACTCTTTTTTTTTTTTAAATGGAACTTAAGGAAAAGATTTATTTGGGAATTTGTGGGCATTTTGGCACTGCCTGGCCCTGTGAACTAGGCTAGCCTTGGTGCCCTCATTTAGTCCAGGTAAACTTTCTGAATCCTTCCAGCTCCAATACTCAACACTTCTGTCTGTGGCAGGCTCTTATGAATCCAGTACATGCTGTTTTAAGCCAAAATGGCTTGGATTTTTGCTTTATATGCACTAACAGTAAAAGCCCATGGAGTAAAAGCTCAGGGACTGGAAAATCTGATTGCTTTTACCTTTGCTGCAAGATTCTGGAAAATTCTATCTCTGCTTTCATTGGATCTCTTTTGCGCATCCAGTTAAAGATTAGAAATTTCAGTTTAACAGAGAAGGACAAAGTGTTTCTGTTCATCAAGGACTGCAGAGTTAGCTCCAGGAGGTGAAATCCTTACTGTTACTTTTTGATATCTTCCTGCTCCCCAGGGTCAGTCTCTGTTTCTGGGAGAAGATTTGGATGGTATGAGATTTTTCTTCACATGCCATTGACAAACATGCAAATGAGCGAACTGAATGAGGGAGTGTAGACTGACACAGGGTGCCTGGAGACCCCTGGGTCAACTGCGCAGATCCTGTACACAGTGTTTTCAATGCTGCCAATCAGAGGACACTGACAGCAAGAATGAAGAGGGTGCAAGTTTGTGTTTATGTCTGGGGGGCGGTGTGTACACACACACATGCTCACATGTACTAAGAGCAGAGAAACCATTTAGGAGAAACAACTTTAGCCTTTGATTCACCAACCTGTTTCACAGAATATCTGCCCAGTTTGTCAAAAGCAAACTTTATTCTCCTTTTGTATAAAAGAGGCATCTGATTTGAAATCAATCTTTTAGTTATAGTATTTTAAAAACCACAAGTTCTGGACCTATTGCTGTCATTCCTGTTCATTTTTCCCCCACATCCTATACACTATAGACTTAAAGAGTACCATCAGCCACCGAAGACAAGAGAGTGTTCATAATTTTGAGGCCAAGGGACTTCCCTGGTGGTCCAGTGGTTGATTCTGTGCTTCCACTGCAAGGGGCATGGGTTCAATCCCTGGTCAGGGATCTAAGATCCCACATGCCACATGACACAGCCAAAAATAATAATTTTGAGGCTGAGTCATAGGAAGAAAATGACATTTTGTTTAGAAATCTGTTTGAAATAAGGAAAATGCAAACAATTTTCACACTAAAAGCAATTCAAACTAAGTCTGGCCTCTTAACTGGTTAAGCTTCAGCTTTGAGGCAAACCCAGCTTGCCATGATAACTTAGTTCTATTGATCGCCATTTGCAGGTTGACCAGCTTGTGGTTTTGTTTTATCTGGTAGTATGTCTGAAACTGTTGTTGGATAAGACTCTTGAGAGTCTCTTGGAATGCAAGGAGATCCAAACAGTCCATTCTGAAGGAGATCAGCCCTGGGATTTGTTTGGAGGGAATGATACTGAAGCTGAAACTCCAGTACTTTGGCCACCTCATGCGAAGAGTTGACTCATTGGAAAAGACTCTGATGCTGGGAGGGATTGGGTGCAGGAGGAGAAGGGGACGGCAGAGGATGAGATGGCTGGATGGCATCACTGACTTGATGGACGTGAGTCTGAGTAAACTCCGGGAGTTGGTGATGGACAGGGAGGCCTGGTGTGCTGCAATTCATGGGGTCGCAAAGAGTCAGACATGACTGAGCGACTAAACTGAACTGAACTGATGTCTGAAATACATGAATGTTTTGCTGGGCATGGAAAGGCCTCTATCACAATGGCAGTTAGAAGTTAAGATTCATAACGACTCTAATTCTGTTCGTTTGGGGAAATGAATTTGGAATTTACCCATCGTAAAATCCTTGATTAGTTTATTATCGTGGTGTGTTCAAAGCAATCCTGCCTTGTGTTCACGGTCGTAGGTGGAGTGGATGGAGGTGTTGGAGAATTGCGGTGGTTGTGTAGAACGCCTTTCTGAGTGCTTTATTGCCCCAGAATAGCAATGAGGTGGGGGACATTCTGTCATTCTGTAGCAAGAAGGTGTCAGGATTTGCCTAGGTAGATGAGAGGGACTACACAGATGTACATGCACAAAACCCTACTTTGTTTATTTTCTTTTAGGCTTTATTGCTCTCTCTTAGAGGAGAAAATAACGGCAAATTCTAACTCCCTCTTTGTATTCAGTGTATAATGTTGTTTGTTCTGTTAAAGAGATTGGAGGCCCACCCAGTGAGGAAGGGCCATAAATAAGGACAGAGGTTTGCTAATGGGACATGGAAGGGTGACAGTTCCATAGTTCTCAGAAGCTTACTTGCTCTAGGGCTTGTTATCAAGTGGGAACCATCCAATAATAATCTAATAAGGGCAACCCCCCTGATTTTCTTTGGTCTGCCTGTCTGTAGTTTTTCGAATATATAGCTGAAGTCTTTCAGTTTATTAGGCTTTTAGAACTTCAAAATGGCTTAGCAAAATATACTATTAAAGTTTTTCCATTACCTATAGAAATGATATTTTTCCTAGCTTGCAAATATACAGTTTTAAGGAAGTATTTACTAAACCTTTTTAATAATCTGCTCTGATAAAGCATTTGAAGTTTGCACTTTCTGGCATAAAGTGACAGAAGAAAGTTATAATTGGAGAATTGCCATTTCAGCTCGCCCTGATTGTTCACAATTTCTCTTAATTGCTTTGCCAGTCTGCTCACATTTATATTTGAGTTTGTGGAAATTTTTGCATTGCAGATTTTTTTTTTCTTGCTTAAGTTGATTTTTTAGCAGTAATATTTGGTTTTACGTATTTTGGCATCTTATGTTATTTCAAGTGACAAATGTTGGAAATTGTAGGGAAATCTTTTGAAGTCAGTAATAGCAGTAATTAGTTATCAGTATCCACATTCTTGTCTGTATGAACTGGTTTTTATTAAAATATAGAGAAATAGATCAATAAAGGTAAATATTAAGGCTTTGCCATCTTTATGACATTAGTTAAAAATTATCTTTGACGTAGAAAAATTATTACTGAGATATAAAAGAATAGTCCTTGGCTTGGTCCTTTAAAATCCTTCTTATAAGAAAAGAAGAAAACTTTGGTTTTAAAAAGTAGCCCATCTGGCCTTCAGAGGCCTTTCCCCAGGGAGCTGCGCTGACTTCTGCCACATAGATCGCGCCTGATGATGGACATAGCCCATGGCAAAGAGGCCAGGGAAGAAAAGCAAATGGACTTTTGTGAAAATACACGGGGGACAAATAGCATCCTGCTTGCTGAGTAAGTGCTAGAAAATGCTCTAAAACATGGTAAGTACAGACAGGCCCCTGCAGGTTCCAGCATTCTTATGTTGGCTGGGATTCTGGTTTTTAATGCGAGTCCTTGTTCTCTGTGAAGTAGACCTTTGACCTATATGTTACCTTTTTTTTTTGGAACTTTTTTGAAGTTATAGCTGGGCAGTGTTCTCTAGGTTAAATCACACACAAAATGTTGATTTATCATTTTAAATCATGTTATAAATCAACATAGACTGGGTTCTTAACTATGAAAAGTACTTAGGATTTATTAATAAAGATTTGGAAGGATCAGTTTAGTTTTAAACTATAATTGCTTAGCACCTATAGAACCGGGTGGCCACACAGGGTCTCCTAGCAGAACTGTTTCTTGTTTGTTACGGTTGACGAGACCACCACCCTTTCCCTGTAGGAACCCCTCATGGTGACAAGAAGAAAGCCAGTCTTTCTGATACACTATCTTTTGGGTGACTGTATAATTTACTTTTAAAATTATTTACCAGCTTCAAAAGAGTTATAATGAAGAAGTCTTTTAGAAATGAGATCGTTTGTTTCCAGATTCATTTATGAAAAATTTCTCAGATGCCCTTGTCGCTCGCTTTGTGTGTCAGTGATGTTTGTGTAGCCAAAAATTAATACCACTTTTCAACCCCCCCCTTATTCCTTTTCCTTTTGGTAACCCTCATTTTGTTTTCTTACCTCTGTGAGTCTGTTTCTGTTTTGTAAGCAAGTTCATTTGTATCATATTTTAGATTCTGCATATAAGTGATTAGCAGATACAAGCTACTATATACAAAACAGATAAACAAGGACCTACTGGATAGCACAGGAAACTAATATCTTACAATAACATAATGGAAAAAATATGAATAAGAATATGTATTAATATACATATAAGTGACTCACTTTGCTGTACATCAGAAACTTACACAACATGGTAAGTCAACTCTACTTCAGTACTAAAAACTAAAATAAAAATACCACTTTTCACAATATTATAACTCACTTCAGCATTACTGAGTCAGAGCACGTAAAGGATGGATTTGGTGTGGTAGAATGGTGAACACTGGCCTGAAAGTGGAGTTAATGGCCACTCCCTAACTCAGGGTTCTTGGGCCAGGAAATCACCATTATCTCTGCTTTTTAGAAAGCGACAGGTGGCCCATAATAATAATTATTATCTCACATACTGATGTGGGAAATAACCTGAGACAATGGATATGGAAATCCTGAAGTATAAATGGATGGTAAACACACAGAATGTTACTGCATTCTGAATTTGAAATTTTTCATTTGCAACCGAGTCCCTTCTTTTCATTCATATACCCATGATACCAGTCCATAGGGTCTCAAAGAGTCGGACACGATTCAAGTGACTTAGCACGTATGCACTGATGATACATCGATATCTGACTGAGCTAGATCAGTGAGATTTTATGAGCTGTTCAAAATTCATGATGCTTTAGTCAGTTTAAGATTTTATTGGATTTTAAACTCTGTGGGATTTTCTTTCTGGAAACTCAGACATTTTAAATCCTTCCAGAAGGTGCTTATAGGCCCTGCATTTAATATTCTTCATATAATTTGTATCTGAAGTAGTAATTATAATCTGCTTTTTAAAGATAAGCCTTTACACACCACCATCTAGTTTAAAAGAAATAAGCAAAGTGTGTGTCCTCTTGATAAAAGCCTGAGAAATAAACAATTGCTATATGGTTATTTTTTCCTTTCCCCACTGTTGTTTTTGTTGCCGAATAAATAAGGAACTTGAGAGGTGTTTTCTTTCCTCTTGTCTGTTGGGCCTTCAGATCCCCCTTCTAAATGGCCTTCTACCTTCACCATATTAAAAAAAAAAATTGTGGAAAGGTTTCCATTCTTCCTATACCTAATTATGAGAGTTGTGTCGTCTCTGGATGCTGTTGTCATTACCATCTTGAATTGGAACTCTCAAATAACTAGTTCTGTCTCCTGCTGGAGCCTCCATGAAGCTCTTCAAAGGCCTGAAATGAACACAGTTTCTTCTTCTCCACATGTTATTGTTGTTTAGTCACTAAGTTGTGCCAACTCTTTTGCAATACCCTGGACTGTAGCCTGCCGGCTCCTCTGTCCGCTGAAATTTTCCAGGCAAAAATACTGCAGTGGGTTGCCATTTCCTTCTCTAGGGAATCTTCCTGACCCAGGGATCGAACCCACGTCTCCTGCCTGGTAGACAAATTCTATACCACCTGGGAAGCCCTCTTCATGTGAGCCAGGTGAATAAATATAACACATGTACTTAAGGAACTTGTCATTATGAAAACAAGACCAATGAAGGCTTGTTTAGTACAAGAACAATGGTATCAATTATTTTTGAGCTCACGTTCCCAGAGGTCAAGTCAATGCAGAGAAGAACTGTCTGGGAAAGCTGATTGGGAAGACAGGACTTTAGCCAGATCGTAAAGATGGGAAATGGGGACTGATAGAGGGAAGCATTAAGTAAGAGGAGCAACAGTGAATGAGTTTTCAGGATAACATCCTGAATTCATGTAGTGAGCTGTGGACGGGCAAGCCTTAGGAAGTAGCTAGATCAGCATATTCCTCCCCTGGGCACCTCCAACCCCAACTCCCCTTTTCCAGCTCCAGTTGTATCTTTGCATTTATAACAGCTTCCCCCACCTCCTGCAATCCTTAAAAGGAGAATCAGAAATCATAACATTTCCTATGTCCTAATATAGTATGATCAACATTCAGATCCCTGGGTTTTTCTGATAAAGAATGTCATTTCTTTTCCTAAACTGTTATTCTTTTCTTAAATGATCAGGAAACTTCTGTCACCCTTCTTGAGTCTCTCTTTCTCCTGGGCTATAAACCTCTCACTCTTGGATCTTCTCCTCTGGATAGTTTATCCTCACCCCCAGCCAAGAGTACCCTTCTTGACATTCTTTGTGTATTTTCTGTGTATTGTCCTTCCGAGTCAAACTAGATGTTTTCATTTCATTGACTGAGCAGCTCCCTGTCAGAACTTAACAGTGCCTACATAGGTAACACAAGCTGATATTTCATAGTGGTGTTTTCATGAGATTGTGTGTTTTTAAACTTTCCTCAAGGGATAGACTCATGACATTGGCTTCTTTGGGTCCACAGTACCCTCTAGGATAGTAACTGTGCCTGTAATTAGATGTGCCCATACATGCTGTGGACTGAACTAATTTGAAAAGTTTTTATTTCCATAACATATATAATCTTTCCATTCAGAATATAAAAGTTCTTAACTTTAAAAAGAAGGCAATGGAGGGACTTCCCTGGTGCTCCAGTGGTTAAGATTGTACACTCTCAATGAATGGAGGCATGGGTTCAATCCCTGGTTTGGGAACTAAGATCCCACATGCTGTGCAGTTCAGCCAAAAAATAGAAAAAAAAAAAAAAACAACAACAATGGAATGAATATTAATTTTGTCTTAGAGATGTTCTGAAAGGAAAGATTTTTCCAGTGTTCTAGTCAGGAAAGGAATTTCTCCTCTCCCTGCCAGAAAAGAATAATGGCTATGATTTTTTTTTTTTAACAATAATAAACTATTTAAACAGGTAAGATTTTCCTTTTCACTAATGGGAAAGAAAGTGTCCCACTGCCACCCTGCTCGGAAGGTAACTTAATTCCCAACTCTACCAAGAATAATATTGAGCATTATTGGAGCTCCATTTGAACCAAACTCTGTCAAACTCCTTGAGTGAGAAATAATGGGTTCTAAATGGTAGCTCTTTCTACTTTGGGGAATTTTAATGATATAATGTTACATAAAATGTCAAACAATTTATCATAGAATATTTCTGTTCTCTTTTTATCTGGAGATGACTTTTCATGTAAAATCATTTGTGTCTAGAAAGGAAAATACTTCTGTATTTTATTTTGATAAATGAATTCTCAATACTAAGCCTAATTCTGTGATCTAACATTGTAAATGAAGACTTATGAATCGGACAGAAACTATTTTAAAGCAGGGGTCCCCAACCTCCGGGATCTAACATCTGATGATCTGAAGTGGGGCTGATATAATAATAATAGAAATAAAGTGCAAGATACATGTAATGCACTTGAATCATCCTGAAATAATCCACCCCCCACCCCAGGTCTGTGGAAAAATTATCTTCCATGGAACCAGTCCCTGGTGCCAAAATGGTTCGGGTCTGCTGTCTTAGAGGATGGATCCTAATGGAAGAAGGGAGTCTGTTTTTCCTGGTCATGTCTCGCCCTTTCTCCCCTGCACCATCCATACCTAAGTGTGGTACATGGCAGCCTTCTGCACAATTGTGTCTTGTCTCCCAGGCCTGTGTAGAGTAGGAAGTGGGTTTAGTAGCTATACACACAGAAGCTTTTTTGGGAGTATTGTCCTTGCTGTTTTGCCTTTGCTTTTTGGTGTTCTAAGCTTTGGTGAAATTCATCTGGTCGTACTGGTACCCAGTCTGAATCAGATCAGCTATTAGAGTGGGACACTTTGTTCCCTGGGGCTTCTCTGGTGGCTCAGATGGTAAAGAAACAGCCTGCAATGCTGGAGACCCAGGTTTGATCCCTGGGTCAGGAAGATCCCCTGGAGAAGGGAATGGCAACCCACTCCAGTATTCTTGCCTGGAGAATTCCATGGACAGAGGAGCCTGGTGAACTGTGGTCCATGGGATCCTAAAGAGTTAGACATGACTGAGGGACTTTTATTTCACTTTGTTTGTTCCCTGTGAGCTTTGTTTAGCCCAGCTCAAGGGCCACAATACCCACAACAGTCTCTGAGAAACTTCCATTCTGTAAATGCCTGATGAGTGTGATTCCTTTCTTAGTATAAGAAATTATGTGTGAGGCTGCAGTGTGTATCTGTGTGGGTGTGTGGTCAGCATTCCTAGGAAGAGACAGGAGAAATCTAAGAGACTGAATTCACACCACGTGCTGTTCTGTGCTTAAGTTGTCGGTCATGTCCGACTCTTTGCGACCCCATAGACTGTAATCACCAGGCTCCTCTGTCCGTGGGGATTCTCCAGGCAAAAATACTAGAGTGGGTTGCCATGCCCGCCTTCAGATCTTCCAACCCAGAGATTGAACCCAGGTCTCCCGCATTGCAAGCAGATTCTTTACCATCTGAGCCACCAGGGAAGCTCAGGTAGGGCCTAATAAATAAGCCCTGATAAGTTTGAATTTGATCCTGAGGGTATTGGGGGGCGTTACTTTTTGAACAGGGGAGTAAGAAGATGAAATGTGTACCTTAGAGAAAGTATTCTACTGCTGGTGTGGAGAATGAGCTCGAGGGAGCCAGAAGCTGGGCAGGAAGCTAGGAAAGGAGGTTCTTGAAGACATCCAGTGCTGGTGGCCTGGACTAAAAGTTGAGCAGCTCTCTGTCACACATGGAGGTGGGTGGGGAGGCCCTACTGGTCTGATTCTGGGGGTTAAAAATGAATATTGCCTGAGCCTGATTCTCCCCAGCTTGTCTGCCTTTGCCTGACATAGATCCTTGTGGAAGTTGCATTAAGTCTCGTAGGCCACTGGAGTGCCGTTAAACTCCTGCTCCTGCATGTGAAACGGAATGGAATCTCAGCCTGCAGTCAGCCAGTAAATGAGTGTAACTTATGGTGAATTCCAGCTAATGTACAGTCACTGAAGTAGCATGAAGTCTGGGAAGTCACTTGGGTACCATTAAGAGTACTGAGCTGTGATTTACATGGTCAGACCCCAGTGGCCTATATGTGCCAGTAGAGCTTCCATGGTCTTTTCTACTTTGTTCCAGGGAATAAGTTATGGAACAAAAACATCCATTTTAAAAATATATTTTCTATATCTTATTCATTTTCTCAGTGGATGGGGATTATTGAGGTCAGTATTTACTGTTCAAAAATTTGTAGTATAAATAAAAGTAGCAAGTCAAACCCAAAAATGTGTAGTCGAAATGAAAGTCACAAGTCATAACCCAGAGTAATTTTTTCTATCAAATGTGTGTAGTAAAGTTTGAAAAGTATTGATAGTCACACTCTTATCCACAATAAATTTGAGTTTTTTACAAGGAATTTTTTAAATGTCCGTTATAAGTTTGTCATATATTTATATAGATATATAGATTTAATATTAATTTTCCCTGATACATAGATATATAGAAGGAATACATATGCCCAGGAAGTCCATTGTTTAAAAAGAAAAAAAAAGCTAATGTTAACCTGATAAGCCCTAGAGGTCCATGCCTGTATCTTAATCATTCTTCTTTCCTCATGTATTTATCACCATGAGCCCAGTATTCAATACTTTTTTAATGACTGTGTGGTTGCCACATGCAGATGAACAATATGAAAAACCTACCTAGTGATACTCCTACTTTTGAATGGTGGAATACGTATTAGTTGTGTGAGAACTTTCTGCTTTTCTATAATGGGTGTTCTGGGAACTTTGAACACCTGGTCTTCCTAAAATTTACAAACGAAACCTCAAACATGATTCTGTGATAACATTTAAAAGTACCTTAGGAAATATTTTCTTTTCTTAATAAAAATAGCGAGTCCTTGACTGGTTTTTCAAAGTGTGTAGATACTTGATAAAATAATTTTAGATATGCAAGATATTGCCATACTTCTCTAGTTTGGGAAAGTCAAAAGAGGGAGAAGATACATAAATACAGTAGAGAATTTTAGAAAGTTTTACTGGAATAAACAGTAATGGTTCTGAACATTTGTGTGTTACTATGGCTTGTTCGTTATATTTTCCAAAACTTCATTTGATCTGTTTAAGAAGCCTATGAAATAGAGTTTTTGCAGCTAGGGAAATTATATCTTAGAGCAGTTAGGTGATTTGTCCAGAGTCCAAACAGCTCATAAGTAATGAGCTGGAAACTCTACGGTTTTCTGACTCTTTGGCCAATACTTAAATGTTCAGTAAGCAAGTACATAATTAATGTATATTAACTAGCACGTCATACCTGAAGGCATCTGTGAATAGGTGGTTCACACTGAAGACATCCTCCTTAAACCACCAACACATTTACTGCCTAGACTGCTCATTTGCTGCAAGTTTTATTTTTAAAAATGGTTTTTCTATTTACAAAAGTAACACAGGTTCTGAGTAGAAAATTTTAAAATGATCATTGGCTCCACAAATATTCTGTGACCATAGATTGCACCCCTCCATAGACTTTTGTGCTTTTCAGAAATACTCTATGCTGTTCAAATGTTGCAAATGAGATCACAAAGAACATCTTCATTGCTTAAGTTTTTGTTTTAAAAAATTAGTATGCAACTATTTCCCATGTTGTTAAATGTCATTATGATACTATTTCAACAGCTTCATGATATTCCATTTTCTGAATAATGTCTATTAAGGACTCGGGGTTACTTTCTGTGTTTGGTTATTAGAAACAACACTGAAGAACATCTTTGCTAACTACCTTGTAGTATAGATGATATTTTTTTTTTTTTAAGAGTAAAAGCCTAGCAATATAATTACTGGGTTAAAACGGTATATAAAATTCTTGACTATGACCAAGTAGCCCAGTAGCTTGTCTTATTTAATTTGTTTTGTGTTCAAATGCCATTTTTTTATACATTTGCTAATCCCTGGCCTTTTAAAAATCTTCACTAAAATGATAGTCAAAAATAGTATATTATTAAAGATACATGCCACCCCTATGTTCATAGCAGCAGTATTCACAATATTCAAGACATGGAAACAACCTAAGTGTCCATTGACATGAATGGATAAAGAAGATGGGCTGTGTGTGTGTGTGTGTATACATACATACATACATATATATGTATATATAGAGAGATGGTGATGGACAGGGAAACCTGGCATGCTACAGTCCATGTGGTCACAAAGAGTTGGATACAACTGAGCAACTGAACTGAATATACACACACACACATATACACACATACATAATGGAATACTACTTAACCATAAAATAGAGTGAAATAATGCCATTTGCAGCAACATGGACAGACCTAGAGATTATACTAAGGGATGTAAGAAAGAGAAAGACAATCATATGATTTATATGTGGAATCTAAAATATGATGCAAATGAACCTACTTGCGAAACAGGAACAGACTCACAGACGTGGAGCAGACTTGCGGTTGCCAAGGGGAATGTAGGGTGAGCGAGCTATCGATTGAGAGTTTGGGATTAGCACATGGAAACTGTTTATATAGAATGAGTGAATAAGGTCCGACTGTATAGCACAGGGAACTATATTCAATATCCTGAGATAAACCATAATAGAAAAGAATATAAAGAAGAAGGTATGTATATATATAAAACTGAGTCACTTTGCTGTGCAGCAAAAATTAACCCAACATTGTAAATCAATTATACTTCAAAAAAAAAAAAAAAAACAGTATATTGTTGCTTTACATGATTAAACAAAAAGATGGTAAATCTGTTGAAGGAGAAAACTAAGATTTGCTTTTTGGTTTGAATCCTGCACAACTCTGCTGTTTGTTTTTTAGCACAGAGACATTCGACAAATAGAGTATTACCTACACAGCACATGTTCCTCTCTGATCTTTGTTTTATCAGATACTCTTAAGTGTTTCCATTTACTCTTCTGTGAAATAAAATAATCAGCTTTTTCCATGGGCCATTCAGATAACAAGTACCAGTTGGAAAGCATCTTGAACTTTTGGAAGTAGCATCATAGTTTTTGAGCTAGCAGGAATTTTAAAGATCATCTAATCTGATCCCACTACTTTACAATAATCATATTTAATGTAAAGATGTGAAAATTCTGTGCATTTTACAAATTGAAATGGAAAGCTAAGTATCTAATATTTTTACACAAATACATAATTTCATCCATAGTTTGAGTTCCTCATGTCCTTAGAAATTTAAACCTCTTTACTTATGAACTCTCAGTTGTATAGTGATACTAAAAGTGTCAGCCGTTTTATGAAACCAGAATTTTAGCTATGGCAATTTATTCTGGTTTCAAGATAAACCAAATGCATTTCTATGAACCCCAGCTCTGCTTTATCTAAATAATAATTTTCTGTAGACACATTACTCCACATGGCTTAGTCACCCATGTTTCTTTTCATTTTGTTTTAGGTAGCAGTTTTACAACATCATCAGGATTATATACAGGAAATAATTCACTCACAAATTCCTCTGGATTTAACAGCTCACAGCAGGTAATTTTAAAAGCCAGGTTGACTTCTGAAATTAAAAAAAAAGTGCAGTAGCTGATTTTCTTATATGAAGAAAATCAAGAGCTTTCTTAAGCTTTCTGATAGATTTTTTTGCTCTTGAAAAAATGTCTTTAGCAGTCCTATATGGTGAGTCATTTGGTTTTCAGATTGGTTAAACTTTACCTAATAATGCAACCTGAAATAGAAGAAATATGAAGAGGGAATCCAATCTTACCTAAAATTGGTTTGCATGTCTGCGCATTTCAGTCAGTGTGTGCTTGTGTGTTGCTTTGTGAATTCAGAGAAGACAGAGATGCAAACGTATTTACGGTTATACTCTGAAATGTAAGAAAGCAGCAGCTGTGTTCTGACTGGTTGTTCTTGTGTGGTTTAATTTGGTAGGACTATCCATCTTATCCCAGTTTCGGCCAGGGTCAGTATGCACAGTATTATAACAGCTCACCGTATCCAGCACATTACATGACGAGTAGCAACAGCAGCCCAACAACGCCGTCCACAAATGCCACTTACCAGCTTCAGGAGCCACCATCCGGCATTACCAGCCAAGCAGTTACAGATCCCGCAGCAGGTAATGACTTGCCTTGATTAGTTCTGCAGGCTGTATTTCTGATGGTTTAAATGCATTTTTCTACAATCATATATTCATGACAATGGTTGCACACTTTTGGCAAGTTTTAGCAAGGCCTTTAGTCAAGCAGCATGATTGTGACATTAATTTTATTTTTACTTATTTACTTAAAAGCTTTCATATGAAGTTATAAACTTGAAACTTACATGAAATAAGATGAGATATGATCTCATGTAAAAATACATGAGATTTTATTTAGTTGTACATGTACTCCATTTTCAGGGTATATATGTAGCTTTTTGGATGTATAATTATAAACATTTAGCTAGGATGCTTAACTGTAACTTTAACTAAAGTGTTGACATATGAATATAAATGACATCATCTTGAATTTAATGTTTATCATCATGAACTAGTTAATGTTTTTCAAAAAATCAAATAGCCTCTAAGGATCAATCATGGAAGATAGTGATTCTTTTGGCCTACCCTTTCCCACTCATGACCTACTGTGGATTTTATAACAATGTTTCTGAGAGTGGGCATTTTTTGTACTTCACAATATTTGGTTGTTGTTGTTCAACCACTAAGTCATGTCCCACTCTTTGCAACCCCATGGACTGCCGCATGCCAGGCTTCCCTGTCCTTCACTATCTCCCAGAGTTTGCTCAAACTCATGTCCATTGAGTCAGTGATGCCATTCAACCATCTCATCCTGTGTTATCCCCTTCTCCTGCCCCCAATCTTTCCCAGCATCAAAGTCTTTTTCCAATGAGTTGGCTCTTTGCTTCAGGTGCCCAAAATACTGGAACTTCAGCATCAGTCCTTCCAATCAACATTCAGGGTTGATTTCCTTTAGGATTGACTGGTTTGATCTCCTTGCAGTCCAAGGGAGTCTCAAGAGTCTTCTCCAGTACCACAGTTTATTTTTTTTAATTTATTTTAATTGGAGTATTACAGTATTGTAGTGGGTTTTGCCATACATTGACATGAATCAGCCATGGGTGTACATGTGTTCCCCATCCTGAACCCCCTCCCACGTCCCTGCCCATCCCATCCCTTAGGGTCATCCCAGTGCACCAGCCCTGAGCACCTTGTCTCATACATCAAACCTGGACTGGTGATCTGTTTCACATATGATAATATACATGTTTCAATGCTATTCTCTCAAATCATCCCACCCTCGCCTTCTCCCACAGAGTCCAAAAGACTGTTCTATACATCTGTGTCTCTTTTGTTGTCTCGCATATAGGGTCATCGTTACCATCTTTCTAAATTCCATATATATGCTTTAGTATACTGTATTGGTGTTTTTCATTACTTCACTCTGTATAATAGGCTCCAGTTTCATCCACCTCATTAGAAATGATTCAGATGTATTCTTTTTAATGGCTAAGTAATATTCCACTGTGTATATGTACCACAGATTTCTTATCCATTTGTCTGCCAGTGGACATCTAGGTTGCTTCCATGTCCTGGCTATTATAAACAGTGCTGTGATGAACACTGGGGTACACGGGTCTCTTTCAATTCTGGTTTCCTCGGTGTGTATGCCCAGCAGTGAGATTGCTGGGTCATATGGCAGTTGTATTTCCAGTTTTTTAAGGAATACCCACACCGTTCTCCATAGTGGCTGTACTAGTTTGCATTCCCACCAACAGTGTAAGAGGGTTCCCTTTTCTCCACACCCTCTCCAGCATTTATTGTTTGTAGACTTTTGGATCGCAGCCATTCTGACTGGTGTGAGATGGTACCTCATTGTGGTTTTGATTTGTATTTCTCTGATAATGAGTGATGTTGAGCATCATTTCATGTGTTTTTTAGCCATCTGTATGTCTTCTTTGGAGAAATGTCTGTTTAGTTCTTTGGCCCATTTTTTGATTAGGTCATCTATTTTTCTGGAATTGAGCTATAGGAGCTGCTTGTATATTTTTGAGATTAATTCTGTATCAGTTGTTTCGTTTGCTATTATTTTCTCCCATTCTGAAGGCTGTCTTTTCACCTTGCTTATAGTTTCCTTCGTTGTGCAAAAGCTTCTAAGTTTAATTAGATCCTATTTGTTTATTTTTGCTTTTACTTCCATTACTCTGGGAGGTGAGTCATAGAGGATCCTGCTGTGATTTATATCAGAGGGTTTTGCCTGTTTTCCTCTAGGAGTTTTATAGTTTCTGGTCTTACGTTTATATCTTTAATCCATTTTGAGTTTATGTTTCTGTATGGTGTTACAAAGTGTTCTAGTTTCATTCTTTTACAAGTGGTTGACCAGTTTCCCCAGCACCACTTGTTAAGAGATTGTCTTTTTTGCATTGTATATTCTTGCCTCCTTTGTCGAAGATAAGGTGTCCATAGGTGCGTGGATATGTCTCTGGGCTCTCTATTTTAGCACCACAGTTTAAAAGCATCAATTTCTTTGGCACTCTACCTTCTTTATGGTCCACCTCTCACATCTGTACATGACTACTATAAAAACCATAACTTTGACTTGATGGACCTTTGAAAGCAAAGTGATGTTTCTGTTTTTTAATATGCTATCTAAGCTTGTCATAGCTTTTCTTAAGGAGCAAGTGTACATTTGATGGGCCCTTTTAAATGAAACTCTATCTCCAGAAGTCTGCCTACTGTGTCTTTAATACTTCTTCCCCTCCGTTAATTTTTTCTGGAACTCTTAATAGTGTATGCTTAATTTTCTGAATTGGCCTCCACCTGGGTTTCTTACATATCCTCTTGTACTTCTTGCATTCTTAACTTTTTAAAATGTCTGTCTGTCTGTGCCAGATCTTAGTTGCAGCACACCGGATCTTTTAGTTGTGCACGTGAGATCCAGTTCCCTGACCAGGAATCGAATCCAGGCTCCCTGCATTGGGAGTGCAGCGTCTTAACCACTCTACCACCACTGAAGTCCTGCATTCTTAACTTTTTACAAATATAATCTTTCCTTTCATAGATTAGAAGTGAACTATTATCCTTAAAGAAGCCGTGAGTTTTTTCCCTTTGCCTTTTACTCCTAAAGCCAGAGCCCAGTCAGTCATATTAAAATGGTCTTTCATTGTAACTCACTTCTATGACGTGATCAGAGTGTTAATTCTCAGTGGTTATCCCAAATCATGGGGAGAAAAAACTTTTATGTGATAGATGCTGATTTAAATTTTGACTGTAGGTTTACCTTGTAAATCTTAGCAAATGATCCTCCTTAAAACTCCTTTAAGTGTTTAATCATTCTACTTTTTCTCTTAAATGGGTGTAGACACTGTTTTGTTCAAGAAATCAGTTAAATCATTCTGGAAGTTAAATCATTCTTAATCTTGTATTCCAGCTAACTATAAATACAGTTTCTGCTGCATATCTCAACTCTAGACATGTTTATCTTGATTATCATATTCCAGTTACCTTTATTTAAGAAAAAAATGAGCTTTTATTTTATGACATGGCTTATATGTGGAAACTTAAGAAAAAAATCCAGATGAACTTATTTCCAGATCAGAAAGAGACTCACAGACATAGAAAAGAAACTTATGGTTACCAGAGGGTGAAGTGGAGGTTGGAGAAGTAAGAAATTAGGAGGCTGGGATTAACACTACTGTATATATAGTAGATAAGTAATAAGGACCTATTTATTGCAAAGCACAGAAAACTATACTCAATATTTTGTAATAAGTTATAAGGGAAGAAAATCTGAAGAAGAATATATAATATAAAAGACATATATAAATAAGATGGAATCACTGTGCTAAATATATAGATATATGTGTGTGTGTGTATATATTACTACTGAATCACTGTGCTGTACACCTGCAACTAACATTGTATTGTCAATGGACTATACTTCAGTTTTAAAAAGTAGCTTGATATAATATTCACTCAGTTCACATATATAAAAACAGTATTCATAGAACCTCATATATGTATTTTTCTGCATTTTAATTAGACTTCACATCTATATAACCACACTTAAGTAAACTTTGTTATAAAAGGAATTGAATGTCTGGTAGAAGTTACTGTAGAACTTTGCTGTCTCTCCTTGTCACATTGACTTCATGTAGGTATCAAGAGGAGAGATAATGGTTTGTTGAAATTTAGAGATAACTTGTGTTTTTACATGTATCTTCTGGGTCATGAAAGGTTCTTGAGGACCAAAAGGAACTTTGAAATGAGGACAGATATGTGAATGTGAAACAGAAAAACTCTTTAGGGTCTGTGGAATAAGATACTGAGAAAAGGAGACAGCTGAATAATTTTACTTAATTAATGACATTTTGGTTGTGAAGAGCACAGTATAAAACAAACTGAAGACTTAATCATGTTTCTTAAATTAAGTTTGATTAGAGCTTTATAAAAAGGCCATTTGGACATATCATAAAACTTTATGTCTGAAACTTGACATTGTTCTAAGTGAATTTTGTTTATAAAAGGGATGCCATGTGAAAGAGAGGGGATTAGTGGGCAGCAAGCCACACCAGATGGGAAAAAGTGTGAAATTATAATTTTTGAAAAGTATATATAATTTTATTTTAAGATTAAATGATTTATTTTAGGTTTTATTTGAATGTATGCTTAGTGTTCTAGGTACTTATTTCAATTTCAATATCTTTATTGCTATAGAATAGGAATGAATTGAAGTGGAGAAAAAATAATATTTTTCAGATTTTTTTAATATTCAGCAGTTCCCACTAAAAATGTGTGTGTAGTGGATCAACCTTTTGTGTTACATAATGAGTTCAGTGAGTTTACACATTGAAAAAGAAATGTGGATTACTTTAAAAATTCAAGGAAATTTTCATCTTTTTTTTAAACATTTGTAGTAAGACTGTGGATTCAGCCTAAGTTGTTTGGCATTCACTTTACTTTCTTACTAGTCATATAGAACATTATGGATGACAAGAGAGTGTTGATGATAAAGTCTGTAAAAATCATTAAGCTAAAGAATTATAAGAATGATTTATTACATATACCGTAACATTTTTGTTTTGAGATTGAAACAGTAGTTAAAATAACATGTTTATTTTTGTTGAAATTATTTCAAGTGTTTTTTTTCCTATTAATAGTCTATTTGGTTTAAAGTCAGTATTTTGCAATACTGGAAAGTTAAATTTTAGTCATTATCTCATGTATAACTAAGTTTCTGCCTTTCAGTTTCATGGAATTACACAGAACAGATGAATCCACAATCCATGAGTTCTTCCATGATATCCGTTCTTTATTGTTCATATAATTGTTGTATCATAATGGACAAATAAGATGACCTTGTAAGGGCTTTTTTCAATATGAATAGGTAAGGACTCATTTTTTCAATTGAGGAGTTTATATTTTTATTGTTTTTTTGGCTATGCCTCATGACTTATGGGATCTTAGTTCCCTGATCGTGGATTGAAACTGTAAATGGAAGCATGGAGTCCTAACCGACAGCCAGGGAATTCGCAGGACTCATTTATTTTTAATTCTACATTTTAAAATTTATATGCACGATAGTCATCTTTCAAGTCTATGATATTATGCAGTATTTGTTACAAATATGTACTTCCTTATGAATCTTAAGCTCATAAGTTATTTTAATATGTTTGTAGTTAAATATTGAAAGCTGTATCCTCCTTTAAGTAGACATGTGTCATACATTAAAAATAACATAATTTGAATGTGAAAGCATAATTTCAAGTTTTAAAAACTAAAACCAGTGCCTTTGCATTCATTTTAAAAAGAGGAATTTGTTAGTCATGCATTGACACTCTTAAAAAATTGTATATCATTTGGAGATAGGTAAGAATCCATATACCTTGAGAAGTATAGTGAAATTGATCATTCAACACAATTTTAATTAACTTACTGAATTCATAAAAATTGTGCCTACTCTTCAACTAGCAATGCCAGCCTCCCCACTCCCAACTGAAGGATATCTTGGTTGCTTCCAGTTTTGGCAATTATAAATAAAACTACTGTAAGCATTCATGTAGGTTTTTATATGGACATAAGTTTTCAACTCGTCTCGGAAAATTCCTGAGTCTGATGGCTAGATTGTATGGTAAGAGTATGTTTAGTTTTATAAGAAGCTGCCAAAAGGTCTTTCAAAGTGGCTGTACCATTTTGCATTTCTACCGGCACGAATGAGAGTTCTTTTCGCTCCACATCTTTACTAGCATTTGGTTTGTCAGCCTTCAGCTTTGGGCCGTTCTAATAGGTGTGTTCTGCTGTCTAATTGTTTTAATTTGCACTTTCCTAATGAAATATGATGTTGAGTATATCTTTTCGTATAATCATTTGCCTTCTGTGTATCTTCTTTGATGAGGTATCTGTTCAGATCTTTTGCCCACTTTTTAATCAGGTCGTTTTGTTGTTGAGTTTTAAAAGTTATTTGTATATTTCAGATATGTCCTTTATCACATGTACTTTTGCAAATACTTTCTCCTGGTCTATATATTGTCTTTTTATTCTTAGCATTATCTTTTGCAGAGCAGAGGTTTTTAATTTGAATGAACTTTTGTTTTTTTTCCTCTCATGGAACATCATTTGGTTTAGTACCTGAAGACTCATTGCCAAACTCTAGGTTTTCTCTTATGTTATGATCTATAAAGTTTGTGGGCATGGAGTTGTTCAGAATATTCTTTTATTATCCTTTTAATGTCCATAGAGTTGCTAGTGATGGACCCCTCTTTTATTTCTGGTATTAGAAATTTGTGTCTTCTCTCTTTTTTGTCTTGGTTGACCCAACTAGAAATTTATTAATTTTTTGGTTTTTTCAAAGGGCCAACTTTTCAGTTCAGTTCAGTTGCTCAGGTGTGTCCGATTCTTTGCAACCCCATGGACTGCAGCATGCCAGGCTTCCCTGTCCATCACCAATTCCTGGAGCTTGCTCAACTCATGTCCATCAAACCGGTGATGCCATCCAACCATCTCATCCTCTGTCATCCCCTTCTCCTCCTCTCGCCAGCTTTTAGTTTTATTGATTTTTCTCTATTGTTTTCCTATTTTCAGTTTTACTGACTTTTAGGGTTTTTAGGATTTCTTCTGCTTTTGATTTAATTTGCCCCTCTTTTTCTACTTTTCTAAGGCTTGAAGGTTAGATAATTGATTTTAAATATTTCTTCTTTCCTAACATACACATTTAATACTGTGAAGTTCCCTTTAAATACTGCTTTTGTTGCATCCCACAATATTCGATAGGTTTTTTCTATTTTCATTTAGTTCAGAATATTTTTATTTTCACTATCATTGAAACCTTACCTTCTGAAGAGACATATATTTTATATACACTTTACTGGAGAAAAATCTTAGAAATTTGATAGTGCACAGTATATATCATTTATTACAGCCATCCAGTTATTCACATCTTCCCAATTAGATAGAGAATGTGTTTTGTTTCTGAGAGAAGGGTATTACATAATACATTGACATTCTATTATCTACTATAAGAAAATTTTGGTCAGAGTGAACTCTGCTCAAATATAATACTGTAAAATAACATCAAAATTAAATCCAATATTACTTTATTTTTTAAATCATGGCTTTCATTTTAAATACCTTTTAAAATGTTAAAAGAACATGTTTTTATTTTTAAAACTATTTTTCTTTGCAGAGTTAATGATTTTTCTTCTGTGTTTAAAAACATATAGAGTAAGAAAAAAGAAAAGGACTTTTTAGGATGTTTTCCTTTCATACTAACATCTAAGCTCTCATACTATCGTCTCTTAGCCACTGAAATGAAAAGAATATTTTCTTTCCTTGAACTGAACCCTGAAATCTTAAGTCATATTGTTACCAACATAACTGAATACATTTTTAAAAAAAATGAGATAAAGATAATTTAACCACTTTGAGAGTCATTCACGAAGAGACTTTTGAAATTGACTTTTCTAAAAAGAAAAGCCATTCTTTAAAAAATATTTTTATTATATGACTCATATATGTATAAATAAAATATGAGTACTCATTTGTAATCTAATTACTGTGCTATTAGTTAATTAAATTGGCTTGAAAACGTTATTCTTGTCCATAAAGTCTTAGAACATCTCACAATTATTATGACGGTGAGTATAATAATAATACATAGTAAAAGTATAATTACTGTGTTTAGAGCTTTACAACGTATTACTTGTAATCTTATAAACATACCCATGAAGTCAGTACTATTTGTTTCCATTTTACAGGTGAGGAAAATGGGCATGTAACTCTTGAATACTGAAGTTGATCAGGAATTTTGAAGCCACGTTCTTATGAAAGGGCTATTCACCTGTAACATTGTATTTTTAGGGTAGTACAAAGCAATCAGAGAGAGATAAAACCAAATGATAATCATTTTAGATCAAATGGAAATAAAAGCTAATTATGTATTTATGAATTTTAGCATGGATCACATAGAAAAGTTCCTTTTTCAAAGGATTTGTTCATTTGAATTTCTTACAAAAACCTTAATGTTGAAATCTACCTTTTCATGCTTTGACTGCATGCAGACAATTTACTGGTTAAGGTGATGTACAGGAATCTTGCCAATATTGAATTTCAAGTGACAGAGGAAAAATCAGTATAAGAGGGAATTCAATATGCATGGGAAACGATTTGTTCCCTCTGCTGCTTTGATCCTTGCCAAGACCTAGAAAGTAGAGCAAAGCTCATGAAAAACAGGGGGACATTCTTGTGCTAAGTGGCAGGAAAGCTCTGAACTCTAACAGGAGTTTGGTGAGATGGGATGAAAAACTAAACTGCCGGCCATCTTCCCAGTGAATGCAGGGAACACTATGAATGCCACATCTATATTACCTATATTTTGCTGCATGAACTGTTTTGCAAAACTTGAGGCCATATTTGCTCCTTTCCACAGATGCCTCCTAGACTTCATAAGTGTTTGCAGTTTGTTCAGCTCAAAAAGCAACTATTTCAACAAAATTTGAACTAGCATTTTGGAAACATTGTCAGCAAAACAAATATTTGTATCTAAAATAGCCAGGCTATTAAGATGTGAGAAAACAAAACAGATGTTTGGGGTTCCTGTGCTTGGTTGTCTTGATGGCATTTATTTGTCATCCACTACCCCCCTGCCCCCGACCCCAGGAATGTGTGGTGTTAACCTTATTGAGATTATAAAATTCACTTTAAAAAAAAAATCTTGCCAGGAATGTTGTCAGTGGCCATACCTTTGAATTTTAGACTTGTTTCTAGGAAGTGAAAAATCCATTGTTTTCACATTCACCCATGTGCCTCATGACTAGTTTGACTAATTTTTTCAGTTAGCTGGCATGAAATCAGGATGCCTTAGAGTCAGTTTTAGTACACTTGGATTCCAATATGTCATTCTTTCTTATATATATACATAATGGATAATTGGTATAAAAATAATAAAGATCAGAAAGCATATATTATTGAGCTAATTAGTTTACATATCTCCCAGGCATTTATCATGTCATCTTCTTTTGTAGCTAAGTGAGTCATTATTTCTGTAAAGTCTTAAGTATCCTTTGTGACTAACACAGATCAATATAATAAGTTCCTTTGTTTAAGTTGAAGGACATCAGCATTTACAGATTAAAAATTTTAATTTTATTTCTAGTTTTCTTTTTAATTGGAGGATAATTGCCTTGCAATGTTGTGTTGGTTTCTGCCATACATCACCATGAATCAGCCATAGGTATACATATGTCCCCTCCTTCTTGAACCTCCCTCCCACCTCCCAGCCCATCCCACCCCTCCAGGTTGTCACAGAGCACTGGGTTGAGCTCCCTGCATCATACACCAAATTCCCACTAGCTAGCTATTTTACATACGGTAACATACCTGTTTCAATGCTACTCTGAATCCTTTTCACCTTCTCATTCCCCCTGCTGTGTGTACAACTCTGTTCTCTATCTCTGCTTTTCTCTATTACTACCCTGCCAACAGGTTCATCAGTACCATTTTTCTAGATTCCATATATGTGTTAATATGCTATATTAGTGTTTCTCTTTTTTACTTACTTCACTCTGTATAACAAGCTCTAGGTTCATCCACCTCACTAGAACTGACTCAAATTCATTCTTTTTTATGGCTAATATTCCACTGTATATATGTACACAACTTCTTTATCCTTTCATATAGATTAAATTTTTAAATTGGAGATGGTTGAGGAAAGGACATAGAAAGTTGTATGTGTTTCCCTTCTCTCCACTTCATTTAATTGGGATTGTATGGCTTAATGGATGAGTTTGGGATTAACTTTTGAATAGAGGTGATATTAGAGAAGGCAATGGCACCCCACTCCAGTACTCTTGCCTGGAAAATCCCATGGACGGAGGAGCCTGGTAGGCTCCAGTCCATGGGGTCGCTAGGAGTCGGACACGACTGAGCGACTTCACTTTCACTTTTCACTTTCATGCATGGGAGAAGGAAATGGCAACCCACTCCAGTGTTCTTGCCTGGAGAATCCCAGGGACGGGGGAGCCTGGTGGGCTGCTGTCTCTGGGGTCGCACAAAGTCAGACATGACTGAAGCGACTTAGCAGTAGCAGCAGAGGTGATATTGATGATTAATGGCTATCAATTTTATTTCTAGCTTCATAGTCAAAATAAATTTAAGTTTAATGAATATGTTTAAAATGTATTGAATAATAATAAATGAGCATGGACAAAGTTACAAAGGTCCACAAGGGTTTACAGAAAAGAATAAAACCGCCTTCATCTTCCCTAGCCTTAGTTTCTTCCAGCAGAGCTTCTTGTTTCTATAAACGTAGACATAGCACGTACCCTGAGCACTTGTTTTTTCATATTCAAGTATGTATACTTTTCATTAGTTTTCTTTTTCCTTAAAGATATTCTGTACCCTACATTTTTCTTTTAGTAATATGCAGAGAAACATTTAATATATAGCTTTGTTGATTTTTATATTTCATATGCCAGTATAATGATGGCCCCAGGTGGCGCTAGTGGTAAAGAACCCACCTGCCAATGCCGGAGACACAAGAGACACAGGTTCGATCCTGGGTCAGGAAGATCCCCTGGAGGAGGGCATGGCAACCCACTCCAGTATTCTTGCCTGGAGAATCCCATGGACAGAGGAGTCTGGTGCACTACAGTCCATAGGGTCGCAGGGAGTCGGACATGACTGAAGTGACTTAAAACACACCCATAACGATGGCACGTGCATTTTGAGCACTTACCATGTACCAAGCGTCATTCCAGGCACTGTTCGTGTATGAATTTAGTTCATTTCCATCAGGCCCAGGGGAATAGGCAGTGTCATCATCACCCACATTTTACTGACAGGGAAGCTAAGGAGAGGTCAACTGAAGCACTGAATTTAACTTCTAGAAGTTTGGCTTCAAACTTGTGTCCTTAATCAGGAAAGCATGCTGCTTCTTGAAACCACTGAGTCTGAGATTTCAAGCAAGCAGAAAAATGCAAATGTAAACAGAATCATAAAAGGTAGTAGCTATATGGCGTTCATTTTCTTTAATCAGTCATAGCCTGTATGAGCATAATCACTCAACAAAAGCATCTATTAGAAGGTATTCAGTTTAAGTATATGTTCACCATTTGAATGAACTCTATTTGCTGGTAAAATAACACAGGTCTGTCTGAAATTATAGGGACAGTGGTATACAATATATCAAAGGTGATGTTGTACTATGTTTCCTGAATTATAATATCAGTTTGTAGGCTCTTAAATGATCCACAACCAGATGTACACTTTCTCTCTTACCTTCCACTTCCCTAAATCTGCTCTCTCTCCTACTCCCTGTTTATCCTGTTTAATAATTACTGCCATGGACCTGCTTAGGAAACAGTTTTCACAACATCCCTTAACCCTTTCCCTGTAAATGACTTCACTCTCTACCTTACCAACTCTTTTTGTTTTTTTTGGTCCACTCACAGGTCATGGTTGATGAGCACTAAGTATAGGGATGGTAATACTCTTGTCTCAAGGGAAGCTCTGCATTTTAAAGTGAATGGAAAAAAGAAGAGCAGGCAATCTTAATCCAGTACAATCACCTTCCAGCACATTTGAAAATATTTCTTTTGCCCCTTCAGAAACTCTATAAAATTAAAATTGCATTTTCTTTAGAGCCATTATTTAAAACAAATTTTTGTACTTTTCACTTTAACGTAACTGCCGATATCTGAGTACAGTTTTCTGATGTTTTATGTTGTGTGTGCGCAGTTTTCACCGGGACTGTTAATTAGACTTGATGGTCATGGTTTGGTTTGGCACTCATGGCTACTATGTGTCTGTGAGAAAATAGATTCTGAGTTTCAAACAACTGATGCAAAAATATTTAGAACATAGCTGATTTGAAAACTGACACACTCTTCAAAGTACAAATCCACTTAAGGAACTTTAGCCTGGAGCAGTTAAACCCTAGGGACAATTTTGGATTTTAAAGTTAGGAGTGACCTTATAGATTCTTTTGCCTAAGACATTCACTCTACTGATTATGAATAAGGAGTCCAGAAAGTTTAAGTTTTTCCAGAGTGGCGTGGCCTGCTATCAGCGGCATCTCTTGAATGCAAGTTGCAGTGGCAGCCTTGATAGATGTCGTGACATGGTACAGACTTCCCACAGTGCCCCGGGAAGCACTGCTGTCTCCAGAAGGTTGGGAAGGATGTCCTTTAATGAGTTCCCAAGGTGGGATCAGTCAGGGTCATGAGTCTTCAGGTTTAAAGCTATCGGGGTTCCTTTAAGTCTTTTGTGATCCTTTGATACAGTGATATTCACTGAGAATTGAATATCATGCACAGTGGTCCCTAATTACACCTGCCTGGGTACCACTCTCCCCCAACCCTCACCCCCCACAAGGCATATCTGTGAACTTCTCTTGGGCATCACACTTCTTGGAATATAATTGAGAGAAACTGGAGTGGTGACTTGGGATTCAGAATGCGGTTAACCTGGCTCGGAATACTGGTTCTGTTGTTTACTCTGGGCACGTCACTTAGTTCTGTAGTGTATCAGTTTTCTATGAAATGAGGATACTACCACTCTTGTGTGTGAGATGAATGAGAGAATAAAATTATGTGGTGGTTAACAAAGTGACTGCAGATCTAGGCCTTCAGATATTTGTTTTTTCAGTTATGCATTCAACAGATAGGTGTAACCACCCTACTGTGTGCTGGGGACATAGAGGTGGCAAGAAGGGCAAGGTCCCTGGCCTCAGGAGCCAATGAGTTCTCCCCTCTTGAAGAGGATAACTGGGGTGAGTTGTGTGTTGTGGTTGTTTCAGAGGTAAAGCCTCCAAAGTGTGAGCGTCTATGTCTTTCCCATAGAATGAGGGTTTAAGTCAGAGGTTGAAGCAAGTGAAAAGGATGACAGACGTTTCTCTGAGGTCATCCATAAAGCACTGGAGAGTGGATGGTGGCCTGACTCCAGGGATGATAAAATTCTCTTAACTTAGTTAATAAACCTTGACTGAGGATCTCATTTACCTGGGAGACCTCAATTAGTGATTCGTGAAAGAGAACCAATGGTCATGCAAGACAGAAATCAAAACAGTTCCCCTAAAGTTAAATAATACCTATTGGTCTCAGACTTGTGATTACTTCTATAAGACTTCTTATATATTACTTCTATAAGACTGCAAGGAGATCAGACCAGTCAATCCTAAAGGAACTCAGTCCTGAATATTCATTGGAATGACTGATGCTGAAGCTGAAGCCCTAATACTTTGGCCACCTAATGCAAAGAACTGACTCCTTAGAAAAGACCCTGATGCTGGGAAAGATTGAAGGCGGGAGGAAAAGGGGGCGGGCAGAGGGTGAAGTTGTTGGATGGCATTACAAACTTGATGGACTTGAGTTGGAGCAAGCTCTAGGAGTTGGTGATGGACAGGGATGCCTGGCTTATTGCAGACCATAGGGTCGCAAAGAGTTGGACATGACTGAGCAACTGAACTGAACTGAAAGTTCGTTAATACCTGTTGGTCTCTGACTTCTGATTACTTCTATAAGACTAGTCATCAAGCGTACTTACCTTGGCTTGTTTTACACATGTTTTTCTGTGACTGGTAACTTAAGGTTATCAGTTTCTTTAAGTCTTGTCTTATCGTTTGATAGGAGCTTCCCCAGGGGCCCAGCGGTTAAAAAAACAAAACAAAAAAAACAAAAAAAACCTGCCTGCAATGCAGGAGATGTGGGTTTGATCCCCCTGGGTTGTGAAGTCTTCTGGAGTAGGAAATGGCAACCCACTCTAGTATTCTTGCCTGGGAAATCCCATGGACAGAGGAGCCTGGCAGGCTACAGTCCATGGGGTCAAAAAGTCTGACACGACTGAGTACTTCCTTTGGTGAGGTAATAGTCACTGAGAGTCTTATATAGTGTAATGTAATTTATTCAAGGATTTTATGAGGTTGTTTGTTTATTTGTTGCCAAGAGAGATAACTCCCACTTAAAAAATCTTCCAGTATAAAATTGGCAGGTCACTTTGGAGGCTTGTTGGCCTGTTATTTCGTAGGTCTCTCTATGAGTCCTCAGTAGCTTTTTGAGGAATATCATTGGCCTTCCCTCAGGTCTGTGGCCTTCCACCTGGGAATCTCTCCTGGTAAGGCCTCCTAATTTTCATAAGAGAATGTTATTTCTTTTCTCAGTGTAGCTAACTTAGTAACGAAGCTTGTGAGTCTTCTCTCAACTCAGCAGCCAAGTGTTGCTCTCCTCCAACTTACCCATCAGTGTAACCTCCTCCCTTGTTGCCATCTAAAACTCAAGTGGAAACTTGCTTCTGGCAGCTGTCAGAAAGGTAAATAATGGCCCTGTTCTTCTAGATATCTTCAGTTTCATCCTTAAAATAAGGAAAATGCCCAAAGTCAGTGTTCTGTACCACCAAGTCAGCCATATAGAATCCAGTGCAGTCAGCCTTAGGAGTTAAGAGTCTCATGAAACGTGCTGTTTTATTTACTAGGAAGGCGTGTTCCTGGTATCACATACACCCTCTCAATGAGCAATCCTGTGAGGTATTTCTGTCTCGTTTCTTTACAAAAACTGTAGAGAAATTGTTTTGTCTCACTTTATATCCCCATGAGTCATTGCTGCTAAGTCACTTCAGTCGTGTCTGACTCTGTGGGACCCCATAGACAGCAGCCCACCAGGCTCTGCCATCCCTGGGATTCTCCAGGCAAGAACACTGGAGTGGGTTGCCATTTCCTTCTCCAATGCATGAAAGTGAAAAGTGAAAGGGAAGTCGCTCAGTTGTGTCTGACTCTTCGCAACCCCATGGACTGCAGCCTACCAGGCTCCTCCGTCCATGGGATTTTCCAGGCAAGAGTACTGGAGTGGGTTGCCATTGCCTTCTCCAGCCATGAGTCATTAGGTTACCGAAAAAGTTCTTTTGAGTTTTCCATACCATCTTATGGAAACAGCTGAATGAACTTTATGGCCAACCTGATATTTTTGTTGACTGCAGACCTACACTGACCACTCTCCCCCAGCTTCATTTTATTTACATTCCCCAACTCAGTGTTTCTTCTAATATACTCATTCATTGTTTCAAAAGATTGCTGCATAGTTATTTGTTGGGTATCTTAAACCCTTTTTGGTGAATGTAGGATATGAATTACTCAGAAAATAAGGTGAAGAATTTAAATGTTTTATTTGATAAGAATAAAGGCCAGAGAAAAGATTTACCACAACTACTCATGCTGAGAAAACGCCTGTATTGCAAATTACATTACAACCATCTTTTAAGTGCCACCATTTTGGCTAAAACCCCTTCAAGATTCTCCTAATAATAGCCTCCCAACAGCATGTCTCCATCTTTTCTTTTCTCTGTTCAGAGCCTCATTCCTTCTTGTCTAGTTCATAGGCTTGTATTCAATTCAGGTAATTTATATAAAAAGCATGTTGCCAATTGTAATATGCTTCCCAAATGTAAGAATTCATTTTCTCTACCACTGACATCATTTTTGACTTCTGCAGTTTCTTTTCTTTTCCATCCCTGAGGACATTTTAAATGTTCTGAGCATTCTAAGCACTTTCTGAGGGATCTCTTTCCTTTCCAGTTTCCCATTTAGTTTTTTCCCTAATGTGTCTGTTTCAGTACACTTGTTCATCTAATTACCTCCCTTGACTCAGCTGTGATGTTGATAAAGGTTATAGAGGAAGTACAGTTCTCTTGAGAGGTATTGCTCCATCTTGCCATTAAATTTTGTTACACTGTTCTCTAGGTGAAAGAAAGGCAGGAAGCATGGTTTTTTCTGCCACTTGTGAATGAAGATTTGATGGTGTTCTCCAACACTGGACTGCCAGGGAGATCCTATAAGAGAATTTTTAAATTTTACGTCAGGGAATATCAATCATGTGATCATATGCATTTTGTGAACCAGGGATGCTCCATGTACCAGATTGTTAGTTCATCCAACAACAAACTTTATTGAGCCCCTGGAATGTTCCAGGCTCTGTTCTAGACACGGGGGACTTAGCAGTGAACAGAATAAAGTCTCTGCACTCTGGGAGTTTACATTTTACCAGGAAACACAGACAATAAGTAAATATTGAAATGCATTTAGTAGTCAGAAGTACCTGGAAGGATGACGTGGTGCATAAAAAGAAGAGTTAGAGCAGGTGAACTATTTCTGAACTGTGGTCCGGCAAGGGGACATTTTAGCAGACACCCAAAAGGGGATGAGGAGAGACCTTGTGTATTTAGGGGAAGACTGTTCTGGGAGAGGAAACAGAATTACCAAGGCTTGGGCTGTGCTTGGTGGATTTGGGGAGCGATAGGAAGGCCAGTGTGATTGGAGTGCATTGGCAGAGGAGAATGTGGGGGTGAGGGTGGGAGGTACAGAGCCCACATCACAGCACGTGTGTGGGCATGGGGTGGACTTTGGGTTTTGTTTTGAGCACGATGAGAAGTGTTTAAGCAGAGAAGTAGCGAGATGTCTTGACATTTAAAAGGAATCTGTCTGGTTGTTGAGCAGAGAGTGAGCTGGGGCAAGGCAAGATGGGGATTGGGGGCTATCATGTAGGAGATGCTTCCAGTGGTCCAGGTGAGATGTAGTGGGGGCAGGCTTGGGCTAGAGGCACTGATGGCTGTCAGACCGGAGAGAAGTTAAAGAGTGTAGCTACCGGGATTTGTCTGTGGATTGAATGTGAAGAGTAAGAGAGGAATCATGGGTGACATCGTGGGTTGGGGTACAAACAGCTAGAAAAGCACATTTGCCATTGACTAATATGGGAAAATGGCAGGGAGAGAAGGTGGCATTGGGGACATCAGGGTTTCCAGTTTGGCTCATGTGAGTTTGAGATGCCTCTGAGAAATCCAGAGAGGGGATGGCAAGGAAGTTGTTGGATAAGTAAGTCTGATGTTCACAGGAACATTTAGAGTCTAAACTTGTCAACAGAGAGGCCATTTAGAGCTGATGTATCTGGATGAGTTGAGCAGGACACTGAGTGTGAATACAGCAGGGGAGAGAGCCAGAGGAAGCACGAGGCTGTGGGAAGTAAGTTTTCACGGGAGTGAGGTGTGATCCGCCAGGTGTAATGCCAGTGGAGGCTTGAAAACATGGAACCTGAGACTTGACCATTGGAGTTGACAGAATAGGAATCCCTGGGGATCTTTTCTTCTTTCTCTAAGCATTGCTTCTATTTCTTTCTCTTTCTTTCTTTCTGGCTGTGCCGGGTCTTTGTTGCTGCTCACAGGCTTTCTCTAGCTGCAGTGAGCGAGGGGGCTACTCCCCAGTTGCAGTGCACAGGCTTCTCACTGTGGTGGCTTCTCTTGTGGAGCATGGACTCTAGGGCATGCAGGCCTCAGCAGTTGTGGCACACAGGCTTAGTTGCCCCGAGTCATGTGGGATCTTCCCGGACCAGGAATTGAACCCATGTCCCCTGCATTCACAGGTCCATTAATCTCTGGACCACCAGGGAAAGCCATCACTGGGGATACTGACAGGGGAGTGTTGGCGACACGCTGGAGAAAGCAGCATGATTGGAATGGATGTAAAAGAGAATGGGAGGAGAAGAAATTTATGCAGCAAACCCAATTCTTTCACTTATTTCTGCTGTCCATTAAAAGGTAATAGAAAAACGGTGCAGAAACAGGAAATAGATCCAGTCTGTATGCATATGTAAGTGATCCAGAGGAACACTGGCTGAAGTAGTTAACAGGGGCTGGGATCTCATGCCCAAATGAGAGGTTGGTTTTAGGAGCACAGAAATTTGTCCATCCTAACAAGAGGGGAGGAGACAGTGCTTGAAAAGTACTGGCAGGGGGTTTACCCAGGCGTGGAAAGTGTGGAGAGTGGATGCTTTTATTTTTTCAGTGGTCGGGGAGACAGGTTTCTTGCTTGAGGCTAGAAGGAGACTTGGTCCTGAGTGGCAAGCTGTCCCATGTGATGCCTTGATATGCAGTGAACACAGCAGCTCTGAGGTTCTGTCAGGGCGGGAACCATTGTCTTGTTGCACTTAGCATCTTGCCTGGCACAAAGCAGGTGCTCTAAGCACATAATCCCAAGGTGGAGCTGCTCCACTGGCTCAGGGATTTGTTTGTGACAGCCACAGGCAGGAAGGCTAAAGGGTTTGTGGACCAAAGGGCACAAGATGCATGCCCTTTGTTCATAGATTAGGACTTTCAAAACAGCACAGCAGACTATGTCCCCAAATTCTAAAACAGCAGCAAATGCTTTGTTTGTATAAAACCTAAATGATAATTTTTAGACTCATTTCCATGGTGCCCTGTTAGCATTAGCACTACCATTATACGCTGCTGTATAATAAACAATCTTTCACCTTTATCGCGGAGAAGGCAATGGCACCCCACTCCAGTACTCTTGCCTGGAAAATCCCATGGATGGAGGAGCCTGGTGGGCTGCAGTCCATGGGGTCGCTAAGAGTCAGACACGACTGAGCGACTTTGCTTTCACTTTTCACTTTCATGCATTGGAGAAGGAAATGGCAACCCACTCCAATGTTCTTACCTGGAGAATCCCAGGGACGGGGGAGCCTGGTGGCTGCCATCTATGGGGTCACATAGAGTCGGACACGACTGAAGTGACTTAGCATAGCATAGCATAGACCTTTATCGATCATTGATACAAATGTTAGTCCCTAACCACTTTTTATATGTCTTAAATTTTTGAAATTTAAGTGTACCTGCCATAACATAAAATAAACACTAGACTCTAAAAAAGAAAGAAACAGCACAGCAGGGCATTCAACCACGTGCAGGGCCTTTCTGAGCCTGGGACACCATGTGAGTACACAAGCCACATGGCTGTGGAGCTGGCCTGGTACACGGCTACCGGCTGAATCTGATCAAACACACCTGTGGGCTATAGACCCAGGGGCACTGGCCGGAGCTAGGACTTCAGGAGAAGATAGCATTACATGTTTACATTTCTTTTAAAAGTTTAAGAAAGAAAGGTCAAATCTGAAAGCGAAGCTGCCATCATCACAGATGGACAGAGATGAGGATATAGCAGTGTTCTAAGAAAGTGAGCAGATGCATCAGTGCTATTTAGAAACTTTCATCACTGAAAACATGCTCTAGGGGTGTCTCCCTAATCAGAATTCCCCAAATCACAATAGTGGGAAAGGGAAGGTGGGAAAAGTGAAACTAGTCAATATCAGAGGTTACGGTTCATTGTCATTATAGATGTGGCATCGATGACTGATTAAAAAAGAAAAGACATACGGTTCATTGTCATTATAGATGTGGCATTGATGACTGATTAAAAAAGAAAAGACATAAGAAAATCCTCCCCATTCATTTCTCAAACTCCAGCAGAGAAGGACAGTGTGAATGGAAGTTTAGATCCAAGGCATGAGTAAGGTGGGGGCTTCCGTGGTGGCTCAGATGGTAAAGAATCTGCTTGCAATGCAGGAGACCCGGGTTCAATCCCTGGGTCAGGAAGATCTCCTGGCAAAGGAAATGGCAACCCATTCCAGTATTCTTGCCTGGGAAATCCCATGGACAGAAGAGCCTGGTGGGCTACAGTCCATGGGGTCACAAAAAGTCTGACACAGCTAAGTGACTAATATCACACACCCATAAGGTGACTGATTTTGTAGCTGCTTTAAAATTGACTTGTTTCAAAGGTTGCTTTCCAAAAACAGTATCTAAAAGACCTTTTTGAAGACATTTTCCAGCATTGTTCCCCTTTTCCTGGGGGGGGGTGGGAATCAAATTAACTGAATGAGATGTATATATACACCTGTGCTCTGCTGTGAGCAGTTGTCTTCCATGGTAATGACTCCGTCACCAGATAATGCAAGCATGAAGGTTAGGCCACCAAGGGAACTTCTGTAGAGTTCTGAGAATATTAGAAATTGCACTTTTTAAGTCTGAGGATCTCTGAGTAGAGAGGTTGGTTCCAGGATGACTTATAGGAGAGGAGAATCCATTCTACAGTGTTGTCGGGGGACTGGGGTTGAGGGGGTAGGCCTGGGAAGGAATGGTTGTCAGATACAGTTGTCAGAGGTCACTGGAAGTCAAAGAAAATCTGAGTGTTCATTGTGAAAAGAACATTTGAAAACAACATGGACATATCCATGCCCCCTTTCCATTTGCCCTTTCACCTAAACTTCCTAATTTTCCTGTCCCATCATCCCTCAGTATCCTGGGGGTTTGGTTCCTGTGGGCCCTCCACCCCATACAAAATTCACAGATAGTCAAGTCCCTTATAAAATGTCATAATGTTTGCATATAACCTATGCACATCCTCCTGTATACTTTAAATCATCTCTAGATTACTTAGAATACCTAATATGATGGAAATGCTATGTGAATTGTTCCTTGTTGTTGAGTCACTAAGTCGTGTCCAACTCTTTGTGACCCCATGGACTGCAGCACACCAGGCTTCCCTGTCCTTCATCATCTCCCAGAGTTTGCTCAAACTTATGTCCATTGAATTGGTGATGCCATCCAACTGTCTCATCCTTTGTCGTCCCCTTTTCCTCCTGCCCTCAATCTTTCCCAGCATCAGGGTCTTTTCCAATGAGTCGGTCCTTTGCATAAGGTGGCCAAAGTGTTGGAGCTTCAGCTTCAGCATCAGTCCTTCCACTAAATATTCAGGACTGATTTCCTTTAGGATTGACTGGTTTGATCTCCTTGCAGTCCAGGGGACTCTCAAGATTCTTCTCCAGCACCACAGTTCAAAAGCATCAAATCCAAATTTTGTTTTTTGGAGCTTTCTGGATTTTTTAAAAAATATTTTTCATCTATGGATGCTAAACTTGAGGATACAGAGGGCTGACTGTGTTGTGAACAGTATGACTTGACCATGGCAGGCAGGGCCTTTGAATTTTTCTTTCCTGAAAAACAAGTTTAGCTTATCATCCAGTGTCACTGGAGCTTGCCTGCTCCAGTCATTTGTGACAGAATTTAGTCAGCTACAGAGAGCCCAGGAAACAAGTGTCCCCAAGGTTGCACAGCTGGAGCTGTGCCCACCTTAAAGCAGCTTCATCAGGCATGGTACCTGCGTGGAGACCTGTTCTGTTGGAGATGAGAACCCAGAATCCCTCCCAGGATGGAGGTGTCTGGTGCCCATATCAACCCAAGGAGAATCTGTAATCTGTTTTGCATGTGAAGTTACTGTGTTCATGAGAAAAACAAAATCCTGTCCTCCTCTACCTTGTTTGCATATTCAAGGTAGGGGTGATGGCTTGACATGATGGCTAAGCTCTCTGAACACCTGGGATAGTGCCTTTTAAAAAGTATATATTAAATTCCTTTTCTGTTTGTTATCAACTCCCCCCAAATTAGCACCTTGTTTTGGACCTTGTTTTCCAATGATTTCAACAACATGTTTCACTTACTGTCTTTACCACACAGTTTTACCATTCACCATTGGTTAACACTTTTGAAGAAGTGATGATACCCAGAAAAGTCAGGTGACAGTCACTTGCCTGAATCTCATAATCACGCAGGGTTATCTGTCTTGTAAATAAAGTTTTATTGAAACACCCCTGTACTCCTTCACCAACATCCTGTCTGGGGTTACCTTTGGCCTGTGTCAGCAGAATTGAGTCATTGCCACAGAGACCATATGGTCCACGAAACTATTTGCTGACTCTTTACCAAAAGAAAAAAAGAAAAAAAAAACTTACTGACCTCTGTATTAGAATGTACCGACACCTGCCACTCTAAAAATGGAGAATTGAAGTAAAATAGTGTGGGCAGGTCGATTCCATGCCTCACCAGGGTCTGTGTGATCTGTACTCCACTGTCCCACCCTTTGCTACTCAGTGTATCTGGTTGAGAGAATTTGGGGGTAATTTTGATTATAGGTGGTTTTCACCTTGTGTTGATTGCAGAACCTATATCTAGAGTTAGATACAATCCCCCTTGGTTACTGTAATGGGACTCAACCTTACCCAGCAGCTTTCCCCTACCTAGGAAAACCAATTATAAAAATTATTACCAGAAACATACCCAGTGGAGGTATATGGTTCCTGTGGCCAGTAGCATCAAACTTGATGCATCTGCCTCCAGAGAGCCATGATAACCTGTCCTCACTGAATCAGAATCAAGCTCTCTCATTCTTCATTCATTCTCCCTTTCGGTCTTCATGATTTTTGTCTTGATAGACCACCTTTTAAGATAATTTGTGTGTGTATCTAGGTTGACCTTGAGAGCCTCAAAGTTCAGGGTGCCTTAGTGTTGACTGGCATCTTCTTCCTACTCACCCCATAGCCTTGAATACTTGAGTCTTGAGTGTGGTGATGTCTGCTTTTAAGGAAGTAATATCCTCTTTTCCTTTTATCTGAGTCCTCCCTAGCAGCAAATAGAATACAGTTGACCCTTGAACAACATTAGTTTGAACTGTGCAGGTGCACTGATGCAGGGATACTTTTCACTAGTAAATACCACATACAGGACTGTGATCTGAGATTGATTGATGCTGTGAATGGAGGAAGCATGGATACAGAGGGCTGACTATCCATTATAGGCAGATTAATCTCAAGTTGTTCAAGGGTCAACTATATAAAAATTGATCACTAGGTCTCATGTTTACTAAATTCAAATAACATTAAAAAGCATTTCCCCCAAAGCTCTGCACTTCTGTGTCATTTTGACGTAGATTCAGGGTCCAGAGATAGTGGCTCTCCTGGCCTGAATGCAGTGTCATATGCATGTGGCAAGAGCTTCCTCTTGGCAAGGAGCTTGGTTACTTCTTTTTCGGGGGAGTAGTCTTTCCCATTGATTAGACTTAGGACTGAGAAAGGAGGGCCTCCATCGTCCCAAAGCACAGAGAAGGGAACTGGAGGAGCCCTGTACCCTACTTTCCTTACAATTCCACTGGCATGTATATTCTAGGAGTATAATGTTAGATCAGAACTTCCCAGCAACCTTAGGTTAAGTATTAACTCTTATCCCTAAATCTTCAAGGAGCCAATCAAGCTTTTAGGCTGTGGAGCAGGACTCCATAAAAATCAAAAGCTTCTCTGAAGAAAAACATAATTTGAAATAGCAACATAATTGGAGGAGTTCTCATGCTTGGAAGAATGTCTGCAAATATGAAAAAAGGTGTTAAAACTTTATATAAATCAGTAAATGAATATTTTAAAATTGACAAAGAATTTGGACAGTTCATGGAGGGAAATTACTTTTCAAGCACATCCATATAAGCATCTCCAATATTTCCCAATTAAAGCACTATTTTCTGCACCTAATAAAACAGTAAGGACATCTTTTTTTTTTTTTTTTCACCATTGAGGATAATGTTTGCTGTGGGTTTGTCATATATAGCTTTTATTATGTTGAGGTATGTTCCTTCTATTCCTGCTTTCTGGAGAGTTCTTATCATAAATGGATGTTGAATTTTGTCAAAAGCTTTCTCTGCATCTATTGAGATAATCATATGGTTTTTGTTTTTCAATTTGTTAATGTGGTGTATAACATTGATTGGTTTGCGGATATTGAAGAATCCTTGCATCCCTGGGATAAAGCCCACTTGGTCATGGTGTATGATCTTTTTAATGTGTTGTTGGATTCTGATTGCTAGAATTTTGTTAAGAATTTTTGCATCTATGTTCATCAGTGATATTGGCCTGTAGTTTTCTTTTTTTGTGGGATCTTTGTCAGGTTTTGGTATTAGGGTGATGGTGGCCTCATAGAATGAGTTTGGAAGTTTACCTTCCTCTGCAATTTTCTGGAAGAGTTTGAGCAGGATAGGTGTTAGCTCTTCTCTAAATTTTTGGTAGAATTCAGCTGTGAAGCCGTCTGGACCTGGGCTTTTGTTTGCTGGAAGATTTTTGATTACCGTTTCAATTTCCTTGCTTGTGATGTTTCTGTTAAGGTTTTCTATTTCTTCCTGGTCCAGTTTTGGAAAGTTGTACTTTTCTAAGAATTTGTCCATTTCTTCCACGTTGTCCATTTTATTGGCATATAATTGTTGATAGTAGTCTCTTATGATCCTTTGTATTTCTGTGTTGTCTGTTGTGATCTCTCCATTTTCATTTCTAATTTTATTGATTTGATTTTTCTCCCTTTGTTTCTTGATGAGTCTGGCTAATGGTTTGTCAATTTTATTTATCCTTTCAAAGAACCAGCTTTTGGCTTTGTTGATTTTTGCTATGGTCTCTTTTGTTTCTTTTGCATTTATTTCTGCCCTAATTTTTAAGATTTCTTTCCTTCTACTAACCCTGAGATTCTTCATTTCTTCCTTTTCTAGTTGCTTTAGGTGTAGGGTTGGGTTATTTATTTGAGTTTTTTCTTGTTTCTTTAGGTATGCCTGTATTGCTATGAACTTTCCCCTTAGGACTGCTTTTAAAGTGTCCCACAGGTTTTGAGTTGTTGTGTTTTCATTTTCATTAGTTTCTATGTAAATTTTGATTTCTTTTTTGATTTCTTCTGTGATTTGTTGGTTATTCAGCAGGGTGTTGTTCATCCTCCATATGTTGGAATTTTTAATAGTTTTTCTCCTGTAATTGAGGTCTAATCTTACTGCATTGTGGTCAGAAAAGATGCTTGGAATGATTTCTATTTTTTTGAATTTACCAAGGCTAGATTTATGGCCCAGGATGTGATCTATCCTGGAGAAGGTTCCATGTGCGCTTGAGAAAAAGGTGAAATTCACTGTTTTGGGATGAAATGTCCTATAGATATCACTTAGGTCTAACTGGTCTATTGTATCATTTAATGTTTGTGTTTCCTTGTTAATTTTCTGTTTAGTTGATCTATCCATAGATGAGAGTGGGGTATTAAAGTCTCCCACTATTATTGTGTTATTGTTAATTTCTCCTTTCATACTTGTTAGCATTTGTCTTACATATTGTGGCGCTCCCGTGTTGGGTGCATATATATTTATAATTGTTATATCTTCTTCTTGGATTGATCCTTTGATCATTATGTAGTGACCATCTTTGTCTCTTTTCACAGCCTTTGTTATAAAGTCTATTTTATCTGATATAAGTATTGCTACTCCTGCTTTCTTTTGGTCCCTATTTGCATGAAAAATCTTTTTCCAGCCCTTCACTTTCAGTCTGTGTGTGTCCCCTGTTTTGAGGTGGGTCTCTTGTAGACAACATATGTAGGGGTCTTGTTTTTGTATCCATTCAGCCAGTTTTTGTCTTTTGGTTGGGGCATTCAACCCATTTACATTTAAGGTAATTACTGATAAGTATGATCCCGTTGCCATTTATTGTTTTGGGTTCGAGTTTATACACTGTTTTTGTGTTTTCTGTCTAGAGAAAATCCTTTAGTATTTGTTGGAGAGCTGGTTTGGTGGTGCTGAATTCTCTCAGCTTTTGCTTGTCTGAGAAGCTTTTGATTTCTCCTTCATATTTGAATGAGATCCTTGCTGGGTACAATAATCTGGGCTGTAGGTTATTTTCTTTCATCACTTTAAGTATGTCTTGCCATTCCCTCCTGGCTTGAAGAGTTTCTATTGAAAGATCAGCTGTTATCCTTATGGGAATTCCCTTGTGTGTTATTTGTTGTTTTTCCCTTGCTGCTTTTAATATTTGTTCTTTGTGTTTGATCTTTGTTAATTTGATTAATATGTGTCTTGGGGTGTTTCGCCTTGGGTTTATCCTGTTTGGGACTCTCTGGGTTTCTTGGACTTGGGTGATTATTTCCTTCCCCATTTTAGGGAAGTTTTCAACTATTATCTCCTCAAGTATTTTCTCATGGTCTTTCTTTTTGTCGTCTTCTTCTGGGACCCCTATGATTCGAACGTTGTAGCATTTAATATTGTCCTGGAGGTCTCTGAGATTGTCCTCATTTCTTTTAATTCGTTTTTCTTTTATCCTCTCTGATTCATTTATTTCTACCATTCTATCTTCTAATTCACTAATCCTATCTTCTGCCTCTGTTATTCTACTATTTGTTGCCTCCAGAGTGTTTTTAATTTCATTTATTGCATTATTCATTTTATATTGACTCTCTTTTATTTCTTCTAGGTCCTTGTTAAACCTTTCTTGCATCTTCTCAATCTTTGTCTCCAAGCTATTTATCTGTGTTTCCATTTTGATTTCAATATTTTGGATCAATTTCACTATTATTATTCGGAATTCTTTATCAGGTAGATTCCCTATCTCTTCCTCTTTGGTTTGGTTTGGTGGGCATTTATCCTGTTCCTTTATCTGCTGGGTATTCCTCTGTCTCTTCATCTTGTTTAAATTGCTGAGTTTGGGGGGTCCTTTATGTATTCTGGCAGTTTGTGGAGTTCTATTTATTGTGGCGTTTCCTCGCTCTGTGTGGGTTTGTACAGGTGGCTTGTCAAGGTTTCTTGGTTAGGGAAGCTTGTGTCGGTGTTCTGGTGAGTGGAGCTGTATTTCTTCTCTCTGTTAAAGTCTGCAGAAAAGCGGAAATCGACACATCTCCTCCCCGATGTTGGCCAAGCCAGGAGACATTTTGGAAGATTTATGGCCTTTTTACTTTACTTGCTCACTTCTTCTCCTTCTCTGTTCTGTAAGAGAACTTCTCCTTTCTGTAATATTTAAGATGGGAGAAGAGCAGAACTGGTTCTAAGTTCAGAAAGCCGAGAGGGCTTCCTTTCTCAGGCAGAGCTGTCGGTAAGGACATCTTTAAAACAGCAACAGCCAGTGCTTATAAGGCTGTAGTCAAAACTGGCACAGTTTAAACAGACAAAATCCTTTTAAAAACTGTTTGGCACTATATGTGAGAAAGTAGGTAACATGTCGAGGGAGGCATGAGAAATAAAGCTGGGTAAGGAGTTTGGACTCGATTCTGTATGCAGTAAACCCTGCTGGTTCTGAGAGCTGGAGTTGCTTGAAGTATTTTAGACCCATTATTCTGAGAGAGAGTGAGAAGGAGAAACAAAAACTAAGTTGGGTGGGTGTGTGTGCAGGGAGAAACAAAATCAGCTGGGGTGTCCATGTGTTAGTCGCTCAGTCATGTCCAGCTCTTTGTGAACCCATGGACTGTAGCCTGTGTGCGTGTGTGTGTGTGGAGGGAGAAATAAGACTAACAGCTGGGGTATGTGTGTGTATGTGTGTTAATTGCTTAGTCATGTCCAACTCTTTGTGACCCCATGGACTGTAGCCTGCCAGGCTCCTCTCTCCATGGGATTCTCCAGGCAAGAATACTGGAGTGGGTAGCCATGCCCTCTCCAAGGGTATCTTACTGACCCAGGGATCAAACACAGATGTCTTGCATTGCAGGCAGATTCTTTACCATCTGAGCCAGTTTGGTAAATATTGTACATTTGTAGATAATCAGACTTTACGCAGTCTAGGTTGCGTCCTCAACTTGACAAACCAGGAGACTGAAGACTAAAAAATATGGAAATCCCTTCCCCAAGGTTCAGGTAGGAGTTATGAGCTCAGATGAACTAGATGGACTCTTCTGAGTTCCAGTTTTCTGTTTTTCTTTTTACTCTTAAACGGTTTATGGAACTCTTTGGTAGTATTTACAAATGTAGAATTTTAATAATCTTGTGTAGATTTTAATATTTTATGATTGAATATGTAAACATTAACTTTTAAGTAAGCTTTAAAAAGAATTCCAGCTCTTTCCCACTTGTAAATATTTTGACTTGCCAATAGAAATAATTAGATAATCTTCATAGATTTAATAGAGTAAAAACTAGAGAAACACTCATTCTTTTGATCATTGATTTTTTTTTTTTAACTGTCTACTTTGTACTCTTCATTCTTACTGTGCTTTCAGAATATAAAACAAATACCTCCAGGGCTGCTCTTTAGGAGCAGGAGTGATGGACATTTGCTTAAAGTAAATCAAACAAGTTTTTCTATAACGAACATTTATTGTTCTGTTGCTAAGTCATGTCTGACTCTTTGCAACCCCATTGACTGTAGCACACCAGGCTTCCCTGTCCTTCACCAGCTCCTGGAATTTGCTCCAATTCATGTTCTTTGAGTCAGTGATGCCATCCAGTGATCTCATCCTCTGTCACCTCTTTCTCCTCCTGCCCTCAGTATTTCCTAGTATCTGGGTTTTTTTCCAATGAGTCAACTCTTCACGTCAGGTGGCCAAAGTATTGGAGCTTCAGCTTCAGCTCCAGTCCTTCTAATGAATGTTCAGGGTTGATTTCCTTTAGGATTGACTGGTTTGATCTCCTTACAGTCCAAGGGACTCTCTAGAATCTTCTCCAGCACCACAGTTCATAAGCACATAATGAACATAAGTGATTACAAAAATTATATAACCCTATAATAGAGATAAATGTAAATTCAAAGTAAGAACCAAGATTTAGATGGAAAATCACAAAAAAGATTCTTGAGCTTGATCTTTAGAGGTTACTAGGAATTTTTCAGACTGATGAGGGGAGTAAGTATGGAGAAAAGGCATTCTAAGAAAAGGAAATTGTGTGCAGAATCAGGAAACAGCATGGCGCTTGTGGAGAGCTGAGATAATTAGATGTGTCAGAAGTCAGATCGGTTAGAGATAAGGTGTCAGAAAGTGACTCAGTGGGACTTCCTTCTGCTAGTGTCTTGCATGGTTCTAAATACATTGACACAGTAGTTTTACTTTATGCCATTGATTTCCATTTTACAGATGGTGAAACTGAGTCCAAGAAAAGGAAAATAACTTGAACAAAGTCTAATAAGTAGTGAGGTCTTGATTTGAAATGTGGCAGTTGAGTCCACAGGTCAGAGTCTTAGAATCTAGACTGATCTTCCTGTCTCCTTCCTCCCAGAGGGTTTGGAGCATTGAATGGTTTTCAAGCTTGCTGTCATGGTGGTGCAGAAGATAGGTAAAAGGTTGCAGGTAGCAAGCTTGGAAACAGCCATTTGCAAGAATTAAGACAAAGGATAATGAAGGCCTAATCTTGGAGCAAAAGTATTTAAGACAGAAAAGTCACAGAACTTAGTCTTGATTTGATGGAGCTACTAAAGAATTTCTGGCTTGGAAAACTGGATAGATGTATCACTCATCAGACTGAAGAACAGAGATGGAGGATTCAGTTTAGAACAACTTTAGCTGTGGTATTCATGGAATATTCAGATCAAGAGCTCTGGCAAACAGTGGGATAGTCAGATCAAGAGATAAGGTAAAGCTTTAGCATCATCAGCCTGGGTTATCATTGAAATCCGTCTTACAGATGCTACAAACCACTTAGAGCCTATAGTGAGATAAGAGGGCTAGGGAGGGAAACTCTAGTGCACTGCTTCTCAGAATATAGTCTACCCAGGGGCTGGCTGTGCACCAGTTTTTATCACTGGTCCATGGTGAGAGATGGGATTTGCTTCAGCATGTAATTGGTGCATGTAAATAAGCTTGCTATTTACTTGAACTGACTTTAAAAAATCTTAGCAAGACATTCCATTGCCTTGCATTGCTTAACATCCTGATTTTGCAAACTCCTTTTTCTTTTTTTTTGTTGCAGATCACATTTAGTATCATTGACATCAAGAACATTTAAACTTTAAGTAGAGGGAAATAGTAGCCAAAGAGACAGAAGGTACAGTGTGAGTGGTAGAATGAACAAAAGAATGGGAAGTCCAGTTATTCTAATGGGTTCATGGTTTAAATGAGCAGGTGGCCAGCACAGCCACAGAGAGGTCAGATAGGATTGAAGACTAAAAGTTGTTGGATTTGGCCATTTTAGGGTCATCGGTAATATTTTAGGAGCTTTGCCCCCTGCTTGCTCTTTTACTTTCTACTCTCTCATCTTTATCCACCAATCTACCTTCTAAATACTTGTCAAACCTATATGTTCACCATGTATACCAAAGACCTCTTTGGCTCTAAAGTACTTTTGAATTCAGTCTTCCTTTTCCCTTATCTCTTGGGTGATCTGAAGTTACTGATCCCTCTTTCCTTGCTATCATATTCTTTCATCTATAATGCACTGACCTTGGTATTCCTTTTCACACCCCACCCACCATTCTGTGTCCATTTCTTCTACACACACTGCATGTTTTTAATGACATCTATTTGTTCCACTCCGTGTGTGCATGCTAAGTTTCTTCAGTCATATCCACCTCTTTGAGACCATATTGACCATAGCCCTCCAGGCTCCTCTGTTCATGGGATTTTCCAGGCAACAATACAGGAGTGGATTGCCATGCCCTCCTCGAGGGGATCTTCGTGACCTGGGGATTGAACTAGCATCTCTTATGTATCTTACATCTTCCGCATTGGCAGGAGGATTCTTTACCTCTGCACCACTACATGTGGTATCAATTTCCAAATCTAAACTCAACCCACCTTTCTTTTCTGAGCTTTGGAGCTATCAGCCTGTCAGACATCTTACTCAAATGCCACAGACTCTTCAGTATGTCCAAAGCTGGACCCATTTTTCTCTCCATCCCTTCTTCCTAAGCCCCATACTCATACTGGAATCTGCCAAGCTGCCAACCACTAGTGTCAGCATCATCCTCCCCCCCTTTTTATCCCTCTAGTAATTGATCTCACTACCAAATACCTCTTTGAATCTCTAACTCTCCTTTATCCCTGCTACCTGCATCTGGGCCACCAGCATCCATCATCTTGATGACTGAGTTATCCTCTTGTGAGGATATCTCTCCCTTTCTCAGTCTTCTTTTGTCTCCAGGACCCTCACTACACTAGAGCTAGAGTCATCCATCTAAAAAAATCAAAGTTTGATGACATCACCTCCTTGTTGAATTCTTTGCCTGCCACTCCAGTCTTATCTCTGTGTTCTATAGAGTCAGGTCACATGGATTGTTTTCAGTTCTTCAATATGTTCTCTTTCTCTCTGTTTTAAATAATTTTATTTTTGATTCTGCTGGATCTTCGTTGCTGTGCAGGTTTTTCTCTAGTTGTGGAGAGTGGGGGCTGCTCTCTAGTTGCAGCGTGTGTGCCTCTCATTATGGGGGCTTCTCTTCTTGCAGAGCATGGGCTCTAGAGTGCATGGGCTCAGTAGTTTTAGCACATGAACTTAGCAGTCGTGACTCCTGGGCTCTAGAGCACAGATTCAGCAGTTGTGGTGCGTGAACTTAGTTGCCCCACAGCATGTGGGATCTTCCCAGGGATGGAACCCATGTCTCCTGCATTGGCAAGCAGATTCTCAACCACTGGACCACTAGGGAAGTCCCAACATGCTCTCTCTTTCTGCAGCTTCACACATGATCTGTGACTGTTCGGAGCTGTTATATGCCCTCTTCATTGGCAAATTTGACTTCCATCAGCAGAAAACTTCTTTAACCCTGCATATCTGAATTACATGGAGTTCCTCTGTCGTCACCCAGCAGTCTACTTTTCCCATTTCATTACCTTTTCCATATTGTTTGGTAATCTCTCATTTTTATTCATGAATCAATGCCCTCCTCTGAATGTTAAGCTCCAAGAAAGCAGGAACCATACCTGGTTGGTACATCATTATACCTCAGGCTCCTAGTATAGTGCTTGAAGAGTGTGAACATTCAGTCAATGTTGGTTAAATGGAATGAATGCTCTTCTGAATGTTTTCACATCCGTTATCTCAGTGGGGGTAAAGTGGAACAATTCAGAGAGGATTTTAGTGAAACATAAGATGATGGATTAGAAGATTAAATTATTTGTTGAGTTGTTTTGCCCCAGTAGGAGGAAGGAGAACTAAGAGACAGGAAAGCTGGTTAGGAGAGTAGAAGCATTTCATACTACCCTGTAAAACAAAGAGGAAGAATTAAAAAAAAAAAAAAAAAGCTTGCATTATTCAGATTTCATATTCCTTCTAATAAGTTGAGACCTATAAGGAGGGGTATGTGTGTGTGTTTTAATATTTTAAACTGTCAGATTGTCCATCTCTTAGGGTTTATTTTCTTCACCTGGAAAAACTACATAACATGATGTAAAAATGTTTTTGTAAACTTTGCTCTTTCAGTTTGTTTTCTTTGGAGGGAGGTTTACAGAAGTAAGTAAGTGATTTCATTCTAGCTTTTCTATTCTCAAATTGAGACAACATGTATTTTTAAAGATTTAACTGAGTTTTTAAAAAAGGATAAAGAAGTAAACACCAAGAAGTAAAGGAACAGGCAGTCAGTTGGAGGAAATCTGGGTTCAGAAAACCTAGGTAAGATAAATTACTTTTTGGACAAAATGATCTCTTTCTGGAAGTCGATGTGTAAAACACGTGGTAAGGAGATCCAACCAGTCCATTCTGAAGGAGATCAGCCCTGGGATTTCTTTGGAAGGAATGATGCTAAAGCTGAAACTCCGGTACTTTGGCCACCTCATGCAAAGAGTTGACTCATTGGAAAAGACTCTGATGCTGGGAGGGATTGGGGGCAGGAGGAGAAGGGGACGACAGAGGATGAGATGGCTGGATGGCATCACCGACTCGATGGACGTGAGTTTGAGTGAACTCCAGGATTTTATGATGGACAGGGAGGCCTGGCGTGCTGCAATTCATGGGGTCACAAAGAGTCGGACATGACTGAGCGGCTGAACTAACTAACTAAGACACATTACTTGGTGTCTTCAGCTTCTTCACAGAGATGAACTTCCATAGCTAGAGAGCTCATCACCATTCAAGATAGACTTTACAACAATTGCTTGACATCCCGGGCAAATTAGATGTCAGCTATGCCAGAGACAAAGTAAATATGCCATTTTGAAACTATTAAGAGATTGGTGTGTGTTCTGTATAGGGTAGTGACTATTCAGATTCTGTATGGAGATGTAGATTGAACAATATTTAAAGAAAAAAGAGATCAAGATGTTTTCCTTAAAACACAACTTTGTATCTAATGAGCTCCATAAAAAATAAATTTGTGCATAGTACCTGCTGCTGCTGCTGCTAAGTTGCTTCAGTCGTGTCCGACTCTGTGCGACCCCATAGATGGCAGCCCACCAGGCTCCCCCGTCCCTGGGATTCTCCAGGCAAGAATACTGGAGTAGGTTGCCATTTCCTTCTCCAGTGCATGAAGTGAAAAGTCAAAGTGAAGTCGCTCATTTCGTGTCCGACTCTTAGCGACCTCATGGACTGCAGCCTACCAGGCTCCTCCGTCCATGGGATTTTCCAGGCAAGAGTACTGGAGTGGGGTGCCACATGGAAGAGAGAAGCTTGGTTTGGAACATCTTGAGAATTTACCACAAACATCGACCTCTGCAGGAAAAGAATCTAATACAGATTTTAGAGAATGCTTATCAGGCAGCACTGTATTCTAACAGTTCTACCAGACGAGTTAGCTCAGAAATGCATCTTGATTAACATAAATTGAGCGTTGACTGGCATTGTTTTAGATTTTCTGGCTGTAATTAACTAGTAGCTTTGTTAAGTCCTCATGGTGATTTCTGGGTGCAAGAATCACATGACTAGTTTATATGAGGAAGTTTGCATTCTGGTTTGCTGTGCCAGAGGACATGGAGAAACTACATCTAAAAGCGATAGAGACCACTTAGGTTTTAAGGTGAAACAAGAGACATCGAGCTGTCTCTTGTGATTTAGAAATGAAATTTAATCTGTCAAAGTCCATTCCTATCTACCCTGACTCTTAAGGCTTTGCAGAAGCACTTCAACTTGGAGGTTATACTGAGACCGTGCAGTTTGACTCATGGAAGGTCCTGGTAGAGTCAGTGTGGTACAGCTGTACTGTTGTTCAGTTGATAGAGTAACTGGTACAGTAACTTAGTACCAGTTAACAATGGCTACCAGGTCTCTAGCTGTTCTCTACAGTTTTCTGTTTGGTGAGATGTAGTGTCATTGTCTCTATGAAAATAATATTTCTCATATTAGATTGAGAGATTTCAACCCATATCTAGTAGAGTGATCTGGCAAAGAGGTTTGTGGGGAGTCAGCACACCTGGAGTTAGTGTGGGTAGAGATGTCTGATGGGTGAACTGGATGGACTATGAAAAGAACGTACCTGGGGTAAGAGTAGATGTCTGTTTTCTGGAAACAGGGTAAGAGTCTCCTCCCAGCTCCACAACCACTGTCCAGCTCTTCCTCTGAGCATGCTAGGGGTTGTTTTTAATTTTGTGGCTTCTGTGCAATTGTTTCCATGGTTTATCTGAGTTTCCTGGATGAGTGACTTTAATGTGCTGCCTGGTTTGGGATATTTGGTTCAAAGAGACTAAGACACAGAAAGAGCCTGTGACAAATAGCATGCAGAGTGTGGCGTTGCTCGTACGTCAGCTCTCCTCATCTTGCCCACCCCCTTGTTCTCACATAAAATGAGGGAGAAAATGGAGAATTTAAATTTTCAAAGATAAATCCATCTGATTCTGTTTTCCCTGGCCCAGGGCTTTTTCTTTCATTTCTTTCCGTGAACCAGAAGGCTTTCTGTCATTGGAAGAGCCCCTGTAAGGCAGTTGTGTGGACCTCTCAATGTGGCCAGGGGCCATTTGTGGGATGAGAGAGCAGGTGGACCTGGAGATGGGGGAGCATTGTTTCATCGCAGAGAGCCACAAAGGAAGTCTCTCCAACTTCATACAACCTGTTGTCTCCCATCTTCCATTAAATTTTAAGTATTTCTAATCACACATTTTTTCTAAGCAAGGCTGGCATCAACTTCCTCTTAAATTATTTACCAATGCCAGTAAAAGATAATGGAGAATTTGAGCAGAATGAAACGTGCTTTACTCTTCCGACTTCCCTGTGAATTAGAACAAGGTTAATCTTGACACCATGGTGATACAACAAGAGATGAGAATCCTTCCTGTATTTCCACAGAGTACGGTACAATCCACAGCCCCTCAACGCCTATTAAAGATTCAGATTCTGATCGATTGCGTCGAGGTTCAGATGGGAAGTCACGTGGACGGGGCCGAAGAAACAATAACCCTTCTCCTCCTCCGGATTCTGATCTTGAGGTATGTTGTTGCCAAAGCCTAAGTAAATATCAAGTGATTTAGAAGCTAAATGCAGATTCTATATATGATATTTATACATGTTTCAATGCCTTTCTCCCAAATCATCCCACTGGCAAAACCAATACAATATTGTAAAGCTAAAAAATAAAATTAAAAAAAAAATGCGGATTCTGTATACCTGCTACGAGTAAGGTGTCCGAATGCCTTTGTTACTGCTTTACGTTCCATATCAACATAAATAAGCCAGTTTTTTTCTTTTTTTCATATTAAAGGTAAAGCAGCTGTTTATTTCTGTTTTCTCTTCTACTTCATGTGGTAAAGCATTTATTTTTCTTCTTTAGTGAAACATCGTAAATTATATCATTCTGCTTTGACAAAATTCTCTTGTACTGCTCTGTGTCATTGCTGTTAAATTAAGTGTTGTACTAAATATGCTTCATAAAACTCACTTGGAAATTAAAGGCACCCTGTGTGTATTGGGGGGAAGAAAACCCAGAATGTTCTAAACAGAAGTAGTCATCACCTTTTGAAACATGCTTTGGTGGAGTTCAAAGCAGGAGAGATTAATTAAAACTTTACAGGATGATAGATTTCAAAATGTTGAATCCACTGATATTAACTTTCTTTTCATTGCCCAAGTGAAACTGATGGTAGAAAACATGATTGTTTTGGCTGAAAAGATGACAGATTTCCAGCAGAACTTGCGTGTATGAATATGTGCTGGTGTGAGTGGGGTTGGGAAGAAAAAAGCAGAATATGGAAGCCTTTGGTGATATCTCAAAGATCTTTTTGAAATGAGTTCCTTCAATAATTCAATTCTAAAAACCCCAAGAGTATGCCAAGAGCATGCAGGTTATGTCTACTTAAGTTATTAACTCTGAAATCTCAATAAAATCAGGCAGGAACAATATACCATCCATTTGATAACATCCCAGTAGGTAATACAAGGTGAATAGATGATGTAAAGTTTTAGTTTTTATATACAATTTTTAGATACTCGGTTTATTAAGAATAAGCCATAAGATTAGTTATTTTAACGCTTCTTAATGAACAGTGATCAAAGGCAAAGAAAAGATCAACTGAATGATTTTTCATTGATTGCCCCTCTATCTTAGAAATTATAAACAAACTTGTTTTAGCTTATTTTCCATGTCTTTAGAACTAAGACTGAGAAGTGACTACAGAAGTAGAAAGAACATATAGTCTTATTTCTTTCCTGTATTTTTGACAGTGTTGCTGATATGTTTATTCTCATATCTTATCTGAGGTTTTATCTGAGAAAATCTGGGACATATACTTTGGAACATTTGTGTTTAAAAAATAGTAAATTCAGATTTTTCATTTGTCTCCCATTTCAAGACTACCTTTCCTTGTTGAAGTTATGAGTAGCAGGTTTCTCAGCCAAGGGCAAGACACACTGATTTGGTGCTTCCTTTGTAGAGGGTGTTCATCTGGGACTTGGACGAGACAATCATTGTTTTCCATTCCTTGCTCACTGGGTCCTATGCCAACAGATATGGGAGGGTGAGTACCAAGAGGCATCATTTGCTCATTTCTTTAAATCTGCCTAGAATTGCATTTTTTATCCAAATGGGAATGTGGCTTAAAGTACTTAATTTATTGAAATAAATATATATATAAGACAAAGCCATAAATTAACAGAAGGAGTTCTTTTTAGGCTCTTAAGAAGATAAATATCTCATAAAGATAAACTTTATGCAATTAAATACATTCTTACTTCAGACCCCAATGAATAAAGGTGATCAGATGCTATTCTAGGGTGAAATAGTAGAATATATAGATGATATAGAAAGATCTTTTGTATTGTGTTTTTTTATTTGCCACATGTTTTTATTCTCTTTATTCCCAGCATATTCAGGGGAGCAGATAGTTCACTTTATATTGTCTTCCGTGATTAGCAGTGTTAGTATTTTATTTTCAAAACACTTATTATGAATGTCTTTATTAGTCCCTTTGCTGTGCAGCTAAATTTATGTGAATAGTTTGTAAAAATTTGGCCTCTGAATGACAAAGGACAAATATATCCAATTCTTAGTTGTTACAACAACTTATCTTGGTGGTGTAGGTACAGAATAATTTTACAGATCACCTTCCATGAATATAATTTTAAATTCAGTGTTCTGTGTTTGGGTTCCCCAAAACCTTGGAAATTCTTTTTGTTTCCTTGCTGGTTCCATAGCTTTTTCTCATGCAAAAGTCATGTTATTTAAAAGTGTCTTAAGTGAAATTATCCTGTGAATATGATATTTTTCATTTTTTTAATCACTAAAGAAATCACATTACAAGTCTTAGATCCTTGGAGGTATTGGTTGGAAGTCTTAGGAACTAATTCTTATGTGTTGGTGACTCCAGACGTTTCTCAGCATTAACTGTTAAAATTGATAATTCATAAAATAGTCATGCTCTCATTACAGACTTTGCAGGAATTCATCCTTTCAATAAATCATATTTCAATAAATACATATTTAGTGCTTGATATGTAGGCATCTGGAGGTGAAAGTGGAGAGATGCTCATTGTCACAGTGCAGCCTTCCTCTCCTTAACCCTAAATATATACCTAATACAAAAAAAGGGGAGGGCTAGAGAAATGCACATTGGTAAGAGCTAGAATATTCCACCATTTGAATGTCTGTCAGAAATATCTGTAAAACACAATATCCCCCAATTTATTGTTAAACAGATTTTCTATGAGAAGATAATGAATAAAAACACAGATTATTTTAAAAATAAGGCTATTTTTTGTTTTCTAAGGAACCTCCATAGTGTTCTCCATAGAGGTTGTATCAATCTACATTTCCAGCAGTGGAAGAGATTTTCCCTTCTCTCCACACCCTCTCCAGCATTTATATGTGTATTTATTTAATAATTAGTGATGTTGACCATCTTTTCAGGTGCCTCTTGGCTATCTGTTTGCCTTCTTTGGAGAAGAAGATCTTCTCATTTTTTAGATTTAGATTTTCTCATTTAGATCTTCTCATTTTTTGACTGGATTGTTTGTTGTTTTGATATTTAGTTGCATGAAATGTTTGTATATTTTGGAGATTAATTCTTTTTCAGTTACTTCATTTGCAAGTATTTTCTCCCATTTTGAGGGCTGTCTTTTTATTTTGTTTATGGTTTACTTTGCTGTGCGGAAGTCGTAGAGTCAATCATTCAAAATAAGTCTTTACTTGTGGCTAGCACATATTAAGGATTCTGTAAATACTAGTTGCATTATTTTTATTATTTCTTTGATCGATATTATTACTATCCCTATTTCTACAAAAACTGCTCCTTTAAAAGCCTAAAATGTCAAAGTATAGTAAGTAGGAAGAGTCTTGAAGATCATCTTTACTGAACCATTTTAACGGCCCTACAACTAACTCCTGGAGGAAGAGAGCTGGCCCCTGGAACTCACAGAAAAGTGTTGAAAAGGAAACACTTAGGAAATCAACATTTGAAAACCATCCAGAAGGTCTCAAGTCTTTAAAAGCTCTGTCACTAGAGGCCAGATTGATTAAGGAGAGTTGTCTTGATCTGTGTGCTCTAAGCCATTGAAAGGGGCCTGCTTAGAGGTGGTGAATATCCCCTGACTTCCTGGCCTTGTGTCATTCTCTGACCATAAATTACAGGTTTTCGCATGGAATTCATACCTAACATGGAAACCAATGGCAACTTAGAATTTTTCACTTGGATTCTTGATGATATCTAAGCCAAATGTTATAAATATTATGAATTTTATTTTTACCAGTGTCAACTATTGCTATTTTAAGACTTCAACCCATAGTATTTAGTTTTTTCATACTAGGGTATGTGATAAAAATTTTTATCTTCTATAGTTTCCCAAAGCCAAATGTATGTATTCTTTCAAATATAGATGATTTGAGATATTTAATTGTAAGGTTATCCTTTATGAGTTGATGGGTGTTGAAGAGAGAGTAACTTCAGAAAGTTGGGTTGGGGAACATCTACCTGAGCATGATCCCTTGAGCCTGAGATCAGAATGACCTAGAGAGTCCAGTGGATAATGTGCCCATCAGGAGAAAGAGTGTTATAAGCAGAGGAAATAGCAAGCACAGAGACAGGAAAGGGTTTAATGTTTGAGAGGCAAAGGGGACAGTGTTGCTGAGCTTAATGAAAGAGACACAGAGTCAAGAGAGATAGGTGCCAGGATGAGGGCAGGTATGAAGCACCTCCCAGCCATAGTCAACAGAATTGATCTCATTTCATGCGCTGTAACAAATCACTGAAAGTCTTCAAGGGGAGATATGAGATCTGATATAGTGTTTTAAATTCCTTTGGCTGTATGTGGAGAATTAGTGGTAGGGAGAGAGAGGATGAGGAACAGAGAGGAGGTTTCAGGGTGATCAGATGCACTGGCAGTGAAGATGGATAAATGATTGGATTATGGGTTCTATTGCAGATAAAGAATTAGGATTTAATGGACTCTGATAGTGGGCAATAGGCAATAGGAGATCAGATCATTCACAGGGTTTTGTCCTGAGCAACTGGAAGAATTTTCATAAATCTGTTGAGATGGGGAAGAACTAATTTGGAGGGAAAATGGAAAATTCAGCGTTGCTCAAGTTTGAAATGCCCATGAGACATCTGCTCAGACCAGGCAAGGTGACACCTGGAAGGGGACCATAGGAGATGGTGGAGAGTGGTCGGGAAGGATGTCAGATTTAGAATTAACAGTGCACAGCTCAGGATGAGAAGGTCCTCAGACACATTTAGCTCAATTTCTTCCCAAACACTTTCTTTGAGCTTGGCACTGTCAGTCACCCTGTCCTCTCATTGGTGGGACATGGCCCTTTCCTGACTTTTGAAGACTCCTTGCTGAGGATGTTGACTTGTAGCCTAAATCATGCAAGAAAGCTTGCTGTATCATCTCTTTATTGGAGAACTTTAGAATCTGGCAGAATTGCTCTAAGATCTGATACTTGTGTCTTATAAGAACATGTGGTTCAGCAAGGACGCTTCCAAACAGTAATAATAACCAACTCTTTGCGACCCCGTGGGCTGCAGCATGCCAGGCTTCCCTGTCCATCACCAACTCCGGGAGCTTACTCAGACTCATATCCATTGAGTCAGTGATGCCATCCAACCATCTCATCCTCTGTCGTCCCATTCTCCTCTTGTCTTCAATCTTTCCCAGCACCAGGGTCTTTTCCAATGAGTCAGTTCTTCGCATCAAGTGCTCAAGTATTGGAGTTCCAGCTTCGGCATCAGTCCTTCCAGTGAATATTCAGGATTGATTTCCTTTCGGATTGACTGGTTGGATCTCCGTGCAGTCCAAGGGACTCTCAAGAGTCTTCTTGAACACCACATTTTTGGGGGCTCCAAAAATCACTGCATATGGTGACTGTAGCCTTGAAATTAAGATTCTTGCTCCTTGCAAGAAAAGCTATGACCAACCTGGATAGCATATTAAAAAGCAGAGACATTACTTTGCCAACAAAGGTCCATCTAGTCAAAGCTATGGTTTTTCCAGTAGTCATGTATAGATGTGAGAGTTGGACTATAAAAGAAAGCTGAGCGCCAAAGAATTGATGCTTTTGATCATTACTTGGATCCCTCTTTTCTACCCGGGATGCAGGAGAGAAGTCTCAGGACAGTTCAGGGGTGAGCCACCTCTCTTAGAGCACAGGTTCAGGGATATTACTGGGCTTTGTCAAGGGGGTATGTGGTTGGGCCTTACCCTGCAAGCATATAAAGCAGTGAATGCCTGACAATGTGATTGCTGTTCCGTCTCTATGGGAACCAGATACTTGAGAAGTAGCTTAGTCACAGTAGCTTAGGCTACTCGATGAGTAGGCCATTCAGTAAAGGGATACAGGATCTGGTTGATATAATGCAAAATTAGGGCATGTTACAGCAATATGTACCAAAAAAAGTTTGAGAATGTCTCACCTTCCATGTAATCCTAGCTGTGGGAAGCAGGCCTGCTGGGTGTTATAAGGAAGTGCTATTTTATAACAAAGGTGATGGGAACAAAAAGAAAGTACTACATACAGTTCAAGTTTTAAGGAAGAGAAAAGAAACAGCATATTAAAAGGAAGATGAAGTCTATGGATGTTAATGTAAATTAGGTTGTTCCTAATATGTCCTAGCATCTTTTAAAGTTGCTTTCAAACCAAATCCAAATTCCCCAATTTTACTGAAGTAAAAGAGTCTTGCTTTTTTTCGTTGAATGGTCTCTTTAACGTAGACAAGGTAATAATATAGTTGTTGACATCAAAACACAGACCCCAGATTTATATTTAAAATAAGCTTTGTGCTGATGTCCAAGCATGTCCTTCTTGGGGGAGGACTTCTCGTGATACCCAGTATCTTGATTATTTTAATACTTTCTTTTTATTGTTACTTTAACACCTGTGTCTTATACAGTTTTGGGCTAGAATAGGTCTTCAGAATCTTGAGCCTCGCTCCTCATTTTACACAAAAACCTAAATGTGAATACTTAACACAGCATGAAGCTTAGCATTTTAATTGTTGTTGTTCTGCTGTTATGTCATTTTTGATTCTCTGTGACTCCATGGACTGTAGCATGTCAGGCTTCCATGTCCTTCACCACCTCCCAGAATTTGCTCAAACTAATGTCCATTGAGTCAGTGATGCCATCCAACCATCTCATCCTCTGTCGTCCCCTTCTCCTCCTGCCGTCAGTCTTTCCCAGCATCAGGGTCTTTTCCAGTGAGTCAGCTCTTCGCATCAGGTGGCTCAGCTTCAGCACCAGTCCTTCCAATGAATATTCAAGACTGATTTCCTTTAGGATTGACTGGTTTGCTCTCCTTGCTGTCCAAGGGACTCTCAAGAGTCTTCTCCATCACCACAGCTTGAAAGCATCAATTGTAGGCCCTACTTATTAAGAATCTCCCCTGTGCCCAGGACTCATTTAACTCAACTCTAGTGCTCTGAAACTGCTGTTGCCAAACCCATTTACAGATGAGGAAACAGAAATTTAAGAGGTTAGAGATCAAATGTGAAAAACAGTACCATGTGTGGCATAAGATACATATTAACTGCATTTTAGTGTAGCTGAACCTTGACTGTCAAAAAAAAAAAAAAAAAACAGCAACAAAAAACCCTTGAATCTGACATAGTGGCCAGTAGGTAATATATGATACTGTCTTTAAATTTTTGAAGTACCAATATGTGATCGGCCTTATGATGTAATAGAAGGAGCATCAGATTTGAATTCAAATAGAGCTATACTCAGATTCAAGCTCTGATTTTCAGTTCACTGACCTTGGCCAAACTGTTTATCCATGCTGAGCCTGGTTTCTGTATTCATAAATCTGACTGCTTGTAATCACTTTAAAAATTCACTTGCATCAATGATATCTCAGTAAAGCTAGAAGGTATATTAAAAAAAAAAAGATTTAAGTTGTGTCATGAATTTGAAGGGTCCAGCGCTATGTCTTACTAATAGCAATAACCTAATAATAAATACAGCATGTATCACTGATTGATCTTGTACCTGCTCTCTAAGCTTTTGTTTTGTACTGTGCCAGGCTTATAGGATGGTCCCAGTTGTCACAATAAGTTTAGATCAACTAAACCTCCCTAGGGAGTGTATTACTGTGATCGTTCAGCACATTGAGGGAAGAAAAACTTGACGGCAGTTTACCCCATTTCATCAGAACATTCCAGGTAGCCAATAAAGACTGCTGCTTTTTAAGAGTACTGTGTCTGTTTCAGGGCATGACAGTAAACTCCAGACTCTAATGAGAGATGACCACCTTCCATGATGGCTGTAGATGCTGGATTCTCAGCATAGTATCAAAGCAGCTAGACATCTAGCGTCCTCCTCGGACTATAGAGGATTTAGTTATACTTAAACAGAATGATCTCTCTTTTGGAACCTCCGGACCAGGGGTTCACAAACTTTTCTGGTAAAGGGTAAGATAATAAAAATGTCTTGGGCCATATGCTGTCATGACTACTCAGCTCTGCCCTGGTAGTGAGCCACAGACATATGTAAATGAATACATGTCACCAAATGTTATATTAATAGTTCTCAAGTTTGAATTTCATGCAGTTTTTCCATATCATGAAATATGTGCCTTCCTTTGGATTTTAAAAATTTAGACCAGGGATTGACAAATCGTATCTCAAAGCCAAATCTGATTCATTACCTGTTTCTGTAGCGCTTCCAAGCTGAGAATGCTGCTTGAATTTTTGAAGGCTTATTAGTTAGTTAGTGTTAGTTGCTCAGTCATGTCCGACTCTTTGCAACCTCATAGACTGTAGCCCGCCAGGCTCCTCTGTCCATGGAATTCTCCAGGCAAGTATAGTGGAGTGGGTTGCCATTCCCGTCTCTGAGGGATCTTCCTGACCCAGGGATCAAACCTGAGTCTCTTGCATTGCAGGCAGATTCTTTACTGTATGAGCCACCAGGGAAGCCCTATAAAGGGTTTATATATATTTGTTTATTTTAAAATAAAAGAATCTTCTCAGAGACTAGATATGGCCAGCAAAATCTAAAGTATTTTTTGTCTGTCCTTTTAGAGAAAATGTTTGACTGCCCTTGTTCTAGATCATGTTCTGAATTTTGTGTTGATTAATTTTACTCCTGCCTTCAGGACACCAGGGCAAAGTCAATGACGGTCACAGTGTGACTGACTAGACAGTAAAGTCAGTGCAGGCATCGTGTGCCTGCATCTGGGGCCCCAATGAAGCACAAGCCAGCACATGAATTTGTCAGGGTAGCAAATTGGCAGTGACAAATAGGCCCCAAATCTCATGCTCAAACACAGCAGAAACATCTCTGTCCTATTGATTGGGCTTGAGTGGATTATCTAGGTTGTATGGTCTAGGCAGCCTTTGGCAGTGCAGGAATGATTGTGCCATCTCACTGGATAGCTTCTGAGGCTTCTGGGGCCTCGTCATCAGCTTTCTAGCCCACAGGGGGAAAAAGCAGGGGGAGCGTGAATGGCATACTCTAAGTACCAGCCTTGGAAGGAAGGGCACACACCGCTGCTTCCTTGGCCTAGTGCAAGGGAGACCAGGAGATGTAACCTAGTTGTGTGGCCAGGAAAACACAGAAAGTGGGTTTCGGTGGATGGGTGGCAGTGACAGCCACAGTTCTCAGCTGAGAAATATTTGACAAATGAGTAAAACCCAGAGCACACTTTCAAACCCTTGTGGTGGCTCTGGCCATCCCAGCAGAGCAGTGCCCTAGGGCTGTGTGCCAGATGTGCCACGTGGCCACTTAGTTCCAAAGGATCATTCCCTGAATTTATTCTCTACTTTGTGTATCAGTGCCATGTTAGATCAAAATAATGAAATAAATTAGGGTTGTCAATATAATTTCGGAATTCTGTGAAATGACCTGGAATCTAAACTCTCAAAATGAACTAGCACAGTATTTTTGGCTCTTAAGGGGATTTCCAGCAAAAAGAGCCTCCTTTATCCCTTTCCTTTGCCCTTATTCTGACAGTGGTTCTCTTTCCCTTTAACTGTCAGCCTCTTCCTCCTTATTGGCAGTAACATACTGAAATGTATGTTCCTGCTACCTTTTGAATAAAGCTCTATTTTTCATGCCCATACATGTAAAAGGAAATGCAGCGGACAAACATGAATCATCACAGTTTTCCAACCACCACACTGGTCTGCCATCACCAGCTTTGGACCTCCCTTGCTTTAAGGCCTTTGGAATAGCCCATTGAAGATAATTCAGTCTCACTTGTTCTGTCTTAATCTTCCCATCTGTAAAATGGGAACAATCACAGGGCTTTTGGGAAAACAGTATAAAGCACCTAGAAAAACACTCATAGGCACTTTCTAAATACGAGCTATTATTGCTTACCTTGAGGAGTTCAGAAGAGGGAGTGGGAAATAGTGAATACTTTATTGTTCCAGGTAGCATACAGGAAGCGGTGGTAGCTGAGCATAACCGTTTAGGGAAATGAGCGACAAAGTGGCTGGATATCTATTAAGGATATATAGAGGATCGTATTTGCAGAAGATGAGTAGCAGAAAATGTTCTGAAATGGTAATAAAAGCACTGCCCCTTTGTTCAGCTTTTACAACCTACACTGCCATCTCACAGTCATTAAACATCCAGTTAGTTCCTTCTTTTTTTCTAATGAAGAACCTGTGTCTCAGAAAATTAAATGATTGCCCCAACGAAGCTCATCTGTTAACTGACAACAACAGGAATTTCATCTATCTTCTGATGGTCTCATTGCCTGCAAAAAGGGGATGCACCCAGTAAAAAGTTTGGAAAAGTAATCTCACTTCTCTGCATCTGCCCCTTCAAGGTTAAGACATTAAAACTGATGCTTAAGAATGTGTCCATGATCTTGTGGCCAACAGCGCATTTGGCTGATAAAATCCCTCATGCCTACATACTTAGAAAAAACTTGGAAACAGAAACCTTTAAACATTTAGGTTTTGTGCTGTAGGCAAGGGGATGCCATGAAGAGTATTGAAACAGTAGAGTGACGTCATGAAGTGAAGAAGTGAAGTGAAGTTGCTCAGCCGCGTCCGACTCTTTGCGACCCCATGGACAGTAGCCTACAAGGCTCTGGGTCCAGGGGATTTTCCAGGCAAGAATACTGGAGTGGGCTGCCATTTCCTTCTCCAGGGGATCTTCCCAACCCAGGGATTGAACCCGGGTCTCCTGCATTGCAGACAGACGCTTTGCCATCTGAGCCATGATGGACATGTACTATTTAGAAGATTGATCTGATAGCAGAGAAGATTATTGCAGTCCTCCTGGTAGGAAATAATCAAGGTCTGAGAGAATGGCTGTAACACTAGGAAGGAGAGAGAGATAGGAGAGGTTACAAATGAAAGCTAGATAGGTCTTTTGATTGGATTTAGCTGTGTAGGCTTTTTGCCAGCACTGCGTGGGCCTGACTTGGCCAGATCTGTCCTGGCTTTGTTCTCATTCTTCCCTCTTTGTACCACATCTTGGCAACTCTCTCATGTTTGGGATTCATTGGGTTTTTTCCACAATCACAATTAATCTTTGGAATGGTGAAGTTCTTACTCTTATTCTCTACTTGGGTATTATTTTCATGGTGTTGTTCTTAAATAAGGAGAAAATTAGAGCAGTTCAGTGTCACATATCTAATCAATAAAAATAACCTGATTAGCCCCACCATAAGTTGTGGTTTTGTTTTGTTTTTTTCACTTTTTTAAGTCATTCATCCAATAATACAGCTATGATTTATTTCTCATGTGTGTACTTTCTCTCCTGGTAATCCAGATTATTTCTTAATTGGCATCAGAACTACACCCAGCTCCTAAAACTTGACATGAGAGGGCTGTATAAAATTGCAAAAGTAAATATTCCTTTGATGGTATTGATAACTTGAGACAGATTAGAGAAAAAAATGGAATCTTTGGGTCTCATAGTCTGTACAGATTATTTACATAACACTTTTAGAAGTATTTTTTAAAGAAATAACATTTTAGCATTTTTTTTTCTTCTCTCCAGTAAGGGAGTTAATTTTCTCATCTTATCTTTAATCCTTCCCTTGTGAGCAACCAGCATGGGGCCTTGAAAATAAGCCACCCCTGGACTCAAAGTGCCTGCCTATTCCTGTTTTTCAGCTTCTTTTTCTCCAAAACAAAGGATCCTGAATGAAGAGAATGTATTTTCAATGGCATGCAGGCCCTGTTCCCTGGCTGTAATACTAGCATTCAAAATAAGGAGTTGCTTAACGGGTCCAGAATGGCTTTCTTTTCCTTTCCTTGGATCGAGACTGGCCAATATTGTTGTTGCTTCAGGTAGACTTGACAAGATTTTCACACTGACCAGCAAATCCTCATAAACCTGCTCACAACCTTCCCATCACACCTCACTGGGCCACATCAGTCCCGGTAATTATTCACCGCCGGAGGCTTAACTGCCCACACAGGGTCAGGGCAAATAGAATTTTTAGGAACCTTACCTTTTAGTCTACAGATTTAAAATATAAGTACCATATCCCAAGGTACTAGTCAGACTTTCTGAAATAGTTGAACCGTCTTTTAGCCTAAGATAAATTATTTAAATAGCATTGTAAAAACATGACAGATTCTACTTTTTGATCCAAAATAGAATAGCAATTGCCAGGAGTCTGTATAGATCTGATCACATAGATGTCATGGGGTACCTATTCAACAGGAGAGATGCAAAAGAAATTTATCATGTATTTAAAATGTACTTGGAAATAGGAAATAGTAATAGGTAAAAATTAGAAAGCAAAACTAATTTTTTGGCTTTCAGTGAAATAAACCCCTGGCATCATTGGTGCTTTGTAGAACCCAATTCCTAGCTTGGAATGCTTAAAAGTAGAACAACAACTTAGGTATTAAAATATTTCTTAAAAGTCTCAACTTAAAGAATTTAAATTGGATAAGTGTATATTGCCTATACTTTTGCCTGATTTATTTCACTGTGGTTTTTTCTTTTTTTTTTTTTTTTTGCTTTTAAGTTTAGAAAAATATGGTTAAAGAAAAAGAATGAAAGGGCAAAATGTGCCAAGGTGTGGATATAAGAACTGGAGTTATATTAACAATACAAACAGTTATTTCTTTTAATACGTTGCCCAGATATCTAGTCTAGTGGTGGTAGTGTTGCAGGAAGGGGGACCCCTTCCAGGGCCTGAAACTGGGCTCTTGTCTAACACTTGGAAATGAATTGTCCGAGGAGACACATGTGCTGACAAAGCAAGAGATTTTATTGGGAAAGGGCACCCGGGTGGAGAGCTGTAGGGTAAGGGAACCCAGGAGAACTGCTCTGGCTCACAGTCTCAGGTTTTATGGTGATGGGATTAGTTTCCCAGTTGTCTTTAGCCAATCATTCTGACTCAAGAGTCCTTCCTGGTGGCTCCTTGTTCAGCTAAGATGAATGCCAGAGAGAAGGATTCTGGGAGATGGTCAGATGTGTGGTGTCTCATTTTGACCTTTCCCAAATTCTTCAGTTTGGTGGAGGCTTATTAGTTCCGTGTTCCTTAACAGGACCTCCTGTCCTAAAACAACTCATACAAATGGTTACTATGGTGCCTGGCCAGGGTCGGCAGTTTCACTGTGCTTCCCCTAATGGTAGCTCAAGCGGTAAAGAATCTGCCAGCCAGTTCGGAGACACAGGTTCGATCCCTGAGTCAGGAAGATCCCTGGTGGAGGAAATGGCAACCCACTCTGGTGTTTTTGCCTGAAAATCCCATGGACAGAGGAGCCTGGTGGGCTACAGTCCATGGGGTCGCAAAGAATCAGAACAACTAAGTGACTGAGCACACAATAATATATATTCAGAATGACATAATTATATATGGTCTATATAAGCAGTAAAGAGAAACTCTTATTAACATTTGGTGCCATTTTTAATTGTTTTTGCGGTAAAACTTAGGTGACTTCAGTTCAGTCACTCAGTCCTGTCTGACTCTATGACCCCATGGACTGCAGCACACTAGGCCTTCCTGTCCATCACCAACTCCCGGAGCTTACCCAAACTGATGTCCATTGAGTCGGTGATGCCATCAACTGTCTCATCCTCCGTCGTCCCCTACTCCTCCTGCCTTCATTCTTTCCCAGCATCAGGGTTTTTCTGTCAGTTCTTCACATCAGGTGACCAAAGTATTGGAGTTTCAGCTTTAGCATCAGTCCTTCCAACGAATATTCAGGACTGATTTCCTTTAGGATGGACTGGTTGGATCTCCTTGCAGTCCAAGGGACTCTCAAGAGTCTCCTCCAACACCACAGTTCAAAAGCATTGATTCTTCAGACAAGACCTTCTAGAATTAACACCCAAAAAAGATGTCCTTTTCATTATAGGGGACTGGAATACAAAAGTAGGTAGTCAAGAAATACCTGGAGTAACAGGCAAATTTGGCCTTGGAGTACAAAATGAAGTAGGGCAAAGGCTAATAGAGTTTTGCCAAGAAAATGCACTCACTGGTCATAGCAAACAGCCTCTTCCAACAACATAAGAGAACACTCTACACATGGACATCACCAGATGGTCAACACCAAAACCAGATTGATTCTATTATTTGCAGCCAAAAATAGAGAAGTTCTATACAGTCAGCAAAAACAAGACCGGGAGCTGACTGTGGCTCAGATCATGAACTCCTTAGTGCCAAATTCAGACTTAAATTGAAGAAAGTAGGGAAAACCACTATACCATTCAGGTATGACCTAAATCAAATCCCTTATGATTATACAGTTGAAGTGAGAAATTAGAGCATTAAACCAAAACTAAAAACCTTGGGATATATCTTTCAAAATAGTTACATAAAAGGAAGCTATATTTTTATGGCTAGATGAATGATTAGCTTTAAGTTTTCTAGAGGAAGGACAAAGTATTTTATCTTTACACTCAAAAACATTCTGAATCCTATACTAAAAACCGAAGAAAAGATAAATAAGTGTTCCTTAAACTATTTTGAGGCTCAAAGGACCATGAATACTCTGAGCCTAAAACAGAATTTTAAGAAAGTAAGTGAAAATGAATTAAAAAAAGCATTTTTGAATCAGTCTCAGTTCGGGGAGAGGGGTGGCAGGGAGGGTGGGTAGGTACAGGGGGCAGTCATCTTTGCCATTAAAAATAGATTAAATTGCCATTAAAGCCATGAAATGAGAATTATGAGTGCATATGAATGCATACCACCCTTCAAAGCAGTTTCACAGATAGGTAAGATCAAATATGTTCAAATACTGGAATTAGCAATGCAGATATAGCTATGGTATTTCTCAACATAAATGGCCAACAAAATAATCTGAGCAGCATTGAACTTCAGCTTGATCACCAAAATAAAACAAAAGTCATGTCATAAAGTACCCTCTCCTGCTCTTCCCCCCCAGGTCTGGATTCCATGCTAATGCCATGTGGTCTCCATGTTAGGACTAACCAAAATTTAAGAGCCCATCCGAAGAAGTTATCAAAACAGAAGTAGTAGATGATACCCAGTACCTTAACCTTCTGGCCTATAGTAGTTTTGTTGTGGGTAATGATCACTGAAAACGTCCATTAAGTATTTCAGAAAATTGTACCACCAAATGTCACCATTCCCTAGTTGCACATTCAAAACCATTCATATTATATGAGCTGTAGTACCCAAGATATGCACTTGGCCATGCACCCCTCTTCTGTCTGAGTCACCATTTGTCTCCTGGCTTGATACCAATGAGTCATTTAAAATATCCCTCCTTCTTAGAAAACAAACTTATGATTGCCAGGGGGAGCGGATAGTTAGGGAGTTTAGGGTGGACAGGTACACACTGCTGTATTTAAAATGGATAACCAACAAGGATCTACTGTATAGCACAGGGAACTCTGCTCAGTGTTATGTGGCGGCCTGGACGAGATGGGGGTTTGGGGGAGAATGTACACATGTACATGTATGGCTGAGTCCCTTCACTGTTCAGCTGAAACTATCACAGCATTGTTAATCGGCTATACCCCAGTATAAAATAAAAAGTTCAAAAAGTACAGTCTGTCCTTAATAATTTCTTGAATACAACATAGTAGTGTAGGAGGTGCCTAGCCAGAATTCCTGGCTTCAGGGAGCTTTTAGATTAATAAAGCAGATGCTGCTGAGTCACTTCAGTCGTGTCCGACTCTATGTGACTCCATAGACAGCAGCCCACCAGCCTCCCCAGTCCCTGGGATTCTCCAGGCAAGAACAGTGGAGTGGGTTGCCATTTCCTTCTCCAACGCATGAAAGTGAAAAGTAAAAGTGAAGTAGCTCAGTCGTGTCCGACAGTGGTGTCCGACTCTTCGCGACCCCATGGACTGCAGCCTACCAGGCTCCTCCATCCATGGGATTTACCAGGCAAGAGTACTGGAGTGGGGTGCCATCGCCTTCTCTGAATAAAGCAGATAGTCAGTAGGAAATGAATGAACCTTCAGTAGCAGTCCTTCATGGGCTGATCTAAACCAACATCACTAAACCTGCAAAGAGGGAAACCACAGACTATCCAAAGGATATAACAATAGGATATATCCAAAGGAGTAACAATCTTAGGAAGGAAACAAGTATTCTGTATTACTCATGACAGTGTTCTCTGGTAACTACAATCACTTAACTAGTAAGAAAAGGCCAATAATAGGATATTAAATGATAACACTAGTATCATGAGCCGGAAAAAAAGGATCAGGAGCTACACAACCAAAAACTAAATGCCAGAGGTCCTAAAGGAGATGCTTCTAGGGTTACTGCGAGTCTTACACTGGGAATTCTCCTCTGCAGCTTATCAGTGTTGCAGTGTGACCATGCTGCTCCTATGGCTTCAATTATAGATGTATTAAATAGAAGTTTCTCTGGCTTCCTGGAAAAGGCCATTCCCTTTGATAAAAATTAGTAGCCTTAATACAAAGCGGTGTCAGACACACATCCTGTGTATATTCCAAATCTCTCTAAGTCTGAGTACAGATGAACAAGCATGTCCAAGCATCTTCTTTTCAATAAAAGAGGATATGCTGAGGAACTTTGCAAGGCTTTTGGAACTTTGACTTAAAAAAAACAAAAACTTGTCATTTTAAAAGTATGGTTTGAATGTGCTTTACATTTTCAAAAATTTTTTTAATCTATAGTTTTACCACCAGAAGACAACCAATCTTGTCTCAGTGAATATTTTTGCCTATTTTTAAAAAAAATTTAGTATAGACAATTCTAAATATCTACAAAAGTAGAGGAAATGGTATTGATATAATGAAACCCACTGTAACCTCTGCCAACTTTAACAATTACCAAATCCTAGTTAATCTTGTTGCATCTGTGTCCTTACCACATCCCTCCCTGCCTGGCTCTGTTGGAGAATTATTTTTCAAATAATTGTATTATTTAGTTTGTATGTATTTCAATGTGTATTTAAGACTCCATTAAAAGAATCTTTAGAATAGAAATGGTAGCTAGTACTCAGGACTTTAGCTGTCTAGCAAAATTAGTAATTTCTTAATATTAAATGTCTAATCAACAGTTACAGTTCTCCAATTCTATTTTGATTTTAAATTGTAGTAAAATAAACACCTAAGATAAACTACCTTCTTAACAGTTCATAAGCATACAGTTCAGTAGTATTAAATACATCCACATTATTATACAACCGATCTCCAGAATTCTTTGGATCTTGTAAAACTGAAAGTCTATATGGTTAAATAACTCCCCATTTTCCCCTCTCTCCAGCACCTGGCAACCACCATTTTGCTTTATGTCTCTATAATTTTTATTACTCTTTATTTTTATTGAACTATAGTTGATTTACAATATTGTGTTAGCTTCAGATGTAGTTATATATGTGTGTGTACATAGATTTTTTTCAGATTCTTTTCTATTGTAGATTATTATAAGATACTGAATGTAATTCCCTGTGCTAAACAGTAAATCCTTAGTATTTATTTTATATGTAATGGTATGTATCTGTTAATCCCATACTCCTAATTTTATCCTCCCCTTCCCCTTTGGTAACTGTAAGTTTGTTTCCTTTGTGTGTGAGTCTGTTTATTTCTGTGTTGTAAATAAGTTGATTTGTTTCATTTTTTTAGGTTCTACATGTAAGCAATATCATACATTTGTCTTTGTCTCCCTTACTGCACTTAGTATGGTTATCTGATTTTGACTCCTGAATACCTCATATGAGTAAAATCACACAGTATTAGTCTTTTTGTAAGTGGCTTACTTCACTTAGCGTAATGTCTTCGAGGTTTATTCATGCCTTATGCATGTGTCAGAATTCCTTTCCTTTTTGAAACTGAAGAGGAACTAAAGAGCCTCTTGATGAAGGTTGAAATAGAGTGAAAAAGCTGGCTTAAAACTCAGCATTCAAAAAACGAAGATCATGGCATCCGGTCTCATCACTTCATGGCATATAGATGGGGAAACAATGGAAACAGGGACAGATTTTATTTTCGTAGGCTTCAAATTCACTGCAGATGGTGACTACAGCCGTGAAATTAAAAGACACTTGCTCGTTGGAAGAAAAGCTATGACCTAGACAGCGTATTAAAAAGCAGAGACATTACTTTGCTGACAAAGGTCTGTATAATCAAAGCTATGGTTTTTCCAGTAGTCATGTAGGGATGTGAGAGTTGGACCATAAAGAATGCTGAACGCCTAAAAATTGATGCTTTCGAACTGTGGTGCTAGAGAAGACTCTTGAGAGTCCCTTGGACTTCAGGGAGATACAGCCAGTCAATCCTAAAGGAAATCAATCCTGAATATTCACTGGAAGGACTGCTGCTGAAGCTGAAGCTCCAATACTTTGGCTACCTGACATGAAGAGCCGACTCATTGGAAAAGACCCTGATGCTGGGAAAGATAGAAGGCAGGAGGAGAATGGGACAACAGAGGACGAGATGGTTGGATGGCATCACCAACTCAATGGACATGAGTTTGAGCAAGCTCTGAGAGATAGTGAAGGACGGGGAAGCCTGGCATTCTGTAGTCCATGCGATTGCAGAGTTGGACACTACTGAGCAACTGAACTGAATAATACTCCATTGAATGGGAATGCCTCATTTCATCTATTCATTTGTCAATGGACACTTGAATTGTTTCTACCTTTTAGCAGTTGTGAATAAGGCTGCTATGAAAGTGGCTGTATAGATATCTCTTGGAGACCCTGCTGTCAGTTATTTTGGGTGCCAGAAGTACAATTAGACTTCCCTTGTGGCTCAGCTGGTAAAGAATCCACCTGCAATGCAGGAGACCTGGGTTTAGTCCTAGGGTTGGGAAGATCCCCTGGAGAAGGGAAAGGCTACCCACTCCAGGATTCTGGCCTGGGGAATTCCATGGACTTTACAGTCCAGGGGGTCGCAAAGAGTCAGACACAACTGAGCAACTTTCACTTTGACTTTCAGAAGTAGAATTGCTGGATCATATAGTGATCCCATGCTTAGTTTTTTGAGGAATTGCCATATTGTTTTCCATAGCAGCTGTGCCAACAGGACACAAGGGTTCCAATTTCTCTACATTTTTATCAACACTTGTTATTGTCCAATTCTTTTATAGTAGCCATCCTAGTGAGTGTGAGGTGGTATCTCACTGTGATTTTGATTTGCATTTCCCTAATGATTAGTGATGTTGAGCATCTTTTCATGTGCTTGCTGATCACTTGTGTATCTTTGAAAGTGAAAGTCACTCAGTCATGTCCGACTCTCTGCGATCCCGTGGACTGGGGCCTGCCAGGCTCCTCTGTCCATGGAATTGTCCAGGCAAGAATACTGGAGCGGGTAGGTGTTCCCTTCTCCAGGCAATCTTCCCAACCCAGGGAATGAACCCAGGCCTCCCTCATTGCAGGTTGATTCTTTACCAGCTGAACCACTGGGATCGCTATTAAGTTCTCTGCCCATTTTTTAACTGTGTTTTTTTTTTTTTTTTTAATGGCTGTGTTGTAGGTGTTCTTTGTACCTCCTATCAGATACGGGTTTAGATATTTTCTACTATTCCATAGTTTACCTTTTCATTCTGTTAATTGAATCCTTTGATGCATAGAAGTTCTTAGATATAGTCAAATTTATCTATTTTTCCTTCTGTTGCCTGTGCATTTGTGTCATAGCCAAGAAGTCACTTGCCAGATTCATTGTCTGAAGTGTTTTACCCAGAGTTTTACAGTTTCACTCTTATGTTTAGGTATTTGATCCATGTTGAGTTCATTTTTGTGTATGGTATAAGGTAAGGATCCAACTTTATTCTTTTGCTTGTGGATATCCAGTTTTCACAACACTGTTTGTTGAAAAGGCTATGTTTTCCTCATTGAATAATCTTGGCACTCTGTTTAAAAGTCATTTGACCATATGTGTGGGAATTTGCTTCTGAGCTCTGTTGCATTCCAGTAGTCCATATGTCTTGTCATTATTCCAGTCTTTATAAATGACTATTTTTTAATTAATTTACAATGGAGTATAGTTGCTTGGCAGTGTTTGTTAGTTTCTGCTGTTGAGCCAAGTGAATTCGCTACACATATACATGTATCCCCTCTCTTTTGAATTCCTTCCCATTTAGGTTACCACAGAGTGTTGAGTAGAGTTCCCTGTGCTATATATAGTATGTTCTCATTAGTCGTCTATTTCATACACAGTGTCAGTAGTGTATATATATCTGTATATGTGATTATGTGTGTGTATATATTTATGCTATGCTATGCTAAGTCACTTCAGTCGTATCCGACTCTGTGTGACCCCATAGACAGCAGCCCACCAGGCTCCCCCGTCCCTGGGATTCTCCAGGCAAGAACACTGGAGTGGGTTGCCATTTCCTTCTCCAATGCATGAAAGTGAAGTCGCTCAGTCGTGTCCGACTCTCAGCGACCCCATGGACTGCAGCCTACCGGGCTCCTCCATCCATGGGATTTTCCAGGCAAGAGTACTAGAGCGTGATGCCATTGCCTTCTCCGGTATATATTTATATATGTATGCTAATCCCAATCTCCCAATTGTTCCCATCCTTCTCCTTTCTCCCTTGGTATCCATGTTTGTTCTCTACATCTGTGTCTCTCTCTCTGTTTTGCAAATAAGATCACCTATGCCATTTTTCTAGATTGCACATATATGTATTAATATATGACATTTTTCTTTTTCTGACTCATTTCACGCTATATGACAGTCTCTCAGTCCATCCATGTCTCTATATACCATACTGTTTTGACTGCTGAAGCTTTATGATTAAGTTTTAAAATTAAGAAGTATGAAATCCAACTTTGTTTTTATTTTTCAAGATTGTTTTGGCTATTTGGATCCTCCGAGATTGCATATGAATTTTAGAATGGATTTTTCTGGTTTTACAAAAAAATACCATTAAAAATCCCCTTAAAAATTTGATCTACCAAAAATATTCTTCTCTCAGACGGTAAAGAATCTGCCTGAAATGTGGGAGACCCGGGTTCCATCCCTGGGTTGCGACGATCCCCTGGAGGATGGATTGGCAACTCACTCCAGTATTCTTGCCTGGAGAATTCCATGGTCAGAGGAGCCTGGTGGGCTATAGTCCATGGGGTCATGAAGAGTTGGACATGGCTGAATGACTAACACACACAAAAATTTGATAGAAATTGCATTAAATCTATAAGTCACATTGAGTAGTATTGATATCTTAATATTAAACCTTCCATCTGTGAGGATAGAATGTTTTTCCTTTTAATTGTATCTTCTTTGATTTCTTTCAGCAACATTTAATAGTTTTCAGTATACAAGTGTTTTGACTACTTTTTGTTACATTTATTTCTAAGTATTTTATTCCTTTTAATGGTATTTTAAGTGAAATGTTCTTAATTTCCTTTATGGATTGTTCATTGTTAGTATATAAAAATGCAGCTGATTTTTGTGTGCTGATTTTTTTTATCCTGTAACTGTTCTGAATTCATTTATTAGTTCTAACAGTTTTTAGAAACTCTTCGGCATTTTCTGCATATAAGATCATGTCATCTGTGAATAAAGATAATTTTACTTCTTCTTTTCCTATTTGGATGTTTTTATTTCTTACCTAGTTTTACTGGCTAGGACTTCCAGTAAAATGTGAAATAGAAATGACATCCTTGACTTGTTCCTGCTCATAGAGGAAAAGCATTTTGACTTTAAACATTGAGTATGAGGTTGTTGTGGGCTTTTCATATATGGCCTTTTTAGTATTGAGATAGTTTCCTTCTATCTTCTGTTCCTAGTTTATAAAGGGGTTTTCCCAATGGTTTTATTTTTTTGATTTTTTTATTGTATGTATTGATTGTTTATTGTATGTCTCTTGATATGTATTTTAATAGTACATTCTTACCTAATCTTTTTTATTTAACCTCTAGTATATCTTTTGAAATAATCAGACCATTTCTCTTGTAGCATTCCTGAGAGTGGGTTTTCTTGATTGCATCTCCATTGTATTCCTTTATCACATAGTCTTTTGTTCTCTGTATTTCCTACACATCAGTAGCTAGATCCAGAAGCTGAGTTAGATTTAGATTTGATGGTTGATTTGTTTGTTTTGGACAAGATTTCATGGGTGGGGTAAATCTTTCAATAAGAGGTGTATAATGTCTCCAGTTGGGACTTCCCTGGTGACTCAGAATGTAAAGCCTCTGTCTACAATGTGGGAGACCCAGTTTCGATCCCTGGGTTGGGAAGATCCCCTGGAGAAGGAAATGGCAATCCACTCCAGGACTATTGCCTGGAAAATCCCATGGACAGAGGAGCCTGGTAGGGTACAATCCACGGGGTTGCAAAGATTCAGACATGACTGAGCGACTTCACTTCACTTCACTTCACTTCAGTGTATCGTTACACTAGACATCAATGTAATGTTAAACTAGCCAGTCTAATCACACGGACCACAGCCATGTCTAACTCAATGAAACTAAGCCATGCCATGTGGGGCCATTCAAGACGGGTGGGTCATGGTGGAGAGGTCTGACAGAATGTGGTCCACTGGAGAAGGGAATGGCAAACCACTTCAGTATTCTTGCCTTGAGAACTCCATGAACAGTATGAAAAGGCAAAATGATTGGATACTGAAAGAGGAACTCCCCAGATCAGTAGGTGCCCAACATGCTACTGGAGATCAGTGGAGAAATAACTCCAGAAAGAATGAAGGGATGGAGCCAAAGGAAAAACAATACCCGGTTGTGGATGTGACTGGTGATAGAAGCAAGTTCCAATGCTTTAAAGAGCAATATTGCATAGGAACCTGGAATATTAGGTCCATGAATCAAGGCAAATTGGAAGTGGTCAAACAAGAGATGGCAAGAGTGAACGTCAACATTCTAGGAGTCAGTGAAATAAAATGGACTGGAATGGGTGAATTTAACTCACATGACCATTATATCTACTACTGTGGGCAGGAATCCCTCAGAAGAAATGGAGTGGCCATCATGGTCAACAAAAGAGTCCAAAATGCAGTACTTGGATGCAATCTCAAAAACGACAGAATGATCTCTGTTCGTTTCCAAGGCAAACCATTCAATATCAAGTAATCCAAGTCTATGCCCCAACCAGTAACGCTGAAGAAGCTGACATTGAACGGTTCTATGAAGACCTACAAGACCTTTTAGAACTAACACCCAAAAAAGATGTCCTTTTCATTATAAGGGACTGGAATGCAAAGTAGGAAGTCAAGAAACACCTGGAGTAACAGGCAAATTTGGGCTTAGAATACAGAATGAAGCAGGGCAAAGGCTAATAGAGTTTTGCCAAGAGAACGCACTGGTCATAGCAAACACCCTCTTCCAACAACACAAGAGAATACTCTACACATGGACATCACTAGATGGTCAATACTGAAATCTGATTGATTATATTCTTTGCAGCCAAAGATGGAGAAGCTCTATACAGTCAGCAGAAACAAGACCAGGAGCTGACTGTGTCTCAGATCATGAACTCCTTATTGCCAAATTCAGACTTAAATTGAAGAAAGTAGGGAAAACCACTCGACCATTCAGGTATGACCTAAGGGACTAGATCTGATAGATAGAGTGCCTGATGAACTATGGATGGAGGTTTGTGGCATTTTCAGGAGATAGGAATCAAGACCATCCCCATGGAAAAGAAATGGAAAAAAGCAAAATGGCTGTCTGGGGAAGCCTTACAAATAGCTGTGAAAAGAAGAGAAGCAAAAAGCAAAGGAGGAAAAGAAAGATACAAACATCTGAATGCAGAGTTCCAAAGAATAGCAAGGAGAGATAAGAAAGCCTTCCTCAGCAATCAATGCAAAGAAATGAGGAAAACAGAATGGGAAAGACTAGGGATCTCTTCAAGAAAATTAGAGATACCAAGGGAACATTTCATGCAAAGATGGGCTTGATAAAGGACAGAAACGGTATGGACCTAACAGAAGCAGAAGATATTAAGAGGTGGCAGGAATACACAGAAGAACTGTACAAAAAAAGATCTTCATGACCAGATAATCACCATGGTGTGATCACTCACCTAGAACCAGACATCCTGAAACGTGAAGTCAGGTGGGCCTTAGAAAGCATCACTACGAACAAAGCTAGTGGAGGTGATGGAATTCCAGTGGAGATATTTCAAATCCTGGAAGATGATGCTGTGAAAGTGCTGCACTTAATATGCCAGCAAATTTGGAAAACTCAGCAGTGGCCACAGGACTGGAAAAGGTCAGTTTTCATTCCAATCACAAAGACAGGCAATGCCAAAGAATGCTCAAACTACCACACAATTGCACTCATCTCACATGCTAGTAAAGTAATGCTCAAAATTCTCCAAGCCAGGCTTCAGCACTACGTGAACCGTGAACTTCCAGATGTTCTAGCTGGTTTTAGAAAAGGCAGAGGAACCAGAGATCAAATTACCAACATCCGCTGGATCATCAAAAAAGCAAGAGAGTTCCAGAAAAACATCTATTTCTTCTATATTGACTATGCCAAAGCCTTTGACTGTGTGGATCACAATAAGCTGTGGAAAATTCTGGAAGAGATGGGAGTACCAGACCACCTGACCTGCCTCTTGAGAAACCCATATGCAGGTCAGGAAGCAACAGTTAGAACTGGGCATGGAACAACAGACTGGTTCCAAATAGGAAAAGCAGTATGTCAAGGCTGTATGTTGTCACCTGCTTATTTAACTTATATGCAGAGTAAATCATGAGAAACGCTGGGCTAGAAGAAGCTCAAGCTGGAATCAAGATTGCCGGGAGAAATATCAATAACCTCAGATATGCAGATGACACCACCCTTATGGCAGAAAGTGAAGAGGAACTAAAAAGCCTCTTGATGAAAGTGAAAGAGGAGAGTGAAAAAGTTGGCTTAAAGCTCAACGTTTAGAAAACTAAGATCATGGCATCTGGTCCCATCACTTCATGGGAAATAGATGGGGAAACAGTGGAAACAGTGTCAGACTTTATTTTTGGGGGCTCCAAAATCACTGCAAATGGTGATTGCAGCCATGAAATTAAAAGAGCTTACTCCTTGGAAGGAAAGTTATGACCAACCTAGATAGCATATTCAAAAGCAGAGAGATTATTTTGCCAACAAAGGTCCGTCTAGTGAAGGCTATGGTTTTTCCTGTGGTCGTGTATGGATGTGAGAGTTGGACTGTGAAGAAGGCTGAGCACCGAAGAATTGATGCTTTTGAACTGTGGTGTTGGAGAAGACTCTTGAGAGTGCCTTGGACTGCAAGGAGATCCAACCAGTCCATTCTGCAGGAGATCAGCCCTGGGATTTCTTTGGAAGGACTGATGCTAAAGCTGAAACTCTAGTACTTTGGCCACCTCATGCAAAGAGTTGACTCATTGGAAAAGACTCTGATGCTGGGAGGGATTGGGGCCAAGAGGAGAAGGGGACGACAGAGGACGAGATGGCTGGAAGGCATCACTGACTCGATGGACGTGAGTCTCAGTGAACTCCGGGAGTTGGTGATGGACAGGGAGGCCTGGTGTGCTGTGATGCATGGGGTCACAAAGAGTCAGACACGACTGAGTGACTGGACTGAACTGAACTGAATGTCTGGTTGCGATTCTTTGGTGGCTCAGAAGGTAAAGCGTCTGCCCGCAATGTGGGAGACCCAGGTTTGATCCTTGGCTTGGGAAGATCCCCTGGAGAAGGAAGTGGAAACCCACTCCAGTACTCTTGCATAGAAAATTCCATGGATGGAGGAGCCTGGTGGGCTACAGTCCATGGGGTCACAAAGAGTCAAACACAACTGAGTGACTTCACAATGTCTGGTTGCTATCTTTTTTTTTTTTTTTTTTTTAATGTCAACATTCTGATTGAATTCTCATTTAACAAGCCATTGTAGAGTGTTCTCAATTATCCTGTAAACCCTTGACTCAGAGTTGATTAAGAAGGAGAAAACTCCAGTTTGAGGGGTTTTAAACCACAAATTCATTAACTCAGCAGAACCAAGTATATGTGGACCCATGTAAGAAATAAAGGGAATGACAGTGTTTTTTATAAATGACTAGCCCATAGCTACTTTTGGTGAGGCAGTGTTGTTGTTGTTCAGTCGCTAAGCATTGTCCAACTGTCTGTGACTCCATGAAGCCTGCAGCCTGCCAGGCTTCCCTGTCCTTCACTATCTTCCAGAGTTTGCTCAAATTCATGTCTACTGTGTTATTGATGCTATTTAACCATCTTATCCTCTGCTGCCCCCTTCTCCTTTTGCCCTCAACTTTTCCTAGCATCATGGCCTTTTCCAGGGATGGCTCTTCGGCTCAAGTGGCCAAAGTATTGAAGCTTCAGCTTCAGTCCTTCCAATGAATATTCAGGGTTGATTTGAGGCAGTTTTGAGATGAGCCTAAACTGCTTTCTAAATCTGGAGATTTTCTCAAATATCTTCTCTCCTTGAATATCTCTCCAGTATTAGTGCAGATCCTTGCTAAGGCTTCCTGGTCACCTCTTGGAGACAGATAGGTATCCTTAGTGGCTCATGTAGGTGCCCCATTCCTTTATTATCTTTTCAACAGCATAGTGAATTTCAGTTTACCAGCCACAGCTCATGAGTCAGTGAACTAATATGATTAATCTGTAGGTGTGCTTGATGCTTGGTGGCCAGCTTTAAAGGTAAATCCAATTCTGCTCCTTGAAGCTTAAATCTAGCCTTAGGCATTTTCTGTGTAATATCTAGCAGACGTTTATGTACAATATATATGGTGGCCACCATGGGCTTCCCTTGTGGCTCAGATGGTAAAGAATCTGCCTGCAGTACAAGAGAGCGGGGTTCAATCTCTGGGTTCAAAAGATGCCCTGGAGAAGGGAATGGCTACCCACTCCAGTATTCTGGCCTGGAGAATTCCATGGACTGAATAGTCCGTGAGGTCACAAAGAGTCGGACAGGACTGAGGGACTTTCACTTTCATGTATAATGCATATACATGGTAATCTTAACTTGGGAGTAATCAACTATTTACATTAGGGAAAGGATGCTATGCTCACATGGGAGCTGAGGGATGGAATACCTTTCCCTGGTCATCAGTCACATGACTCCAATCAGAGTTGCTATTTTTTGAACAACTAATACTAGAAGACCCTACTTTTCTTTCCTGTTACAGTAGTGGATAATTTTATATGATGTTGATATTCTTAAAGTACTCCCACAGATTTATTCTTTGACTCTACCACAAACAAGCCTCTCTGAATTATGTATTCCTCAAATGCTAAAGTCATTTTGTGAACCCTGAACATTTTCAGGGACTATACATTGAAGGTACTACATTTGGAATGTACCTCAGTAATTATGGTTTATTGCCCTTTGTCACTACCAGCTATTTGTTGATAAGCTTGGGCCTGTCAAGATTTTGCCATGACCTGTTCTGCCAAGTCATTTGGACTATAAACAATGGATTTGGGCTTTGCTTAAGTTCCTGTCCAAAAACCTAACCCTTTAATGATTAAAGGGTATAAGCTAATAGGTATAAGTGACCCACCCACAGAGATCACACTGCTTGGCTGTGCGGGTAATTGCTTTTTCCTTAAAGAGCATTTTTGGATTTCTATGGAGTTGGTGTAGTGCTCGGATACTATCTGAATGACAGTGCCCTCCGCTCCATTCCTAGATCTTCAGAGTATGGGACAACACCTCTGCTGGTTTTCTAGAATTGGGTCATTGCTCTTAGTGATAAGAAGCTTGGTTAGCATCTTTTGGGAGAACCAGTGGCATTGCTTCTGGGAGTGGTCACACTGCATGTTCCCAGTTTAACATCCACACAAATCAGCTCTACTGATATGGGGCTCTTAAAAACACAATCACCTCAAAAATATTGGCATGAGGAATTTAGGGGTGACCTTATTTTTAAAAAGCATGAACTTCGCATCCAATCTGAACACAGAATGTTCATGTACCTTTCTGTAGTAGGGACATGGTGTCCCATGTTTGGACTGATCTGCAGTTATTATTATAGTATAGAGATAGAAATACCACCACCACCACCCAGAGTAGTAGCAGCAGCAGCTTAATACTTGCTAGGCACTGTGTTCAGAACTTTAAATATATCATCAATTAAAAACCTCAAGCAAACCTGTTGTATTCCTATTTTGCTGATGTGGGACCTGAAATCCAGGGGTTAAGTAACTGAACTGCCTACCACAGAGCTAGTAAATGGTAAAGTGAGAATTTCAGTCTAGATGCTATGACTGCAAAGCGCACCGTATGACCACCATGAGAATGTACACGTCTGGTGTCCTTTATGCCTGCAGGTTGGGAGCTCGGTTATCTTAGAAAACTCCTTCCATTTATTTGACATGTAGCAAAAATGTAGTCCTGCCAGTGCCTCGTGTGGGCTAGTGTTAGACCTAGTTCAGTCAAGAGATGAACTGGATGGCATCCTCATAAGCTCTGATGAAAGGAGTTTGAATCCTTGTCATCCTAAGAGAACTCCTAGATGGAAATTTAGAAACAATGACACAGCCCTGCAGCTACAACAGTGTCTCTGTCTGGTGGTTGAGTCTTGGCAAAATCAAATTTCTGAGTTACTGTGGGTTGTGCTTCCTGAAAAGTGCATTTTTAATGATGCTTGAAGCTTATCAAATGCCCTTCATTGCTGTTCAGTCTCTTAAGTCATACATTGTTGTCTGGTGGCTAAGTTGTGTCTGACTCTTTGCAACCCCATGGACTATAGCCTTCCAGGCTTCTCTCCAGGCAAGAATACTGGAGTGGGTTGTCATTACCTTCTCCAGGGGATCTTCTCCACCCAGGAATCAAACCCGCATCTTTTAAGTATCCTGCATTGACCCGTGGATCCTTTATCCCTGAGCCGCCAGGGAAGCTCTTATCAAATGCCCTAGCTCATCTGTAAGACAAAACAAGTTGAGCCCATATCCTAGGCTTCCAATGTTCTAATATTCACATATACTTCTAAACATCCTTTTCTTTCATTTAATTCACATTATATATAATCTTTTAAAAATCAATTTCTATTGGAGGATAGTTGCTTTATAATGTTGTGTTTCTGCTGTGCAGAAAAGTAGATCATCTATACATATACCCCCTTTTTTGGATTTCCTTCCCATTTAGGCCACCACAGAGCACTGAGTTCTCTGAGACATATACATTAGTTCTTATTAGCTATCTATTTTATGCATAGTATCAATAGTGTATATACTGTCAACATGTTAATTCAAGACTGACACATGAATCTCCCTAAAAGATGAATTTAGTGGTATTTCAGCATTTCTATGCCCTGATTTTGTCTAGAGTTTCTTCTCTTCAAAGCATTTTCATCACATGAAGACCTAGTGTAAATGGCAGTGATCAGGCTGAAAAAAATCAAGGAACAGACAATAAAAGAATGACAGTGGCCAGGGATGATGCTGATGATTTGAATACAGAATGATAATAACTTTTGTCTGTGTGGGCAGTTCTGTGTTCTAGAAACAGGAGAAAAAGATCTTGAGGCTGTGGGGTTCGCTGGATAGAGGATGAGAGCAAAAGAATTGCTTTAGACTTGGACCTAACTTTTCTGTATAACATTGCTTTCTCTTCAGTAGACATAACCATCTTTGACTTACACAGAGCAACCTTGAGTAGCCTAGCATTGCAACGAGTTCCTTCACCTTATTTTCATGACTTTAAGCAGACATTTGCCATTTAAAAAAATTGAAGTATAGTTCATTTGCAATGTTATATTAGTTTCTGGTGTACAGCAAAGTGATTCATATATATATGTATATATAAATATTCATATATATTCTTTTTCAGATTATTTTCCATTATAGGTTATTACAAGATATAGACTATAGCTCCCTGTGCTATACAGTAGGTCCTTGCTATTCATCTGTTTTATATGTACTGGTGTGTATTCTTAATCCCAAAGTCCTGATTTATCCCTCCCTCCCACCCTCCTTTCCCCTTTGGTAACCATACGTTTCCTATGTCTCTGAGTCTGTATTTCTGTTTTGTAAATAAATTAATTTGTATCACTTTTTAGAATCCACATGTAAGTGATATCACATGGTATTTTTCTTTCTCTGTCTTACTTCACTTAGTATGACAGTCTCTGGGTTCATCGATGATGCTGCAAATAGCTTTATTTCTGAATACTGTCTGTACGTTTTGGCAAGGAACAGCTAGTAGAATTTCCTGGGCATAAGAACGGCAGTAAGTTTACGATGTTTCTTTGTTAAACCAGGAAAATAATAAAACATTTGATGATATTTTCTCTATTTGAGCTTCTTCACTGGACTGTTCAGTTTTTACTAGGGAACTAAGTTGCAGAGCACATGAGAATATATTTCACAAGATGTATTAACACATAACCCCTGATGAGTTTAAAAAATAAATAATTGTATGCTGTTCTTAGGCTAGTCTTATTTAGTGCATCACGTAGATAAGATAGGCTTTGTAAGCAGCTGTTTCTAAAAATGAGCTGCTCTTTAATCAGGTACAAATTATGAATGAATGTGTTTAATAGTATTTAGATAGATAGAATGATTTTGGGAGTCAAACACCCATTTTTCCTCCTAAGCCAAGTACCTAGGGTTTTTTAGTTTGTTTGTTTGTTTTTAACTGATACTGGATACTAACTAAAGATAGAATTTAATTTTTTTTTCTTAATTAGAAGTATTTGAAATACTTGCTGTTTATTGTTGTCATTCATTTACTTCTGCACCGAACTTTGGGGAAGCCCTAGGCCAGGCACTATGCATGGTCCCAAGGATGGAGGAGAAAGATACAGAGGTATGACTCTGCCACATACAAGAGCACACACAGCTGTGGTTCCCAGAAGCTGACAAGCCTGTCTGAGAGAAGTCAGGGAGGAAAACCGTGGACTGAGGAAGGGTCAGGGGGAGAAGCCCTGTGCAAGGATGCAGGATGTGGGCATGGGGGTTGAACAGAGACCTTGATGTCTTCATACTGATAACCCGAGTAGACCAGTCCAGTGAGAGAGGCTACTGCAGATAGTTATAAAGAGACATGGGCCTGGGGAAAAAGAAAATGGTGGTGAATATAAGGAAGGTATGAATTCTAGGTCCAAGCAGCAGAAGGTTGTGATTCATTTAATGTGGGGAATATGATGGGTCCAGATTGCAGCCCATTGAGTTTCAAGTACTGTGTGGTACATTGGAAGGACAGATGCTGAAGCTCTAATACTTTGGCCCCCTGATGTGAAGAGCCGATTCATTGGAAAAGACCCTTTTGCTGGGAAAAATTGAGGGCAAGAGAACAACGGGGACAACAGGACTAGACGGTTGGATGGTATCACTGACTCAGTGGGCAGCAAACTCAGGGAGATAGTGATGGACAGAGAAGCCTGGTGTGTTGCTGTTCATGGGGTCGCCAAGAGTTGGAAACAATTTAGTGATTGAACAACAACAACAGCATGGTACATAGAGTATCAGTGACCAATAGGTGATTGATACATGGGCCTACAAATGAGATCTAAGATTTACTATAGGGGAATGGGGGTGGTGGTTGAAGGTGTGAGCGTGTGGTTCTGTAGGCAGTGTAAATAGAGTGAGGAACAGATGAAAACAGTCCTAGGAACTGACATGACTTAAGGGATAGGGAATGGATAATCTGATTGTAGGAAGATGCTCAGAAAAACAATTCATGATATTACAGACATCAGAGAAGGAGAAATGTTAAGAGAAATTTGACAGGAGTGGCAAATACCACTGAGGAGTCAAATTCAGAGAAGAATGGAAACATTTGGCAACAAGTTTTACTTAAAATGAAATATTTCTTTGAAGTGGAATCAAGGTTTTAAATAATTTTTCAAAAGTGATAGAGCAAAAATGGTGTTTTAAAAACCACTCTTTCATAACTGCAGCTCTGGAATTTGTTACTGCAAAGCACAAGAAAAGTAAGATTTAGCCAAAGACATGGTGATTTTAATGTCTCAGTTTGGGTCTTAAAAAATGTGTTTTTTCCCCTTTCTTCCTCTAAATATGCCAAAATAAGCCATCAAGCTGCGACTCATTTATTAACTGTTCAATGTTAGCTTTTGTGACATTTGACTTGTATCAGGCATGTTTGGAAAATGTGAAAATAGTAAAAGATTATTATAATAGGAAGATCGAATCTAACCTTGATATGAGAACTCCAGTTGCTAGAATGTGGGATAAATCTGCGACCATGATTACCTATCTGTTCTTCCAGCTCGTTGCCTTTCAGGTGGAACACTTAGGGGGAGACAACTTTGCACCCTCACAGCTCTATTGTTGTTGTTCAGTCATGTTCAACCCTGTGACCCCATGAACTCCAGTGCTCCAGGCTCCCCTGTCCTTCACTGTCTTGTGGAGTCTGCTCAAACTCACGTCCATTGAGTCGCTGATGCCATCCAACCATCTCATCCTCTGTCACCCTCTTCTCCTCCTGCCCTCAGTCTTTCCCAGCATCACAAGCAAATCGTAACACAGTTGCAAATTAGTTTTCCTGTCTCTGAAATCAAAAGTACATGTTCTCTAGAACTCTGCTTTTCAAACTATAGACTTTAACCTGTTAACGGGCGATGAAATGGAAAATAGCAGAATACGCTCCACACAGTATGGAAAGTCTCATTTTGCCAAGCACACATTTCAGCTCTGTGTGTGTGTGTGTGTGTGTGAGAAGAGAGAGATGGTACTAGATCATAGTATATTATGATTTTTTTTTTTTTTGCTGTGGATTATTTTAAAATATTTGAGGAATACTGCTTTTGACTCGATCCCCTTCCTATTCTAAAATTCCTCCATTCCAGTTCATCATCAGACTGTTCTTTAGGTGTAGTAATGTTTCCTGGTAGTATGGTGGAGTGGCAGTATGAAAACTGTTAAGGAATGACAGCTAATAACAGAAGAGAAACGCATTAAGAGGTAAATAAGGCCAACATCTGTGTTGTATTTGACCACAAGACTGAATGAGCCTTTAAAATTTATTAGTATTCTGACTCGCCGGTCATTACTGTAATTTATGAAGAAAAGTTAGAGTATGCTATATATTCACAAACAATAGAGTAATTCTTTTGATGGTGGTATAAATAAGCAACCATATCAAGGAGAAATAATCGTTTTTTAGAAGTAATGCTACCGTGGCACATAAATTCTAGAATTGCCAATTAAATAATTGCCATGTGTCTCTTCCGCCTGGCCCCATAAAAAGATTCATTGACGTGATTATGAGATAAGTCAGTGTATTTTTATTGGCCTCAATGAGAAGGAGGACACACCTGAGTCATTTTGTTTCAGAAACAACTGTTTGAACTTTCCCTGCTGGTCCATTCTGCTCTGGGCTGTATTTGAGCATTTGGTTTTTCTAGCACGCTTATTGCTACTTGGAATTCTTGTGAGTGAGCAATTTTCCTATAAAACCAAGATTCAATAAGAGTTTTTCTTTACTCACTTGTAAACTGTTTTTAATTCTTCTACAACCTATGAAATTTCATCGATTTTAGGTGGTAGCTCAAGGGGAAGATTGATCAAGGCTAAATCATTGCACAGGAAATGTGTTTCCTTTTTTTTTTTTAACTGGAGGATAAGTGCTTTACAATGCTGTGTTAGTTTCTACTATGCAATAAAGTGAATCAGCTAACTGTATCCATATATCCCCTCCCTCTTGAGCCTCCTTCCCACGCCCATGCCACCCCTCTAGATCATCACAGAGCCCTGAGCTGAGCTCCCTGCACCATATAGCAGCTTCCCACTGGCTATCTGTTTTACACATGATGGTGTATATATGTTAATCTTACTCTCTTAATTCATCCCACCCTCCCTTCCCCCATGTACACATATCTATTCTCTATATCTGTGTCCCTATTCCTGCCTCACAAATAGGTTCATCTGATTGCACAGGAAATTTGAGGGAAGTGTTTTTATTTGTCCCTCCACACACAGCTCTTGGACACTCTGCTGGCCTATGTATTTTTCTTTTCCTGTATGCCCTCTTACAAAAACCCTGGGGTATTTGCTTTGCCCTTTTGCCAATCTCACCTCAGATTTTTGGCAATGATGTGTTTTCTGCCTCCTTTCCAGTGCCAGTCAGCTGGCAGAGAAGGCCTAGAGGGGAGGGGAATTGAGGCTAGCAGTACCATCCTGCTGTATTTCCTCAGACCTCATCTTGTCCTTCTCTGGAACTCTTGCAAAGGTAGAGCATGCAGGTACTCATGCAGGTGGGGTAGACGGGAGCTAGTGGGAGGGGTCCTGCAGGGATGGGGTTAACTCTGCCTCCCTGGCCACAGTTGACTGGCCCATGGCTGTACCCAGTGAGGCCCAGGCCCCTCCTTTCTCCCATGTGTATAAACACATATGCATCCTAAGTTGTTTCAGTCGTGTCCAACTTTTTGCAACCCTGTGGACTGTAACCCACCAGACTCCTCTGTCCATGGGATTCTCCAGGCAAGAATACTGGAGTCAGTTGCTATGCCCTCCTCCAGCAGATCTTCCCGACTCAGGGATCAACCTACATCTCCTGTAGCTCCTGAATTGCAGGTGGACTCTCTTACCACTGAGCTGCTTGGGAAGCCCCTATGATTGTGACAAATTAAAAGATGGAGGTTTTTTTAATTCTATGGGATAAAATATTCTATCCCGTATTTGCTATCTAGCCATCTGATTTATTAGATGAGAAAACTGAGGCTTAGTGAGCTAAAGACACTAAAGTAGAAAAACAAGGGTAGGGCTTGGCCCCTGGGTCTAGGTTCTTCTTCCACCACTTATTGCTATGTATCAAAGCCCATGAGAAGATGGGGCTTTAGGTTGTTGATACACTTCAGATACTTGCAGGGTAGGGGGTAAAACACAGGCAAGTCTTGAGCTTTAAAATGAAGACAGTGTGTTTAGAAGACACAAATAGAGAAAATGGGCAAGGTTTATGTTGGACAGTATTAGGAAGCAAGATTATTACTTTGCCTGGGTTTTTTGTTCTCTACTCTAAGACTCAGAGTTGGTTGATAACACATATTACACCCCAGCCAGATGGATGGGTGACATGAAGGTGTAATTTCTCTAGTCATAGTTTCTATCACTAAATGATACCTGTACATCCAAAGGTTTGCTGCGATTATAAAGTAGTAGATCAGAAATTATTGTTCTTTGGAAAAATTTTAAATGCTATAAAGGTGAAAGTTGGTATTGCTGTTAGAATGCCAATAAAAACTTGAAAAACTCACATTATATCCTTGAATACTTTCTCGACAGAATTTTTTGTTTGTTTATCACTAACTATGCAGGCTTCCCTGGTAGTTCAAATGGTAAAGAGTCTGCCTGTAGTGCAAGAGACCCATGTTTGATCCCTGGGTCAGGAAGATCCCCTAGAGAAGGAAATGGTAACCCACTCCAGTATTCTTGCCTGGAAAATCACATGGACAGAGGAGCCTGGCGGGCTACACCCCATGCGGTTGCAAAGAGTCTGACATGACTAAGTGACTTACACACAGACAGTCAGGATATTCACCGTGAACATTGTTGCTTTGTGGGTGAAATGCATTTTGAACATAGTAACACCATTAAATACCTCCACACTCCCCATCTCAATGCCGGCAGATGTCATCTGGATATAGGTTGTGTGGCACAAACCGTCTGTCACTAGTGTCAAAGGCTTGAAGTGTTGAGTAGAAGCCACCGTTGAGAATGCTGGTGCTCCCCTCTGTGGGTGGTACTGGCTGTTTGATGACTAGTGTTACAAGAATGTCAAGATCAGCCTTCTGAGTTGGTATGGTGCCAGCTGGTCAGAGTGGCCATCACTTCCTATTTTGAGTGTACTCAAAATTGGGAGGCAGGCTGAATAAATAAAAAATAACGGTAGTTATCATCTGGAGTAAAACTGTTATTTACTGTCCTTCTGAAACTTATCTATAGTGTATCTGTTTTCTGGTAGTTGTGACAGTGGTTTTAGACACTTTATGGATTATGTTGTTGATTGTGGGTGCTTAGTCATGTCCGACTGTTTGCATCCCCATGGACTGTAGCCCACCAGCTTCCTCTGTGCATGGAATTCTCCAGGCAAGAATACTGGAGTGGGTTGCCATTTCCTATTGCACGGGATCTTCCTGACCCAGGGATCAAACCCGTGTCCCTTGCATCTCCTGCATTGACAGGTGGATTCTTTACCAACTGCGCCACCTGAGAAGCCCAGGATTATGGGTTAGCAGTTCAGTCCAGTCCCTCAGTTGTGTCCGACCCTTTGCGACCTCATGGACTGCAGCACAGCAGGCTTCCCTGTCCATCACCAATTCCCGGAACTTGCTCAAACTCATGTCCGTTGAGTCGGTGATGCCATCCAACCATCTCATCCTCTGTCGTCCCCTTCTCCTTCTGCCTTCAATCTTTCACAGCATCAGGGTCTTTCTCAGGGAGTCATTTCTTCTTATCAGGAGGCCAAAGTATTGCAGTTTCAGCTTCAGCATTGGTCCTTCCAATAAATATTCAGGACTGATTTCCTTTAGGATGCACTGGCTGGATCTCCTTGTAGTCCAAGGGACTCTCAAGAATCTTCTCCAACACCACAGTTCAAAATCATCAATTCTTAAGTGCTCAGCTTTCTTTATAGTCCAACTCTCACATCCATACACGACTACTGGAAAAACCAAAGCTTTGACTAGATGGACCTTTGTTGGCAAAGTAATGTCTGCTTTTTAATATGCTGTCTAGGTTGGTCATAGCTTTTCTTCCAAGGAGCAAGCATCTTTTAATTTTAGTCACCATCTTCAGTGATTTTGGAACCCTCCCAAAATAAAGTCTCTTACTGTTTCCACTGTTTCCCCACCTATTTGCCATGAAGTGATGGGACCAGATGCCATGATCTTAGCTTTCTGAATGCTGAGCTTTAAACCAACTTTTTCACTCTCCTCTTTCACTTTCATCAAGAGGCTCTTTAGTTCTTCACTTTCTGCCATAAGGTGTCATCTGCGTATCTGAGGTTATTGATACTTCTCCCAGCAATCTTGATTCCAGCTTGTGCTTCATCCAGCCTGTCATTTCTCATGATGTACTCTGCATATAAGTTAAATAAGCAGGGTGACAATATATAGCCTTGATGTACTCATTTCCCCTTTTGGAACCAGTCTGTTGTTCCATGTCCAGTTCTAACTGTTGCTTCCTGACCTGCATACAGATTTCTCAGGAGGCAGGTCAGGTGGTCTGATATTCCCATCTCTTGAAGAATTTTCCACAGTTTATTATGAGCCACACATTCAAAGGCTTTGGCATAGTCAATAAAGCAGAAGTAGATGTTTTTCCAGAACTCTCTTGCTTTCTTGATGATCCAACCTATGTTGGCAATTTGATCTCTGGTTCCTCTACCTTTTCTAAATTTAGCTTGTACATCTGGAAGTTCATGGTTCATGTACTGTTGAAGCCTGGCTTGGAGAATTTTGAGCATTACTTTGGTTGTGTGTGAGATGAGTGCAATTGTGCGGTAGTTTGAACATTCTTTGACACTGCGTTTCTTTGGGATTGGAATGAACACTGCCCTTTCCCAGTCCTCTGGCCACAGCTGAGTTTTCCAAATTTGCTGGCATATTGAGCACAGCACTTTTACAGTATCATCTTTTAGGATCTGAAATAGCTCAACCAGAATTCCAGCACCTCCACTAGCTTTGTTCATAGTGATGCTTCCTAAGGCCCACTTGACTTCACATTCCAGGATGTCTGGCTCTAGGTGAGCGATCATACCATCATGGTCATCTGGGTCATGAAGATCTTTTTTGTATAGTTCTTCTGTGTATTCTTGCCACCTCTTCTTAATATCTTCTGCTTCTGTGAGGTCCATACCATTTCTGTCCTTTATTGAGCCCATCTTTGCATGAAATGTTCCCTTGGTATCTCTAATTTTATTGAAGAGATTTCTAGTCTTTCCTATTCTATTGTTTCCCTCTATTTCTTTGCATTGATCACTGAAGAAGGCTTTCTTATCTCTCCTTGCTATTCTTTGAAACTCTGCATTCATATAGGTATATCTTTCCCTTTCTCCTTTGCCTTTCACTTCTCTTCTTTTCTCAGGTATTTGTAAGGCCTCTGCAGACAACCATTTTGCCTTTTTGCATTTCTTTTTCTTGGGGATGGTCTTGATCCCTGCCTCCTGTACAGTGTCATGAACCTCTGTCCATAGTTCTCCAGGCACTCTGTCTTCAGATCTAATCCCTTGAATCTATTTGTCACTTCTACTGTAAAATTGTAAGGGATTTGATTTAGGTCATACCTGAATGGTGGAGTGGTTTTCCCTACTTTCTTCAATTTAAGCGTGAATTTGGCAATAAGGAGTTCATGATCTGAGCCACCATCAGCTCCTGGTCTTGTTTTTGCTGACTGTATAGAGCTTCTCCATCTTAGGCTGCAAAGAATATAATCAGTCTGATTTTGGTATTGATCATCTGGTGATGTCCATGTGTAGAGTCTTCTCCTCTGTTGTTGGAAGAGGCTGTTTGCTATGACCAGTGTGTTCTCTTGGCAAAACTCTGTCAGCCTTTGCCCTGCTTCATTTTGTACTCCAAGGACAAATTTTCCTGTTACTCCAGGTATCTCTTGATGTCCCACTTTTGCATTCCAGTCCCCTATAATGAAGAGGACATCTTTTTTGAATGTTAGTTCTAGAAGGTCTTGTAGGTCTTCATAGAACCGTTCAACTTCAGCTTCTTCAGCAGTACTGGTTGAGGCATAGACTTGGATTACTGTGGTATTGAATGGTTTGCCTTGGAAGAGAACAGAGATCATTCTGTCATTTTTGAGACTGCATCCAAGTACTGCATTTCAGACTCTTTTGTTGATTGTGAGCGCTACTCCATTTCTTCTAAGGGATTCTTGCCCACAGTAGTAAATATGAGTTATAGTGGAACATAAAAATCATGTCTTCCTGAGTCACTGATTTCCTTGCTTCTGAAACAGATGTGTGAAGGTGAATTTCCTCCACTCTATATGTCTGAGTAACCCTGGAGTTTATATTTTTTGTATTAATATAAACAGCAAGTTATTTTCTTTGTTAGGCAAAGTACCAACAACATTAGAGGCACTTTTCAAATGAAATGAGTCACTGAAGTCCAAATACAGAATAAGCCACATAATCTGACAAAGACTGGAGCGCAGGTCTGTGGCCTATTCTGATGTAAAGTCCCTCTTGATGAGACACTTTATTTCCTGTACCCTAATGTAGATATGGTCTTGACCTGTAAAATTCTTCTTTCAGGATCCACCTACTTCAGTTTCCCTTGGACTGCGAATGGAAGAAATGATTTTCAACTTGGCCGACACACATCTATTTTTTAATGATTTAGAAGTAAGTTATGATTCTTTTATATACTCATGTTGCATGTTTGGCAATGGGTGATTGGTCCTGAAATAACAGTGGAATATTATTTTTTGAACATATAATTGGAGTGATGAGGTACCGTAATTATTGAGTATATGGTAATGTGTTTTGCCTTCGTGGAATTTGTTTTGCTTTACTTTGGTTGCTGTGTTTCAGTTTGATTCTGTGGAACCATTGATATGGATTAACAGTTGATGGCAAGAATCTTTAATGTTAAACTGTGTTGATTATCAGAAATACAGATGTCTCAGTTAACAATCACTGTTGAGATGAGTTGCCTTTAGTGATCCCTGCCTGTGTTATATGTTATCCATGTCAGACTCCTATCGTATTGAGTCAGGTGCTTTTCTGTCCGGCTAGTCCAGCTGGTTGTATAACAGTTTAGTCAAGCCTCTACTCTTGGGGTTGCCAAGATTCCTTATGTCAAACTGCTGATGGTTTTATTTGTCCTTTATAGTTCGGGAGGAGATTTTTGTACAGTGGCTAGTAAAATGTGTTGTGGGCAGTGACAAACATGCCGATCTTGGTTGGAAGCATTTTTCAGAATAAAGAATATTGGTTTTCATGTCTACACTATGAGAAAATATGCCTATTTTCACTCTCTCCTTGATAGAGATAGTTGTTTATTTAAATCCTGCTATTAACCAAGCTTGTGGTAGGGCTGCCAAGAGGCATTAATCATTAGGTTGTTGTTTTGCTAGATTTTATAAATGTATGTTATTTCAGACAGGAGAAGAATCTGAAAGATTCAAATAGAACTTTTACTGATCAAAGTTAATTGGCAGCAATTGGCCTTTAAATATTTCCTGATGTTTCCCTTTTTCAAAATCAAGGAAAATGCACCTTATTTCATAGATGAGCCAAATCATTTTTAAAATGCTAGTGTGTGACAGAATTTAAATGCGGTTTGTTCAACATCTGCCCTGTATTTTGATTTCTTTTCATCTGCAATGAAACTACTCACAGACGAATTGGCAACTTCCAGTGCAATGAAATTATTTAAATGTGCTTCATTTTTCCCCCCATTCCTTTAGTGAAATATTTATTTTTACACATAGAGTAAAATGCAGATTTTTTTTTTTTTTTTTTTGGCATTTAATGTGCTTGCTTTCCTTAAGGAAATTATATGTAAGGCCTTACTATTTTTAAAGTAGAAATATTCCAAGGGGAGTGACAATTTCCTAATTGCTTTAGAAAAGCTTAACAATCATACTTATTTTCAAAAGCTGTTTCTGATTTTTGGTTGTGATTCCCTTCATAAGAGAACACCAAAAATTTCTGTATTTTATTAATACATTAAAATTCCTTTCTTGAGTTTCCTTTTGTTTCCAATGATACAGACTAGATTGATATTTTGTCTTGGATTCAGCCTTGTTACTCTTACTGATGTTAATAGGTATTAATAGCATCCATCGAGAAAAGGGAACTCTCTTACACTGTTGGTGGGAATGCAAACTAGTACAGCCACTATGGAGAACAGTGTGGAGATTCCTTAAAAAACTGGAAATAGAACTGCCTTATGATCCAGCAATCCCACTGTTGGGCATACACACTGAGGAAACCAGAAGGGAAAGAGACACGTGTACCCCAGTGTTCATCGCAGCACTGTTTATAATAGCCAGGACATGGAAGCAACCTAGATGCCCATCAGCAAATGAATGGATAAGAAATTTGTGGTACATATACACAATGGAGTATTACTCAGCCATTAAAAAGAATACATTTGAATCAGTTCTAATGAGATGGATAAAACTGGAACCTATTATACAGAGTGAAGTAAGCCAGAAAGAAAAACACCAATACAGTATACTAACACATATATATGGAATTTAGAAAGATGGTAACAATAACCCTGTGTACAAGACAGCAAAAGAAACACCGATGTATAGATCAGTCCTATGGACTCTGTTGGAGAGGGAGAGGGTGGGGAGATTTGGGAGAATAGCATTGAAACATGTATAATATCATGTGTGAAAAGAGTCGCCAGTCCAGGTTCGATGCACGGTACTGGATGCTTGGGGCTGGTGCACTGGGACGACCCAGAGGGAGGGTAGGGGAGGGAGGAGGGTTCAGGATGGGGAACACAGGAATGCGGGTATACCTGTGGCGGATTCATTTCAATATTTGGCAAAACTAATACAATATTGTAAAGTTTAAAAATAAAATAAAAGTTAAAAAAAAAGAAGAAATTAGCAGTAATTTTCTATTGTTCTTAAACTCTACCTTCTTAAAAATGCCAAAGCTAGTCTGTGCAATGCCAGAACTATGTGGTGAAAAGTGAGAAGTTAGGCAAAGTAATAACTTGGTGTAATATAAGACAGAGAAGCTTCCAAACTCAGTTTGGCTGTAATAGTCAGATTTTTATTTGTTTACTAACATTATTCACACTGAACTATACAGAGAAGGTCTGAAATAAAAGTAAATATTAAAAGTCCTAGTTTAGGTTTGTGATGGGTGTAGTTTTTTCATAAGCCTAAATTTTAAAAAAGGAGAACTAAAGATCCATAAAGATACTGAAATACCAGATTTTACTCTTGAGGACTCTTTCTTATAAGTAGGAAACAGGATAAAGGACTAATTCAACCACATGTAAAAATCAATAGTGAAAAATTATTTAAGCTTGTTAACTTTACCAAAGTTGACTTTACATTATTTTACCTGAGAATAATATAAAGGTGTCAGCAAAAGTATAAATGAAGGATTCACTTAGCCATTGCTCTAGATTTGTACAATGTTTAAAAAATAAATTGGTTCTTAAACTTATTTCAATCTTGCATTTTATATTTTTGTAATTCAACAAAGCTGAGAATGGTCACTGCAAATATTAGTTTCTTTCAAACTAAAGAGTGAAATTATTTCCTGGCAAAAATAAATGTATTAGTTTAATACTCTTTAGAAAACCAAAATTATCTCATCAGGCAAAAATGATGTGGTAATGCCTGATTTCACACTCCAGTTAGCAGTGCACTGTGGTAAGGGGCATTAATATTTTAATATATTTTAATTACATGTTTTTAGCTTTTGAAGATCTAGAGTACAAGTAATGTTAAGGAAATTAATAGTCTGTTGGTTAGCTTGACGTGTGATTTCTGAACTCTGATTGTTAACTGTGGCTTCATTTTCTGTTAAAATTTTAACTTTGTGCCAGCCTGTCTGTATAATTTGGCTAGTTTGCAGCTGTGACTTATAAAAGATGCTGAATAAAGAAATACACTGTGAGGAGCTTCCAGTGACAATTCTTAATGTTATCAAAATAGTTGCTTAAAATGTTTATTAGAATATTGGGAAATTTTAGATATGATTTTAAAGTAATTTACAAATATCTTCATTGTACTTTAAGGCATTAAAAAGTTACCTGTTTTTAGTTTTAAAAATCTTGTCATCTCGCTTACTGACAATTTTTAATAAAAGCAATCACAATTTAAATTTATTCTGTTGACACTTAAGGAAAAAAAAAAAAAGAGAAATCTTGGGTTTTTGAGCCATTAAAAATACTTGACATGTGAAAGAACTTGAGTGACAGAGAGACACAATTATCAAAGAAAATACTCTTCCAGCCCCCCACCCTGCCAGAGAAGGGTTTAGACTTGCGTGCACTCCTGGCTTTCCTATGTCCATGTCTAATGCCCTCTGTAGCATTTTACCAAAGGTCTCCATGTGCAATCCTATGATGCTTATTATGGAAAGTCATTTTTTATGAATGACAGTATAAAAATGGAGGATTTTTTTTTTTCCAGCTTCTTGAGTAAAGCCTGTCTCTTTCTGACTGAATGGAGAAAGAGCTCTTTCTGTTGGTTATTTGTTGAAAGGTGATGGGCCTTCCGAATATGATAACATTTCAGTTTAACCTGTGTTTTATTGGTTCTCCTACTGGATTTCTCCACAGTTACAGGAAGGTATTTGATCAAGATGGATATAAGTCTAAAGAAAAATAAGGCACAAGTTTATGTAAAATCTTCTCTTTCTGTCTGGTGTTAAGTAGTATCATCTCACTGACATTACGGTTGCCATCCTAACTGATTTTGTAAAAACATGGTAGCCTCTGAGACTCTTTCTCTCAGACTACAGAGATCAAGGTGGGGAAGCAGAAGTGTAACAGAAAGTGGGGTCTGGCCGCTTGCTGCTCAGAAGCCAATAAAGAGGCCAGGTTGGTCAAAAGGAAAGTTTGCTTTAATTTCAGTGCTGATAGCCAAGGGAAGGGTGGACACGTGTCCATAGGCCGACTTCTCTCCACTGACAATCGGGGGCAAGAACTTTTATAGGCTGAGGGAGGGGGCTACATGTAGAAACAGTCACTTTTGACAGTCTTCTTGAAACTGGTCATCGGTTGACTGATGCGCTTCATCTTGATTGTTTTAGATACAGTTAATCTTCAGTTCCAGGGTCAGTTTGTTTCCATTTCTTTGAGACCGGTTCTCAGAATTGTGGCAGCTTATGTCATGGCTACAGTCTGCTCATCAAGTGGTTAACTTCTTCCACCTGGTGGGAGTGTCAGTATCTCTAAGACAGCTTCAGTTCAGTTCAGTTCAGTCGCTCAGTCATGTCCGACTCTTTGCGACCCCATGAATCGCAGCACGCCAGGCCTCCCTGTCCATCACCAACTCCCGGAGTTCACCCAAACTCACGTCCATCTAGTCAGTGATGCCATCCAGCCATCTCATCCTCTGTCGTCCCCTTCTCCTCCTGCCCCCAATCCCTCCCAGCATCAGAGTCTTTTCCGATGAGTCAACTCTTTGCATGAGGTGGCCAAAGTACTAGAGTTTCAGCTTAGGCATCATTCCTTCCAAAGAACACCCAGGACTGATCTTTAGAATGGACTGGTTGGCTGTCCTTACAGTCCAAGGGACTCTCAAGAGTCTTCTCCAACACCACAGTTCAAAAGCATCAGTTCTTCGGCGCTCAGCTTTCTTCACAGTCCAACTCTCACATAAGACAACTTATAGGATATCTATAGCCTTTGAGAAGGAACTAAAGGTCCTTGACTATGCTGAATGAGTACGTTATTATTATTTAGTCTCCTTTGACTATTTGCCTTCATTTTTGTGCCTTCTCACTTCTCTGATTAAGTTTATTCTTTAGCTAGTTTTTCCCCAGGCAAAAAGGCAGGCAGAGGACATTGGGGGCGAGGACCGTAGGGTCTTGTTCCATTTCAGAAGGACTCCACTTCTTGTCTTCGGGGCTGTGCACACCAGGTTCTCCTAGTCAAGGGTGGAGCTGGGCTGCAGCTTTCTCCCTCACACTCCTAGTATGTTGTAGTTGAGATGGGCCAGAGGACTCTTTGGTGTTGAGCTCTGCGATGTGAATGCCACAGTCCTTTCTTGGGCCTTTGACGTGTGGACTCCTGTCCCAGGTCTGATGTTTAAAGCACTTACTCTTATAGCTCCTCGTTTTCATAATTTTTATTAAGAAAAGGCCTGGGACTAAGGTTCTGATCTGAATAGACCTGGGTTTGATAACTCAAAGACCAAGGAAGGGTACCATGGACAGCCTCTAAGTAATGCCACACTTGAAGTAAGCTGCAATACATTTTCTTATAAAGGAAAGAAATTAATTTGCCCCTTGGCTTCATTATAATTTAACCTTAGGATAAATTAGAGTAACTAGTATAAACTTGGATAACTTTAAAATTTAGGTTATTGTGTGTTAATTATTTTGATACCTTGTTAAGAAATTGATTTTTAGCTAGGAAAAGAATCCTCTTTCAAAGGAAGGAATGCCACTGCTAATTACTTTTGATCTCAAGTGAAGTGTTCTGTCCTAATGTTTGTGCTTCTAAAAGTGGAAGAGCTGTAAGCTATCTTAGAAGTTGATTTTTTTTAATAGAAAAGTATAATTCACCTAGAATTAATGGAGGAACAAAAATAGATTAAAAGATATTCTATAGAATTTTAACATTATTTTTATCTGCAGTTTGATGTTTGATTATTTTCTTATACTTTTATGTGTATTTCAAATTCTCTATAATGCATATTTATTTCTTTTGTCGTTAGGGAAGAAAACACACTATTTTTGAAAACCATAGATAATATTAAAAGACAAAATTATTTTTAACTAATAAAAAGTATTATTGCAGTGCACTAAGGAAAACCTAAAGAAATTAGCAAAGGATGTAAGCAGATAAAAGAGAAAAGCATTTGAATTTTCAGTACGCATAAAGAAAAGAAAAATGTTGTATTTCACCTTTAAGTAATCAAGAGTGAGTGTTCAGCCTATTGCCCACCAAATTAGCAAAGATTTAAAATCAGTAATATGGTCTAGAGTGCAGTGAGATGAACACTTATGTTACTGATAAGGATATAAATTAGTACAGTTTTCAGAAAGGCGGCTTGATGATAACACGTCAGAACCTTAATGTACTGATCCTTTTACTCAGTAGTTTTGCTTTTAACTTCTAAGAAAACAGTTATAGGCAGAGAATTGATAGAATAATAAACACTTACTGAACACTTGTCCTATATGATTTACATACATTATTCCACTTAATACCCTTATATTTCTAGGATAGGAGCACTGGTATTATCTCCTTTTTGTAGAGTATCCAAGAGAAGCTTAGAGTAGCTAAAACAAAACTTGTCTAAGGCCACACAGCTACTGAGTGACAGATTCTAACTCAGGTTCAGTGCTGTCTAGAAATCCACTCAACCCCACGCTGTATCTCTCACATATTAGTTTTTTTTTTTAACCAATAAAATATAGAAATATATTTTAAAATTCTAAAATAGATGAATAGTGATTAATGATACATCCTCATTGGAAATTGTTTTAAAACTGCTTATTAAATATAGGGAAAATATTCATGGTCAATTCCAAGTTTTAAAAATAGACTGTACAGTACAGTGTAGCCTTGATTTTAAAATATATGGCAAATTATCTGGAAAGGCTGCATACTGAATGAGTCCAACTATTTGACATTCTGGAAAAGGCAAAACTGTGGATCAGCTAGTTGCCAGGGAGTGGGAGTAAAGAGAGATGAATTAGGCGGAGCACAGAAGATATTCAGGGCAGTGAAAGTATTCAGTATGATTCTGCAGTGGTGGGTATAAACCCATAGACTGCTACACCAAAAGTGAACACTAGTGTAGACTGTGGACTTCAGGTGGTGACGATGTGTCAGTATAGGTTCATTGATTGTAACAAATGTACCACTCTGGTGTGAGATGTCAACAGTAGGAGACCTTATGCATGTGTGGGAGCAAGCAGTATATGGACACTGTCATTTTCTGGTCAGTTTTGCTGTAAACCTAATATGTTTTTAAAAACTAAGTTTATTAATTTTTCTTGAAGTATGGAATGTTGAAGAAATTGGAGGGAAATTTTTAAAACTACTGTTATGAAACACAAGAGACACAGGCTTGATCCCTGGGTTGGGAAGATCCGCCGGAGAAGGGAGTGGCAAGCCATGCCAGTATTCTTGCCTGGGAAATCCTGTGGACAGAGGAGCCTGGTGAGCTGTAGTCTATGGGGTCACAAAGTGAGCAGCAGCATGTGACTTTAAGTTTAAAAATAAACAGCAAAATAAATCAGACTATACTGTATGATTATGATTTTAGCACTTATGACTTATTATTATAATAACCAGAGTTAAATACATTAAAATGTTGCCAGTGTGGATGTTTTTTGGGAGGTTATAAATGCTGTTTCTCTGTGATGCTCCAAAACTGAGACACTTCATTTACTAGCTAATATATATTTATTAATTGTTAGGTATCAAACACAGTTGTAGACGCTGAGGATGCAGCAATGATTAAATCAAGGTTACTGTCCTCATGGATTGTGCACTCCGGAGGGCAAGTAGAAAATAACACATTTATTGTAAATAAAATAGATTCAGGTAGAGATATGTATAGGAAGAAAATCAGAAGAGTAATTGGATAAGGGATGTTGCAGATTGGGATATCTTTAGCTGAGATGTTTGGGAAGAGGTGTCTTTAAAGAGAGGACATTTGTAAAGAAACCAGGAAGGTGGGAAGAAGCACCTGGAGCAGCAGGAAGGCATTCTGGAAGGGGAATGACCTGTACAAAGGCCCTGAGGTGGGAATGCATTTTGCTTCTTCAAGAAATAAACAAGGTCATCCATGTGGTTGGAGCAGAGTGAATGGGGGAAAGTTACAGGATCCAGATCATAAAGGGCTTTGTAGATTGTAGTAAAGAAAGTTGGATTTATTTCTAATTGCATTGGGAAGCCATTGGAGAGTTTTTAGCATGAATATGATAGACTAGTGTTTACACTTTTAAATGACTGGTCTGCTTATCATATAAGGAACTAGAATCATTGAGACCAGTTAAGAGACAGTTGCTTTGGGCTGAGACTGTAGCCACTCCAGACATGATGAAAAGTTGTAAGACTGACATATAATTTGGGGAAAGCCCTGGCAGGATCTGCTAATAGACAAGATGTGGGAGGAGAGAGCAAGTAGAGTTAAGGATGGGCACTAGCTGTTGACCTGAGTATCTAGATGGATGGTCACCTTACCTGAGATGAGGAAGAGTGGGTTTGGAGTAGTAAGACAGGGGAAAGAGCTGTCCTCAGCTCTTCTGAAATGAGCAGATTAAGTTTGAAATACCTATTCAACATCCAGATCAAGAGGTTATAAACATTTAGGTTTGGATCTCAGAGGAGAAAACCAAATGTGAAGGTGTAGTTATGGGAGTCATAAAGGCATAAGATGATATATCATCTCAAAGGGGAAAGAGTAAGAGAGTGTAGGATTGGGCATTAGACACTCAGACAATTAGAAATAGGACCAAGAAAGAAGAACTTGCAAGAGAAAGTGGTAAGGAGTGTTCAGTGAGGTAGGTGGAAAAGTACGAGGCATCACAGAGACCTGGAGAGTAGAATTTCAGGAATGAGGGGTATTCACTACTGTGTCAAGTGACTGTTGGATCTGCCCAGAATGTTGGTTGGTAATGATTGTGATAAGCACCATTTCATTAAGCAGAACACGTAAGCCTAATGGAAGTGGGTTGAAAATAAAAGAGTTGAGGAAGTGAAAACAGGAAAGATTGATTGGAGTTTCCACAATGACAAGATGCAAAAAGTTGGGCTGTAGGTAGAGGATCATAGGATCATGGTGTGGGGAGGTTAGTTAAAACAGAAGATATTTTAGACGTGTTTGAGTGCCAGTTGGAATGATCCAATAGAAATAATAAATTATGTGGAAAGGAGAGGAAGCAGCGGAAAGAGTCAAGTCCTTGGGTAGCAAGGGGGATAGGATTCAGAACACCAGTGACAGAGCTGGATTTCAGTAAGAAGGAAGGAAGAGTCGCCAGGTACAGATACTGGAAGACGAGGCTGTTCTCATTGTGAAAATACCTCCCTTGTATCTCGTGATTTTCTGTCTATCCCTTTCTATCCTCCCCCATAAGTCCCTTGATGGCAGGGACTATGACTCGTCCACTGGAAGCTTAAGCACCAGATTTGGTAGATAGAAGGCTCTCCTACGTCTTTTTAATTTTTTTCCAAAATTTTGAAAGTAATAGTCTACAGTGAGCACTACTTTTAATAATTTGCAGACATTAACTTTTTAAAAGTAAATGTCTAATCACAAATCCTAAAAATAATTGAAATTGTCCAAGAGATTAAATTTTGATATTATTCTTTTTGTAAGTCATATTTTCAAAATGTGGCAGAACACAATGGAGGTGCAGGAGGTATGATATAAAATGATATTCAGTGTGGTTCCAGTTTAAGTTTTTTTTAAATGTATATACATGCAAAAGAAGATAAAATATTTTTCACATTAAAAATGTTACCAAAAGTAAATAATTTCTACAATAAAGGATTTATCTCTGGATAGTGGGCTTCCTTGATGGCTCAAGTCAGTAAAGAATCTGCCTGCAATGCAGAAGACCTGGGTTTGATCCCTGGATCAGGAAGATCCCCTGGAGAAGGAAATGGCAACCCACTCCAGTATGCTCACCTGGAGAATTGCATGTACAGAGGAACCTGACAGGCTACCGTCTATGAGCTCGCAAGAGTCAGGCACAACTTAGCAACTAAGCCACCACCAGTGGGCATAACACTACCATAAACTAAGCTATAAATTCTCTTCATATTTTTCTTTTCTGTAGTTACTATTTCTTGTAATTAGAAAATTGTTGAATAATTATAATCAACTATTCCAACTTGACTCAAAAAAATATTCCTACATTTATGTAGTGTGTTATCTTACAACTCTGGGCTTCCCTGATGGCTCAGATGGTAAAGAATCGCCTGCAGTGCTGGACATCTGGGTTTGATCCTTGGGTCAGGAAGATCCCCTGAAGAAGGGCATGGCAACCCACTCCAGTATTCTTGCCTGGAGGAGAGGAGCCTGGCAGGTTGCAGTCCATGGGGTCGCAGAGAGTTGGACATGACTGAGCAACTAAGTGTAGCGCACAGCACATCTTACGATTCTAGGGTACTGGAGGTTGAACTCAAGTATTCATTCATTTTTGAGGGACCCTTTTGTGCCTCAATTTCTTGTCTTTAAAATTGGATAATGATAGTATCCTAGGGTCAGTATGAAGATTCAGTACATAAATACCTATTTAAATTTTTTTTTCTTGACCAGACCATGCAACATGTGGTGTCTCAGTTCCCCATCCACGGATCGAACACATGCCCCCTGCAGTGGAATGGAAGTGCAGAGTCTTAACCACTCGACCACTAGGGAGGTCCCCTTCAAACACCTGTTAGGTGCATAGAACTAGCTCTGACACACAGGAGGCACTAAGGAAGTCCAATCTGCTGTTCTTTCCTGAGTATCTTTGATGCAAAAATTGGAGAGTAGGGCCATGGAGAAAGAAGAGGGGGTGACTGAGGGAATAGTTAGGGAATGAAAATTTTGAAATAATAAGTGGTTTGCTGCCAAAATTCCCATGTAGAATTCCAACAGAAATCACACTGGAAAAACAACAGAAATTCTGCTGGTGTTCAGTTTGCAAATGCAGATGGTTCCAGGCGCATCACAGTGCACTCCTTTTCTTCTTTCCTCCTTTACGTTGTTCCCCCACCCCCAGTTCCAAGAGGGAAGGTTTCTTTGGGGCAGTTAAAGAGCTCTTGTGTCTGGCTCCCCTCACCCTGTGCTGGCCCTTCATAGAAAACAAGGGTGCTGGCTTCTTGTCCAAAAGAAGTGTGTTTCTTGGGTTGTGCTGATTGCCTTTTCTTGTTCTCTTCTTGCCTCATGTTTTGAAGGCTGACTTGTGGACCTTGCCAGTGGTATCTTTGTCATAGAGCAGAGCCTTGCCGTGTGCAGAGTGACGTAGAGGGAGAAGCTGGCTAAAGGGAAACTCTCCTCACATCAGTACAGAGCATTGACCTTGACCTCTATCAACACTGGAAACTCAGTCTTATCTCCAGGGTACACATGTAGGCGATTGAAATGAAGTGATTTTTGCCCAAAGCCACTTGGTGGTGGTGGTGGTGGTGGTTCACTCACTCAGTCGTGTCTGACTCTGCGACCCCATGCACTGCAGCACACCAGCCTTACCTGTCCTTCACTATCTCCCGGCGCTTGCTCAAACTCATGTCCATTGAGTCGATAATGCCATCCAACCCTCTCATCCTCTGTTGCCCCCTTCTCCTCCTGCCCTCAATCTTTTCCAGCATCAGAGTCTTTTCCAATGAATCGGCTCTTCACATCTTGATTAGATAATAGTAAAGCTAAGATGGGAAAAGGAATTTCCTACCTCAGTATCATTGCACAAACCTCTCTAGCCATGTCCCATAACGTGGAAATTTCTCTGCAGCAACGTAAAGGAAATAGTGGCATGATGATGCTGTCACACGCCATTGTCATATAGCAGATCCCATTAACAGAACATGTTTTCTCTAATGTATTATTTGTTTGCTTTGTTTATATGTTGTACTCTACTATTAGTAGTTGCTCAAGCAACCTAAAATCTGTTTTGAAAAGGTTTGGAGGTAGGTGGGTAAATAGATTGCTTGATTGTTAGATGACAGACAGACGGATGTATTGGTAAATTCCTATTGTTGAATAGACAAAAATATTATTTTACCTGCCTCTATCTACATTGCAGCTTCCCTGGTGACTCAGATGGGTAAGGAATCTGCCTGCAATGCAGGAGACCCAGGTTTGACCCCTGGGTTGGGAAGAGCCCCTGGAGAAGGGAATGGCAACCCACTCCAGTATTCTTGCCTGGAGAATCCTGTGGACAGAGAAGCCTGGCGGGCTACAGTCCTTGGGATCACAAAGAGTTGGAGACAACTGAGCAACTAACACACATCCACATGTGACAGAGAAAAAGTGCTGTACATTTACTCATGCTTACTCCATCCTGGACACTGTGCTAGGCATTGAGGAGAAGAGATGAAATATATTCACTGCCCTCAGGAGTCAGGATGGGAGGTGGAGACAGAAAAGTAAGGGAACGGTTATATCACAGTAAATCTCCACAGTGATGGAAACATGTAATGATGTCAGCAGAGTCCAAAACCAAGATCAGCAACCCAGCCTGTGGGAGGAGTGACGAGACTAAAAGGCAGGAGATATGACTTCCACATGATGTATGTGACCTTTGGTGTGAGAGAGCACGGCATTTAGGAACAGTTTGAGTAGATCTAAAGTGTTGGCTCAGGTGGTAAAGAATCCTGCCTGGAATTCAGGAGCCCGGGGTTCAATCCCTGGGTTGGGAAGATCCCCTGGAGAAGGAAATGGCAACCTGCTCCAGTCTTCTTGCCTGAAGAATTCCATGGACAGAGGTGCGTGGTGGGCTACAGTCCATGGGGGTGCAAACAGTCTCACACAACTGAGCAGCGAACACACACACACACACACACACACACACACTGACACTGACACTGACACTGACACTGCATGCCAAGCAGTTGGGAGGTAAGCGGGCAGAGAGGAGCCAGATTACGAGAGGCTTTGTTAACTCTGCTAAGGAAGTGCCATATCATATGAATGCCTAGGGTAATCATGAACGAATGTTTATCTTTGCTATGGAGATGAATTGCATCGTGAAGTCAGGGGTATCAATAATCTAGAGGAGAAATCACCAGGGCTTGTTTGTGGGAACAGAGTATGGGGGCAAATGGAGAAGCTCTTAAGAAAACAGTCTGGAGAGGATGTGGGAGTGGATTTGATGTACTGGGTTGGGAGACCAGAATCTTAGTTCAGGCTTGAACAGTAAGGTAGAGATGGAAAACCCAGGACAGTGAGCTGGCTCTAAAAGGAAGATGCTAAGTACAGTTTTTTGAGTTGTTGAATTTGAAGTGTGTTCTGGACATCAGACAGACTCCAGCAAATGTAGTAAATGCAGGTCTGAAGCTCAACAGAGAGAAGCAAGTTTGAAGTCATCACTCGTGAAATTGGTTAGGATTCCAAGAAGAACATATTGAGTGAAAAAGAAACATCTCAGAGCAGGGGTCTCTTTGTGAGATTTCTATTTGGCAACACAGAATCTCAACATACATTGATAACATATGTAAAACAAAAGTGGATGTTCTAACAAACTGGTAATTGACCTGCCTGTGAAGCTATCTTCCTAGTTTTACCAAAGTCTCTTTTTTATTATTTTTTATTGTGGTATAATTGATGTATAAGAATATGTAAGTTTCAGGTGTATAACATACTGATTCACACTTTTAAAGGTTATATTCCATTTATCGTTATTTAAAATACTGGTTTTATTTCCTGGAAAATAGAATAAAATAAAACACTGGCTTCATTCTGTGGATGAAGCAACTACTAGGCAGCGTGGTCTGAGGAAACGGTGAACACTTCTTTGAAATTCAGGCCCCAGTTCAGGCCTCACCTGAACAATGAATGCATGAGCTTCACCCATCCACCCTGGTGAGCATCAGAGATGGTTCCGAGGTGCAGTACCGTTAGGAGAGAATATCTGGAGCCCCAGTCAGTGCCTGGCACCTGGTGGGCCTCAGCATGTAAAGCGCCTTTTCCTGCTTGCCGAACAGACATGCCACTTCGGCTGGTAATTCACGTAATTGGCTGAGGGCTGTCAGTTTATTTAAAAATCCTGAGAAATTGACCTGTTGGTGTCACCTATGACAGACTTTTTGTTTAGATTCTTCATTTTGACAGGTGCCCAGTAATCTTCAGTCTGGGAGATTTTACTCACTTACCTTCATAGGAAGTTTTCTTAGTAGAGAAAAAAGAAGTCTTCTTTTCTTTTTCTTTTTTTTTTTTAAATTGACGAGTGCAAGAGAAAGCCTGTAACTTCAACTTCCCCCAAATGTGCTTAAGTTGTGGTCCCTGGAGTCTTCTCCCATTTCGGGGCAGTTACAATAGAGCCTCTTTCTGGGCTCAGCCAGTCCAGTATGCTAACAGCATTTCTAAGGAAAGGCTTTTCAGTCCCAGATTCTTCTTGCTACTAATTGTGTGCTACTCCTTTGTAAGGCAGGTAGAGGACCAGGGCAGACAGAGAGGATGCTGTTTTTTGATCAACATTATCTGGTGATTTTGTTTGCCTCTTGGAAAAACAATCAACTAAGAAGTATCTTCTGGTATTGTGTTTTGTCAAGAAGTTAAAGGGACATCTTAGGTCCAAGATATCATCCCTTTTAATTGGTGGAAACTGTTGTTTTAAACACACATTCATGTAGTCCTCCTGGATTTGCAGATAAAAAATTTCTACTAAACAAAAAATAAGTAGCTTGGAACATTCATAGTTGAAAGGTAGTATTTAGCATGTTTGTAATAAGAACATGTAGAAGTGTGGTGAAATAATACTTTCTCTTTGCAAAGTAGAAATTATAATCTTTGCTTTCTTCAAAATATAGGGGAAATGACTTGCATTCTAAATGCCAAAAATGAAAGATTCACTCTGCTTTCAATCACATACCTATTCAAATTGTTGTAAGCAGAAGTCATATCCCATAACTGGTCAAGGCCTTAAGGAAATTGACAAAAGCTTTCCCAAAATCCAAGAGAAAATGTAAAACTTTATATTAGAGTTAAGAAACAACTGAATTTTGTAAAGCTTTTTAGGGGTGATAGTAAACAAGATGCAGATATCCGTCTGTGTTCTCAAAGTGTTTAAAATCACGTAAGCTCAGAGTAAGGACTCAGAAAGATGAGAGTGACATTGAAACTGCCGCACAGGATTAACAGGAATCGACAGAGCTGCATGGAGTAAACTTTAGAGAAGAATGTTCTAAGCAGAAGGGATATAGAACAAGGATCAGAGATGTGAGTGAAGAAAAATGTCAAGTAAGGAAAGTATAATATAGTCTAAGGAGATAACTGAATGTCACGAATCTAAGTTTGTTCATCAACCTGGTCATTCACTTAAACATTTATCAAGTGATTACTGTTTTGTGCACAAAGATGCTTAAATATTAATTATCTTTAATAATAAATTATTCTTTTAGATGCTTAAAATAGAATTGTAAGGAAGATTGACAGCCATTGCCCTACTTATTAACAGTTTAAAAAAATGCTATCAGCATTTTAAAACAGTTTGAAGAACTCTCAGCCATTGCTTGGTTAAGAGAAATATGAGACATGTATAATTGTGGAATCAGATCAGATCAGTCGCTCAGTCGTGTCTGACTCTTTGCGACCCCATGAATTGCAGCACGCCAGGCCTCCCTGTCCATCACCAACTCCTGGAGTTCACTGAGACTCACGTCCGATAATATAGATGATTAATTGATAGAAAATGATATATATTCCATATTGCTGAGTGGAAGAGAAAGTAGCTACAAAACAGGTACCTGGTTTTACCTGCTTTTTTGGTATGTGCTCTGTGCTCCAGTCTTTTAGTCTTGTCCAACTCTTTGTGACTCTATGGACTGTAGCCCGCCAGGCTCCTCTGTCCATGGAATTTTCCAGAGAAGAATAGTGGAGCAGTTACCATTTTGTACTCCAGGGGATCTTCCTGACCCAGGGATCAAACGTCTGCCTGTTGGATCTGCATTGGCAGGTGGATTTTTTACCCCTAGCACCACCTGGGAAGCACTTTTTTTTGCCGGGGGCGGGGGGCGGGGGGGAGGTTATATATCACCTATCAAAATTTAAGCTCTATGAAAAACATGAGGAAGGCTGAGTGAGTGAGTGAGTGAGTGAGTAGGACCAGGAAGAATGATGGAAGAATTTATCAGTGCTTACTTCTGAGGGATGGAATTGAAGTTTATTTCCTTTATATATTTTTCTGTTTTCATGAATGCTGTACATGAGTATGTATCATTTTGCAATCAAACAAGATAATAAATATATTTTCCTAAAACTACTAACTCTTTAACACTGCAATGACAAAACGTAAAAATGTTAGCAATTAATTTTCAGTTGGGTTGACCCATTCTTTCATATTAAATTCTCTCAGATAATCTGGAAGGTTTCCTTAAGTATCACCCATGTGCTTGGTACACGTAGAAAAGGAATAGGCAGAAATAAGGTCCAACTTAGAAAAAAGAGAGAAAAAGACCCATAAAAAGTTCTCTCTTCCTTCCAAGAATTTACTACCTGCTGGGATACACAGAAGTGATCTCTGTAAGCCTTCATTTCCTTATCCATCAAATGTAGAGTTTAAGGGAGGGTTGGAAATAACATGGGCTTCCCTGGTAGCTCAGCTGGTAAAGAATCTGCCTGCAGTGCAAGAGACCCTGGTTCAATTCCTGAGTTGGGACAATCCCCAGGAGAAGGGATAGGCTTGCAGTATAGGGGCCAGACACATAGTAGCTCTTAATGATTGTTGCTTCTGTTATTCAGTGAGCTCCAGAGCATACGTCAGCGCTGACAAAGAAAAGGAACCTTGCCTTGACAGGTGAGAGAGGCGAGACAAGGCATTCCAGCAAGCAATAGACACAAGCGTTATCTAGTGAAAGAGGGACGTGGAGACCAGGCTGAGACTGGCCTGCCAGGAGCATGTGACCCCTCCGGATGGGCTGTGAAGGAGAGACAGACATGGCATTGGATGGGCAAGGTTAAGGCTCAGTAGAAAAGCCCTTGAATGCCCATTTGCATTGGCATATATTTAGTGTTTCTAATTTAATTTTTCCTAAGCATCTATTAGGGCTTCCCAGGCGGCGCTGGTGGTAAAGAACCCACCTGCCAATGCAGGAGACTTCAGAGACACAAGTTTAATCCCTGGGTTGGGAAGATCTCCTGGAGGAGGACATGGCAACTTACTCCAGTATTGTTGCCTGGAGGATACCATGAACAGAGGAGCCTGGTGAGCTATAGTCCATAGGGTCACAAAGAGTCGGACACAACTGCAGCCACTCAGCACACATGCAAGCATCTATTGATCACCTTCTGGTTAAAAGTCAGATACAGAAACAGAAGTGAAGTGTATTACCTGCCGCCAAGAAGCTAACCCTCCACAGTGGAAACTGTATTTCAGGGTGGGAGGGTGGACAAAACCTACTCTGAGAGAACTGTATCTGACGGTGATTTGATGCACAGGCTGGATTGAAAGGAAAAGGGCTAGAAGCATGGTGAATCCCATGTTCCATTCTCATAGCTTTGTTAGAATTCTAGTTCCTTCCCTGAGAGAAAATTCTAGTGGCACTCACTTTTGTACCCTCTCTCTCCAGCCCTCCCCATGTTTATGAAGCCATTCTGGCTATATCTGCATTTCATTTATTTTTGTGTGCTTAGTGCCTGGTATAGGTGATCAGTCATTATTAGTTGAGTACATAACAAAATGAAAGAATACAGAATGTGTGTCCTGTAATATATAACATAGACTATATTAATGCTATATAATACTTTTCTGAATAATATACAAACAACCAAAAGATATTCTTTGTGGCTTGAAATGTTTAATCATAGGAAAAGGGGGTGGTTTTATAGGAAGTGAGACTGTGAGTATGAACAAAATTTTTCCTTAGTTTTTAGCCCCCAACTCCTTTTCCCTCTGCTATTGACACGCATTGGTTTGGGGCACACTAGATCCCCCTGCACCCCCATGCTGGAGGAAATTTACCAGATAAGACAGTTCACACAAAAGTAATGGAGCTTGTCATTTACCCTTACCGGAAGTCTTTGTCTTATAAAGGAAGATTGAAAAGGGAAGATTTCAAGGGGTGGAATTTCAGACCCCCTGATACTTAGAAGAGAGAGCTTTTTGAGTAAGACAGTGCCTCCTGAGAGGTCCTCACTCCCCACATGAGGGGCTGACAGTGAGGGAAGGTGATGATGGAATCTTCCTTCAGCTCATGGGGAACCTATTTTTTAAGTGCCTGTGTCCGGTTCTGCCAACTTGTCTCTCGGGAGTCAGCAATAAATATATGGCAGAGGAAATCAGCGTGGAAGATTTTTATTCACTTATGAACTGAGGGTGTTATTCTGAGCTACACATTCTTTGATACAAAATTGAGTCTCTTTTACCAGTATAAAGTCATCTCGCTGTATATGTTAACTAAAGTTGACAAATTGGTCTCTTTTAAACTTTCAAATTTTACTTCCCACCCCTGCAAAAAAAGAGTCACTTAAAAAACCAGTTGCATTGAAATACGCCTTTAAAGATTATAGACAAATGGCTTGAAGGTCAATGAAAATGAATCAATAGACATGGAATGATAATAAACCAGAACTTCTGTTTGTTGCAAACACTGAATTTTAGAGTGAAATATTGTTTCAGAGATTAAAAAAAAAAAGAGCTCTCTTAAAATATGACCAGCTTAATATTATAGCTTTAGTTCATTGGTTTATGTATGATCAAAACAGAAATAGTCCATGTAAAGAAACTTCTAGTTAAATGCTTGGTGAATGAATTAGTATGTGATTGATTTTCTTCAAATGGCAGTGACAGTTAAAAGAAAGTGATTGCAGGAAAGGATAAAAGGTTTCCTGGTTTGAGTATGTTTCCGTGCTTCTGGCAGCAAGTTTGCAATAAAAAGAATGATTTTTATGAGAATGTGATTATTCACAGCAAGACTAGAGTTGGTGTCACTATGAAAAATTCTTCTTTGGTAGATACTCTCAGCAGGAATAATAGATCTAAAAGAAAGGCAACAGGAATTACAAAGAACACTGTGGCCAATGACAAATTATGTTTGCAAAATGATGGGCAAACCCATTGAAAACTGAGAAATCAGTTCAGCAGTAAATCAAAGGCTTATTCTTAAGAGTAGTCCTGACAGTCAAAAGAATGACATTTATATTAGACATGTGCTGAGTTTTCTTTTTTTCAAGGCTCTGAATTATTATTTTGTACATTGTCAGCCTTTACTGTTTTATCTTACTACTTGACTTTAAATTACATGATACAATTAAAAATATGATATTTTAACAAAAAACTATGTAATACAATTTGACATATTATGAAACACTGATGCACTACCCTATTTTGTATTTGAAGGTATATAACATAACATGTGGGCAAACTCCGGAAATGGTGATGGACAGGGAGGCCTGGCGTGCTGCGATTCATGGGGTCGCAAAGAGTCGGACACGACTGAGCGACTGAACTGAACTGAACATTTTCACTGATTTCTCTGCAGATTTGTAAAATGCCATATCTTCTTATGTTAGCTGAACTATAAATGAAGCTATTACATTTGGGCCAAAGCTTTCTGTGTATAGTATCATGCGGTAAGGGTACAGAATGCACTGAAATGTATTTTGTGCTATTGCACAAAACATAATCAGTAAAAGATGGATCTTATAGCATTAAATTATTAGGCATTCACCATATACCTTTTCACTTGGTGCTTTTTATTCACTGTATTTTTGAAATTTACTGTATTTTTTTAAAGAAAGGAAAATTATGTGTTGATATCATTTGATCAAATGTAATAACATGCCATAATTATCAATTAAATGAATCCATTACTTTTAGAGACACAATGTTGAACAATTTCAGATAAGCCCTTTTCATTTTAAAAACTTATTTTCAGTTCTGTCTGGCTTTGATTAGTAAGCCTTCTTTTCCTCACCGTAAGGTGGAGGGTGTGAATAAAGACAAATATATTTAATATGACCATGTGGTAAAGAAGGTATTCATGGTTAGAAAGAAGGAACTCCAAGCAGAGTGAAACTGACATATTTATTAACACGGTACCACTTGCTAAGAAGAAACCAGCTTCATGCAATTCCTTTGGGATTCTTGGAGAAGTGTGCTGTGGTGGTATTATCATGCCATCTCACTTTTAATGAGCACATTTTTAAAGGAATTAATACTATAAGAAAATATTACAAATTTGAAAACATGTTCTCATCTTCTCTTTAATTCTTTAATAAGCTTGATAGCCCTATAATTTTTATTTAGTGATCTTAAATATTTAGTATAACCTTGTACATATATGAAAACATAGCATAAGCACTTTATCTTCTGCTTTAACATGCCATCTTCACATACTTTTCAGTAAAGATTTTATCCTCTAAATGTTTTATGAATATTCAGCTAAACAGAATGAGATTGAAATAGCTAATGTCTTGCCTTTGCTGAAACTGCTGTAATTCAAGTCTTGGGTTTCAAATACAGGTATTAGAGATATTCTAGAAAAATATCTCTTTTGTTTAGATAATCCCTACAGGATATTGTAACTTTAAATGCATTAAAATATTGTTTCTGTAAGTAAGAAACAATAATTAAAAACAGCATAGGTCTCTACAAGTTGCATCTTATTACCAGATCTCAAAAATTGATGTTAAAATTCCTCTTACCTAGTTTGAGATTTGAAATTGTTTTTATTTTTTTTTCCCTATCGGCTTCTATATTTGTGTCATCCTGTTCCTATCAAAACAGAACAGAATATTGACTTATTAACACGTGTTGGCACTGATGCTGTGCTGAGTAGATAGTTTTAAAGTGGGAATGTAAAGATAAATTTGTCCAGCTGTATTTTAATTCCTTAACTTGTGTTCCCCAAACTGTCTAACAGAATGAGGCAGATTTCAAAAACTCCCTTTGTTCTTCATCTCCTGTGCTGTAGCCATGGGTAATCTGCAACCTTTTCTTCTGCAAGGAAGCATTGTGTGGGAAAGCAAGGGCGATCCACAGGTCACGAGGTGCACCCCAGACAGACATGACAGGTCCTGCTGCTGAGAGCCAGAGTAACAGAGCTGCGGCCCCCACATCCTCCTTTCCAGGTGGCCCGTGCCACAGGCATGCCACCAGTCCACAGTGACAGGCACAGGGGCACAGCAGTGCTGTGACTTTTCGTTGCATCCATTTGAAAGTGTAGTGCGGGTCTGGACACAGCTTTAGGAAGCACGCTACAAGCACATGACTTAGACTTACTGTTTAGATTAGTGAGTCTAAATACACAGCGCGCTAATTGAACAGCCTCTTTTATGCAGAGCAAAATATCCCAGTAAAATCCAGGTTTCTGCAAATTTACTAGCGGACAGAATTTCTTTCTTTCCTGTTTTAAGCAAAGTATATCATTGATTTATAGTGTTGTGTTAGTTTCAGGTGTACATCAAAGTGATTCAGTTATACATATATTTTTTTCAGATTCTCTTCCATTATAGGTTGTTGCAAGATATTGAATACAGTTCCCTGTGCTATGCCATACAGACAGAATTTCTTTACCACAGAGCTCAAGGAGCTGAATCTAATTGTCAGTGAATTAGGAGCAGGACTCTTCACATCTTTGCCATCAATTAGTTTGCTTCTGGACCACCCCTCCCCCCTCCATAGAACTTCCAAGTCACAGAAAATCTCTAGGGTTGACCCATCTTACCTTATTTTTCCAACAAAATTATGCAGCTATCTAGGCAGTCGGGAGTTATTTCCAAAAGCCGCATGGAAATCACTCCCTTAAAAACCTGTCACTCAAATACTGGTCACCCTGTAATGCCATCTGTACAATTTGGATTTTTGATTAGAAAGAGGGTAGTGTGAGCAGAGCCACAGGGAGAATCTTTTGTTTTTTCTTTTAATTTTTCAAAGCACTGTTGATCACTTGCCTTCCAGACAGCTGATGTGAGTGTGTGCCGTGTGTGGTAGTCGCTTCAGTCGTGTCCGACTCTGTGTGACCCCCTGGACTGTGACCCCATGGAGCCCACCAGGCTCCTCTGTCCATGGAACTCTCCAGGCAAGAATGCTGGAGTGGGTTGCCATTTCCTCCTCTGGGGGATCTTCCCGACCCAGGGATTGAACCCACATCTCTTATGTCTCCTGCATTAGCAGGCAGGTTCTTCACCACTAGCGCCACCTGGGAAACCCATTTGAGTGCGTTGTCTCTAAAAGCACTAGAAATACTCCTGTACTCCATATATTATAGTTTTCATATTTAGGAATAAAAGGAAAACGTTCTGGTAACTTGCAGATGTCTAAGGTGTCAAGCTAGTTATCTTATTGTTTGGTGGAGAGGTCAGAGCAGTGGATGTAACTGCTTGATGACAGAAGGGGACAGAGAACCCAGCCACCGTGTCCCTGGCCAACTCCAGCAAGTCTCAGTAGGCTCACTGATGCACAGACCCAATGAAAATTGCTCCTTCTCTGGGGATGCTTTTTCTTTCCATTTTTACTTCATAAAGGAAGGTATTGAAACAATTAGTCGGCAGTATGGTGTTCGTTTTCTCATGGTAAATTTGGAAAATGGAGCAAATATCGCTTCAGTCAGCAGAATCTGGGCTTATATAACTCAACTTCTCCCAAGACATGTTTGTAACATTTTTATATTGTTCCCTTTCATAACGTGCAGACTGCCTCCAAGTCTTCAAGTCTGTTTATGCAAAGCCTGCAGGTTTACTTGGAGTTTATGTTTCTAGTGTCAGGTTCAGGGGTGTAAACGCCTCAGCATCCTGACTGTGATGTCACTGTGTTTGGCACACAGAATAAGACCCATTGTAACTGTCTTAATTCTTTTCATTAATTTTCCTAAATGAACGTGAATGGCATGGTGTGTTTTTACATAATTATGGCACAAGTGAGAGGCTTGAGGGAAAAGTCCAACCACTACGGTATCAAAGCAGAATAAATATTTGCAGAAAAATTCTGCCATAACTTAATATTTTGCATATGAGCCCCTGTACAAAATCTGAGTTATTCCCGGAGCTCAGTCCAAAAGAACATGTCTGTGGCCCAGCCCTGGAAGGCCAGAGATGATGATGGATCGGAAAAAGGTCAGCTTGAGTTGCAGTGCCAAGAATAATGACAGAAAGAACCAAAAAGGCAGAATAACAGTGCACCCAGAGTTCTGAGGGAGACCATGCCTTTGCTGCGTGGCCGTGAGATAGGACCCCCTGTGGCTTTCTTCCTGCTCCCAGCCCTGGACCTGGTATTCAGCTGCTTCATGGGTTGGCAGTTTTCCCCAGCCATGCATGTCAGCATTTTATAATCCAGCCCCACAAGTGCTGAGATGTCTGTAAGCTGAGGGCCCAGAGTCACTGAAGCTTGCCGATTTTATTGATTTTACTGCTCTGTGAGAAGCACAAGCCATGGAACATAAAGGGAAGCCAGACAAGGCTGAACTTTGGGTGTTGGGTTTGTGGTGTTTATCTGAAGGATGCTTGCTCACAGGAGCCGTTTCAGGTACAACAGAGCCTGCAGGCCAGTGCCTGTGGACTCAGCATCATGCTTCCCTGGTCGTTGCCACCTGCCCTCATTCAACTCGACTGTGACTGTGACCGAGTCCTTGTTCCTAGGCTTCGAGCCTTCTAGTAGGACACGTGACAAAGTCATGCTAATACCTATGCTCTCATCTACCCTTGCGCTCTGTCCCCTCCACCCTTGTAAAGACCGAGTTTCCATGATGGCTTTCCTCCTGGGATAATTTCTCTCTGAAGTGCCAATCATTTGGAGGCCAGGTGGAGAGATGAAGGGGTGGGGCTTGAACTGCAGGATGGAACTTGAACCTCCGAGCTCTGGGCCAGAAGTGGTGACAAATGCTGGACCCCCAGGTGGGCATGGGGCAGACAGAGGTGAGGATACATCCTAGAGCAGGAATTCCATAAACATTAAACAACTGACAAGCCAGCAGGGGCCTAGGTTGTGGAGTGGGCCGTTGTCTAAATTGTGCAAAATCCAGGGATCCTCGGGAGAAATAGTGCTTGGGGATCAAAGGCCTGTATAGTGTCTCAGCACTGAGGTTACTTAGTTTTTCTGAGTCTTCACTTATTTGCAGCCGTAAAATAGGCTGTAACATTAAATACTATTTTGTGTTCAACATAAGTAAGTATCAGTAATTCAGCTCAACAAGAAATAGGAGTCTGTGTGAGTAGAAGCAACCATGGGCCTGCCTCTGCAGGTGTGCTAAGTCACTTCAGTCATGTCTGACTCTCTGTGACCCTATGGCCTAGCCCGCCAGGCTCTTCTGTCCATGGGATCCTCCAGGCAAGAATACTGGAGTGGGTTGCCATGCCCTTCTCCAGGGAATCTTCCCAACCCAGGGAACAAAATCGCCTCTCTCATGTCTCCTCCAAAACCCGTGGAGTTCTTTACCACCACACAAATATAGAAAACAGCTCTTTTGGAGTTGTTAGCCATCCCTTCAAGGGAAGGAAAAATCCATTCTTCACGGGATATAGACTGTCAAGACAGGATACCTTTGTAATCCAGTGTCAGTGGGCGGTGTATTCCTGGTGCTTTAGGACTTATGGAAAGGGAGGGACTGAGCTCACCGTGGGAACAGTGGGCCCAATATGTTAGCAATGTCTAATTCAGTAATAATTATGAAATTTACCTAGTAAGGATAAACCACAACTTTGCCTAGCACTGGCTTGACTCTTAGAAGCTCTTTGAGGGATGTGGGTATATGTTAAAACTGGTTAAATAAAAATGTTAATTATATACTCCTGTAGTATTGACATGACATGATGTAAACCTTTATACAAAAACATTGATTTTGACATCCCTTTGGAAAGCCATGAACAACAAATAGTTCTCTGCTTATCTCTTGATCCCTTTCCAGCCCCACATCAGTTCTCGTATCTGTAGTTTGGGGGTTGAAAGAAACTGTTTAAGATCTTTCCTTCCTACCTCTGAGACCTGTTGATTAACTGCACAGAGTCCCTTTGCATCTGTGGGGTGTTTTCTAGAGAGAAGGATGGCTGGCCTCCAAAAGGTCACCTTCCCCACCCTCATACTACAGCCATTCAGAAGTAGAGGACCAGCATTGTCAGTCCCTGTCACCTGCTGGTCCATGCAACTCTTCGCCTTCGGCCTCAGGGCCTTTACACTTGCTCTCTCCTTGCCCTGCAAAGCTGTTTCCCTAGACACTCCCACAGCGTTGCATATTCCCCTTGCCTGCCGTATTGCTTCTCCTTAGCACTTGTACAGATTGTACATGTTGCATGTTTTCTTGTTTGGATGTCTCTCCCAACTGGAATGTTAGTTCCAAGATGGTAAGGATTTTTTGTGTTAAGTGGTGTGTCATTAGCATCTACAGCAATACCCAGAACAGGTATTCCTTGATAAATAATCAGACACAATAATAAATAAATGATCACCTTTCTAACCCAAAGCACCCATTAGCCAGTTTGGATCCATGTTGAATGCAAAGTCTATCAGGAGACAAGGAAATGACTACTTCACACACCTACATGAGACCCCAAGCCTGACACCCATGTGTGTTTGGGGTCCCTTAGGTATCTCAAGCCTGACCAGGCCAGAATAATGCATGACCAATTAATTAATTAACACTAAATTGGTTGAACTGGCCATGGGAGGCCCCTATGTGGATGCTGCCCCAAGACTTGGATTCGGTAATGGCTTGAATTCCTTAAAATCTTATTGCATACTTTTTGGAAATTTATTTCAATTACATTTTCAGCACATTCAGTCTTTTGGGAATAAAAATGTATTTTCTCATGGAATTATGTATATTCTGCACTCTGTGTATTAAGCATCTAATTAGGGTTTGTAGGCATAGACTTTGGCACCTGAAAATATAGAAGGCTTCCATTACCGTCTTCTGTGTCTATAGACTCTTGCAATGGGGCTTTAAACTTGGCTGCTGCTGCTGTTTCATTGGTTTCATTTCTTCTCCTGTCCCTCTGTTCATTACCTAATTGTCTGGGTTCAGAATAGATTTGCGAATGAAAAGCAACCAAATTCAGAAAGCAAAAATGGAAACCTCAAATTAGGCTCTTAGGAAAACAGGCAAAAAGCTGGATGGCTTCTGAAAGGTGAAAGAAGGGAAGCCTCATCACCATGGAGGAGACAATTTCAGGATATCAGAATGCAGGGAACTGCAGTTTTCTAATTTAACACTAAGTACAAGTTCACACATTACAGGGCTCAGCTGAGAAATGAAATGATATTTCAGTATCTTAATGGTCTCCATTCTTTGAGGAATTAGTTTTGTATGGGTAAGCATCAAAATAGTAATATTATAGTTTCTCATTAAAAAAAAAAAAACTTTTTTAAATACACAGCTTATTTTCCAAGACATTTATGCCATTATTTGTAAACTCATAATAGTGACTTATCATCTTTCGTATTGTTGTTCAGTCGCCAAGTCATGTTATCAATTGCAAGTTTGTGCAAGACTACTTGTCTATTGTTAAGTAAACTGAGAGCTCATTCCAAAAACATATTTTACATAGACACTTTAATGATGTTTTAATTTCTAAGCGCCAACTAGGCCCTTTAAAAATGCTCTTGATTTTTTAATCTATTTTTTAATTAATTTTTGTTGGAGTATAGTTGCTTTACAGTGTTGTATTAGTTTCTGCTGTACAGCAAAGTAAATCAGGAATATGTATATCTCCTCTGCTTTTGGATTTCCTTCCTATTTAGGTCACCACAGAGCACTGAGTAGAGTTCCCTGAGTACATTCTCATTAGTTATCTCATTTGATTAAAATCATTCTACAGAAATTCTCTGGCTAAGGTATATGTATGGCTGATTCCTCTTGCTGTCCACCTGAGACTATCAAAACATTGTTAATTGATTATACTCCAATAGAGAATAAGTTTAAAAAGAAATTCTCCTGCTAAACAGCAGGGTTTTGTGGTTGCTGTCACACCAAACTTTGCTTTAATCAGATCATTGTGAAGTGAGTTTGGGCTGGGAGCAGTTGACCCTTAATTAGAGTAAACCAAGATAGTGAACAGTACTTCAAATGAGGGCCCAGCCTGGGAACAAAAAGCCTTAAGGAAAGCTGGCAGGAGAAAACAAATACAGGATTCGGGCAGACAATAGCCGTGGTAGAGTCATCAACAGTCATTAGAAGATAAGGCTGCTCTGTTAGTAATGGAGATTTACAGCTGCATTAGCTTAAGAAAAGCCTCTTAACACCCTGTTTTTCCAAAGCATTCTTCCCACCCCTAGAATTAACCGGGTAACTTTGGGTCAGCTTTGATTCCTTAAATTCAATTCTTTTACACACATCTTTTCCTCTTCTAATTCCTCAACTTCCTCCCTCTCTCTGTTCTTTCTCCCCAGAAAGAAAAATCCTGCATTAACAGCACTGAGGCTTTGGGGGGTTCTGTTTGTTTGCGGGAGTACCCTTTTTCGAATTTGTTTGTGTTTTAACTAACCACACACCCTAACAGAGTCGTGTACCAACAGCATTTTTGTATTTCTGTCTAGATGAATGGCTAGATGGTAGAAAGTCACGATTCAGTAATTCTTTAAACCCAGAATAAGTATGTTGTTGAAAAACACAACTATCATTCATCTTTCACCCTCCAAATTATGTATAATAACTCAAAAGAAATTTCCCATCATGTTTTGCAGGAATGACCTGTTTTTAAAATGTTAAATTCACAGTCCTGCCTGCGAGGCCTCCTAGACTTTTATTCCTTTTTTTTTTTTTTTCCTATCTGGGGTTATGGACCTCAGGAGAGCAGGGAAGGGTTACAAGGTCAAAGCCTTTTTCCTCCTTGGAACTTGCGGCTTGCTGGGAGAGGGTTGCCTGGAAAATAGATGCTTTAGAAGGAAGAGGTTGGGGTCAGGATTTTAATTCTGTTAAGCAACAGCTGGTTTGAGTTTCTTTCCACTTCTATCTCCTGCTCCCTTCCTCACAAATCCGTGGAGAGAAAGAATTTGTGCAGAAGGAACCGGCAACATAAAAATCCACCTTCTGTTCCTAGGGTGCTTTATCTCTGGCATCTTTGTTACACATTGAATGTCAAGCACTAGAGGGATAGGATAGATTTGATGAGGTGAACTCTATGGGAAGGATGGCTAGAGCTTTAGTCCAAAGAACCTTATAAAATACAAGATGCACGCCTGCCGATTTCTTATAAGATTTTTTTCACTAAAACTTTTAATGGAAATAAGTGTCAGAAAGGCCACTGTGGTATTTGGAGGCTGACTGCCAAGAGAAGAATCATGGCTAAAATATTAAAACATGCCAAGTGTGTATTACTTGTTTCTGAACTAGAGACCATGTCTCCAAATTATAGTTTGCCTTCATTTGTTCAGCAAATGTTTATTGAGTGTTGCTCTTCCCACAAAGATGCTGGAGGCCGGGGCACAGCAGTGAGATGTAGGAGTGCTTACATGTGAACAGGTGTATCAGTGTGAACCCGTCTGACTGGGCTTTAACCCACAATTACACCCCCTATTCTAAACAGTTTATGCATGGTGTGGCATTTTAAAATCAGGTCTGTTCCAATCATTTTATAATCAACTCATAAATCCACTATTTAAAATGAAAATGTAATAACAGAAAAACAGTTAAAAAAAAGTTTTTTGAAAAAAGTAAAAGAAAAACATCATGGTTAATTTTTTTTAGATTGGGAAGTCTCCCATGCTTTTTTCCTACACACACACACACACACACACGTGTGTGTGCGCGAGCAAAATAAAACTCACATCTCTCAAATCAATGGCAAACTAGTAACAGATTTTCTGGTCTGGGCTCCACGCTGGCCTCAGGCTGTGTTGGTGTGTGGCTCAACAGCAATCAAAGGTCATAATTTCATTGGCAGTTAGCATCAGGTTTAATTTTTCTAGCATGTTAGATTTACCGAAATGTCTGGTTTCAGTTACACTTCGGCATTGACTGAATCAGCTCAGAGCAGTGTGATGTCTTCAGGTACCTGAGGTTTATGGAACACATATGCTAATTGTTTTCGATCACTTTCCTTTCTAAACACAAAAATGTGTTTTCTGAACCTGAGTAACAGTAGTCCGTATTGACATTGCTCCTTTCTTACATTGAAAAAGGACCCAAAGTAGGTAAAAATGTCAATTTAACAAGACTGCCACCTACTGATTGACGTGGTTGGCAAACACTACCAATTTCAGTGTTTGGTGGTGGTTGTTTTTTTTAAATAGCTGTGTATGGTTTTTCCCCCAAAAAATGTAGATGCTTTTTCAAAATTAACATGTATCAATTTTAATTGTGTTTTAGGAATGTGACCAAGTTCATATAGACGATGTCTCTTCCGATGACAATGGACAAGACCTAAGGTGAGCCCGTGATCGGGATGTTATGGTTTAATTGCTCAGCTCATTAAGATGAACTTTCTCTTTGGTTAACTTTGGGCTTTTCTTGCATCTAAATAGCACATATAACTTTGGAACAGATGGCTTTCCTGCTGCAGCAACCAGTGCTAATTTATGCTTGGCAACCGGTGTGCGGGGCGGTGTAGACTGGATGAGAAAGTTGGCCTTCCGCTACAGACGAGTAAAAGAGATCTACAATACCTACAAAAATAATGTTGGAGGCAAGTGACTATCACCAGTAGCTTGCTGGGTTGCTTAAGACAGTCTCAATAAAATACTCAGAGCATCACACATTTACATAACATTTTTGGGGGTAGAACAGCTTTTGCTGAGAGTAGTTTCATCTAACCAGTGATTATTCTGCTGTGATTGAGTGAGAGAAGTAATAGACTTAGAGCCAGCTGCCCTGGCCAGTGGTGTGAGTTAGTAAACTTACTAGAGTACGTTTCTTGACTTCTTGCCTAGAGGACTTAAGATGAATCATAAAGCATCCTTCGCAGGTAGATGTTTGTATTAGTTCATCTTTTGATTGTGTTTCAAAAGGACTTTGGTACGAAAAGGAATATATTGACCTCCCTGGTGGCTCAGATGATAAAGAATCTACCTGCAATGCAGGAGACCTGGGTTCAATCCCTGGGTTGGGAACATCCCCTGGAGACGGGAATGGCAACCCACTCCAGTATTCTGGCCTGGAGAGTTCCATGGACTGAGGAGCCTGGTGGGCTGCTATAGTCCATGGGGTTGCAGAGAGTCAGACACGACTGAGCAACTAACACACAATGAAAAGTTTAAGGGTGGGTGTTGGTTTCTAGCATGGCTAAATTCAGATGCCCTGGTGATGCAATCAGTAATCCTTGGCCTGTGATTTCCTTTGGGGTCAGTCCTTCCTGAAAGGTGGCAAAAGTGATCACCAGTAGACCCAGGCTTCTATTCAACCAGTCCAGCACCTCCATGGGGTGGAGAAACATCTTTCCCAATAGATTCAACAAAAACGTTCCAGACACTTTCAGCGGCCAAGACAAGGTCATATGCCTGTTCTGGGAGCCAGACGATAGTGTTGTGTCTCTGCCCAAATTATTCAGTTGGAGGAATAGGGGTGAGTAGGCTCCCTCAATAGAAGAGAGGACTTCTATAACTAGAAAAAGGGATGTCGGGGATGCAGAAACAATAGATGTCCCCTACAGTACTAAATATTTGTTGAATGGTATGTGAAAAAATTGCTTAGTACACGTAAAGCTTGAGGGAGGTATTAGAGTAGTTTTAAATGTTTATTGTTTATAAAGTTGGCAAAACTCGTTGGTAAGGAAGTAGTTCCTTTGCTTTTAAATCCACAGGTCTGCTTGGTCCAGCCAAGAGGGAAGCCTGGTTGCAGCTAAGGGCTGAAATTGAAGCCCTGACAGACTCCTGGTTGACACTGGCTCTGAAAGCCCTCACGCTCATTCACTCCCGGTAAGTTGTCCCCAAGTCACTTCGTAGGGCCTCTGCCTGAAGACAGGCTTTGCTTGTTCGTTGTGGAGACTTATTTTTCAACTGTCTTTTTTTTCTTTCTGTTCTCATAGAACGAACTGTGTGAATATTTTAGTAACAACTACTCAGCTTATCCCAGCGTTGGCGAAAGTCTTGCTATATGGTTTAGGAATTGTATTTCCAATAGAAAATATTTACAGTGCAACTAAAATAGGTAAGCTACTTTTTAATCATTTATATAACAGTCAACCTTTTGCTTTCAGGCTAGTAAAAACAAAAGGCAATAAATAGGATTTTATTTACAGGATTCTAAATGTCAGAAAACTAGAATAATGTTTAAACCAAGTTTATTGTCAAAATTGCCTTTAGATGTGAAGAGAAATATAAAGCATAATCCATGTAGCTGAACTCAGAAATTTTTACTTCACTGGCTGACATTAAAACTTATGCATTTTACTACCGTCAACTTAGCATCATTTTTAGATTATTATCTGATTTTTATTCTCTTAGGTAGCATCAACAAAAATTATTTTATAAGCTAAAACAAGTAGTTATATAGAAACATACAAAGCAGAAATAACTAATAGCAGCTTTAATTGGGCAACTCCAATATATTATTATTACTGGAACTTTTTTTTTTTTTTTGCTTTAACATGTGTAAATGATTAAGTTCTCATTTTTGTTATGGGGATCAAAAAATTAGATTCTTGCAAAAAGAAAATGTAGTTAGGAAAGATTACTGTGAAATTTACTTAAAATATCAAGCAAGACAAAACAAAAGTAGGAATTAAAAGAAGACATGGCTCTTGTTCTTAGGGAATTCACTAACAGAGGAAACAGACAACAAAATAACTATAGTATGACAAAGTATTCAGTGGTATATAAATGAACATTTATCAAGTATTTACTAGGTGCCCAGAATCGTACTAAACATTTTACATATTAAAGTCCATCTTTGCAACCTTTTCATTTTACAACTGAGGAAGCTAAATCTCAGAGATATAAGTAAGTCAGTTTAAGTTAATAGCTAGTAAAGTTGAGGATTAGAGTAGATCTCTGAGTCTAAGGTCCAGCAGACCATTCCACACGCTGAGGGATCCTACCAGTAAGTGCCCAGTGTGCACTTCATTGGGGGAGCATTCAGTCCCACTCAGAAGGAGGCAGAAGGGCAAGTGTCAGTGAAAGTTAAAGGGAAGGTCTGACATTTGAGCTGGGTATAGAAGGGTATATAAGAGTTTATTTATAGGCAGTTTTTATAGGCAGATGGCTAGTGAGAACAAAGCAACAGAGAAATGAAAATGTATTCCCTGCTGAGGGAGTTGTGAGTTTTCCTGGGTGATTAATATGCAGTATTCATGGGTAGCTGGCAAGGTAGATTTGGGTTTTAAGTGGCCTTATATGTTGCTATGATGAGGTGAATGTTATATAATTGAGTCCTAGGGACGGAGGATGAGTGTCCTGGTAAGTGGGAAGAAGGTTGTTTCTGGCTGAAGAAAAAGGGGCAAAACAGACTATCTCTGATTTGTTCTTCTCTTCAAAGAATTTACTAAACTATCACTAAAAAATTACGTGTTTAGTTATTTGTTCATAGTCTCCTTGATAACTGAGTCTGTCTGGGTCATTCATCATTGTAGCCATAGGGCCTAGCACATAGTAGGTACTCAATGTTGAATGAAATGGATGAATATATGGTTGTTTATTCAGAAGAAGGCTGACAATAGAGGTTTCTCTTAGGCAACTGGATAAGTAATGACACTATTAGCTGATGGGGAAATCAGATTTGATGACAAAAATAAGAGTTTGATCCTGCTTATGTGAGTTTGAAGAACCTGTAGGATATTCAAATAACCCTATAAAGTTGGAAATAGTTGGAGTTTGAGAATGACTGCTGCCTCCTGAGAAAGGCCAAGAACAGAAAACTAGAAGACCCTTATAAAACAAAGAATTCCTAGTAGCCTGATATAATCCAGAATTTTTACATGTTCTCAGATAAATTAGTAATCAATTTCCATTAACTCAGGTCTTTATCTGTATCAGTTAAGAGAAATCATGTTTTGTGAACAGGGATCCAAGATAAGGTTTTATTGGCACATGAAAGAAAGAACATATTCCAAATAAGCATATAATATACAAGAGATAGTACTTAACTTCCTGGAAGGAAAGGAATAGTAGTATATTACATGTTCTGCAAGTTGAAGTTTAATCTCAAATAATCTGAAAATGTGAGGATAATAGGAAATTATAATAACAAGAAAGTATTTTTAATGGACATATTGTTTGCAATATTGGAATTTTTTTCAATATAGAATAAAAATTCAATTTAAATACTGTACAGTGGTAGAAATGATCTCAAAACCAGTGGTAGAATCATGTTCCTGTGATTTTTTTTTTTTTTTTAGTAATAAAAATAGAGATTGAAACTCCTATTAATTACTGCTCATCTTGCCATCAAATGAGATTGTAACATGGGGATCAGTGCAGAAAAACCAGGGATGTTTTCCTGTAGGCAAAATGGCAAAATCAGAAAAGGAAAGGGACTGGTCTGTCATTCAGCAGAGAGCTGTGATGTTCTTTCAGACAAAATGGATTCATCAAAATCAAAATTCCATGTAAGACCTCAAATTAATCTCTAAATGTGAGCTTCAGTTTATTAATTCTTATTGTGTATTCACAATGAACCTTATTAGGAAGATAGTATTTGGGTGAGAATTTGTCCATCACAGCTTTATTTTAAAGTCACATTAAGTTTACCTTCCTTTTCCCGTGAAGAGGAAACTTTACAAAAACATGCAAACATTTCGCTCTAAGGGGGAAAAGAAAGTTTCATGACATCCAAGTGTTCGGTTGTATATTTTTTTGCAGTGAAAACCAGCCTTTGTATTTGTTTCTCAAAGTGATTTAATATTTCACAGGTTAGTGAGCAACTACAGAAGCATTGAAATGACATCTTTGAATAAGGCTGGCTCCATTTCATTCTGTCAGATGCAAACTAGAGATTTTAGTGCAAAATACAAATATAAAGCAGACATTTGTTTAAGCAAACAAGCAATTTGTTCGTGTGTATATCTGATCCTTATTTGAAAGAGGTACAGGTCCCGCTCAGCCATTCACATCTGAAAACTATAAACTGTCCCATTGTCCATTAAAATGACCTTATTGGCAGCCCTGGACTTGGAACCCCAGTTCCTGTTCTGCAAAGCAACAATGACTGCATTAACCACAGGGATGTGCTGACAGCGTAGCTGCCACTGGAGCCCAAACTAAGTCTTGACGTGGGAAAGATAATAGACAGATAAAGGTATCCTGTTACCTTTATCCTGCTTTTCCTCTAGGAAAGTACTTTACTGAACATTAGATGCCTGGGTCAGGCAAGCATGCTCTGGTAAGGCCCCAAATTACATGACATTCATTTTAGAAACAGTTTTCCAAGAATATTTCCAGTCAACACATTTGGCCTTGGAAGTGTCTTTCATTCAAAGAAGTATTCCAACCTGAAAATGAAGGGATAAACTAAGTCCGGTGTTTGATTTCTCTTGCCGTAACAAAACCAATCCTTCAGTTTTGTTCATCCTTCTCAATAGCCTTTCAATCAGATATTAGATTCAGTGTTTGATAGATCATGAAATGTTTTTTAAATCAAGTTAAAATATATTGGCAGAATGGCATGATTTTTAGTCTCAGCTCAGAGGGGGCAAAGTACTACTACAAAACAATACTTTTTCTACCAAATTTATACTTTAAATGACTAGATCCTACTTTTTAATAAATGTGTCTTGGAGGAAAAAGTACTAAAACTGTCAATTTCCCAGGGACAGGATACCACATGGGTAATTATTCATTTATGGTTTTTGCTGTATTGTGCTGTTCTGCATCCTCCCCAAATGGCATGTAAAAGCATGCTTTTCCTAGTTCACACAAGTATGATAGAGTTGGGTCAGAAGCATAAAGACAGCATTTTATATAAAAAGTTTAAGTCCTAGAGTGCTGACTTACCCAAAGTTTACATTTTTTTGTAATTTACTTTCGTTCATTAGGAAAGGAAAGCTGTTTTGAGAGAATAATTCAGAGGTTTGGAAGAAAAGTGGTGTATGTTGTCATAGGAGATGGTGTGGAAGAGGAACAAGGGGCAAAAAAGGTGAGTGTTCCTCATTGGTGTTTCTTGTGCCCTTTAATTTTTCTTAGTCCTCAAAATCCTGAGCTGGATCATTTAAACACATTACATTCCTCTGAAACAGATTGTGAATGCGTTCAGAACTGTAAGCACTGATCAAGGGCAGAGTAGAATTAAATCATTATTGAAATAATCTTTTTGAAGAGGGATATTCACAAGCTCAGGGGTCATGGATGGTTCATCTTCACAGAATGTGGACTTGGGGAACAGAAAAGGAGGCTTAGCTCTGCATCTGTCACCTGGAATAGAGACAGCATACATGCCTGCTAACGCCAGCATGCCCCTCTCTGCACCCACGGCAGACATCACCTGGTGATTAAACCTTTGTTACCTAAGCCTGGATGCAGCCCACGAACCTTCTAAACATCAATTCAGAGAACCTTCTAAACATCAGTTCAGAAAGACGCTACCAGCTGATCAGAGCTAGGATGCAGAACTCTTCTTCCCTAGAGTAGAGCACCTTCTTTTGATCACAGGGTCAGTGAATCACCCCTTTGGGGATATGCAGAGAGGAGGAAGGAAGCAGACCCACCTGTTAGCTCTCTTGATCCAGTTTACCCATCACATTTCTATTTTTCTGCATCCCTGCAAGGATAATCCTGTCATTTCCTTTAGCAAAAGCTTTCTCATGAATGTCCTTCATCACATTTTAAAAAGGGGGAAGGAGAGGGGACCACATTCCTTAGCCAGGCATTCAGGGTCTACACCATCTAGTAACAACCTACTTTTCAGTCTCCTCCATTCTTGCATCTTAAGCTGTAGGCATATTGGTCTGCTTACCTTTCTCTGGCCACGCCCAGGACCTCCTCCCTGCTTTCCCCAGGGCCCAAATGTCACTGTCTTCCTCATTTTTCAAAATCCAGTTTATATACCACCTTTTCTGTTTCTCTTGTTTGTAAGAACTCAGTTATAAGTAGCACCACTTATTCTATAATTGGAGAAAGCGAAAAAAGTGAAAGTATTAGTCACTCAGTCATGTCCGACTCTTTGCAACCCCATGGACTGTAGGCCCACCAGGCTCCTCTGTCTGTGGAGTTCTCCAGGCAAGAATACTGGAGTGGGTAGCCATTCCCTTCTCCAGGGGATCTTCCTGACCCAGGGATCAAATCCAAGTCTCCAGCATTGCAGGAAGACTCTATACCATCTGAGCCACCAGGAAAGTCCTTAATTGGAGAAGCTATGGGAAATAACTTGGATTCTTGAGCCAGACAGCCCTGCTTTTGAATTGCAGCTCTGTCATTTACCAGCTCTGAACAGGTTACTTTACCCTTCTCTCTCTTTATCTATACATAGGGACAGTAGCAGCACCTAGCTCGTTGGGCTATTTCAAGGTTTAGATTTAGTTAACGCATTATGGACTGTGGGACTTTTGCAGAAACTAGCAGCTGTGGCAGTTTGTTACATCAGTGAATATTTTGAAACACTCTGGTCAATAACATTCAAGTAACAAGAGATATATTGATATGTCTCTGGTAAATAAGTTGTTAAGATATAAGACAGGGTCTGATAACTATGAAGTATGCAACAAGTGGCAGCCATTATTATTAACTATTTGTGTATGTGCCTGACTCAGCAGTTAAGTATGAGCTCCTGAGAGGTAGGAATCTTATATTTTGATTGATTTTTGTTTGGCCCTCAGTCTTCATTTCTTTTTCACAACTCCCTAAATCTTGGCACAGTCGTGCTCTAATATTTCTTAAATTGAAGAGCATTAAATATTTTGAGATTAACCAATAGGATAATTTTTTCATCTCTTGCCCACACCCTCATTCATAGAAATGACACAGTATATTTCCATAAAGGAGGAAAGCTCTTCTGGCATATTCCAGTATATCCCAGAAATGGCACCACACCATAGATGCAGTATGGCACATGGCCAGCCTCTTTATAGAGTCCAAGAATGGTAAATTCACCTTCAGTAACCCTGAATTCCAGTAAAAGCATAGAAAGTGTAAGTCGCTTAGTTATGTCTGACTCCTTGTGACCCCATGGACTGTAGTCTGCCAGGCTCTTCTGTGGAATTCTCCAAGCAAAAATATTGGAGTGGGTTGCTATGACCTTCTCCAGGGGATCTTCCTAACCCAAGGATTGAACCCACGTCTCCTGCATTGCAGGCTGATTCTTTACCATCTGAGCCACCAGGAAAGCCCATCAAAGCATAGAAACTGACCCTAATTCTATAAATAATAGATTATTTCTCTTATATTCATAGATACACCATATTCCCAGGATTACAGTTTCCCAAGTGTGATCAGCACTGGTGGAAACCCACCCACACTTTTAAAAAACTTGATTCTAAGCAGTTTTTGCCATCTAAGCACTCACTCTGCATTCCAGCTTCACCAATGGCCATTGTCATTAGCTACATCTGTTAGCCCTTTGGGCTGTCTTCATAAAAAGAAATCTTTCCCAGACTAAATAAAGTGCCCAAAACTCAACCCTGGAGAGTTAAAGAGAATATTTGGTGCAAATCCAGACTCAAGTCTTTTTCTTAAGGAAGCCTCTGTAATCCCCTGCCATTTCTAGACTGGACCTCCTAGTGGCAATGGGAACATGGAATAGTTTTGCACCTCTGAGCATCATAGAATTGAAGAGCAGAATTGCATGCCAGGATGGCCCAGGGCCAAGGTGTGAATGTGCCCTCCAGGCTGGTCCTTCTCCATCTGGTATTCAGCAAAATATTTTAAAGAGAAGCCAAAATGTGGCTTTCTGGCTTGTGGTAGACAGAAGAATGTTTATGTAAGTGATGACTTAATATGAAAAAAAAAAAAGAAAAGAAAAGACACAAGTCAAGTCTTTGGTCCCCAATCAAGGATTCTGTAGACCAGTTTCTTCCTAAGCCTTTATGAGAAGTTTTTTTTCTTAGATATTTCTGTAGGTGAACACAACATGGAAAAAGAAAAGGAATTACTGGTTTGATGTTAGAATTGAAAGTAGAAACAGTACTGAGAGTATTTGTTCCCTCTGAAGAGCAGTTAAAATTGTTTCCAGTGTTTATCCCTTGGACATAACTATTCTTTTTATTCAGGACAAACACACACACCTGTACCAAAAAAAAAAAAAATAGACAACTGCTTACAAAGAACATCCTCTTTAAATTGTTTGACCGTGAATAAGAAGTTGTAGCTTCAACTTTGTTTTAGCTTCTTGGGATAAGTGTTTGTGATCAGTGCAGTACTCTGCTACAAAGGAACTCTGCACTTTGAGACCTACCAGCTTGGAAACTCTAATGCAACTGTAGCCTGGAGTTGTAAGATCTTTATGTGTGTTTGTAAATTGTACAGATTTTTCAGAAATATTCAGATTCCTAAAAATTGCACCTGTGATTCAGATGTCACAGGAAGGTGAATACTTTGGCCAAGATCACACTGCTTGAAAGCTACCAAACTAAGATATGAAGCCAATTATATCTTCGAGATTCAGCACAAAGTTCCTTCAAATTATAAACTTCACTTAGATATCTTAAATATGATTTGATTTACAAAAAATAATTTTAATGCTTTTAAAAAATTGTTATAGTGTGCAATGTTTATTCCTTTGGGGAGGTATATAGAACCGTGTTAAGTGTTCTCCCCATTTTATACTCATGATTAAAATTTTTTAAATAAGTCATTAATTCTAGTTTATAATTTGGTTCACAAGCATTTCAGATCACTAAATAAAACTGACAGTGAAACAGTGAAGTGCCGCAAGAGTGGGTACTAAAATGATTTGCAAGATCAAAACATTTTGCTTTTCTTCTAAATCAGTTTTAACCATTTAGCTTGTGTCTTAGTTTCCTGTGTCCTTTTAAAAATCTAGTACAACACTCTTGCCTCCTACCTGTAGAGAGGTCTTTCATCTCCCTAAATAATGTTCTTTTGCTAGATGTAGTGGTTTTTTTTTAGCCCAGGACTGAAAACTAGTAAGTATTCTGCCAGTTACCTGTTTTGTTATGCTCAAAATCTGCTCTGTCACCATTGCTCTCTTTTCCATACAATTCCAGGAGTTTCATCAGTAATTTGATCTAATTCTGTAATTGTATCATTAAAAAACATTCCTTCAAAGAGAAAAGGTTAGAGATACCTTTGTTTTTGAAAAAACATTATTCTAAAAAGATCTTAAAAAAATTTTTTTATTGGAGTACAGTTGATTTACAATGTTGTATTAGTTTCACATGTACGGCAAAGTAAATCAATTATACATATATCCACTCTTTGTTAGATTCTATCCCCATGTAGGTCATTAAGAGTGTTGAGTAGAGTTCCCTGGGCTGTATGTGCATGCTCAGTTGCTTCAGTCGTGTCCAACTCTTTGCAACAGTAGGTCTTTATATATATATATATATATAATTAGTGTGTTTATCGGAGAAGGCAGTGGCACCCCACTCCAGTACTCTTGCCTGGAAAATCCCATGGATGGAGGAGCCTGGTGGGCTGCCATCTATGGGGTTGCACAGAGTTGGACACGACTGAAGCGACTTAGCAGCAGCAGTGTGTTTATGTCAATTCCAATTTATCTCTCCCCCTGCCTTATCCCTTGGTAACCATAAGTTTGCTTTCTACATCTGTAACACTTTGTTTTATAAATAAGTTCATTTGTACTGTTCTTTTAAATTCCACATTTAAGTGATATGGTATTTGTCTTTCTGTGTCCGACTTCCTTCACTAAGGTGCATTCATGTTGCTGCAAATAGCATTATTTAATTCTTTTTATGACTAATATTCCATTGTATATGTGTACCACATTTTCTTTATCCATTCCTCTGTTGATGGACATTTAGATCGCTTCCATGTCCTGGCTATTGTAAATATTGCTGCAGTGAACACTGGGGTGCGTGTATCTTTTTGAATTAGTTTTCTTTTTCTGATTTCTCATTGCTAATATATAGGAATGCAAGAGATTTCTGTGTACTTTGTATTCTGTAACTTTACCAAATTCATTGATGAGCTCTAGTAGTGTTCTGGTCCAATTTGTATCCCTTTTCTTTTTCTTCTCTGATTGATGTGGCTAGGATTTCTAAAACTATGTTGAATCATAGTGGTAAGAATGGACATCCTTTTCTTATTTCTGATCTTAGAAGAAATGCTTTCAGTTTTTCACCCTAGAAGAAATAAGCAAATTCTAAAAAAGATCTCTTGTAAGAGTTTTCTTCAAGCACCTCTTTGTTCCTAGAAAGACTGTTCAGAGAAACTATCTCCCTGTCAATATCTTCCTTTGATGTATATTATGTCTTTTGTTGTCAAAATTTGCCATGCTTTTTTTTAACCATAAAATTTCTTGTTTTCCTAACATTCCTCCAGTGAAAATAGTTAAAGCATGATTTAAAAATCAAAATGTAAGTAATAGTCTTCTGCACACTGACAGCAGTTTTGGTTTATGGAGCAAAATGGCCTTGTTTTATAACTTTCACTTTATTTACTTTTCAGAGAACCACCTAAAATGAATCTCTTGTAAATAACATGGAGGGAAGGGGGTATGACAAGCATCCATTATTCTGCATAATAACAACAGCTTCATCAAAAATGTCCATTTTCATTGTGCATCCCAAACCTTGCCCAAAACCAAGATGAACCTGAGAATCTGCTTCATAATGCTTGATTCTGAGTTTATTTGGGAGAAAAATAAGGACTTTAAAAAAAAAAAAAAGTATTTTTGATGCAAGTTTTTGCTTTTAGTTTTAAGTGAAATAAAGGGATTACTGAGTACAAAATTTTGTTCTAAAGCCATTACACTTATTTAACTTAATGAGCACAAACTATATGCCAGATCTTAAATTGGATTTCATCTTTAAAGTGTAGACTTTGTCCAGAGAGGATGCAGATATACAAATAATCATAGAGCAAAACTGTGCCGAAAGTTTCATAAATTCTCAGAATAATCTGTTTACAATTTGTGAAGTATTTGTATCTCCATATGCGATTTTTTTACATACATGCATAGGAAAGCACAGATTTTATTTTTTATACAAATTATAATTATATACTTTTTTTCTATACCTTTTTTTTTCCCACTTAATATATATCCTGGTAGTTATTTCATATCAGGAAGCACATGGAGCTCTGTATCTCTAATGCTTATAAATGACCACATCAGAATTTCATTACATCAATGTGCTATAATTTAACAAGTCCCCTGGGGCTCAACATTTTGGTGGTTTCCAGAATTTACTATTATAGACAGTTCTTATGTGGTTCGCGTGGGCAAGTATCAATACATTTGTGGGATAAATTCCTAGAAGTGTAATGCCTAGGGCAAAGGCTATGTGCTTTTATGGTTTTGAAATATTTTTTAATAATTCAGCAAAATTCAAATTACACGTGAATGTTCACACGCCCAGCTTTTTGTATTACTGATCTTATGTATAACCAGAAGGGATAAACAGACAGGAAAGGTGGCAGAAGGAAATTTGGAAAACCGCACATGTGGGCAAGAGGAACGGAAAGGATGTGTTATCATCTTCCCATTAGGGAATATTTTGGTTCCAATGACCCCAAAACATGTGCTACTTCCCAAAATTTAAGTCTTGGTGCCCATTTTTCTCAATTTATGCCTAATCTCAATAAACTAGTCACACACACATCAGTTTAGGCTATTATTGTTAACTGTTCTGGTTTCAGGGCTCTAGTTATGGGATGGAGTATCTCCATGTTGTTGTTCATTCGCTAAGTCCTGTATGACTCTTTGCCACCCCATTGATTGTAGCACACCAGGCTCCTCTGTCTTCCACTGTCTCCCAGAGTTTGCTCAAATTCATGTCCATTAAGTCCCATTTCATCCATCTGAATATCTGCATATGTATGTGGTGTAATCTCACCATCTCTTTATCCATTCATCTGTTGATGGACACTTAGGTTGTTTCCATATCAAGAGTATGGTAATAGTTCTGCTATGAAGATGCAGGTATCTGTTCAACATATTATTTGCATTTCCTTTGGGCATGTATATACCCAGAAGTGGGATTGTTTAGTCCTGTGGTAGTTACGTTTTTAATTTTTTAAGGAACCGCCAGACTCGTTTCCATACTGATTATACCAATTTACATTCTGACCAGCAGTGCATAAGGGTTCCCTTTTCCCTACCTCCTCATCAGCATTTGTTACCCCTTATCTTTTTGATGAAGGCTGTTCTAACAGGTGTGAGGTGATTATCTCATTGTGATTTTGATTTGTATTTCCCTAATTAGTAATGGGGAGCACTGCTTCACATACTTGTTGGCCATCTGTATAGTTTCTTGACAAAAATGTCTATTCTGCCCAATTTTTAGATTGTTTTGCTATTGAGTTTTATGATATTAACCTCTTATCAGATATATAGTTTACAAATTTTGTTTTCCTCATTCCATAGGTTATCTTTTCATTTTGTCAATCATTTCTTTTGCTGTGCAGAAACTTTTTAGTTTGATATGTCTTCCTGTTTATTTTGTTTGCTTGTGCTTTAGGTGTCATATCCAAAAGATCATTACCAAGGCTGATGTCAAGGAGTTTTTCCCCAGTGTTTTCTTATAGGAGTTTTACGGTTCTTGGTCTTATTGAAGTCTTTAGTCCCTTTTAGGTTGTTTCCTTCTTTTATAGTTTGTTTCATTCTTTTATATGTGAATAGCCAGTATTCCCAGCAACATTTATTGAAGAGACCATCTTTTCTCCGTTGAGTATTAAGCATATATACATGGCTTTGTTCTGGGCTGTTGATTATGTCCCATTTTCTATGTATCTGTTTTATTCTATTATATACTGTTTTGATTACCGCAGCTTTATCATACAGCCTGAAATCAGGAAGTGTGATGCCTCCCACTTTGTGCTTTCTCAGGATTGGTTTAGCAATTTGAGGTCTTTTAGCTCCATATACATTTTAGGATTGTTTTTTCTACTTCTGTAAAAATCGCTATTGGAACTTTGACAGAGATTGCACTGAATCTGTAGATGGTGGCTCGGAAGAGTACAGAGACTGCCTGCAATGCAGGAGACCTGGGTTCTGTCCCTGGGTTGGGAATATCCCCTGGAGGAGGGCATGGCAGCCCGCTCCAGTATTCTTGCCTGGAAAATCCCATGGACAGAGGAGCCTGGTGGGCTGCAGTCATGGAGTCACAGTCAGACACAACTGAGCAACTAAGGACGCACACACAGTATGAACATTTTCACAACATTTGTTCTTCTAATCATGAGCGTGACATACCTTTCCATTTATTATTTGTGTCAGTTTCTTTCATCTGTGTCTTATAGTTTTCCGTGTAGAAATCCTTCACTTTTACTGTTTTTGATGTTGTAAACGGAATCACTTTATTATTGGATAATTTGGTCTTAGTGTATAGAAATGCTGATTTTTGTAGGCTAATTTTGTATCCTGCAACTTTGTTGAATTCATTAATTAGGTCTAACAGTTTTTTGTTGGTGTCTTTAGGATTTTCTATACATAAAATTATGTCATCTGCAAATAGTTTTACTTCTTCCTTTCCAATTCTGATGCTTTTATTTTTCTTACTTGATGTGCTGGCTAGGTCATTTTTGATTCTTAATCCCATACTGCCTTACATTGTAATAAAAAAGTTTCAGCAGATATGTCTTGCCTGCTGGTTCTTGGCAGTGGGAGGATATGTTATGTATGTATATTATTTTATAAATCTGCTCTAGCTATAGTGCTGAGCAAGTAATACTTTAATGAAAAAGTTATTGACTTTATTAAACCTAGGAGCAACCCTGAGTCATTTCCCCTAAACCGTTACTTTACAAATAAACAAACTAGGGCTCCAAGGAGATGTCATGATTCAAAGTCATGTTACTAAAGTCAGAGTTGAGAGTATAACCCAGGTCTCCTCATTCTAGAACCTGCTTTTCTTTTCCTCTCTTGCTACCATCACTCTCTGATTTGATATAAGAAATATTTGTTCCAAGCTAAACACTGATTCAGGAAAAAAATTATTTACTTTGCACTTACTGGGCCTGGGAAGCTCTTGTTGATCCATAAAAGCTTCACATTGGTATGCGCCTACTTAGAGAAAATGTTATTTTGCAATATAATTATTTGTTAACACATGTTTGAATCCCCTGTTCTCTTCCCTAGACTCAGTCGTCTTATAATTACTCAATATTAAATGTTCTTAATAACTATCAATAGGATAGTCCTCTTTAACAGGACTAACCAGGTCTTGCACCATTTGACTCCTACAGCCAAAATGTCAGAGCCATGTCTTTCTCTCATACAGCTAGTATTCGAACAATGAGCTTGTCCTTTATCCTCCGCCCCTTCACACACACAGCCATTACAGTGCTCTTCTGAATGATCATCCTTTCATAACTAGCTCAGTTATTACCTCTCCTCTTACCAAGTGTCTCCCTCAGTTCCCCAGGCACAGGGAGTCACCTCCTCCTACTCCTTTGAGGTGAACTTGCGTGATTGCCATTCATGTCTGCTACTCAACCACAGACTATGAAAGGGTGGGTCAGGGATGTCTTGTATGCCATGCTTGCAAACACAAAAATCTCTAATGAATGAATGCAAAATAGTACAGTATATGTTTATGATCTAAAGTTGCCCAGTGGAACATGATAAATATTTGAAAAGAGATCTCTAGTATTTGGTGCTGAACTGTTATTGAAGGATAACAAAAATAGAGATACCCTAAAATAGTATAGAATCCAGAAAGGCCTACATGTGATATTGGACTATGGTATATGTTTTTAGCAGATCACTTGAGACAAAGACATTGACAATAAGTAACAATATTTTGCATCCCCAGAATAACAACAGGTATGTGGTCTATACCAAAACAGTAGCTTCTACTGTCACTTAGATAGTCCCCCCAAAACTCCTCAGTTCCAAATTCTATTTGTTTTCATGCCATATTCTCCTAATAGTCTGAATTGTTTAAAAACCCCATAGAACTATCATCGCAAATTATACTCAGACCTTCACTTTTTGTGTAAAAAAAAAGTTTTCTGTGGGCTTAATAGAATTTTATTCTCTGAAAGGTGATGATTATCTGTCTCTTATGTAAGATTTTGCTCATACATATTATAATGTTTTTGAGCCGTAAAGTTGATAATCAATCATGTTTTTATCTTTCATGGATGATGAAGCTCTTGCCGGGGAAGGGGGCTGTTTTTCTTGTCTCTGGTTAATTCAGATGTTTTACAAAGATAGCTCCATCATTTAAGGAAGATTTTTTAGATTGATGTTTTAAACAACTACAAAAAAAAAAGCTGAAAAAACTACGTTAGATGTTCATTTAAAATGTTCTCATATGGTAATGTTGTTTCAAGGTCAGTGTGAACAATGCCTGATGGAAATAAATGAAAAAAATAGTTGTTTCAATCAAATTTTGATTTTAGAACTAAAATCAAATTTTGCCAAATGTAAAATACTACCAACTAAGGAAAACCGCTTAAACTTGCAGCATGAAAGCTCCAGTGGATCCAGATTTTGAAAGGCAAATATTTGACACATTTTTGTTCACAGCTACTGGGTTTTATTTGAAGTTTGGAATAAGCATTCAAGCGGCAGTGTAGGTCTGCTTAAGAAATACCCATCACCTTCTTAAAAAAAAAAAACAGACTCCCGAATTGCATTTTAAAATGCACTCTGGCATTCTTAGGGGAGGAGTAAGTTTGGATTTTGTTTTAAACAGATGTGATGTTGAGATCTTAATGGGCAGTTTTCACAGCTCGGAATAAAGGGGGGGGTGGGCAGTGAAGTGGACTGACAGAGCAGGGCTGGTGCTGGGCGCGTTCCCCATCCTCACCACGTTGTCTGCCCCTCCGCAGCACGCCATGCCCTTCTGGAGGGTCTCCAGTCACTCGGACCTCATGGCCCTACATCATGCCTTGGAACTGGAGTACCTGTAACAGTCACCTAGCACTTTGAAGCTGCACAGCCGCCCTGTGACCGGGGGACACATCCACCAAGCTGAGTCCCAACTGGGCGCCAGACTCCAAATTAACATTTCAGCATTTTGACACCCAGCTGCTGTGGGTCCTCGCCTCCACCTCTGTGGGAAATGAAGGACACCACACCCCTTTCTTCAGAACGGCTGTTGACTCCTAGTACTGTGAATCCATTGCAAATAAGCCATGAGAATGTTCTAGCACAGTGTAGTGTGTCTTGGCCACATTAACTAACCATGGTTCGAACCTGTGAAGAAAGGACCTGCAGACGCTTTATGTTTCTAGCATCTTCAATGTGACATAAAACAGCTTCTCCAATACAGCAAACTTGATTGCACAACAAAGACTGAAATGGGTTTCCTGAGTACCAGTGGGGGGATTTTTCTTGTAAAGGTTTACTTTTTCTGGTGTCTCATACCCAGGGTCTTCTGTACATCTCTACTTATTTATGAACAGACTTTAAAAAAAAAAAAACAGCTTTATCGAGGTATAATTGAAGAACCATACAGTTCACGCAAACAGACTTTTGACATCAGATAACTGAAGAGACAGTAGCATGACAGAAGCGATCGAAGGCCCTGGCCTCATGACACAGCAAGTACTTTGAATTTTAGCACATTGCAAAGTAGTTTAAAATATGTCTAATTTAAACGTATAATATGTACATCACTGAGACAATCATGTACAGAAAGAATTTTTGGTGTAAATTTGTAATAATGGATGATTTCTTTTACATATTGTTTAGAAAAATGATATTGAAAGGTAGCAATGCCTTGATAGTGAAGTATGAGGAGGACCGGCACAGACACGCAGGGCCTTCTCCAAGTACTGGGTATAAATATGTAGATAATGGATTTTTTTTTTTTTTTAGATCATGTTGTCAAGACCAAAAGCATGGATGTCAAGTGTCAATAGGATTTTGTTTTCTAATAATTTTTTTCCCCAATCTGTACTTTTTTTTTTTTTTTAATGCTGTTAGGAGGGCCTTGGTAAATAACACATCAGTGTCTTAAACAACTGGGGTCGGGGTGGGGAGACAAGTCCTCTTACAACCTCACTTTTTCATTTTTAGCATTAATGCAGTGTAACTATTTGGCAAAGGAGAGTTATTCAAATGCTTCTTCCCATAGAAAGAAGGTAGATGATGGATAGATTTTATAAATGGCTCATGAATTGGACACTAGCAAAGGGACACTATCATGTGTCCAGATGATATTTTCTTGTTTAAGGAAGGCCATGACCACATATCTGCAAATCAGCACAACTTTGTATTACTTCCTTACATTCATGTTCTTTCTCTTTCCCTCCACGTCCCACCATCACCGCCCACCAGAAAAGTTCATTGCCAGCAGTGGGACATGATCCAGTCATCATCACCAAGAAAATAATGCTACTCTTTTCACCCCATCCTAACTATATGACAAGCGTAAATCTGAGAAATGAAGCTTGTCACCTTTGTAATACCCTCAAAAAAGTTCAGCCAGAAGTAATCCATCAGTTTATCTAGACACTAGTTTCTCTCATCTAAAGGCCTTCCATTGTCATGAGATTACTTTTTGGATGAATTTTCTTTAATAGTATATTGGAGGGAAAAAAACCCACCAGCTTTGACCCAAAGTAGCTACAGAGCTGCCCTATCCTTTCCTAAGGTTTCATGTTGCTGCTAGAATTAGTCAGTTGTGAATATCTCCAAATTGTTGAATCATTGAATTCAGTTGTTTTTCCTCTCTTGCTTGAAGCAAACAGAAGTCAACAGTTTTTTAGCCTTTCCATTTTATGTTTTTGTACTCTGCAAACTGAAAAGACAAAAGTTTATCATCTTGGCCTTACTGTATAAAGGTGTGTTGTGTCCACAACTGTGTACAGACTTTTTCTTCAATTTGTGTTTAAATTAATAAAACTGATTTGTGAAGTACTGTAAGCTCCCTGTCAGTGTTTTCTTCATCTTTTGGTTCTGTAAAATAGCAGGATCTTGGTGGTGTTAGAACACTCATAGTCCAACAAAAGAAAGCTGTATGGAGCAACTGTAGTAATGGCTTTATCAGCCCTTGCATGGAACTAAGCTAGAAGAATAACAGCTGTCTCTTTGATCACCATTAAGAACAGATGAATGGAAAAGCCTTTTACTTCCTCTGAAACTATATAAACAAGACTTTCACTCAGATTTATCTGCTATGGAACCGAATTCAGCATCAAGTATCTTGGATGTCAGAGCATAGATTTAGCCACTTTAATACCCAAGGGACAGCAATGGAAACTAGTTTCCATTCCATTTCATCTGTAAAGAACGCCCACAACATACATCTCTAAGATTTGGCCAGCTTCATCACTGACAAAGAGCCATATAACAGCACAACTTGCTTCCTCCTGGGATTTCATCTTAGAAACCCAACATTCACACATACAGAACACATGAACATCCAACATGCAGTGGTCTGACTCATTCATCAGGCCGAGGACATTCATTTTTCACATGCACACGTTTGGCCAAGTGGCTTGAATAATGAAGTGTCTGTGCATGCTCGGTTGCCCGAGAGTGAGACATTTGGAGAATGTCTGTAGGCAGGGGTGGGGAGTGGAGGGACTTTTAGGTCTCAGGTGAAGAAAGTATGAAAAAGAGTCAAATGGAGAGCATACCCTCAAAAGATGGATTTTCTAAAGTGCTGCTTCTAACATGATACCCTTTGGTCCATAGATGAGAGGCCACATTTCTCTCCCTGCCATTCTAGACTTTTCAGATACAGTCTACTTTCTTTCCAACATTGTCTCTCGTTATTCTTATTATGAACAAACTTTCTGTCCATGTTAACTGATCTCTTTAATAGACCCAACAGCCCCTAAGAATCCTTGCCTCACCTCTACTCAGGGCTTGCCCACTGCCATCAGTGACTTCCTCCACCCTCCATCCACCCAAGCCATGTTCAGCTCCAGAGCCTTCCTTGCAGAACCTTCTTTCCCATCCTGGCACACAGTGCTAGCTCTTTCTCTTGAACTGCTCCCACCTCCAATGTCCATAGTCTTACTGACTGTTCATAATACCCTCCTCAATGTGGATGGAGTTTACATCAGAGTAGGCGTGAACAGACATATGAGTGAATGAGGGAATGAATGAGATATATTCAGTTGGAAAGGTTCTTTATGGAAAATTAAAACAGGGAATATATGTAAGTGACAGGGCTTCCCTGTAAAGGATGGACAGAGCTGAGACAGATGAACTGAGACCAACTACTAAGAAGCAGGCCGCATGTGAAGATGAGGGGTAGAAAAGAGAGGCACAAACGTCCTTGGAGGAGAAGACTTCTATTTATTGTGTTCTCGGAGTGAGAATCACACTCATGGGTCCAAGAAGAGATGGTTTTGCAAAGGCTAGCCACCTAGAGGTCTACACAGGGCTGTGACCCAATCTGATACATTCTTTGAAATGACCACTCTGGCTGCTGGGTGGAGAGTGGACTATAGAAGGGCAAGAGAAGAACTGGGGAAACAAGTCATTAGGCCAACAGCAAGGTCCAGGCCAGCAGCAGCCAGATTCAGATTAGGATGGGAAAAAGAACACTTGGATTTATTTTTAGCAATAGCAACAACAGCACTGGCTGAGGAGTTGAAAGAGGTGAGCAGTGGGACACGAGGACAGTGGACACCCCCAGAGTAAGGCATCTCCCCACCCACTGTCAGATAGTATACCCAGTGGTGTACTGGCCTCTGCAGGCAGGTTGCCTGGGTTCAGATCCTGGCTTCCCCATTTTATCTTGCCAAGTTAACTTCACTGTGCCTTAGTTTCCTCATCTGTAAAATGGGGATAATAATAATACCTACTTTAGACCATTGGAGAAGGAAATGGCAACCCACTTCAGTATTCTTGCCTGGAGAATTCCATGGACAAAGGAGCCTGGCAAGCTATAGTCCATGGGGTTGCAAAGAGTTGGACACAACTGAGTGACTATCACTTCAGACCATTACAATGAAGACCAAGTAAATTCATATGAATAAAGTGCTTGGGACACCACTTGGCAAATTATTCAATGCTGTTCATTCATATGCTTGCTAAGTATTCATAGACATTTTTTTTTCTAACTAAAGAATCAGCTCTTTGATGGCACAGACCATTTACAAGGGGATTACATTTTTCTGGACTAGTCAAGGAAAGTGAAAGTTACAGTGTTAGTCACTTAGTCATAGCTCAAACTGTAGCTCAGCAGTCTCCTCTGTTCATGGGATTCTCTGGGCAAGAATACTGCAGTGGGTTGATACTTCCTTCACCAGGGAATCGTTCCAACCCAGGGATCAAACCTGGGTCTCCTACACTATAGGCAGAGTCTTTACAGTCTGAGCCACCAGGTAGGCCTAAGTCTAGGAAACAGGATGAAAAAGAAAACCATTGAGTAGCAATTCTTTTTTAATAGCCACCATCCCAGTGCTTGAGGTCAGGAATTAACGAGTTTTTCATCCTGTTTCCTAAATGGAAAGGAAATCCAGAAGGAAGGGGATATATGTCTATGTGTGGCTGATTCATTTTGCTGTACAGTAGAGACTAACAACATTGTAAAGCAATTGTACTCCAATGAAAATTAATTAGAAAAAAAAAAAAAAAAAGGACTTCTCTGGTGGTCCAGTGTTTAAGAATCCATCTGCCAATGCAGGGACACGAGTTCAATCCCTGGTCTGGGGAAACTAAGATCCCACATCCTGCGGGACACTAATCCCTCATGCCACAACTACTAAGCCCTTGTGCCCTACAGCCCTGCTCCACAACAGGAGAAGCCAGGGCAGAAAACCCCATGCACCGCAACTAGAGAAAGTCCCCTCAAAACAACAAAGAGCCCCTGAGTGGAAGTGAAGACCCAGTGCAGCCCTTAATAAATGAATACATTTTGGGAAAAAAGAATCACAATGATAAAGGACACTTGTGTGAGCAGTCCTGTGGACATGCGAGGTGGGGCAAGCAGGGCAGGCAGGAAACCCTGCCCCGAAGCTGAGCCCTGCAGGCTGAAGCTGGCCTGAGCAGAGTGGGGAGAAGGAGAGCACAGGAGAGAGGCCACAGGACTACAGGAGCACAGGGAGTGTGGGTCTGAGTAGCCAGGAGAGGGAAAGGTGAGGATGGGAACTGTCCTTCACCTCCAAGGACAACTTCAGACTTACTGCTTTTATTACCCACAAGCTTGGCTGTTCCCCCTCTATGGAAGACAGAAAAGCAAGAAGACAGGACCAGAGGTTCTCAGCCTCCTGCATTAGCACACACAGCCTTTACTGGGGCCCCTGATTCAACATTAAACTAGACTTAGATGAGAGCCCTAAGTAGTGTCCAGCAGAGCCCCTTTTATTTTACAGATTACAAAACTCAGGTTAAATGGTCTGCCTAAGAGGTCACAGCCTAATCAGGCAGTCACGGCTCTGAGCAACTCTTGGATACAACACAGACTCATGAAAAGATCACGGGCTCTCAGGTCAGTACAAGCCGACTTTTCCTCTGACTCCATCACACCACACCAGGGCTTAGGCAGCCCTTTCCATTTTCAGGGGGTATCTCACATCCTGTCCAGTTAATACAATTGTTCAGTGAGGTCTGAATGCTCATAGCACCTCAATTCTATGCTATCCTTCAAGAGATTGGTTTAAGATTTGACTCCTAATCAGCATATACACATGTCCCAAGCACGTACATTTTGTAATAACTTTTAAAATTTGCTTTTCAAAACTGGAATAGGGCTTGCATGTTCCCCAATTCAACTGAATATAAAGGAGGCCATTTGCTGAAGGAGCTTCCCTGGTGGCTCAGATGATAAAGAATCTGCCTGCAATGCAGGAGGACCAGGGTTCCATCGTTGGGTTGCAAAGATCCCCTGGAGAAGGGAATGGTAACCCACTCCAGTATTCTTGCCTGGAGAATCCCATGGACAAAGGAGCCTGGCGGGCTACAGTCCACAGGGTCGCAAAGAGTCGGACACGACTGAAGCAAATTAGCACACACGCATTTGCTTAACAGAATGTGGAGATGGGCCCATGAACACTGGGTGTTCATTTAAGACCTCTAAGAAATTCCCTCCCAGATCCTGGGACCCCCCCCCCCCCCCCGCGCCCCCGCAACAGTCCCCACAGGCGCAAAACCTTCAGCTGACTCACGTCACCCTGTCCATCCTGCTCAGGATGGATTTTTGACAATCCGAAAGGAGAGAACAACAGCACTTCCTTCTTTCAGTGTCTCTCAGAAAGGTTTCCATTTCTCTCCGCTCTGTGCAATTATCCAAACTGACAGGCGAACTTGTGGCAGAAGAAATGAAAGAGTTTGTAATTTAGGAAACCTTTTGGCCCCACTGACTGAAAGCAGGTTGTTTGTAAAAAGGAAATCCTGACCTCAGCTAACTGGCAAACTCTGTCAGAAGCAATAGAAGGAAGCGAAGGAGAAAGAACAGCGCTGGGGATTTTTATTGGCAACAGAAGAAAACTGGATCCTCTTCCAGAGGAAAGCCCTTAGGACTGAACTTTCTGGTAGAGGGATGGAGTGTGCCCAGAGCTAGTGCATTAGCGGCTACACACTACACCGTGGTTTCGTTCTGGGTTTGTGGGCTTGTCTGGGTGAGTTTGCTGCCTGGGACCATAGCTAGACTGACCATCCTGATGATGGATCCCCCCACTTCCCTCTTCTGCTCCCAGCACTCCATGGCCTATCCCACCTTCTTTCATGGCTTGATACAAAGCCCCAGGATCCACAGATGACAGCATGCCCACCAGGTGTGAAAGGAGATCAGCTGTCTGGGTGTTTTCCTGGTGCTGTCCACCAACTCACACCTACCTTGTTCCTCTGTCTGCTACCCCTTCAGCAGGACTCTGCAGGGACCTCTGGGAACTCCCTAAAATTGGAGCCTCACCCTCACCCCACCCAACCACAAGCTCTAATTTCCTTCTGCTAGTGGTTCTCAACACTTTCATGCATTGGAGAAGGAAACGGCAACCCACTCCAGTGTTCTTGCCTGGAGAATCCCAGGGACGGGGGAGCCTGGTGGGCTGCCGTGTATGGGGTCGCACAGAGTCAGACACGACTGAAGTGACTTAGCAGCAGCAACAGCAGCCGCAGTGGTTCTCAGAGGGCTGAGTATAGTATCATAGTATATGTGTGTCAATCCCAATCTCCCAGTTCATCCCCCGCCCCCGCCCCACCCTTTCCTCCCTAGAGAGTCTCATTGAACTTGTCTAGGTTGGGGCTTGAGCGGCAGCCAAGGCAGAGAGCCACTGCTGTGGACCAGGTGTGAGGGAAAGACCCCCACCTAGGGCAGCTCCCCGCAAGGCTGGGCTGTGTGTGGAGTGTGTGTTCCCAGCTCCTGGCTCCTCCTCTCCAAGCCATTCTGATTCCTGGTTGGCCATGCCTGTGCCCCCGAAATCCTTATGACCCCCAACTCATTTCCATCCCAGAATCTAGGGAATTCCTTCTGCGAATGAAGAGTTCTGCCTGGTGTCAGGGGTGTCCCTGGGGGGCTGGCCATCTAGTGAGAAAACAGATAATGTGAGAAAATGCAGACTATGATGAGGGCCTCACTGGACTGCAAGAATACTGGAAATCTAGGGGGGCAACTGTGGCAAAGAATTTTAATTTATGATGGAAGCCCAGAGGCGAGAGTGGTGAGTGTTGGCTGGGGAAACAGGTGTCATTAAAGGGATGACATTTTCACTGGCCTGAATGAAATAAGAGAATAAGAAGCTGATAGGGCTTCCCAGGTGGCATTAGTGGTAAAGAACCCACCTACCAATGCAGAGACGGAAGAACTGTGGGTTCAATCCTTGGGTCTGGAAGATCCCCTGGAGGAGGAAATGGCAACCCATTCCAGTATTCTTGCCTGGAGAATCCCCATGGACAGGGGAGCCTGGCAGGCTATAGTCCACAGGGTCAGAAAGAGTCAGACGTAACTGAAGCTACTTAGCACATAGCATTCAGGCTGCTAAACCTAGACTCCAGTCCTCCCCAGATTAACGAGAGAGAGATGTATAATAACTGTTGCTGGGACACATGCAAGAGGTGGTTGCAATCACCCAAGCAAGATGGAAGGAGGGTCTGTCCTAGGACACCCCTGGGGATAGAAACTCAGAACCCACACAGCAGGTGTCCCAGAGGCGGGGCAAGTCTGGGTATGTAGGGCCAGCTTCCAAGGTTCTCTTGCTGACGCCCTCCCCCACCTCCAGTCAACACTGGAAAGGATATTGTTGGATCCAGCCAGGTATAAAGTTGTGTAAAATCTAGTCAGGATTATAGCTAAGGGGAAAGTGTTGGTTCTTTCTAAATTTTCTCTCGTGTGTGTGTGTGTGTGTGTGTGTGTGTGTGTGTGTGTTTAAGGTGTTGGTTCTGTGTGTGTGTGTGTGTGTGTGTGTGTGTGTGGAAGGTGTTGGTTCTTTCTAAATTTTCTAATCCAAACCTGGAAGACTTGCTGTTTGTGAGAGTGTGTGCATGTGTGTTTTGCACTGACTTGTTTAAAGGAGCCAGAATTGCAACCAGGTTTCCCTGATGGTTCCAAGAAATGCATCAATCAGGCTGAAGCCCTTTACGTGTAATTGAGAAAATGGCAGTTTTCCATTTCAAAATGGGGGGTGAGGTATTGGCTGAAGGAGTTTTTAAGGAAGCTAAACCCTTCTGTGGAGGCCCTTACTATCATCCTCTAAAAACATAACCTGGGTGGGAGACAGGGGACAGGACCTTTGTAATACTGTAAGCAGATGGATCACTGGGTCCCCAGAGACAGAGAACTAGGAATGGCTTTCTTGACAAAAGAGGGCCATGTTGGTCTCAGCATTTTGTGACGTAAGCCCGGCCACATGCTTGACCCTGAACAGGTCTCAATGATCAATGATCTTAAGGGAATGAAGGAACAGAGAAAAGGCAGCCAAACAAAGTGCAGTGACAAAGCAGAGTCCTACGTCTCCTCAAGGGATATACAGAAGAATATATCTGAATTCTTGAAGGTACTAATGCCCTCATCCATGGGGAAAGGACAGAATGATGATGTTGACCCTCCTGACCTGAGGCAACTAAAGTCTGAACTCTGTAGATGTCTGCTCCAGTTTTATGCTGAATTCTGCTCTGCTCAACTCCCTTCATGAATATGCATATACTGCCCAAACCCATTCATGAACATGCATGGACCCTTAGCGTAAAATACTCCCCTGTTTTGCTGTTCAGGGAGGCCCTGCTTTGGGAAATATCCCCAGGCTTCTTCTTATTGGCTGCAAGTAATAATAAATCCCTCCTTTTTCCCTTCTTTGGTTTGATTGTGTCTATTGGCTCAACACCCAAGAAGAGGCAAACCCAGTTTTCAGGTAACATCTCCAGGAGGACAAGGGTCCCCACAAATTCTCACTCCTTGCACCTCTCCTTAAGGAACACTGCATCCTCAGGGATGAACCAGGTACCCAGAGGGTGCTCCAAGGTCCTTAAATGCAAAACCCCTCTGACAGTGTCCCTTGCATTTCCCTGTTTACAAGCATAGAGCTCACCTCAGACAGATGGCAAAGTACTAAAGAAGAGGAAAAGACAAGAGAAGAAAAACCAAGACAGAGTGTGAAGGAGGAGAAGGGGAGGGTTTGTTGTGTCAACTAGGACATTCAAAAGAACTAAACCATTGAACAGTACCCCCCTGCACTTGCCCTCGCTTTGCTGTGCAGGTCTGGACAGCTCTCCCACCCCACCCCCCACAAGTCACAGGGATCAAAGGCTCTGTGAGCCCTGGACAGCCCCTGGGGTGAAGGAAGAAGGGGAGAGGAGGTTTGAGTAGAAGAGGCCTCTTTCACCACTTCCCACCATGCTCCTGTCTGTACCAACCTCTCACTGAGAAATCACCACAGGCCCCATCACCTAACCAACTCAGTGGTTCAAAAATACCAAGGATTTTGCAGAATTTCCATTCTTCTCCAAGTAGTTAAAATGCAAGCAGGCGGGTGCCTGCGCTGATGGAGGAAGCCCACGCCCTTATTGGAACAGTCTTGTTTTGAAAAACTTCTGCCCTCTGGGGTTGAAAGCATTTCTTGGCCCGGTGCAATCAAAAGGTGACAGGATCACTCCAGCAACGCTCCCAGCCCGACCTTGATATTTATTTGCAAAGCCTTACAGGAAATCAGTGCTATGCGTTCCATGAAAAACAAAGGGAAATGCAGGAACCAGGAAAAACAACAGACTGCTCCAAACAGCCTAACATCAACAGACTTTAAAGAAAATGAGATGCTGAAAAAATAGTTCCCTTTGGCATGTAATCTTTCCACATGTACTGAAGACCCACTGTGTGCCCAGCCTGGAGCAAGGTGCTGACAGAGTCTTGGCTCTGAGAAGGTCATAATTCCCAGGGTGGGGTTGGGGGGCTGCTGAGATAAAGGTGCTGTTGGGTGATTTTGACTTGAACAGTAAGGAATTGGATTGAGGCAGGAGATAGAAGGGCCTCAGGCTGAACAAAACCTCCATAATAGCAGGATGATAGAGAAGGCTGGAATTGACAGATAAAAGACCATATATTCCTCATTCTCAAAGTTAAGGAAACCACCCTGACTATACATGTGCTCCTTGGAGGTCAAAAGAGAGTTGGAGAGGCGGGGGGCGCCACCTCATAGTAAGTGATACAACTACCCATAGATCTCTTCTCTAGAATCCATCTTGGCTAAAGATGTGCACGCAAACACGGGAGGACCTTGTGCATGCCAAGTCACTCAGTCATATCCAACTCTTCGAAACCCTATGGACTGTAGCCCGCCAGGCTCCTCTGTCCATGGGATTCTCCAGGCAAGAATACTGGAGTGGGTTGCCATGCCCTCCTCCAGGGGATCTTCCTGACCCAGGGATTGAAGCCATGTCTCCTGCGGCTCTTGCATTGCAGGTGGATTCTTTACCTGTGAGTCACTGGGGAAACCCCATGGGTATTTATAAATGTGCACAAATAATTCATAGAAAGTAACTTCCTAGATATATAAGTGCAAGGTTAACAGGTATGACTATTTAATGCAATAAAATTTGCCAAATTATTATGCAAAAAAATTGCACTACTTTTTACATTTTCACCCAAAGTATTGTGAAATCTGAAAGGTCCTGTAGACTCTCAGAGCCCTGCTCCCAGAGATACTGCTGCCATAGTTCTGAGGTAGTATCTAAAATCCACATTATTTAAAAATTCTGCAGGTATTTCTAACATTTACCAGCTTTTGTACTCAAAAAGTACAAGTAGACATCAAATTGTGTATTATCTAATTGCAACAAAAATCTAAAAACTAAGGATATTGTTGACAAAAGTTGAAGCCCTAAATAAATGGAAGGATGTACAATGTTCATAAATTAGAATACTGAATATTAGAGAGAGAGAGAGAGAGAACACAGGCTGACTGCTAAAATAAATAAGAGCAAGAAGACCTATACTAGCAGTTGTCAAAAGCAGTCATAAAGCTATATCAATTAGTGTGGTATTGGCACTAGAATAGACAAGGAAAAATGGAAAAGAATAAAAAAATAAAACTCTATATATTCTGTCACTGATGACTAGGAGACTAAAGTACAGTAAAGATGATTAAATAAATGGTGTTGATCAAAAAATTTTATCTCCCTTAGGGGAAAAAATGAAACAACCCTAACTCTCACCATACACAAAAATAAAATCTTGAGATGTATGTCCAAGTTTAAATTTATACAGATATTAGAAAAATACATATAAAATATATTTATGAATTCCAGACAGATTTATTAATAAGATACAAAAAATCATTAACTGGTTCAAAAATTATAAATTGGACTAAATTAAATTTAAGATATTCTGCTCAAAGCACAGTATTGAAAGAATGAAAGGGCAAGCTATAGTGAGAAAAGATTCTTACAATACATATGTCTGATAAAGTACTCATAAAGTGAATATATAAAGAGCTCTTATAAATCAATATAAACAAATAATAAATCTCAAGATAAAAAAAGGGTAAAAGATTTGAATGAACATTCCTTATAAGAGGAGATCCAACTGACTGGCATTGGGAATTTGCTGTGTGACGCAGGGAGCTCAAATCAGGTGCCCTGTGACAACCTGGGAAGGGCGGGATGGTGTGGGAGGTGGGAGGGAGGCTCAGGAAGAGGAGGACATATATACACCTAAGGCTGACTCATGCTGATGTAAAGCAGAGACCAGCACAATATTGTAAAGCCATTACTCGCCAATTAAAAATAAATTTTAAAAAAGAGCCTATTATACAGAGTGAAGTAAGCCAGAAGGAAAAACACCAATACAGTATACTAACGCATATATATGGAATTTAGAAAGATGGTAACGATAACCCTGTATACGAGACAGCAAAAGAGACACTGATGTATAGAACAGTCTTATGGACTCTGTGGGAGAGGAAGAGGGTGGGAAGATTTGGGAGAATGGCATTGAAACATGTGAAACGTCATGTATGAAACGAGATGCCAGTCCAGGTTCAATGCACGATGCTGGATGCTTGGGGCTGGTGCACTGGGACGACCCAGAGGGATGGTGTGGGGAGGGAGGAGGGAGGAGGGTTCAGGATGGGGAACACATGTATACTAATTAAATAATTTTCTATTAAAGAAAAAAAAAATAAAGTTATTACAAAATAAAAAAAAATAAAATAAAATAAAAAAGAGGATATCCAACTGGTTGATAAATACATAAAAAGTTGCTCAACTTCATTTTTTGTCAAAGAAATGCAAAATGGTAATGTGATACCTTTCCATTATACCAGAATGGCTGAAATGAAGAAGAGATAATACAAGTGGGAGTATACATTAGCATAGTCTCTTTGTAAAACTGGCAATATCTGCTAAATTTGATCAAGCTGCACTCCTCTGCATTACTGGGAACATACTCTTTATGCCATTTATTCTGTATTATCTGTTGCCTTGACATTTCTTAACCCCCTACCCAACATTTCAAACCTCTTAGAGTGAAAACAATTCCTCATCTCCTATCCCAATAGAGTATCCAGGCCATCACAGGGTAAATATTCAGGAATATCAGTGGAAAATACTGTTAATTTGTAGTGTAGCTCAACAAGCATGTTTTAATGTTACCCCAAAAATGCTAATCCATTATTTCATTTTCTTTGATATCTTCTCCATATCAAATATACTAGTATCTTAGATTTTAAATAAATAATCTCTATACAACTCAATTTCTGGGAATATATTCAGAGGAATATTATTTATTGATTTATTTATTCACCAGAAGTTGTATTAGGCATAATGCAGCTGAGATGCAATGGGAACCAAAAATAATTACCTGGCTGGACTAATCATGACCAGGGCATAAAAATGAATGCTTGGGTTCTGGTTCAAGATGGCAACACAGGGGAGCCTGAACTCATCTCACCCTGGATCTGCAGTACATATGGAATAACTCCCTCTGAAAAAGAAGCTAAAACCTAGCCGAGCAACTCCTACACATTGGGTGAATGAGAGAAGTTCCCCATCAAAGCAGGCAGGAGAGGCTGGGACACAGTCTCTCCATAAATCCCATTCCTGGCACAGCAACACACAACTGTGGGAGTTCAAAACCTAAAGTATCTCCCTGAGGAGTAAAGGATTTGAACCCCACGGTGGACACCCCAGCTTCTAAGACCCGAATCTACCTTTGAAAGCCAATGGGGGAGGGGACTTCCCTGGTTGTCCAGTGGCTAAGAGTCCACGCTCCCGATGCAAGGGGCCCAGGTCCCATCCTTGGTCAGGGGACTAGATCCCACATGCTGCAACTGAAGATCCTGCATGCCTCAACAAAGACCAAAGATCCTGTGTGCCACAACTAAGACCCAGGACAGCCAAATAAATATTAAAAAAAAAAAAAAGACTAAAAAACCAATGGGGCCTGTGTCCATGAGACTAATAGGCTACAGCCATCTGAGAAAGAGTTGTTATAGGACTCACATACAGACTCATCCACCCCAGGGCTCAGTGCAATAGCAGCCCTTCTGTATGTTAGAAGTCAGACTCTAGGTTAAAGAGGCTCATTCATGAATCTTAAGCCTTTAGCCTGAGCCATCTCATTTAATGCACATCTAGGGGCCTGCTGGCTGGTAAGCACCATTGTGGTGCTCTCTCTCTGCTATGCTCCTGACTGCAAATATCTTCTGGAAGGGAGAAAATATGCATCTGGTATCCTGAGTTTTAGGCCTGGTGCCCAAATTTGGGATCTGCTGCCCAGAGAATGCCACTTAATCACCTGGCTCTGGATCCTGGATCCCATAGGACAGTAACAATCGACAAGACAGCTCTTGGCAGACTACCATCTCCAGGGTACTGTACAGGCAGAAGACTGAAACACACCTCTGTGAAAGAGACCTTTCTGCATGTTCACAAGTTTTGGCTTGAAGAGAAGCCTTCTGGTTTGGCATATGTATCTTGAGGCCTATGGAGGTGCCCTTGGTAAACAGAGGCCAGTGGACACATTCTTTCTGCACTCTCCAGCTCACCTCGGTCCAGCTCACTAGTATATCCAGAAAGGAGCTTACATCCTTGTCTGGTGCCCTGATTTCTGTGGCTGCCATCAGAGGAACCTCTATGTTGGAGGAGACCAGTGGGGCCATGGGTCCCACAGGACTGGAGCCAATGGAGAAAGAGTTTTTAAATGGCTACCGTCTCCCACCTTCCAGAGCACAGTAATAAGCAACAGACCCAGGACTCAGTCTTTCTAAGAAAGAAGCCTATTATCTTATAGCTGTAGCCTGAGGGACAAGCTTCTAATTAAACCTATATCTAAGGGCTGACTAAATCCCTTCCAGAGATCTTGGAGGATGGATGCTATCTTTGTGCTATCCCTCTGCTATGCTTGAGGGCACCAGTATCTCCTAGAGGGGAGCTTTTATACACATCTGGTACCCTGCTTTTTGCAGTTTCCACCCAGAGGATACTCCTTGATCACCGGGCTCTGACGGCCAGGCGGGCTTGTGTTCCTGGATACCACAGGACTGGAAACCCAGTTCTTGGCTACTACCCACAGGGCATAGCACAGAAAGCAGACAGAAACACACACCCAGTCTTTCTGCAAAAGAAGTCTATTTGCTTGTCTTAGAGCTTCAATCTGAGGGGCAGACTTCTGGTTTGGTACACATCTAGGGCCTGATGGAGATGCTCTCAGGAAACACAGGCCAGTGGACACACTCTTTTCTCTCTTCCTCTGCCTCAGTATACCTTGCCAGGATCTCCCAGAAAGGCGCTTATACACTCATCTGAAGCCCCAATTTTTGCAACTGTCACCCAAGGGACATTTCTAGAATGCTTGGCTCTGGTGACCAATGGAGCTTACACTTGTGGTCCCATAGGATTAAATATACTTGTATTCTTTAAAAGGTGTTGCCTGAAGTTCAGGCTTCCTGTCAGTCTGAATCTCAGTGCTAAGATCTTTCCTTTAAGATCACTTGTAGTTCTTACAACACCCTTAACTGCTGGGAGCCACTAAAAATAAAATAGGCCTCTTAGACGGTTACAAAGGTTTGACAGACAGCTAAGAACCAGCTAAGACAGCTAAGGATTGAATGATAAGATGTATCTCCTACACAAGGCTAACCCTTCAAGGCTGGGAGAAGTGGCTCTTTCTTCTAAGGCATAGAAACCAATACAGAATCAAACAAGGTGAAGGAATAGAGGAATATGTTCCACAAGATAAAACTTTAGGGGGAAAAAAACTTTAATGAAGCACAATAATTTACCTGATAAAGAGTTCAAAGTAATGTTCATAAACATTGAAAGAAGAATGCATGAACACAGTGAGAACTTTAAAAAAGAGATAGAAAATATAAGAAAGTACTAGTGATAGACATCAAAGACCCAAAGAAGATTATACTGAAAAACACACGAGAGGGGTTCAACAGCAGTCCAAATAAATCAAAAGAAACTACCAGTGGATTCAAAGACAGGACAGTGGAAATCACCCAAGAGGAGCAGCATAAAACAGCAGGAAGAAAACAGAATGAAAAAAGTGAAGATCATTTAAGGGACTTAAAGGACGGCATCAAGCAGGCTAACATTCACATAATAGGGAGCCCAGAGAAAGGAGAGAGAAGGAGAGAAAGAAGCAGACATCTATTTGAATACATAATGGCTGAAAACTAATCTTGGGAAGAAAACAGACATCCATTTGTATATATTTATGCACCCAACACAAGAGGAGCTAAATATATAAAGCAAACATTTACAGACCTAAAGAGAGAAAAAGATGGCAAAACAATAATAGGGGATTTTAACACCCCACTTACATCAATGGATAGGTCACCCAGACAGAAAATCAATAAGGAAACATTGACCTGAAACAACATATTACACCAGATGGAGTTAACATATATATTATACACAGAACATTCCATTCAAAAGCAAAAGAATGCACATTCTCCTCGAGTATACATGGAACATTCCGTTTTCCAGGAGGGTTCATATATTAGGTACAAAACAAATCTTAACAAATTTAAGACAATTGAAATTATATCAAATATCTTCAACAACAATGGTATGAGACTAGAAAATCAATTACAAGAAGAAACCTGGAAAATTCATAAATATGTGGAGAAGAGACATGCTACTGAACAACCAATGGGTCAAAGAGGAAATCAAAAGATAAATTAAAAAAGAGACAGAGGAAAGTGAAAATATATCAAAACATATCAGATGCAGTAAAAGCTGCTCTGAGAGGAACTGTCATAGGGATAAATGCCTACATCAAGCAGCAAGAAAAATCTCAAGTAAATAACCTAATTTTGCAACTCAAAGCACCAGGGGGAAAATGACAGCCAAAGCTAGTAGAAGGAAGGTAGTAACAAAACTCAGAGCAAAAATAAAAACAACATTTGCTCTTTGAAAAGATAAACAAAATTTACAAATCTTTAGGTAGACTCATCAAAGGGAGGGTACTCAAATAAAATCAGAAATTAAAGAGGAAAAGTTATGAAACTGATGAAGAAAGCAGAGTAAGAAGACCCTAAGCTCACTTTCTCTCATGAGCACACCAAAAATCACAAATATATATGTAGCAATTAATGAAACATACCAAAATCTACCAGAAAAGACCTGCTACAACTAAATATATAGTGAAGAAACCAAAACAACACAGGTAGGAGGGAGGAGATATAGTAGAGTCAAGATCCGTACCCCTGGGTGGGAGACCCACAAATAGGCGAAAAATTACAATAGCAGAGGCTCTTATCAAGGAATGAGGGGCCAAGCCCCACGTTAGGCACCCCAGCCCAGTGGCCCTGCACTAGAAAGATAAGCCCCAAGAAAACTACCACAAAGACACCGGTGCTGGCAGGTGCTGTTTTGAACCCTCCTTCTGTCTTGCGAGCTGGGGGACCCCACCCCACCCCCCAGTCTGTCTGCACCAGTATGGGGATGCCTCAGGCCAACACAGGACCCCACCAACATGACAGCAGGCCAGTACCAGACCCAGGACCATCTAGTCCTCAGCCCGTTATCAGACCAACACCAACCCCAAGATACCCTGGACTCCTCAGCCAGCCACCCTGGGACCCAACTCTCACGAGCAGGACAGCACAGCTTTGGGACACCCCACAGCCAGCTGTGTCAGGAACTGGCCCCACTCACTAGCAGATCAACACTAGAAAATCAATCCTATTTACAACTGCAACAAAAAGAATAAAATATTTAAGAATAAATTTAATCAAGGAGATGAAAGTCCTATACACTAAAAACCAAGATATTAATGAAAGAAAATGGAGATGATACAAAGAAATGGAAAGATATTCCATGCTCATTGATTGGAAGAATTATTATTATTAAAATGTCCATACAACCTGAAGCAATCTACAGGTTCAGTGCAATCCCCATCAAAATTCCAATGAGATTTTTCACAGAAATAGAACAAGTAATTTTAAAACATTTGTATGGAAACACAAAAGACCCTGAATAGCCAGAGCAATCTTGAGAGAGAAGAACAAAGATAAAGGCATCATGTGCCCCAATTTCAAACTGTACCACAAAGCTATAATAATCAAAATAGTATTGTACTGGCAATAAAAACACCATAGATAAATGAAACAGAATAGAGAAGCCAGAAATGAATCCACACTTATCTGGGCAATTAATCTATGACAAAGGAGGCAAAAATATACAACAGGAAAAGATAGCTTCTTCAACAAGTGGTTTTGGGAAAACTGGACAGCCAATGGGAAACAATGAAGTTGGACTACTACTTTACACCATACACCAAAATTACATCAAAATGGATTAAAGACTTGAATGAAGGACCTGAAACTATAAAACTTCTAAAAGAAAACATCGATGGTAAACTGTTTGACATCAGTCCTGGCAATGAATTTTTGGATTTGACATCAAGAGCAGAGACAGTAAAATAAAAAATGAACAAGTAGGACTAATTATAAAAGTAAACAAGACAAACTAAAAGGCTTCTGCACAGAAAAGGAAACCATCAACAAAATGAAAAGGCAACATACTAGTGGGAGATAATAATTATAAACCTTACATGTAATAAAAGGTTAATATCCAAAGTATACAAAGAACTCAACTCAACTGAGTTTGAGTTCTGATTTTTAAAATGAGCAGAGAATATGAATAGACATTTTTCCAAAGAAGACACAGTTGGTCAATAAGTACATGAAAAGGTTCTCAGCATCACTAATATCAGGGATATGCCAATGAAAACTACCATGACATATCACCTTATACCTTATCACCTTACACATTCTGATGCCTTAAGTCAGAATGGCTATTACCAAAAAGAAAATAACAAATTTTGTAGAGAGTGTAGAGAAAAAAGAAAGGTTGTACAGTGTTTGTAGGGATGTAAAGTGGTACAGCCACTATGGAAAATAGTACAGAGGTTCCTCAAAAATTAAAAACAGAACTACCACATGGTCCAGCATTCAACTTCTGGGTATTTATTTGAAAAATAAAAATCACTAATTCAAAATTATGTTCATTAAGCATTATTTTCAATAGCCAAAACAACAGCTAAATGTCCATAGATGGGTAAGTGGGTAAAGAAAATATGGTATAAATACACACAATGGAATATTAAAAAAAAATAATAAAATCTTGCCATTTGCAACAGTACGAATGTACCTTGAAGGCATTGTGCTGTGTAAAATAAGTCAGAAAGAAAAAGACAAATACACTATGATCTCACCTATATGTTGAATCCCTCCTACCAAAAAGAAAAAACCCCTGAAAATACAACCAAACTCATAGATACACAGAACAAACTGCTGGCTGCCAGAGGAGGGGTTGGGAGTGAGTGAAATAGGTGAAGGAATCAAAAGGTACAAATTTCCAGTTATAAACAAGTCACGGGGATACTATGTCCAAGGTGGTGACTATATTTACTTATATTGTACTCTGACAGTTGCTGAGTGAGTGCTTCTTAAGAGTTCTCAAGAAAAATAAATTTGTAACTATATGCAGTGTTGGATGTTAACTGGACTTACTGCTGTGATCACTTTGCAATACATACAAATATCAAATTATTATGTTTTACACCTGGAACTAATATACAGACATACCTCATTTTACTGTACTTTATTATACCTTGCAGATAATTGCATTTTTTACAAATGAAGTTTTGTGGCTACCCTGCATTCTGATAGCTCAGTTGGTAAAGAATCTGCCTGCAATGCAGGAGACCCCAGTTCGATTTCTGGGTTGGAAAGATCCCCTGGAGAAGGGAAAGGCTACCCACTCCAGTATTCTGGCCTACAGAATTCTATGGACTGTATAGTTGGATGGGGTTGTAAAGAGTCAAACACAACTGATCGACTTTCACTTTGCATCAGACCATTTTCCCAATAGCATTTTTTCACCTCATGTTTCTGTACAACACTTTGGTAATTCTCACAGTATTTCAAGTTTTTTGGCTATTACTATATTTATTATGGTGATCTGTGATCAGTGATCTCCAATGTTCCTATTGTAATTGTTTTGGGGTGCCACAAATCACAACCATATAAGACAGCGAACCTAATAAATATTGTGTGTTCTGACTGTTCAACCAACTGGCTGTTCCCATGTCTCTCCCCGTCTTCTCAAGCCTCCCTATTCCCTGAGACACAACAATATTGAAATTAGGCCAATTCATAACAGTGCAACAGCCTCCAAGTGTTCAAGTGAAAGGAAAAATTGTATATCTCTCACTTTAAATCAAAAGCTAGACATGATTAATTTTAGTGAGGAAGGCATATCGAAAGCCAAGATAGGCTGAAAGTGAGGCCTCTTGTGCCAGACAGCCAAGTTGTGAATGAAAAGGAAAAATTCTTGAAGGAAATTAAAAGTGCTACTCCAATAAACACAGGAATGATAAGGAAGTGAAACAGCCCTATTGTTGATACGGAGAAAGTTTCAGTGGTCTGGATAGAAGATCAAACCAGCCACAACATTCCCTCAAGCCTAGGCCTAATCCAGAGCAAGGCCCTAATTCTGTCCAATTCTGTGAAAAGCTGAGAGAGGTGAGGAAGCTGCAAAAGAAAAGTTTAAAGATAACAGAGGTTGGTTCATGAGGTTTAACGAAAGAAGCCATTGTCCATAACATAAAAGTACAGAGCAAAACAGCAAGTGCTGACATAGAAGCTGCAGTGAGTTAACCAGATGATCTAGCTAGGATAATTCATGAAGGTGGCAGCAACAGGTTTTTGATGTACATAGAATAGCCTTATTATGGAAGAAAATGCAATCTAGACTTTCATAGCTACAGAGGAGAATTCAAAGCTTCCAAGGACAGGCTGACTCTCTTATTAGGGGCTAATGCAGTCAGGGATTTGAAACTGAAGCCAATGCTCACTTGCCTGGGTGTGTGCTCAGTCACTAAGGTGTGTCCCAACTCTGTACAACCCCACGGACTGAAGCCTGCCAGTCTCCTCTGTCCATGGATTTCCCAGGCAAGACTACTGGAGTGGGTTACCATTTCCTTCTCCAGGGGTTCTTCCTGCTGCAGGGGGAAACTCATGGCTCCTGCATTGCAGGCAGATTCTTTACCACTGAGCCACCTGGGAATGCTCATTTACCATTCCAAAAATCCTATGGCCCTTAAGAATTATGCTCAATCTACTCTGCCTGTGCTCTATAAATGCAACAACAAAGCCTGGATGACAGCATATCTGTTTACAACAGGGTTACTGAGTATTTTAAGTCCACTATTAAGACTTACTGCTCAGAAGAAAAGATTCCTTTCAAAATATTACTGCTCATTGACAATGCACCTGGTCACTCAAGAGCTCTAATAGAAATTACAAGATTCGTGTTGTTTTCATGCCTGATAACACAACATCCATTTTAGAGCCCAAGGATTAAGGAGTAATTTTGACTTCCAAGTCTTACTAGAAATATATTTTGTAAGGTTATAGCTTCCCAGGTGGCGCTAGCGGTAAAGAACCTGCCTGCCAACAGGAGACATAAGAGACCCAGGTTCAATCTCTCCATCAGGGAGACTCCCCTGGAGAAGAGCATGGCAACCTGCTCCAGTATTCTTGCCTGGAGAATCCCATAGACAGAGAAGCCAAGCGGGCTACAGTCCATGGGATCTTAAAGAATTAGACACGACTGAGCAACTAACACACCTACACAGATTCTATAGACAGTAATTCCCATGATGGATCTGTGCAAAATAAACTGAAAACCTCCTGGAAAGAATTTGTATTCTAGATGCCATAAAGAACATTTGTGATTCATGTGTGTGTGTGTGAGTCATTCAGTTTTGTCTAACTCTTTATGACCCAGTGGGCTGTAGTCCACCAGACTCCTCTCTCCATGGGATCTTTCAGGCAAGAATACTAGAATGGTTTGCCATTTCCTCCTCCAGGGGAGCTTCCAGACCTGGGGATCAAACCCAGGTCACCTGCATTGCAGGCCGATTCTTTACCATCTGAACCAGCAGGGATTCATGAGAAGAGGTCAAAATATCAACAGGAGTTTATTTCCACTCTCATGGATGACTTTGAGGGGTTCAAGACTTTAATGGATGAATTAACTGCAGAAGTAGTAGAAATAGCAAGAGAACTAGAAGTGGAGCCTGAAGCCATGACTGAATTGCTGCATTATCATGATCAAACTTTAACAAATGAGGGGTGGCTTCTTATGGCTAAGCAAAGCAAGTAGTTTCTTAAGATGAAATCTACTCCTGCTGAAGATGCTGTGAAGACTATTGAAATGACAACAAGGGATGTAGAATATGACATAAACTTAGTAGATAAGACAGCTGCAGGGCTTGAGGGAATCGACTCCAGTTTTGAAAGAAGTTCTCATGTGGGTAAAATGCTATGAAACATCACTGAATGCTACAGAGAAATCTTTCCTCAAAGGATGAGTCCATCTATGTGGCAAACTTCACTGTTATTTTAAGTTACTGCCACAGCCACCTCAACCTTCAGCAACCACTACCTTGATCAGTCAACACCACCAATATAGAGGCAAGACCCTTCTCTAGCATAAAGGATTACAACTTGCTGAAGACTCAGATGATGGTTAATGTTTTTAGTAGTAAAGTTATTTTTGAATTAGGGTATGCACATGCTTTTTTCCTAACAGCTTATGATTACTATTTACCCTTGTCATTAAGCACTTCCTAAAAACCATTGTTTAGGGCAGCATGATGGCTCATTTTATGAGCATGTCCTCTTTGTCCAATGCTGTGCTGAGCACTGTAGCAGCTGTAAGAATACTGGAGAGGGCTATTTTTCTAAGAGCTAGACAAGGGGGTTCTTTCATTTGATCATTACAATTTAATGAGTACTGTTGTTAATTCTAGTATTCAGAATTTAAAAAAAATTCCTAGTTGTAGAAATGTACAGTATTTGCCAAAGGTCACAGAGCTGGTAAAGAGTAGAACAAGAATATGAACTTAGAAAATCTGACTCCAAAGCCTACCTACTTAACTACTATATTATGCCACCTCCCACTTACCCCAAATGGACAGGAATGGTTGATCATATGCTCTATGCCAGATACTAGCACTGATTAATTACCTGCATTAATTTATCTAATTGCCACTACTGCTTCATGATTGTCATCTTTTTACAGAGGAGAAAGCTGAAACCTAGAGAGAGTAGGTACTGTGCTTAAGATCACACAGGTAGAAAGTGGTGGTCTTGGGTCGGAGCCCAGGTCTCTGACTCTAGCCCTGTACTTGACTGCTCTTCTCTACTAGAGCTTAAAACACAATCTCACTGCCACGTTCACTGTCATGAAGCTTCTCTTTTGTTTTTTTTCTAACAGTTTTATAGTTTGAGCTTTAATGTTCTGATCTACTTTGAGTTAATTTTTGCATGTCATGTGAGGTAAGTGTCTAACTTCACTATCTTGCATGTGGATATTCAGTTTCTACAGCCCCATTTCTTAAAAAGACTGATCTTTCTCCAATGGTCTTGGCACTCTTATTGAAAATCACTTGACGGTATATGTGAGAGTTTATTTCTGGGCTCTCTATTCTATTCCACTGGTCTATACTTGTGTCTTTTGCCAGTACCATGCTGTTTTGATTAGTTTATCTTTGTATTAAGTTTTAAAATCTGGAAATATAAGACCGACTTTTTTTCAGGATTTTGGGGGGCTATTAGGGGCCCCTTGGGGCTTCCCTGGTGGCTCAGACAGTAAAGCATCTGCCTACAATGTAGGAGACCTGGGTTCGATCCCTGGGTCGGGAAGTTCCCCTGGAGAAGGAAATGGCAACCCACTTCAGTACTCTTGCCTGGAAAACCCCATGGATGGAGGAGCCTGGTAGGCTATAGTCCATGGGGTCGCAAAGAGTCAGACACGACTGAGTGACTTCACTTCACAATACTTCACTTAGAGGCCCCTTGAGATTCCATATGAATTTTAGAATAGATTTTTCTATTTATGCAAAAATAATTCATAGGGATTTTAAAACAGTCCACAATAAAGACATGTAAATCAATAACTATAGTAAAATGCTGTGAGTGTTGAGAACCACTAATCTTTTCCACTAAACTGTATGCATTTCAAGGGTAATTATTTCATACGTATCCCCTCAGAATATATTACTGAATCATGTGCTGGGTGGAACTCAATTAATGCCTCTGAATGACTCAGGATTACTGAGCATCAAATACTTATTTCCTTGTCTGATAAGAGCCAAGATGTTTTAATAACTACACAGAGCAAACTGAAAATTAGCCAGATTTCTTCTTCTCCATAAAATAAAACAAAGTTGAGTCCTGACTGGGACAAACACATTGTAATTTTCATGATTATATCAAAGCTTTGAGGGATGCAAAATCAAGTGTGTGGAATTTTTTTCTATAGTTTAAAATCAGTAGAACCTCTTTCCTCCCCTCCCCCAGCTAGCTGTGTTAATGAAATCTAAAGGTGATATATAGATGGAGATCTTTATCTATTCTCTATATACATCTCTTGACCATCAAGGGTAAGTGGTTTATTATTTCAGGGGCTATATTACTGGCTGCATGCTTATTACAAATGCTCAGGTTTGGACAGAGTTTATTCCATTTATAGCATTAGTACTGTTTTTTAAGTTTAAGTAAACAGATTGAGGAATTGAAGGTCGCATAGTAATGCTGTTATATAATGTAAAAGTATGGAACCTAAACTACTTCCTTCCTTCTGCGGAGTCTGATGAAACTGCCAGTTGTTGATTTTAGCACCAGAAACTCTTGGCCTGCAGAGCACAGGAAAGACAGAAGAAACGGGTGCTTTGATGCTTCTAGAATTAACCCAAGAGGCCTTGTAAACCAAGACAGCAAAACTGCCCTTACACTGCCAGCCCAGGCACTGTCTCCTCCGTGCTTCCTTCTCTTAGCAAACCAAATTCCTAGAGCTCATGAAGAAACAGCCCAACAGTGGTGATGTGTGGGGAGAGAACTCACTTTTATCTAGGCCAGGAGGGCTCCACCTTTTATGGAACATAGACCTCTTTGAAATCTGATGAAATATATGAACCCTGATTCCCCCACCCAAACCCAAATGTAAACATACTTGCAAAGTTTTACATATGATTTCAGGGGGCTCACAGACTAGAACTTCTGGTCTACTGAATGCCAACTTTGTCCTACCTACTGTGCTAGGTGAATTAATACAATGCCATATACATTAATCTGGCAAGTGATGATGTTTGGGTCCAAGGATTAAAGGGAAGTGTTAGAGAATAACAGCTTTGCTGGTTTATTTTAATTGACTTGCCAGGAAAACAGCCCCAGAAATTGAAGAGTGAGCACAGAAAAGAGACTTGCTAAGTCACTGTCTGGTAAAGAATGTGGACTTTCCCAATAAGAGGTGTGGCCTTTGCCCTCAGTTCCTGGTAGGGAATTGATGTCATCTGTGATAGGCGGGTCTTTGTTCAGGGAGAAAGCTGGCCACACCAGATGAAAGGTGGCCAGCTCACACCTCAGATTACTGTGTATTTCTGACACACCCTAACATCTGGCGTGAACAGCTTTCTAAAAGAGACCAAACATGTGCTTTTGAGTGAAGGCTTTAGATCATGCAGTTGACCAGGAGGTTGAGATCAACCGTGTGGGCAATCACTCAATCATACCTATGTAATGAAGCCCTGATAGAAACCCCGAACACTGAAGTTCAGGCGAACCTCGCTGGGTGGCAGTGTTCCATGCAGACTGTCACATGTTGACGCCCAGGAGTGACACATTCTTGAGGATGATGGAGGCTTTGTGTTTGGACCTTCTCAGACTCTGCCCTACGCATCTCTTCCTTTGACTAATTCTAGTCTGTATCCTTTGCCTGTCATAAGCCACAGCTGCAAGTATAATAGCTTTCAGTGACTTCCATGAATCTTCAGCAGACTTGGCAGTCTGAAGGACTATGCCCTAACCTCACAATTTGGCTCTCTGTGTAGCCACTTTCAAGCAGAGTTCAGCAGCACCCAAGCCCTTGGCCATCAGCTCCCCCAGGTTAGCTATAAGTTGTTAGAGGATTTCTAGACCGTCTATTATTGGGCAAATAAATGAAAACTTACTAGAAATTCAAGAGAGGGATATTTAGGAATGAACAGAAGAAGTGCCAGGTTTTACATGGAAGAATAGGTATTTTATGTTACCTAAATAAAATCATGATTATTACAAAGACATATCACTAACTAAAGTCTGAGGATTAGTACTCGGGAAAGATAACGAGAAAAAAAATTACACCAGTTGCTGTAAGATAATGGAGACTAAAAATAGGGCTGGGACTTCCATGGTGGTCCAGTGACTAAGATTTCATGCTGCCAGTGAAGGCTGTGGGGCCAGGGTTTGATCCTAGGTCAGGGAACTAGATCCCACATACTGCTACTAAGAGTTCTCATGCTTCAGCTGAAAGATTCCATGCCACAGTGAAGGTCATGTGCTGCAACAAAGACCAGTGCAGCCAAATAAACATATTTTTTAAAAAGAGCTAGCTGCCCTAACCCAGCGGGCTAGATCTTCCCATCCTGGGTCTGCCATCAGAAAGCAGGCACAGCATGACTGGAATGATGGGAGTAGGGGGCTGGCACAAGATCCTATGGGGCATACGGCTGACCTGTGGTTTAAACTCAGGCCCATTCGGTGTAAAAGCACACAGCAAGTCCAAAGTGCACCATGCCACAGCGCGGGGACAACCTCAGGCAGGGCTCAGCATCGGGAAGGGCGAGGGGTTGGGGGCTGAGAGGGGAAATGAGCACATCAGTGGAGGAGACCCACATCAGCCAAGGCAGACCTCAGCACCAGGGTTTCAAACACACCACAGTTCCTCGACAGGATGCGAGGGCATGGCTGAGGGTGGGACTGGGGTAGGGTTGCCTCTGGGAGAGATGGAATGCTGGACCAGATGAAGAGAGGTAAAGCCTAGGTTTTTATGGATGTGGGAAATATTTCCTGTGTTTTCCTTTGATCCCACCACCCCACCAAGGCGAGGGGAGCAGCAGGGGGGCTCTCTCTGTGCTCTCACTGGTACCTGAAAGGAACTTCTATTTTCTGAGCCAGTATTAGTGAACACATGATTCATAAATTCTGTCTCTAATACACACCTAGACTAGTTGGTGGCTTTAATACAGAGGCCCTGTCTCTAATTCTGTAAAAGAATAGAGAAATAAACTTGTCTTGTGTGTGCTGTGTACATAGTCACTCAGTCATGTCTGACTCTTTGTGACCCCATGGACTGTAGCCCACCAAACTCCTCTGTCCATGGGGATTCTCCAGGCAAGATTACTGGAGTAGGCTGCCATGCCCTCTTCCAGGGGAATCTACCCACAGGGATTGAACCTAGGTCTCCCATGTTGCAGGAGGATTCTTAACGATCTGAGCCACAAGGGAATTATTCATCTCCTCAGCAGCAGCTTCCACTTTTTCCATAAAGAACCAGGGAGCTGACTGAAGCACCCAGCAAGACTCTGGAAGTGACCAAGGGAAACAGCAGCACCGTACCTCCAAGCTCTAGGACAAACTGCATGACTTTTTTTTTGATTCAGCCTCTCTTTATTCTGAAATAATTCAGGAAAAAGCTCCAATCACATGGAACAGGAATGCAATACAAGCTGAACTCTGATCTGAAATTCTACTAAGGTGCAATGAGGATCAAAGAGTAAGGTGGAGGGCTTCCCTAGTGGCTCAGTGGTAAGGAATCTGCCTGCCAGAGCATGAGACACAGGTTCAATCCGTGAGGATCTCACATGCCACACAGTAACTGAGCCCGTGCGCCACAACTACTGAGCCTGTGCTCTAGAGCCCAGGAGGCCACAGGCTAGAGCCAATGCTCCGCAACAAGAGAAGCCACTGCAACGAGAAAGCCATTCACTGCAACTGGAGAGGAGTCCCTGTTCATCACAACTAGAGAAAAACTCACTAGCAACAAAGACCCAGCACAGCCAAAAATAAATAAATAATAATAATAAAAAGTAAGGTGGAAAGGAAGAGAGTAAATCAACCCAACCTCAACAGGAAGAATGAATGTGCCAGGAAAAAGAAGGAGGCAGTATAGGAAGGGATTTGGGTTCTGAGAGACCATTGTCTCCTCTCATTCCCCGTGGGTTCTTTTGGGCCTCAGTTTTCCTACCTGTAAATGGGAATAAAAGTATCTACCTCAGACGACACTATTCTGGATGAAGAGATTTAACAACCAAATGATAATGAGTAACTTTGTGTGGATCCTGGGATGAACAAAACAGTTTTAAAAGATACTTCCAAGACAATTCAAAAAAACAAGAAGAAAATGGACTAGGTATTAGATGATAGCAAAGAATTATGATGTTTATCTTTTGAAGAACATGTCGGTTTTTTCAGAGAACACAGATGTAGAGGTAACAAGATATGAGTTCTGGAATCTGCTTTTAACATCCTTAACAACAAGGAAGGGAGAGAAGGAGGGAGTCTGAATTTTCAAAGGCTTCTTTGCAGCTCCACCCAGCTGTAAACAGCCAATTCATCCAAAGTGGCCTCCTCTAAAACACAGGCACATTGAACACCCAAACCTTCCTAAAACAGTCTTGAATATGAGCCACACAAGATGCTTGGCTCCTAGTGGGGGCTACCTATAGGTATTACATATTCTCAAATCAATCACTTGACGTTTTTATGGCATCACAAAATCTACACCTTTGCTCCAGCCTAAATCAACAACAAAAGCATCAGCCACGACTGCGTATATTACAGGATCCTTGTAAATCAGCAGTTGCCTTTAGGCTCGAGGGACCTCCAAATCTGACCAGCTGTTCAAAACAGTAAAATCTCATTAGCTCAACGTCCAACCACTCAACAGTGAAGCTGACTTCAAAGTCACACTCTGCCACCAAAGAGAGAATAACCAGGAAACTCCTGTATTTATAAGCTAATTAACAAGCTGAGAATCCGATTTCTTCTCAATAGGAAAGAAGGGAGCACATGCTATTTTAAGGGCTGTTTTTTATCCTTTTAATTATTTCTCCCCTTTCCTTTTATGAGAACACTTTTTGCGGGGGGCGGGAGGGGGCGGAGAAATGGTAGGACTACTGCTTGATGTTGACTGTTTCGATCCAGTGAAAAATTCCAATTAGTAATCATATTTGACTTGGGCATCGGGCTGGGAGAAGATGGCATTAACTTTCATGTCTGCTGAATAATGTTATGGAAGGAGGCTTATTGTTTATTGGTATTTAAGTGAAATCCATTCTATAATAGCCATCTTTCTCAAATACATCAGCACTAAAACCGCTGGTTGGCAAGTACCTGGGATACAAAATCTATCCCAATATCTAACAGATGGTGAAAAAAGAGGGAAAAATCTCTGTGCGCATGTGTGCGTTTATTAATTTTATTTTTCTTATATTGGGTGGGGAATTGGGGATGCTGAGAGAAGCGATTTACAAAGCCCAGTTACTCTCTGATCTGATCCTTGACTGCTCTAGGCAAGACCTGCCACTCCTGTTGTCAGTGAGCACCAGATGTTTTTAGTATTTTGTTACTGTTTTACAGATACCCGGAGTCTGAGGATTATGCATATTCTTATTTGCTTGATGCTGGGTTTATGGGGGGCATGATGGTGAGCGAGAACACTGGGTGAAGGCAGGTGGGGGGAGGTGGTGAGCTTGGCCATTTCCTGCCACTTTTGGCCAATGATAAGCTTTTACATGTGTCAGAACAGCAAAGCTCACTGATGGGAATCAGAGGCTTGGGACTGAGATGTGGTACCAGGGTTCCAGTTGGCACATTGAGGGATAGAAGCCAACACCTTGCTGGACCAGTAAATCCTTCCCCAGAAGTAATGCTGCCACATGCACAGCCTGTGCTTATGTCTTATCTCTTTTACTCTGTGTGCCATCATAATCCATTACACCTCTTCCAGAAGCTACACTGGAAGATAACAGCTATAAAGTCGAAAAGCATATCAGTCATCACATCACTGTCATTTTTTTTCAAAGAACCATGTCAATCTCTAATTCCTTTCATGGTGACTTTTGGAGAAGGCAATGGCAACCCATTCCAGTATTCTTGTCTGGGAAATCCCATGGACAGAGAAGCCTGGCCGGCTACAGTCCGTGGAGTTGGCAAAGAGTCAGACACGACTGAGCAACTAACACTTTCACTTTGAAAGGGAAGTTGAGTGCTAGTAACATTTTTTCTATTCAAATCAAACACTGCTTCACTACTGTATGATCTCATGACTTAAAGTTTCAAGAGAGCCCTAGTTTCCCTGGTGGCTCAGCTGGTAAAGAACCCACCTGACAATGAAGGAGACACAAGAGAAACGGGTTTGATCCCTGGGTCAGGAAAATACCCTGGAGAAGAAAATGGCAACCCACTCCAGTATTCTGGCCTAGAGAATCCCATGGACAGAGGAGCCTCGTGGGCTACAGTCTATGGGGTTGCAAAGAGTCAGATGCAACTGAGCACTCACACACAGTTCTATTAACTCTTACAAGAACACCTCGCTATACTGTGCTTTGCTTTACTTCAACTTCACAAGGACTGCATTTTTGTTTGTGTTGTTTACAAATTGAGGGTTTGTGCAACCCTGCATCAAGCAGCTCTGTTGGCACTATTTTTCCAATGTCATCTGCTCACTTTGTGTCTCCGTGTCACATTTTGGTAATTCCTGTAACATTTCAAACCTTTTCATTATGGTTATAATATTTATGAGGGTGATCTGTGACCAGTGACCTTTGATGTTACTATTGCAAAAAGATTATGGCTGGCTGAAGGCTCAGATAATGGTTAGCCTTTTTAGCAGTAGAGCATTTTTAATGAAAACCTATGCACTTTTTAGACATAGTGCTATTTCATACTTAACAGACTGCACTAAAGTGTATACAACAGTTTCACATGCATTGGGAAACTGATAAATTCGTGTGATTTGCTTCACTGTGATATTTGCTTTAATGCAATGGTCTGGAGCCAAACCCGCATGATCTCCAGGTCTGTCTGTGTATCATTAGTGTAAGAACAGCACTGTCACATAGTACCAATAAAAGTCTATGTAGCAAAACTACGGTTTTTCCAGTAGTCATGTATGGACGTGAGAGTTGGACTATAGACGGCTGAACACCGAAGAATTGATGTTTTCGAATTATAGTGCTGGAGAAGACTTTTGAGAGTCCCTTGGCCTGCAAAGAGATCAAACCAGTCAATCCTAAAGCAAATAAACCCTGAATATTCATTGGAAGTACTGATGCTGAAAAGTCCAATACTTTAGCCGCCTAATGTGAAAAGCCAACCCAATGGAAAAGCCCCTGATGCTAGGAAAGATCAAAGGCAACAGGAGAAGAGGCCTGCAGAGGATGAGATGGTAAGATAGCATCACTGACTCAATGGACACAAATTTGAGCAAACTTGGGGAAATAGTGGAGGACAGAGGAGCCTGGTGTGCTGTAATCCATGGGGTCGCAGAGTCAGACTGGACTTGACAACTGAAGAAGTGCTGTCACACAGTGGGAGCTCAAAAGATGTCTGTTAGGTGAATGGATACGTGAAATCAATCCATTTTACCTCTTTGATAGCAATGGAAAAGCTGTCTCCCATTAGGTTCACGAAGTTGCACGTCTGAGAATAAAGTTCAGTCCCTCAGACTTTTCTTCATTCCTTTTCATCATGTTTCTCTCGGATCATAAAATTCCTGCATTTTCCAAAGGTGCCACTAATTTGTTTGTCGCATGGATGCCAAACACACTTGCCAAAAGGGAGTAAGCAGGAATCCTGCCATGCCATGTTCTGTATTCTTTAAAAGCACGGAAAGCCACTGTCTAAGAATTAAACTGACAAGTCCTGTGGAACAATCGGCCCTTACTGGCAAATCTTCCAGATCACTAGACTGGTTTTAGAAACCAGACCAGAGACAACACACACATACAAAACCCTGCCAGATTCTCACACAAGGTTTTAACATCACCCTCCATATTCTGGGACAGATGAAAGGGTAATTGGAGGCCTGTGGAAAATATGAGTTTTTCTTTGCTTCTCATATATCCCTTCACATTCTAGAAGGGAAGGAAATGACTTATGTAATGTTATGATAGTATTAAATGACTATTGTTTCCATGCTTATGTTAACTACCTCAGGCAGGTCAGGGTGTGGGTTCTGGCTTACCCGTGGAGAGAACCACACAAGTCAGAAGTGTGTTTCAGTTTTCTCCCCAAAATGAATGGAGCAGCAGCAATGAACACAGACTTTCAAAAATCAGAGGTTCTGCTCTTCTGGTCCAATGATGTGCTTAACAGGGAAGAGGAAATGAAATTAAGCGAAAACAGGTTTCCAAAAACAGCGTCTTTGCCAGCCAAATCAAAGTCCAAAAAAATGTTAACAGGCCATGATTATATCCTTGGAAAGGGATGATCCAAAACATGATCCATCAGGAAAAAGACAGTTGAGTCCAAGGTATTCCTTGAAAGGGAATCCCAGTAGGATTCGAAGTACCTCCAACCTTCCTCATGGTGGAAAACGTAGCCCCTCTTCTCCTCAGTCTGGTCCATGCATCCACCATGCCAAAACCCCACTGCAAAGCCACCTCCCCAGCCTGGTAAGACGAGAAGGACCCAGCAGAGTAGGCGGCCACAGTTCTAAGTTCCAAATGTGTCCTGCAACCGTCTAAGGAAAATTAAACATTTGGTTACTAAGCTCTATGTAAGCATGCTTCCAGATGGTTAAGGCGCTCCAAAAAATGAATTGACACTTTTTCTCACATGCTTATTCTATTATGGCTAATATTATGTCATCACCCATACACTTAGGCTCTGGCATTTATTTGTACACCTGGATCCTGCTGGTTATTTCCCAGAATTAACATCTTTCCTTATGCCTATTTTTTTTTAATGCACACCTTGGCTTTTCTGCTTCATATTATAGAGTTTTGTGATTTCTACTGTCCCTCATACATTTTCATTTGTTATTTACAAGTTCTTCTCACATTTACATAGACCAGATTGACTGGTATAGCACCAAAGATTTACCCTTAGAAAATTAAAGATAGTCCTAATTTATTCACCAGATACCAATTTTGAACAGGAAAGAGTATAGGGCATAAGCTTTCCTAAGTTTGTCATATCAAAAAAAAAAGAATAACATGAATTACACACACAGGATATGGGTTGATATTTGAGCTTTGAATGATTTGGGAATCCCATCATGTGTTGTTCAGTTTATCTACGGAGGTGAATTATAAGAACAAAAATCCATTTAAATCAGTGGTACTGGCTTAAAATTATCACTCATATAGCTGAAAATTCCCTATAGATGTTCAGCTCATACACATGTAGACTTCCTTCCTTCTGTTCTTCCTCCTTCCTTCCCTTTCTACACCTGACCAGCTACTAGAAATATTTATTGAACAAAGTTTTTTTTAATTAAAGTATAGTTGATTTACAATGTTGTATTAGTTTCAGGTATACAGCAGAGTGATTCAGCTATACACACATTATACATATGTATGTGTGCATGTATATATATGTGTGTGTATATACACAGAGACTTTTTCTTATTTTTTTGCATTATAGTTTATTATAGGACATTGATTATATTTCCTTATGCTGTACAGCAGATCCTTGTTTATCTATTTCATATATAGTAGTGTGTATCTGCTAGTCCTAAACTTATAATTTATCCCTTCCCCACCCCCCCTTCCTTTTTGGTAACCTTAATTTTGTTTTCTATGTCTGTGGGTCTGTTTCTGTTTCGCAAATAAGTTCACTGTATCATATTTTAGATTCTACATATAAATGGTATCATATGGTATTTGTCTTTCTCTTTCTGACTTACTTCACTTAGTATGATAACCTCCAGATCCATCCATGTTGCTACAAATGCCATTATTTCATTCTCTTTATGGCTAAGTAGTATTCCATTGTATGTATGTACCACATCTTCTTTATCCATTTTTTGTTAATGGACATTTTGTTTCCATATCTTGTTTATTGTGAATAGTATTGCTATGAACATAGGGGTGTATGTATCTTTTCAAATTAGAGTTTTCATCTTTTCTGGATATATGCCCAGGAGTGGGATAACTGGATCATATGGCAGTTCTATCTTTAGTTTTTTTAAGGAACCTCCATACTGTTTTCCATAGTGACTGCATCAATTTACATTCCTACCAAGAGAGAAAGTGGTGAGCAAAGATTTATATTGTTATGTTTTAAAGTATAACATCTCTTACATTATTGGCCAAGTTTTGACTTATTCTTTATTCATTCAACTCACATTTATTAATTAAGTGGCTATTGTGTACAAGTTACTGTGCTAGGTGCTCAGAATACTCAAGAGACTTAGATTACTAAGGAAAATAATGTATGTACATAATGATAATGCAAGGTATCATAATTAAGAAGACGAAAGAACCACAAGGGAAGCACAGATAGACACCTAGGGAAAGTCAGAGGACTAATTTTAGGTGGAGAACACTCAGGAAAGGCTTCCTGAAAGAAGGTTTTTTTTTTTTTTTAAGACTGAACAACGAATTCACAAGCATGTGTGTGGTGCATGTAAATTTCTCCCATGTTATTTTAATCATTTGTTTGTCTCTCTCAGTTCTTACACAGCAAGTTCCTTGAGGGCAAGAGATACTGTTTGGTCCACATTTATTTTTTCTAATGCCTAGGACAAATGCCTGGAATGTGCTCAGTAAATGTTTGTTGAATAACATTATTAATAATGAATTTGGTCATAGGGGAAATTCCAGGCAGGGGCCACAGAGAGCAGCTGACTACAGACAGAGCCTTTTGATTCTATCATTTGGCAAATACAGAATCTTTCAGCTATGGAAAATAAAGCAATACGTTTCTTGTTTCATCTGAAAGTTTATTTTGATTTGAAACAAACTTCCTTGTCTTCTCCCCATGTCTGGCTGCATGGCTTCACTGGCTGTGCCCACATGGGCTGAGGGACAACAGAGCTCGGGATAGAAGCTTCCTTTTCCCACCCAGGTTCCTGAGCAGCTTCCTGGCCTGGATGGGGGCTTCATTCACAGCCCCTTCAACATGTGGGAATGTCTCACTATGGCTACACTGAGGATTAACCAAACTTGAGCAAGTGTTTGGAGAGATTTAGAGGAAGGTCCCCATGGACCTACAAGGTATTAATGTGATGGAATGTTTAGAAAGTCAAGCAGCTTGGCTCAATTTTTCAAACTAGTGAAGTTCTCTGTTGGAATTACTGCTATGTTCTCATTTCCAACAGAGTATATATAGTCCGTTACCATCCACAGCATGAAAAAAGACTTAGGGAAAGGAGAGAGAGAAACAAAGTATGAAGCCTGCATCACTTCAATATCTGTGTGTGTGTGTCCGGAGCAGGCAATGTCTAGTGAGAAAGGACTGGGGAAAGAGTATGTTAAATAACTAGATAAAAAGTCTCCTTCCAAGAGGTTCCATGAGTGGATAAAAGAAGGGAAACCCTTTCCCATTAACTGGAATACTGGGAAAATTCTCCTCTACTCTCAGCACTGTTAATATCAATTAAGTGATAGTGAAGACCCTTTAATTTTTTAAAAGGTACTTAATAGTAATTTCAGTTGAGTTTTAGAGGTGAATAAAAACAAAACAAACCTTGTGATCTCAAAGTCATGTTCATTAATGCTCCTCACTTTGGTCAAGATAGGTGCCTGGGAAGGACACTGGCTTGTCAACTCTTAACAGAGGTGTGTGACAACAGCATCTTACATTCTATGGCACTGGCAGCTTAGGAAGTATGGTCACATTTAGAAAAAAATTAATTTATCCGCTTTAATTGGAGGCTAATTACTTTACAATATTGTGGTAGTTTTTGCCATACATTGATATGAATCAGCCACAGGTGTACATGTGTCCCCTGGTCCCAAACGCCCCTCCCACCTCCCTCCCCATCCCATCCCTCTGGGTTGTCCCAGTGCACCGCCTTTGAGTGCCCTGTTTCATGCATCGAACTTGGACTGGTCATCTATTTCACAGTATGGTCACATTTATGACGTTTTGGACCCTAGGAGAGTCAGAAGCCAGACATTTGAAGCCCAGTTTAACAGATAAAGAAATGGACTCAAGTTAAATATATTTATTTCTATAAAACTGCTAATTAGTGATTGAGCCCCTTCATAAATGTCATTTCATTCTTACACCAGCCCCATAAGAGAAGGGCTCTTCTCTTTCATTACGGGTGAGGATTTCTTCAAATAGAAGTAATTAGGTTCTTTCCAAAATATCACAGAATTTATCAAATAGTGACACTAGATTAATCAGCCATTAGAGCACCAACACTATTATTTAATCACAGTGAAGGGTCAGTTGGTCAGTCATGTCTGACTCTTTGTGACCCCATGGACTGTAGCCCACCAGGCTCCTTCTGTCCATGGAATTCTCCAGGCAAGAATACTGGAGTGGGTTGCCATTCCCTTCTCCAGCGCAATCTTCCTGACCCAGGGATCGAACCCAGGTCTCTCACACTGCAGGCAGATTCCTTACTGTCTGAGCCACCAGGGAAGCCCCTCTTTAATCATACTCCTTTATTAATTTGACAACCTATGTATAAGACCACCTACTATGCATCAAACACTATTCTGGGTACTTCAGATATATCAGCATTGTGATGTTTACATGCTCAAAACAGAGATAAATGAGTGACTTTACAATTCTGTGCATGTGCACACACTTACTGAGTCTCTGTGGGAACAACTGATTTGAAGTGAATTTACCAGGACTTAACATCACAACTCGGAGAAGGCGATGGCACCCCACTCCAGCACTCTTGCCTGGAAAATCCCATGGATGGAGGAGCCTGGTGGGCTGCAGTCCATGGGGTCGCTAGGAGTCGGACACGACTGAGCGACTTCACTTTCACTTCTCACTTTCATGCACTGGAGAAGGAAATGGCAACCCACTCCAGTGTTTTTGCCTGGAGAATCCCAGGGACAGGGGAGGCTGGTGGGCTGCTGTCTATGGGGTCGCACAGAGTCAGACACAACTGAAGTAACTTAGCAGCAGCAGCAGCAACGTCACAACAGGAAATAGCTTCTGTGTTTTCAGCAAGCATTGTTTAAGTGATTCAGTAGCCATTGCCAAGATTCTTCCACACTATTTAGACAGAATCCAGTGACTACACCTCAAAAGAGCCCCCCCTGGGGTCTTAACTGCTAAACATAATTTCTCAACCCACAGTCTTGGTCTCAGACCCCATTGTCGGAGAAAGGATAAACTAGTAATATTGCTAAGGATACTGGTACTAAATAATATCTATATTTTGTTTATGGTTCAAAGAATCTGATGATCCCATTCTAAATTAGAAAATAAAATGTTTATATTTTGTTTAAGAATAAGTTGTGTCATGTAGAAGTGATTAGTTATAAGGTTTTGCGCAATTCAGCCATCCCAATTCAGGAATTTGGAGAGTGCTATGCTACCATTCAAATATTTTCTTTCTCTCAGCCCTGACTTTTTTTTTTTTTTTAATGTTAATTGATTTGCTCCATGAAATGCCCTGTAAAGTGGCCAGATGTTGTAAGAGAACCTTGATAGTATGGGAATTCAGCAGGAGACTCCAGCAGCATAAAATGATCCTCAAGTTTCTCCAGCTCTCAATTTAGCAAAAACAAAGGCTCCCACTTTAAGTGGGATTAGAAACAATCTCCTGGATTTCACTGATAGTGTCTAAAGAAAAGAAAAATTTCTCACTACTCCCACCACTCAACACAACAAACAGGATTTGTAAACACAGAAGATACTATCCTGGATTAGTAGCCAGAAGACCTTGGTTCATTCTTGACCCTGCTGTTGTCCGGCTGTGTGACCTTGGACAAAGCATACAGTCTCTGTGTCTCACATTTTCATTGATTAAAGTGGACACTGAACACAGCTGTGCTTCCCTTATGTATGAACAAAGCACTATGGGGAGTCAGGGGAGCAAGTAAATCCCCCAGGAGAAGTCAAAGAGGGCTTCAGAGATGAGATGACATTCAACCTAGTTTTGGAAGGAGGAAAGTTTTGCCAGCTGAAAAAGACAGGGACAGGACTCTGGGATAGGAGGAGATGTGGTGATTGCGTAGTCACAACCAAGAGCTATTTGCAGAGAAAATCACAAAAGGGAATAGAGAGCTGGTGTATTCAGGGGTCAGGGAAAAGCAGGGAATAAGCACAGGGGTGCACAGGCAAGGCTGCGACGTCAGCTCCGTTCGAAATTCAGGACCTCTGTGTGTCTCATTAATTCTAGATTTTATCCAGAAGGTAACCAGAAAACAACAGGAACTTTTGTTTGATCACTATTGCTTTTCAGGACAAGAAAAGTTTTTTTAACCTAGGAAGATAACTCTGCTGACTGTATGCAGGATGCACTAGAAGAGAAAGTAAATGATGGGGAAGAAGCCAATTAGGAAGTTACACCAGGCAAGATATAAGGGTCTGAACTTAAAACCTAGCAGATTCCAATGGCTGAATTTAAAGCCTGGAAGAGGATTCTAAGGAGGATTAACAAGACTTTGTGACTAGAGAAGAGAAAGAGAAATCAAGAGGCTGTGACAGCTCTAATATGAGAGGCTCTAGACTTTGCTCGGAGAAGGCAATGGCACCCCACTCCAGTACTCTTGCCTGGAAAATCCCATGGACGGAGGAACCTGGTAGGCTGCAGTCCATGTGGTCGAGAAGAGTCAGACATGACTGAGCGACTTCCCTTTCACTTTTCACTTTCATGCGTTGGAGAAGGAAATGGCAACCCACTCCAGTGTTCTTGCCTGGAGAATCCCAGGGACAGGGGAACCTGACGGGCTGCCGTCTGTGGGGTCGCACAGAGTCAGACACGACTGAAACTACTTAGCAGCAGCAGTAGACTTTGCTCTCCACATCCATAGGCTCTGCATCCATGGATTCAACCAACTGTGGAACCTGTGGATGCAGAGAACCCACTGCACTGAATCACTTTATATATGGGACTTGAGCATCCACAGATTTTGGTGTCCACAAGGGTCCTGGAACCAATACCCTGCAGATATCAAGGGACTGCCATATAGTGATTACACATAGATAGAGGCTGTCAAACTTGAGCATGCATCAGAATCACCTAGAGGGCTTATGAAAACATAGATTTCTAGACTCCAGTTCTCAATGTTTCAACCCAGTAACAAGGTCTCAGATCTGCCACTACTCTGGGGAACACAATTTGAGAAGCATGGATGTAGGATTTCAGGGCGTGAAGAGTTAAAGAGGAAGGCAGCTGTCAGGTTAATTTCCAAGCTCAGTTTGTTTGAGGAACCTATGGGACATGTTATATGTTTGTTGTCTAAATACCCCATCAGAGGTAAGCTCTAAGAGACCAGGAGTGTTGTCTGGTTCATGCCTGTACCACCAGTGCCTAGCATAATGTCTGGAGGAGAACAAGAAAGATTTGCTAAATGAATTAAAGAAAAACCAATCCAGGTAAAGACCAGAAAGCAACTTGAAATATGGGTCCATGAATTTTGTCCAGAAGTCACATCTGTTCATATGGATTGGAATATATAGATGGCCATTCCTTTCTCGAAGGGATCTTCCTGAGCCAGGGATCATATCCAGGTCTCCTCCATTGCAGGCAGATTCTTCACTGTTGAGCCACCAGGGAAGCCCATATAGATTGAAAGATGATTGCAAATAAGGCAGTTAGACCACCAGAGTTGACATTTTTCAAATCCTTAGTCTTGCAAAATTAGGTACAAAGTTCCACTGAGTTCATAAACTTTGAAGGTAAGTGCCAACAGAAGGTTGAAGATGCAATCCATGTTTAGGCTCTCTTTCAGTTTGAGCCATAGGAGTACAACCTGCAAAGCTGAAAACTACTTGTTCCTAAAATGATGGAAACAAATACTAAAGGGGTATCCACGAGGACTATCAAAGGAAGAATTTCCATACTTAGAGGGAAAGACTAGATTGTCTGTCAACCCCCTTCTAACTCTAATAGATATTATGATTCTATGACCTGAGTAGGGAGCAATGATGGATTCGTGTCAACTTGAGATGAAGAACGTAGTAGCTGGATGCAGTGGTACAGCCAATGAAAATTTATCTCAGAGTGGGAAGGACAAGCATAATGAAAGTACAAGAGCTAAGATACTGGAGGGAAAAAGAAACGTGTGAGTCAGGGCATGGTGAAGTGCCAGCCATGTTAGAAAGGGGAGATGGACCGTTTCATGTTTGAGTCAAGTCCATGCTACACACAGCCTGATGAGGCTGTATACAGAGCAACATCAACCCCTCTATCTTCTCTACCTTATTATTCAGAAGTTAATAAGACTGTTGTGAGAGAATAAGCTCTTGTTTAGCAAAATATCCTAGAACATCCTTGTACTGAAAAGTCACAATTTCTGAGCATTAAGAAAAGACACTTACATTCTATCTCTGGCACTTACTGCTCACACCAGATTATTTTTAGAAAGAAAACGTATAAGTCAGGCAACATTTCGCTGAGAAGTAAATTCTTTTATCAGTAAAGGAAATTTGTGGCCTGATAGTGATAGAACATGGCCCTCTCAAAGTTAGAATATGCTTTTACCTCTGCTACTGGTTTAGAAATGCTTTAGAAATACACAAAGGATTAAAAAAAAAAAAAAATAGGAGTGCAGTGCCTCGGGGAGTACTGCTAGTTTAAATAACACATGAAAAGTATTTATGAGCCCTTTTTTATGAGGTGGTCAAAGAAAAGACCATCCAGCATGTAACATAAGACTGGCTGAAGAAGAAAGCATTTCCAAACCACATTGGAGAGTTAAGCATGAATGGAATTTTATTTCAGTCTCTATTGCTTATTTAAATGAATGGTGTTTTCAGATGGGGGCTAAATGATAATGCAGATCAAGGTGAGGCTTGCCAGGAAGAAAATATACTAGTCCATTATTCCAGGAATGTTAGTAGGTAATGCTGGAGTCCTCTGAAATATATGGGTTTAGCAAAAGGAGGTTTCTGGAAGGGGTAAGTGGTTGTAATATGCCCAAGTCCATTTTGAATTCTGTGTACAGAGCGTTTTGCTAGAGTCAGGGCTTTGGAATGACTCCACATTCAGCAAACATGGCTAGGGTGTCTCCAGTCAACTGTGCTGGGCACTGCACACACACAACCGCAGCATGTGGTGACAGCCACAGTTGGCCCCAAACAGACTGTTCTCCATTTACTCCGTTGTTGCAATGGTCCTCTCTAAAGAGTGCTTGCCCGTAGCTTTATTCCTCCTGAGTGGTAGTGGGCCTGAGCTAATCTGCTCACTGTCTCCTTCCTGGGCCTCTGTGTGACAAAGAGCATGCCCTGGTGTGTGACAGCTGGCAAAGGTTATGGGTGGTGGATGCAGCCTTGGGACAGAACAAAGATAACTGGCCCCTAGAGGCATTCAATGGAGATCCTTGGCCTCATTAATTCCCTGTCTTCTAATGAGCAGCTGTCCCGTGAGTTGTATCAATAACAAATTGTAACGGTAAAATGTTCCCTCAGGCCACCCGTTGACTGAGTTCCATAGCTGTGTCAAGAGCACTGTTGTGTTCATCCCCTCAATGAATGCTTTTCCTGGCCACTCACTCACTCATCCCACGAACACTGACTGAGCGCCATCTGCATCCTAGGCACTCTGCTGAGTTGTCACCTAACTTCATGATCTTCCAACAAATTCCTTTTGGATTTTACAAACATCATATGGAGTACTAAATCTGCAGCTGATGTTTCCACATGTGAAAACAAAACTGTTTAAAAGTTTAAAATGGAATCCATCCGATCATCAACATCCTTCCTCCTCAAAAAGCCCACATTTCAAGTTCAGCAGCATCAAGCAAGGTCCATGTCTTATAACTACACTTAGGAGATCAAACCAGTCAATTATAAAGGAATAATCCTTCCAATGAATATTCAGTCAACCTGACTGAATATTCATTGGAAGGACTAATGCTGAAGCTCTAATACTTTAGCCACCTGATGCGAAGAGCCGACTCATTGGAAAAGACCCTGATGCTGGGAAAGATTGAGGGCAGGAGGAGGGTGGCAGAGGATGAGAGGGTTAGATAGCATCACTGACTCAATGGACATGAACTTGAGCAACCTCCAGAGATAGTGGAGGATAGCAAAGCCTGGCGTGCTGCAGTCCGTGGGGTTGCAAAGTGTCAGACACGACCAAGTGACTGAACAACAACATTTAATAGTTGCATCGTTGAATGAAACTTAGAAAAAGAACTACAATATTAGGCAAGTTGTGAATCTATACAACAGCTTTAAACTATTTTACAAGGTGAGGGAAAAAATTAGACGATAGGAAATTCAATTTTCAGGTGTGTATACTCAGTTTCTAAGTCATGTCCAACTCTTTGTGACCTGATGGAGCCCACCAGGCTCTTCTGTCCATGGGATTTCCCAGGCAAGAATACCAGAGTGGGCTGCCATTTCCTTCTCCATCAGTTTCCAGGAAATTCAGTCAAATCATTCAATCATTTTTTCAGTCTCTTTTACAGAACCAGACCAATTTTGCTACAAATTTCCCTTTAAACATTCACTTTTTTCATTCCTTGATCATCTGTCTTTCTTACTCTCGAAATCTGGGTTTGTGGTGGATTGGAGATGATGGAAATGATGGGTGCAAACCAGGGAGCCTGACAGTCCCATTTAGAAGGGATGTTGGCTAGTGTGCAGTGTGGCCTGGCACATATCACCCCACTTCCTTGGTGCCCATCTTCTACTTCCCTTTCTTTCTAACTTCCTTGCCAGATGGAATAGTAGTTTACCAGCAGGAGAGAATCCCTCCCGAGACCACCTCTATAAAAGACCCCTGGGTGTAGAACCAGTCTCTACCCGTATAGCAGTTGTCAAGCCCATCCCTGGGTAACTGATCACTTCTTCATCTTGTGGTGGGGGCCACCCTCTGGGAGGTAAAGGGAAAAGCTTAATTCACTTCTATTAAGAGTTAATCCATCTTTACTGTACAGCAGAAACTAGCACAACATTGTAAAGCAATAATATTCCAAATTTTTTAAAAATGCATTCCAGTATACATTGCTGCTGCTGCTAAGTCGCTTCAGTCGTGTCCAACTCTGTGCGACCCCATAGATGACAGCCCACCAGGCTTCCCCGTCCCTGGGATTCTCCAGGCAAGAACACTGGAGTGGGTTGCCATTTCCTTCTCCAATGCATGAACGTGAAAAGTGAAAGTGAAGTCGCTCAGTCATGTCCAGCTCTTCGAGAACCCATGGACTGCAGCCTACCAGGCTCCTCCGTCCATGGGATTTTCTAGGCAAGAGTACTGGAGTGGGGTGCCATCGCCTTCTCCGCCAATATACATTAGGTGCAGACAAATACTGTTTGATTCCACTTATATGAGGTACCTAGAATAGTCGAATTCATAGAGTCAGAAAGTACATTGGTAGATGCCAGGAGCTGGAGGATGGGGAGTGGGGGGTTGGAAAGGGGACTGAGGCCTAAAGTGTTTAACTGGGGCAGAATTCCAGTTTAGGGAGGTAAAAAATTCGTTGAGATGGATGTCAGGGAGAATTGCACAACAATGTGAATGTCCTTAGCGCCATTTCACTGTGCAGTTAAATATGATTAAAATAGTATGTTTTATATTATGTGACTTTTACCACAATTAAAAAAAGGGATTTAATCCACAAATCCTCACTTTTTAAAATATATCCTGTCTTACTAAATACAGAGCAAATAAAAACAGAATGCTGCCTCCATTTTTTTTTTTTTTTTTTTTTTGGTAATTCCAGTCTTTGCCATAACTGGTGGAGGCTGGAGTCTTACTCTTCTGGACAGGAATTCACTCCAAAGTTTACCAGAATGATGCCATGTGGTGGAAAGGGTTTCAAAATGATGATGGATTTCCAGCCATATTCAAAAGGCAAGAACTTATGATCCTTTTTTTTTTTTCTTTGAATAATCTCTCTTACAGTTCAGCAAAGAAAACTGGCCACAACCCTCTATTTGTTTGCTTTCTTCCCCCTTCTAAAATAAACAGCACAGTACTTCAAGTGTATCTGACTAATTGGAAGTCATTTTATTGATTTTATGCTCAAATTCTTCTTTTTCTTTCCCAGAGGCAGGCATAATTTTAGTTTTAAAATGAAAAGATATAACAGCTTAGTCAGGATACAGCCCCAGTTTCTCTAAGAATCTTTTGGATTATCTAACGGTAACTTACTTTGTTTAGAGTGTTCCAGCAGCTTAAAAGTCATAAGCATTCAATTCTACCAGTGTTTTCCCAAGAAGCCACTTCAGTGCACCCTCACGGGGAGGTGGGAGAAAATTATTCATAGAGCAAAGCTTCCAGCAACATCAATAAAGTGATCATTGTAACCAGGAAGATCACATGTTATTTGTCTTGGCTCTCTCAACAACTAAGTCTAAAGCAATATTTTTTAATAGGTAGTTTTTCTATTTATGGATATTCCATAATCAAGAACAGAGTTGTGATTCTCTTAGTCATTGCTAAGCTATGGCTCAGATATTGTGCTATGACCTGACTATTAAATGCCAGGACCCCACAAGGTGCTGGGATATCTCAGTTCCACAGATGGCATGCTTCCTGTGGCATCTAGGGACCTCTGTGATCCCAAGGATTGTAGCCCACCAGGCTCCTCTGTCTATGGGATTCTCCAGGCAAGAATACTGGAGTGGGTTGCCAATCCCTTCTCCAGGGGATCTATCTGACCCAGGGATTGAACCTGGGTCTCCATATTACAGGTGGATTCTTTACAGCTTGAGCCACCAGGGAAGCCCCTCTGAAAATAGAACCACCTCTAACCACACTCAACAAAGGATTAATCAAGACTCTTCTCTGCCTGGGGCATCATGACTGCCAGTTTATGAGATACTACAATAGTCTGTGGACTTCTCTGGAATGTAACTGGAAAGAGTCATTGAGTTCTTAACTCATTCATTTACTCAACAATGCACTCACTTTGGATGAGGCACTGTTCTAGATCCTAGAACCATTCCTCTTACAGAAGTTATACCCCACATCTTTAAATTTCTATGCATTTTATTGAGATCATCTTCCATAGACTGAATAAAGGCTGCCGTATGTGAAAAGACTTTGGGTTTTCTAGAGCCAGCAGTCACCATCTTGTACTAATTCTAGTAGTGATATCTGTTGGGATTTGTGACGAAGGGAGACATGCGGAAGGAAGCTGTCCCTTGGTTTCTGAGACACGTGGAAGTACACTCATGTGCTGTTTGTTGCAAATACCAGATTTGGTCCAGCCGTGCAGAGCCACTGGAGGGCTTCACCATGGATAAGGCATTAGTTTGGATAAGACACTCTCTCTATGTGGCCTTCAAACACTCCTACTCACAACCTGACCCCCAAAATGCAGACATCTACACCAGCATTGTGACACCTGGCAGGAAGCAGTGACAAAGGCAATAGTGCATTTATATGCTGGTTACATTTGCAAATATCTCAACAAATAATGGGGAACTTGGGGCTGATGGGATGTGATTTCAGTTAAATTTCATCTATTATCATCCTGGGGAAAATGAAGAGTAATGTGAGAAGCCCTGATTCATAGAGACATGGGCTTCCCGATTGGCTCAGATGGCAAAGAATCTGCCTAGAAGGCGGGAGGCCTGAGTTTGATCCCTGGGTAGGGAAGATCCCCTAGAGAAGGGATTTTTCCCATTGCCTGGAGAATTCCATAGACAGAGGAGCCTGGTGGGCTACAGTCCACGTGGCCGCAAAGAGTCAGACAAGACTGAGCGACTTAACAGTTGGGTTTTTTTTGGTAGTCAGGATGCCCCGAGTTCTGGTTCTAACTATACTGCTTGCCACCTGAGTGAGCCAAGAATGCTTCTTAATCTCCCAGACTTTATTCCTCCATCTGGGGCATGAAGATTATACTGCCCGTGCCCTGGTGCTCTTCAGAGGATTAAGATAAATGGTCCAGCATCTTGTCCAATACAAAAAAGGGGCCAAACAGTATTAGAAATCTGCCCCTTTATCACTTCATGCAGCAAAAGTTCTGCCTTCATATATGATGGGGAAGAAACACAACCTATTCAGATCAGAGTTCTGTAGCTTACAGAAAGAAAATCTCCATATACCCATTCAAACTATTTGTTTACTCTATCGATTGGTCACATTCTCTGTGAAAGGTACCGTCTCAGGAACAATTGTCATCAAGCTCTTTATTATTATAGCCATTTAATCCCAGATCTGCATGGTTTTTAGGTGAAGTCTTGAGTCAACTGCTTACCAAGAAAATCTGGAGAAGAAAAGATCTTTTTTTACACTTCCGAAGTATGTCCAATTTGTTTTGAAAAGGCAGGATTCCAATCTCACAGTCAGAAAATGTGGTGTTTGGGGTGGCAGTTATAATACTGTGACTATATTTCTCAAACCATAAATTGACATGTGGTCTGACAAGCATAAAGTGTACTTCTGGAGACAGTGGGATAGAATATTTGAAATCAGAACTGGAAAATTTGGGACATATGAAGGCTATAAATAGTGGGCAGAGATTGGGCTGGTTCCAGCAGAGACTCAATTCCTACTAAGAACCACATAATTAGCCAGTCCCCATTTGTTATACATATAAATACTAGTACATAAGAGAGGCAATTTAAACCAGAATGATAAACAAGCCATGCCTCTGCCAGAGGGCTGCCTGGCACACACATTCCCTGTTCCCAGAGCTCCGTGAAGCCCTGGATGGAGTGGAGGGGGGGCTGTCCCTGGGGAACTGACAATAAAGCTGGGAAAAAAAATGCTGAGACCCAAACACACCCACACCACACAGCATGTTCATTCACATCACATGGTCATCCTCACTGACCCTTCATCCTACAGATGATGGCAGAATGATCTCACACTGGCAGTTTTTGGATAACCATGCCTCTTCCCAGTGGGAGAATCTACTTTCTGCCCAGACCTATTAGGAAATTACTCCCTGTACTAGACTGGCAAAACAATGTTGGGATTAGAGTAAGCAGAGAGTTAGGGCAAAGGGCATATTTGAAGGAAGTTCCGCCTCTTTATTGGGCTTCCCAGGTGGCACAGTAGTAAAGAATCCGCCTGCCAATGCAGGACACTCAAGAGAGGCAGGTTCAATTCCTGGGTCCAGAAGATGCCCTGGAGGAGGAAGTGGCAACCCTCTCCAGTATTCTTGCTTGGGAAATTCCATGGACAGAGGAGCCTGGCAGGCTACCATCCATGGAGTCACAAAAAGTTGGACATGACTGAGTCACTAACACACACACAGACACACAGACACACTTCTTTATTACTTTCACATGGCTTGTTAGGAATAAGGTATGGCACTGCTCTGCAAAATATAAGGACCCCAACATAAGACATTGCTCCAGTAGAGGAAAATGGATAGGATGTGGAGGACATGAATGTATCAAGTTCATGATAGGAATAGTCCACTTGATGAGCTTGACTTGAAGCTGCCATGTGATGCCAGACACATGGCTAAGCATACAACCTCTCTTAATCCTAACAGATCCTGTTATCTCACCTTTTACAGGGAAGGACATTGGGGCACAGGTTCATACAACTTTAAGATTTTTTTTTTTTAATGTGGACCATGTTTAAGGTCTTCATTGAATTTGTTACAATATTGTTTCTATTTTATGTTTTGGTGTTTTGGCTTCAAGGCATGGCGAACCTTAGCTCCCCAAGCAGGGATCAAACCCCCACCCCCTGCATTTTAAGAGGAACTCAACCACTGGATGACCAGGGAAGTCCCTCACACAACTCCTAATAAACTGTGCAGTCTTCAACTGAATTCAGGTCTTCAAATTCCATGACTCCCAACCTAACACCATAGCAAGAGCAAATATATTTCAGGAAGGACCAGAACAGAAACTGGTCTCCCCACCTTCTGGTTCTCCATAGCAAAAGCATCAGAATCACTAAGGAACATTTTGAAAATATAGGCTTGGGTCCTGCCCTGGAATTTCTGATTCAGAGAGCCTGTGTCTCCGTATTTTGAGGCATACCACCCCAAACTGGTGATTCTCATACATACCTCCTGTTAGGGACTTCTTGACAAGCCAGCTGTATCTGGCTAAATTTTTGCTAATTTCTTAGCAAGAAGGGATTAGAAATCAATATTTAATGTTACTATTAAACATTTATTATCTGTGCAGTACAAATCTACCTCTGATGAACATGTAGTTAAGTAATGGCTTATGTGTTGTGTTTAGTCACTAAGTCGCGTTCAGCTCTTTGACGCCCTGAGGACTGTAGCCTGCCAGGCTCCTCTGGTCCATAGGATTTCCCAATACTGGAGTGAGTTGCCATTTCCTTCTCCAGGGGATCTTCCTGACCTGGGGATCTAATCTGTGTCTCCTGCATCGGCAGGCGGATTCTTTACCACTGAGCCACCTGGGAAGCCCTAGATTCATGATGGTTCAGACATAGTCTAACTGCCCCTCAGTATCTCACATTCAGTTAATGTCTACTCTGGATGCCATTCTTTACCACTAGCCTCAGATGTGACACTCCTCTGGGTGATATTCTTAACTACTGCAGTAAGCCAAAGTCAGATTAAGCCAAAACTAGGTTAAAGATGGCTCCTTACAGACTGCTCTGAGGATGGCCAAGTTATGAAAAACTAGGAGACACAGCAGCCAATGGTATACGTGTAGCAGAGCCAACACAACTGGAGTGACTTTTGGTCAATGGAGTACGCCAATTTAAAAAGTATGGAACGTACACTTGGACTGAAAACAAAAATTCCCAAACACTGATCTCTGCAAAGTACTCAAATTAGGAAGGCAGAAAGGATGAAGAAAAGAGATCGGTTCATTTCCAAAGTACTCATTTGAAATTTTTTGGTGCTGCAACCAAGGAGATGGGTATGAAAAAGAAATTGGATCAAAATATCCAAGTCTATATTTCTGTATAACCCAAGTCTCTGAGGTTAGCCATTGTTTACATCTGCAATAGGAGAACAGAGTTAAACACGTAACACTGGTCTTTTGGCTTGATGACAGAAAAGAACATGATGCCAAGGGCAATTTATATTCCTGACATATATATGCTACTCAGTGCCTTAGGTCAAAGATTTGACCCTAATGCCTTGATTTCTCAATCTAAAAATATGGATAGAGAGCAAGAAGGGGGCTCCTAGTAGATGAGAGACACCACATTTGTACTATACTTATGCTCTAATTGCAAACTACCCACAGTTATGTACATTCTGTTTTATGTGCTTTATAAGAGTCAGATGTGGAATTCCCTGTTGGTAGTGGTTGTTTTAACTCTCTAGAAACTTGAAGGGAAGTTAGAACTAAAAAGAAATGAAAGAAATAAGACTTAAGAATTAAATGCTTTGAATATTTTCCTCCCTAATTTTCTTCGTAGAGAAATGGAAGACAGACTAGCATCAGCGGGGTGCTTTCAAGTGAATCATAATCAAATGTGCGTGCAAAACCATTGGTGAAGTCTAGATGTGCAATTAAATGCCTAATTATGCTCAGAGAGCCCCTGCATTCTTTACTCCCTCACTGCACCCTCAGGAAACCACACAGCAGCCTTCTGTCTTGAGTACGGGCTCTTTAAAGTGTTTAAATGGCATGCAAGTGCAACTGCGTGCCCAATTAGGGGTGCAACTGCTGGGCCAAAGCATGAAACACAGTCTATTCCCTGCCACTCTGGGTTAGCTCTCCAGACCTTTAGGGCCATGTTCCTCAGCTCCTTTGGCATCCCAGGGCTCAGTGAGAAGTACTGGATGGTGCTTTATCCTTTGTCAGTTTTAGAGATGGTACCAGGGAGAAAAAGTCAAACTCTGATGCTTCCACCAAAGGCTTTGATTTATTTCCTCAACTAAGAGATGGAAAGTTATCCTCAGATATTGCCCTGTTGCATAGGGTGAGTAATGAGGAAAGAGAGATAGGGACCTCCTTTAATTCCCTCTCTCCATCCCTCAGTACTAATCGTGGTTAGGCCCCTGTTCAGCTTATTGAAGAGAGATTAGGGATCATCAAAATATATTCACTACTAGGGACTCAGAGTGGGCTTCCCGGGTAGCTCAGATGGTAAAGAGTCTACCTGCAATGCAGGAGACCCCGGTTTGATTCCTAGGTCAGGAAGATTCCCTAGAGAAGGGTATGGCAACCCACCCCAGTACTCTTGCCTGGAGAATCCCCATGGACAGAGGAGCCTGCTGGGCTACAATCCATGGGGTCGCAAAGAGTCAGATATGACTGAGCGACAAAGCACGGCACAGAAGAGAGACCCAGAGCACATGCTCTGAAAAGGTCATGTAGGAAGGATTTAGAATTTTCTTTCATTTGGAAGTCACAGATAAACCTTTTTCATTAAAAAATCTGACATTTGTTGGACACCCACGTCCCCAGGTCCAGCTGCCTTCCACAGATTTTTTTAAATTAATTAAGTTATTTTAATTGGAGGTAATTATTTTACAATATTGTGGTGGTTTTCACCATACACTGACATGAATCAAGTCATACTGGAAGGAATGCACTGCATGGGAAAAACCAGAGTCAGAGGTTAGGCAGCCTTACACCTTAGGGCGGCTAAGAAGCGGATCCCAGGGGTGGAGAAGAGGTGGGGAGGGCCTACACATGGCAGGTGGGTGTGTGTGGAGGGTTCTGGGGAGCAGGCAGAGTTGGTGTCAAAACAATCCGTAAGTCAGAGGAGAGGTGTTTCAGAGGCAGAGGAACTTCAAGCTCTAGGGAGATCATCAGGAGAGCAGGATTGGAGTCCCAGAGAAAGAGGTAAATATAAGGAAGCAACAAGTAATCCAAAGCAAAACCAGAGCAAGAAGCCAGAGAACTCAGTGTTGGACTAACCAGAATATAAGGTCAAGGTTTGGTCATAAGATATGAGAGGAGTCCAAGCATCAGGACTTTTACTTTAAAAACGGTGGTTTCCCAGGTGGCACTAGTGGTAAAGAACTCGCCCGTCAATGAACGAGATGTAAGAGACACAGGTTCAATCCCTGGGTCAGGAAGATCCCCTGGAGGAGGGTATGGCAATCCACTCCAGTATCTCTGCCTGGAGACTCCCATGGACAGAGGAGCCTGGTGGGCTACAGTCCACGGAGTCGCAAAGAATCAGACATGACTGAAGTGACTGAACACACACCCACGCACCGTATAGCATGGAGAACTCGATACTCGGTAATGATCCATATGGGAAAAGAATCTAAAAGAGTTGATATATATATATATAACTAACTCGCTTTGCTGTACACCTGAAACTAACACAACATTCCAAATCAACCACGGTCCAATAAAAACTTTAAAATAAAAATTGACGCAACACCTATTGTGTGTTGGATATTGAAGGCAGACGTCAGTATTGACAATACAATGGTAAAACCACAAATAGAAATAATGGTTAGAAACGGACCTAACAAAAGGCTTGGGATACTGAATATACAGTTGTGGACTCAGGAGATCTTTTAGCTGCCTTTGCTGTTTGCAAATTCTGGGATAACATGTGAGTGGTTTCCGCTACAGGAATGCCAGTGCTGTTAGAGCAGAGCTGCAGCGGACAAGTCAGGACCCCGACTTAGTGGGACATGTTTATGATTCTTCCTTCTTATTTGTCCAAGCTGCTGCTTTTCTGTATCCTCAGTCTTAAAAAAAAAAAAAGAAGAAAAAAAAACGCACACCCTGTCTTAACATGCCTCACCTCCTTCCTACTTGGCTTAAGAACAAAAATTCCAGCTGTTGATATTTCATGCCTCATCATGAAACAGGGCTGACCTCTCACTGGCAAAGGGGTCCCTGTTGTCTGGTGGGCTCACAAAGCCTGTCCCACAAACCCCCTTCTTGTTTTTGTCAAAAGAGGTTCGTGTGACTGAGAAATGAAAAAAAAAAACACAAAACACAGTTCAAGTGTTAGAAGCCAGTTTCAGACTCAAAGAGAAATGCAGTGGTCAAGGCACATGAACAATAAAGGTGCCTTTATACAGTAATCTAAACAATTAGTCACCAAAAATATGCAACCCCAATGAGCAGTACTCAGAAAGGGGGAGGGGGCAGGCTGCGTATAGAAGTCAACAAAGTACTAAGGTAAACTTTTTGAGAGGATCAATTTGGTCATGGTTACTGGTTATTAGTGGATCTGACATATTCACAGGATCTTTCTCTGGCTCTAAACACCGAATCAGGACAGTGATACAGCTTCCGTTGACTTAGAGAACACATAGCCAGAGAAGCGCACAGCTGAAGCTTCATTAGCAGAAAGCAAGGCAGGGTGCTAAGGTGGAAGCACAGGATGCATGGAAGTCAGAATCATCTCGAACCAGGCTCTGCCTTGAAGCTTTACCCTGCTTTACTGTAAACATCTCATGGGTTTAAAAGGACTGAGAAAATATCTGAGTGTACCTTGATACATGATGACACAGAAGCTTCCTGGGCAGATTCTTGGTCACCCACAGGCAGCCCACAGCACTGGCCCCACCCCTGACACATCCAGGGCTCCACACCAGGCCCCTCCCTTCAGGCACTCAGTCTCTGTCTGCTGCATCTCAGTGGCTTCCTGCTGATCTCCCCACTTGCAGGATTTCCTCTTCTTCACAGACATATGCGCTAGAGAAAGCTCCTCAAAACCACACTCACACCATCCTCTTGCCCAACAGCCTCAACAATGCATCTCTAATTATATAATAATGGTAGCTGCTATTTATGGACTGCTGGGCTTGTGCATTGCCTCGGTTATTGTCATTCTCACAGTGATAATATTAGGCAGGAGGTAATCCCTCCATCTGTTCCACAAGGAAGCAGGAACAAAATCCTCACTCAAGTCATCAGTGAGGAAACTGAAGATCAGAGAGCTTGAGGCATCCTCCCCAAGTGCCTTGTAAGAACTTACCTTACAATTCACATGCAGGTGTATCCAGTAGGAAGGCTGGGGTTCTCTCTACTCTCCTAGACTACCCTAGTGGGGAAAAATGCAAACTCTCTACCTGGCATTCAAGGCCTTACAGAGTCTGAACCTAAGATGGCTCCAGTTGAACTTTCTCTGCCCATATTCTTTATTTTGGTCCAAACAAATTACACCCAGGGCCCTAGAAATGCCCAGCTTCACAATACTGCCTGGGACTTCTATTCTGGTCCTGCTTCTCAGGATGGTTCCTTCCCATTTAAATTCTACCCACCAGTCCCAGGAATGAACTGTTAAAAAGCTGTCTCTGCCACCACACCTTTCCTTGTAAGCATACCTGCAGCACAAACACACCAGCTAGAAGAGACTTCTCCTTCCTCGGATCCCACCAGCAGACTTGTGAGACTCTCTCATGACTTGTGTTGTGAATGGTCATACCACAAGCTCAGAAGTCAGAAGGCCCAAGGTTTAATTCTTCACTTTTTCACTTACCACTTAAACTCTAGGACCTCTGCCTCCCTGTGCCATAGGATTGTTTTCAGGAGTTAGTTATAAAACAAATGGAAAAGTGCTCAGCACAGTCTGACAAGGAGCAAATGTCTATAATTATTATTACAGTGATTTGTATCCACACATTATTCTGTCTTCTGAGCATAAGTTTCTTGAGGAGGGGGAACTACCGTACTCAGTCTTCTATCCCCACTGTGATTAGTGGCACATGATAATATTTGACAATGAATGACAAATCTGATGGAGTTTCCAATCTAATTTCAAAACCCATTAGGTTATAACTGGTCCCAAAGCTCTACACAATGAAATTGCAGCAAGAATTTAATGGGCAAATACCTATATACTTCCAAGTTATTGTTTTGAAGAACTTAGATGAGTGAGGTCCAGGGTCTATAATGCTACAGTCAGAGTTAAAGGAGAGAAAAAACACTTAAAACACACCTCCCATCCCTTGTGCACAGATGAAGGAGCACTCACAAGGCTTGGGGAGAACAACAGGGGTAGCAGAAGCATCATCATAGTAGGTGGTAGGAATAGCAGCCAGCATTTACCAAGTACTTCAGGAGGTACCAGACAATAGTTCAAATGCTTCCTGTGGGTTAACCCATTGAATCCTCATAACAACCCATGTGAGGTGGCTTCTATTCTTTCCCCATTTTTAGATGAGAAAACTGAGTCTGAGAAAAGTTAATTTCTAAGGTCTCGCAGGAAGTGATGGAACAGGGATTTGAACCAGAGCCCAAGTATTCTATACGTTGTGACAAACAGTGACAGTCTCAATGCTGTGCTGTCCCCACACCGGTAAGGACGCCAGTCCAGCCAGGCCTCAGAAAAGGTTCCTGTCCCTGACCCCCAGTCATCACACTAAAGGGGCTGCCTCCTTTAGGAGATCCAGATGCCATCAGAAGGGGTGGAATGAGAATACTGACATGAGAGGACACTAAGCAGACAAGATGACTGAGTGAAATGACCCAGGTGGATGGAACCTCAGAGTACAGGTCAAGGGCCTTGTGAGGACCTCAGAGAGCAAGCTCACAGTGTGTGAGGAGGCAGATACAAGCTGAGGCCAAAGGATCAAGGGAAGCAGCCTTGCTCCTGGATGAGTTCCTTCGGGAAAACAAATATAAACACATTGATGACCATGTCTTAGAATCCCATATTGTTTTAGGCTCGCCTAGCCACAGCTGGGGCTCTGGAGCCCCTTGATGCTGAGGAGTTAATGTTGAAATTGCTGCTTAAGCTAGTTAAACATAATGAGGGCTCTTCCTAATGAAAACCATGAGAAAAAAAAATGGGCCCACATAAACGCAGCCCAGGATGGCTGTGACCATTCATCAGTATCACTCTCACATAAATCACCATTCCTGAAGGGAGGGAGGCAACCATACTCTGGGGCATGAAGCTAATCAATCTCAGAAGAAGGAACTTTGCAAACCCTTCTTACGGTTGCCGTAGGCTGGACCATGATGAACCCCTGCTCTGTTTCATTAGATATGTGAAAAGTGGACCTTCTTCTACAGGGTAACCTGTGCACCAGTGTAGGGCCAGTAGTGCCTGGCAGGCATCTCAAGTCCACAAAAGACAGCATTGGACTGACCATTTCACTAACTTAGACCAACTCCTGGACAAGCATTCTTTCATCCAGTTGGCCCAACAACATGGATTTTCAACAGGGACAATAAAGGGGGCAAAACTGGTTCTTGGGGGGTGAAATAAAACCTTACTATCTTTTAAAATAAAGCACAGATATACATAAAATAAATAAACAGATATGTAATATATCCATCCTGATAAAATTCCATGATGGAGTGGGGAGCAATGAGGGAAAAAAATGCACCTCTTTGTGAGAGGAACCAGAATGAGTCCAGTTTTTAAACACTAAGAGAGGCACAAGAAAATTGGAAAAGGTTGCTGATGGGAGAAATAGGAAGACAGAAGAAACAATATTCCCCCATCTTCAGTCTTTGCCAAAATCCACCCACAGTCTCTAAGGACATAGCTAGAGCCTACATCCAGGTTCTTCTTTGGTATAGCTTGGTCCAACCAGCCATCAACAAATAACATAATGAAGGAATCCCACTTGCAGGAATGAGGTCAAACCTAAAGGTCAGCTCTGCTCTGCAGTTTAGTAAAACATAAGAAGACCTCAGGAGAAAACAAACCTGATGACACCTTGATCTTGGGCTTCTATCTTCAAGGACTGTGGGGAAAGTTGATTTCTGTTGTTTAAGCCACATTGTTGTTCTTCAGTCGCTAAGTCATGTCTGACTTTTTGTGACCCCATGAACTGTAGCACACCAGGATTCCCTGTCCTTTACTATCTCCTGGAGTTTGCTCAAACTCATATTCATTGAGTTAGTGATGCCATCCAACAATCTCATCCTCTGTCACCCCCTTCACCTCATGCCCTCAATCTTGCCCAGCAATTAGAGTCTTTTCCAATGAGTCTAGTCTATGGTGTTTCGTTACTATGATACACATGGCTGGTATTACTTCACCACTAAGGCTCACTCACACCAGATTCTCCTGGGCACAGGAGAACAATTTCCCCAAGTCTAACCAATTACTTGGAAGCAGAAGTGACATCACATTTCTGGGCCAAAGCATGACATTGCTGGATCAGGATATTCTATTAACTCTCTTCCATGCCACAGCGATCAGAGAACATAAGGAGATGGAGGTACCAGGAAAAGGAAGTAGCCCAGAATCCCAAACCACTACTTCCCTGGAGAACTGGATCTGCAGAGGACTTTGTGTGAAAGAGAAATAAGTTTGTTCTGTTATGCCACTGAAATTTTTAATGTTATATTTCACACAGCATGATTCAGCCTATTTTTACTGATATACCCACCCTATATATGTTTGGGAGAATGTTTCCTGGTGGTACTGGGGTGTCTCCTCATGGGCCACCTGTGAAACAAGATGTCTTCCCTCTAACAAAGTCATGAGGAAAGAAACTGACAATGAAGAGTTCAAACAAAGGGGGTGATCCATGTGGAGCCTCAACACATCAGAGACAAAGGGTAAGAATCTGTCAAAGTTTCTCTACACTTGTCTAGTCAAGTTGGGTGAGAATTCTGAGGGCGTGAGCAGTCAAGGGCCAAAAAAGGGGGTGTGTGTGTGCTATTTTGGCATAAGTCAGAACAGGCTTATGGATTCTATAGTGGCCTTAAGGAAATGTCCTTCAAGGTATATTAACACATATATGTGGAATCTAAAGCAATGGTATAGATGATCTTATTAACAAACAGAAAGAGAGACACAGACACAGAGAACAAACATATGGACACCAATGGGGGGAAGAGGGAGGTGGGATGAACTAGGAGCTTGGGATTGACATATATCCACTATCGATGCCATGTGTAAAACAGATAATGAGTGTTAGTCGGTCTGTCATGTCCAACTCTTTGAGACCCCATGGACTGTAGCCCACCAGGCTCCTCTGTCCACAGCATTCTCCAGGCAAGAACACTGGAGTGGGTTGCCATTTCCTTCTCCAGGGGATGAGAGCTCAATGAGAACCCACTCTATAGCAGAAGAAACCCTACTCAGTGCTCTGTGGTGACCTAAATGGGAAGGAAATACAAAAGAGAGGTGATAGATGTATGACTGATCCACTTTGCTGTACAACAGAAACTAGTTTAGTAAACTAAACTACTCCAATAAAAATTAGTTTAAAAATAAACACCTTCTCTGGTTTCCTTCTCACCAGGAAGGCGCTTTGATTCTTGAAGTTTGATTTCCTGGTCAACAAGAATAATCGTTCCCACAAAAATATATAGCATCGTCTAACACTGTAAATCCAGAGAAGGAAATGGCACTTTACCATCTGAGCCACCAGGGAAGAAATAAGAACAAGGAAATGGCAACCCACTCCAAAATTTTTGCCTTGGAAATCCCATGGACAGAGGAGCCTGGCAGGCTACAGTCCAGTGGCAAAGAGTCGGACACAACTGACTAAGCAAGCAAGCAACACTGTAAATAGATTCCCCAGTACATTTCAATTAAGTGTATTAAGCTAGCAGAATTCTGACAAACACCTCAAGACTTTATTGCACCAATGGGTACCAATGATCCATGCTCCAAACTTCCATGAACTCCATGTAGACTGAGTCATTGGTATAACCCAGCTTTATGACCCAAAGTATGAGAGGATGATGCCCTCAACTTGTTGGTAGATTCCATTAAACCTATCTTCTTTTCACTTATGCATTTTAGCTCATTGCTCAATCCCTTTAGTTCTCTTCTCAACATCATGATGAATTTATCTTTTGCTCTTGACACTTAATTTCTGTCTCATGTGGAAACTCAGCAAGGTATGTGCAAGTTGCGTCCTATAAAAAGGCTGTGCAGGCCAAGTGGTTGGAAGAGACACCCGATTTCTGAGAAGGGTTCCACTTGTCAGGCCATGTGAATTGCATGTACTCACATCAGTGGCCAGACTGAGCCCTTATCCAAGCTGGTCGGCCCAGAGCGGGGATTTTTCTATAATTTGCACAAAGGTCCTTGTGAGCTGGAGGTGGCCGTGTCCTGAGTCATACACCCCTTTCCAAAGCCTGACTTTTCTCTCAGGGTCACATTCACACTGTTGCTCACATACTTTAAAGCAGAAGGTCCCTGTAGCGCGGCTGCCCCATCACCGCTGGCTCAGGCATCACCTCTGTGAGTGGATTTACCTCGGCTTCTGATGGACAGATGCTGCACCCACATCATTGCTTAATTCTGTGGTTCTCAGCAGCACCACCCAAAGGGGCAATTGGCAACTTTTTGAGTTCTCACAATAATTAGAAGCACCACTATCTTTAGTGAGCAAGGGTAATGGATGCTGGCCATCCAGTGGGTATGGGGTGGTCCTGCACAGAGAAAAACCATCCCTCATCCGGTGTGATTTTCAAATGCCCCCCACCCTCAACTTCATGGAGATGAAAAACTTTCAGACATTCATGCAAATATTAGCTAAATGCATGCCATGTGCTTGCCCCTCATTCAGTAGATCTGGGTGGATGAAATTCTCGGCTCTCTGGAACTTGTAAAAACCTGTTTTAATTTTCTGAGCCTGGAACTTAACCCAATGTTACATAAAACAGAAAATACTTTTGCACTGTCTTAAGATCTCATTATGTTTCCTGAAATGCAACCGCCATGCAAATCGAGGGAAAATTGTAATTAATTTTGTTCTGAAGTCTACCAAGAATTGTTCACTGTATCAGAAAACCACATCACCAACTGCATCACTCTTCAGGACAACCAAACCACCGGTATAATTTGTATTTCTAGTTCACACTTACAGCTATATCAATGACAGGGTCCCTGACTAGGCAAACAGCTGACTCCTTAAGGAACATTTAGCATAAAACCATACCCGTACCAGGGAAGTAGCACATACTTCCCTGGTGGCTCAGATGGTGAAGAATCCGCCTGCAATGCAAGAGACCCAGGTTCAATCCCTGGGTCAGAAAGATCCCCTGGAGAAGGAAATGGCAACCCACTCCAGTATTCTTGCCTGGAGAATTCCATGGACAGAGAACCATGGAGGGCTATAGACCATAGGGTCACAAAGAGTCAGATATGAACGAGTGACCAACACTTTTACTTTTTCACTGTACTTTATACCCAAACATTCAGAAATAGGTGTTATTTTATTGTATATTGCTTTCCTTTAGTTTCAGTTACATTATAGTTGGGGTATTATTAATATATTATTGTTTTTTAATATGTGTGTTGTTGGTTATATTATCAATGAATCTCATTTCAAGATGTCAAATGTGATGTAAAAATCTGTGCCTTTTACAGAGGGGGGGGCACTGCATCTAATAAGTTGAAAATCAGTTCCTTAACCATTGAAGTATTCAGCCCCACAGTTTCCAGTGAAGAGCCTCTTCCTCAACAATTTTCTAGAAAGCCTTTTGAGAGCAAGAACTCACTCGTATTCCCCTTTTTCAAAACTCAAGAGTCCCCTTCAGTCTAATGAATTTGAGGAATACCTTTTCAAGGAACTAGATCCAGTGAAAATCTTGACACATAGGGCAGAAAAGCCCATGTGGTTATTTATAGTGAAATTAAAGGGAAAAAAATTAATTCCATACAACTAGTAACTTTAATGTTAAGATTCTGAAAATCTCACATTCCTTAATTCAATGAATTATTCACAAAAATATATATAGTCATCACTGACTAGTCACTGGTTAAAGTAAAGGGCACAAGCTAACTCCTAAGCTGTTTGGGAAGATACATGTATCTAATACAAACACATGATAAACAACAATCTTCTCCTTGATGTCATGACTCTACAGAGAGTAAATGTCATGGAGGACATGAAACAGGATCCAGGACAGCCAGATTAGAGGAGAGCAGAAGCTGATAGGGAAGGCATCTAAGCCATCCCATACAGAGAACCAAGGGTGTGGACTGCTAGTCCCACCAATGCCACTTAACTGGCTTGTCTGGCTGTGGATGAGTTTCTTTTCCTCTGTTCCAGTCACAGTTCAACCAGAGAAGCAGAACCAGTAGGAAGTATGTATCAAGAGATTTATTGCAAGACATTAGTTTACATGATTATGGGACCTGGCTAGGAAAATCTGAAATCCATAGGGAAAAACATCAGGAAGGCTACCTGAAAGTGCTGGGCACGGGCTATGCCACTGTCCATAGGCAAAATTCTTCTTCACAGAGGCCTCATCTGTGCTCATAAGATTCAACTGACTGAATCAGGCCCACCTGGACTGTCTAGGACAATCTCCCTCAAGAAAGTCAACTGATTACAGACTTTAGTCACATCTACAAAACACCTTTGGAAAAGACTCTGATGCTGGGAGGGATTGGGGGCAGGAGAAGGGGACGATAGAGGATGAGATGGCTGGATGGCATCACTGACTCGATGGACGTGAGTCTGAGTGAACTCCGGGAGTTGGTGATGGACAGAGAGGCCTGGCGTGCTGCAATTCATGGGGTCACAAAGAGTCGGACACAACTGAGCGACTGAACTGAACTGAACAAAACACTTTCACAGTAACACCCAGATCAGTATTTGACTGACTAATGGTGTGACAGCCTAACTAAGTTGAGTCCTTCAAAAGCCCACAAAAGTCCACCCCTTGTCAACTTTGCACCCAGCACCCATCTCTTAAAAATCACAGTCTCCAAATAAAAGGAATAACAAAGTCATAACTCTACATACCACAATGCAGCTATCCTTCATACAACTGAAAACACACCAACCTCTTCCCCACAAGAGAAGGCCAGGTTCTTGGGGAATGTTTCTATTTCACCTTTGATGTCCTGTTACTGAAATACTATAAAGTTCATCATTATTAATAACTTTTACATTAAATGATAAGGGGATAAGAGAAAAAACAAAAATATTTAATATGTATATAAATATCTGAGCAACAAAAGACAAATACAGCTAATAATATTCTCAACTTCAAAATGAGGATGACAGGCCTATTTCACAAAGCTGCTCAAGGAATTCAGTGATGTGATATGTTATAAGCACTGTATTCTAAATATCATCATCATCCATATTACTACTAGACAGGCACCTATAATGGTTTTAGGGTGAAAACTGTGACTCAGAAGAACACAACAGTAAGTCTAATGTAGGACTGAAAGGAAATTAAGAAATGGCTATTTCTGGGGCAAAAAAAAAAAAAGCCAAAAAACCAACAACAGAAATAAAATCATAGTGAAACATACCAATTTGTTGGATGAAAAAACTAAACACTGAAAATATCTAAATTATTTTCATAGTGCAGGCAGAGAAACAAACTTTCTCTTAGGGAGCAAAACTGTCTTTTGATAAGCAAAATACCTAAATAACATCTTTAGCTGGAAACAGTGCAGCTTTTTCTTCCTCTCCCATCATTCCCCTGAACTAGCCCACACAGAGGGACCTCTGGATTACAATCAAGGAGAGAAGGGAATGCCTATGATTCCCCTATGAAGACTTCAAGAATCTGGAGGACCAAAGATAGAGAAAGAGACAGACAGAGACAGAGATACAGAGCCTCTGATGGAGGGAGACAGAAGCCAGGAAAGAAATGCAGGCTCCTGGGGTTGGTACAGCTGTGCATAAGAAGACAGGCCAAGAGGTGTTATGGGGCTTTCACTGTACTTATAAGATCCTCAAAACTTTCTCTAAAAATTAGTTTATTTTATGGAAAGTATAATTCAGTATGCTACACTATGACTTCCCTGGTGTCTCAGACAGTAAAGCATCTTCCTACAATGCAGGAGACCCGGGTTTAATCCCTTGGTCGGGAAGATCTCCTGGAGAAGGAAATGGCAACCCACTCCAGTATTCTTGCTTGGAAAATCCCATGGATGGAGGAGCCTGGTGGGCTACAATCCAAGGGGTTGCAAAGAGTCGGACACAACTGAGCGACTTCACTTCACTTCATGCTACACTAAAGTCTTTGACTGTGTGGATCACAACAAACTGTGGAAAATTCTGAAAGAGATAGGAATACCAGACCACCTGACCTGCCTCCTGAGAAACCTGTATGCAGGTCAATAAGCAACAGTTAGAATCAGACATGGAACAATGGACTGGTTCCAAATCGAGAAAGGAGTACGTCAAGGCTGTATATTGTCACCCTGCTTATTTAACTTATATGCAGAGTACATCATATGAAATACCAGGCTAGATGAATCTCAAGCTGAAGTCAAGATTGTGAGGTGAAATATCAATAACCTCAGATATGCAGATGATAGCACTTCAATGGCAGAAAGCAAAGAGGAACTAAAGAGCCTCTTGATGAAGGTGAAAGAGGAGAGTGAACAAGCTGGCTTAAACCTCAACAGTAAAAAAATGAAGATCATGGCATCTGGTCCCATCACTTCAAATAGATGGGGAGAAACTGGAATAGTGACAGACTTTAATTTCTTGGGCTCCAAAATCACTGGGGACAGTGACTGCAGCCATGAAATTAAAGGACGCTTGTTCATTGCAAAGTTATGACAAAGCTAGACAGCATATTAAAAAACAGAAATATCACTTTACCAACAAAGGTCTGTATGGTCAAAGATGTGGTTTTTCCAGTAGTCAAGTACAGATGTGAGAGTTGGACCATAAAGAAGGCTGAGGACCAAAGAATTGATGCCTTTGAACTGTGGTGCTGGAGAAGACTCTTGAGAGTCTCTTGGACAGCAAGGAGATCAAACCAGTCAATCCTAAAGGAAATCAACCCTGAATTTCCTTTGGAAGGACTGATGCTGAAGCTGAAGCTGAAGCTCCAATACTTTGGCCACCTGATGTGAAGAGCCAACTCATTGGAAAAGACCCTGATGTTGGGAAAGATTGAGGGCATGAGGAGAAGCGGGCAACAGAGAATGAGATGGTTGGATTGCATCACGAACTCAATGGACATGAGCTTGAGCAAGCTCCGGGAGATAAGTGAAGGGCAGGGAAGCCTGGAATGGAGTTGCACAGAGTTAGACACAACAGAGTAATAAGATAAATAATCCAATGAAGTTGATTTTTAAAAAATTCTATGATCTTAATTTTTATAAAATGTAACATTTTATAATGTTATAAAATGAAAGGAAATAGCAAAATATTAGCAGTGGTTATTTCTCAGTGATGCTGATATGAAGCAGTGTTATATTTTCAGTTCCTCAAATAAGTGTACCAATTTTTTTCAGAATTAGAAAAAGTAAAATCTTCCTGAAAGAGAACCATTTTCCACTGAGTCTGTGCTCATTTCAGAACAATGCTGACCACTTAAAACTTATCAATTTCAAATTATTATCGCTTCAAAGGCAGATTCATGTTGATGTATGGCAAAACCAATACAATACTGTAAAGTACTTAGCCTCCAATCAAAATAAATAAATTTAAATTTTAAAAAATGACATATTAAAATTTTTAAAAATTAAAAAAAAAAGAATGATCCATCTTGTTTTTATTGCTACCCAAGTTCCAGTTTTCTTCAGAATCTGTTCTTGCCTTTGAAATTAATCAATAAAGCAAATGAACCAACAACAGTGAAAGCATCCGCTCTTCTTGAATAAAAGAGCAAGAACGGAAAGACTCAAGACTCAGGTTTCCAAGACAGCTCTGCTAAAGAATTCACCATTGCCTTGCGCGAGACTTCCCCTCCAGGCCACAGCTTCTTCAGCTATAAACCGCAGGCCGTGAACCGGATCATCTCTAAGGGCCCATCCGACACTGACATCCCACCACTTTATGTGCCCCTCGGGGAGGAAAAGCAAGCAAAGCAGGAATCCATCACTGAGTCATCTTTTCGTGGCACTGTGATAGAAATCACACCTCAGACAGCCCCCTTCTCTCTATTTCTCCATTTCATCTTCACCTTCTCAGCCTTCTTTCTCTTGCCAATCATGTGGCAGTAAAACTTAGATTTCACTCCCAACACTTCAGCTCTTCTGGCTGTTACTCTGAGAGTTCGGTCCTCATTGGTATCTGATTTTGCTCTGGTGCTCAACGGGGGTCTAAATATTTCCTCCTCTCCATTCCAGCTTATTTCAGCAAAACTTCACACCCTCTCCTCTGTTGAAAGCTTCTCTAGCCCTCCCTGCATCATTCTCCCAGCTATTAATATAAATGCATGGGGAGCAGCCTCCATTTCTGCTCTCACAAAATGATGCTGGCATTTAAGAAAACTCTGTGTGAGTGAGTACAGGGAGGCTGGGGACGGATGCGGGGGTGGAAGCCCTGAGATCTTAATGTAATCATGCTCATTTTAAGATCTACAGTCATTTGTCCTTGGCTCCATCTTCCCAGAAATGACTGGCACAGGAAGCTTTTTTGAAAGGCTATTGGCTCAAGCCTCACTTGGCGGGTCTTGTGGTGGGGGGATCATTTCAGTTACAGTTTCATCTGCCAAGTCTGTATTCCCTGTTGCCTGCTGACCCGAGTTGGATTTTAAATTTCCATCAAGACCACCTGCCTGGTGTTAATTAGTTATGGTTTCTTATTTTAAATGCAAACTTGTTTTAACATCCGTGAACTGGCGTAGCATCTTGGGCAACTCCCCTGGTTCTACTGTACAAGCAGCAGTCCCAGCTGACCCAGCTATTTGTACTTTAATAAAATGCTGTAGCCAGGAGGGTAGAATATCCAGCAAATATCTGAAGCTCACCATTGTGAAATCCAAGTAAATCTCAACTCCTGTTTTTTTCCTATTCATTGTTTTTTGAAAAATCTTCAATGTATAATCAAGGATAATTTTTTCTTATTCCCCATCCCACACATGTGCTTCACACTTCCTTATAATGTGAATAGGAGAAACTTAGAGAGAAACACAAACCTATTGTTTTTAATGCTGCTCTAGATATCTCTGTAGGTTTTACTCATGTGTGATGCATTTACCTATTGCTATTGTATTAGTTGCTCAGTCTGACTCTTTATGACCCCATAGACTGTGGCCTACCTGACTCCTCTGTCCATGGAATTCTCCAGGCAAGAGTACTGGAGTGGGTTGCCATTCCTCCAGCTGATCTTCCCAACTCGGGGATGGAACCCGAGTCTCCTGCATTGCTGGCAGATTCTTTACCATCTGAGCCACCAGGAAAGCCCACTTACCAATTATTAAATCAAATCAACCGGTTTCCTCTTACAGGTAGTGGGTGAAGGAAATGATCTTTTCAGGCCTATTAGCTTTCCTTTAGCATGAAAATGTCACCCCACTCCAGTACTCTTGCCTGGAAAATCCTATGGACAGAGGAGCCTGGTAGGCTGCAGTCCATGGGATCACGAAGAGTCAGACATGACTGAGCGACTTCACTCTCACTTTTCACTTTCCTGCATTGGAGAAGGAAATGGCAACCCACTCCAGTGTCCTTGCCTGGAGAATCCCAGGGATGGCGGAGCCTGGTGGGCTGCCGTCTTCAGGGTCGCACAGAGTCAGACACGACTGAAGTGATTTAGCAGCAGCAGCAGCATGAAAAACTAAAGCCAGGAGTTCTCTTCTTCACTGATACAAGCATGTTCTCAGGAGACATGTTCGGATCAGATAACTTTCAGAAATTTATCCTAAATTTTCCTTCAATCCATGCACAAAAGTAAACAGAAGCACATTAAGAATGATGGACATAACAGCCAACAGGAAGATGATCTGGCATTAACACACTAATAAAATGAGTCTAGAACTTTGGAAGGGTTAGGAATCCCTCCTTTCTCCAAGACTCAGAAATGAAAATGGAATCTGAGGGAGAGTCAGGAGTCACTGGCTTTCAAAGAAGAGCTTGTATCTATAGATATTTTGATGTTAAATCCACTAATTCTCACATAATGTTGGACCAGCATTAAATGAAGGTGGAAAAAAGGGAACTGATATTGTTGTCACTTAACATTTCCTTGAGCGGCCTGCCATCCAGGTTTCCTTATCATCTTTAGAAACAACCATTTCGAGAAGTGACGAGGAGCGTCATCTTCACAGATGTATTGTTGTTTTTCTTGTGCCCCAGACTATCTGATTTTATGTTCAACTGTCAGTCAGTTCAGTTGCTCAGTTGTGTCCGACTCTTTGCAACCCCATGAATCGCAGCATGCCAGGCCTCCCTGTCCATCACCAACTCCCGGAGTTCACTCAGACTCACGTCCATCGAGTTGGTGATGCCATCCAACCATCTCATCCTCTGTCATCCCCTTCTCCTCCTGCCCCCAATCCCTCCCAGCATTAGAGTCTTTTCCAATGAGTCAACTCTTTGCATGAGGTGGCCAAAGTATTGGAGTTTCAGCTTCAGCATCAGTCCTTCCAATGAACACCCAGGACTAAGCTACTTTAGAATGGACTGGTTGGACCTCCTTGCAGTCCAAGGGACTCTCAAGGGACTCACAGTTCAAAAGCATCAATTCTTCGGTGCTCAGCTTTCTTCACAGTCCAACTCTCACATCCATACATGACAAACAGGAAAAACCATAGCCTTGACTAGACGGACCTTTGTTGGCAAAGTAATATCTCTGCTTTTGAATATGCTATCTAGGTTGGTCATAACTTTCCTTCCAAGGAGTAAGCATCTTTTAATTTCATGGCTGCAATCACTATCTGCAGTGATTTTGGAGCCCCCAAAAATAAAGTCTAACACTGTTTCCAGTTTCCCCATCTATTTCCCATGAAGTAATGGGATCAGATGCCATGATCTTCGTTTTCTGAACGTTGAGCTTTAAGCCAACTTTTTCACTCTCCTCTTTCACTTTCATCAAGAGGCTCTTTAGTTCCTCTTCACTTTCTGCCATAAGGGTGGTGTCATCTGCATATCTGAGGTTATTGATATTTCTCCCGGCAATCTTGATTCCAGCTTGTGCTTCTTCTAGCCCAGCGTTTCTCATGATGTACTCTGCGTGTAAGTTAAATAAGCAGGGTGACAATATACAGCCTTGACGTACTCCTTTTCCTATTTGGAACCAGTCTGTTGTTGCATGTCCAGTTCTAACTGTTGCTTCCTGACCTGCATATAGGTTTCTCAAGAGGCAGGTCAGGTGGTCTGGTATTCCCATCTCTTTCAGAATTGTCCACAGTTTATTGTGATCCACACAGTCAAAGGCTTTGGCATAGTCAATAAAGCAGAAATAGATGTTTTTCTGGAACTCTCTTCTTTTTCGATGATCCAGCGGATGTTGGCAATTTGATCAACTGTACCAATGACTAAATCCAGGGCTGGGAAGAGAAGGCATGGGATTACTTTTTTGTCATAATCTAATGGACAATTTTCTGGGTGCTAAGTATTAAATTGTTTTAGGAAATGATGAATGACACCAGCCTCAGTAGCTGGAAGGATTCCATTCTTCCAATCGATGTCTTTTGGATCTACAAATAATCTGGGATCAGCTGGCAACAGGAAAAGCCATTGTCTGGGGCTACCTCAGTTTCCCCTCCGGGTTCCTCTCCCAAACACAGAGCCAAGGCACACCTCTGGATGTGAGAAGAAAAGAAGCTGTGACTGTAGATTAAATCACTCTATGGAGCCAGGTCAGATGGGACAAAGGCTTTGTGTCAGATCATAACCATAAAAATGTAATATCTAAAAGCAAACATTTTTTTGTTTTAAACATAATTACTGTCATGTATGTGAAATGTGAGAGCTGGATGATAAAAAAGAATTGATGCCTTCAAACTGTGGTTCTGGAGGAGACTCTTGAGAGTCCCTTGGACAGCAAGGAGATCAAACCAGTCAATCCTAAAGGAAATCAACCCTGAATATTCATTGGAAGGACTGATGCTGAAGCTGAAGTTCCAATACTTTGGCCACCTGATGTGAAGAACCGACTCATTGGAAAAGATTGAAGGCAGGAGAAGGGGATGACAGAGGATGAGATGGTTGGATGGCATCACCAAATCAATGGACATGATTTTGAGCAAATTCCAAGAAATAGTAAGGACAGGGAAGCCAGGCATGCTGCAGTCCATGGGATCACAAAGAGTCAGACATGACTGAACAACTGTACAACTGAAATGCAGTTTCCTGAAGGATTTTTACCTTTGGAAGATAAAAATACTGACAGATCCTAAGTACTCTAGTCCATATATATTTTTATATCATGCATGTGAATGCATGTGTACTTTATATTTATATTGTATACAGTATGCATATTAATAAATTACGCATTTTTCTAGAGATAATTATGGGTTGTGATAAACAATTATGTATACTGTGTTGTAATGAGTATGTACTGGTTCATACTGATTAGGCATAGCTCTAATAATTCCCAGCACAGCAACAGATTCTAACCTGTCAAATCTACATTCATCCCTTTCTTGGAGTACTTTTAAGCAATGCTTATGATTAGAGAAGAAAACAGCAATTCAGCTCAACGTGTAGTTCTATGTACCTTCACTCAATCAATATTCTTTTCAAGGAGAGATATATTTGCTTGCTTTCATGGCAAGTGATCAAACATTATGATCTTGCTCTATGCCAGGTATAATTGTCTGACGCATCCTTGTTTTTGATTTTCCTAGAACTCTAGGCTGAATTCATTTTCTTCCAACAACTAGAATTTTCCTTTTGTACATGTCACTTGTCTTTGCAATAATTACCATTTTGCTGCCATTTTTCCTACTAAATCATTCTTAACATACTGATCTCAAACCCTTTTTAAAAAATCCCTAATTTCTACTTCCTTCAAACCAAAGAACAATGTTTGAATCTGTCATTTATGTAACAAAAGTGCTAATTTTACCTTTGGATCCTTTTGGATTTCTTACTGAATCAAAAAGCATCATATTTGTTATTAGAAGATCATTTATAAGAATGCTACTTTCTTGTTTTGCATCATTAAACATTTCATGTCATACTTTGGAGGCAGGAGTTAATTTGTCAGAAGTAAGCTACTATTTGACTTAAATTCAGCATGTATTTCATAATTTTAAGGTTAAAAATATTGTACTCCTTTTAAGAGTCCACCTTAAATTTTTTTTGAAATAAAGTGGGATGTATGTAGGTGGGTGGATGGATGATAGATACTTTAAAAAATAAAGCAGATTTAGTAAACAGAAAGGATATTCAAAAACAAAAAACCTCAGGAGCTAAGTGAATCAGTTATTCAACATTAATTGAATATTGATGAAGAAGAAAGAGTAAGTTATAAGTATATTCTAAATATGGGCTCCCCTGGTGGCTGAGGCAGTAAAGAATCTGCCTGCAATGCAAGAGACCCGGGTTCAATCCCTTGGTCAGGAAGATCCCCTGGAGAGGAAATGGCAACCCACTCTAGTATTCTTGCCTTGGAAATCCTATGGACAGAGGAACCTGGTGGGCTATAGTCCATAGAGTCAAAAAGAGTCGGATACAACTAATCGACTATCACTTTCACTTTCTTCATACCCTTAATAAACATAATTATTGGATGAAATACACAGAATCTGTATTTTTAGCTTTACGGAGGGGAAAAAAGCAGAAGGAGAAGCCACTTACTATAGATAACTGTCCTCTTAGATCCATAGAGACTGGTGAGCTGATGTCAACAAGAAGAATTAAAAAAAAAAGCCCAACCATCAGCAAAACTACAAAATAGTAATTAGCACGAGCACTTCAAATACCTTGCAAGACACTGACTATAACCCACGGCTGACTCTAATTACACAGCTATAAAAGAAAAAAAAGAAAGAAAAAAAGGTACAAAAAAAGTTTTGTACCTTGATATTTGTGGTTCTTTAATTCTTGGTCTGTATCTATATAGTATCTGAGTTTCTAATTATAATAAATTGTAAAATATTTCATATCAGTCCCTCATCTGGCCACACCTGGGAAATCCTAGCACTTTTGCCTATGTGGTCTAACCCAGGGCACTCTACGTATAGAGGTAACTACCTTAATTGCAGGGGAAATGTCTAGGGGTATTTAAGAGTCTTCCACTGAGCCGGCTTTATGTGACAGCAAATTTTGCAGACAGACATATAAAAGAAGGAATAAAGTCTTAGTCCACTATGTAAATCTCAGAAGATAATATACTATCATTTTTTATAGCTTGGGATTAAACTATTTATCCACTATCAAAGGGATCTTTGAATTGTTTCTTTAAGAAATGGTAATGATTAGGTTTTAAGCATTACAGATTCTCTAAGTTAAGTCTCCCTCATGAATAATACCATGCATTTTCAAAATAGCTTCTTAGCATGGCCTGAAAACAAACCATCCCAAAAAGGAAAGTGAAGCTATGAGCACCTATTTCTAAGGACGTGATCAACTGAGATAACCAGGGCCTTGGAACATATCTTGAGGTTACAAAAAATACTTTTCCTTAAAAGATTATTTTGAATGAGGGGGGACTTTCCTGGTGGTCCACTGGCTAAGAATCTGTGCTCCCAATTCAGGGGGCCTGGTTCAACCCCTGCTCAGAGAACTAGATCCTGCCTGCCCTAACTAACACACAGCAGAGCCCCCCAAAAAGGACTATTTTAAAGGAAACAAAGATTTACAATTTTTTTTTTCAGTTTTGTCTTATACAAACGAAATTTTCTATAAAAAGGACATCCAGCTTTTTAAAGTAAAGATAAAAACCGTAAGAATTATTTTTCATGCCCAAATGAAAGTTCAAAAACAATATGCATCCATTATCTCCAAACACTACTCAGTAAAGCAAAACAGTCCTGTCTGACCCCTCTCCCTCAGTTGGCTATGGCATGTACCACCCTCTCCTTCATTCTGCTCTCTCTTGGGTCCTCTTCCTCTCATTCATTCACAGAACTGCCTTAAAGAACTTAAAACTCAGTTCACAGGATGACTTAGGGTGAGAAACACTGGTTGCAGCAAATAGTTAAAGCAAATAGCTTATATATATAGAATGTTGTAAACCGTCTACAGCTTATTGATCTGTGCACAAGGAAATGAAGCAAAAACCTCAATACAATCTATTCACTAGTGTCAGGAAAAAGAGATGGACATAAATTGTGTTGCACTGGATACCCCAAAACACCTAAGCAACCTATCCTATAGTTGCCAACATTAATTGGCACCTATAAAATACAGACCCAGCTTGAGACAGAGTTCACAATTTGGCTTAAACTTTGCATGCTGCTGCTGCTGCTGCTAAGTCGCTTCAGTCATGTCCAACTCTGTGTGACCACATAGACAGCAGCCCACCAGGCCCCACCGTCCCTGGGATTCTCCAGGCAAGAACACTGGAGTGGGTTGCCATTTCCTCCTACAATGCATGAAAGTGAAAAGTGAAAGTGAAGTCGCTCAGTTGTGTCCAACTCTTAGCGACCCCATGGACTGCAGCCCACCAGGCTCCTCCATCCATGGGAGTTTCCAGGCAAGAGTACTGGAGTGGGGTGCCATTGCCTTCTCTAAAACTTTGCATGACCTTTCATTAAAGGCTTAACAATATCCATATTCTTAACAAATACGATTCTACTGCAAGTAGGTTTCTTCACCATCTTTTAAAAAAGTATAGTTTTAATAGCTCATGTCTCTGGACTACAAAGCATAAAAAAATATTTCTTATTTTACTTTCTTGGTGAAAAAGAAAACTTTAGATTTAATCAGCTTTAATAGTAATCAAACAGTTTTCCACGAACCTGACTCAAACACCCTGCCCAATGTATATCATCCAAATGATTGTATCGGTAAAAAAAAAAAAAAAAAAAACAGGTAATGTGCCTTATGAATAACAGATATCAGATTCTTATAAAACTGAAAGCAATTTTGTAACAGTCAACATTGTTGGGACTTAGCGTGGTTTTATGCTTTTCCTCCATTAATCCACCAGTGCATGGGGTTTATCTTTTTATGTGAACTGCATGACAAAATATTTGACTGGTTATCAATCCATTAGGAAAACAGTTACATGGTTTTTCCAATGAGGTTAGAACAAAATGATTTTGGAATTTCCAGAATTTGCAGAAATGGAAAGAAGCCTGACCAACTTTGAACTCTGTTCAAGGAATAAGAAATGGGATTGGACACCATTTTGAAATGTGGGTGCATATGTGCTTGCCAGGTTCTCTTCTTGCCAGCTGCAAAATCTCCCGAAATGTCATCCAAATTTGATTAAAGACAGGTTACTCCAAACTCATTCTTTCTCATCCTTATAATAAAAATGGGTATATTTTTCAACATTATTGACAGGAAAGTAAAATAACCAAAACCAGGTGAACAGCTGGGTAATTTCTCTCCTTAAAGAAGTATAGTAGATGTTCTGCCTAGTGTTATCACAGGGGCACATAATATGTACTCCCAAAAAACAAAATAATGGCTACTTTACCATATTTTCTTACCTGTCTCACAATTTAGTACTTCTGTAATGTTAGCGTCATCTCAGAAATACAGATGTGGTCATCTCAGTGTCCTAGATCATCTCAGAAGGAACAAGCACTAATGTTTTGATAGTTCAAAAGAGGAATTGTTGTGGAAGAAGCACAGTGAACTGTCTAGACCAGTGGACCCCAACCTTTTAGCACCAGGAACCTGTTTCATGGAAGACAATTTTTCCACCAATAGGGGGTGGGGGGATGGTTCAAGTGGTAATGCGAGCGATGGGGAGTGACAGGGGAACAGCAGATGAAGCTTCACCTGCTGCTCCCCACTGAATCCTGCTGTGCAGCCCAGTTCCTAATGGCACTGGTCTGTGGCCCAGGGGTTGGGGATCCCTGGTCTAGAAGATCCTTAGACGGCACTGAGCTCCACCAGACACCCTACTACAGCATAGGGCTACAGAGGTATCAGACAGTGCATGAGCCCTCCAGGCACTCGCAGCTGGGTAAGAGGGCCAACGGGTCACAGGGGAAACACAAAAATAAATATATGGGATTTCTTAGGGTCACTGAGAAAGGAAAAGCTGTCACACAGGTAGAAGGGTGGCAGGTCGGGTGACAGAGCCTTGAAGGATCAGACGAGCTGGAAACCAGAGGACAGGGGAAACACAGGTCACCACGGAAGCAAGGCACAGAAAGAGAAGTGTCAGTCTCCTCACAGAAGAGAGAGCCCCTCCTTGGCCTTTCAGCCTCCCTCCAGAGCCAAGAGCAGATGTGCACTGTTCAGTCTCCTGAACAGTGCAAACGTTTCCTTCTGGAGTGCAGGTTGTGCGGGTTTGCTTGCAGCCCGTGGTGAAAGGCCAGGGGTCCCTAAGCATCCTGTTCCATGGCAGTGACGCAGACCTAGCCCATGCACAGCATTCACCTGAATCACTCCATGTCATCCCTGTGCGTCTTGCAGGGCAAAGGAAACTTACACTCCCGTGAAGCTCATGCTGCATGCCATGCCCTGGGTAAGCAATCCCTTTGTCTCTGATCTAGGAGACTTGTGTCTTCTGCCAGCATCCACGAAACTCTGGCAGACGAGTTGATCACTTATAAGGAAGGTAAAATCTCCAACCACACACAGTCTCTAATAGACAGGTAGTGAATCAATCCATTGATGAGAGAGCAAGCAGAGGAGAATGAAAGAAGAAACTGAAGAGAAAGATGAATTTGGTTTTGTTGCTGTTCAACTTGAAATGGTTGTGGAGTCCGGGAGCTGCCAACACAGATTTGTATTTTATGAGAGGTCTGGGCTAGAGATACATATTTTTAAATTAATTTTTATTGGAGTATAGTTGCTTTAAAATGTTGTGCTAGCTTCTACTGCAGAGCAAAATGAGTCAGCCACATAGACACAGACACAGACACAGACACACACACACACACACACACACACACAGACATATATATATATTATATCCTCCCTTTAGGATTTTCCTCTCATTCAGGTCACCACAGTGCATTAAGTACAGTTTCCTGTACTGTACAATATGTTCTCATTAGTTGTCTGTTTTATTTTGTTGTCTAGTTGCTAAGTCGTGTCTGAGTCTTTGCAACCCCATGGAGTGTAGAGTGAGCAGTCGACATTTTAGGAATCAGTGAACTGTAATGGACTGGAATGGGTGAATTTAACTAATATGACCATTATATCTACTACAGTGGGCAAGAAGCCCTTAGAAGAAATGGAGTAGCCATCAGAGTCAACAAGAGTCCGAAATGCAGTAGTTGAGTGTGATCTCAAAGATGACAGAATGATCTCTGTTCATTTCCAAGACAAACCATTCAATATCACAGTACTCCAAGTTTATGCTCCAACCAGTAACACTGAAGAAGATGAAATTGAACAGTTCTATGATGACCTAGATGGTAAGAGAAACCCAAGTAAGACAGTAGGTGTTGCAAGAGGGCATTAGAGGGCAGACACACTGAAAGCATAATCACAGAAAACTAGTCAATCTAATCACACTAGGACCACAGCCTTTGTCTAACTCAATGAAACTAAGCCATGCCCGTGGGGCCACCCAAGACGGGCGGGTCATGGTGGAGAGGTCTGACAGAATGTGGTCCACTGGAGAAGGGAATGGCAAACCACTTCAGTATTCTTGCCTTGAGAACCCCATGAACAGTATGAAAAGGCAAAATAGGATAGGATACTGAAAGGGGAACTCCCTGGGTTAGTAGGTACCCAATATGCTACTGGACATCAGTGGAGAAATAACTCCAGAAAGAATTAAGGGATGGAGCCAAAGCAAAAACTTTGGATATGACTGCTGATAGAAGCAAGGTCTGATGCTGTAAAGAGCAATATTGCATAGGAACCTGGAATGTTAGTCCATGAATCAAGGCAAATTGGAAGTAGTCAAACAGGAGATGGCAAGAGTGAACGTCAACATTCTAGGAATCAGCAAACTAAAATGGACTGGAATGGGTGAATTTAACTCAGATGACCATTATATCTACTACTGTGGGCAGGAATCCCTTAGAAGAAATGGAGTAGCCATCATGGTCAATAAAAGAGTCTGAAATGCAGTACTTGGATGCAATCTCAAAAACAACAGAATGATCTCTGTTCCTTTCCAAGGCAAACCATTCAATATCACAATAATCCAAGTCTATGCCCCAACCAGTAACACTGAAGAAGCTGAAGTTGAATGGTTCTATGAAGACCTACAAGACCTTTTAGAACTAAGACCAAAAAAAGATGTCCTTTTCATTATAGGGGACTGGAATGCAAAAGTAGGAAGTCAAGAAACACCTGGGATAACAGCAAATTTGGCCTTAGAATACCGAATGCTGCTGCTGCTGCTACTGTTGCTGCTGCTAAGTCGCTTCAGTCGTGTCCGACTCTGTGCGACCCCATAGACGGCAACCCATCAGGCTCTGCCATCCCTGGGATTCTCCAGGCGAGAACACTGGAGTGGGTTGCCATTTCCTTCTCCAGTGCATGAAAGTGAAAAGTGAAAGTGAAGTTCAGTCGTGTCTGACTCTTAGCGACCCCATGGACTACAGCCAACCAGGCTCCTCGGTCCATGGGATTTTCCAGGCAAAAGTACTGGAGTGGGGTGCCATTGCCTTCTCTGAGAATACGGAATGAGGCAGGGCAAAGGCTGTTAGAGTTTTGCCATGAGAATGCACTGGTCATAGCAAACACCCTTTTCCAAGAACACAAGAGAACTCTACACATGGACATCACCAGATGGTCAACACCGAAATCAGATTGATTATATTCTTTGCAGCCAAAGATGGAGAAGCTCTATACAGTCAGCAAAAACAAGACCAGGAGTTGACTGTGGCTCAGATCATGAACTCCTTATTGCCAAATTCAGACTTAAATTGAAGAAAGTAGGGAAAAACACTAGACCATTCAGGTATGACCTAAACCAAACCCCTTATGATTATACAGTGGAAGTGAGAAATAGATTTAAGGGACTAGATCTGATAGATAGAATGCCTGATGAACTATGGATGGAGGTTCATGACATTGTACAGGAGACAGGGATCAAGACCATCCCCATGGAAAAGAAATGGAAAAAAGCAAAATGGCTGTCTGGGAAGCCTTACAAATAGCTGAGAAAAGAAGAGAAGTGAAAAGCAAAGGAGAAAAAGAAAGATATAAACATCTGAATGCAGAGTTCCAAAGAATATCAAGGAGAGATAAGAAAGCCTTCCTCAGTGATTACTGCAAAGAAATAGAGGAAAACAGAATGGGAAAGACTAGAGATCTCTTCAAGAAAATTAGAGATACCAAGGGAACATTTCATGCAAAGATGGGCTCGATAAAGGACAGAAATGGTATGGACCTAACAGAAGCAGAAGATATGAAGAAGAGGTGGCAAGAATACACAGAAGAACTGTACAAAAAAGATCTTCACGACCCAGACAATCACCATGGTATGATCACTCAAGCCAGACATCCTGGAATGTGAAATCAAGTGGGCCTTAGAAAGCATCACTACAAACAAAGCTAGTGGAGGTGATGGAATTCCAATTGAGCTATTTCAAATCCTGAAAGATGATGTTGTGAAAGTGCTACACTCAATATGCCAGCAAATTTGGAAAACTCATCCGTGGCCACAGGACTGGAAAAGGTCAGTTTTCATTCCAATCCCAAAGAAAGGCAATGCCAAAGAATGCTCAAACTACCACACAATTGCACTCATCTCACATGCTAGTAAAGTAATGCTCAAAATTCTCCAAGCCAGGCTTCAGCAATACATGAACCGTGAACTTCCAGATGTTCAAGCTGGTTTTAGAAAAGGCAGAGGAACCAGAGATCAAATTGCCAACATCCACTGGATCATGGAAAAAGCAAGAGAGTTCCAGAAAAACATCTATTTCTGCTTTATTGACTATGCCAAAGCCTTTGACTGTGTGGATCACAAGAAACTGTGGAAAATTCTGAAAGAGATGGGAGTACCAGACCACCTGACCTGCCTCTTGAGAAACCTGTATGCAGGTCAGGAAGCAACAGTTAGAACTGGACATGCAACAACAGACTGGTTCCAAATAGGAAAAGGAGTACGTCAAGGCTGTATATTGTCACCCTGCTTATTTAACTTACATGCAGAGTACATCATGAGAAACGCTGGGCTAGAAGAAGCACAAGCTGGAATCAAGATTGCCGGGAGAAATATCAATAACCTCAGATATGCCGATGACACCACCCTTAACGGCAGAAAGCAAAGAGGAACTGTAGAGCCTCTTGATAAAAGTGAAAAAGGAGAGTGAAAAAGCTGGATGAAAACTCAACATTCAAAAAACTAAGATCATGGCATCCAGTTCCATCATTTCATGGCAAATAGATGGGGAAATAATAAAAACAGTGACAGATTATTTTGGGGGGCTCCAAAATCACTGCAGATGGTGACTGCAGCCATGAAATTAAAAGATGCTTGCTCCTTGGAAAAAAAGCTATGACCAACCTAGACAGCATATTAAAAAGCAGAGACATTACTTTGCCAACAAAGGTCCGTTTAGTCAAAGCTATGGCTTTTGTCAGTAGTCATGTATGGATGTGAGTGTTGGACCATAAAGAAAGCTGAGCACTGAAGAATTGATGCTTTTGAACTGTGGTGTTGGAGAAGACTCTTGAGAGTCCCTTGGACTGTAAGGAGATCCAACCAGTCCATCCTAAAGGAAATCAGTCCTGAATATTCATTGGAAGGACTGTCACTGAATCTGAAGCTCCAATAATTTGACCACCTGATGCAAAGAAGTGACTCATCCGAAAAGACCGTTATGCTGGGAAAGATTGAAGGCAGGAGGAGAAGGGAATGACAGAGAATGAGATGATTGGATGGCATCACTGACTCGATGAACGTGAGTTTGAGGAAGCTCTAGGAGTTGGTGATGGACAGGTAAGCCTGGCGTACTGCAGTCCATGGGGTCACAAAGAGTCAGACATGACTGAGTGACTGAATGGAACTGAACTGACAAAATATCAGTAATGCTTATGTGTCAATCCCAATCTCCCAATTCCTCCCAAGAAACATATTTTTGAATTATTCAAATCCACATGTGAGTCAACATCTTGAGAATGAAGAACCATATCCTGGAGAATACCATTATTTAAGTGGTAGTTATGGGGGTGTGGTCTATAGGAATAGACAGAATGGAATGAGGATACTGCATCTCTCAGATGCCAAAAGCAGAGAATTCCAAGCAGGGAGTAATCACCAGTGGAATGAGGAAAGATCCAAAACCAGAAAAACCAAAATCCCACTAGACTTAGCACCTAGAAAGTAACTGTTGTTCTCATGTAATGTGCTGGTCCTGGATCTATGGGCTGGGAGATCCCCTCCTCAACCTTCCCCTCATCTGTGTTCCAGACATCTGAACCTGCAAGCTGCACTTGCCAGGCTCCAGTGTCAGCTGGTCTCCAGCTGGGCTGAGTTTAGCCAATGGTTGATACGGGTGAGAGATTAAAAGACAAAGGGAACAGAGAGGTTGGGTGTTTCTGCTTCTCTTCTCTGCTGCGGATGGATGTCTGACAGTACATGGGCTGAATCCCCTCCGTGGCTTCAGCTCCCTCTGGACAAGCCAGTCAACCCAAGAGTCTTGCCTCTAGTGTCATCTCCAGGCCAAGGTCTGATAGTACCATTTTTACTTCATCCCTCCATTCCATGTGTGGAAGTAGCTTCCAGCTGTGGGCATCTAAGATATCTCACCATCCTGTCTGGTTTCTCAGTTACTCCACTACCCATCTAATCAATTTCCCCACATTATATATATATTTGGTAACAAATCACTGAAGTTGTTCATTTTTTGGTCTGGTCAGATCCTGATTAATAAGAAGAGGTAAGAACACAAAAGCCAAATCTGATAGGCAAAAGAATGGGAAAAGATGTTGACAACCAATTGTATAGAACATTCTTTAAGTAGCTTCATGAAAAGGAAAGAGAGACTTGATGGTAGCTGGAGGGATGGGTCTTTTAAACTTGTTTGGCAAGATATGTGCTTGTTTTAAGGCTGAGGGGAAGGTGTCTGAAGAGAGTGAGAGAATAAAAGGTAGAGGAATTGAGCTGTGTGTGTGTTGAGTCACTTCAGTTGTGTCCGACTCTTTGCGACCCTATGGACTATAGCCCACCAGGCTCCTCTGTCCATGGAATTCTCTAGGCAACAAAACTGGAGTGGTTGCCATTTCTCCAGGGGATCTTCCCAACTCAGGGATCAAACCTGTGCCTCCTGTGTGGCTCCTGCATTGCAGGCAGAATCTTTGCCATTGAGCCACCAGGGAACCAGTTGGATTAATGGAATAAGGTCCCAGAGGAAACAGGAGGAGGTAAGGGGTTTTGTAGGATCCAGGTAACAGATTTGATCCAGTTAACAGGGTTTTTCCCCCAATGCATCAGATAAAACTGGTAATAGTCCAGTTAGATCAACAGGATCCATCAACAGGGGTATAAAGTTATATCATCAGCTAATGGGTTTGACCCTAACCTGAAATTGATATCCTGAAACCAGCAATACCAAGGTAAAGATTTGCTACTTTGTAAGTAAAGTATGTGAAATTTTCTGATGGATTCAGCTTTTCCCAAAAGTTTAAGGTTTGCTGAGTTTGGAGGTGAAAAGGTGGGTTGGAAGAGAGTGGTGATGGTCTAGAATCCTTCCGTGAGGATTGGCAGTGAAAACTAACCAGGGATCTCTGAGAGGACTGACGGTAATGCAGAGGACTCAGCTGAGGTATTTACAAGGAATTGTATAGTTTATAGTTTGGTTCCCCTCACCCTCAGATGATCAGTTGTGCCTGTTTGGAAGCAGGATGACAAATCCAGGGTTGCAGTCTTGAGAGATGAACACTGTAGAAGGACAGAACTGCAGGAAATCATAGATGGGAAAGTGGTTTGGATGGTCTCTTGGGGAATACAGACAGTATAGCCAGCAGAAAGAATGCACAGAGTTGCACAGGTGGGCAGGACGGACTTCCCATCCCAGCTAAGGAAACCTAGGCAAGTGACAACCTTTCTAAGCTTCAACTCCCTCATCCATAAAGTGAAAATAGGTTATAAGACTGAACAAGAAAACGTATATAGTGTGTGAACTAAAGATCCTCGCACAGAGAACTCAGCCAATGACAGTGAAAGTGGCCAATTTTCATCAATCAGATCCTTATTCAATTTTGATATGTGTAGATCTCTTTTTGAAGATGAGTCACAAATCTGCAACTTCTCTAAAATACACCATGTCAGGTTCCCAAACAAGCCCACTGCAAGTCACTCTATGGCTCCAAACCACACAGGAAGATGCTCATGAAACTCCGAGCTACCATCTAGAGAGAATAGAGCTGTTGAGAGCTCTGTGTGAAGATTATACTCTATGGGGAATATGAGCCTCTGGAGAGCCACAGAACAGGTAATTCAACTGGGGCACAAAAACGGACCAGGTAAGGAAAGATCCTCTGGGGACTAGTGGCTGAGATTTACAGCTGGTGGGAGCATCTGGGGAAACAATCAGACAAGCATCAGCTAGCAGAATCAGGGTTCCAGTGCGTCTTCCACACTGTGACTTATTTATCACAAATAAGTATATATAGTGTGATTGCTCTGCTGACCACCCAGCCGACTTCTGAACTCTTTGCTTTCTGCCTCCTGACAACTTTTTTTTTTTCTCATTATCTTCACAGAAAGAAGCAGCTTCCCCACAGAGCCATCATATCTCAAATGGATCAGAAAACCCACATAGCAAATTTTCATTTGTTCTGACAAGTTGTTAAGGATAAAATTATTGCCTTGAATAAATTTCTTGGAAATAAGCTTGTGACCCGACTTCGCATATAAATAACCACCCTGATTCTTACTTCGATACTAAATAGGAGTTAAGTGAGCTCAACAATACTACACATTTAGCTATTTTGCTTGCTCTCAGTGAACAAGAAATAATAAAATCCTCAAATATTTGAAACCCTACACAGTGCAGAATTGCTAACGATCATAGGCTTTTTCTTTTAAAGAAGTTTATGGATAGGAAAATGACACATGTCATCGCTAGTTCCTGGGAAGCAAAGAGAAAATATTTAAAAGGTTTAATGAACAGATGAAGAAAGAAAACTGGTAACTGACATTTCTGGCTTGGGAATATGACCATCTCCAGAAGCGCAACTGGCCAAACCTTCTTACACATGGAAAATACTAAAGCTTGCCCAGAGTCAACAAATGCCATGTTCTGAGGAGCGGTGTCTTAGGAGATAGATCTGTTAATGATCAGCGGGTGTTTTTTACCTTACCACTCATGGCAGGCAAAGTTAAAGAAGGTTTTGCGTACCTGCTTTCCAACAGAAGCCTGAGCTCCCAGCAGGGGAAGGCCGGACCTGCCCTTGGGCCTGAGACAGACAAAGACACACAGCAAGGTCTTCACGCACTTTCCTTCAGGTTGTTTCCCTCTACTTTAGACTCACTGAAGAAAAGCCTGAGTCAACCTCAGGTCAGAGGATGTGACAGAGAGACTTTTTTATTTGGTTTTGTACTGAACATAGATGTGCCTGTTCAGTCAAGTTGGAATGGCTTGATGGCATTGCCAAAAGCCACCCTCATACTAAAGAAAAGAGTGTATAGAAAGGCAATTTACAAACAGTCTGACAACGGGCCTAGAGATTATTATAAATGGAGTCAAAGACTGATATCTTATGATATCACTTATATGTGAAATCTAAAATATGATAAAAGCAAACTTATTTACAAAACATAAAAGAGACTCACAGATAAAGAAAACAAACTTATGGTTACCAAAGGAGGGGGAGGTAGGGATAAATTAGGAGTTTGGGATTAACAGATACACACTACTATATACAGACTAGATAAACAAGGACCTACTGTGCAGATAAGGAACTATATTCAATATCTTGTAATAACCTAGAATGGAAAAGAATCTGAAAAAATACATTTGTAAATCACCAAAGCACTTTGCTGTCTGCCTGAAAATAACACAATGATGTAAATCAACTATACTTCAGTTTAAAAAGTATTTTTAATGAGTGACAGCAAAGTCGCTTCACGGCTTTCCAAGTTTACACACTGCACCTTAGTGTCATCTCAGAAAGCTGACGTCTGCTTGATGCTCTGATTAGTAGTATATGCTACACAAGGCCCACATATTTCTCCAGCAGTGAGGACAGGGTCAGAGACGGTAGGACAGAGAGCTGTCTGGGTGCCAGACAGCCGCCACTGCACCCTCTCTTGGGTAAAGATACACAGTTCTAAGCATACTCCTGCAGGAAAAATGCTACTAACGTGGAAAAGGTGCGGCAGAGGGCACACAGAATGACTCAGTGCTTCATCAAGGAGGCACATGTGTTGACCTCGCTCTTCCGCTGCAAATCAACAGTGGTGAAGTCCCCACCAAGAGAGGCCTCCCAGAGCCTCTGCTTACAAACCTCAGCATGGGGGGAAATGGTCTTTCCTGATCTCCTGGATGCTTCAAGGAAATTTTTTTAACACCTGGTCTTAAAACCCATTCAAACTAATCCATGTGTCAGTCAAAATCCAATCTTTCTATCTGGTCTCTTCTCAATACTCTGTAATGACTGTGTGTGCTCTGTCGCTCAGTCGTGTCCGACTGCAGCCTGCCAGGCTCCTCTGTCCATGGAATTTTCCAGGCAAGAATACTGGAGTGGGTTGCCATTTCCTACTCCAGTAATGACCAATATGGGAAAATAATCTAAAAAAGTATAGATATGTGCATATGTAGAACTGATTCACTTTACTGTAGAGCAGAAACTAACACATTTTAAATGAACTAAACTTAAGATTAAAAAAAATCCAGTCTTTATGTAGCATCAAAAAAATGCATCTTGATTCCAACATTTTTATCATTAAAGAGGGAGGTCACCATATTGCTTTATTTTATTGTTCCTTTATTTTATGATTTGTAATTCTGTATGGTAAAATTCTTTAGAGGATAATTGCTTCACCATGTTGTTAGTTTCTGATATAAAACAACACAAATCAACTGTATCTATACATATATCCCCTCTCTCTTGAGCCTCCCTCCCACCATCCCCTCCATCTCACCCCTCTAGGTCATCACAGAGCACTCAGCTGAGCCCCCTGTGTTATATAACAGCCGGAATATAAGAAGCAAGATATTTATATTTATGCTACTGATTGGAAAACCGACCCCCAACCAAGATAGCTGCAGTCTCCTAGAATGTCCCTCTATTATATTTTAGATACGCTGTTTACTAACACTGCACGCTTTTTCTTCCCTTGTTTCCAGCACAACCAGTTCATTTGGTTGGTTCACCCAGAAGCGGAGTGGGCAGGGGAGGCATAGACAGGCAAACACTTTGTAAGTGACGCATAGCATGAAGTCAGCCTGCGTGAATTGAATTCGTTGTGGCAGTGCAACAATACTGAGAGGGTGTGCTCGGTCAGGGGCCTTTTGGGTTGTTTCTGACCAAGTAACCTGAGGAGAGTTTCCCCATAAAGGTGCCTTTTTCACACAGCAGGACTTTTGAATCCCACCTGTAAATCACAGATGTCTATGGGGATTTGTCTGTCTTTTCCCTCTCCATCTCTTTTATCTCTACCCCCCTTTTTTTTGGTAATTTGTGAAGATAATATAGTCTTCATAATTCTTTTATGTGAAAGAAGTTTTGGTTGTTCTGCCCTGAAAGAGGCACATCAATTTTGATCAACAATTTGCTCCCTGAAACTCAATCTCGGAGATATTTACCCTACCTCTTGCTTGAAAAGAAAAAATGCCACCTGAAATTCCTGGTCTATGAGAATCAACACTGATGTTGTTTTAAATTAGGATTTAGCACTAACTTTTTGAACCTAGCCTAGACAGGTGTATGCTATATACACAGCTGACTACCTACATTATTTAATTTTCTTAAACAACTTGTAATTATTTCTCTGACTAAATATAAAAATGACATTCAACTGGTGTTAATGCAAATATGGATTATAAAATCACACTGCTCTATCAGTTTGCATTGAGACCAATGTATTTGTGTCTCAAGTAAACTTTAGGTTGAAGTTATGAAATGTTTAGACTTTGGATCACAGAATCAAGCTGTTTAAAAAGCACATATATACATATACACACACACAACATACCATAGTAGTATTTACAATGGAAACAACTTAAATGTCTATTTCAGATTGGTTAATAAACTATGGTATGTCCACACAACAGAATACCATCGAGCCACCAAACATAAAAATGTAGAACAGGGGACATCCCTGGTGATCCAGTGGTTAGGACTCCATGCTTCCACTGCAGGGAGCACAGGTTCGATCCCTCATAGGGGAACTAAGATCCTACATTCTATGTGGCCAATAAATAAATTCTAAACATAAAAATCTTGTATTAAATTTTAAAAATGTAGAACAATGTTAAAAGACATGAAAGGATCACCAGCACCACAAATGAGAGAACACTAACAATTGCAAAGGAATATATACAATATCCCATTTCCATTAAAAAAATACATAGATCCTTACACTTGCATAGGATCAAAGTCAGAGTCACTGCTTCTCAATGGTTAGAGTAGAAGCGTTTGTCTTAGTCAGTCCCAGACCTCATCCCCACACCCAAATTTTACAGAGAACGGCATGAATTTTTTTTAAAAGTTATTTTTCAATAGTAATTACTTTTATAACCAAGACTGAGAGAGCTAGAGAGGCCCCACTAGCAAAAGGCCCACTCACGTAGATCATAAGTACAGGACAGCCAAAGCAGCTGAACCCAAAAGCTAACCTCAAAAGCTTAGAAATGAGTTAAAATGTGTGCCAAGCCATGATATGCACTAAGTTGAAAGGAAACTGGCTGCGTTACTTGTGAGGCAACATGATTACTGCAGGCCCAGCGCTTCTCTCGCTCTTCTCTTAGATCCCCAAGGCATCCCCTTGAATCACTCCCTGGGACTTGGGTCCAGAAACAGCGAGTGAAGAGTGCCGTGAATGTATCATGTTCTTAACCTAACAGAAATACTGTTTGTCTTTATTTGTGATGATCATTTTGATAAGTTTTGTGTGTCCAAGGCATATTATAAATTTCTTTGTCAAACAGCTACAATTGTAATAAAATAAGCACACAAATATGGAATAAATTACATCTTAAAATGTTCCTTTTGGAGAAAAAAACTTTTACAAGGCACATTTAGCATGACAGAAAAAAGGGAAAGAAGGGAGAAGGGATGGGGGAGGAATAAAGACCTTAAAGAAAAGAAAGGTAAAAAGGAAATAAAATTTTAAAAAATAAGATAACTAGAGATGAAATTAGCATACCATAACATCCCATACACTTGGAGAAAATGAGCCACAAATTCATATCTAAGCTTCATAGTAGCCAATGCCACAGATGAAACAATTTTGTAATTCATAGTATGTTTAAGATAAAAGCAGAAACAAGAGGGGATTTCTCCCATGATCCCTTAATAAGAAACACTTTTGTTGTTGCTGTTTAGTGGCTAAGTAGTGTCTGACTCTTTTGCAACACCATGGACTGTAACCCTTCAGGCTCCTCTGTCCATGAGATTTTCCAGGCAAGAATACTGGAGTGGGTTGCCATTTTCTTTCCCACAGTTATCTTCCCCACCCAGAGATCAAACCCAGGCTTCCTGCATTGGCAGGCAGATTCTTTACCACTGAGCCACCAGGGAAGCCCAGTAAGCAGCACTATGGGATGTAATAATGCTAAATTCTCAACACCACCCCCTACAGTACATGCCTGCCTTATGGAGATGTTTCTCACAAGGGTCCACAGAATAGTCAGACAGTGCCACACAATTCAGTTTATATCAGCAACTCAGAGGATGGAAAAGTTAACACAACGGTCCAGGTTCCTGGCTCAGTGATGCTTCATCTTAGGATATGTGCTTTCATTTCCACAAATGCAGGTATGACGTAGCTTTTTCAGTGCTCCATTGTTAATTCTGTCAACCCAACTTTGAAATGCAGAGTGCTGCAGTGAACTTGATATATCCTTCCCTCATACTCCTACTTACAGTTAAAAGCAGATCTGTGTGTTTTAACAGTTAGTGTACTAAATGCAAAGTTGTATCCTTTTTCATTCATTAATTCAATTAATTAAGTGTAATTCAACAAACACTTCTTGAATACTTACTTCCTAGAGGTATGTTTGCATGGTAGGATGACAGAGGTGACTAAAGCAGGCTTGGCCATGGTGGGGTCCTCACAGAAATAACAAATCAGTCTAGAGTTACATCAGCGCCATGATGTTTGGGGTTGGATAGCTATTTGTTGGGGGAGGGGACCTGTCCTGGGCAGGGTAGGAGGTTTGGCTACATCCCTGGCTTCCACCTCCTATATCCCAGGAGCCATGCCCCCAGTTGTGGCAGGCAAAACTATCTCCAGATGTTGCCAAACATCCCCTGCAGAACTGCTGGTCTAGAGAGCACTGACCCTGAGAAACAATAATGAATCAGTTCAGAGAGAGGAAGCAGGGGTGCTGAGAGGATGTAAAGAAGAGGAACTAACCCAGTCCCATATCCAATGAAGGCCTCCTTGAGAAGGTTAAGTTTAAAAGCTCCAAAAGACAGGTGTCTAAACAAGGTTACTCCAGAGAAGTGAACTGGGGTATGTATATGGACAAAGCCAAGCTCTTCCTCAGAATACCATTAGAAACAACTCTACACATACTCCAGCCAATGCCAAGAGCAGCATGTAAAAGGCACCGAAAAGACCATTTAAACAAACAAACAAAAATCAGCCAATCACACCCTTGAGAGTAATGGAACCTCTGTTGTCCTTCCTAAGAGACCGTGCATCCACATGTTCAGTTGTGTCTGATGTACGTGTCTCCATGTACTGCCAGACTCCTCTGTCCAGGGGATTTCCTAGGCAAGGATACTGGAATGGGTTGCCATTTCCTCCTCCAAGGAATCTTCCTGACCCAGGGATCGAACCCACATCTCTAGTATCTCTTACACTGTAGGCAATTTTTTACCACTTGAGCTATCAGGGAAGCCCCTTCTAAGAGAAAACAATCCCAAACTGCACTAGTAACTGACTGAATTTAGTGGAGAGTTGTTAACTGTGACCCAGTTAAATGTTGGAACTAAAGAATTAATATATAAATTATACCATAGGGAGTTATTCCACCTCACTGGAGAGATATTTTTCCTTAGAATCATAACATTAAACAGAATTTTGCAAAACAATTATACCAATTAAAATCAAACATCCAGTGACCAGACTGACTGGTTTGTTTAGAAGAAAATACAGACTCTAATACTTTTATTCTCTTCCTATGTTTCTTGCTTTCACCGCCAAATGATACCCTAACAATAGGGTCAAATAGGACTGACTCTTTAGTGTCATCAAATGTATTATTTTCATCATCTTCCTCTTTTTTCAATTGATAAACTGAGGGTCAAAACTTAATTTTTTCCAAGGTTGCAGACAGTATTTAGCCAAGCCAAGAGTGAAACCCCATATTGATAGAGGAATAACAGCATGATATGCTTTGGGAAAAGGAAGGATGGGGAGGTGGGAGGGGGGTTCAGGATGGGGAACACGTGTACACCCATGGCAGGTTCCTGTTGATGTATGGCAAAACCAGTACAATATTGTAAAGTAATTAGCCGCCAATTAAAATAAATAAATTTATATTTAAAAAAAAGGAAGGAAGGATGGGTAGAAGATGTAAGAAAGAACATAACAGCACTGTGCATAGATCCCAAAGGAAGGAGAGAGCAAAGCAGATGTTTCCTCAACCCTATACTGTAGGTCCTCCCAGAACACCTTCCATTTGATCAAAAAGGGAATGGTGATGAAGGGTACTTTTAATATGGTAGACACTTTATAGTTTGGAGAAGGAAATGGCAACCGACTCCAGTATTCTGCCTGGGAAATCCCATGGACAGAAGAGCCTGGCAGGCTACAGTCCATAATGTTGCAAGAGTCAGACATGACTTAGCAACTAAACTACCACCCAACCACTAGTATTCTAATCCTCACAACAACTCTGTAGAACAGGTTCCCGTGAACCTTATGAATCACCTGGGGATCTTATTAGATCTAAAGCATATTCTACCCAGCAGGGCTGGGATAGGGGCTGAAAATTTACACTATACACACAAATGTCCACATAGTCAAAACTATGGTTTTTCTAGTAGTCATATATGTATGTGAGAGTTGGACCATAAAGAAGTCTGAGTGCCAAAGAACTGATGCTTTTGAATTGTCATACTGTAAAAGACTCTTGAGAGTCCCTTGGACTGCAGAGAGAACAAACCAGTCTACCCTGAAGGAAACCAATCCTGAATATTCATTGGAAGGTCTATTGCTGATGCTCCAATATTTTGGCCACCTGATGTGAAGAGCCAACTCATTGAAGACCCTGACGCTGAGAAATATTGAAGGCAAAAGAGAAGGGTGGTAGAGGATGAGACGGTTAGAAAACATCACTGACTCAATGGACATGAATTTGAGCAAACTCTAGAAGATACCAGAGGACAGAGGCTCCAGGTGTGCAGCAGTCCAAGGGGTCACAGAGAGTTGGACAGGACTTAGTGACTAAACAGCAGCCAAGCAAGCTCCCAGGTGATGCTAATTCTGCTGGTGCTGGAACACAGACCACACCCTGAGTTGCAGGTACTTTCATGGGGAGCTTAAGAACTCACTTAAGAGGTGAGTTCAAATGCACGATCCTGGGCCCCATCCCCAGACATGCTCACACAGGTCTACAGTAGAGTCTAGGATTCCTCTGGTTATGAGAGCTCCTGGTCATTCTAATCCAGTAGTCTAATGGACTATGGAGTCTAGCAGATTTGGATTAAAATACTGGTTCCATGACTTGCCAGCTATAAGAAAGGACCTTGAGCTAATTAAAACTTCTGAGCTCTGGTTTCCTCCATTTGCAAAATGGGGATAAATCAAACACACCTCATTAGATTGCACAGATGATTAAACACAATTATCTTTGCAAAATAACTAGCACATTACAGAGACTTGGGAAGATACAGTTATTGTAATGGTGCTGATGTGATCATGAAGATATTCATTTTATAGATAAGAAGCTCAGGTGCAGGGGGTAAAATCACTTATTTGAGCAACTAAGCAAAATTTAAACCCAGATCCAGTTCCAAAGCCATGTTCATTTTACTGCATCAGATCACAGGGACCAAGTTTTAGACAGTCACCTGCATTTATGGCAATTGTCCAGATCACTCCTTCCTCTGCCCCTGTGCTGTGAGTTCTGCCAAGCTCTCCCCTACTGGACATTGTTTTCTGCTTCCTCTCTTGCAACCTTCCCTCCCCAACCCCAATCCTTTGGATTTTGATCCCAGGGTTTGATCTTAAGGATTCTCCAAGGACTTTCTGCTTCTCCTGCCCTTGGCCTCCTGGGGCAAGATCTTCCTACCAACCTGGTTACCCAGTTCAAGAGTGATGACAGGTAAAAGCCAAAAACCTAATTCTGAAGATGTGCACAAGTACTGTTTTGCATCTCAGTGTGATGTCCATGCCCTGCCTTTTACCCCTCCTGGATCTCACTGGGAAATTTTATTTGTTAATGAACAATTCTTGAGAGGATGTCAATCACAGCTATAAAACATCTAGGCAAGAGAGTCAATATAGAATTATTTACCCATTGCACTCCAATACACGTGGGAGGAATACCAAATATATTATTGAGGTAACACAATCCCATAAAATACATGACACGAGAAGCCACAGACTTACATTACTACTGCTCTGGCTGAAAAGATTTTTCGTGGAGGACCAAAACACTTCAAAATGTTAGAAAATACTCAGGATCTTAAATAAGCAAATTGTTTTAGCGTTTCTGTTCCAAGCAATAACATTCAGTGACTGTGTAGAGATTATTTTCAGTTGAGATTTTATGGGAAAACTATAACTGGAAATAAAAGGAATATTCTAGCCATAAACATGACGTATCTCTTGTTGCACATGTTGGTGATGACAGTGAATGAGATCTCCAAGCAAAATAAGAGTTATGATGTGTGGTGTCAGCATAATAAAGTAAGACTTATCCCTCTCAAAGGTCAAGTCTTGAGCTTCATAAAGATGTACAGAATTTCATAGCCTGAAAACTATGTTAAGAGGACACTGAAACCAGATGGCAAAAGAGTTTTAAGAAAGAAAAAGAGCCTTGTGCCCCGGCCTTAATTCACTGCAGCACAAATCAGTGTCTGAAACTAGCTCTTCTCTCCAACAATCTTTTTTTTTTTTTTTTTTTTTTGAAGTTCATAGACATGAGTTCTCCTGAAGAATGTGTCTACACTGAAAAAACACATGGAGAGTTGAGATGTCATCTTAAACAGCCTGCATTGATCATTCTGTTTCTTCTTTATTAGGTACAAATTTATAAGGCTACTCACGTTATTTAAATGGCCTTTAGCCTCCATTTTTCTTTCCCCATACTGATAGAAAGTGTATGACCAAGGATGGAAAAAATGCAGCAGACAGAGGTCAGTTGGACTGAAATAAGATGTCTCCTCAGCTAGAAGAGATCCACGGTTAGCTTTGGGCTTCACAAGCACACAGCCTGCTTTAATCTGTTGTTTACAAGTTATTGATCTGGGACAAGTTACTTACCTAGCTGAGGTCTCTAAACCTCAGTTTTTTTCATGGATGCTCAACATCACTCATTATCAGAGAAATGCAAATCAAAACCACTATGAGGTACCATTTCACCCCAGTCAGAATGGCTGCGATCCAAAAGTCTACAAGCAATAAATGCTGGAGAGGGTGTGGAGAAAAGGGAACCCTCTCACACTGTTGGTGGGAATGCAAACTAGTACAGCCACTATGGAAAATAGTGTGGAGATTCCTTAAAAAACTGGAAATAGAACTGCCTTATGATCCAGCAATCCCACTGCTGGGCATACACACTGAGGAAACCAGAAGGGAAAGAGACACGTGTACCCCAATGTTCATCGCAGCACTGTTTATAATAGCCAGGACATGGAAGCAACCTAGATGTCCATCAGCAGATGAATGGATAAGAAAGCTGTGGTACATATACACAATGGAGTATTACTCAGCCATTAAAAAGAATACATTTGAATCAGTTCTAATGAGGTGGATGAAACTGGAGCCTATTATACAGAGTGAAGTAAGCCAGAAAGAAAAACACCAATACAGTATACTAACGCATATATATGGAATTTAGAAAGATGGTAACAATAACCCTGTGTACGAGACAGCAAAAGAGACACTGATGTATAGAACAGTCTTATGGACTCTGTTGGAGAGGGAGAGGGTGGGAAGATTTGGGAGAATGGCATTGAAACATGTATAATATCATGTATGAAACGAGTTGCCAGTCCAGGTTCGATGCAAGATACTGGATGCTTGGGGCTGGTGCACTAGGACGACCCAGAGGGATGGTATGGGGAGGGAGGAGGGAGGAGGGTTCAGGATGGGGAACACATGTATACCTGTGGTGGATTCATTTCGATATTTGGCAAAATTAATACAACTTTGTAAAGTTTAAAAATAAAATAAAATTTTAAAAAAAGAATGCATTAAAAAAAATAGCAACAATAATCCCCTCTAACAAGGTTGCTGTCATCACTAAACAACGTAATAGATGTGAAAGACTTGGGATGTCTAGTTCATAGAGAATCATTTTTTACATGTACATATTTTAGAGATAATTCACATGCCATGCAATTGACCCCTTTAAGGTGTAAAAGTATATCTTTTAATATGTTCACATATTTCAAGTTATGCAACCATCATCCATTAATTTTAGAACAATTTCACTCAAAAAAAGCTGTCTTTATTAGTGATTATTCCCTATTTCCCCACAATCCTCCCCTCCCTTGCCCTCCCATTCTCCCACCCTGCAGCCCCAGGCAACCACTAATCTTTCTGTGTCTATAGATTGGCCTATTTTGTACCTTTTATACAAATGGAATTGTGTAACCCATGACTGGGTACTTGCCCTTAAAATTGTTTTCCAAGTTCAACCAAGTTGCAGCATGTACTAGAATTTTACTTCTTTACACCGAGGATTAACACTCCAATGAATGGCTGTAGCAAATTTCATCTATTCATTCAGTAGCTAACAGAAAATTGAGTTGTTTCCACTTTGGGGGGCCTATAATGCCACTCTGAACATTCATCACATCACCAGATCCAGAAGTAAAAGATTATACATTACAACCAAGTGGGATTTAGCCCATGAATGTAAGATTAGTTTAACACTGAAATATCAATTTATATACCATATCAATAAAAGATAAATCGCATGATCATATAGGAAAGCACTTGACAAAATCCAGTATCTCTTGTGATTAAAACACTCAAACTAGGAGGGAACTTCAACCTGCTAAAGAGCATCTTCAAAAAACCCACAGCAAATATAATAATGATGAAGAGACTGAATGATCTATCCCTGAGATTAGGAATAAGACAAGTATGTTCCTTTTTGCCACCTTGACTCAACATCTTACTGGAGGTTCTAACCAGGGAAATTAGGTAAGAAAACGAGATAAAAGGCATTCAGATTGGAAAGAAAGCAGTAAAACACTTTCACTTTGCATACAACATAATCTTCTACACAGAAAAGTTCTAATGAAGCCACTGAAATCCATTAAAAGGAACAAATGAGTTCAGCTAGATCTCAGGGTAAAAGATTGATATGCAAATATCGATTATATTTCTATACATTGGCAATGAACAATCAATTATACTTACAATAGCATCAAAAGGATAAAATCCAAAGAAATAAATTAATAAAGCACAAATCCTATATACTTTGAAAACTACCAAGATTATCATTGAAAGAAATTCAAAAAAAGGCTTAAATAAATGCATTTAAATAAATTTAAATTTAAATAAATTTAAATTTAAAATTTTTTAATAATTTTAAATAAATGGAAAGACATCTCATATTCAAGGACCAGAAGACTTATTATTGTTGTTACTACTTCCCAAATTGATTTAAGAGATTAAACACAATCCTTATCAAAATCCCAGCTTACTTTTCTGCAGAAATTGGCAAGCTCCTCCTAGAATTCATTTGGAAATATAAGGGACCCAGAAGAGGCAAAAGTTAGAAAATTTGGATTCCAAAAATTTCTATTTCAAAAGTGAAGCTGCTACTGTGAAGCTACAGTAGTCAACATTGAGGATCATGTTTGTATAGTAGTCTACAAACATGTAGAGCAATTAAAAGTTCAGAAATATACCCTTACATTTAGTGTATATTTATTATTTTTGACAAAATTGTCAAGACAATTCAGCAGACAAAAGAATGTTCTTTTCAGTTATGCTCAGACAGCTGGATATCTACATGTAGCAGTGTGAAGCTGGACCCCTACCTCACACCACACACAAAAAAATTTACTCAAAATCGATCACAGACCAAAGTGTAAAAACTACAGGTATTAAATTCTTTGAAAAAACTCAGGAGTATTTACAGGACCATGGGTTAAGCAATGATTTCTTAGATATAACAGCAAAAACAAGCAATAAGAAAAAATAAATTGCATCTAATTAAAATTTAAAACTTTTGTGCTTTACAGGAAACTCAGAAAACCCACAGAATGGGAGGAAACATTTGCTTGCAAGTATCTAGACTACTCGAAGAACATAGCTCAATAATAAAATACCAGCTAAAAAAGGGGCAAAGTGTCAAAATAGACATTTCTTCAAAGAACATATACAAACGATCAACAACCCAAAAAGATGCTCAACATCAGTAACCATAAGGGAAATGCAAATAAAAACCACAATGAAATAATACTTCCTACCCACTAGAACAGCTAGAATTAACAAATGTGGATGAAAATGTGGGAAAATTCGAGTCTCCTCCATTGCTGGTCGAAATATAAAATGGTATGACCACTTTGGAAACATTTTGACTGTTCCTCTAAAGCATCAGTCCCCAACCTTTTCGGCACCAGGGACCGGTGTCATGAGAGACGATTTGTCCATGGCCGGGAGCGGAGGTGGGGTGGGAAGGGGCGGGGCGGGGGGGGGATGGGTTTAGAATGACGCAAGCGTATTACATTTACTGAGCACCTGATTTCTAACCTGACAGGAGGTACCAGTCCATGGCCTAGAGGTTAGGGCACCCTGCTCTAAAAGTTAAACAGAGAGTTACAATAAACCCCAGCAATTCTGCTACACTCCGCTGCCTCCATGGTACATGACTCTGTTATCCTCATCTCTGTGTTGTTGGATTCACTACTAATGACTTTTTCTTAGTTCATATTTTTACCTCTTTCATGCCCTTGGCAAGGCTGGAAATCATTTCCCAAACCATGCTTCCTGAGTTATCTTCCCTTAAGAAGACAAAGGCATCCTGTTTTGGACAACCATCTTCAATGACCTCCAACCCACAGGACTTTTTCAGGTGTTGCTCATCCTCCTTATCTGCCACGTGGCAGGTTTATGAGGAAGGTTCAAACTGATCTCCAAACAGATTAGTGCTACCTATTGATAGCACCTGCCCTCTCTACCACTAAGCAGCTCTAAGATTCTTTGTTGATGATCACCCTATCAGTTTTCTCACTGCGACCGTTCCCAATCTTTCCAGTGCTCCTCAAATGGCCGTTTCCAGCTCATTCTCAGCAACTTCTACTGATAAAAATGTAAGTTATTTAACACAAACTCTTCCAAGTTTGTTTCAGACCTTGGCTTCCTCATCAACCATGCTTATCAGTCTCCTAGTAACTTGATGCTACGTACCTTAAGGTCATGGATTGTGGTATTTTTCATGGTGATTTACTCACCTCGCCCAGTGCTTTGCACTATTAGGAGACAGTTAACCATGGACTGCATCAATGAATAAATGAACAAATGAATATATAACAGCTGAAAGAAAATGTTTATCATGTAAATTCAAGACCCCATCTATTTCACTGGTATGCCAACCCACAAGGCTCGTTTAACACAGCTGAAGGATGGGCCCAAACAACACTCCACCACATTCTACACCACTCACCCTCAGTCCAGCAGCGACGCCAACCTGGTCGTGAAGTGAGAACAGGGACTGTACTTCCAGCAGCGTCATTTCAGAGACTTAAGCCACAACTCTTTTGGTTGAAAAATAGTTCCTTGTGGTTGTTCACAGAAGTTATTTAGACAATTTTAAAGTTTCAATTACTTCCATGTCAGTTATCCACTGCTTTCCCTAAGATTTCTATCAAACTCCAGTGAGTAACCCTCATTTCTTGTGAGGATATTTTGAGAACTATAACAGTTTTCAGGAGAGATAGGCTTCCCTTTCTCTCCTCCCTTCCCTCCCCACCTTAATGCCCATCAAAAACATGTTTTAATAATGTCATTTGCTTAATGAAAGACCATATTTAGCTACTTGCAAAATAAGCTTCAACTCATTCTCACGGTTTGGATATCTCTGCCACTGCCAGGACCCCTAGCACATTGCCTGAAACCTCAAAAACACACCAGACCCTCTCCAGCAGATCCAGAAAAGACGGTACAGGCTGGGGCCCATTTCTCCCTTGGAGATGAAATTCGAAGTGACAACACCATTTGCTTGTCAGCATATTTAACTTCCTACTCAAGCACGTGACCCAAGTCACCAGGTCAGAGAGGCTCCGTAGCTGGCACCTCTGAAGGCAGAAGGTACTCACCTGTGCTTGCTACCCAGGAGGTCAGGTCACCACAGTGGTGACAAGGTGAAGATTGATGGCTCCAAAAGCAGCGGGGTCCTAGCAGCCGGACTGCCAGGCAGGGGACTCTGGCTGGGCAGGCTCTCCTGTAGTTATCCCTCCTACAGTTTATAATTTGGCACACTGGCTCTTTGCTTTTGGCAGCAGTGCAAAGGGCGTATTGATCTTTGAAAGCCACTTTGGCTGTTAAAGGAAACAAAATCAGTCTTTGGATGGATTTCTCCTCATAATGCATTTGTTCTTCACCTTGGATATTGGCAGGGCTGGGTCAGCCGAGGAACTCAGCCTACCATGAGCCTCTGACAACAGAAAGCCTCTTCCACTTAAACTGAAAGTGATTTAGAGGAAAGGAAAGACGCCAAGCAATGGTCCATTGTTGGGGGTGGGGGCGCTTCGTTCCTGCATCGTGACGTTGCCCTCTAGTTTGGGCGAGGGGGACTTGGGGTTTATTTATTGTTTCTGCGGGTTCCATCAAAGAGTTTTCCATCAACGAGTTTTTCAGGCTTCCAGATTGATCCTCGGAGATTTCCAATCCACTCTTAAATGGGTTGCCATTTCCTTCTCCAGGGGATCTTCCAGACCCAGGGATCGAACCCAGGTCTCCTGCATCGCAGGCAGACTGTTTACCGTCTAAGCCACATAACAACTGAAGCAATATAGTAACACATCAATAAAGGCATTTTTAAAAAGGTCCACATCAGAAAAATACAATATTTCTAAAGTACCAGTGACTAACCTGGCCTCATTTACAAGTCAGCTTACATTGTGAATTCTTTGCAGTCAGGCTCTCTTACTCATTTGGTGCCTGACACATAGCAGAGGGTACTCAATTTGCTGGCAGAATAAATAAATGATATAAATAAGTGAACTTGTAAAAATTATGTAGAATTTAGGAATAAAGTCTTCAAAACTGGGGAGACCAGCAGCCTCTTACAAGTGCTGTACGCTGTGCTCAGTTGTGGCCAACTCTTTGCGACCCCATGGACTGTAGCCTGCCAGGTTCCTCTGTCCATGGGGAATCTCCGGGCAAGAATATTGGAGTGGGTTGCCATGCCCTCCACCAGGGGATTTTCCCAACCCAGGGACTGAACTTATGTCTCTTGTGTTGGCAGGCAGATTCTTTACCACCGTGCCACCTGGGAAGCCCAGCCCTTACTCACAAGAGTAACATCTAAAAGAACCACATATGAATCACTTGGCATCACCGTAGAGCAGATGCATCTCCTTGAGTTTAAACAGAATGGTCCTGCTACAGGAGGCACTAATAACAAGCTCTATCTGGTTCATCATCAGCGAGAAATTCCCTTGAGTTCTCTCTCCTGGACCTTTGTTTCAAAAAGACCCTAAAGTCAACAAGTAAATGATGTGTCCATTTTACATATTTTTTAAGGGCGCAGTGGATTTTAACTTTATCTTGGAAAAATATCCAACCGTTGGATGAAAGAGAAGAGAATCTAACAAAATTAACTACTTAGGCCTAATTCTGAAGTCATTAGTTTAAATAGACTCACCTGCATTTCTTAGTCCCTTAACAGATTCTTGATACAATAAAAGGGGCAAAATACATCCATCCCCCACAACCAGCAGAAAAGGGTAGATAAACAGTGACAAGAAGCAACCACATTGCCCTAAATTTTCTTAGAAATCATTTGTTAATAGTTAGATTATTTTCTTTGAATGGTTATGTTTGCTGCACCTAAAAAAGCAGATTGAATAGCAGCCAGGTGAAATAAGCTATGGCCTGTGCAGGACATATGTTAAAATTTGACCCCTTTTTTTTTTTGGTATTTATTATCACCAGGTTAAACACACACTGCCAAAGAGCCATTCATTGAGAATAAGTCAGTTGACAGCTATAAGGTATGTTTGCAAGGGTTTTCATGATTTACTTGCAATACGTGCTGAATACACACCATCCCCCATTTCCTGGAGTTTAATGCAGGAGAAAGGAACTGTACTGAAATGAAAAATCAATCATTTTAGAGGCAAAAGGTAACTTTCTTTGAGAGCATAAATAAGTGCTGCTCAGCACTCCGATGTGATGAAAAATCATTGCTCAGCATCAATGGCCATCTTTGTGGAGAATTATAGAAGCTCTGGACCTTGTTAATAGACCTGAAAATCTACAGAAGCTTCAGGTCTCCTTAATCACCATTTCCTTAAACCTATGGGCTTCCCAGGTGGCGCAGAGGTAAAGAACCTGCCTGCCAGTGCAGGAGACACAAGAGACCTGGGTTTCATCCCTGAGTAGGGAAGATCCTCTGCAAAAGGAAATGGGAACACACTCTAGTATTAGCCTGGCATACCACAGTCCATGGGGTCGCACAGAGTTGAACTCAACTGAGTGACTGAGTACACATGGAATGACTAGCATGCAGTACTTTTCTCAGGCTTTCCTGAACTTCTTTAGCATCACTCCTTCTGGTCCATTCTAGCTCACTCAAGCCTGATAGTGATCCATCATTTCAGTGCTGGGGTGTGGACTGAAGAGTTTACATTGAAGTGCAACATTCAAACAGTTGAACCCAAAATAGTCACAGGTAAGGACCAATTACTTTTCTGGCTCATTTTAAAAATGCAACAAGAATCCATCGTTGATCTCATCTTCCCCACCCCCAAGCTAGGCTTTGATAATATTTTCTCAAGAACTTCAATTACCCTTTCTCAGTTGCTGCTGTAAGCTCTTGGTCTTAACCATTCTTGCCCTTCAAACATGCTTGATTCCTTCCATAGAAAATACAAAAGCACAAAACATTTTCTTCCACCCACTCTACCTACCTCTGAAGTGAAGTGAAGTGAAGTGAAAGTCTCTCAGTTGTGTCCAACTCTTTGCGACCCCATGGACTATACAGTCCATGGAATTCTCCAGGCCAGAATATAGGAGTGGGCAGCCATTCCCTTCTCCAGGGGATCTTCCCAGCCCAGAGATTGAACCCAGGTGTCCCACATTGCAGGTGGATTCTTTACCAGCTGAGCCACAAACCTGCCTCTAATTCTTAGCAATCTGCCTTTGCTCCTCCCTACCACCATTTTGGAAGAATGTTCTATATTCCTGCCCCTACTCCTTATATTCTACCTCTTCCCCAGCCCCTGGACTCTGGTTTCACTACCAAATGCCCGCCCTGTGTAGCTTTCTAAAAATTCAGATTACAGATGTTCAGGCCTCACTTCCAGAAATCCCAGTTTAGTACATCTGGGCTAGGAATCAGAAATTCCTTTGGTTTTAAATCTCCATAGGAGGATTGAGAAGAATGGCCTTTGACCTCTGCAATCTAACTTCCACCCTTATCATGATATTCTCTCTTGAACATCCCTGATAACCTCTTGGTCACCAAGTTTAATGTTTTTTTTTTTTTTTTTTTTCTGGGTGCTCATCTTCCTGCAGCATCAGCTCTACTGACTCCACTCTCCAGAAATGAGTAAAATAAGATTTCTTCTTTGTCTTTTCTATGTCTTCTCCCCCAACAAGGACAGCCACTGAAGATATTCTTTAACACTTCATCCCCGGCTTTCCTTTTCTATGTACACCCTTGGCAGAGGCAGCCTCAGCACTCTTAAGTATCCAGGTTTTTAAGTTCTAGTTCTGCTTTTTCTACTGTCAAAAGCAGAGCACATAGTCAGAATTTCCACGTGGCACTAGAGGTAATGAATCCACCTCCAATGCAGGAGACATAAGAGACATGGGTTTGATCTCTGGGTCAGAAGGATCTCCTGGAGAAGCGCATGGCAACCCACTCTAGTATTCTTGTCTGTAGAATCCCTTGGACAGAGGAGCCTGGTGGGCTACAGTCTATAGGATCACAAAGAGTTGGACACGACTAAAGTGACTTAGCATGCACAAATGAGACCACTACAAGGAAAGGTATGAAAACTCAAGTTTTCAATCCTTCCTGAACATTGGATATATTTACAAAACTTATTGAAAATTCATACGTGCAGGTCCCACTGCCAGAAATTGATTCTGGTTTGAAACCCTGTCTATAGCTTGTATATTTCTCAAAGGTGCATAGATAATTGCTATGTGCACCAAAGTTTCAAAACCCTGCTACATACTGGGATCTGAAGTTCAGTAACATTTACCCTGAAAGATTCCATCAAGGAAAAAATGTGTCATTCCTTGAACTACCAACAGCAAATCGATTCATCATGTCAGGAGCAGCATCGAGGAATAAATCTAAGTTTACCCAGATGATACCAGGGTGCAGGTTTCCTGAACACAACCAGACTCTTTTCCCCCTTTTAAGGTCAGGCTCAGGATATTGCTCCAGCCAAACAAATCTAACTGCAAAGCCTCAAAGACTAATGGAGCTCATTAATTAAATTTTATCAAGGATAAAGTGGTTACATGTCATCATATAAATACAGCAGGGGTCTCCAACCTCTGAGCCAAGGGTCAGTTGTTTTCATTTAGTCGCTGTCATGTCTGACTCCTTGTGACCCTATGGACTACAGCACACTAGGCTTCCCTGTCCTTCACCATCTCTGGGAGTTTGCTCAAATTCATGTCCCTTGAGTTGGTGATCTCATCTTCTGTCACCCTCTTCTCCTCCTGTCAAACCATGGACCAGTACCTCCTGTCAGATCAGAGGCAATATTAGATTATAAATAAAGTATACAATAAAAGCAATGTGCTTAAATTAAATCATCCCCAAACCATCTCCTTCATCCCTAGTCCATTGAAAAATTGTCTTCCGCAAAATCGGTCCCTGGTGCCAAAAAAGTTGGGGACCACAGATGTACAGCAAAACTTGATTTTAAAAATCTTCCTTAAAAGGGAACACTCCTACACTGTTGGTGAGAACGTTAGTTGGTACAGCCACCATGGGTAACAGTATGGAGGTTCCTCAGAAAACTAAAAATAGAACCACCATATAATCCAGCCATCCCACTCCTGGGCATATGTCCCAGACAAAACTCTAATTCAAAAAGATACATGCATCTCCATGTTCATAGCAGCACTATTTACAATAGCCAAGACATAGAAACAACCTGAATGTCCATCAATGAATGGATAACGAGGATAAGGTAAATATAGACAACGGGAGTCTACTCAGCCATAGAAAGAATGGAATAATACCATTTGGAGCAACATGGATGCAAGTAGAGACTATCACACTAAGTAAATCAGATGAAGACAAAGGTCATACAAATCACTCATGTGTAGAATCTAAACGTGACACAAATAAACCTATCTACAAAACAGAAACAGACTCATAGACATAGAGAACAGACTTGTAGTTGCCAAGGGTGTGGGGGGTTGGGTTAGAGGAAGGATGGAGTGAGATCAGCAGATGTACTTTTACATATAGAATGGATAAACAAGGTCCCACTATATAGCACAGAAAACTATATTCAGCATCCTCTGATAAATCATAATGGAAATGAATATTTAAAAAAGAATGTGCATACATATATATACATATATATATATATATATATATATATATATATAATTGAATCACTGCTGCTGTACAGCAGAAATTAACACAACATTGCAAATCAGTTGTTGTTGTTCAGTTGCTAAGTCATGTCTGACTCCTTGCAACCCCATGGACTGCAGCACACCAGGCGTCCTTGTTGTGGGAATCAACTGTACTTCAATTAAAAAAATCTTCTGTAGCATTTTAAAAGATAATTTTGTTTATTTAATTTTGACTGTGCTGGGTCTTTGTTGCTGCATGGGCTTGTCTCTAGCTTCAGAGAGCAGGGGCTACTCTAGTTGCAATGCTCAGGCTTCTCATTGTGGTGGCTTCTCTTCCTGCATAGTGCAGGCTCTGTGTCACATGAGCGTCGGTATTTGTGGCACATGGGCTCAGTCGTTGCAGCTCCTGGGCTCTAGAGCACAGGCTCAATAGTTGTGGCACATGCACTAAGTTGCTTTGCGCATGTGGGATCATCCCAGACCAGGAATGGAACCCATGTCTTCTGTATTGGCAGGTGGATTCTTTACCACTGAGCCACCAGGGAAGCTCTTCTTTAAGAATTTCTATCCTAAGTTACACTCTGAAACAACTGCCAAAATAATCTTATTCTCTCCCTATCCCTCTACCTCCCCTTCTGCATTTTGACCATTTTTGGTGGGGACAAATCCACTTATCTTTTAAAACCATGACTTCTGAAAGCTCTCCCTCCATGGGAAATAGCAGCCTTTGGTGATGGCTATGGTAACCATGGTCACCATCTTTACCTGAACCCAGGTCCATTTTGGTAATCTGTAGATCCAATACCTTCCCATGTATGGTATACCTTCCACTAAAATGTCAGACCCATCAGAGGCAGCAAGTTTAAGCGAGGATTGGTAACTAGGCAATGGTCAGCTATGAGGTCCAGAAGAAAACAATTAAGAAACATCAAAGAGTAAAACTAAGAAGAGGATTGATTATCTATCAGGAAATGTATCCAGAGAAATTCAATGAGAAGTGATGAGTGCAGTGAAGAAATGCAAAGCTTTAAAACAAAAAATCAGAGCTGTGATGAACCGAAAGCTAAGTTGAATGGAAAAAGACCAAAGTATATAATAATATAAGAATATGCTAAGATCTATGTCCTAAAGTAACATTCACTGCTGAAAGAAATAATCTTCCTGTCTTGGCTTGTACTCAACAACAGCCAGGACCAAATTCCATTCACCTCTGTGTAGAGCCTGGCACATGAGTGGAGGCATGAACAAATGAGTTGATTGCTGGTAGATGATCTGAACTCAGTTGTACTGCTTTTTTAAAATATATAGTTGACCCTTGAACAATGTCCACTGCACAGGTCCACTTATATGTAGATTTTTTTCAACAGTAACTGCCATAGTACTATAGGATGCGGTTGGTTGAATCTGTTGGTGTAGAACCACAGGTAAGGAGGGCTAATAAAAGCTATATGAGGATTTTCCACTGTGCAGAGTGGGCATCCCTAACCACTCTCTCCTCCATGTTGTTCAAGGTTCAACTATACTAACTTCTTGCGTGTTGACACAACTCAAGTGATTTGTTTTAAAGGATACAGTATCACTCAAAATCATTTTACTATCTAGCTTACTCCCCATCAACCCTTTCTGTGTCTTTGAAACGATCAGAAAAACCATGTGTATTTGTGTCTATGTGTGTTTCACAGGAGAACCATAATACTCCCTATCAACTTCCCAGAAAATCACATCCATTTTCAATAATACAACTTCAAACTTCTCAGCACTTATGAATGTTTCACAAGCCTAAGAAAATAAGATATTAGCAATAGTATAAATAAAACGCTGGCTATTTAGATATAGTCAAATACATATATCATTTTCACAAATGGATTCAAATTGCTAACATGTGTTTGCATGTGGTCTTTCAGGTACACAATAAAATGTTAGGGTAAATACTGGGTTAATTTTAATAAATACTCTTTGTTTAGACTGTAGATTGTATTATAGAATCAACAAGAATTTGTTGAGCTGATTAAAATAACAGAGTAGATATGAATGCACCAAAATAGTCATGCAAAAGTGTTCATATCTCATTCAACACAGAAAGTAAAATATAAATTCTTTATACTGAATATTATATCAACTATGACTTGAGGATAGGTGATTGATTCAGTGTCTTGTACATCATATTAGCTGATTGTTCTATTCCACATAAGATTCAAGGTATTAATTTTAGTTTTTAACGTCCCTATGTTTTAGGAACTACATCCTTGAGCAAATAACTAGATATGCTAAAATGATCTTGCTACAGTTTCCCATATATAGAGTCTGGGTTATCTTTGATTTAGTGTAGTTAAATGAAAATCTCTGAACTTTTCAGTACAGAATAGTACACTATTTCAAAATCATAATAAACTCACCCTGTTTGGAAATGGCTATGGCCCCAGGTTCTATTATTAGCCTGATACTATAGAGGTTCAAATTAAAATTTTTCCTTTCCTCACCAAGCACTTTTTGGATAAAATTTGGCCTTTCTTCTATACAGCCTACACTCAAACGAACAACTAAGTTACAAAAACAATAACAACTGTCACACTGAATAGACTGTTGGTATCAGCACAACTCTTTCTGATGCATATTTTAGTCCATGTGACAGTTCTAGTTCTAACTGTCCATTAGTAAATTGGCATTCTAGTTTTTAAAAAATAAATTACTCTCTCATTCGCCTTTGTTCATCTTGCCCTGAAACCACCTGGAGTGAGGATCATCTTGCAGCAAATGATACTGACATTGTTCCTTGTGGGCTGACACATATGGTGCCAATGGCAGGATCAATTAAGGACAAGGATAAAAATTAGGTGGCTGGGGGAAAGTGAAATAAGAGCAATTAAGTTGTTGGAAGACACTCCCATCAGGAGACAATGAAAAACAGTATGGTGCCCCATTAGTTCTTTAATTCTTTTACCACTCTGAAGAACCCAGGAGAGCTGACTCCAAATTCAATTCCAAAATCAAATAATCTTTTAAAAAAATCAAATACTGGATATTATCCATAGTTTGGAAAAATAATTTACAAATTCGTTATAGCTTCTTTGTATACAATTTGTCAGTGTTGGATTACATGTTTTCTGTTTGATGGAAGCTACTAATATTAAAACAAGTGAAAAAGTTTTGGGTTTTGATGTTTGAATTTCATATTGATATTTTCAACAATAGAAACTTAGATTTAACCAATATTTCCATGTTAACTATGACTATAATTTACTCATAAGTAGGGCTTCTCAGGTAGCACAGTGTTCAAAAATCTGCCTGTCAAGCAGGAGATGTAGATTTCATAATTGGGTCAGGAAGAGCCTCTGGAGAAGAAAATGGTAACCCACTTCAGTAGTCTTGCCAGGGAAATCCCATGGACAGAGGAGCCTGGTGGGTTGTAGCCCATGGGGTTGCAGAGAGTCCAGCATGACTTAGTGACTAAACAACAACAACAAGACCTTAAATAATTGTCTCCAAAATAGCTCTCCAATTAATGATAGCAAAAGGTTAATTCAGTTATGAATTTTTTTCCCAAATGAAGACTTAAATTCCTATCTTTTAGTACAATATAGTCAGTCCTTATTTTTTCAACCCATTTATCACATGTTCTTCCATTTTGCACTAATGACAATTAACTTCTTCAAGTTACTGAATTTTACAAATAACCACGAGGAAATAAACAAGGAGGCTATAGCATCACTATTCTGACATTTTAATAAGTAGATGTATGTTAATTATTTATGTTATTTTGCAACATGCCAGTAAATGCTTTCTAATGCTTACTGTAGAGGCAATGAAATCTTCATAATTTTATATCTGTCATCCCTTACTATTAAGTTGTTCACTGGAAATGTAAAGTGACACTCTTCATAGGATTATGAGAATTAGATTTGGGGATTGCTGATGTTTGAGCCATTGTATGGCTACAATTTCTGTAATTAGTTATCCCAGAAAGAATTCCATTTTATTATATGCTGATGTCATTGCTTTCATATTGCTTTTTGGAATGACTTTTGTGTGCATATTAATCATCATTAAAAACCAATTGCCTATTTCTTAAAATTAAGATATAGTTGATTTAAAATATTATGTTAGTTACGGGTGAATACCATGGTGATTCAATATTTGTATAGGTTGTACTCCTTCTAAAGTTATTTCAAAATAATGGCTATATTTCCCTGTGCTGTGTCTGTCCAACCTAATGACTCGTTAGTTCGGGCGGTGGTGGAGGGGGGGGGGGCGGTGTATAATAGCTCTCAATCTGCCAGTAACCATTCAATTTTCCAGTTCCTAGCTATTCAAAGTAGAGTTCCATTCTAAGTTCTTGCTGATATCTGGTATTAGATCCCAGTGAATCAGGGAATGCCCCACCTGAGAATGGATGACCTTCCTAACTCCCTGTTTGCCTATAAAGAGCCCTGTGGTTGGGGAATTCCTCCACAGTCATACCTGATGTTTCTGGCTTGTACCCCTGGGTTCACTACTGGGCTCTCTGACTCTCACTTAACACCCATGTGTGGATTAGCATGCGTGTGTGACCTGCCCAATGTTAAGTTCACTTTCTCCCCTGGACATCACCTGCCTTACTAGTCTTTTCAGGCCTGTACTCTCCTCCAGGTTTCTGTTTATGGAAGAAGATTAGGAGGATCAGATGGGGAAAAGAAAAAAAATCTGTGCATGGTATTTTACTTTTTACTGTCTTAATCTGTCCAGGCTGCTATAACAGAATACCACAGACTGAGTGGCTTATAAACAACAGAAATTTATTCCTCATATTTATTCCTCATATTCTGGAGGCTGGAAAGTCCAAGATTAAGGTATCAGCAGATTCAGTATTTAGTAAGCCCGGTTCCTGGCTCATAGATGGTGCTCTTTTTGCTGTGTCCCCACATTATGGAAGGGTGCTGGAGCTCTGTGGGCTCTCCTTTATCTAATCTTACCCATGGGGGCTCCACCCTCATGACCTAATCACCTCCCAAAGGCCCTACCTCCTAACACCATCACACTGGAGGTTCGGTTTCACTATATGAATTTAGGGGGATACAAACATTCAATCTATAGCATTTACATTCCATTTTAAGACTTTTAGAACTTCATGCTTGCTTTGTCATTCAGTCATGTCTGACTCTTTGTGACCCTTTGGACTGTACTCCTCTGTCCGTGGGGTTTTTCAGGCAAAAAGACTGGAGCAGGTTGCTATTTCCTTCTCCAGGGGATCTTCCCGACCCAGGGATCAAACCCACATCTTCTGTGTCTCCTGCATTGCAGACAGATTCTTTACCTATTTTGCTATTGGGAGGCCCTTAAAACTTCAGATTATTAAGTAAAATAAAAATTTTTTATTTATTTTAATTGGAGGCTAATATTGTAAAAATATTGTATTGGTTTTGCCATACATTGACATGTATCCGCCATGGGTGTACATGTGTTCCCCATCATGAACCCCCCTCCCACCTTCCGTCCCCATCCCATCCCTCTGGGTCATCCCAGTGCACCAGCCCCGAGCACCCTGTATCATGCATCGGAACTTAAAGATCATTAAAAAAGGACTCATAGGCGTTTTTGAACAGCTAGTACTTTAAATTATTAAAATGAAATAAAATATGAAACTTTACTTTCTCAGTTGTAGTAGCAACATTCCCAGGGCTTAATAATCATATGTGGCTAGTGTCCACCGTATTGTGCAAGCAGATGGAACACTGACATCATCAAAGAGAGTGCTACATTGAAGAGTGGTGCTCAGGATACTTTAAACAGCTTCTTCATTGTTACTGTTTAGCCACTAAGTCGTGTCTGGCTCTTTTGAGATCCCATGGACTGTAGCCCACCAGGCTCCTCAGTCCATGGGACTTTTCCTGGCAAGAACACTGGAGGGGGTTGCCATTTCCTCTTCCATGGGATCTTGTGGACCAAGGGATTGAACCTACATCTCTTACGTTGCAGACAGATTCTTTACCACTGAGCCACCAGGGAAGTTCATATAACGTCTTCACTTACTGATAGCAACCCTATGGGGTAGGACATCATCCCGAGGTTTACACAGGAGGACACAGAGATTCAGTGGACCTTAAAGGGCCCACCCAGTGATCAAGTGAAAGAGCCAGAGGTTGAGATCAGAAGAACTGAGAGCCATTTAGACTCAAGATTTAACTATGAATCTGTCTGATCCTAACTTTCCACTATACTAGATTCTAGATTCCTGACTGCTAATGATATGAACATCTATTTTAGAATATACTTTTGTCATTGGTCATCTGTTTCAATTCCCTAGCTTTATACATGAGGCCAGGAAAGAAATCCATTTCAAAGTCCAAATGCTAGCAAATGACAAGGTGCTAACCTTTCACAAGGTTGCTTTTCCTGCTGTCACATCTCTTTTTCAGACCTAGTTTAGTGATAAGGTATTGGGAAAATTAGAGAAAAGAAAGTGAAAGGGCTCAGTCGTGTCTGACTCTTTGTGACCCCATGGATTATACAGTCCATGGAATTCTCCAGGCCAGAATACTGGAGTGGGTAGACTTTCCCTTCTCCAGGAGATCTTCCCAACCTGGGAAGTGAACCAGGGTCTCCTGCCACTGCAGGTGGATTCCTTACCAACTGAGCTATCAGGGAAGCCCATTATAAACTGACACAGTGTTTAGCATAAAGTTAAGACTTATTAAATATGAAAGAGAAAAGAAATTCATATTTAAAGGTCTTAACTTTATGCTGGAGAAGGCAATGGCACCCCACTCCAGTACTCTTGCCTGGAAAATCCCATGGACGAAGAGCCTGGTAGGCTGCAGTCCATGGGGTCGCTGAGGGTCAGACACCACTGAGCGACTTCACTTTCACTTTTCACTTTCATGCATTGGAGAAGGAAATGGCAACCCACTCCGGTGTTCTTGCCTGGAGAATCCCAGGGACGGGGGAGCCTGGTGGGCTGCCGTCTATGGGGTCGCACAGAGTCGGATACGACTGAAGCGACTTAGCAGCAGCAGCAGCAGCAGCAGCAGCAGCAGCAGCAGCAACTTTATGCTAAACACTGTGTCAGTTTGTACAAGAATGCTGTCAAGTAGGTATTATCCTCATTTTGCAAACAAGGAAACAGGCATAGAGAATATGTGATAGATTGATTCCCTTGAGTCTCTCCCATAATTTGAGCAGTGATTTTTCCTAGTCCTAGTAAAGAGCAATTATTTTAGAGTTAATTTCACTTCCTTTGTCAACATTTTTGTACAGGTAATTATTAATCCCTTATTCACTGCTTTTATTTCTTACATAATGTGGCAATGGACTAATCCCTGTGGTATTCATAGTCTTGTCATTTTCGGTGTCCTCCAGAAAGAGATGACTTTTTGGAAAAATGACACTGATCTTATGACTCAGCTATAGTGATAATACCTGGCAATATGAGGACACTGTCTTGGGAGATGCAACATGTACTCTAGGCCTGTAGCCTAAATATATTGTCATTTCTTTAATGGTTAGAATATAAGGAATCTGGGAAGCCATCTGGGTAGTAGAGCTGGTGTTTCTTGTGAATGTACCTAATGATTCATTTGCAGAGTAACTACTTCTTGGCTAAGATTTTTAACTGTTGATTTAAGACGTTAATGTCCCAAAAAGGAATGCTTCTTCCTAGAAGTCAAATAATGATTGATTCCATCGCATTAGAAGCAAATACTCCAAGTGCCATTTCAGGAATGGAGGGTGGGGGCACAGATCATGGTTTTAGCTGGGGGATTTCTCAGAGTGTGGGAAAAATAAGATTGCTGCTTCCCCATGGGACATAGAAGGACTATAGTTAAAATCTGAGGAATCTCAAGCAGCACCTCCATGTACTATGATGCCAGTAGTAAAGATTCAGAAGATCACAATCTTATACTTGCAGACTCACAGGAAATAACCTTTTCTCTGGTTCTAGTCTGCTCTAACTAGAGGCAGCAGAGATGGGCCGGGGAAGGAGGAGAGGGTTTGCATTAGACCATGTGTGGTTAGTCACTCAGTTGTGTCCAACTCTTTGCACCCCCATGAACTGTAGCCTACCAGACTCTTCTGGAGATCCCAGGGGAAAATACTAGAATGGGTTGCCAAGCCCTGCTCCAAGGGATCTTCCCAACCCAGGGATCAAACCCAGGTCTCCCACACTGCAGGTGGATTCTTTACCATCTAAGTGACCAGGGAAGCCCTGCATTAGACCAGTAGCCCTCAAACTTGGCAATCATCAGAAACATCTGTAGGGGTTCTTAAGACACAGACTGCTGAGACTCATCACAGAGTTTCAGATTCACTCAGATATTTAAACACATAACACAGAGAAGGGCTAAAACTGAGTCTCACTAATGGAGCCTCTTCAAATATTCATGCAGTCCTACTGCTGAGAACCCCAACTTTGCCTGGGATGTGCCCTGCCCAAGATTTAGCAACACCTTCAATTTTGAGAGAGACATACAAAAGATACAATAAGTTGATTTTATGTAACACTAGCCAGACTTGGTTTATTTTTCTTATAACCAAAGGAATATTAACTAATATACAGGTCCTATGCCAAATTTTTCAGAAAAGTGATTGTACTAGATCATTACTTAATAACTCCCTGTGATGCCAGAAATCATTCTCATTTCATAAATGAAGAAATAAATGTAGTCTCTACATTGACACACATAGAGAGTAAGGCCAACCGTCTGACTGGCTTCAAAGTTCATATTTTTTTCCTCTTACCTCACTCCAGAAGGAAGTGGAGCTAGGACCACAATGCTGTCTGGATACCTAATGTTAAGCCACCTGGTTTCCAGGACCTTTAAAATCTAATACCTCTTTTTGGACTATAAAGTATGATGGGGAAATTAATTTTTTAAAGGAAATAAGATAAAGAAAACCACCAATATCAAAATATAGTATCTCATGCTATACAAGAAGGTAAACAATTTGCGTAATTTCTTAATGTTTTTTAATGAAATGTAATGTTATTTCTAAGTCCATAATGGAATTCAAATGAGGTTAAGAACCAACACGTAGAAAAGGCCATTGTTTACTAATTAGTGGAAGGATTTATAATTACTATCTCAAAAAAGTATTCAAAAGGCAGGTCTCTGATTACATGCAATTGCACTGTAAAGTCAGATACTTCTAAAATTGTTTTTTAAAAAGAGTTTGTTTTCTTATATAATTAAGGAATTTCTCTTACTACTTCATTTGCAGCGTTAGCTTTTTCTAGGTCCTTTCAAATACTTAACATACTGGAAACCATCTACCCAGGCCTTGACCAAATTATCATAAATCCAAATTAATCTGATTTAAGGAGATTTTATTCTAAGTTCAGCTTTTCATTAGCTCTTCACAGACATCTCTGAGCATAAACATTTGAAGCCTTTGAAATTTATTAACACACTGTAACTTTTGATTAGGCTATCTACCTTCTCACCTTCAGCCAAGTCAATCCTGAAATGAAGTTGTCCCAGAGAAACAAAGAAAACAAAATCACTTTCAAAACATCTACGAAATTGTGTCCAAGGACACAGAGATATTCTCCAAGACCTACCCAAATCCAGGAATTATTGATTAGTCAAAGAAGTGGGCAGATATTTGGAAGTACTATATCAGAATAAACATTGCAGCTGTGTGGTTAAACATATAATGGATAACTAAAATATTTCCTTCTTCTAATTACAATTCATTTAAAATATAATTTTGAAGCCTTATGCTGCTAATTGTTTTGTTTTTGTTTTCCCTTAACTAGGTTATAAGCCCTTTAAAGGATTATGTCTCATGCCTGTGTTTCCCTACAATGCCTAGCACAGAACTGAGTAAATAACAGATTAGAAGTAACAAATGTCTTATTTCCCATCTCCACTTTAGTGGCAGTGCCTTCCTGGAGAAGTACACTGAGAGGGATTGGGAATTCATGACTAGACTCCACCAAGCAAAATTGCAGATCATTGATTAGTAATGTCTGCTCAGAAAGTAGCTCAGAAAGTAGCAACATGCAAGTTATCTGTTTTTACATCTCACTGCTGCTGCTGCTGCTGCTAAGTCACTTCAGTCATGTCCGACTCTGTGTGACCCCATAGACATCAGCCCACCAGGCTCTCCTGCCCCTGGGATTCTCCAGGCAAGAACACTGGAGTGGGTTGCCATTTCCTTCTCCAATGCATGAAAGTGAAAAAGTGAAAGTGAAGTCGCTCAGTCATGTCCGACTCTTAGAGACCCCATGGACTGCAGCCTACCAGCTTCCTCCATCCATGGGATTTTCCAGGCAAGAGTACTGGAGTGGGGTGCCATTGCCTTCTCCTTACATCTCGCTAGTTGACATTTATTTCATGCGTGTTAAATAAAAAATATACACAGGGAAAAAAGGATGACGTCAGTTAAATATTCCCACTGAGTTTAATTTTCATCCACATTCAATAAAAATTATACTGCATGTGAGTTCAGTATTAAACAAAGAATCAATAAACTTTGTAATTTAAAGGAATACCAACTAGCTTACAAGACAGACAGGTCATGGTGGAGAGTTCTGACAAAATGTGGTCCACTGGAGAAGGGAATGGCAAACCACTTCAGTATTTTTGCCTTGAGAACCCCATGAACAGTGTGAAAAGGCAAAAAGATGGGACACTGAAAGATGAACTCCCCAGGTCAGTAGGTGCCCAATATGCTACAGGAGATCAGTGGAGAAATAACTGCAGAAAGAATGAAGACCTGGAGCCAAAGCAAAAACAACACCCAGTTGTGGATGTGACTGGTGATGGAAGTGAAGTCCAATACTGTAAAGAGCAATATTGCATAGAAACCTGGAATGTTAGGTCCATGAATCAAGGCAAATTAGAATGGTCAAACAGGAGATGGCAAGAGTGAACACCGACATTTTAGGAATCAGCAAATTAAAATAGACTGGAATGGGTGAATTTAACTCAGATGACCATTATATCTACTACTGTGGGCAGGAATCCCTTAGAAGAAATGGAGTAGCCATCATGGTCAACAAAAGAGTTCGAAATGCAGTACTTGGATGCAATCTCAAAAACGACAGAATGATCTCTGTTCATTTCCAAGGCAAACTATTCAATATCACAGTAATCCAAGTCTATGCCCCGACCAGTAATGCTGAAGAAGCTGAAGTAGAACGGTTCTATGAAGACCTATAAGACCTTTTAGAACTAACACCCAAAAAAGATGTCCTTTTCATTATAGGGGACTGGAATGCAAAAGTAGGAAGTCAAGAAATATCTGGAAAAACAGGCAAATTTGGCCTAGGAGTACAGAATGAAGCAGGTCAAAGGCTAACAGTTTTGCCAAGAGGACACACTGGTCATAGCAAACACCCTCTTCCAACAACACAAGAGAAGAATCTATACACAATCATCACCAGATGGTCAATACTGATATCAAAGTGATTATATTCTTTGCAGCCAAAGATGGAGAAGCTCTACACAGTCAGCAAAAGCATGACCAGGAGCTGACTGTGACTCAGATCATGAACTCCTTATTGCCAAATTCAGACTGAAATTGAAGAAAGTAGGGAAAACCACTAGACCATTCAGGTATGACCTAAACCAAATCCCTTATGATTATACAGTGGAAGTGACAAATAGATTCAAGGGATTAGATCGGATAGACAGAGTGCCTGAAGAACTATGGACGAAGGTTCATGACATTGTGCAAGAAGCAATGATCAAGACCATCCCCAAGAAAAGAAGTGCAAAAAGGCAAAATGGTTGTCTGAGGAGGACTTACGAATAGCTATGAAAAGAAGAGAACCAAAAGGCAAAGGAGAAAAGGAAAGATATACCCACCATTTGAATGCAGGGTTCCAAAGAATATCAAGGAGAGATAAGAAAGCCTTCCTTGGTGATCAATGCAAAGAAATAGAGGAAAACAATAGAGGTCTCTTCAAGAAAATTAGAAATACCAAGGGAACATTTCATGCAAAGATGGGCACAATAAAGGACAGAAATGGTATGGACTTAACAGAAGCAGAAGATATTAAGAAGAGGTGGCAAGAATACACAGAAGAACTATACAAAAGACATCTTCACAACCCAGATAATCACAATGGTGTGATAATTCACCTAGAGCCAGACATTCTGGAATGTGAAGTCCAGTGGCCTTAGGAAACATCACTACGAACAAAGCTAGTGGAGGTGATGGAATTCCAGTTGAGCTATTTCAAATCCTGAAAGATGATGCTGTGAAAGTGCTGCACTCAAAATGCCAGCAAATTTGGAAAACTCATCCGTGGCCACAGGACTGGAAAAGGTCAGTTTTCATTCCAATCCCAAAGAAAGGCAATGCCAAAGAATGCTCAAACTACCGCACAAAATTTCACTCATCTCACACAGTAGCAAGGTAATGCTCAAAATTCTCCAAGCCAGGCTTCAACAGTACATGAACTGTGAACTTCCAGGTGTTCAAGCTGGGTTTAGAAAAGGCAGAGGAACCAGAGATCAAATTGCCAGCATCTGCTGGATCATGGAAAAAGCAAGAGAGTTCCAGAAAAGCATCTATTTCTGCGCTATTGACTATGCCAAAGCCTTTGACTGTGTGGATCACAACAGACTGTGGAAAATTCTTCAAGAGATGGGAATACCAGACCACCTGACCTGCTTCCTGAGGAATCTGTATGCAGGTCAAGAAGCAAGAGTTAGAACCAGACATGGAACAACAGACTGGTTCCAAATCAGGAAAGGGGTACATCAAGGCTATATATTGTCACCCTGTTTATTTAACTTATATGCAGAGTACATCATGAGAAATGCTGGACTGGATGCAGCACAAGCTGGAATCAAGATTGCTGGGAGAAATACCAATAACCTCAGATATGCAGATGACACCAGCCTTATGGCAGAAAGTGAAGAAGAACTAAAAAGACTCTTGATGAAAATGAAAGAGGAGAGAAAAAGTTGGCTTAAAATTCAAAATTCAGAAAACTAAGATCATCTGGTCCCATCACTTCTTGGCAAATAGATGGGGAAACAGTGGAAACAGCGAAAGACTTTATTTTGGGTGCTCCAAAATCACTGCAGATGGTGACTGCAGCCATGAAATTAAAAGATGCTTGCTTCTTGGAAGAAAAGCCATGACCAACCTAGCAGCAGAGATATTCAGTTCAGTTGAGTTCAGTTCAGTCGCTCAGTCATGTCTGACTCTTTGCAACCCCATGAATCGCAGCACGCCAGGCCTCCCTGTCCATCACCAACTCCCTGAGTTCCCTCAGACTCACGTCCATCGAGTCAGAGATGCCATCCAGCCATCTCACCCTCTGTCGTCCCCTTCTCCTCCTGCCCTCAATCCCTCCCAGCATCAGAGTCTTTTCCAATAAGTCAACTCTTCGCATGAGGTGGCCAAAGTACTAGAGTTTCAGCTTTAGCATCATTCCTTCCAAAGAAATCCCAGGGCTGATCTCCTTCAGAATGGACTGGTTGGATCTCCTTGCAGTCCAAGGGACTCTGAAGAGTCTTCTCCAACACTACAGTTCAAAAGCATCGAATCTTTAGCGCTCAGCTTTCTTCACAGTCCAACTCTCACATCCATACATGACTACTGGAAAAACCATAGCCTTGACTAGATGGACCTTTGTTGGCAAAGTAATGTCTCTGCTTTTGAATACGCTATCTAGGTTGGTCATAACTTTCCTTCCAAGAAGGAAGCGTCTTTTAATTTCATGGCTGCAGTCACCATCTGCAGTGATTTTGGAGCACCCAAAAATAAAGTCTGACACTGTTTGCACTGTTTTCCCATCTATTTCCCATGAAGTGATGGGACCAGATGCCATGATCTTCGTTTTCTGAATGTTGAGCTTTAAGCCAACTTTTTCACTCTCCTCTTTCACTTTCATCAAGAGGCTTTTGAGTTCCTCTTCACTTTCTGCCATAAGGGTGGTGTCATCTGCATTACTTTGCCAAAAATGGTCCCTCTCGTCAAAACTATAGTTTTTCCAGTAGTCATGTATGGATGTGAGAGTTGGACTATAAAGAAAGCTGAGCACCAAAGAATTGATGCTTTTGAACTGTAGTGTTGGAGAAAACTCTTGAGAGTCCTTGGACAGCAAGGAGATCCAACCAGTCCATCCTAAAGGAAATCAGTCCTGAATATTCATTGGAAGAACTGATGCTGAAGCTAAAACTCCAATACTTTGGCCACCTGATGCAAAGAACTGACTCATTTGAAAAGATGCTGATGCTGGGAAAGATTGAAGGTGGGAGAAGAAGGGGATGACAGAGGATGAGATGGTTGGATGGCATCACCAACTCAATGTACATGAGTTTGAGTAAATTCCGGGAGTTGGTGATTGACAGGGAGGCCTGGTGTGCTGCAGTCTATGCGGTCGCAAAGAGTCAGACACAACTGAGAGACTGACCTGAACTGACTGAAACTAGCTTACAAAATCATGGGATACTTTGTGATCATATCTTTCAGATCCTTTATTTAAAACTAATTCACTTGAAATCTTCACAACCTCTATCTAGAAAATAGCAAGGTCAAGGACTCTCAGAGCTAAATATGAATGCACAGAAGTGTACACATGGAGGCTGGCTCAAGGGCAAAATAGATGTGCAAGTGGGCTAATATTTACTTTAATATTTACTAGCCCCAAATAACCATTGGAGTCCTTGGTTTAGTAGCCAGTAATAGTTCTAGTAAGAAAGGAACTGGAACAGGTATAGTAATCTATTCAGCCACCACAAACACACACAACATATAACAGTCATTTATCCTGACCACTCATCTCTAAACTACATCCTGCTGCTGCTGCTAAGTCACTTCAGTTGTGTCTGACTCCGTACGACCCCATAGATGGCAGCCCACCAGGCTCCGCCGTCCCTGGGAGTTTCCAGGCAAGAACACTAGAGTGGGTTGCCATTTCCTTCTCCAATGCATGAAAGTGAAAAGTGAAAGTGAAGTCGCTCAGTCGTGTCCCACTCCCTCGACCCCATGGACTGCAGCCTACCAGGCTCCTCCATCCATGGAATTTTCCAGGCAAGAGTACTGGAGTGGGTTGCCATTGCCTTCTCCGAAATTGCATCCTGCTGCTGCTGCTGCTGCTGCTGCTAAGTCGCTTCAGTCATGTCCGACTCTGTGCGACCCCATAGATGGCAGCCCACCAGGCTCCACCGTCCCTGGGATTCTCCAGGCAAGAGTACTAGAGTGGGTTGCCATTTCCTTCTCCAATGCATGAAAGTGAAAAGTGAAAGTGAAGTCACTCAGTTGTGTCCAGACTCTTAGCGACCCCATGGACTACAGCCCACCAGGCTCCTCCATCCATGGGATCCTCCAGGCAAGAGTACTGGAGTGGGTTGCCATTGCCTTCTCTGAAACTGCATCCTATAAGCATGCTTATCTCTATGATTTGTAGGAGTTTGGGAGAAATCCAAGTTTACCATTACCAGGAGCTCTCTGAATAGCCCACTGAATAAGAAGAAGGCAGAATTTGATTTTGTTGTTGTTTGTATTTTGCATTACAGAGGAGGAGCATACAGGATTTAGTACTTGAAACAATTTTTCACAAAAAATACGTTGGCAAAAATACTTATTCATGGTTTCTCCACAATGGCAAGCATGTTCAGTTGTGTCCAACTCTTCGTGACTCTGTAGACTGTACCGCCCTCCTTGCACTCCTCTGTCCATGGAATTTTCCAAGCAAGAATATCAGAGTGGGTTGCCATTTCCTATTTCAGGGGATCTTCCCGCCCTAGGGATTGAACCCACATCTGCTGCGGCTCCTGCATTGGCAGGCGAATTTTTGACTGCTGGCACCACCTGTGAAGCATCAAGTAGCATCTTTCAAACAAAGGTAATTTGAAAAAGATCATAATTCTTAATTTCAGTCCACTTCAATAGCTCACAAAACTGTAACACTTACAAAAGTGGCAAAGGATTCCACTTAGTGAGGTGTATTTAAATTCAAGTAGTATATTGAAGAAGGGGCTTCCCAGGTGGCTCAGTGTAAAGAATCCACCTGCCAATGTAGAAGACAAGGGTTTGATCCCTGGATGAGCAAGGTCCCCTGGAGAAGGAAATGGCAACCCACTTCAGTATTCTTGATTGGGAAATCCTGTGGACAGGGGAGCCTGGCAGGCTACAGTCCATGGGGTTGCAAAAGACTAAGACATGACTTAGCAACTAAACAACAATACTGAAGAAATTAGGGAGTAATTATTCTAACCAAAGCTGTATAAAACTCTCATAGTGTTCAGGCTAAGAAATATAGCAAGTTAAAAACAAACAAGAAAACAACATATGGATGTGCCTTACAGAAAATGATTAAAAGCCATGAGTTTGGTGCTAATTGCCTATCCATAGCACCTGCTACCTGACACTGTACAGTCTTCACTAAGCGAGGTGGGTGGCCAGAAGAATCCACAAGGCCATCAGGTTTGACCCCAATTATCTTTTATTGTAAATAGGCCATATGTCAAATTCCAAGATAAACTGGAAACATTTGATCTCTGTCTGTCCCTAGATTAATTTTAAAGATTCATTTTGTATTCTTACAGATCCTTTATTTGGGCTGCTTTGCTCTTAAGTTTTAAAGAAAAGACATCTTATATTTGCCTTTATCTATGCAAAAGGATTCTCTCTTTAAGAATAATTTGGGAGGGAGAGAATTTAACAGTCAGAACATATTTTAGAGAAAAGTGGCACACAACGAGCATAACCAGAATTTAAAGTAATGACCAACAACATCCACAGAGTTTCTTCATAGGAATCCATGTTTATGCAAGTGAAAAGATAACAAAGAAAATATTTAGTACCATGCTTAACAGAGATGGATGCTTTAACAAATTTCCTCATTTCCCCATGCAAATCATTGCAATATCCATGCAAACCAACACAAATAAACATATCACACATGAAAAAAAAATAGTCTTATGAGCATTTGAGGCCTATTTGGAACAAAGGTTCTTTAAGAATGACTATTAAGCCTCTGAAAAGATCCTGATTTATTCAAAAATTAAAATAACATTAATGTAAACCAACATGGCCTACAACCAAATAGATTCTGCATGAGTGAGTCAGGGCAATGTGATTTTCATAAAACAATTTGGGACTAAAACTAAACAGCATAGCAGAATAGAAGCCATACAGCCCAACTGCCACCCAAACACTCATGATCCTGTACAACTTATGTACTTTAGAATTTTTGCACACAAATAATCTTGGAGAAAGAAGCTCTGTAGAAATCAAGTTTTTCTTCCTAATCAGAATGGATAAAGACTTTTTTAAAATCTTATTTTGAAGGGGTTTGTCTATTTAGTAAAACACCCCTGAAGTTATAAAATGTGTTTGTTTGGGTCTTTTTTTCTTTTTCTGGAAAGACTATTCCATGAGTGTTAGCCTGCCAGATTAACTGCCCTTGAATCTATGGGTAGAGCCACTTTTGTGCTCATTCATATATGAGCAGGTCTCTAATTCTAACATCAGAGTTATTGTTTGCATTCCACAGATAAGATAAACTAGAGCTTCAAGCAGTGGAAAGATGAAGCAGAGCTGAAAAGGGCAAGAGTGAGAAAAGCAATAAAGGGCTGAATGAAGGAAAGAAGATCTTACTGGAATGGAAAGAATATAGCATCCCGCTCTAGTCCTGTCTGACCTTGGTTACTACTTAATTTTGAATTTTGTATAATGATACTGAAGAAGCAAAGAGAGGTAACTGGCGAGATAATGAGGTACTGACCTCAAAGGCCCTTGAGGTCACATTCAGGTCTCTCACACATATCCACTGATCTCTTCTCCCTGTCCCTATGCCACTTTCCCTCTCATGACCCCAGGTTCCTTCCTCACAGTTCATTCCCTCCAACAGCATCCTTTATTCTTTTCAATCCTGTAGAAGAACATCATTTTATGTTGAGAAAACAACTAATTAAAAAATATAGAAACATTTAGCTTAACCTAATATATATGCTATATATACACATATGCTATGCATATGGTCTAATGAACTTTCCACCTTTCCACAATAAAGGATTAATAAGAACGAAGCAAGATCTTCACAGTATCAGTGATCATTAATGATGTATTCATTCCTAATAAGTGTTGGTATCACATCGATGATGTATCTACATGTATACCTAATTATAATATTAAATAGCCAGCATACATGATTAATTTATTTTCCTAAGCAAGTACACATTAAGAACTTGTTTCTAGAAAGTTTTTAATGAGTCTCTTGTTACAGTGATATATAGGCTCTGGTCACATGAAAAGTTCATCTACTCCTAAGACTGACCCTTAATTTAAAAAAAATTAAAATATTTATTGTTTGTTAGATCACTGAAAAGAACTGACCACACCCAGGAGACAGAAAAAGACAAAGGCTCTCTAGACTTTATTTATTCAGACAAGCTTCGGTTTTCAAATGTCATCTGAAATATATAGTGCATGAAAGATGATTCCCTGAAACTTCAGGGAAAGAACAAGTTCTGACAGCAGTTGTTACCATCCTTGCGTCCATCACTCTCTCACTGTCCCAGAGAAGAAAGTAAAAATGTGGCATTCAGGGGCATCTGAAGTGGGCAGCATACTTATATACATCATGACCTTTGATGAGCTTTCTCCACATTCTGGACTCAGGACCTGATGGTCCAGGGAAATAGCCAGCCCAACTGTGAGCTGGAAGTCACTACTCACCCAGATGATACCCCAGTAATGTCACCAGGTAACTATGGGGTATTAGACAAATCACCCTACTTTCTGGGTCACTCTTTTTTTTTTTTTGGCTGTACATGCAGCATGTGGAATCTTAGTTCCCTGACCAGGAATCAAACCTGTGCCCCTAAAGTAAAAGTTTGGAGTCTTAACCAGTGGGCCACCAAGGAAGTCCATGGGTCACTCTTTCTGCAGCCATGAAATGAAGATCCCTAACATTCCTGGATTCTAAACAAATGTTGCTTGATGTAAACTAGAAAAATTAGTTAAAACATTTTTTACATAGTCTAGTATTTATAATTAACTCCATCAATAGCTGAATATCCAGCTTGTAGAATACTGATGGACTTCATTGCTGGTGTTGTTTGTTTTCTTTTATAATTATAAATTTCCCTGACCTTAAGAGGGAAGGGGTTAAAATATGAACCATCTCATTGCACTATTTATAACAGAATTCCTAAAATGTTTAGTATGGAGGAAAGTAGAAGCTAAATATCCTAAAGTGAGGTTTGAGGACTTGGCATTCCACTTATCTGTATTTTCACTTTGTACATCTGAGGACATTTTATATTTTAATTGTACATACTGCATTTCTGACTTGAGCAAAGCACATACTGGACCTAATCTAATTCAGTGGTCTCCCACCTTTTTGGCACCAAGGGCCAGTTTTGTGGAAACAATTTTTCCATGGACTGGACGGGAAGGGATGGTTTCAGGATGATTCAAGCACATTCTGTTTATTGTGCACTTTATTTTTATTATTATTACATCAGCTCCACCTCAGACCATCAGGTGTTAGACCCTAGAGGTTGGGGACCCCTGATCTAATTAATAATTTTAACTTTCTCAGAAAAGAAGATGAGTAAATTCCTATATATTAGAGTTAAGAAAAAGAAGATGGAGGAGGAGGAAGAGGATGGAGGAGGGGGAGGGAAGGGGGTAGGAAAGGGGGAAGGAGAGAGAAAAGGGAGAGGGAGGACAGAGAAGAAAAGAGAAAGGAAAATTAAGAGTGCATGGACATGGATTTCCTTGGCACTCCAGTGGTTAAGACTCTGCACTTCCAATGCAGGGGGTGTGGGTTTGATCCCTGGTTGGGGAGCTAAGATCCCACGTGCCTTGCAGCCAAAACCATAACACAGGAACAATATTATAACAAATTAGATAAAGACTTTTAAAATGGTTCACATCAAAAATAATCTTATGAAAAAAGAATGCACTAACAATACGTTCCAGAATGATGCATTCCTTCACCTGCCCATGTTACCCAAAAACAATGTTCACAAATCTGCAAAACTGTTTATAAACCAAGACATCTAGAACCTGAGGGTTCCACTCTATTTCAACCGAACCTTCCTGGTAAAAGCTTTCTTTCACTCTGATGAGGTACATGTGTCCTAATATTTTCTTTCAAACATACTTTTAAATGTTAATGAATCTGTGAAAGGGAATAAGTCTTATACCTTTTTCATTGCTGTTCTGCTCCACCCCCTAAAAAACTGAAAGTATCTATCCACTCTGACACAGCTAATTTTACCTCAGTTCTAAATACAAATGCACTTGTTGGGTACACCTCCTGGCCTCTGATCAGCATTCCAGCAACCACATAGGTTACAGAATTCAATGATTCAATACAGGAAGAAAACAGCAAGCAGATTATGTTGGATGGAGCATCAGGTGCAAGACATTGCATTCTGGAAGAAACCAGGGGAACATAGGCTAGAAACAAAGCACGAAAGAACACACCTTCTTTGAAAATAAACTGGACGTTTTATTGAGCAAAGGAGAATTATCCAAGCTGTGTGTGTGTGTCTATGTGTGTCTCTGTGGTTCAGTTGTCTTCTTTTGGTTGGTTAGTTGTGTTGTGATTGCTTGTCTGGAGGAAACAGGATTAGATGATCTGAGCTTTGGGAGAATGGGTTGGGCATCCACGTGTAGGATGGAAAGAAAGCAGGAAAGACTATAGAGAGAACAGCTGAGTCACAGAGAAGGCACAAACTAAGGCAAAAGTGGCATCAATAGGGAAGAAGGGAAACAAAGCTTAGCAACTCGTAGAAATATAATCTCCTAAACTTGACAATGGTTTGGGTGTGGGATGGGCATGGTGTTGAAAACAATGCTTTTGAGTCTTGAGAATTAGGTAGACACCCTAACAGATTTAGGGGTCTTTGATAGGGACATGGAACTCCAATTAAATATGTTGAACTTGAAGTCCCCCAGAACACTCTGGTGTAGATGTGTGGCAGGAATCTGGAATGCAAGTCAAAGCTCAGGAGGGAGCTTGAAACTAGAAATGTAGATCTGGAAGTCTTTCCACTGAACTCCTATAATTGACTGAAATGAGTCACTGGTGAGCTATTAGGAGAAATAGGGGAGAGACGGGAGTTGGGAAATTAAATATAGTCTAGATTTCCAGTCAGTCACAGACATTGAACCCAACCTATCTCAAAGCTCACTAGTTCTTTCTTCTTCCTCACCTCCATTTATTATCATTTTTCACCCCCAAATGTATCCTTCCTTCTGTCACCACTTCTTATACTGCCTTCGTTATTTCTATTCTCAGCCAAAAAAGAACTCTTGTAAGTCATGCTTGGCTTTCCTTGGTCCTCAAATCCTATATATCCTTCTCCTTGAAAAATCTCTTCAATCTAGCATTCTTTGTGCCAACTTAGTCCCTGAATTTTAGGTCCTTCTTATGTTTGACCTAATCTATCAAGACATATTCCTAATGGAACACCCAGTCTCTGGCCCCTCCCTGCTCTAGCTATTCTCCCCATTACCTATAAGAGACATCTTTCTAACAGATCAAACGGATCACATCCCCACAAGATGCTAAATCTCTGAAGGCCAACTTTGCACAGAGTGTACACCAACATCTGGGCTTACAAAGCCCATATCTACCTGGGAAAATGCAGGTGATCAAATATTACCGTTTCTGTGAGGCCTTTCCCATTCGGTCTCTTCCTTAGCATGCTCTTCCCAGCTGTGAAGGAGTAGCGGGAGAGGCTGAGGAATCTCAAAGACCAGTGCTTAAACAATCAAGAGAAGGGAGGTTAAGATCCTGGAAGATCATGGTGGAAGGGACTTCCCCAGTGGTCCAGTGATTAAGACTCCACCTTCCAATGCAGGGCGAGTATGGGTTTGATCTCTGGTCAGGGAAAAAAGATCCCACATGCTGCGGGGTGCAGTCAAAAAAGTAACAATAATAATGGGAGACAGTAGAGAGTAGAAAATGATAGTCCAGAAGAACTAAATCCTTCATGTGGTTCTCAAGGCCTGATGACCCAAGCCCTGCCCAGCTCTTCAGACTCTTCTCAAACCACCCTCTGGCTCTCTGCAGTCACATCTCATAGGCCTTCTTGCAATACCACCAGTGCCCCTCTGAATATGTGGCTCCCTCAGGTGAAATCACTCTCACACACCTCTGACCTGCTAACCTAGATCCATCTCCACCACAGTCTCATTCCTGCAGGGGCCAGGGCTGACTCTCAGACCATGTCTGGTACTCCACACATATTCTTCCTGAGCCCTGAGATCTTCCTTTACAGCCCTTAATGTTGGCAGGTTGATACTCTCTGCATTCAGCAACACACACACACACAACTCGGGCAGATCTTAGTAGTTAATAAAGTATTAACATATCTAGCTTATTTCTATATATTATTCAAAACATGATTAACAACCTCATTCTGAAATGTTAGCCTTCAAAAGCCCAAAGATGGACAGAGTAACTTATTATCTATGACCTAATACAGTTTGGGGGGCTTCCCCCATGGCTCAGTGGTAAAGAATCCACCTGCAATGCAGGAGACGCAGGTTCAATCACTGGGTCAGGAAGATCCTCTGGAGAAGGAAATGGCAACCCACTCTAGTATTCTTGCTTGGGAAATCCCATGGACAGAGGAGCCTGGCAGGTTATAGTCCATGGGGTCACAAAACAGTCAGACATGACTTAATGACTAAACAACAATGATACAGCTTTCAGAAGGTAAAAGCAGATTCTCAAATGTGTGCCCCTGTTACAGACTCAAAAACCCATTCAATTGTTTTTTGGCTTGTTTTTTTTTTTTCAGCTGTGTTGCTCAAGGCTTACAGGACCTTAATTCCCCAACCAGGGATCAAACCCACATCCCCTGCAGTGGAGGCATTGGAAGCGTGGAGTCTTAACCACTGGACCACCAAAGAAGGTCCATGCAATTCTTATTAACGGTCAAGACCTGTCAACATTTATAAATTAAATCCTTTTTTATGATCATGGAATACTTACATATGCATAGGTCGGGTGAACATGTGAAAATTAGGACCAGCTGAATCCAAGAGAAACACAGAGATAGATGAGTAGACATTCCAGTCTGCCAATCTACACTCAGAGCAGGGAGCATAACAACCATCTTTACTCTAGTCTTATCATGGCAGACCCACAATAAATACTTATTAACTGGAGGATGCTGCTGCTGAAATCTTGAGAAATGAGCACTGAGTTTTGGGTAGCAGAACAGGATGGAAAAAGTGTGGGATAATTGTACAGTGCAGACTTCCCAGGATGATGATGAGCAATTGTGGTTAAACAATAGTTTGGAAACAGGAGTGGTGAGAAAGAGGGTTTCCACAGTAGGGAGCAGCACTGTTGAGCCAGTTAAAAACAAACAAAAAAAGAGCTCTAATTATGTTTAAATGGGAAACCGAGGTAGAATTTGGAGTGCGGGGTTAAGATTCATTTTTTTTTTTCCCCCTGAAAGCCCAGATGCAGACACAGGCTCCAAGCTTTCCAAGAGTGTGGTGAATATGCTATACACATGGCCCTGGCACTGGGGATGTTGGTGCAACCTTCAGGATCCTGTTTATGCAGGATTTAGTCCATTTCCCCATTCCCCCCCACCCCACCCAGAGAATAGCTAATGAAAATAAGAATTGCCAAGATTTCTTGGCAGACCTATCACCACCAAAATCCGACTTCAGATTGAGATGATTAAGACCATGGCTTGTTTTATAAAAGGTACCATTGAGTTGGTGTCTAGCAGGAGCTCAGTATCTATTAGGTCTTTGGAGATGCTTGAGTGAAAGGTGTTATATACTAAAATTATTGGGTTTCACCATATGCTCCCAGTTGGTCACAGAGGTGAGAAACAGCTGATTCATCTTTGGAAGGCAAATCCTCAAGTCCCTTGAACCAACAGGTTTTAGGAACCATATTTGTCAGTTGTAAATTCACTTCTGATTTTTATTCATAGAAGCCATCTAGTCTAAGCTATTTATTTATCCACACATACCTATCTCATTCTCTAATTGCATTTAAAATCTTTTAGGGGAAAGCTGTTATAAAACACATCCTTGTTACATAAGGGAGCCATATCCGTACAGGTTGATGGCGTACTAATTTATCAATATCTAGAATTATTATGAAGAAGCTGTTTGAAAGTACCAGAACAGGACCAAAATTTCATTCATTCATGAAATGATTGATTGCATAGACTAGGCAGAAATGGATTCATATTTCTGAATACATGTTACTTTATATCCCTCAAAGAGAAAAATACATTTGCACTCAATGTGCATTTACAGGATAATATGACACAGGTGTGGTGATGTTAGAAAAGAGAAAGCCAGCTATAAAGAAGAAAAATAAAAGCTTTTCTAGGGAAGAAACTCAGATTTCAGAATGGAGCTGTGGATTTGGAAACAGGAAAACAGCCAAGCCAGAGGATGTTTTTCATATTACAGAGAAGCTCTGTCTACCAAAAATCTCACAAGCAGAGGTCTTAGTAGGGCATATTATAAGACAACATCAAGTTTATGACAATGAAGATCTTGATTTCAACAGCTGAGACCATTAAGACAGGCTGAACAGAAGGCAGCTACTCAGCATGGAGCCAACATGAAAAAGACATGGGGAAGAGGCAACAGAAAGTATTGGAACACTCACCCCCTGCAGAGTTTCATGTTGCTGCTGTATTAAATGACACACTCCTGTTTTGAAGAAGCATTCAGCACCGATATAAAAATTTTAATGTGTCTATCTTTCTGGTGGACACAAGACTTTTTTTATACACCGTCACATTTACGCACATTCTTATTCTCAACACAGCTTCATGTTAATTTTTAAAACTGAATTCGTAGGTTCTTAATCATTGCAATGGACATGAGTTTGAGCAAACTCTGGGAGATGGTGAAGGACAGGGAAGCCTGGTGTTCTGCAGTTCATGGGGTCACAAAAAGTCAGACACAGCTTAGTGACTTAAAAACAACAATTATCTCTAGTTACTCCTAATACATTTGAGGACTTTGCAAGATGGAAAAATAAGTTGTACTAGACATTTAATTTTTTAAAATTGACTACAATGGCTTTTTGCTGACACAATTTAGAAACTATACATATGAAAGTACCTGTTAATATTAAACACTGAGGTTGGAAATGCCAGAAAGAAATTCTTGAATTAGAAACAACTGCATACTTTGCAATGGATGTTATGATGATAAAGTAAAAGACAGCTGGGAATCTATTTATTTTAAATGCATCTTGGCAGCCAAGTGAAAAGTCAAATAATGATAAAGGGTATGCTAATAACAATAATAATAATTCATCTTCTAGCATTTATTGAACATGAATGTGCCAAGTATTGTGGCTTTAAATAAGATCATCTAATTTAATGAGCCAATTTAATTTATATGGATTTTTAAAAATCATCATTACAAACCTAACAGGCAGATACCCCAGGGTATATATTCTGAGAGTTTAGTTTGGTGGTTAAACAGTTAGAAGCATGGATGTTACAGTGAGACAGGGTTGGAATTGGTCACGCACTCTAAGTGCATGACCTTAAGCAAGTTACTTAATCTCTATACGTTTTTGTGTTTTTCATCAACAAAATAGGAATATTAGTGAAAATTAATTGCTATACTATATGTAAGAGGTTTGAAACGGTGCTCAAAGCATGATAGCTGTTATGATTATCCCTATTTTGTTGCTGTTATTCTGTCACTAAGTCATGTCTGACTTTTTGTGACCCCACGGACTACAGCATGCCATGAGTAAATTGAGGCTGAGAATTTCAGAGACTTGCAAAGCCCAGACAGCAGTAAGCAGCAGATCTAGGATATGAATTTCAGCAGAATCACCCCAGTTCACTTCTGTTCAGTTATTCAGTCATGTCCAACTCTTTGCAACCCCATGGACTGCAACACTCCTGGCTTCCCTGTCCATCACCAACTCCCAGAGCTGGCTCAAATTTATGTCCATCGAGTTGATAATGCCATCCAACCATCTCATCCTCTGTCATCCTCTTCTTCTCCTGCCTTCAATCTTTCCCAGAATTAGGGTCACCCCAGAGACCAAGATTTTAGTCATATGTCATCCTTGACGCAAAGTCTTGAACATATTTTTATAAAGAATTTGACCTTTAGATTTTATACAAGGTACATTTATGATTATTTTAAAATTCCTATTAAAATTTATATCTGGATAAGTAATTATGGGCTATATTTAAGGTGGACTCACTGACATGATTCAATTAGTCATAGAGCCTACTTTGAATTTTGACCCACCCTTGCATCATCCTATATTTAATTCTTTTAGCTTGAAAAACCATTGTTTTTCTAAGACAAAATGGAGAAGGAAAAATATTGTATAATCTGACATGAATTTTGTAAATCATATAAAGAAATAGATTCTTGGAGTATTTTTAAGTTGAAACTTTAAAATCACAAATCTAATTAAAATTTGTATCTTTCTAAAATTTCAAACATCTGCTGGATCATCGAAAAAGCAAGAGAGTTCCAGAAAAATATCTATTTCTGCTTTATTGACTACGCCAAAGCCTTTGACTGTGTGGATCACAACAAATTGTGGAAAATTCTTAAAGAGATGGGAATGCCAGACCACCTGACCTGCCTCTTGAGAAATCTGGCAGGGCAGGAAACAACAGTTAGAACTGGACATGGAACAACAAATTGGTTCCAAATAGGAAAAGGAGTACGGCAAGGCTGTATATTGTCACCCTGTTTATTGAACTTCTATGCAGAGTACATCATGAGAAATGCTGGACTGAAAGAAGCACAAGCTGGAATCAAGATTGCTGGGAGAAATATCAATAACCTCAGATATGCAGATGACACCACCCTTATGGCAGAAAGTGAAGAACTAAAGAGCCTCTTGATGAAAGTGAAAGAGGAGAGTGAAAAAGTTGGCTTAAAGCTCAACATTCAGAAAACTAAGATCATGGCATCCAGTCCCATCATTTCATGGCAAATAGATGGGGAAACAGTGGAAACAGTAGCTGGCTTTATTTTTGGGAGCTCCCAAATCACTGCAGATGGTGACTTCAGCCATGAAATTAAAAGATGCTTGCTCCTTGGAAGGAAAGTTATGATCAACCTAGAAAGCATATTAAAAAGCAGAGACATTACTTTGCCAACAAAGCTCTCTCTAGTCAAGGCTATGGTTTTTCCAGTAGTCATGTATGGATGTGAGAGTTGACTATAAAGAAAGCTGAGAGCCAAAGAATTGATGCTTTTGAATTGTGGTGTTGGAGAAGACTCTTGAGAGCCCCTTGAACTGCAAGGAGATCCAGCCAATTCATCCTAAAGGAGATCAGTCCTGAGTGTTCATTGGAAAGACCGATGCTGAAGCTGAAACTCCCATACTTTGGCCACCTGATGCGAAGAGCTGACTCATTTGAAAAGACCCTGATGCTGGAAAAGATTGAAGGCAGGAGGAGAAGGGGATGACAGAGGGTGAGATGGCTGGATGGCATCACTGACTCAATGGACATGAGTTTGGATAAACTCCAAGAGTTGGTGATGGATAGGGAGGCCTGGTGTGCTGCAGTCCATGGGGTTGCAAAGAGTTGGACATGACTGAGTGACTAAACTGAACTGAAAATTTCAAATCATACCAGACACTTAGCATTTCATGAAAATGAGTACTGAGAATAGTTAAAGAATTTTGTGAGGATAAAATAAACTCCCAAGCATTTTCTTTGGGTTTTTTTTGGGGGGGGCGGGGTCTATTTTTTAAATCACCAGCTGCTAGAGTCCCAAAATGAACTCAAAATTACTACAATCTTCTTGGTACCCTTCTAACATACCTTAAAGACCACTAACCTATAGATATTTGGATGCTTTTCAACATACTAAAGGCTCTGGGTTTTGCTACCAATACTCTTGCCTCCTGTTATAGCACACTGGCCCACTGCCAGAACTACTTGGGAGGACAGCTTTCTCACTAGACTGAGTTCTCTGAGCAAAACACCATTTTTCATTCATTATTGTATCTGAAGCAGCTTGCACAGGGCCTGGTGGACAGTAGAAGCAGATGATGATGATGGTGATGGTGGTGGTGGTGGTGATATAATATAAACAAAAGAGCCAAAGCCTAAGTTTTGACATGAGACCCTACTTCAAAAGTCAGCTCTTCTTCCCTATTACAAGCAAATGACCTAATCTCTGAGCCTGGCTTTCCTTTCCTATAAAATGGCTCCATAGTTACTGTGAGAACTGTCACACAATGCTCCTGCTGCTGCTGCTAAAGTCACTTCAGTCGGGTCCAACTCCGTGTGACCCCATGGACAGCAGCCCACCAGGCTCCTCTGTCCACGGAATTCTCTAGGCAAGAGTACTGGAGTGAGCTGCCATTTCCTTCACACAATGAAATCACTCTAACTCAATACGAAACTCAATGAGGTCAATCAGTGTGACTTTCATCCCCCTCTGCCTGCTTGTGGAATAAACACCTGAGCCACCGTCCAGCCTGACTCCTGGATTCACCCCTACCCTCACCCCATCTAAAGAGTAACCTTGTCCTGTACCCCCTCCCCCACTGCACCCAGCTCAAAGAGTGAGCAAGAAAGCAAGGGAATCTGTTGCATGTTCTCACTCCCCTTGCTGCAGTCAAGACGCTGGTGAACAACAGTCACAGGATCACTTTTTTGCCTAGATCCATCCCCACAGATCAAGAACATGAGCAGCTGAGATTGCTTGCCAGGAGAGGCTACTGGCTGAGACAGGAACCACACATCTGCTTTGACTCCCTTCAAACTCAGCCTGATTTAAAATGAAAAGCTTGTGCAGTGTTTACTTGAAGGGCCAAAGTCAGATGGAAATTTTTTCAACTGTAAAATTCTAGCCCAGTCAGAAGAACTCAAAGCTCTAAGGAGAAACTTAAAGGCTAGTCCAGGCCCACAATAAAACTTGGGTAGAACAGGATGTGGTTCCTATTTTAATTTGTATGTCTGTCCGTGTTTCTGCAACCAATGATTTGAGGAAGAAAAAGTAGATCTTTTTGGGAAAAAAAAAGAAAAATCAAAGTTTTTTGAAAGCCAGTCAAGAACCTATCAATATGTCATAAAACCAACTTGGTTTTATTTTAGGGTGGAAAGTGTTATGATCTAAATACAGGCTGGTGGATTTGTAGATCACTAACACTAGTAAAATCTCTAGAAAAATGTCCATTACCCTCTAGAGTGAGCTACTGGTCTTCAGAAATCTGTGCACTTGGATATATTTGAAAAGTGAAAGTGAAAGTCGCTCAGTCGTGTCCAACTCTTTGTGATCCCATGGACTGTAGCCTGCCAGGCTCCCCTGTCCATGGAATTCTCCAGGCCACAGTAGTAGAGTGGGTAGCCATTTTCTTCTCCAGGGTATCTTCCCAACCCAGGGATTGAACCCAGGTTTCCCACTTTGCAGGCAGATTCTTTACCATCTGAGTCACCAGGGAAGCCCTGGTGGATATATTTAGGCTTCAGTGAATATATATATTTAGGGTTCACTGAATACGCTGTAACCTTTTGTATTAAAAATCCCATGTTGCCTTCTGAAAGAGTCTTTGTGGTGTGTCTTAGGAAGACCTACCTCACCATTTCCTTTTCTATTATTACATGTTAAAATGATTGAGGGTCTTATTAGTCCAAAATCGTTTTTGCAATCACAGAGCATGGTTTTATTTAACACCTACTTGCCTCTTACCTCTTTGACTGCTACCCAATATGTGATCTTTAACCACAAAGCCAGAGTCTTTCTCTCTGAATATGTCCCAGGTCCCCATCCCTGGATTCCATATTGCCTTCCTTGGCATCACCATGGCACTTGGCTGGTATATCTCATCCAGTACCTTATATAGCAGTTATTTGTACACTTGGGGTATGCCCCTCAGTGCCCTCCGGCAAGAGCTGGGTACAGAGGTGGGGAGACTTTACTCACCTCTGTGTCCCCTGAAGCACCAGCTCCTTTAGTGAATCAATACTGAGATGATAAAATTAAGGAAACCAAGGTCAGAACAGCCAATGTGCAGTGAGTTCACCATTAAGTATCGTTTGCAGGCAAATGGATGTGCCCCTTGTTCTGGAACCAGGACCATCTTGTACATGGAGTGACGTCTCAGGGGCATACATGCAATGTGCTAATAATTGGGTACTCACTGCCAATCAAACCTCAAAGCCTGCTTTTCCACAAACAAAATAGAAGGTCCTGAACAACAACAACAAAAAACGTCTAGAGCGCCGGTTTCTATAGCCAAAATGTGTTCAAAAATGAGATCCTGTAAAACTCTGCTTCATCTAGTGCCAAGGCATCTGAACAGCCTGCACCATTATTTAAAAGAGTCTTTTCATTTTCAAACCTCAGTCACAATTCGGAGACTTACATTTCACAAGTAGAACCACAGCCTTGGAGGGATTTTCTACTGCTAAGGCAACCAACTGCAGCCCTGCTTGGGAAATTCCAAGATGCTATAGGAGGTTTCTGTATGTTGAGTTTATTTTCTTTTTAAACCAGGTGTTTACAATAATTTTTTTTAGTTTTCCAATTGGAGCATAGTTGCTTTACACTGTTAATTTCTGCTGTACAGCAAAGTGAATCAGCCATACATATACATACATCCCCTCTTTTTTGGATTTCCTTCCCATTTGTCACCACACAGCACCAAAGCGAGTTTCCTGTGCTATACATTAGGTTGCCATTAGTTATGCATTTTATGCATGGTATCAATCGTGGGTATATGTCAATCCCAATTTCCCAGTTCATCCCACCCCTCCTTGGTATCCATACATTTATTCTCTATGTCTGTGTCTCTATTTCTGCTATGCAAATAAGATCATCTTTACCATTTTTCTAGATTCTACATATTTACGATATTTGTTTTTACAATGTTTTTTTAAAAAGGCACATGTCACAGAAGTTAAAAAGGCTGCTTCTAGAACACATTTTGCCCAGGCTCACCCAGAGAATCATGGACACAAGGGAGAGGTGTCCTTTGCCACACCCATAGCTCAGTTTAGACAGCTGAACCCTAATCATAACTGCAGAGGATTATACCAAAGCCCTGATGGCAGATTCAAGGAAATGAATAACAATATAATAATTTATCCTGTGCCTGCTCTCGGCCAGATATTTTGTCAGGTGCCTTATGTATGTTACCACTAATCCTCACTAGATCCCTACAAGGTGAGCTTTTTCCTCACAGTCCAACAGATGAGGAAACTACAGCTCAGAGAGTTTCAGTAACTTGCCCTCAAAGTCATGCCACTACCATCCTGTTTTGCAGTGCACTTTACTCCAAAGCCCACACACTTTCCATTTTATTAAATTCCCTTTATGAAATACAGATTCTAAAACAGAAGAGTCCTCTTGAGAAAATATGACACTCATTCATTAAAACAAAGTTGGGAAACTGTAAGAATTCACATTACCTGACATCTGGTGATCATCACTATTCCTCAGCAGAGAAGCCCCCAAATACCAAACAGCTTTTCATGCAGGGAGTAGGAATTTGAATTCTCAGTCAGGCTCGGCTCAAATCACAGCACCATATTAAGGCTCTGTGAGCACCTGAAACCACCTGGAGCGACCTCCCATCTTTCTCCATCCCAAAATCCTAAACTCCATCCAACTCCGCAGTGGGAGGAGTTCAGGTCTCCCCTCCTTCCTTCCTGCCGGAAGTGGCTCTCTTCACGCTTCCGCTGTAGTGGCCATGGAGGCCCCTGTAAAGTCAGTCAAGGGCTATCAACTATCAATTTAGTCAGACAACTGTTTGGACTCTTGTATGAGGACTGATTGGAGAAAGCAATGGCACCCCACTCCAGTACTCTTGCCTGGAAAATCCCATGGATGGAGGAGCCTGGTAGGCTGCAGTCCATAGAGTCGCTAAAAGTCAGACATAACTGAGCGACTTCACTTTCACTTTTCACTTTCATGCATTGGAGAAGGAAATGGCAACCCACTCCAGTGTTCTTGCCTGGAGAATCCCAGGGACGGGGGAGCCTGGTGGGCTGCCGTCTACGGGGTCGCACAGAGTCGGACACGACTGACGCGACGCAGCAGCAGCAGCAGCAGCATGAAGACTGATTTAGGTTGCTCTGCCTCATTCCCTGCAAGAAATCACCATAAATTCCATTTCACCATGAGGCTTCAACACAGGCCAACTTGGCATCGGCCAAATGGCAAAACTGCCACCAACACTGTCTAGAGTGGTAAAACCGCCGTCAGCACAGCCTATTGAAGATTGAGCCTGGGGGATTTAAAGAGACACAATAACTAAATGCAGTGCTAGATTCTGACTCTGTAAAAGTGGCAAAACCTGAAGGGATTCTGAGGAGACAGTAGCAATGTCAATACTAATTTCATCATTTTGATGACTGTATTGTGGTTATGTGGGGAAAAGTTGTTTATAGAATGTGCTAGTGGTAAAGAAGGTGACTGCAATGCAGGGGGATGTAAGAGATGCAGGTTCGATCCCTGGCTCAAGAAAATCCCCTGGAGGAGGGCACGGCAACCCATTCCAGTATCCTTGCCTGGAGAATCCTATGGACAGAGGAGACTGGTGGGCTATGGTTCATGGGGTCCTTCCTTCCTGAAGGACATAACTGAAGCAATTTAGCTCACACATGCTCGCACACTTTGAGGTATTTAAGTCTGATGGGTTATAAGTCATCAACCACCTTCTTTAAGAAACTTTCAAATGGATTTGTATTAGTTTCCCAAATCTCAAAGATTTTAGTAAATTTCAATTAGAAGTAAATTTTTTATTAATATGGAGATTTTACCAGTTGAAAGGCTAATAATCTAATATTCCTAGTTTCAATGATGCTTAATCATCCATCTCCTTGAGTTTTACATTAAATGTAATAAAAATGTGATCTGAAACTACCCCCCCCTAAAAAAAAAGGGAGAAGATTGAGGTGTCTGCAGCCCACTTATCCGTCCCCACTCACCTTTCCCTGGTGCAAAAAGTACATTTCTGTTTTAGGAAATTCGTACAATAACTGATGGGATTCAAATGTCGATGCAAAGAGGTGTTTTTAGTTGATTGATTTTTTTTTTTTTAGTTATTTTATAATAGTCAAAAGTTCTGAATCTCCGAAGGTAAAGTTCTTTCCTATGAGCGTTATCAGCGGTAGGCAAAGAGACGATACAGTGTGAGAGAGATGAGGAAAAAGAGTAAGAGGCCACACAGGAGAGGCAACAATTGTCCTGAAAGTTAAGAAGTGAATGTGGACCAATGCAATAATTTTCAGAGAGATGTCATTCAGTTCTGAATTGCTTTATAATATTAGATACAAAAATTTTAGGAAAGATGTAAAATGAAATCATGCTTTCTGGTCACTAATATTGAAGCTGATGTATTATTCTGCTCACCCCCTTGTAGCTAGCCACACATATTCCACCTTGTCCTAAGTCCAAAAGAGTACCTTGATATTGATAACTAATCTACACTGAGACTTATATTCCACAAATTCCCCAGATTAATGAAATATCGAGGATGGAAATTTTACTACTTGCTCTTTATCACCTCCCAGCATCCCACACAGGGTCCCTGGAACAGTTGTTGTGGTCAATTACTCAGTCTTGTCCGACTCTTTGCAACCCCATGGATGTAGCAAGTCTGGCTCCTCTACCCATGGGATTTTCCAGGCAAGGGTACGGGAGTGAGTTGCCATTTCTTCCTCCATGGAATCTTCCTGATCCAGGGATGGAACCCGTGTCTCTTGTGTCTTCTGCATTGGCAGGTGGGTTCTTTACCACTATCACCACCTGAGAAGCCCCTGGGACAGATGAGGTTTTTAATAATATGTGTTGAGTTGACCTGGATAATTGCTGAGTAACTTCAGGAATTCTAAGGCAGCAGGAGACCACTCTCCAGAATATTGAATAGGTATCCCCAGATTTTGATGGGCATAAACCATTGCTTCTGAACATTTCAAATTATGATACCAAAAGGTATCATAAACATTCTAATTTTTATGTATTCTCAAATTGGAGTACTGCTGGGTTTTCAGAATCTATATGGAATTAGCTCAGAGAAGTTTCACTTGGCAGCTTTAAAACCACTTCTGACCTCTTGCTCTTACAATGATTGATACCAATAATAAGCACATTGGAAGCTTCTTCCCTGAGGATAAGAGATCCTTCTCAATTATGTCACTGGGTCAACAGCATGTACTTTCTATGGAGTAGTTTAATGGGTATTAATAACTACTTTTTTGCATAGTAGGAGCAAAGACAAAAAAAAAAAAGAGAGAGAGAGTATCCAGGTTACATGTGCAGACTCATCAAATCACAAATTAATTTATTTCACAGGATCCCCAACAACAGATGTCCCTAAATACAGTCATGAGACGATATCCAAAAAACCACCATGTAAGGATTTTCAAGCTGTTCACAAGCCATCCAGCCATGGATCATCTGCTTGTAAAGCATGCTGGTCAGAGAAACCAGATCATCATTCCAGACAGTAATTATCATGCTTCCCTGAGCACATTCAGGAGGTTGTCCTGAACACTGGCGGGAAGCCAAGTCTGGGGCCTAAAATTAGCTCTCATATTGGAAAGATCCCAGGGAACTTAGCACATGTCTGGATATTGGACTAAAGTAGGCAAAGACATCTACCTGCATTTGAGAATGAACCATGTAGCTGCAGTAAGAAGCCTATACATTATACAGCTACTTTAGAAGACAAGGTCTTCCCTGATAGCTCAGTTGGTGAAGAATCTGCCTGCAATGCAGGAGATCCAGTTCAATTCTTGGGTCAGGAAGATCCTCTGGAGAAGGGATAGGATACCCACTCCAGTATTCTTGGGCTTCCCTAGTGGCTCAACTGGTAAAGAATCCACCTGAAATGTGGGAGACCTAGGTTCAATCCCCAGGTTGGGAAGATTCCTTGGAGAAAGGAAAGGCTACTCACTCCAGTATTCTGGCCTGGAGAATTCCATGGACTGTATAGTCCATGGGGTTGCAAAGAGTGGGACATGACTGAGCAACTTTCACTTTCTCTTCACTTAGAAGACAAACTCATCAGTCCTGGGAAGCTCTTCTTCAGAGTGAAGTACCCTGAAAAAGATGATCATATTGACCAAAAACATTCATTATTTTCTTTGTTTCTTTTTGGTTTTGAATGCTGTGAAGGAATGCTGCTCTAAGTCTAATCCTCCAGTTAGACTGCTTATTTCCACTAAAGCTTGTGTTGATACATTCTTTGTAGGACTTGTGATAGAATTATAGTTGTCAGTGAACTTGATAATTAGAATGTAAACCCTATTAGGCAAGGACCAGGTCCATCTTGTTCAGCATCATATCTTGTTCACTAAATAAGTAAGTGTTAGTTGCTCAGTCGTGTCTAGCTCTTTGAACCCCATGGACTGTAGCCCGTCAGGTTCCTCTGTCCATAGAATTCTCCAGGCAAGAAGAATACTGGAGTGGGTAGCCATTCCCTTCTCTGGGGGATTTTCCCAACCCAGGGATTGAACCTGGGTCTCTTATATATTCCGCATTGCAGGAGGATTCTTTACTGTCTGAGACACGAGGGAAGTCCTATCTTTTTCACTATCATATCCCAAATGCCTGCCCAGAGTCAAACTCTCAATAGAAGTTTGTTGGAGGCATGTATGCATGTATGAATGTTCAGTAAACATGTATTGACTATATGCATGCACTCAGAACCATGCTAGAAGCAGATCAAGCCAGCTAAAGGAATCAGAAGTCAGCAGACCAGACTGGCTGAATCAATTAACAACAGTGACAAACTCGATTAAAGAGATGTAAAACTCCAAGACAAACAAAAGCTAAATCCGGATGCCCCCTCTCCCTCTTCTCAAGCCACGATTTCATATCATAATTACATTGCTGTCTCTAAGAGTTTTTCCAGTTCCTCTCAGGTCATGGGTCCAGGTGGTACGAAGGGCAGAGAGCAGTTGGTCAGACATGTAAGGTTGTCATGCCAATGAGTTTCAGCACAGTTGAAACTCAAGTGATCACTACTAAGTGATCACCCAGTATATAAAATACTTTCTAAACTGCCATAAGGTGTTGGCTTTTTAGCCTCCCCAAAACTCATCACAGCCTAAAGGCAGATGGGGACAGTAACTGGGGAAACCTAATACACAGGGCCTACTTGTCACTCATGAGTATAAAAGACATCTTCAAAGAGTCTTAGCCTGGCTGGATAAAGGCTGGCAAATCAGTCAATCCTAAGGAAATCAACCCTAAATATTCACTGGAAGAACTGATGCTGAAGCTCCAATACTTTGGCCACCTGATGTGAAGAGCCGACTCATTGGAAAAGACCCTGATGCAGGGAAAGATTGAAGGCAGAAGGAGAAGAGGGTGGCAGAGGATGGGATGGTTGGATAGCATCACTGATTCAATGGACATGAACTTGGGCAAACTCCAGGAGATAATGAGGGACAGGGAAGCCTTGTGTGCTTCAGTCCATGGGGTCGCAAAGAGTCAGACATGACTTAGTGACTGAAAAACAACAACAAATCTCCTATAACTGTCTGGTTTGGGGGCTGCCTGCATCACCTATTGTGTGACTTATAACGAATCTTCAGGATCCAGCCAGGTCTACAGAATGAGACTCTATTGAGAAGACCCCATGCATCTTTATTTTTCACAATCCTCTGATTTTTACACATGCTCTAGTTAGAGTATCATGATCTCTAACCAACAAATCACAGAAGAAATCAAAAAAGAAATCAAAATATGTATAGAAAGGAATGAAAATGAAAACACAATAACCCAAAACCTGTGGGACACTGTAAAAGCAGTGCTAAGGGCAAGGTTCATAGCAATACAGGCATACCTCAAGAAATAAGAAAAAAGTCAAATAAATAACCTAACTCTATACCTAAAGCAACTAGAAAAGGAAGAAATGAAGAACCCCAGGGTTAGTAGAAGGAAAGAAATCTTAAAAATTAGGGCAGAAATAAGTGCAAAAGAAACAAAAGAGACCATAGCAAAAGTCAACAAAGCCAAAAGCTGGTTCTTTGAGAAGATAAATAAAATTGACAAACCATTAGCCAGACTCATCAAGAAACAAAGGGAGAAAAATCAAATCAATAAAATTAGAAATGAAAATGGAGAGATCACAACAGACAACACAGAAATACAAAGGATCATAAGAGACTACTATCAGCAATTATATGCCAATAAAATAGACAACTTGGAAAAAATGGACAAATTCTTAGAAAAGTACAACTTTCCAAAACTGAACCAGGAAGAAATAGATAATCTTAACAGACCCATCACAAGCACAGAAATTGAAACTGTAATCAGAAATCTTCCAGCAAACAAAAGCCCAGGACCAGATGGCTTCACAGCTGAATTCTACCAAAAATTTAAAGAGCTAACACCTATCCTACTCAAACTCTTCCAGAAAATTGCAGAGGAAGGTAAACTTCCAAACTCATTCTATGAGGCCACCATCACCCTAATACCAAAACCTGACAAAGATGCCACAAAAAAAGAAAACTACAGGCCAATATCACTGATGAACATAGACGCAAAAGTCCTTAACAAAATTCTAGCAATCAGAATCCAACAACACATTAAAAGGATCTATTGATTTTGTATGGGACTAACCTAGAGTGGAGAAGGCAATGGCACCCCACTCCAGTACTCTTGCCTGGAAAATCCCATGGACAGAGGAGCCTGGTAGGCTGCAGTCCATGGGGTCATGAAGAGTCGGACATGACTGAGCAACTTCACTTTCACTTTTCACTTTCATGCATTGGAGAAGGAAATGGCAACCCACTCCAGTGTTCTTGCCTGGAGAATCCCAGGGATGGCAGAACCTGGTGGGCTGCTGTCTATGGGGTCTCACAGAGTCAGACACGACTGAAGTGACTTAGCAGTAGCAGCAGCAACCTAGAGTAGTTTCTCTAGCAATGAGGCATGGTGATAACAAGCTTATCCCTTGTGTTACTTTGGGCTAAGGAATAAGATTCTATGAGAGCCTGGAAGGACATAAAATCTGGCGGATGGGAGTGAAGGCAGGGAGGAGGGTATTTTCACCCAGCAATTAAAACAGGGAAAAGGACAAGCCAATAGAAGGAAGACAGTCAATCATGCTATAAAAATACAGATAGCACTTCTGGAAATTGCCCAGCACTTTTAGGTTTCAATCCTGTAATAATGCTTTGCCAGTACAGGAAGTCCCTTACATACAAATGAGTTCCATTCCAAGAACACATTTGTAAGTCCAACAAAGTTAGTCTAGGTACCCAACTAACCATCTCATCCAGCCAGAAGATGAGATGGCTGGATGGCATCACCGATGCAATGAACATAAACTTGGGCAAACTTCAGGAGATGGTGAGGGACAGAGAGGCCTGGCGTGCTGCAGTCCATGGGGTCACAAAGAGTCCAACACAACTGGGCAACTGAACAACGATGATGGAGCTAACCTGATAAGCTATAGAGTATTGTCCTGTAATAGGTGTATAATGCTTTTTACACAAATAAGACATAAAAACAAGCAAACACAAAAACTAAAGAAAGTGTTTGTAATTTTATAGTATGGTACCTTGAAAAGTACAGTAGTACCTGCTACATCACCACTGCTTTTACGCTTGCTTCTGGACATCCTGGGCTTGAAATAAGGATACTGTACTACTATACTCTCTAAGTGCTGTAAAGTACACAAAAGTACAACCACTTGTAGAGGATGCTCACATGTGACGATGTATGCCAGACACATGCAGTAACTTACAGGACTGGACATGCGAAATCATCTTTGAAAGTTCGCAACTTGAAGGTTCATGTGTAGGGCACTTACTTTATAATAGATAATCTTACCTTTCATCAGTTCAGTTCAGTCGCTCAGTCGTGTCTGACTCTTTGCGACCCCATGAATCACAGCACGCCAGGCCTCCCTGTCCATCACCAACTCCCTGAGTTCACTCAGACTCACGTCCATCGAGTCAGAGATGCCATCCAGCCATCTCATCCTCTGTCGTCTCCTTCTCCTCCTGCTCCCAATCCCTCCCACCATCAGAGTCTTTTCCAATGAGTTAACTCTTCGCATGAGGTGGCCAAAGTACTGGAGTTTCAGCTTTAGCATCATTCCTTCCAAAGAAATCTCAGGGCTGATCTCTTTCAGAAAGGACTGGTTGGATCTCCTTGGGAGGGACTCTCAAGAGTCTTCCCCAACACCACAGTTCAAAAGCATCAATTCTTCGGTGCTCGGCTTTCTTCACAGTCCAACTCTCACATCCATACATGACCACAGGAAAAACCATAGCCTTGACCAGATGAACCTTTGTTGGCAAAGTAACATCTCTGCTTTTCAATATGCTATCTAGGTTGGTCATACCTTTCATCAGCTCAGTTCAGTGGTCCCCAAATTAAAACACTTAAAATATCCAGCTCTGATCAGGGCTCGTAGAATTGGACCCTCCTATAAACCTTTTGAGTGGGGGTGGTGGGGAATCAAAATTGGAGCAGCCTTTTTGAAGAGAAATTTGCTAATACCTGTTCCGCGCCCCCCAAAACAAATGTACTTTCCTTTGGATTCAGTCTTTTCACCACTAAGAATCAACCCTGAAGACACACTATACCTGCCAATCTACACCAGTGTTATATGTTCTGCTAAACTAATTTCTACTAAGAAATGGTTTGCTGCTTTCATCTATCATGCTTGCTTTTAGTTCTTTACAAATCTAGTGTACTACACTAAATAATAAAATAATCTTGCTAATAACATCACTAACATGGAAAAGGCATTTAACACTTACTGAGTCCCTAACGTGTGTCAAGCACTGCGCTAGAGGCTTTGGCACAACCTCTTCAACAAGCCAGCAATTTGATATGATTTTCTCCACCTTTTTCAGACAAAAAAAACGGAAACTTAAAAAGGGAATTGTCCAGGTCATAGCTGACAAGTGTAGAATCAAATCCCAAAACTCTCAAAACCAATTCTCTTTTAAATTCTATCACCAAAGGAAGGCATATCCAAGAATATAAATGCTTCTAGAAACACCAGCATTGTCAACTTTCTGAGTAAACTTACCCTGCTTCAGTGTACCACTTTTTAAAAATCAAAGAAGAGAAGCCATTATGTTGACCATTAGGTTATGGTAGGAGGAGCCATTTCAAAGAAAAATCACTCCCAATATTTTAAGCCAATTTTAATGACTTATAGGAGTGGAAAAACACTCATGGTGATTTTTCTAGCCCTTTTCAGCTGCTTTCCTCTTGGCTCACAAAACCTCCATCACTGTCTTGCAGCTGTGGAAGGATTATTTTCATCCCACAAAAGACCTGAAGATTTCTTTCTAATAGCTCTGTTCAGTTCTTGAGTAAATAGAAATAATTTGACTCCCTCTTTAGAACTTAGCCCCTCCTATGCACTCTGAAGGATTCAGAGGGATGTGTGGAAATTATGGCCCAGCTCAGATTCACAGACTGAGGTTAAAAGGCTCCTCGCCAAGTTTTCACCTATATGGAATCACTCACCAGCCTCAACCATGCTACCTCAACCTGAAGGAAAATACTAGCATGATTTAACTTCAGCTAAGAATTCCAGTAGGTACTTGCTAAATGTGGCATAATCTTTCCCATGCATAGAGAAAAGGAAATCGTTCTGCAAATCTATGCCTCACTTCAAACCATCATGTTTGACGGAGCTCCATTCTCCATCAAAGCTGAGGCAATTTAATGAACTTTAAATATACTTGGTATAAAAGAGATAATTATAGGAACTAAAACAAAGTCATGAATGCAAGAGTTTTTAAAAAGGTTTACATGGCTCAAATGCACAAATACATGGAAAACGGTCAAGGGTTTTCTTTGGAAAATCATGTTCACACTTTGCTCATCATTTCTCTTTTACTTCATCACTGAAGATAATTTCAGTAGCACGGGGAAAGGGATGGAGAGCTAGTGATGTAGGGAGAAGGAAGAAATGCAGTATGCAAATGAGTAAGGGAGCAAACTTGCTCAACAAGAGGATGACAGGAAAGTGGAGAGGTCTGGAGGAGAGCGTGTTTCTGGACAGACCATGGGTCTGCAGGCAGGGTGGTTATACCCCGGTTTGGAGTTTCTCTGTGATCTCTTGCCAAAGGTAGATAACTTAGCAAAAGGTAAGAATAGAGGAATGATTTACCTTATAGCTAGTGTGGCAAGAAAACCACTTCAAGGTACTTTTTTTTTTTTCCCAAGCAATTCCATCATAAAGACAACAGTCCAGGGTTTACAATGACAAGGTGGAACCATTTACATGGAAAACTAGTTCTGAGGATTTCTAAGGAGCTCAGCCTGCCAGGCTCCTCCATCCATAGGATTCTCCAGGCAAGAATATTGGAGTGGGTTGCCATGACCTCTTCCAGGTAATCTTCCTGATTCACGGCCCACCTGCGTCTCTTGCATCTCCAGCACTGGCAGGTAAGATCTTTACCACTAGCACCACCTGAGAAGTCCTTGAAATGGAAGTTTTTTCCTGGGAGCACTGGGAAAGTGGTGGCCTTTTTAGGGTTCTCTGTCTCTAAGTTGTGTCCGACTCTTTTGAGACCCCATGGATTGTAGCCCACCAGGCTCCTCTGTCAACAGGCCTAAGGAGCTAAGAGTACATATTTGAAATGAAGAAAATCAAGGCCAGAAAACCAGGTCGATGTCAAAATGTATTAACTCAAAAATTCACGGGCAAATATTCCAGTTAAAAAGACAAATTTAGCAGTTACTGCCTCTATCGTAACAGCTTAGCAGGTTTGTGACTTCAGAATGAGTGCTGCAGTGGTTAAGAGGCTGATACTGTGCTTCTACCTAAAGATCAAGGTGGGAGTACAGATGAGGTAGGGGTAGATGGGTTTGAGGGAACAGGTGGCTGTGATCAATTTGACTGCTTTTTTGGGAGGATGCTGTAAACTGTGTTGTAAGCTGAAGAGTAAACCATATGAGTAATTTTAATAAGGTGTTTAATGCTCAAGGTTGTTAGATGGGATTGTTACCAGTTGAAATATGTTTAAATATAAATGGCCCTAGTAAGAATAATGCTCCAGAATTAACTAGGGAGATATAAAACTGGAGTTTTCTGCAAGAGATCCCAGCCCCATAGAACCATATTCTATAATGAGGAGAGACAGAAGACAAATAGTAAAATCCTTATTGAGATTCAGGAGTTGATTCTGTTCTATAACTGTATTCAGTCTCGTCCGACTCTTTGTGACCCCATGGACTATAGCCCGCCATGCTCCTCTGTTCATGGAACTCTCCAGGCAAGAATACTGGAGTGGGTTCCCTTTTCCAGGGATCAAACCTGGGTCTCCTACATCTCAGGCAGATTCTTTACCATCTGAGCCACCAGGGAAGGCTATATATTACTGTTACTGTTATAATTACATAGCTTGAAGGCAGCAAGAGAGTTTTGAGAGGCCTAACAGTGCATTTACTGGGAAGGAGGCAAGCCATTCCTGCTTTAGAGACACAAAAATGTATAACTCTGTGGTGCCAGGGTTCCCTGTCCCAAAATTAACAAAAGTAATCTCTGGAGCGGAGGTGAGGTGGGGCCTTGGAGACAAGCTGCTGAGGCTGAGATGGACCATCCCCTACCTCAGAAGAGCAGCCAAGGTAGGCTGAGAGGACACCCCCAGACCTCAGCAAGGAAAAGCTAGTCTTGAGAGACCTGTGATTCTGATGTAGGAATAGGAATTCAGATCAAAATGTGGGGGCCGCTGGTACTGTCTCCTCCACCCCTCTTCATGTCCAGGCAGACTGCTGTGAAAGTTAGGGAAGCAATTGGTGGTTACACAATGTATCTTTTGAATCATTTCCTGATTTCTTTACCAGAAAACTTGGTTTTTTTCATGACTTTTTTTCGGCATATACATTCAAATTTTCCATCAGGTTCCATCCTGGTAACCACACATGAGACCTACATTTTGAGGCTTGGAGTTGCTCATGTGGGCAAAACCTGACATTTTACAAGCAAAAGTGTCTAGAACACGTTCTGGTCATGTTAAGTGTAGAAAACTCCAACCCATACCACCAGCAATCACATGGCTGTGGACACGCTGGCACCGAGGAGCCACAGCATGTGGCCTCAGGTCCCAGACCAAGAGCAGGTGCCACCTTCTTCAAGAGCCTGTGGTGGTCTCTGTAGACAGAACTGGGCATCTTACTAATGATCTCAGGCAACACAGGCATTTCCCACATGACATGGCTCCAAACTGGGCTGCAATCTCAGGGGACTGCCCTGCCCCCACCACACACTTGCCACCAAGAATTCCCCAAATGAGAGCAAGCTGTTAACAGAAAAAAAATTCTCTAACTCTCCCCCAACCTTCCCAGGTGGTGCTAGCGGTAGAGAATATGCCTGCCAGTGCGGAAGACTTAAGAGACATGGGTTTGATCACTAAGTTGGGAAGATGCCCAGAGGAGGAAATAGCAACCCATTCCAATATTCTTGCCTGAAGAACCCCATGGACCGAGGAGCCTGGCAGGCTATAGTCCATGGGGTCTCAAGGAGTCGGACATACTGCAGCGATTTGGCAAATACACACAGAACTCTCCATTTTTTTTTTTTTCCTCAAAAGAGAAATATCCCTGTCCAAGAGACCCTGGTAGCTCAGATGGCCTGATGCCATCCTTCTGTATCTCTGTGCAAAGTTACTTTTTTGTCAATTAAACTCTGGAGTCCTTGTAACATCTGTAGACAATCTGTGAAACACTTGTGATTCATGAAACTCAAATATCAATTCTAAAAAGCTACTCCCTACAGTTTTCCTTGCTCCCTGGGACCACAGGATTTGTTTCCACAAAAATCCTTGATTTGTTTCCAGAGCTTATCTCATGATTCCTGTTGTCTCTGGAAAGAGGTATCTCATCATTCTGATGAAGTCTCCGTAGCTGTTAGATCAGAGAATTGGGTCCAATCCCCATGCCAGGAAACAGCCCTTAGCAACGTTCAGCCTGTTGGCATCTTTTGAAACGTATATCTTAAAGGTAAAGATAAATAAATATTTCTGGACTTAAAGAAGACTTTAGATATGTCAAGGAAACTTTTTTCCCACATGTGAACATTTTTCTAGAAGTAGAAGAACCCGAGCTCACCACAAGTGTATCTTTAGAAAGATGCATTCACTGTAATTATACGTGGCTTGTAGAACACATTAGGCAACTGTGTGTGTGAGTAAACAGATGGATTCTCAGCTAGCTGACTCATAGAATTGCATGGGGCAGATTACAAAGTTCCAAATAGATAATAAACACTTTGTAGAGAATAAAATAAAGGAATAAAATTCTGTTTTCTTATTAGGTGGGGGAATCTTAGATCTGTGTGAGAAATGAGGGCTCTAGGAAACCAATGGTGACCCTTCTATTCCAGTTAAAGTCCCCTTATAGTAATGTACCTCATATCCTTTCTGAAATGAGAGCTTTCTGAAAGGCTTTTCCTTTACTCATTCATCATTAGAAATGATGATGCTCTAAAACTTCAGAATTCCCAAGCAGGAAAAGGAAGTATATGAAACTCTCTTTGTTAATAAAGCATTTACACATATGCATGCTTCCCTGGTGTCTCAGTGGTAAAGAATCCTCCTGCCAATGCAGGAAACGTAAAAAAAACGAGTTCGATCCCTGGGTTGGGAAGATGCCCTGGAGAAGGAAATGGCAACTCACTCTAGTATTCTTGCCTGGGAAATCCCATGGACAGAGGCGCCTGGAAGGCTAGTCCATGGGGTTGCAAAGAGTCGGACATGACTTAGTGACTAAACAACAATGCATATATACATACATGCATGCATGTATACCCATGTGCATATACCCACGCGTGTCTATATGTGGACACACATGTATGTGTGTACATACATATATACCTGTACATAATTTTCCACTCTGGGCAAAGATCTCCCTTTTGTAACAGGATGATCCTCTTTGACACTAAAAATTGTCAGGACGATAATCAAAGCTGTGATCTTTTCTCATATACATCCACTTTTAAGTGAAAAGAGAGTCATTTATTATTGTTAAGAAAATGATTCTGCTTTAAAAATTCTGTTGTTTTTGATGTACTGTTGAATATTTTCACAGGAATTTTCTTTTCATCATGGATCCTGTACTTTTGTCATCTTTGAAAGCAGTAGTTCTCACCTGGGGGTCATTTTGTCCCCTAGGCTGAAAAACTCTGTTTACACCCAAAGCCCCAATCTTAACATTACCACTGCCTTTCCGTCTCTCAAAACTGAGCCAACTCTGATTACCAGGAAGATTCCTCCCGATATTCAACCAAAAGTATATTGGCATGCTGATGCCCTTCAATGCCAGAATCATCTATAGCTTAATTCCAAAAATATTCCCATCTTCTGTAAAATATAAAATCATTTAAATCTATTTTTGTATGTATCTATTGAAAAGTGGTATATAATGAAAGTACAGGGGGAAAAGAGTATGTGTATTCATTTCCTAGAGTTGCCATATCGAATTACCATGAGCCAGGAGGCTTAACGAAAAGCTATGACAAACCTAGACCGCATATTAAAAAGCAGAGATCACTTTGCCAACAAAGGTACATTTAGTCAAAGCTGTGGTTTTTCCAGTAGTTATGTATAGATGTGAGAGTTGGACCATAAATGCTTTTGAATTGTGGTGCTGGAGAAGACTCTTGACAGTCCCTTGGACAGCAAGGAGATCACAACAGTCAATCCTAAAGGAAATCAACCTTGAATATTCATTGGAAGGACTGATGCTGAAGCTCTAATACTTTATAGATTCCACATCTAAGGGATGTCATACAATATTTCTCCTTCTCTGTCAGACTTACTTCACTCAGCATGACAATCTCTAGGTCCATCCTGTTGCTGCAAATGGCATTATTTCATTCTTTTTAAAGGCTCAGTAATATTCTATTGTATATAAAATCAACATAAATAAATTATCTCATAGTTCTGGAAGTCCAGAGTCTGAAATCCGAGTGTTAGGAGGGCTCTACTCCCTCAGAAGGCATCAGGGGAGTTCCCTTCCTTGCCTCTTCCAGTTTCCACTGGCTCTAGGCACTCCGTGGCTTATGGCCCTATCAGTCCAATTTCTGCCTATGTCTTCATGTGGACTTCTGCTCTCCTGTGTCTTCCCCTATTCTGCTTCTTATAAGACACTTGTCATTGGATTTATGGCCACCTGAAGAATTCAAGAAGCTCTCTTCTCAAAATCCTTAATTACATCTGCAAATTGTTATCATTGTTCAGTTGCTAAGTCATGTCTGACTCTTTGTGACCCCATATACTGCAGCACGCCAGACTTCCCTGTCCTCCACTATCTTCCAGAGCTAGCTCAAACTCATGTCCATGCCATTCAACCATCTTATCCTGTGTCACCCCCTTCTCCTCTGGCCTTCGATCTTCCCCAGCATCAGGGTCTGTTCCAATGAGTCAGCTCTTCGCATCAGATGGCTGAAGTACTGGCGCTTCAGCTTTAGCACCAGTCCTTTCAATGACTATTCAGGGTTGATTTCCTTTAGGATTAACTGATTTGATCTCCTTGCTGTCCAGGGGAAAATCAAGAGTGTTCTCCAGCACCACAATTTGAAAGCATTGATTCTTCGGCACTCAGCCCTCTTTATGGTCCAACTCTTACACCCGTATAAACTGGAAAAAATTGCTTTGACTATATGGACCTCTGTTGCAAAGTGATGTCTCTGCTTTTCAATACGCTGTCTAGGTTTGTCGTAACTTTTCTTTCAAGGATCAAATGTCTTTTAATTTCATGCAAGTACCATGGTCCTAAGTAAGCTCATATTCACAGGCTCCAGGCGATGCATCTTTAGAGGCCACGATTTAACCCACTGTGTGTATGTATGTGTGTGTGTTTAAAATCATATGACAAGGCTGGGCTCAAAATAAGCAAAACGCTGTCTCAAGGTATAAAGTAAGGTTTAACATCCTTTTACTTGAATTAATAGTCTCACTCGATAGCTTCTGTCTATTGAATTTAAAAATATATCATTTCTACCTATAAAGTGCTTAATATAAAGACCAGACACCAGAAAACCTGGTGGCTGGAGAGAACTCGAGAGAGAAGCCAGCAGGCTTACTTCCAGGTAAATAGCATACATTACTCAAGACAGGTGAGGCTCAGCATCACGGTACAGACCTTCATCATCCTTCTAGATAACTCTCAAGTGTTTCACTGTTGCATCAGGTGAAGGAAAAAAAGATCATGATGCTCAAATGAAGCTCAAGGACAAAGAAAGACCTTGAAAAATATTTTGTCAAAATGGCTTTCTTTTAGAAATTAGGAAACTAAGATCCCAAAGACTTTCATCGTTTGTAACTTGCCCAAGATTACTCAGACAAGAGACAACTAAGGCAAGATTAGAAATTTAATACAATCCTTCTAGACCAAGCTTCCTCCTATATATGCTACAGTGTGGGTGTGCTCAGTCACTCAGTCATGTCTGACTCTTTGTGACCCATGGACTGTAGCCTGCCAGGCTCCTCTGTCTGTGGGATTTTACTGGCAAGAATATTGGAGTGGGTTGCCATTTCCTGCTCTAGGAGATATTCCCAACCCAGGGATTGAACCCACATCTCCTGCATTGGCAGGAGGGTTCTTTACCACTGAGACAACAGGGAAGCCCCCTTACAACCGTATTTAACCTTCAGTTCAGTTCAGTTCAGTCGCTCAGTTGTGTCTGACTCTTTGCGACCCCATGAATCGCAGCACGCCAGGCCTCCCTGTCCATCACCAACTCCTGGAGTTTACTCAAACTCACGTCCATCGAGTCGGTGATGCCATCCAGCCATCTCATCCCCTGTCATCCCCTTTTCCTTCTGTCCCCAATGCCTCCCAGCATCAGAGTCTTTTCCAATGAGTCAACTCTTCGCATGAGGTGGCCAAAGTACTGGAGTTTCAGCTTTAGCATCATTCCTTCCAAAGAACCCCCAGGGCTGATCTCCTTTAGAATGAACTGGTTGGATCTCCTTGCAGTCCAAGGGACTCTCAAGAGGAGATGCCAGTCCAGGTTCGATGCACGATACTGGATGCTTGGGGCTAGTGCACTGGGACGACCCAGAGGGATGGTATGGGGAGGTAGGAGGAAGGTGGGTTCAGGATGGGGAACACATGTATACCTGTGGCGGATTCATTTTAATATTTGGCAAAACTAATACAATTATGTAAAGTTTAAAAATAAAATAAAATTTTAAAAATAAAATTAAAAAAAAAAAAGAGTCTTCTCCAACACCACAGTTCAAAAGCAGCAATTCTTCGGTGCTCAGCTTTCTTCACAGTTCAACTCTCATATCCATACATGACCACTGGAAAAACCATGGCCTTGACTAGATGGACCTTTGCTGGCAAAGTAATGTCTCTGCTCTTCAAGATGCTATCTAGGTTGGTCATATTTAATTAAGGAATATTTAACCTTAATTACCCCCTAAAAACCTTATCTTGAAATACAGTCATGTTGGGGGCTAAGGGATTCAACACATGAACTTGGCAGGACATAGTTCAGTCTGTAGCACAATCCCTATCAACTTGGGTGAATAGAGTAGTATGTTTTTCCAAAAAACTTTGTACCATTTAATCCTCATAACTCTGTGGTTTGTTCCATCTAACGAGTTAGGAAACTGAGACTCAAAGAAGTCAACTGTCTGGCCTAAGGTCACACAGAGACTAAGATGTAAGCTGGAACTCAACACATGCTTTTTATTGGAATTCTAGACATCTTACCCAGTGTCCAAGATGACCTTTTGTATCAGTCACATTTAAAGAACTGTCCTTATAAAGCATTCACAGACACTGTGAAAACACATGGTTCCTAACAAGGTCCTTAGAGAGAGCTTTGAAAGTCTAATGTTGTAATTCTTATACTTGACCACCCAATACATTAGTGAGTTAAATCCCATAGAATGGAAACAGTTCAATGTATCATCGGTTCTCATGTACACCGGGAGTATGACTTGAGAGATGATTCAGCTGTTCTCATCGTAAGCCATCAAGTCCCACAAATAAAAAAAAAATCATAAAGGAATAAATGATTATTCATGGTACCAAAAACACATGTATTTTGAACAATAAAACATTATGCTAAAGAATGTGAGAAAAAAAAGATGCAGATTTATTCAATAAGTTTCTCAATAAAATCTCTAAGATGGAACACAAGGAATGTGTTCATTCCATAATGTGGTATCAAGGTTTTTTCCAAATGTTAAAAAAAAAAAAAACTACTTTCTGTTGACAGTGATATAAATTTTGAGAAGATTCCGGGTACAAACTAAAAAACATAACATGCAAAATATTTTCACTGTTACATAAAGTTAAAAAAACTTTATACTTATGTTTACTGGGAAAAGTTATTCATTTTTATAGGCATGATGACACTAGTGTTATTATAGAAGAATTCTTTCAGAGATGAACATGGAAATAAATATTTAGGAACAGAATGTTAAAAGTCTATGATTAACTTTTAAATTCTTTTTCGAATCAAATATGTATTAAATTTCAGTGATAGGTATGTGGCAATTCATCACTCTATTCTCTGTACTCTTATCTAGAAAGATTTTGTCTAAAAATATGTCTAAAAATTCATTTTTAAAAATAATATGTTACAAAGTCACCAAGTCTTTGAAGCAAAATATTAATATTTAACAGAATATGACTGGTCAATGGTGTATGAATGGCTCATATAAGAACACAAGAGAAAAAAACACTCATATATGTGTGTTCAATCTCTGGGTCAGGAAGATCTCCTGGAGAAGGACATGGCAACCCACTCCAGTATTCTCACCTGGAGAATCCCATGGACAGAGAAGCCTGGTAGGCTACAGTCTGCTAAGTAAGAGGGGCCAGTTTGATTTTTCTTTTTGACTACAAAAAGCTATGAATAATAAATGTATGCAATCTGATGATTTGAAAAGTAAGTATATACCACATTGCATACATGCCATAAACCGATCCACCACCTCCAAAACCTTCCTCCCACCATTACCTATTTATAATTTTGTGATAAGAACCCAAACCAAGATTTGACCTCTAAGCAAACTTCTAAGTAAACAATATAACGTTAACACTAGGCTCAATCCTGTGCAGCAGAGTTTGGTGTTGGGGGCTAGCATTAATCACCCAATGATCCACGGTAAATGCAAAACTTTCAGGAGAATGTACTCCTCGTGCAACTAACATTCAAAGCAGAGTTTTGTGGAAGGCACACCAGAGCACGCATACATTTTCTTCAAGCTTCTATTTTAAAGAATTTGTGAAAGGTTAGAAATCTTACCCCCAGAGGGTATTCAAAAGCCAGAAGTCGTTTTTTGTCACTTGCTCTGAATTTCTTTTCCCCCAAGATGAAATACAGGAAGCCAATTCAGAGTAGCTAGTAAATTTAGTCACTTTAGGGGCCCCATGCTTCTCCTCTCATCCACCCATCGTGCACAATTCCTAATTCCTACCCAGAAGTATAGCAGTCAGAGGACAAAGATGACTCTAGATTTAAGTGGAGTCATTAGCCTACCTGAGGGGCTTTTATTCAAAGAAAGCTTCCCATTTTTACCTCTCATGTGAATGGTGTGTGTGTGTGTGTGCACACGCAGGAAATAAATATGCCAGGAAAAAAAATCCGGTCTCACACTCAGATGTTCCTCAGCCTCACCCCGTCTCTAGAGAGGACAACTTTGCCTCCGGAAGCTATCAGTCACCATCATCTCCCAGTTTGCGGGTATCACAAAACAATCATGACTTTATTTGACAAATAACTCCACAGTTGACCTCCCAAGATTGGAGAATTTGGAAATAACTTGGGTTAGAAAAGATGCTAAACCCAATTACAGGAACAGGACAGATGACTGAACCTCATCTTATAAAAGAAGACAAATGAGGTGTGCATACGTGCAAAAGCCCAGCTGTGAGCTCTCAGCATCATTATCCCTGTGGTTGTGAGGAGGAAATGCATTTTCTCCAGCACCACGGGGCTTCTTTGGGGACAAAAGAAGCATTGTGGTCAGTAGACTATCCCACAACTCTAGGAAAAGTTCAAACTGTATGTGTAATATTTTTCTATTAACAGAGAAATAATTCTTTCTAAAAAAAAAAAAAATCATCCCTGATCCCATGCACACCATTAGCACATAGACCCCTAGAAGCTCAGAGAGATTCGCCTGTCAAATCCAAAAACATGACCCAAACCACAACCTCACTGTGGAAACTCTGGGTTTTTTGTTTTGTTTTTTTTTTTTTTTTAGACAAATTCCCCTGAAGGCTGGTAGCACCCTAGCTGCAAATAGAGTACCACTGACTGCGGGATTGTGTGGTTTTTACAGCGTACCTCATGTATGCATGCTAAGTCACTTCAGTTGTGTCTGACTCTTTGCAACCCACTGGACTGTAGCCCACCAGGCTCCTTTGTCCATGGGATTCTCTAGGGAACTAAAGTGGGTTGCCATGCCCTCCTCCAAGGGATCTTCCTAATCTAGGCATCAAACACAAGATTCTTACATCTGCCTGCATTGGCCGACTGGTTCTTCACCACTAGTGCCATCTGGGAAGCTCTACAGTGTACTTAATTGCACGGAAATTTTCTTGAGCTTGATGGGTGATCTGACATTAATCTAACACATTCTATGACCAACTTACTAACAGGAGTCTTTGAGTTAAAGAGCAAATGACCAAACAGCTTTTAAGTACTAGATTTGTTTTGTTCCTTAATTTTTACTGGAATATAGTTGCTTTACTCTGTTTGGTTAATTTCTTCTGTGCAGCAAAATGAATCAGCTATACCTATACATATATCCCACTTTTTTTGGATTTCCTTTGCATTTACGTCACCACAGAGCACTGAGTAGAGTTCCCTGCGCTATACAGTAGGTTCTCATTAGTTATCCGTTTTATACATAGCAGTGTATATATGTCAGTCCCAATATTTCAATTTCTCCCACCCCCTCTCCCTCTCTTTGGATGACAAAGGTCAGAAACCCCAAATCAGACTGGTTTATGCAGGAAGGGATCTGAATGCAGAGGCTCTCCATCTCTCTGATCTGCAGCTCTTCATGATACTTTTTTTTTTTAGGTGTTCCATAATGAAAAGAGTGCCCCCAGCAGCAACAGGCTATAGCCTTCCAGACTTAAATCCCTGAGGAAATAAACTCTCTTTCCCACCAATTGCATTTGCAAAAGAACACGAGGACCTCAGGAGGGCTAAAGGCCTGGGAGATGGAGAATGAGGAAGGACAACTTTTTCACCTGTAAGAGCAAGTTATCAAGCAGTGCTGCTTATGCTACAGAGCTGGAAGTAGAGGAGTTCCTTATATCCATACTCACAGCCCCTTGGGCTTCCCAGGTAGCACTAGTGGTTTAAAAAAAAAAAAAAACCTACCTGCCACTGCAGGAGACTTAAGAGATGGGGGTTCTATCCCTGGATTGGGAAGATCCCCTGGAGGAGGGCATGTCAACCCACTCCAGTATTTTTGCCTGGAGAATCCCATGGGCAGAGGAGCCTGGCAGGCTACAGTTGATGCAGTCACAAAGAGTCAGACACAACTGAGTGACTGAGCACTCACAGCCCCTTAAATACACTCTCATCCTCAGAATTGTCATCCCATCTTCCCAACTAATGGCCAAGCTTTTTTGTGTGCATGTGTAAGTTGCTTCAGTCATGTCCAGCTCTTTGTGACACTATGGACTGTAGACCTCCAGGCTCCTCTGTGCATGGGTTTCTCCAGACAAGGATACTGGAGTGGGTTGCCATGCACTCCTCCAGGGGATCTTCTCAACCCAGGGATTGAACCCACATCTCTTACATCTCTTGCATTGCAGGCAGGTTCTTTACCACTAGCACCACCTGGGAAGCCCAAGCTTTGTTACTAAGGGGCATCTGGCCTGGTTCCTTCTACTCTTGGGCCAGTGGTTCTCCCAGGTAGCTTGGGCTATAGTCACCTGGAATCTTTATCTCAGCTGACTTGCATGTTAGAATTCCCCACATTTCTCTGTCTTTTGCTCTCTCTCCCCCTCTCTCTCTTCTATGTTCAAAACAATTAAACTCTTTCTCCTTAGCATCACCCTTGTGGTGTCAATCTGGGAGACCTTTTGAAAGATAGTATATGGTTGGCTTTCCAATCATTGTTTTAGATATGCAGTAGGGACAAGAAACTAAAGGAAGACCAATTTTGCCCCACTTGAAATAGATGTGATGACATTAAAGAGCACAGAGATGAACCAAATTGTCCTGGGTCCACTGTCATCTTGCTGACTCCTATGGGTACCAGCCTCTGTCCTTGGCAGGCATAATAAATTATGAGTGGAACAGTTTCTAGAGCAACATCTGAAGGTGTGCGTGTCATCATGGCCACTGGGGTAGCAGAGCCATCTCTGTCTCTATGTAGATAGAGTGAGTCATCAAGGTAGGCAGGGATGTGGGGAGAGCACAGATGCTAGAGTTGGTGGGCTTGGTTTTGAACCCACAACTCTGCAACTTACTAGCTATGTGACCATGACTATGCCCTGGAATGATATAACCTTTGCCTCTTTGTGCCTCATTTCCCTTGTGTATAAAAAGGGAATATTTTAAGTCTACCTGTCTCATGGGACAATCCTGAGGATTAAATTGGATAACACACATGAAGGGCTTATTACATGCCTGGTGCATTGTTGTGGTTTGTTGTTTGGTTGCTCAGTCATGTCTGACTCTCTGTGACCCCATGGACTACAGCCCGCCAGGTTCCTCTGTCCATGGGATTTTTCCAGGCAAGAATACTAGAGTGGCTTACCATTTGCTTCTCCAGGGGGATCTTCCTGATCCCAGGATTGAAACCTCATCTCCTGCAACTCTCCTGCATTGCAGAGAGACTCTTTACCCCTGAGCCACTGGGGAAGCCCTCCTGGTACATAAACCATCACTGCCATGGCAAGAATCACTCGCACCACCACTACTAAAATTACAGGTGATTTACAAACATAAAGTTTAGGGTCTGAGTGCAAAAGTTCAATTTCAATTGTTTCTCTTACTAAGGAATCTTGGCCAAGTTACTTAAGCTCCCCAAGACTTAGTTTGCTTAGTAATAAAATAGGAATAGTAATGGTACATGCCTCACAGAGACAGAAATGAAGTTCAAAAATCATATTGCTGAGCTCTCAAATATGCCTAGCACTTTCTTTTCGTGGCATGATTTCTGAAGTGTTGTGATAAGCCCCCATCTCTCCAGGATCTCCACACACACACAAAAAGTTTCCACAGTTGCCAATTCTGTCCCAAGCACCTGGAATTTTGGGGTTAGAAGAGTGCTCCTTCAGATTAAAGGCACTGAAGACTGTTAAAGGTAAATGCCCCAAAGTGGTCAGGAGGAGTGCTACCCCAGCATCAGTTCTATAGTTTGGTTGCTTTAGCAAATACTTTCCAAAGTGAAAATTTTTTTTTTCAAGATTTTTCTTTTTTTTTACGTGGACTACTTTTAATGTCTTTATTGAATTTGGGCTTCCCTGGTGGTTCAGAGTTAAAGAATCTTCCTCCCAATGCAGGAGATACAAGTTCAATCCCTGGGTCAGGAAGAATCCCTGGAGAAGGAAATGGAAACTCACTCCAGTATTCTTGCCAGGAGAATTCCATGGACAGAGAGGAGCCTGGCAGGTTACTATCCATGGGTCACAAAAAGTTGAACATGACTTGGCAACTAAACAACAACACATTGAATTTGTTACAATAGTGGTTCTGGGGGGTTTTTTGTTTGTTTTTTTTTTTAATGTTCTTTTGGCCTCAAGGCATGTGTGATCTTAGTTCTCCGACCTCTGGACTGGAAAGTGAAGTCTAACCACTGGAATGGCCAGGGAAGTCTCCAGGGTGACAATTTTAGGGAAGGTGAGTGAAGGTAAGAGTTCTAGACAGAACGGCTGTGGAGAGGTGTGAAGGACGCCTGGAAAGCCTGGAAGAAGGAGAAAATGCTGGAAGTGCTGGTCGACGCTTCCTACAAACATAGCAACCTTCTCAATTCACTCAAGGATTCAGGTCAGGCGGCCCACCAGACCCAGAACCCAGGATAGACCCTGGGATCCGGATCATCCTCTCGGTCTTGAGCTCAACATCTCTACCACGTAGCAAGGCCAACGTCAAGATTCACCAGCGCTTTCTTCTGATTTGGGAAATACTCAGGTTTTCTGAAACAATGTTGAGGCCACATGAAGCTCATGATGGAGCAGATGGTTTCAACACTCACCATGGCCCCGCCCTCTCGTCTTCTCCAAACACTATTTTAATGATGAGACAATTCCCCTTCTTCAGATGTGGAGAAACTGGAGAACTCAAGAATTTCCTGAGACCACAAAGCACAGAAAGAGGCAACAACTGTCTTGAAATAATGGGATGAGCTTAAACCAAAAGAAATCTTCAACTTATTAGCCGAACTAGTATTCGTCTAAGGAGAGAACTCCCCAAGGAAATTTGGGCCACTCTCTTTCTGAAGTATGTTTTAAAATTCAACCAGACTAAACAATGGAGACCACAGGGAACAACTCTCCCCTTGCCAGGTAGAAGGAGCTGAGGGCTGGAATGGTATTTTCCAGCTCTCATTTCTGTGATAAGTGATCCTACTTACCTGGGCTTGCTGGGCTGGGAGCAGAGGCAGGCAGGGCTGGTTGTTCACACCAACGTTCGATTTTAATATGAGCCAGTTTAATCAGTTCCTCAGTACAGCCCTCCTTTCAAGTCTCTGGAAACATCTCAAGGGAGAAAATGACACTAAGAAACACAGAAATCTTTTCTCTTCTCAGCAGGCATTTGTCATAGCGCCAGTTCCTAAGTGCACAAACGTTTGGCTGACCAAGTCACTTTGATATACTTTTCTCAGGGTTCAAAAAGAAAAGATAAACAAAGAACTTGTGACTTCAGGGGGAGCAAAGGTAGCCCGACTTCAGGGGGAACAAAGGTAGCCTGAGTTTATGAGGTTGCCCATCTTTGCATTTCTGGCAAACAGGAAGGGAGTGTCGGTGCAGAGAAATCACCTTGTTAGTGGTTTCTGCTGGCAGGTTTGGGGCCTGGGGGAGTTTCTGGGCGGGTTCATGGGGGTTTGCTGCCACTTTCTACAGGTAAATCAGAGCAGCTTCTGGAAGCCACAGCTGTGTTGGGTTGGCTCACCCACCTTTTGTTTTTGTTATTTTATTTAATTGTTACCGGAGTATAGTTCTTTTACAATGTTGTGTTCATTTCTACCGTACAGCAGAGTGAATCAGCTATATGTGTACATACATCCCCTCCCTTTTGGATCTCCTTTCCATTTAGGTCACAGAGCATCCAGGAGAGTTCCCTGGGCTATACAGCAGGTTCTCATTAGTATCTATTTTATACACAGTGTCAACAGTGTATATATATTGTCCCAATCTACAAATTCCTCCCACCCTCCTTTCCCGCCTCTTGAAAGTGAAAGCGTTAGTCTCTCAGTCGAGCCCGACTGCTCGCGACCCCATGTACTGTAGCCCGCCAGGCTCCTCTGTCCATGAAATTCTTCAGGCTAGAATACTGGGGTGGATAGCCATTCCCTTCTCCAGGGGATTCCCCAGGGATCAAACCCAGGTTTCCTACATTGTGGGAAGATTCTTTACCATCTGAGCCACCAGGGAAGCCCTTGGTACCCATACATGTGTTCTGTATGTCTGTGTTTCTATTTCTTCTTTGCAAATAGGATCATCTATACCATTTTTCTCAGAGAAGGCAATGGCACCCCACTCCAGTACTCTTGCTTGGAAAATCCCATCGATGGAGAGGCCTCTTAGCAATCCGTGGGGTCGCTAACAGTCGGACACAACTGAGCGACTTCACTTTCACTTTTCACTTTCATGCATTGGAGAAGGAAATGGCAACCCACTCCAGTGTTCTTGCCTGGAGAATCCCAGGGACGGGGGAGCCTGGTGGGCTGCCATCTATGGGTCGCACAGAGTCGGACACGACTGAAGTGACTTAGCATAGCATAGCATACCATTTTTCTAGATTCCACATATGTGCATGAATATACAATATTTGTTTTTCTCTTTCTTATTTACTTCACTATTTTTCTTGACCATGCCACGTGGCATGTAGGATCTTGGTTCCCCAACCAGAGATGGAACCCCAGCCCCCTGCAGTGGAAGCAGGAAGTCTTAACCACTAGATTGCCAGGCAATTCCCTGGTTGGCCCTTTTTATAAAAGGACAAGTATTCCTCATTTCAAACTGATTCTTAAAAGGTATATGGATTTTCTCTCATAATATTCCTTCAGGGGAATTAAACAGGCAAGATAAAAATAGTCAATATTTTCTTTAGACTTTATGGGAACAAATAGGATATGCATAATTAAAACTTTTTATTATCTAGGCCCTAACAACATTGAGAGTGATTTATTTCTTCTAGGATAAGAATGCTTAGAATCACATTTAAGATCCAAAATGTTAAGGAAACAATGGCATGTTGGTGAGGAAGTGTTTCCATATTAGCCATATTTCTGTGATATGCTTTCATTCTTCTCTAGCTCTCAGACACATTTCCTGAGCCATGAGTCTTATATCACCCTGCTAAATAAGACAGACTTTAAACACAGTGACTACCTTTTGATACTGTATTTCTCTGGATAATTGCCAAGAATTTGAGATGTAAGAAATAAAAACTCATCTTCAGTTTTTCATAGAATTGAATTGGGGCCAAGAAAACCTACCACAAATCAAGAGTCTTCTTGATGATGTGCCGATGATGTCATAATTGGAGGTAAGATTAAGAAACCTCATAGGATCTCAGCGGCTATACTCACTAATTCCTTAGTCAATCGAATTACTTCCTTCCCACTCTCTGCAAGTTTATGACAAATCAGAACACTGCCAGCCTGGCCTCGGGGGATTGTGGTAATGTATGTCATTACTGATGGAAGGTGGAAGAAAGGGAGGCTGGATTGCCCTAAGATTCCAGTCTCTCACTGCAGGTGAGCAAGGTCAATGAGCATACTGACTGCCCCCGGCTGACACTGCATGATAGTATCTTGCAAAAGTGCCCTGTAGCCCTTGTTTATTCCCACTCCGCAATGTACAGTGCTTGGGTTTTTCTGTTTCTACTGACTGAGGGTGACTGGCTCTCAGATATTGACATGAGCCAAATACCTATGAGACCGATTCAAAACATCAATAAATTAATTCACAGTGACAAGTATAACTCCCAAAGGCTCTGAGAAGCTCTTGAGTGTGATTAGACCATTCTTTCCTCTAGAGGAAAAGTCACATGGGAATCTACATTTAAAAGGAAGTTGGGTGATGCTCACAAGAAGTACCACCAAGGGATGATAAACTGTGCTGCCCAACTCCACTTCCAGGCATAGTTCTCAAAGAGGACAGAAGGATGGTCTTCAAGCCAGTGCCGACACTGCTAAATGAGCCTCCTGATCTTTTCTCATATATAGGTAAGTCACCACCATCCCAAATGATACAGTGATTATCTATTTAAATAGGTGATCTACATGTATTAAATAGATTTCAACATTTTTTCCTGGGGGAAAAAAATATAACAAAACACCCTGATAACTTTGACAGTACCAGGCAAAAGGTCCAGAGCCCTTGACTGAATTTGGGAAACATCCTACATCTCCAGTTGACAATTTGGGAACTAAATAACTTTGTGGGCAACACGCAAATTAGACTCCAGCCAGAGGGCTCGCTTCTGCAACTTGAGCAGATGACCGACCAATCCGTAAAGTTTTCTCTTCTTGCATTCACCTCCAGGAGTGACATTTTCTGACCTCGGTTCTGTATTTCAGACTGCATTCTGCTGTGCCTGCCTGCTGTGTGCCATGTTCCCATGTGGCTACAGAGTGTCTTGTCCCTGTTGCTTGGCTGGTAATATGGGAGCATAATTTTGGTTCAGTAATAAAATGAAGGGAATGCTGGAGATTTTCCATATCCAGCAAGGTAAGAGAAGTGTTATAGCCCAACATCTACTTAAGGAATTGTATTACAGGGGAACTTAGGACTTCCCCGGTGGTTCAGTGGTAAAGAATCCACCTGCCAATGTAGGAGACACAGGTTCAGTCTCTGGGTTGGGAAGGTCCTCTGGAGAAGGAAATGGCAACCCACTTTAGTAATCTTGCCTGGGAAATCCCATGGACAGAGAAGCCTGACGGGCTACAGTCCATGGGGTCACAAAAGAGTCAGACACAATTTAGTGATTAAACAATGACAACAATAACATTAAAGAAATTAAAACCACTAGCCAATATATTAAGCATTATAAGATTCTCATTTAAGGAATAATTCCTGAAAGTCATGTGCATAATTGTGGAAATTCTTTCAACTCCCCACTCTCTTTTCCAGTATCTGATACTAGAAAATACTAACAAATAAGAAATTCTTTTTCTTGAGTGAATAAATGTATTTCATGGGCAATTTTTTTCTTTTCAATAATGATTGCAACAACTAATATTTATTAAGCATTTTGTGTCTTACCCTAGATATCATAACAAGAACTAAAATGAATCTTCACAACTATTTCATAAGTTAAGTCTGATTAATAACTCTAGCAGGCATTAGGGTGAGAAAACTGGGCAAGTTGCTTAATGTCTATATGCCTCGAGTTCATATATTTTGTAAGTGTCAGAGCTATTGCTTAAGCCCAGGGAAACTGACCATAAAACCTGCCTTCTTAACTACTAAGCAATGTGCCTCTTCAAAATTTCAAACTATAAATACTTGTGTAGTTTGGCCTAACCCATTATATCCATTAGTACTGAGACTATAAACTTGATTACTATGCTGAAGCTGCTGCTTGTTCCCTTTTCCTTCATGAAAAATAGGCAAATATAAAATTAGAACAACCTCCTGTTCTATTTCTCAGTGAAGGGCTTTATTATCATCTCAGCCAATTTGAAATTCCCATTTCAAAAAAAATCTCCACCACCCACATTACCTTCATTGTTAATATTTATAACATGTGGTGAAAGGGTTTAGAACTCAACTTCATTGTTCCAACAAAAATTTAAAATCTTCCAAATTGGCTGAGGGGTCCGACTTCTAAAAGGTTTACTCCTCAAGTGTAGGCCTCTTGCCAACGCATCTGACAAAATGAGTCTCAAAATTCGAAAGTTATCAGAGCATCTTTTGGCAGGTTAAAGAGAGTTCCAAGTGTCCCATGGACTGCTAGAACTGTATCTCCAAAAAATATAATTTCTTCACATTTGTATATAAGAATTTAACCAGATGTTCATTAGGAGGAAAAACAGCCAAGTTAACTAAGCAGGAACCTATTCATATTCTACTACGAAAACTACAAAACTACCAAGTCTAACATAATTCAAAGGAACTCAGTTTACTTTTCAAAATATTTAACAACAATTTCCCAACATTAGTATCTAACTTTCTGAAGATGGAGCCCCCCACTCCAGGCTTTATTTTTTGGTTAAAATGTTATGAAAAGCATCCATTTTCCCAGTTCTTTCTGATGTTTCCATTTTTCTAAGATTCTTCATGACACTGGAAATACATCAATGTCAAAGGGGATTAATCATTGTCCAATCACCATATCACTGTTAGAGTAAATAGCCTAATCAGTTAGTGGAATCCTTTTCTGATCTTATTTCTCCTAGAATCCCAAAGGAGAACATCAAAGAGGGTTCTGTTTCAGGCATAAAGGTCCCCCCTTCATTTTCTCATTAATCTCTTGATGCCTAGATACCCAGGAAGCATGGACTTTCTCCTTCCCTCCAATTTTCCAAACCCACATATAAGAGAACTGAGCTGTTCATAACATACTGTCAGAAGGCCATTGCCTCTTACATTCTCTTGCTCCATATTTATTTATTTCCTCTTGTTTTCCCATTTCCTCATCTCATTATGTTTGTATATAGCCTTATATTTTCAATCAATGATCATATACTTCAGATACCTTCCATCTGTTTTTACTTTAGTCCTTTAAAACAGATAAAAAGATAAGATAAATATTTCCCAGAAATATTAGTGTAAAAAATGTGATACTGAACATGTATTGAATTAGCACATTAGAGATTAAAATCTGTTCTCAGCTGGATTTTCAATCTTTGTTTCTTAAATATTTCCTATTTGTTAGACTGGGATGTTGTTAAAGTTGTCACTGATATCTAAAGAGAAAAAGCTTTCATCTTCTACTCATTTAGAGGATTGAAAAGCTAGTCAAATCCTTTAGTTCAAGGGTCCTCAACCTCTAGGATCTAATGTTTGATGATCTGAGGTGGAACTGGTGTAATAATACAAAAAAAGTACACAATAAATGTAAAGCCTTGTGGAAAAACTGTCTTCTGCAAAACCAGTCCCTGGTGCCAAAAAGCTTGGGGACTGCTAATTAGCTCACATAAATAAAGCATGAGTTTCTGTCGAGAAAAACCTGATTAGATGGCTCAGTCGGTAAAGAATTCCCCTGCAATGCAGGAGATGTGGGTTCGATCCCCGGATTGGGAAGATCCCCTGGAGAAGGAAATGGCTACCCACTCCAGTATTCCTGCCTGGAGAATCCCATGGACAGAGGAGCCCGGTGGGCTACAGACCATGGGGTCTCAAGAGTTGGACATGAGTTAGTAACTAAACAACCTCCAACAACAACTGGACCCCATTTAATCAATTTGTCAGTCTCTGTGTAGGCCAAATGTTCCCACTTTAGCAACATTGATTCAGAGTTAAGTTAGAATATCTCAGTCCTCCCCACTAAAAAATAATAAAGAATCTAAGCAGTATGACTTATCTCTTTAGTTCAATTGAACAAATATTTTTAAAGTATAAAGACATAGGGACTTACATCACTAGTTAAATAATGAAGTATTTCCTCAAGTTCCAGAGGCACCAGTAGCTTCAATAGTAACAGAGATGGCAGCTTGATTCAGATTCCCAGGCCTTACCTTTGGGTCCATGGTCACCTTCACAACCATCATAGTAACAGCAGTGCTTTTTTAGAGACTCTGGTGGAGGCCAGGCTGCCACTCTTTATGTCAGGAGGGAAAAGAAACATTATCTCAAAGCAAAGATGTCATCAGAGTGAGAATTTAAAATACAGCCAATTTTGGTCACAGAAACCAGTCCTTTTGGTCACATGGTGGCTCGATGGGGCTGGAACGCCCAAGGCAGTTCACTCTCCAAGCTGACAGTTCTTGGCCACAAGCTTAGCTAAGAATGCTGAACAAAATGCTCGGGTGCAGACTCACGTGATTTGGGCCACCTGTCAGCATGGCAGGTGGGTCTCTAAAGGAGGTAATCTCAGAGCTAATGTGGTAAGAAAGAAGCAAAGACAGAGAGAGAGAGAATGACAGGGCATCACTCCTGACATACCTTGTTGATTAAAGCAGTCATAGGCTCAGCCCAAGTTCAAGGGGATGGAGAAATAGGCATCCTTTCTGAATTTGTGGCCATCTTCCCTGTGTATAATCTCTGCCTTTTGATTTCAAGAAAGGGGGAAGCAGCCAACTGAGAACTGGGGTGGGACCAGGATGGTAGTGGGACAAGGGACTCCATCAGACACATCCTAGCTGTGGTTGCTCCCCAGGTTTCCTTTACAAGTCTAAAAGTCCATTCCATTTGAACTGCTGCACTTCTCATATATTCTCCATTTCTTTACATTACACTGCGGAGAAGGCAATGGCACCCCACTCCAGTACTCTTGCTTGGAAAATCCCATTGACGGAGGAGCCTGGTAGGCTGGAGTCCATGGGGTCGTGAAGAGTCGGACACGACTGAGCGACTTCCCTTTCACTTTTCACTTTCATGCATTGGAGAAGGAAATGGCAACCCACTCCAGTGTTCTTGCCTGGAGAATCCCAGGGACGGGGGAGCCTGGTGGGCTGCCATCTCTGGGGTCACACAGAGTCGGACACGACTGAAGCGACTTAGCAGCAGCAGCAGCTGAAGGGGAAACACCTTTGTCTGACCAGTAAACCACAAATCTCTTTTATCTGTTTCACTTTGCACTTTATGTTGTATACTCCCTAGAAGCAGGGTTAGAGGCACTAGGGTGTGTGCAGCCCTCTAAGGCATCATGTATTTCACATCATATTCACCGTGGAAAGGGGTATTAAAATCTCAGGCTGTACTCCAGATCCAGTGTATCAGTCTCTGAGAACACACTCACACATATACACATACACACACAGGAAATCCCTCCAAGTGACTCAGATATGCACCCTTTTGTTGAGTGCTTTGTTTAAAAGTTTTTAACTTTAAATTCTTTGGGGGAATGTCTTCAGTAGAAAACTAACACATACGTAGTTTTCCTTATATCAGATTGAGTCACACAATTGCTTTGGTCCTGCCTATGCCCTTGTGAATAAAATTAAGCATAACTCATTCTAAAGTCTTTATCTTTGCCTCAATCTCCTTTAGGTACCATTGGACTCATTGTGATGGAAAACCAAGGGACAGAAGAAGGTGGTGGTGTGCAGCTGAGATGGAGCTGCTGACTCCAGTGTGCAGTAGACTGGATGCTTTGCAGAGTCCCAGGCTGTTCAGAATATTGTTCTGAACAATTGTTGTTTGTTCAGCCACCAAGTCGTGTCTGATTCTCTGCAACCCCGTGGACTGCAGCACACCAGGCTTCCCTGTTCCTCACTATCTCCCTGAGTTTGTTTAAACTCACATCCATGGAGTCAGTGATACTACCCAACCATGTCATCCTCTGTTGTCCCCTTCTCCTCTTGCCTTCAATCTTTCCTAGCATCAGAGTCTTTTCCAATGAGTCACCTCTTCAGATCAGGTGGCCCAAGTATTGGAGTTTCAGCATCAGTCCTTCCAGTGAATATTCAGGGTTGATTTCCTTTAGGATTCACTGCTTTGATCTCCTTGATGTCCAAAGGACTCTCAAGAGTCTTCTCCAGCACCACAATTTGAAAGCATCAATTCTTCAGTGCTCAGCCTTCTTTATGATCCAGTTCTCACATCCATACATGACTACTGGAAAAACCATAGCTTTGTCTAGACGGACCTTTAGAGCCATTACCCAGGACGCAATCACCATGCAATGGGGTCTCTGTGTTCAAGCATGAAGAGTCTGCTAACAGCATTCCAGTGTATAACTATGGAATCAACCCTCTCACGGCTGCCAAACCCAGGCGCAGTGCCTTTGGAGTGGAGAAGTAGCCTGGATGTGGGCACCCGGCCAACGCTGTGTGCGCCATTAGGAGGAGGCAGAGGCCCGGGAGAGAAAGACAAATCCTCCTTCCCTTAAAGCACGTCTTGCATGCCTGGTCAAACAGTGACTCTCTGGAGTAAAGAAGGTTGTGTTGTCCCCAGAACCACGCCTTACTGAATGTGGTCAACCAGACCACCTTATTGAATGTGGTCAATAAGCTTTCTGAGCCTCAGTTTGCTCTGGAGCAAATATGAGTCCTTGATTCTTCCTGGAGATGCTGTAAGGGTTGGTGAGACAATCACTATAAGATGCTGTGAAATGAGTTGCTCAGAGAGCCGGATGAATACAAGGTATATTGCTAAGATCCACACAGAGCAGTTTAGCTGATGAATTGGAAAGCCTTACTCCCACTCATTTCTGAAGGGACACACCCAAGACAGCCTCTAACTCTTCGTGTCCCAATCTCAATAGCAGGCTCACTCTAGATGCTGGCAAATTGGTTAGGGAAAAAAAAAAAAAGTCATTTCTGATCATCAGAACTGCATTTACTGTTCAGCCTCTGTTTTTTTTTTTTTTTTTTTTCTTTGATAGAAAGGCGGTCTCCAGCCAGGTTTCTTCCCCCGGCTGACAGCCGTTTCCATAAAGCCATGTGTTTTTTTAGAGCAGCCTACGGTGACATAGCAGCCCAGACATATGGTGTCATTATTCAGCCGACACAAATTTGACACTTAAGTGAATTTATTATATTTTGCTTTGCTCCTGGTGCCTGAAAGGCTTTGCCACTGTCTCTTCATAGAGCTTGTCACAGATGTTGATGTATTTTCCTCCTCCATGGCCAGGTTTTACTGTGGAAACTGATACAACTTCACGATAGAATTTCTAGATGAATTATTCACGCATTGCATGCTTTCTGCACACGGGGGCTTGGAAGAAATCCATACTATTCAATAAATAGTCTTTCTAATCCTCTGTAACAGAGCATTCTCTCCTGGTTTAAACTATGTCTCTTATCATCTTTGTAATCATACTGTTTTGGATAAAGTATTTCATAGTTGATAGCTTAGTTAAAATATTCACAATAGTTCACATTAATGTGCAACAAAATCATCCAGGCCCTGAAATAGATCCATTGCAGCAAAAATAAGGCATACAGGCCAAATTCTCATCAGTTCAAAATTTTATTCACTCAGAACAACACACACACACACACACACACACACAACTGAACCCTTTAGTCAATTCTACTTCAATGATTTATAGAGCAATTCCTGAAATATCTCAATATTTGTTATTATAGACAGAATAGGCCTCTCTTGATGCTAATACCATCTGTAGAGATGAGTTTTTAATTGAAAAGAATTTTCAACTTGATGGAAAAGAGTCAGATGAACTCATCACTGGCCTCTGAGAAAAGATTAATGAAACAAAAACATATCAAGCTTCTTTAATACCTGGAGAAGCCATAAGGATACCTCAAGTGACATTATGGGCTATGGTAACGGGAGTGAATAACCTTAACATGACACAGTAAGCCCGTGGAAGAATAAAGAGCTATAATTACAGTTTTTGAAGGATATTGACCTATTGACCTATAAGATTTAAGACTTTGCCTCAGGGTCATTTCTTAACGTAGTTTTTGTTTTATTGTGGTTCATTGTTTGTGGGGTTTTTTTCCATCCCCAACTGAAATAAGTTTTCAACTGTATTCAGTAAAATTCTAAGGGATTAAAAAGGCTTTTCCTTCTCTTATTTTTAATTGAATTAAATGCTCAAAGCACATGTTTTTAAATCAGAAATCTCTTCTTTTAGAATTTGCTTCCCATTCAAAGAGCACTGACATTTACAATTGTTCTCAGAACAGATGGCCAAAGAATTGCACAAAAGCACAAAGGAAGATGAAATTCTAGCTAATGATTATTACAATTTGAACACATTCAGGCAAAGTGCTGTAGACTTCATGGCTGAAGCTTTGAGGTCCATCCATGCATAACTTCCCTCATTTGTTGTCCATGGCACCACTCTCTTCCCAGCCTCTCACACCACTGACACCAGTCCTCCCTGGCTACAACTTCTCACAACCTCATACCACTCCCCACCAAGTACTAACAATTCTTTCTTTCTTTGAAATATGAATTCTATTCCAGTAGTACCCAAACTTTGTGGCACCAGCGGCTGCATGTCTTCATAATTTTTCCACAGACCGTGGCGGGGTGCTTTTGGGATAATTCAAGCATTTACTGTGCAATTTATTTTTATTACTATTAATTATATCAGCTCCACCTCAGATCATCAGGCATTAGATCCCAGAGGTTGGGGACTCCTGTTTTATTCAAATCTCTTTGTTTCCTCCAGCCTACTCCAAGCCCCCACTGTCTTCATCCAGACATCCACGTTATCTGTCTTGTCTTGTCTTCCCATTTCTCCAGAATGCCCCTCACTCCAGTCTGCCCTGTCTATCATCACCAGGATAAATGTCCTCATGCACTATTTTATCACCTCCCTCTTAAGAATCCATAATGTGTGTCTATTACCTAGTGTCTATCATTTTATTGATGTATATAAAGGTGCTGGGCTTGTTCTAAGTCCTTAAAAATATCGAATCATTTAATCTTCACAACAATCCTGCAAGGTAAGAACTGTGACTTTCCCCTTCTTATAGGTGTGGATGCTAAGGCACAGAGATGATGAATAACTTGCCCAGGATCACACAGTCATCAAGTGATGGAGCCATGATTCAAATTCAGTCTGTGTTTAACCAATATACTGTGCTGTCTCCTCTTGGAACCACTTGCACCTACATCATATTTTATATTTTGTTTGGTTATTTATTTGGCTACACCAGGTCTTAGTTATGACATGCAGGATCTTAGTTGCCACATGTCAACTCTTAGTTGCAGCATGTGAGATCTAGTTCCCTGACCAGGGATCAAACCCACGGCCCCTGCATTAGGAGCACAGAGTCTCAGCCACTGGACCACTAGGGAAGTCCCCCATGTTTTGTATTTTGTAAACACCACATTTCTCATTTGAGCCAAACCTTTAGCCTATTCACCCATAAATCCATCTTGTTTGAGTTCTTTTTAGTAAAAGGTCCTCTATTTCAATGAACCACCCTCCCTATGTACCAATTTCTACCTCCTGCACCTTTGCCTGTGGGGATGTTCTTGCCTGGCCTCTCTTTCCATTCATCTCTCTTTGTCATACACAGATCATACAAATTATGAATATTTGTCATTGTAATATATGAACTTCTTGCAAGATGTAACTCAGTTCTCAAAGGAGGCCTCTGAGCTCAACGGAAGCCTCTTTTCTTCTTTGCCCTCTCTCAGTGTGTGCACACAAAGCCCATTATGGTTACACTTTCTTCCAAGAATATCCTCACACTCACCTTCTGCTCTGACACCCCCTTCATAGGCAGAACTTAGAGCTATGACAACCGCTTTCTCACAACAAGAAGGGAGTTGGCTCAACCCTTGATGATCACCCCACCCACCTGGTTCAACTCACCCCACCTATGAGCTCCTCAAAGGCAGGTACTGCAAAATCTCATAGCACTGTAGGGAGTCGGTGTGAATTTGTGATACATTAGCATGCAGTTCCACTTTGCTTTCTACTTGTTTTATATATATATATATATATATATATATATATATACACACATACACACACAGACACACACGGATGCATACACACATTTACACATATGTTCGGGCTTCCTTGATGGTTCACTGGTAAAGAATCTACCTGCCAATGCAGGAGACACAGGTTTAATCCCTGGGTCAGGAAGGTTCCCTGAAAAAGGAAACGGCAACCCACTCCAGTATTCTTGCCTAGGAAATCCCATGGACAGAGGAGCCTGGCGGGCTATAGTCCATGGGGTTGCAAAGAGTCGGACATAACTTAGCCACTATACAACAACACATATATACACATCTACATACAGGCTTCCAAGTTGGTGCTAGTGCCAAAGAACCCTCCTGCCAATGCAGGAGACATAAGAGACACGAGTTTGATCCCCGGGTCAGGAAGATTCCCTGAGGAGGGAATGGCAACCCACTCCAGTATTCTTGCCTGGAGAATCCCATAGACTGGCGAGCTATGGTCCATAGCGTCACAAAGAGCTGGACACATCCGAAGTAACTCAGCACACATGTAGCACACACATACATACACACCTACACACATATGCACAGCTATGCATGTACATACACACACACACTTGTATCAGCTGTGATTTCTAACAACACTGTGAGTCCAGTGAAGACAGATCCGGCCTCCACCTTCCTTGCATTTCTCATCAAATCAAGTACACAGCTACCCCATCAATCCTCACTAAATACTTGCCATATGAATGGGTGAGTTATTAAAATTACCCCAGGAAATGAAGATCTTTGACTTGCCTTGCCAAGTGTTAAAAATGGCACCACTCAAAAATATATAGTCAACCACACATTAAAAAGTACTAAGAATAACTCAATATTTCTTGTATGGAACAGTTGCATTTTCTTCTGAGAATCCATATGTTAAAGTCTCTCTCTGTATTTCCCACAAGAGCACTTAAATCCAGAACTCACAGTGTATCTGGCTTCAAACCAAGTACATTAGTTATTTTGGAATTGCAGAATTAATAGTCATTCTCCCACTTGCAGATCTACCTCAAATAAAATTGTATTTCATTTGGATTAAGAGTTGTAACTCATAAATTCAGCTACAGCAAGCTACACCAACACAACTCTTAAGCACTTACCACATGGCCCAACTTCAGAAAAATACTACCAATTATTAGTTATTATAAATGGAGAAGAAAAACCTCTTGCCTCAATGCATAGAATATGGATATAGATATCTACATTTTACTTATACCAAGAGCCAGAATAGAATAGCAATATTGTGATTTATAGGCCGAATTCACAAACAAATTCAGGAAACCATTTTGGGAATTCAAAGTAGCATCCAGATGCTTGAGACTAAAGCCATGATAATGTAATTTTATCAAATGTCTCATAACTGTTCAAAACAGAATCAAACAATGGACCCAATTGAAATTACTTTTAAAAAATAAGAAAATGACCATATAGAAAATATTATCTATCTTAATATTTGTTATTAATAAATACATTTCCATTATTACAAAAATGAAAAAGGAGAAGAGAAAAACGCACATTTCAAAGACTCAGGGAGGCTTAGCCTTAAGCAATGTTGCATCACAACCAATGGAAACCACTGATACTGACAGCCCAGCCCATTGAACACAAGGGAGGAAGGGAGGAACTGCATTGTTCAAGTCACTTATCACTCAAGTTAGGTGAAAAAGAAAAGCCAAACAGCCACAGTCCTTCTACATGGCAGCTGTAGATGAGAATCAAGCAAGTAATGTCATACTTACACACCATGGAGAGAACTGTCGATTTCTCCGCTGTTGTTGTTGGTCACTCCATACACACAGAACGTGAGGTCTCCCATCACCTCCCAGAATGGAATAAGCCTGCAGGCATGAGACCGTGCAATATTTCAGTAACATGGACATACTGAAAACATGGATTTAATTTCTGTGGTTCCCACTATAAGAGTTGTCTCACATTTTATTTAAATCAAAACTAATGACTTTTACCTACTCCAGTATTCTGGCCTAGAGAATCCCGTGGACAGATGAGCCTAAGCCATTCCAAATTAGGACAGAGCTAGTTTGGCCATTTCAAAAGAAATATTGCCCTATGCAAATGAGCATATCTTCACATACAAAGGAATCATCATTTTAAAAGCACTGTGAGGACAAGTCATTCACACGCATGTGTACTGAGCACCTATCACACGGTGGTAGGACTTGTGAGTGAAGAAGTAAATGTGACCCTTGCCCTGGAGGAGCTCTCAGGCCCCTGGGGAAGACAAAAAATAAAAATCAAATCAATTTTTAAAAGATGAGATTAATGCCTCAAATTCGGTATGTACAGAACACAAAGGGAAGGCATTCAACCCAAACAAAGGAGCCTGGCAAGGCTTCCTGGAAGGCTGACAACTGGTCCATGCCTGGCAGGTTGAGAGAATAGCTTGGTTTCCTACACATGGTCACTTTGAAGGTCAAATGAAATTCATGCAGAGGAGGTGGTTTTAGAACTTACGCCTTAGCGGGAATTAAGATCCAAGTTAGTTGTAAGTTTGCATTTCAATACAAAAGCAATTTTATGTACTGAGTTAGGGCTCTTGCCTGGAGAATCCCAGGGATTGGGGAGCCTGGTGGGCTGCCATCTATGTGGTTGCACAGAGTTGGACAAGACTGAAGTGACTTAGCAGCAGCAGCAGGGTACTGTATTTGTGTTAGTTGCTTAGTCGTGTCCAACTGCAACCCCATGAACTGTAACCCACCAAGGTCCTCTGTTCATGGGAGTCTCCAGGCAAGAATACTGGAGTGGGTTGCCATTTCCTTCCCCAAGGGTACTGTAGTATACTGTAGCGTGTACAAACAAACAATAAGAGATGGCATTTATCATCAGGAGTCTATAATTTAATTAGATAGTAAATATCATGTGCATGAGAGCTAAATAACCAGATAGAGCAGTATTTGGTTCTGTGCTAGACCTTGAGGTTTGCCAAGCCAACTCTGAATCACTTTCTATTCTTACCCAATCTTCTTTCCCACAACTTCTGTTAATGACGTGTTTGCACAAGAGACAATACTCATGTATAATTCTTATAAAGTTTTTCCATTTGTTTGTATATAGATAAATACAACAACATCAAGAACAAAGCAATTACCCTAATAGACATTCCAAAAAACCAAACTTGGGTTCATATTTCTCCATATTTGTGGTAAATCCCATGTAGACATGCTTCATAAACAGACCTCAATTAGAGGCCGTGTTCTTTCACAGGACCAAAAAGTCATCATTATAGTTTTTACGCAAAGTTAGATATAGAATGAGTCAAGAGAATCAACGACACAACCTGAAGAAATGCCAAACTGGAGAATTTGATTTATAATTTAGTTATGTGGTTGTTCCTCCATTGAATCATGTTTGCTACATCTGAGAAAATACCATTGGAATGTTCTAACATTTCATGAGGCAATTGCACTAAAAGTGAATCTCTAATGCCTAAGGTCCTTTACCCCTATTCACAATGGGATCCAGCAGTTTGCTTTAGAGAACAAAAATTAAGACTTGAATTAAGACTTTACCTCTACTGGCTGCCCTCTTTAGCAATTTGTTCGACTTCTGTGAGCTTCAGTTTGGCCGTCTGTCAGATGCGTATAATGATAGTTATTGAATTGTTTTGGAGGGTTACAGATTAGAGGGAAGGAATGACATACCCATTCACTCTGAGAGTGAGTTCAGTCTATGATTTGGAAAAGCCATTAAGTAGAAATGAGGTGGCCACATAGAGCAGACATGTATGCACAGAGCGGACACGGCTGCCTGAAATACTGTCCATACAAAGGAGACCCTCCCTGACTGCCTTGAGAATCTCAGGCTGTTCTACCACCTTTACAGACTTGGGCTCATAGCAGCCTTCGTGAAGAAACTACACAGTAGTCGATGCACTACCATTTAAGTGAATATTGATATTCTCTAACACTTAATGGCCATTCAATAGTGACATAAATATTCTTTATTACCAAATGATGAGGTTTTGGCTTGTACTTTCAGCAGTATAAAATGAATATAAAAAATACAGAACCTCCACTTTCCCAGGGCTCCATGAACCTGGAGGGGCGTGTGCTAAAGTACAAGTCACAGAATTTGCTGTTGCTCCTTTGGTTTTGCTCTCTCCCGCAGTTTGATCTCCCTTCTTCCCATCTGGGAGCCCCTGCTGGATACCTGCAGTGGGTTTATAACACAGACACCATCCTCCCAGCTGCCACAGGCTACCTTTCCTCCATCCCATCCTACTTCTCCTGCTATTGGGAGAAGTGACACCTCCTGCTGGGCTTGAGGCTGTTAACTCTCCAAAGCCAGCCAATCTCCCAAGCCAGCCATGTCCCAAGGCATGGACCACATCAAAGCCACCTCTTGCCAAAGTCAGAGCAGGCTCAAGTGGCCATGACCACGCAAGTCTCTCTACTAAAGAGAACACCTCTCCCCAGGCCCTTGCCTGTGATTCTGCAGGTGATTAACCCATGTCCCCCTGAGTCGTGCTCTGCACAAAACCCACTCAGTTCCATATAAGGACCCCACTTCCTCCATACTCTGCAACCTGGTCACAAGAGTGTCACTACCTTATGTTCACTAATAGTTTAAACATTTTCATCAGTTCAGTTCAGTCGTGTGTGACTTTTTGCCACCCCGTGGACTGCAGCACGACATTTTCATAGGAAAGTGAAAACACTCTTTTACTGGTTTCACCATGACTCTTTCCACTGGGATCTGGCATACTCCCCAAGAAGAACAAGGGCACATGAAAGACAAAGATGAGCCACACGCAGGCAGAACAGCCTCCCCCACACTAGAGCTCATAGACTTTGTTTCCCAACCTTGTCTTAGCCTTAATGATTCACTCATTCTCTGGAGGCTTCTTGGACTTTTTACAAATAGTCCCCAGATAAGCACATGACAAGACATTCAGATATGCTGGAATCATGGAGTGTGTGTAGCTTGGGTTCAAGCTGAAGGCCTTGCTGTAGTCATAAGCTAAAGATTTATAACTTACTGTTTCTTGATAAATTGCTTTAATATGAAACGCAGTGTTTGGAAATGGAAGACTATTTTCTTGAACTCTATTTGCTTCTCCTCCCCACATCTAGAAAGTATACATACACAATTTTATACACCTAAATTTAACCCTTTTTTATTCTCTTCACCGTCACCAGAGTTAAAATACATGACATTCATCTAAGTCTTTTGGGTCAGCAGTTCCATTATTCTATAAATGTGCTCAAGTTAAATATTTCCAGCCAGCAAAATTTTTGCTTCCATTTCCCCATGAAAAAAAAAAGCTTTCTGTTGATCAGTAGGCAAAACAAACTGGAGGCACTTATTTGTGTGCATAATGTAATCCATCAAGAAAAGTCACCAATACACAGCAGTTTAAATGATAAAATTAACCTCAGGAATAATTTTTGACAATACGTTAAATGACTCTTTATATTACCATGGAGGTTTCATACTTCCAAAGGCCATTGGCAAGACTTAAGAAATTACGTCAGAATCTTGCAATGGTGAAAAAGTATGTTCCAATTTTTTTCAGTCTAATTAAAAAAACTTCATTTCTAAATTAGTAATTTAAAGCATAAGTAATGTTATAATGTATGTCCCTGATCACAAAGCAAAGAGAAAAGTACTCCTAAAGGTATTTAAGAGCACAGTTTTAGCTGATTCTTAAGAGTGGTTTCATTAATCATTACTTCACTCAGGTCATTTATTTTTCATGCTACTCCAGTAAATTCTCCAGTTGTCTTTAATCTTTCCCATCATCTTTGTCAATGGCTCCAACTAGTTTCTTTTTTATCTGTGAGGCTGTTTTGTTACTCCTCCTTTCCGACACACAGCAGCACACCAACTGAGTGATCGCAACAGCTGAGAGAACTACCTGGCATGTGTGAGGTAAAAGTAGAAATAATTTTCCGAAACAATGGAGAAATTCACTTTTGAGGAGCTTTAACATGCTTAAGTACTACACTTGGAGAAGATAAAAAAAAAAAAGTCTAGGTATATGGCTTGTGTATGAGAGAAAAATTCCAAATAAGTGACCACCTAGAGGCATAACACACATTGTTTGAGTTTTAACAATAGTTTCCAATGACTCACTCCCAGTGAGATTTGCCATTAATTTTAATGAATCTTTTCAACTCACACGCCACAGTTTTTCTTTTCACACATAGCTAATAGCCTCTGAATAAGATAGTTAAATTTCTGACCTTAAGTCATTTTTTGAAGTAACTCTATCTTTCATGTTTATTAGAGTCCATTTGACTGTCAAAAGACATAATTTAAGTAAAAACCAATATCATGTGTTAATTTTAACTTTTTATAGATCAGTATATACTAAAGAAAAAATCAAAGATACTTTGAATATCACATAACAAGATGCTTTATTGTGAGATAGTGATATTGAGAAATAAGGAAAAACGATTCTGAGAGAGGAAAGCTATGAAAACAGCCTTCATAGTTGCTAAACAGAAGTGTCAAAAGAAGCAAAAGGTCTTCATTTTACTACAGGCTTGTACAAGTGACCTAAAGTCAACAGCAAATCTTTGTTGAAACTCTAGGTGTTTCGGTTTCAGAAATGAAACAACACACCTTTTCTTGATACCTGGTCTCTGGAATATGGAAAATGCCAAGGTTCCTTGGTCCATGTTTCAGACACCACTTTGCTTAATCCACAAGGAATTTTGCAAGTCTCACCAAGACTTGCAGTCCTCTAGACCTCTGTAAAGACCTCGTAGACAGGTATGAATTTTCTACAGTATCGTTTCAAATATCTAATTACAAAGAAGGACCTGTCCTATCTCCCAACATTTAACCCAGAACTGCACAAATTCAGGCACAGCTTCCAAAGCATGGGGGGTCTGGTGGTCCAATGGTTAAGAATCCGCCTACCAATGCAGGGGTCAAGGGTTCAATCCCTGGTCTGGGAAGATTCCACATGCCACGGGCCAGCTAAGCCCGGGCACCACAACTACTGAAGCCTGGGCACCTAGAACCTGTGCTCTGCAACGAGAGAGGCCACTGCAATGCAAAGCCTGTGCACTGGAACACAGCTACAACTAAAGAGAAAAGACCTCTTGCAGCAACAAGACCCAGCACAGCCAAAAACAAATAAATAAATAAACAAAAAGAAAAGAAATCCTTTGTCTTGTTCTGCGCTATTTCCTCTGACCAGTGTCTGACCTGCCATTCAACTGCACCACGTCAGGGCACCTGGAGAAGCATGAATTTTCCATGAATGACCCACTTTGACTTTCTCCCCTGGTCCTGAGCACCACGCTCCATATCACTTAGCCACCAGACCTGAGGAGCACGAACACATGGAGCCTCAACTGTGTGCTCTCTGCCCTAAGTGGCTGCTCTCAAGTAACTGGAAAAGTTGGGTAGGCAGAGACACTTTATCAAAGTCATTCCCTAGTGCGATAAATGCTTCCTCTGAGTGGAGCACTCTCTCAAGAAAGGAAAAGACACTTAATCAGCATAGTGATTGAGGAAGGAAGCAGTGGCCTGACCACTGGGGCCTTGTATGGAGTTTATCAGAAAACCCATTCATCATCTTCACATCACAAATGACCTTGGATTTAGACTTCTGACTTAATTCCCAAATGAAGACACCCTATAGTCACTGTGCTGTGTATGTAAGAGATGAATTTCTTAAATATATTCATTTAAATGTGCCAAAAGCTTTCTGAAACCCTCTTGGATGTTTATTTTAATATACGGAGAGGAAAAAAAATAACTGGTATTTACTACATGCCAAGGACCATTCTAGGCACTTCAGTTCAGTTCAGTCACTCAGTTGTGTCCGGACTCCTTGCGACCCCATGAATTGCAGCATGCCAGGCCTCCCTGTCCATCACCAACTCATGAATCGGTGATGCCATCCAGCCATCTCATCCTCTGTTGTCCCCTTCTTGTCCTGCCCCCAATTCCTCCCAGCATCAGGGTCTTTTCCAATGAGTCAACTCTTCGCATGAGGTGGCCAAAGTATTGGAGTTTCAGCTTCAGCATCAGTACTTCCAATGAACACCCAGGATTGATCTCCTTTAGAATGGACTGGTTGGATCTCCTTGCAGTCCAAGGGACTCTCAAGAGTCTTCTCCAACACCACAGTTCAAAAACATCAATTCTTCGGGGCTCAGCTTTCTTCACAGTCCAACTCTCGCATCCATACATAACCACTGGAAAAACCATAGCCTTGACTAGATGGACCTTTGTTGGCAAAGTAATGTCTCTGCTTTTGAATATGCTATCTAGGTTGGTCATAACTTTCCTTCCAAGGAGTAAGCGTCTTTTAATTTCATAGCTGCAGTCACCATCTGTAGTGATTTTGGAGCCCCCCAAAATAAAGCCTGACACTGTTTCCACTGTTTCCCCATCTATTTCCCATGAAGTGATGGGACCGGGTGCCATGATCTTAGTTTTCTGAATGTTGAGCTTTAACCAACTTTCTCACTCTCCTCTTTCACTTTCATCAAGAGGCTTTTGAGTTCCTCTTCACTTTCTGCAATAAGGGTGGTATCATCTGCATATCTGAGGTTATTGATATTTCTCCCGGCAATCTTGATTCCAGCTTGTGCTTCTTCCAGCCCAGAGTTTTTCATGATGTACTTCTAGGCACTTCAGATCAGATCAGATCAGATCAGTCGCTCAGTCGTGTCCAACTCTTTGCAACCCCATGAATCGCAGCACACCAGGCCTCCCTGTCCATCACCAACTCCCGGAGTTCACTCAAACTCACGTCCATCGAGTCAGTGATGCCATCCAGCCATCTCATCCTCTGTTGTGCCCTTCTCCTCCTGCCCTCAATCCCTCCCAGCATCAGAGTCTTTTCCAATAAGTCAACTCTTCACATGAGGTGGCCAAAGTACTGGAGTTTCAGCTTTAGCATCATTCCTTCCAAAGAAATCCCAGGGCTGATCTCCTTCAGAATGGACTTGTTGGATCTCCTTGCAGTCCAAGGGACTCTCAAGATCTTCTCCAACACCACAGTTCAAAAGCATCAATTCTTCGGCGCTCAGCCTTCTTCACAGTCCAACTCTCACATCCATACATGACCACAGGAAAAACCATAGCCTTGACTAGACGAACCTTTGTTGGCAAAGTAATGTCTCTGCTTTTGAATATGCTGTCTAGGTTGGTCAAAACTTTCCTTCCAAGGAGTAAGTGTCTTTTAATTTCATGGCTGCAGTCACCATCTGTAGTGATTTTGGAGTCCAAAAAATAAAGTCTGACACTGTTTCCACTGTTTCCCCATCTATTTCCCATGAAGTGGTGGGACCGGATGCCATGATCTTCATTTTCCTAATGTTGAGCTTTAAGCCAACTTTTTCACTCTCCACTTTCACTTTCATCAAGAGGCTTTTGAGTTCCTCTTCACTTTCTGCCATAAGGGTGGTGTCATCTGCATATCTGAGGTTATTGATATTTCTCCCGGCAATCTTGATTCCAGCTTGTGTTTCTTCCAGTCCAGTGTTTCTCATGATGTACTCTGCATAGAAGTTAAATAAGCAGGGTGACAATATACAGCCTTGACGAACTCCTTTTCCTATTTGGAACCAGTCTGTTGTTCCATGTCCAGTTCTAACTGTTGCTTCCTGACCTGCATACAAATTTCTCAAGAGGCAGATCAGGTGGTCTGGTATTCCCATCTCTTTCAGAATTTTCCACAGTGTATTGTGATCCACACAGTCAAAGGCTTTGGCATAGTCAATAAAGCAGAAATAGATGTTTTTCTGGAACTCTCTTGCTTTTTCCATGATCCAGGGGATGTTGGCAATTTGATCTCTGGTTCCTCTGCCTTTTCTAAAACCAGCTTGAACATCAGGAAGTTCACGGTTCACATATTGCTGAAGCCTGGCTTGGAGAATTTTGAGCATTACTTTACTAGCATGTGAGATGAGTGCAATTGTGCAGTAGTTTGAGCATTCTTTGGCATTGCCTTTCTTTGGGATTGGAATGAAAACTGACCTTTTCCAGTCCTGTGGCCACTGCTGAGTTTTCCAAATTTGCTGGCATATTGAGTGTAGCACTTTCACAGCATCATCTTTCAGGATTTGGAATAGCTCAACTGGAATTCCATCACCTCCACTAGCTTTGTTTGTAGTGATGCTTTCTAAGGCCCACTTGACTTCACATTCCAGGATGTCTGGCTCTAGGTCAGTGATCACACCATCATGATTGTCTTGGTCGTGAAGATCTTTTTTGTACAGTTCTTCTGTGTATTCTTGCCATCTCTTCTTCTTAGCATGTGTTAAATCACTTAATCTTCATGGCCACCCTGATGTAGGGACTATTATTAGCCCTGTCTCACAGATAAGTAAACTGGAGCATAGAGAGGTTAGGAATTCACCTAAAATCACACATCTAGCAGGAAGTGGAACCCTGTTTCTAACCTAAGCTGTCTAGATCCCTGCTCCAAACCACTGTACTCTACTGCCTCACATGGATGTGGCTCAAAAGACCCTGACAACTACCTGTCCTCTGATGCTTTGTCCTGGCCCCAAGGCAGAGTATTTTCATGGCCCAGGCATTTTCCCTTGCTTGATATGGCTATAGCTCATGTGATGTTAATGATCCCACTTGAATCCCACTGGGCCCTGGATTTTAGGGTAAGCCGGTCTCTAAGCATCATCTGGCCCGGCAAGATGGCCAACATACATAGCAGTCACACCTTGACCCTGTGGTTCCTCCTCCCCCTGAGTTCCCCACTGACCAAATTCATCACCTGTGGCACTTATTCTGCATTAGCTTGTTTTCTCCTCAGACCCATAGAAGTTAGAGAGTCTCAGTAGCATTATTCCAATTGCTTTATTTAGGAAGATTTGTTGTTTAGTCGCTCAGTTGTGTGTGACTCTTTGTAACCCCGTGGACTGCAGCTCACTAGGCTTCTCTGTGAATGGGACTTCCCAGGCAAGAATACTGGAGTGGGTTGCCATTTCCTTCTCCTGGGGATCTACCTAATTCAGGAATTCAACCTGAGTCTCCTGCTTGGCAGGTGGGTTTTCTACCACTGAGCCCACTGAGCCACCTCGGAAGCCCAGGTAGCACCTTAGTTTTCCAGAATAACTAAGGAATACTTTAAAGGGTACAGGTACCTATATGGATCAAGTATTTTGGAGTTTTGTCTTAGAAAACAAAATATTCTGAGCATGAAAAGTTATCCTTTTGTCAATTGTTTAACACCTGAAGTTTTATTATATATAACATAATATTTGAGACACTGGATTTAAAGTATACCGTCTGTAGGGCAAACATTTGGAAAATGGTTTCCTTAACTGAGAAGATACATTATAGTAAATATGCAGGAATTTTTAAATATGCTGATAGATGTTATTGACCAATACTAAAATACCTCTGGTTTATCATATATGTTAAGCAAAAATACACTAAACCTAAACATATTCTGCTTTTTACTTCTTCTTTCCCAGGGTATGAAAACTGTAACATATTCTTTAGAAAATTCCCCAAACAGGCTGACACTTGGTCTCCTTTTCCCTCATTTCCTCAAGGCAAAAGTAATTACTAACAGAACTTTAAGAAATCTTGTGTGTGTTGGGAACTTAGCCTTTCTTTTCGATATCAGCTTATTCAGAGGCCATTCCCTCTGAGAAAAGCTATTGGTTCTCTTGATAATGAGCAATTCCAAACCTCTTCCTTTATCTGGACTATGACATCGTCATTGAATACGGTTTGGGACCACCATGTAAGCAAGTCATTTTAAAGAGTTTTTAACATATCCTGTGACTGATGAGGAGTCAAACTTCATATATCAAGCAGTAGTAAAACTACAGCTATTTCCAGTTGACATGTGTATCAAGAGATTTTTCTATGTTCATACCCTTTGACCAAGTAATTCCACTTTGGGGACTCTATCCTAGGGAAATAACCTGCAAACAGGAAAAAAACTTTATGCGCAAAGACAGTTACCAACTATCTAAATGTCCCCCAAATATAGGAATGGCCAATAAACTATCCACTTAAAGGAATATTTTATAGCCCTTGAAATAGAGTTATGAAAATTTTATAACATGAAATATTTTTCTCATGTTAAATGGAAAGTTAAGATGAAAATTACATGTAGAAATTAACCACCCTTATGTGAAAATCAAGAGCACTGCAGAGCAACAACAACCACAAAAAGGTGGGGGGAAGGAAACGTATTACACTAACTCCCAAAGTAAGTAATTTTGACCACTTAAGTAGTCTTAAAAGAAATAAGAGCATTCAAGGCCCCAGTCAAGGGGCTCTAGAAAAGGCTTTGGTGTTTTACCTTCTCTTATGTAAAATGGGACTCAATAAATACTTGCTAAATTAAGGAATAATAAAAGCGTAGGTGTTCACTACTGCCTAACAAGTTGCAGCATATGAAATTGCTGATACGTAACCATTTTGACCGATAAAAACAGCAATTTCATGTGGTTCAACCATGTAGAGTCAATGAGCCTTGACCACCACATGTTGCAAAAGATCAGGATGAAAGAATCTGAACCTCCCGCCAGTCACTCTCTCCTTCCCTCCCTCTCTCACCTCCCTTCTACCCCACAGTGGTCCAATAACCAGCTTGAAGAAAATCTAACTGGATATTTGACACAATATTGCAAAAGAAATAAAAATTTCAGAAAGACTTGTTGCTGACTTTTTCCCATGTTGCTGTCATCATGTGGATATACTATAGGGTTTAAGCAGGAGGAACACATAATGCTTAAACTTTCTTGGCCATCGAGGGATAACAGACACTAGATAGCATCTTCTTTGCCTTCATCTGGATACCTAAAGAGAAAATTAGCAGATTTAAAATTTAGAGAGATTTTGTATTAGAAATAATCGATGAGCTCCCTCACTGTGGTCTTCTACTTTATTTCCTTGCATATACATAGAGTGGGAAATGTTGAATGGACGCTCCCTGTTTTGCAAAGAAAGCACTTTTATTTCTAGTCCTTTCCCCCTTCACAATCCCCTTTGCCACTTCTAGGTAATCAACAAACAACACAGGTAACCTGACTGGGGTAAGGTGGAGGGGTGGGGGTGCTAAGGAGGCTTGGAACAGATTCCAAACAGTCAAGCAATATTTCCCATTTTATAGACAGCTCTTGTGCAACATTCTGACTTCTGCTTTAAGCAAATAGTCTACTTTTTCTTTTATGCTTTACCATTTCTAGTTCCTTGACTGCAAAAAATAAATATATAACTGTGTCTAATAACATTTGTAAAATTTTCACTTCTACCTCAGCCCTTTTCAGAGTTATAGTTGTTAAAATTCTTGTCCAAAAAAAAAAAAAAAAGAGGGAACTTGTTTCATTTTTTTAAATAGGAAGGGAGCTGGGAAAATTTTTTTTGAGAACTGCTGGAGAAAAACAATTAGTCTAAGTTACCCACAGTCTTATGATAAGTTTCTACCACCAAAAAACAGAATAACAAATATGTGAGATGATTAAAGAAAGCAGTTGATTTTAACCCACGGTGTGGTCTCAGCAATGTTAATAGTATATATTCTGTCCTGATTATTACTGAGTTGGCAAAGGTTGATTGGCAAGTTGTTCTGATCAGATAACATTTTGTTAGGAGAGCATAGGAAAAAAAAACTTTGACAATTCACTTCCAGGGAAAGGAAGAAAAGTATAAATTCTGTAGATATAAATATGCACCTGCTCTCAGTGCCTGTGTAAGCAAGACAAATCAAATCCTTCTTGTGACAATAAATGATTCTAACTTTCATCAGCAATTAATGTACATTTTTATGTTCCTCTCATCCAAAGACAAATGGGAACTTGAATACAGTTTAACCATATAAGGGGTCAAACTGAGCTTCAAATCTACCCAGGAACTTACTTCATTCTTTTGTTATTTCAATGACTTTGTTTGGACTTAAGACTCAAGACAAAATGAAAAGTATACAAAAGACACTAAGATTATAACAGTCACCTGAAGATCTGTCACTATAAAGTCACCCTGTGTTCCAACTCAAATAACTTTATAATTCCTTTAGTAGCAAACAAACTTTCTAAATCTTACCCAATGTTTTCATAAGAACCTTATTCAAACCTAGTATGAAGCATTTTCTCAATTAGCAATTGGGGGTCTAAATTTTTAGTATTAATTCAGTAATATCAACTATATGACTTGCAGCTGCCCTGGTGGCTCAGTGGTAAAGAATCCTCCTGGCAATGCAGGAGACACAGGTTCAATCCCTGATCCGGTAAGACTCCACAGGCTGCAGAGCAACTAAGCCCATGAGCCACAACTATTGAAACTGTGCTTTAGAAACGGGGAGTTGTAACTACTGAAGCCACAAGTCCTATTGCCTGTGCTCCGCAACAAGAGAAGCCACTGCAGTGAGAAGCCTGTGCACTGCAGCTGGAGGGTAGCCTCCGCTTGCTGCAACTAGAGAAAAGCCCATGCAGCAACGAAGACCAAGCACAGCCAAAAATAAATAAATAAAATTACTTTTTTTTAATGTATGACATAAAACCACAGGGAAGTTGTTAGGTAAAGCACTGGAATAGAAGACATAATTCCTCAGAGGTAGTCTTTGATTTATAACAATAAATACATACCCTCCCTAAATGCATAAAATGAGAGCATTTTGTTGAATGGTTACTCAGCTTGCTTCTGCTTTTTCGGACATGATCCATTTGGACTTCAGTTTCTTAATCAATACAATGACATGATAACGAAATCAAATAAATTCTGAGTTGACTTCTAGTAATATTAACCTGAAAGTGAAAGTGTTACTCTCCCAGTTGTGCCCAACTCTTTGTGATCCCACAGACTGTAGCACACCAGGCTCCTCTCTCCATGGCATTTCCCAGGCAAGAATACTGGAGTGGGTAGCCATTCCCTTCTCCAGGGGATCCTCCCAACCCAGGGACAGAACCTGGGTCTCCTGCACTGCAGGCAGATTCTTTACTGTCTAAGCCACAAATGAATATTAACCTAACTACACTTTAATTCATGGCCTCTATGGAGGCATGGAAAAACACAAGTTCTGAAAGATATGATACAATTTCAGAGCTGAAGAATAGAATCAGAAGTCATCTTCTGTGTGGTATATATACAATGAAGTATTACTTAGCCATAGAAAAGAAAGAAATCATGCCATTTGCAGCAACATGGACGGACCTAGAGGGTATTAGGTCAAGTAAATAAGTGAAGTAAGTCAGACAGAGAAAACAAGTATAATATGATATCACTTTTTTGTGGAATCTAAAAATAATGATACAAATAAACTTATTTATAAACAGAAAGAGACTCACAGACATAGAAAACAAACAAGGTTACCAAAGGGGAACAAGGGGATGGATAAAATAGGAGTTTGGGATTAACATGTACACACTACTATACGTAAAACAGATAACCAACAAAGACCTACTATACAGGGAACTATACTCAATATTTTGTAATGATCTAAGTGGGAAAATAATTTGAAAAAGAATATACATATAACTGATCACTGGCTATACACTTGAAACTAACACAACATTGTAAATCAGCTATACTTCAATTAAATAAAAGAAAAATCATCCTGCAATTAAAACTAAAATAAGATAAACAGGTATGACTTATCTAGTAACTCATGCTATGAGATGATTTTTATGTGGTGCTCACTTGGTTATCAGTAATACAAATAATGGAAGGAAAGCTGTCATCTCTATCTTACAAATCAGCATAAGTTTGAACTAGCTTGTGGTTTGAAAAATTCCAGAATTATTACTATCCAGGGAAAAGGATGCCCTTATTCTGAAAGTCAGTGAGAGATACATAGAAAGGTAAATTTGGATTCCAATAACATTTGTGGTATACTGCTATGCTATCCATTGTGACTGGATCTGTCATGTGTTAACTCATTCAGCCTTCACAAAAACCGGTAAGAGAATATCCCGATATTACAGATGAGCTGCCTAGAATTTAACCCTCTTGTTCTCTGACCTAAAATCCCAATACATTCTATTATGTTTATTATTCAGTGAGCGGTGCGGGGGGGGGGGGGCATTTTTTCTAACTACCCCATCATAAACAAACTAATGTTTATTTCTACTGGACCCTTAAATTTGACTACCACCACTATATTTTGTCAGAGTTGATCAAATGATGGATGGGATGTGTTGAGTTCAGAAATGATCCAATATGTGACTCTGCTAACAGCATTTGCTAGAGAAACTATGCCTCAAAGTTCCTTTGACTTCATCATTGGAATCCCTAAGCAACACAAGATAAGTCTGGCCAAAAGACAGAGAACTCATCATGCTTGTAACATCTTGCCTTAATTTAAGAACACATAAATTAGACTTGCACAAATATTTGACACAACCTATGGTAGGAAGTCAAGAAACACCTGGAGTAACAGGCAAATTTGGCCTTGGAATACGGAATGAAGCAGGGCAAAGGCTAATAGAGTTTTGCCAAGAGAACGCATTGGTCATAGCAAACACCCTCTTCCAACAACACAAGAGAAGACTCTACACATGGACATCACCAGATGGTCAACACTGAAATCAGACTGATTATATTCTTTGCCGCCAAAGATGGAGAAGCTCTATACAATCGGCAAAAACAAGACCGGGAGCTGACTGTGGCTCAGATCATGAGCTCCTTATTGCCAAATTCAGACTGAAATTGAAGAAAGTAGGGAAAACCACTAGACCATTCAGGTATGACCTAAATCAAATCCCTTATGTTATACAGTGGAAGTGAGAAATAGATTTAAGGGACTAGATCTGATAGAGTGCCTGATGAACTATGGACAGAGGTTCATGACATTGTACAGGAGACAGGAATCAAGACCATCCTCATGGAAAAGAAATGCAAAAAAGCAAAATGGCTGTCTGGGGAGGCCTTACAAATAGCTGTGAAAAGAAGAGAAGTGAAAAGCAAAGAAGAAAAGTAAAGATATAAGCATCTGAATGCAGAGTTCCAAAGAATAGCAAGAAGAGATAAGAAAGCCTTCCTCAGTGATCAATGGAAAGAAATAGAGGAAAACAACAGAATGGGAAAGACTAGAGATCTCTTCAAGAAAATTAGAGATACCAAGGGACCATTTCATGCAAAGATGGGCTCTATAAAGGACAGAAATGGTATGGACCTAAGAGAATCAGAAGATATTAAGAAGAGGTGGCAAGAATACACAGAAGAACTGTACAAAAAAGATCTTCACGACCAAGATAATCATGATGGTATGACCACTCACCTAGAGCCAGACATCCTGGAATGTGAAGTGAAGTGGGCCTTACAAAGCATCACTATGAACAAAGCTAGTGGAGGTGATGGAATTCCAGTTGAGCTATTTCAAATCCTGAAAGATGATGCTGTGAAAGTGCTGCACTCAATATGCCAGCAAATTTGGAAAACTCAGCAGTGGCCACAGGACTGGAAAAGGTCAGTTTTCATTCCAATCCCAAAGAAAGGCAATGCCAAAGAATGCTCAAACTACCACATAATTGCACTCATCTCACCTGCTAGTAAAGTAATGCTCAAAATTCTCCAAGCCAGGCTTCAGCAATATGTAAACCGTGAACTTGCTGATGTTCAAGCTGGTTTTAGAAAAGGCAAAGGAACCAGAGATCAAATTGCCAACATCCGCTGGATCATGGAAAAAGCAAGAGAGTTCCAGAAAAACATCTATTTCTGCTTTATTGACTATGCCAAAGCCTTTGACTGTGTGCATCACAATACACTGTGGAAAATTCTGAAAGAGATGGGAATACCAGACCACCTGACCTGCCTCTTGAGAAACGTATATGCAGGTCAGGAGGCAACAGTTAGAACTGGACATGGAACAACAGACTGGTTCCAAATAGGAAAAGGAGTTCATCAAGGCTGTATATTGTCACCCTGCTTATTTAACTTCTATGCAGAGTACATCATGAGAAACGCTGGACTGGAAGAAGCCCAAGTTGGAATCAAGACTGCCAGGAGAAATATCAATAACCTCAGATATGCAGATGACACCACCCTTATGGCAGAAAGTGAAGAGGAACTCAAAAGCCTCTTGATGAAAGTGAAGAGGAGAGTGAAAAAGTTGGCTTAAAGCTCAACATTCAGAAAACAAAGATTATGGCATCTGGTCCCATCACTTCATGGGAAATAGATGGGGAAACAGTGGAAACAGTGTCAGACTTTATTTTGGGGGCTCCAAAATCACTGCAGATGGTGACTGCAGCCATGAAATTAAAAGACGCTTACTCCTTGGAAGGAAAGTTATAACCAACCTAGATAGCATACTGAAAAGCAGAGACATTACTTTGCCAACAAAGTTCCGTCTAGTCAAGGCTATGGTTTTTCCAGTGGTCATGTATGGATGTGAGAGTTGGACTGTGAAGAAAGCTGAGTACTGAAGAATTGATGGTTTTGAACTGTGGTGTTGGAGAAGACTCTTGCGAGTCCCTTGGACTGCAAGGAGATCCAGCCAGTCCATCCTAAAGGAGATCAGCCCTGGGATTTCTTTGGAAGGAATGATGCTAAAGCTGAAACTCCAGTACTTTGGCCACCTCATGCGAAGAGTTGACTCATTGGAAAAGACTCTGATGCTGGGAGGGATTGGGGGCAAGAGGAAAAAGGGACAACAGAGGATGAGATGGCTGGATGGCATCACCGACTCGATAGACATGAGTTTGAGTGAACTCCGAGAGTTGGTGATGGACAGGGAGGCCTGGCATGCTGCGATTCATGGGGTCGCAGGGAATTGGACACGACTGAGCCAGTGAACTGAACTGATAGACCTCTTTTTCACAACTTTCTTGGACTTCTAGACATCAAGTTAAGAACCACCAGGGCTAGCAAACCTTCTGTTTTAATATATTGGTGTTGTCTTCAAAAGCCATCATTCTGGTTTATAAATCAGTCTTCTGCATTTAATTAGCACATGTTCTTCTTTTAAAGTATATGCTTATGGTTTGACTTTGATAGGCTCTCTATGGATGATTCTTCATGGGCAATAATGGTGATTAAATGTTCTGGTATTTCCAAATCAAGACTCAGCAGTTCCACTCTCAGGTATTCACTCCAAGTGATAAGTGGAATCACTGAGAATAATGGAAAACTATCTAGTTGTGCAACAATAAGGAATTATTTAAAATATGATACATTGTTCAACAAATAGACTATTATATGCTAGATGACAAATGTTAAGTAATGAATAAGACATATGATTACTATGTTCATGGAGTTGGAAAGACGCCATGTTTCAGGTACTGCTGCTAAGTCACTTCAGTCATGTCCGACTCTGTGTGACCCCTTAGACGGCAGACAACCAGGCTTCCCCATCCCTGGGATTCTCCAGGCAAGAACACTGGAGTGGGCTGCCATTTCCTTCTCCAATGCATGAAAGTGAAAAGTGAAAGTGAAATCGCTCAGTCGTGTCCGACTCTAGCGACCCCATGGACTGCAGCCTACCAGGCTCCTCCGTCCATGGGATTCTCTAGGCAAAAGTACTGGAGTGGGGCGCCATTGCCTTCTCTGATGTTCCAGGTACTATCGCTGTATAAAAAAAAAAAATCCAAAATTTTGTAGCCAAAACCAGAAACTGCATTTTTAATGCTTACAGATTCCGTGAGTGAGGAATCTGGACAGGCCATTCAGAAATGGTTTATCTCTTCCCCTACAATGTCTGGGATCTCAGCTGGGAAAGCTGGAGGTGACTTGATAACAGGAAGGTGGAATCGCCCACTGTCTCCTTCACTGATATGTCTGGGCTAGGATGAATCAAAGGCTAGGCCTGTTGACCAGAGCACTTACATGTAGCTTCCCTGTGTGACTTGGCTTCCTCCCAGCATGGGGGCCTCAGAGTAATTGGACTTCTTCCTTGTTACCTAGGACTCCAAGCTTGAATATTCCAGCAAGTGCATCACTTCTCATGACCAAGCCACTCAAGTCCCACTGTAATCTGTGTGTTGAAGCAGTCATGTGCATGTGCTTAGTCGCTCAGTCGTGTCCAACTGTTTGGACCCCATGGACTGTAGCCCACCAGACTCCTCTGTCTATGGAATTCTCCAGCAAGAATACTGGAGTGGGTAGCCATTCCCTTCTTCAGGGGATCTTCCCAACCCAGGGATGAAACCCAGGTCTTCTGCATTGCAGGCAGATCCTTTACCATCCAAGCCACCAGGGACGCTCTGAAGCAGTCATAGGCCCACCCAAACTCAAGGAAAGAGGAACTAGACTCTCCTCTGGATGTGGGGAGTAGCAAGATACATTGTGGAAGAATATGTGGGATGGAAGGTACTGTCATCTTTGGAAAATCCCATTTGCTACAACATAGCAGTGATAGTAGTGTTTAGAATGCTATTACTGACTGTTACATGTATTGACATTTAATCTTCTGAACAGCCCTAGAAGGTAATATTTTCATTGTTTTTTTCTGAATAAAGATATCACTATGAAAAGAAATATTATTCACCTAAGTGACATTGGTAGTAGAAGAATCTGGATTTGTACCCAAACAGTCTGGTTCCAGGTCCCCACTTGGAATACTTGTTACCAGCCATAATAATTCTGAGAAATAATATTAAAGGCTATCTTACTTGCTGTTTCTCTTATTCCTAAAGTGATTTTAAGTCAAGATTTTTTTAAGCTTTGTCTTAAACTTCCTAAAACCACACTGAGATTTCTATAAAGAAAGTACTAGTAAGGAAAGCGGCTTTGAAGACCACTTTCAATATTTTTCAAGCCAATTCTCTTGGGATGGTTTCCTCTACTATGACTTGAGGGTACCATTTGCCCTCTTCAGCTCTCAGGGTAGCTTTGAGGATTATGGAACACAATGAATATGAGATAATTTACACTGAACTGGAGAGGACTGTCTGGAGGTAACAGATATTGCCATGTTCTGGAAACAAAATTCTTCTCTCCCCTCTTCCCAAAAGTCTAGGAAACCCAAGCTGGTTTACCCATTTTTTTCCATCAGTGTATCAAGAATGCATCACTATCCAAGATGCCATGCATGCAGTCTGTCCTGCCAACATTTTAAAGTGTGCAGAACAAATATAAATGGATACGTGGAGGGATATGTGGAGGGGATTCCTGGCCTCGGTCCTGTATAAATACGAATGCATTCTATTCATGATGATTTATATATAACCAAGACATCCCACACATTTCCTTATAAGAAGGGTTAATTGTGGGCTATTAAAGATACACAAATGATCAAGTAGCCTGCATTGCTCTACTATAAGGGTGCAGTGAGCTCCACAAAGTCACATTTGGCAATGTTGATTTAACACCTCATAAAAAATCCAGCTCTTTAGAAAAGCACTCTGCTCTTCAGGCTGGGAACATAGTGAGAAGAGTTTAAAATAGGTTAATTAGCTAAGTTTTTTTTTTTTTTTTTTAACTCTAAAAGCTTGTCCAGAGCATGATACGACAGACTTCAAATGTTCAAACAGAATTGTGAGCACTTTGTCAATGTACCAAGAAGACTAGTGACTTTTCTAAGCAAACTACATTTTAGTTCCATGTTCTTGAAAAGTTCTACAGAAAAATAGGGTGATGTTTTCAATTGCTGGGTTTCCTTAAATAAAAATTTTAAATATACCTACCCTGAAAGTAGAATAGTAATTTTAGGATTAATATCTTTGTTCTATTGGCAGTAATATATTTTCAAAATAGTCTTTTATTATTATAAAGAAAACACTAAAATATCACGTATCTCCAGAGAGCCTCTGGAATACAATGTCAAGAAGTTATGTCTTCCACTTTGGGTTACATATTTTGGCAAAAAAGAAAACTGAGTGTTTCATTATATTAATAAGCAAATAAAACTTATACTGAACACAATTGATAGTTAAAAATTTTCCCAAAATTTCCTTGAGTACATTTCCAAGGACCATATGAAAAGAATGATAGCTGAAATGTTTGTTCCATTTAATCTTTTATCTGTTTCTTTAGAAATATGAGTGATAACAAATATATCAAAGTAACACAATAGTTTACATTAGAAACCTGATTTTCTTTAAAGAATCGTATTTGTATTTCCCCAATTCTTAGAATGGATGATTAAGTCTCATCTCAGTTTCCATAGCCATAAGAACCTGCTCCTCCTGCCACAGAACATCTCTTCTGGTAACTTGGAGACCAAAGTAAAAGCAAAGATCTGGTGAGAAGGATGACATCAAAAGGAGCCCTAGATAGTGTGGCCAGCAGAGTATGAACTCATGGAAACCGGAAGGTCATGGTTGCCTAGAGATGTCTCTTTAATACCATCACAAATGCCCTCAGTCGCTTTCTCTCTCTCTCCCAACTCTTGCATATTTCTTGCCTTCTGTGAATAGAAAGAGCTCTAGTCACAATTCTATGAATCATTTACTCCATATGTTAGAGTGGTGGGTATGTTAGTGCAAGGTATGTTAATATCCCTGACTCTTAGATGCTTTGTTTTTAAAAATAAACCTAGTTCTTCCCACTGCTGACTTCCATAGCCATGCTAGGGAGCTCCAAATCCAAGCACTACTTAAGTGAGAGCATTTAAATGATGATTTGTCAAAATGCCCCATCCCCAAAATATACATTCATGTCATAGAGAGTCAAGTATTAAAGAATCTTTATTGGAGTAAAAAAAAATCAAAGGAATAAAATTAGAATAAAGAATACTGATGGCCAAGCCATAAGGATGACCACTCCTTGGTTCCCCTAAAAACTATAGTTGTTTAGTCACTGCTGCTGCTGCTAAGTTGCTTTAGTTGTATCCAACTCTGCAACCCCATAGACGGCAGCCCACCAGGCTCCACCATCCCTGGGATTCTCCAGGCAAGAACACTGGAGTGGGTTGCCAGTTCCTTCTCCAATGCATGAAAGTGAAAAGTGAAAGTGAAGTTGCTCAGTCGTGTCAGACTCCTAGCAACCCCATGGACTGCAGCCTACCAGGCTCCTCCATCCATGGGATTTTCCCGGCAAGTGTACTGGAGTGGGGTGCCATTGTCTTCTCCTGTTTAGTCACTAAATCAGGTCAGACTCTGCAACCCCAGCCTGCCAGGCTCCTCTGTCCAAGGGATTTCCCAGACAAGAATACTGGAGCAGGTTGCCATTTCCTTCTCCAGGGGCTCTGCCCAACCCAGGGATCTGCATCTCCTCCCTGGCAGGCGGATTCTTTACCACCAAGCCACTAGGGGAACCTTAAAAACCATAGCACATATGCTCAATTTTACTGTTCCTAATAACTTTAAAAAAAAGCAATAACAAAAAATAGTTTTAGTTTACTTAGGTTGAGTCATATAAAATTGCCAGTATATAACCATTTTAACATACAATCATGGTTTTAATAGCAATACCCCAAATACAAGAATATTTGAGTCAAATATGAAATTTTGAGCTAATAAACTACTCTTCCACATCCAAGTATATTAAGTTTTTAAAGTTTCTAAAATGTAGTGTTAAAAATTTTTTCAATGTTGATATATATATATATATATTTCCAGTTCTAGTAAGAGCCATCAGAGAAGGCAATGGCACCCCACTCCAGTACTCTTGCCTGGAAAATCCCATGGACAGAGGAGCCTGGTAGGCTGCGGTCCATGGGTCGCTGAGAGTCAGACACGACTGAGCGACTTCACTTTCACTTTTCACTTTCATGCATTGGAGAAGGAAATGGCAACCCACTCCAGTGTTCTTGCCTGGAGAATCCCAGGGACGGGGGAGGCTGGTGGGCTGCCGTCTATGGGGTCGCAAAGAGTCGGACATGACTGAAGCGACTTAGCAGCAGCAGCAGTAAGAGCCACAGTGACAATTTTGAGTGGTCCTTTATGACAGAAATTCCTATGGTTTATGCTCCATGATATGAAATCACAGGGCAACTCTCAACTTCACATGGGTCACATAGCAAAAGCAGGTAGGCTTTCAGAACACTCAAATTCTCACTGCCAGCAGAGAAGCAGATCACACTTAGCATAATAAACATCATTGCTAAAAAAAACTCTCAACTAGTGGTAAAAGATGAAACATTGTTTATGTAATTATTTTTGTTTTAGTGGCTACATTGTGTCTGATTCTTTTGCAATCCCATGGACTGTAATCTGCCAGGCTCCTCTGTCCATGGGATTTCTCAGGCAAGAATACTCGAGTGGGTTGCCATGCCCTTTGCCAAGGGATCTTCCCAACCCAGGGACCGAACCTATGTCTTCTGCATTGCAGGCATTCTTTCACTGAGCCACCTGGGAAGCAATTGTTTACTGGTGCTCAGAAAGTGGTGGTGTGCTATAAACAAACTTTAATGAATCTGATTACCTGATTGCATTTCCTGTGCTGACAGCACACTGTTCTCCCAGGTGTGTGTTCACAGGACACACTCTGCAGACTTCTTGCCATACTAACTAGTGACTTGTTTCCTTCTGTCCCCTCTCTGGAACTGGAGGGTCCCTGATAGGGGAATGAACTCTTATCTACCTTTGTACTCCTAGCCTAATGCCTAACATACAGTAGATGCTCAGTAATTTTGATAAAAATTCTCAATTATTCCCATAGAATTGGAATACAGACTGATTCCAAAAGGTTTTTGGAAATAGAATCAACAGGATTTGGCAAACCCTTGGATATGGGGAATGAGGGACAGGGAAAAGCTAACGATAAGTCAGATTTCCAGCTTGGCATAGTTCAAGAGTAGTCTGGATGCAGGGAACATAGTTTGGACAAATTAAATCTGAAATATTGGTAGGCCAGCCAGAAGAAAAATAAACAACAAGGAGATGGAAAAATGCCTTGGAAGAGAATTCAGGATGATATAGATTTTGGCATCTTGCAGACACAAGTCACTGTTGGGTTCCTGGGTGAAAAGAAGATCAACCAGGGTAAGAACAGAGGATGGAGAGAAGAGAGGGCTCAGGACAAGAACGTAAGGCAACACCTGTGTATGAGCCAGCTTGAGCAAGTGAAACAGACAGGAGAGGTAAAAGAAACTTACCTCGATGTCACAGCACAATGAATATAAAAGCTGTGTTGAGAAGTGAGAGCAAATATTCTGGAGAGGGCAGGTGGAATAAAAGGACCCAGAGAAGATAGAGTAACCTTACGAAAGAGGAGTGTTCAAGGGACTTGTTTCAGTAGAATAGAGCAGTAAAACACATGGCAGTGGATTAAGGAATAAGAGTGGCTGTCAGAACTCAAGCTTAAAAGCAAGGACATGTGGATATGAACAGGCTGTTGGAAAACTGGGGCCAATGGGAGGGTTCTTTTTTCCATCAGGGAGATTGGACTTGTTTGTGAGGCTGACAGGAGGAAAGCAGCAGAGGGTCATGTCTCTGATTTTTGAATGTCTAGTTCTATCCCATGCAGTAACTTACGTGATGTTTATTGGATGGATAGTAGAGATATCTTTCAATTTGGAAGGCTTTTTCAAAAACACCCAAAGATATTTGCAAAGAAACATTCAAGTGCACATTTTCTTGATTTAACATGTCACAGGTGTTGAAAGAATGAAAATTTCGTGGACTAATTTTAGCTAATTGGTAGACTTGGTAGTTCAGCAATAGAATCAAAGACCATTAGGTAGCTCCCATTCACCAGTGAACCAAGATTAGTCCTTGAATAGCTCTCATCTATCTGAGAGCTGACTGGCAAGCTAATGCATTCCCTCTCCAAGCAGTGCTCAAGTGGAGTGCAGTGGTGAATATAAGAGCTCTGGAGCAAGCCTGCCATCTGCCCCTGGAGTAAACGGATGATGGTCTGTATGCCTCTGTTTCCCTATGGATAAAATAGGGCTACTGAGACTATTTCATACAGCTATGTGAAGATTATATAGGTTAATACAGATGGAAAAGCTTAGAATACCAGACAGGCAGGAAATGCTCAATAAAAATTCACTATTCTTTTCCATACATTCTAATGCTGTGTTGTGCTAAGTTGCTTCAGTCATGTCTAACTCTTGGTGATGCCATGGACTGTAGCCCGGCAGGCGCCTCTGTCCATGGGATTCTCCAGACAAGAATACTGAAGTCGGTTGCCCTTTCCTCCTCCAGGAGATCTTCCCAACCCAGGATCTTATGTCTCCTGCATTGGCAGGTGGGTTCTTTACCACTAGTGCCATCTGGGAAGCTCATATATTTCAACACACACATGGAAGTTTGATTTTTATGAAGGTAGTCTCAGGTTCCACTCTCTCATGTGTGGTCACCTTAACGAGGCTGTTCAGGGACAGAAATGATGCTACTGAATTGTCATCACAGTACATGAACTTTCAATTATTTTTCCAGGAATGATAGAGGATGTTCCCTGAACACCACTCTCTCTGTCCACTCTCTCTATAGTAATCCTCCTCCTGAACTGTGGCGATTATTGGCAAATCAAGAAGCTAGGCAGTGTTAGAGATACAGCCTGTGGCTAGGGAACAGTTTTTCACCTTCAAAGCAACTTGGGCCAGATGCAAATGGAACCTTGGCTTCATTAATCCCATGTTTCCAACCAGCTCAGCTAACCAAGCCAGGCATGCAGTGCCTTGCAGATTTTGAGCTCTCTGAAAAACGTCAACTTGTCACATCACCAAGAAAAAGTGTTAAGAACTAAAGAACTTAACCATTATTTCCATTCGCCCAAGCTAAAATTAGACCAACCAGGTCCTGACAAATCTAGTCTGGACCTAGGACTAGACTTCATCCAGGCTTTGTGCCAGTACATGGTTGGCATTCAATACCTGCCATCTGGGTTGACGTATCACTGAGGCTAAATTCCTAAGCAACCATAATAAAAAGACTAACCTGCCTAAAGATCAAAATAACAGTAAGTAGAAAGTATGTCAGTATTTTATATGACTTTTCCCAGCCAGTTAAGAACCAGGTGTTCAAAGTTTTAACTATGACTATATATTCAGTTCAGCACAGATTTTTATATGCACTTCCCTGAAGGTAAAGTACTTAGCCTTCTAAGTCAACTTTACAGCCTCTTTCTGCTTTCACCTTAATGGATAACATCCGTCCACAAATTTGTAACATCAGTGGATGCTAGTAATGACTGGGGAGAATTCCATTCCTATTCGAAGGTTAAGACATTTTCAACTTCATTTCAGAGTGTGGCTTCATCTAAAAGTTAATCAACCTCAACCTCAGAGATTTAACAAAAACATCGCTCTGAGACCAAACTGTGTTCCACCTGAGACTCTGAGGGAAAGTGAAGAGGTTGATCTCTTGATTGGATCCAGCATGCAGAGGCAGCTACTCAACCTACTCGCTGGTGTGAACCTCTACCAGCCACATGAGGAAGGAAAATATCTCAGGCAGCCTCCCATATGGCTTGTGAAGGAATAAAGACTGTCACCCTGAATGTTTTGGTCTTCAGAATACCTGTAGCTCAATCCTTGCAGTAAATACAAAAATTAAGAGCTGGATTTCCTTAGCATTTCATTTCAGGCTCTTTGTCCTGCTTGTCCCTGAATTAAGATGATGGAGAATCATTTCTAAGGATTTCACTAAAATTCTATAGACCCAGGGTTTTAATTCTTTAAATTATTGTTTAGTTTTTGATCACACCACATGGCATTTGGGGGTCTTAGTTCCCCAACCAGAGATCAAACCCACATCCCCTACATTGGAAGAGGATTCTTAACCAATGAATCACCAGGGAAGTCCCAGACTCAAGTCTCTTAACCAAGCAAGTCCTTCTTTATTTGTCCCCATCTATAAAATACCTTATTGACAGCACTTGGAGGGATAGGTTATAATTAAATAAAAGAAGAACGTATTTCTCTCTTGGATCTTAAGTAGAAAATAATTACACGTGTGTGTGTGTGCATTCTCATTTTTAGAACATGAGTGAGAAAGCAGAGGATGAAATGGTTAGATAGCATCACCAATACAATGGACATGAGTTTGAGCAAACTCTGGGAGATAGTGAAGGACAGGGAATCCTGGTGTGCTGCAATCCATGGGGTCACAAAGAGTGGGACATGACTGAACACATTTTTAGAACGTGAATGCAAAAGCATTGCGTAGCCTCGTCAAAATACTTCAGGTGTTTAACAAACTTGGAATCAACTAGCTACTACTAAGTAGTGAGATGTTAGGGATAATAAGCACCTTCCTCTTGAGCTGTAGAAACACATGGAATGTAGCTATCAATCACAGATCTGAATGATATTCAGCTAAACTATCTGATGGGGACACTGAATTTTATCTTGAGTTTATATTCTCAAGTAGGTATGTTTTGATTGGAAAAAATGATCTGAAACTTAGAAAGACATTTCCCAAAAAAGAGTTCAGGCTTAATTTTCCAACAAATTTGCGCTATCCTTTACAGTTTCTTTTGGGCTTCCTAGTGGTAAAGAACCCACCTTCCAAAGCAGGAGACACCCAGGATCCATCCCTGGGTCAGGAAGATTCCCTGGAGGAGGGCATGGCAACCCACTCCATTATTCTTGCCTGGAGAATCCCAGGGACAGAGGAGGCTGGTGGGCTACAGTCCATGGGGTCCCAAAAGGTGAGACATGACTGAAGCAACTTAGCACAGTTTCTTTTATTTAGAAAATCATCTTCTTTTTCTTTGTTTTTATCCTAATGCCTAACAAATACTTTCCCATCCTTGCTTATTTTGCCCAATTTTATACCTTTATAGTCCCCAGCCCCACTCATTCTTCAAGCACTGCTTACCTGCTGTGTGCCAGGCCTTGTGCTGGAGCTGGGAAAAGAAATACTCCCTGCCATGGTCTCTGCCTTCACAAAACTCATTTCCTTCCTCTCGGACAATGTGTTACCCCCATTATTTATAACCTGGGTTACTCTGCTGACTTTCTTTATGTCTTTGGAAGCTCCCATGGCCTCTCCATTGGGTATCTGTTTCGGAACTTCTTTCTCCCTGCCAAAAATTCTTTGACCCTCACACAATTTTAGGGCAGGGATCCTGTGTTGTATTCTATCACATCTTTCTCTTGTAAGAGCCACTTCTCTCCAAAGTGTGAGCTTCAAGCAATGGCTTATTTTACTAGTCCTTTGCATTTCTCGGTCATCTTACAAAGGCCAACCTTCTGCGTACTTTCTAGAATACTTGAGCTTTCATTCTGCACACTCACGCTTTGTCTGCATGTCTCTTCATAAAACTTTTGCTCTTCTCCCCCACTCCCCATGCCCTCTGCAATCCTTTCAACTTCACTGCTTCTGGATATAAGAAATTGATCCAAGAAAACTTAACCTTTGAGATGGGTAGTTTATCTATTCACATCACAAAATACAAGGTTCAGAGGGGAAAAAAATGATTACGGCTTCAAAGGTTTTCAAAGAATATTTCACAAAAATTACCAACTTGAGAATTCTCAAGCCTGAAAGCCTAGTTAGTTCATACATTTAATATCATAAGCCTGCATCCGATCAACCAAAAACAAATCACGCTGCAGAGAAACTTTTGGAACTTTCAGTGCTTTCACTATTTGAGTGACTGGGCTCCAAGGCTAAGAGGCATTAGCCCTGATTCAGGCCCTGATTCAGGGCCAAGCGGCATCACTACCAAGTCAAGGCATATATACCTTCTCTTCTAGGAGCTCTCCCGTTAGCCCTACGCTGGGAGCGCCTGAATCAGATCCAAGTTACTCTGAGTTCCAAAGGTACCCTGTAGAGTATCTCTCAATCTCTATCCTTCAGGAATATAAGGTATCATTTGGTGCTTCCTGCTAAACTAGCAATCCTCTCCTTCTCCATCATTCCCTCCGTCCCACCATGCCCTTGAATCCTAACCCCTCCTACCTCTTCACTTCCAAGCCTTCTTGGAGATAGTGAATTTGACTAACACCAGCTAATACCTACTGAAACCAAGGAATTCAAACTATATACAGGACAGCATTGCAAGTGTACTAAACTAATTGTATGAACTGATTATCAGTTCAAAATGTTAACACTGGAAGATGTATTTAAGTGTGTTTATCTAAAATGTACACATATATTGATGATCTCCACATAATCCCCACTGTTTCTGCATCATTTATGGGAGCCACAAAAGGTATACCTACTCCATACCATTCATTCTTCATCTTGACCATCCGAACTCACTAGTAACCATCTGAGCCAAAATGCCAAAATTCCACATAAAGCCCTTACTGAAAGACCCTATTTAAGGCCACACAAATTACACCAAAAGTTTGCTAGATCAGTAAATTCAACATAATTCAGTAAATTTCAGCTAACACTAAGCCCACAGTATACCTGTAGTACATATTTTTAATTATAAAACCTCCAGATTTGTACAAAGAATTAAGTGGCTCCACTAAGTAAAAATTAGACATTTAGGAGTTTGATAGGTGATTTTTCTTAAGGAAACCAGAACCCACTGAAACTGGCATTTCATTAATTATAATTAAACCCCTATTTTCAGGATTTTCCAATGATTGTATGACTAGAAAACAAAGAGCATATAACCAATAAATGCTCAGGCATTTAATAGTTGTTGGACTTTAACTTTCCTTAAAAATTCTCTAATTGTTAATACCATTATGAAATTTATTACTAGTAGTAGAAACGACCCCCATAAATTACTTGAGGCTTGGCTAATTGAAATATATGATAGGGGTATCATATCTGTAACATACTTGGTTCAAGAAAAGTAGCTGTGTTTCGTATCAAACTGGATTTGGCAGTGCACATAGGGTTTACAAATCTCTGGTGTCAGACTTGAGCTAAAGCACCATTTGTTTTGGGAAGATTTGAAGAACATGAGTGAGTAGCAAAGAGTGGGTCCAGATGTTCTGCTTAAACCCAGGTGTGGCTCAGTTGGCCTGTTTTGTGATGAGGGATTTTTCCAGAGCACAGGAAGCAGCACCTGTATGAGATTACACACAGATTTAAACTCTACCAAGTTGACTGCCTTCTGTCTGGTCTCTTCCTAATTGCAGTGACTTAGATCTCAGGTGGAACTGGCCAAAGGTACAGACTGTTTGCTACTGCTTGATTAAAAAATTGAAAAAGAACTCAGTGCAGTTTGATCTTAAATAAGGAAGATCAACTACCAATATAATGAAATCAAAGTTGAGAGCACAGAAAAGATTAAAGCTCACCAAATGAATAATTAACCCAGACCTTTTTTATTGCTATTCTCTCCTTTCACTCCAAAAAAAAAAAAAAAAGAAGCATATCTCCTATACAAGCTCAATACCAAAATCAGAGTAATACTGAAAAAAATGGATTGCTAAGCATCCATGATACTGTGTTGGTATTCAACAGGTTTGGCTGTAAATTGGTTTGGTGTGTGTAGATGGCTTTTGGCTGCCTTATTAAAGGAAAATTCTTCTAGTAAAAATACACAGCACCATTTTTTATATAGTAAACAGATGTCAGCCTTTCACTGTAAAGTATTTTTGATTCAGTAGATGTCAAATATTACTTTAACAGACAATTCCTGTCTACAAAGAATACTTAACATTTGTAAGATAAAATAATGACTCAAAAGTTTTAAAGTTTTTTTAGATCAGCTAATGAGACACCATTAAAACAAATAGCTTTGAAAATCTAGTCTTAGCATTTTAAGGATGATCTCTATGCAATAAGATTTCTCTGGTGTATGATTTGGCATGATAACAACTTTGCAGTTAAATGTGTTTATCTGACCAAATCTGCCCTCCCATTAGTCTGTCGTGCTCTCATAAACTGCTGATTCCTTTTAGTTACTACAGGCTGGAAGCGCCAAATGACAGAAGGCACAGTGCAGACGACCAAACCAAGACACAGCTATTTCTGAAGCCAAAAGTATGTGCCAAGAACTGCAACGGAAATAGTCTTTTTTCATTATGGAACATCTAACTATTAGATGTTTTTTGATCAAGTACAAGTCTATGTATATCTTTCATAAAGAAATCCTAACTCAAAGTTATTTGCTTCATACTAAAAGTATCACTCAAAAATGAATAAATAAATAAAAAATAAAAATATTTCACTCAAGTGGTATGACACAAACCTGGGTGGTTTCAAGGACCCCAAAGCATCTTTGTAGCATGGCCCCTAAAAGGGAAACACTCCGTAAGTTCTTGTGTCCCTCTAACAGCAAATTGCTCTGCCTATGTCTGCATCCCACTCAACTGATACAGCGAGTCACATGGTGTTTTATCTTCCCAATCTCCAAAGTGATCAGCTCCCATGACAAGCAGAGACCTGTCTGCAGCTGGTAATTAGCAGTCCCAGGTCTCAAACCCAATGAAAATAAAAATATCTTTCCTGATATCTGACCAGGCAAATTCTTTAATCACTCCACATCTTAAAAATTAAAAGTGAAATATTTTTAAACATTTGCTACATCATTACAATTGTTGAATATAATATTTCTCAAGGCAGCTTATTTAGAGAGCATGATTACAATGGATTCAATGATGGTCTCCCCAAAAGATAGGTTCATGTGCTAATACCTGAAAGATACTTTGCAGAACTTTGAGATGAGATTAGGGGTTCCCTCATAGCTCAGTTGGTAAAGAATCCACCTGCAATGCAGGGGACCCCAGTTCGATTCCTGGGTTGGGAAGATCTGGTTAAGAAGATATATCCTGGATTATCTTGGATTTAGTGCAAGTGGGCATTAAATCTGAAATGAAGCAGGACCCTGTAGTCCTTGCCCCCTGCCACATCCTCTGCCTGCCTTTTGTCTATTAAGAAAAAAAAACAAAACTGTAGGCAAAGAGTAGGTTTAATCAGAGAAATGGGAAATGCAGAAACAAAGGAAAACAGTCAAAGGAGACCAAATAATAATGATGTAGTCATTAAGCATAGTCAAGGACCTTTAGTTCTTTCTCAAGGGCCATAGATATTGTTCTAAGACACATCCTATGAGCTGTCTTAGTAAACACCAGGTGGAAGAATTTAACTACATGATGACCAGACTGTACCCATGACATAAGATGCACAATGCTAAGAATTAGCCTCAAACAAATGGCAACAAATGGACCCTGGAAATGAAGATTAACTGTACCTAAAGCAACCAAGATGACACTGGTCAGACCACCAATGACCAATTTGAATGAAGATGACTGTCAGAGCTGACTGTGCTGTTTCTGCATGAGCTGCCCCCACCACCACCACCTTCACTTCTGTCTATAAAAGCTCTTGTCGCCACCGATTGCCAGTGCGGGGTTGGGGGCAGTCAGCCTTTAGATGGATGTCTGCCTCCCCTACCCCCACCCTCCACCTATTGCCAGCATCTGAAATAAAGCAATTTTCCTTTCCACCAACCTGGGCTGTTTACTGGCTTTTGAGCGGCGAGCAGCCAAATCCCACTACATACCTTTTGGTAACAAACGCAATGACAAATGGAGACAGAAGAAGAAAAGGCACAGACCCAGAGAGGAGAAGTTCCTGTGAAAACAAATGCAAAAACTGGCATGATGTAGGCTCAAGCCAAAGAATGCCTGGAGCCATGGAAGCTGGAAGAAGCCAGGAAGAATTCTCTCTAGGGTCCTTCGATTTCTGTTTTCTGGCCTCCATAACAGTGAGAGAGTAAATTTTTATTATCAGTCACCCAGCTTGTGGCAATTTGTTACAGCAGCCACAGGAAACCAAGATGATGATAATATAGTATGTTAGAGTTTTAAAATGTGAACTAAATTAAATGTTTTGAGTATTTGAGTTTTCTCAACCAGGAAGATGTTTAAGCTTCCTTTGGAAAACCCAAAACCTTTGGGTTTTAGATGAACCCCAAGGTGAACAGATGCTTCTCTCACTGTGCCGGGAAGATCAACTCCCACGGAGGGAGCTAGGACTTGTGAAAACTCCGGAGTCACAGAACAACCTGGAGCCCGAAGTCCCAAAGCTTTACTAGGGAGATGTGGGAGAATGTGAGGTGGTGAGCAGGGCTGATCCATCTCCAGCCCTGGAAAACCACGCAAAACTGAGTCTGACTATGATGGGCTAGTAGCCTCATATTTGGTTACACACACAGATGGCACACTCTCATAAAGTGTAAAACACCATTAAATTATAAGTCTTGCTCCTAATCACAAGGTAGCTGTGACTGGAGGGCACAGAGTCACTGACTAAACTGCCCTGGAGAGTTCTTTGCTAGTCTCTTTGAACATTCAAGGAGCTCATGACACACAGGAGTGATGTTTAGTGACCATTCCCAACATGGCACCAAGAAAAGCAAGAACAAAACAGAGGTGTTTTGCAGGAAATAAAATTAGCTATATTCTTTAACACATCCATGAAGCTGTGAGGATCAAGACATCCTGCCACTTTTCAACAATAATTTTTGCAGGTTGTCTTTTTGTTAAATCATTTATTTTTTGACTGTGCTGGGTCTTTGTTGCTGCACACGAGCTTCCTCTAGTGGCAAGCAGGAGCTACTCTAGTTGCTGTGTGCAAGCTTCTCTCTGCAGTGGCTTCTCTAGTTGCAGAGCACACCCTCTAGGCTCATGGGCTTTGGTAGTTGCAACTCAAGCATTCAAGAGCTGTGGCACATGGGCTTAGTTGCCTGCAGCATGTGGAGTTAGCGGACCAGGGGTCAAACCTGTGTCCCTGCATTGGCAGGTGGATTCTTAACCACTGCACCACCAGGGTGGTCCAGGTTATCTTCTTTGAAGTTCCCTTATGATATATTATGGGCTTCCCTGGTAGTTCAGCTGGTAAAGAATCCGCCTGCAATGCAGGAGACTCCAGTTCGATTCCTGTGTTGGGAAGATCTGCTGTAGAAGGGATTGGCTACCCACTCCAGTATTCTGGCCTGGAGAATTCCATGGACTGTATAGTCCATGGCGTCACAGAGTCAGACACGACTGAGCAACTTTCAGTTTCTTATGATCTATTAACACTTCTGCTCAATAGCAACACTGCAGGCTTTCGTGAAAATCAATCGTGGGATCAACTTGTGGGAAGCCCAGGTTCTTTTCTGCCCCTGTGCCAACCTTGGTATCTTTCCCACTGTGGGGTTGAATGAGGGCTCACTCCAGGCCACGTGGTCACAGTACCCAGTCTTATTCAACCTCTATCAGATCACAAGATGGGGAAGGGGAACTCCTGCAACTGAAGGAGTTAAGGGAACCTGATATAAGACCCTCCATCGCAACACTCATCTCCCCAAAATAAGCCATCCACCTCTGCTGGCACAATCTTGTGGCCCTGCAGAACCCCACCCTGGTCCCCACCCTTCATGAAAACTCACACTATCTCCTCCCCTCCTTCTAATTACCTTCCTACACAAGTGGAGCACACATTCCTCCTCATTACCAACCCAGCTAACTTCTCCAAGACCAGCTCAAGTTCTGCTCAAACTTCAACCTTCCACCCTGTCCAAAAGCACTCACTTCATGACAGGAAGCATCTTACACCCCCACCTCCATCCTTCTCCCAAAGAGGAGAGTGAGATTGGACATAAGCAGAGACTGGAATAAATTGGTCCCCATGTTTAAGGAATCGAGTTTCTAGAACAGGGATATAATAAGACCCTATGGCAGTACACAGTACCTTTTTTCACCTATTGCCTTTTTCCGTCTTTCCCTTAGGTTTATCTTTGTCCTCATCTGCATATACTTAGACTGTACCGAATAGTAGTTACACCCCCAGGTTCTGAATATTGATCTCTTGAGCCCTAACCAAGGGCAAGTTCCTAGCTTTCTTCACTTGAATCATTGAAAAAATGATACTTCCAAGGGGAGTTTTATGAAGACTAAATGAGAAACCTCTCTGAGGCTTAGTAGTAACACAATGCCTGGCATAAGGTAAGACCTCAATAAATATTAGCTATTAGTATAGGATCTAAAGTGCTGAATTAGGGTAAAAGCTAAATAGGTCATTCAGCATGCCTTTAGGGTAGACCTTGGGTTTCAGATTTAAAAACAAAACAAAACCAAAAAAATCAGTGTTTGCGATTCACCCAGAGTCTGTCTCAGCTATTTTAGCTAGAATTTGAACAAAAGAGTTTGGAACCAAAGCCTTATGACAGTCAACAGCTTTTAGCCTGGAATGCACCCCCACCCCCTTCCTTGGGAATCTATAGTAACAGGACACAGCTGATAAAAAGACTACAGGTTCTAACCATTTCTTTTTCTTTGTTCACCCTCCTCCCCAAGCCTTTTTCCTCTCTCCCTCTCCAACTCCCTATGTCTATTGTCTTTCTCTTTATCTCTGTTTCTTCCTCAGATAAGACTAACTATAGAGATGGCATGGGTGCGTGTTAAGTCACTTCTGTGTGTCCGACTCTTTGCAACCCCATGGACTGTAGCCCACCAGGCTCCTCCGTCCATGGGGAATTCTCCAGGCAAGAATACTGGAGTGGATTATCATGTCCTTCTCCAGGGGATCTTCCTGACCCAGGCATCGAACCCACATTTCTTATACCTCCTGCATTGAGAGGTGGGTTCTTTACCACTAGCACCACCTGGGAAGCCCACTGGGCTATAAAATCCCTGGGAGCAGGACTCGAGTCTTAACAAGTCAGCTAAAGCCCCCCCTAGACCCCAGCACTGTACTGAGTGCCGAGCAGCTGTACAATAAATACTTGGTTCAATTTCTTATTCTTAGTAAAGGATATTTTTTTCTTTATACAATAACCCTTATAAAAGAGCAAAGGAAATCAGGACATCTCTAAAATAGAGAGGCAAATGTATATGAAACCACAACCCAAGTTTTGTAGGAAGTTCTAATGCCAAACCTTCAGGACGTGAAAAAATATACTACTGCCTAGCTGTGAAATGTATAAAAGTCTTTCATCTGATAAAGTGTAATATCCAAATTAATAACGATGTTTTTGTCAAGTTGTTGGCAAACAATCCTCTCCATAATGCTGGTTACATATTTAAAATCCCCACATGTGCTAAGTCTCTTCAGTTGTGTCCAACTCTGCAAGCCCATGGACTATAGCCCAGCAGGCTCCTCTGTCCATGGGATTCACCAGGCAAGAATACTGGAGTGGGTTGCCACGTCCTTCTCCAGGAGATCTTCCTGACCCAGGGATCAAACCTGAGTCTCCTATATCTCCTGCCTTGGCAGGTGGGTTCTTTACCACTAGCGCCACTTAATGAGGCATATTATATGCCTTATTTCTCCACCTTTCAGAATCAACTGAAGTACAGAAAAAAAATTCCAATATAAATTCTTTTTCATAACAGACACAACAGCAGGTTTAGCTGATGCCACTTCCACAACTGACACAGTGAAATTCAGTCCTCATCCTTAACCAAGTAGTTAAACCTCAGGCTGAACACATCATCTGATGAGAAATTCAGTTTTCTCTGAAGTCCCCCAAATATAATCAGATTGTACGGATAGGGTGAAATAAGAATTTCTTCTCTTAGCACTTTCATTTTCTTTTGGTCTTTTTTCTGATCATACCAATAATAAAATTCAAAAGTGTTTGAACATTTGAAAGTCAATGACAGAACTGAAGCAGGAGAGAAGCCTTGCAGACAACCATGAGCAGGGTCTGTTACTGTGTGTTTATAAGCATTGTCAAGCTCCCATTGTTTCTAAGGGAAAATGGTGATGCAAAAATTATGCCCCTGCTCTAGGGGAATGAAAATCACATAAACTGTCTCCTGTAAATCATATTTTGCTCGTCTAAGTAGATCAGACGAGAGAGCAGGAGAGGGGCTCTCCATGGCAAGGAGCTTTGATCATTTTGATCAAACACAGACCACCGATCAGCCTTCCAAGTGCCACCATGCGTCATACACATTTTCAATATTGTGTCATAATAGCTACCAGTCATTGTAGTTGAGATTAAAAAAAAAAGGATTGTAATTAAACATATGATTGGATCCAGACATTTTAATCATGCCCTCTATCTATTTTGCAAAGCAAGACTGTTGTCTTTTCAGCAGTCCCCAGGAATCGCCCAAGGATGACAATTTGCATGCTAACTGAATTCATGTACCGTGCGGATTGCACCAGGACATCTGTTGCTCATTGTTTGGGTCCCTCTGCTTTTCAGACTCAAATATGAAAATGCAGAAAGTAAAAGGCAAATTATGGAGCCCCGGGCAAGAGTACAGACCAATTGTTTGATTTTTCCTTCCCTCCTGCCATCCTTCTAGAGGAGACTATTACAGAAACTAAAACCATCCCCCACTTCACCATCCTCCTGGCCTTACAATAAAATCAGTGCCCATGAAACAATGTTGTCTCCCAGCTGCTTCTTGTCTTAGTCTTACTCAAACTGGCCAGAAAGGAAACCCAGTCCCAAATCCAAACACAAGATGCCAAGAACCGGAAAGTGCTGCCCTGACTTGGGAATGAGGACAGAAGACAAGGTTTGAAATGTCCTCTGTTGCTTAGAGAAATTGATCAGCTGGCTTGGAAAACAGTCTCCCCAACCCAGTGAAGATGGGAAGGGGAAGGACTGACAGGTGAATGGGATGAACTGTGTCAAGTAAACACTTAAGGGATCATTAAAGACACGGCTTCTTCAAAAGGCCTGTGTTAACAAAGCTTGCAGAGGACAACTCGCTCAGGAATTCCTTCCCCTCCCCTCACTGTATTCAGGGCAAAGGCTGAGACAGAACTGAGATTCAGGAAGTATTTCTTATCAGCTATCACTTTTCTCCAATCCTCAAAATAGTTGTCTTTTGGAAATCAAGAACCTACAGTTCAGGGCTTTCCTGGTGGCTTAGTGGTAAAGAATCCGCCTGCAAATGCAGGCGACATGGGTTCAATCCCTGGTCCGGGAGGATCCCACCGTGAGGGCAATTGAGCCAGAGCGCCGCAACCACAAGCACACATGCTACGACTTCTGAAGCCCGAATGCTCTTGAGCCTGTGTTCTGCAACAGTGAGAAGCCTGGGCACCTGCAACTAGAGAGTAGTCTCTGCTCCCTAAAACTGGAGAAAAGCCTGAGTAGCAATGAAGACCCAGTGCAGCCAAAATAAATTATTTAAAGAGAGAGAGAGAGAGAAAAGAACCAACAGTTCAGAGAGATTAAAGAATTTGCTAAGGTCACCCAATTGGGAAGTCACAGACCAGGGTTGATTCAAATCCAGGTCTTTTCTCTCTGAGCTCCTGACATTTTCCCTCATGCACATGCTTCCCCATTTCTGGGGCCGCATTCACCAAACCCTTGCTCCATTCTCCATGCAGCTCAAAATGTACAACTTGGACAAAACCTGTCCCTTTTTTCTTTGGGGGAGGTTCTTAGCTTTTGCCTCAACAGAAGGCAGGCGAAATACTTGTTTCATTGTTTAAATCAGTCCAAGTGGAGAACTTACCTTTCCCAGTAACTTCGGGTTGCCCAGAGGCCAGAATGGAACATTTTGACCACAGAAGCAGCCGTGTGGGCCAGAATCACCGAAAAAACACAAGAAACTACTGTCCTCTGTCACTCTACTGCTCCACCACTCAGCTCCCCATTTAAATCCAAGTTTAAGTACTAGTTTGTGAGCATGGACACGTACATTGATTTGCTCTGCAGCCGTAAACGGAGAAGGCAATGGCACCCCACTCCAGTACTCTTGCCTGGAAAATCCCATGGACAGAGGAGCCTGGTAGGCTGCAGTCCATGGGGTCGCTAAGAGTCGGGCACGACTGAGCGACTTCACTTTCACTTTTCACTTTCGTGCATTGGAGAAGGAAATGGCATCCCACTCCAGTGTTCTTGCCTGGAGAATCCCAGGGACGGGGGAGCCTGGTGGGCTGCTGTCTCGGGTCGCACAGAGTTGGACATGACTGAAGCGACTTAGCAGCAGCAGCCGTAAAGCAACCCCATGAGATAAGTGGCAACACCTGAGCCTAGTAAGCATGGCTCAGGGAGAGGAGAAGGATTGATGGAGACTGCTCAGCTGTTGGTAACGAGACGAGATTCCACTTGATCTTAACTATAGGCCATTCCCCACCCCCATGACCTGTCCCATTGTTCTGCTGCTGCTAAGTCGCTTCAGTCATGTCCAACTCTGTGCGACCCCATAGACAGCAGCCCACCAGGATCCGCCGTCCCCGGGATTCTCCAGGCAAGAACACTGGAGTGGGTTGCCATTTCCTTCTCCAATGCATGAAAGTGAAAAGTGAAAGTGAAGTCGCTCAGTTCTGTCCGACTCTGAGCGACCCCATGGACTGCAGCCTACCAGGCTCCTCCGTCCATGGGATTTTCCAGGCAGAAGTACTGGAGGGGGGTGCCATTGCCTTCTCCAGTCCCATTGTCCTAGTGCCTAATTTTTCTTATCCTTCCCATCAAAACCCCACCTTTCATCCTATAGACTTAGCCCAGAGCCCTCATCAACTTACCATCCTCTCTTCCAACACCTAAGCTGATGTTGTTCAGTCGCTAAGTCATGTCCAACTCTTTTGTAACCCCACAGACTAGAGCCCAGCAGGCTCCTCTGTCCATGGAATTCTCCAGGCAAGAATACTGGAGTGGGGTGTCATTTCATTCTCCAGGGGATCTTCCTGAGCCAGGGATCTAACCTGTGTCTCCTTCATTGGTGGGCAGGTTCTTTACCCCTGAGTCACTGGAGAAGCCCAACATCTAAGCTCCCTCCTTCCAAATCCCACATTCAATTCTTTGGTGCCCTCACAGCAGTGGTTCTTACACTTTGTGTTTGAAAATCACCTGAAAGAGTTTATTTCATTTCCTGTATCCATCCCAACGTATTCAACCTCAGTAGGTCAGGGTGGGGCCTGAGACTCTGCATTCCAGACAAGCCTACAGGTGGTCCCAGTGCAGCTGGTCTGTCAGCCTCTCTTTGAGAACCTCTGCCAGCCTGACTCTGGTCCCTCCACAATGCCCCTGTGGCTGGAGGCTGCCTCCTCACAGGCAGGAGAAGAGCCGAGACATTTGGGCCTTCTCAACCTGGCCACCACACTGACCAGGACAACCAAGAAGATGTGTTCTGATGCCCTCTGCTCTGGCTTAGCCTCAGGGTCAAGCCTCCACTCTCACTGGCTTCCTCCTTACTCTAGAGCAGTGGTCCCCGCCTTTTTGGCACCAGGGACAGATTACATCGGGAAAAATGTTTCCATGGACCAGGCGTGTGGGGGAGGCTTGGGATCATTCCAGCACATTACATTTACCGTGCACTTTATTTCTAATCTAACGCCACTGCTGATCTCACAGGAGTGAGATCTCACAGGAGGTGCCTATCTGTGGCTCAGAGGTTGGGAACCCCTTATCCAGAGAGGAGTGCTCTCAGGTGGCAGGGTGTGCTAAAAGCTCCCAGGGTTTTAGAATCAGAGTTCTGCTACTGAATGTGGCCTTGAGCAAGTGATGTGACCTCTCTACACCTCTGATTCAACATCTGCAGAGTTGGCATCAAAATATTTACCTTATAAGATTTCATAAAGACTAAAAACAAACAATATTGCAAATCAACTCTACTGCTGCTGCTAAGTTGCTTCAGTTGTGTCTGACTCTCTGACCCCATGGACTGTAGCCCTCCAGGGTCCTCTGTCCCTGGGATTCTCCAGGCAAGAATACTGGAGTGGGTTGCCATTTCCTTCTCCAGGGGATTTTCCTGACCCAGAGATCCAACCAGGGTCTTCCGCATTGCAAGCAGATTCTTTTATCATCTGAGCCTATTATAATCCAATATAAATGAAAAATTTTTGAAAAACTAAGACAACATTGTAAATCAACTATACTCCAATATAAGATTAAAAAAAAATTTTTTTTTAAGATATAGTAAAGATCAAAATGTTACCAACCTGGATTCCTGGGCTCTTTACTCATTAATAGAAATTGATGAGGCCAGGTGAAAAATTCGGGCAAAGCATTACTGGTGTTACTGAGTCCAAGCTCATACTATGTACAAAGCCAGTAAATAGACAAGTTTTGGGGGCAAGAAACACTGACTTTATTCAGAAAACCAGCTGACTGAGAAGAAAGTAAACTCATGACCCAAAGACCCATCTTGCTTCTTTTATACTAAAAGTGAAAGTGAAAGTCACTAAGTCATGTCCAACTCTTTTCGACCCCATGATACAGTCCATGGAATTCTCCAGGCCAGAATACTGGAGTGGGTAGCCATTCCCTTCTCCAGGGGATCTTCCCAACCCAGGGATCGAACCCAGGTCTCCCATATTGCAGGTGGATTCTTTACCAGCTGAGCCACCAGGAAGTATGTTAGTTGCTCAGTCATGTCTGAGTCTTTGAGACCCCATGTACGGTAGCCCACCAGGCACCTTTGTCCAAGGGATTCTCCAGGCAAGAATATTGGAGTGGATTGCCATTCCCTTCTCCAGAGGATCTTCCTGACCAGGGATCAAACCTGGGTCTCCCACATTGCAGGCATATTCTTACTAAAAGGGGAGGGAGTAAAGTCAAACATTTCCTGGTTTCTGTCCACCTCCAGAGAGGATGTGTTAATTTCTGTCTGTAGTCATTCATAGGTGGGCCTGGTCAAGATGCTCCCTGTGAGCTACACAGAAGTATTTTAACTTAATGCTCATTACCTGGGAGGCAGGGTTCCCAGAGATGGGCCATTATGTATAATTTAAGCTTATAAGCAACACCCCTTTAGTGATTAACCTGTAATAGATAGAACACAAAGGTTCTGCCCTGTTACACTGGGACTCCGGCTTCAGCAAGAGGGAGGAAGAACAATAACTGATACCCTTGCTCGCTCTCTAAGGGTGGGGTGCAAACTGGTCCCTTAAATGGGGTGAGAGCAGGGGCGGATCAGTGGGTTAGGCTAGTAGGGTGGTTTAAGTGGTTGGCCCACCCCTAGCAGGTGCTGTCTACAAGATCCACGCAGGCCCCTGCTTTTGCTCCTGGCACCTCCAAGTGGCAGTTGGGTTTTGGCCTTTTTGTATCTTACTCACAATTGGTCCCAATTGCACATGCACGTGGTTATCTTTAATTCCTTATAGTTTCTTTGCATTCTCTTGCTCAAGGAGATATTTGTCCAGATGCAACTGCTGCAGTGGACTGCTCAAGTGGCTCAGTGGTAAATAATCTGCCTGAAATGCAGATGTGGAGACCTGGGTTTGATCCCTAGGACAGGAAAATCCCCTAGAGAAAGAAATGGCAACCTACTCCAGTACTCTTGCCTGGGAAACCCCATGGACAGAGGACCCTGGTGGGCTACAGTTTATGGGGTCGCAAAAGAGTCAAGACATGACTGAGTGACTAACACAACAATAAGCCCTGCAGTGAAGGGTCCCAGGACCCAGCTTTGTCTCAAAGAGAAAGAGCATAGTGATAGTCCTATTAATAGTATTGGGTTGGCCAGAAAGTTCATTTCCATAACATCTTAACAGAAAAATTTGAACGAACTTTTTGGCCAACTTAATACATTGCCTGTATAGGTGCCTAATCCATAATCATTCTCTTGCTCCTCTCTCCTTCTCTTGGGGTGTGTATGGTTCAGTGTCTGACTCAAAATGCTGTAGCAGCCACTCAAAGCCAAGATGAAACTTCCAAGACAGGGAAAGATGGCAGCAGACTCATAACTGCCTCGCTCAAGGCATTTTCAGAAACTGAGTGTGCTTTCCCTCCTGATGGCTTTATTACGTATGTATATGGAGCAAGGGGAATCTGAGTCTGCCACACCATTTTTTGGTTATTGCCAAAGGTCACAGGGGCCAGGAACCTCAGCAGAAGAAGAGCTGGAGAGGTCAGGGATTTGCTCTCTGCCCAGAGGCCTCCTCCCCGAGGACCTATGTGGGAAACTCAGGTTGAAGAGGGTGCCCCACCTTAGCCCCTAAAAAAGAGCCTTGAACCCCAGAGTTCTTTGTGACTTTTCATCTTGTGTTTTTCCAAAATCCCTTGTCTCTTAAATTTTGTAAATATTTATATGCTTGTAGTATGCTTTTTAATTCTTTTAATATTTTAATTTTGGGTTTGTACAGTTTATGGAATATTCATTATTCCCTGCTTTCTCTGTCTTTCTTATGGTTTTTACCATTTTGTCTAATTTAATGCTTTTTTGGTTTCTAAATATTGTCTACTTATTTTAACTTCATGTTTTTCATAACCAGTTTTCCTTTTATAATTACATATACAGTGAAGGATAATTTCAGAGAAATCACATTTTACAAACAAGCAAAATGAATAATTTTTAAAAACTATACTCTCATTGACCCAAAGATAATGACACGTAACATGCAGTTGTATACACTTCCAGACTATTCTCCTGGAAAAACATCCTAAATTTCCTTTTAGTGTGGCTACTTTTATCCTTTTTAACAGTGTATATTTTTAAACTTTGTTTTATTATTTTTCTAATTGTCTGGTTTGACTTTTTCACCTTTGACATTATTTTGTGGTTTACATTATATTTCAACTTTTCTTAACCTGACACATTTTCACTCTTCTATTAGTTTTCTTATACTATTTATATTCAGCTGAAAAGTCTTTGTTACTATTTTGATCACATTTTTCATTTACTTTGCTTCTTATTGTCTAGGAGGTTTTATTTTTTAATTCTTTTCATTCTGCGTTTATGAATGACCCCCAGATAGCCTCCAAGCAGAGCAGGTTGAGGACTCACCACAGTCCTTTGAGCTCCTCATAACAAAGATCATATCCCGCTCAATGCCAAATCACCTAAAAGTTACTGGAATCAAGTAGGAAAATCTATAGGTTGACTTTTCTCCCAGGATTATACTAATTTTCTCCAAACAGGCATTCTTCTTGGGCCACTGAAACAGTATGGTTTCTTCCACATGTCTCCTCCAGTCCCGTAGAATGTGAGTTCTATGACCCAGCAACCATGGTACAGATCATCATGACATTCAGAAAGAATTGTTTGCCGCATAATTGGATGCTGAGCAGAGGAGGAGGGTCCATCCAGGCTGGACTCTCAGGGTAAAGCCTGTCTGGTTTTAACAAGAAGACTGAAGATATTGAAACTTCCAATAGCATTCCTTGAACAGAGCCATTATTACAGGCTCCTCAACCAAGTTTTTGGAACCTTATATCCACTTGTCTCCATCTATTATTACCACCATGACTCACCATTCATTTAAGCCGGGTCCCTGGAGACCCTTCTTAGTGTCTAAGTCTCCTCAAGTCCATTGCTTTATTAAAAAAAACAAAGATAAGTTAACCCACGTGGAAACAAATATCCCTTGTAGGGTTTAAGACCCACAACAATAGCTGCTTCAGTTTTGTTTTTTTAATCATAAATCTGTTTTCCACTGCAAAAGCCTCCAAGAAACAGAGAAGCAGACCATTTTCTTTTGATAGTTAGATGCCTATTGGATTTGTTCGAGTCCCTGAAAGTAACCTGGTTAATCAAGTCTGATTTCCCTGGTTCGTTGTTTCTTTTATTTTCTACACTGCATATGTACCCCAGTTGGAGGCCTATTCAAGAAACAATTTCACTCTTTTAGGTGGAATTTTCTCACTGACATCTCCATCCACCTACCCAAAGTCTGGTACCTTAGCAGTCTTCCCCCACCCTTTGGCCTGTAAGGGCTTGGGTTCTTTCACATCCTTCATAAATATCAGTCTCTACTCCCTCCAATTTGCTATTAATTAGCCAATTAATGCTATAACTATTTATTGCCTTTATGTTAATTATTTTGTCTAAAGGGCCTGAAAACTCTCATATCAAAAAGCACATAACCTAATCCATGTCATTTATGCCTTGCTTCCTTTGCAATGTTGTTGTTGCTTAGTCACTCAGTTGTGTCCAACTCTTTTGCAACCCCATGGACTGTAGCCCGCCAGTCTCCTCTGTCCATGGGATTTCCCAGGCAAGAATACTGGAGTGGGTTGCCATTTCTTCCTCTAGGGGATCTTCCCGTCCTAGGGATCAAACCCAGGTCTCCACATCTCCTGCATTTCAGGCAGATTATCTACCACTGAGCCACCAGGGAAGCCCAAGAGTTTCAAACGCTTAGTAGTTGTTGTTGTACTGTCCTTCCTATTCATGGTGCTCTTCCCCATCCTCCTCTGGTTAACTGGGCACACTTCCACATCACATTTAAATATCTTCTCCTCCATACATAGCTCACACTGCCTTCTCTGAGTTCCCATAAGATTCTGTAACATATTGATTTGTTTACAAATTTTGTCTCCAAGGAAATAATCTTGGAAAGTATTCTTGGGAAGGTCAGATGCTTAATGAACTAGTTATCACACCAAGAATGTGGGTTCTCAGAAATGCAAATCACTCACTTCTGGTAAAGTTGATAACTTTGGTCTCCTTAGCTACATCTTCCATTTAGACAAAGGAACATCTGTGTTCACTCACTGAACAAATATGTATCAGGTGCCTAATTCGTGCTACAGATCATTCCAGGTGCTGAGGATGGAGCAAGAAGCCAGGAGACAATAGCCTGACACAGAAAATAGCCAAGAGCCTTCACAGGAGAGTCTCCCTGACGAAAACTGTGCCCGGGATTAGTTAGCTTTAGATCCATTACTTGATCAGAGAGTTTGTGGAAAGGTGACCAAGAAATAAGCGTTGGGTTGAAAAAGAAAAACACCAAAACTAATTTTAGCCAGAAAAATATACCACACTCTCATTCTGTAACTCTGTCTGCACTTGGTGAAATGATATGGGTCACATTACAGTTAAAGCAGGAATTGTTGAGGAATTGTTCCCTGGTTCATGGGACCTTTTCCCCTCTTTTCTTTGTGAGCATTTGCCATTGAAGCTTCCTGCTGCGAGACCTTCATGTTATACAGGAAAGTATCAGACCGATGACTTCTAAAGCCAGCACAAAAACAACCCCAAGAGTTGAAGCGAGTTTCTGAGCATCAGTTCCCCTCGTGACCTGAAAATAAGCTTTGTGTGAAAGAGATCACATTCAAAACACAGCAATGCTTTCAAAGCACCAGACGGGCCCTGAGTATGATGTCCTCACTAACCTGAAAATTGTGGGAAGTGTCTGCTTTGAAGTACATTGCTGAGCACAGCACATGGCTGCCAAATGTCAGCCCCTCACGGCTCACAGAACGGATGCCAAAGGCAGACGTCCACCTAGCAAGCCCCATAGCTTCCACTAGCCACACACAGTACTAACTGGAGAAGACACCTCCCGCTCCCCAGGGAGGAGGAACTTCACTTACCAAATGCAACATGTTCCCATGAGAAAAGGCATCTGAGTGATGTGCCAGTTAAACCAGACAGCTTACCAAGCCTTTCCTCTAGTTTCTATTTTCATCCTTGAGTTTCTTACAACATGAATTTCAATATTTTCACTTTACTAGTACTTTCTCTTTTTTTAATATTTTCTTGGCCGTGCCACACGGCATTTAGGATCTTTTTTCTCCAATCAAGGATGGAACCCATTTTGAGTTTATTTTTGTGTATGGTGTTAGAAAGTGGTCCAGTTTCATTCTTTTACCTTATGATCCAGCAACCCCACTGCTGGGCATACACACTGAGGAAACCAGAAGGGAAAGAGACACGTGTACCCCAATGTTCATTGCAGCACTGTTTATAATAGCCAAGACATGGAAGCAACCTAGATGTCCATCAGCAGATGAATGGATAAGAAAGCTGTGGTACATATACACAATGGAGTATTACTCAGCCATTAAAAAGAATACATTTGAATCAGTTCTAATGAGGTGGATGAAACTGGAGCCTATTATACAGAGTGAAGTAAGCCAGAAGGAAAAACATAAATACAGTATACTAACGCATATATATGGAATTTAGAAAGATGGTAACAATAACCCGGTGTACGAGACAGCAAAAGAGACACTGATGTATAGAACAGTCTTATGGACTCTGTGGGAGAGGGAGAGGGTTGGAAGATTTGGGAGAATGGCAATGAAACATGTAAAATATCATGTAGGAAACGAGTTGCCAGTCCAGGTTCGATGCACGATGCTGGATGCTTGGGGCTGGTGCACTGGGACGGCCCAGAGGGATGGTATGGGGAGGGAGAAGGGAGGAGGGTTCGGGATGGGGAACACATGTATACCTGTGGCGGATTCATTTTGATATTTGGCAAAACTAATACAATTATGTAAAGTTTAAAAATAAAATAAAATTAGAAAAAAAAAAAAAAGGATGGAACCGGTGTCACTTGCATCAGAAGCACAGAGTCTTCCCCACTGGACCAGCAGGGAAGCTCCTACTAGTACTTCCCCCAGTTGTATACGTAAAGCCGAATACGGTTTGTTTGTTTGTTTGCAATTATAATAATATCCATAAGAAAAAACAAAGACTATATAAAAGAGAAATTGCCCATTGAATGTAAATACTTTGCCTTTTATTTTAGATCATTTCACATAAATTTATTTAAACATACAATAAACAAAATTAGAAAGCTAATTTTTGTATGCTATCAGTAGAGGGACAGAACACACGGAGAAGAAAATCAATGTAAATGCCACTTGAATTACTTGTGAAAAAGCCAGAAACCTACCACACCACAACTTCAGTTATTTGAAACATCCTATTAAATTAAAATCACGTAAAGGAGTGGAGGGAGAGGCAAGGTTGGTGAAGGGGATTAAAGGATATAAACTACTAAGTATAAAATAAATACATTTAAGGATGTAATATATAACACAAGGAATATAGCCAATACTTTATAATAAATTTTATACTTTACAAGGAGTATAACCTATAAAAATACAAAATTACTGTGTTGTACACCTGAAAGTAATATAATCTTGGAAAGCAACTATACTTCAAAAAAAAAAAATACTTCTTTAAAACAAACTCTAACCAGGTACGATGGGCCATTCCTTGTTATCTTTACTATTGTAATTAAACTATCATCAACCACAATCTCCCTGGCATTAGAACAATTATATGGCCTCAGGCGGTCCTAGTGGTAAAGAATCCACCTGTCAATGCAAGAGATGCAGATTGGATCCCTGGGTTGGGAAGATCCTCTGGCATAAGAAATAGCAACCCACTCCAGTATTCTTGTCTGGGATATCCCATGGACAGAGGAACCTGGTGGGCTACAGTCCATGGGGTAACAAAGAGTTGGACATGACTGAAGTGACTTAGTACACATGACCTCTGGCACAGCCTATCAGGACATGATGGAATTGGGGCCATACTTACTAAACTGACAAAGAATTCCTTATAGGGCATCCCAGTGGCCTGGAAACAGTACTGGAATTTCTCTTAGGCCTTCCTGATTTCCAGAATTCAATTACACACTTAGAATCTGACTGGGGGTCATCATATCCACTTTTTTGGTAAACACTTAAAACACTCTGCTAGATATTTTCATATACATATGTGATAATTAAATATGGAAATCAAACAATTCCAACTTCTTAAAGCTGATCTCATGTATTCTCTGAACACCAGTTCAGAAAATCCTGAGAGTTTTCCTATATTTGGAACACTGGAATGAGAAGTCAAAATAAATGGTTAATTTTTTCAGTTTACCTAGAAGGCTGTTCTACTTTGTAATATTAACAGTGCAGTGCTAATGTACTAGTACACATTTGCTTACCAGGTTACAATTGACAAAGTAGTTTTAAATCCATTGTCTGCTCCAGGAGGCTGTAGGCTCCACCACAGCAGTCAAGCTGTCTTGTTCAGGGTTGTAGCCCTTGTGTCTGGGGCAGCTAAATGCTAACTACTTGGTGGCTCAGACAGTAAAGAATTTGCCTGAAATGCAGGAGACTCGGGTTCAATCCCTGGGTTGGGAAGAGAACAGAAAGGCTACCCACTCTAATATTCTTACCTGGAGAATCCCATGGACAGAGGAACCTGGTGGGCTAGAGTTCACGAGGTCGAAAAGAGTCAGATGCGACTGACTAAGCAGCACGTACCTCTCTTTTTACATAATGAGTAATATCGTTCAAGTAGGCATGCCAGGTACAAATAGTCTCATTCTAGAGATGAGAGAATGGAGGCTCAGAAAGTCAAATGATATGTGCACACGTGCCAAGTCACTTCAGTCACTTAAGTTACTTAAGCTAGGCCTTCTGATCCCAAGTCCATTTCTTTTCATTGACTGCGCCATGCCATCTTGGCTAATCTTGTTTTTTAGTAGCTGTCAATCCACAAACTTAGATTTTTCATCATGTCATTTGATCCATGTGATGGCCTTGTGTGAAGAGTCTGGGATTTAGTTTTTCCATTTCACTAATGTGCTAACTGCGGAGAAGGCGATGGCACCCCACTCCAGTACTCTTGCCTGGAAAATCCCATGGATGGAGGAGCCTGGTAGGCTGCAGTCCATGGGGTCGCTAAGAGTCGGACACGACTGAGCGACTTCACTTTCACTTTTCACTTTCATGCATTGGAGAAGGAAATGGCAACCCACTCCAGTGTTCTTGCCTGGAGAATCCCAGGGACGGGGGAGCCTGGTGGGCTGCTGTCTATGGGGTTGCACAGAGTTGGACACGACTGCAGTGACTTAGTAGTAGTAGTAGTAACGTGCTAACTGAGAGTCAATAGGGTCACAACACAGAGAATCAACTTGTGGTTGCCAAGAGGGAGAGAAGGATTGAGAGTTTGGGATTAGCAGATGCAAACTATTATATGCAGGATGAATAAACAACACGTCCTACTATATAGCATGAGAGTGAAAGTGAAATTAACTCAGTCGTGTCCAACTCTTTGTGACCCCAGGGACTGTATAGTCCATGGAATTCTCCAGACCAGAATACTGGAGTGAGTAGCTTTTCCCTTTTCCAGGGGATCTTCCCAACCCAGGGATCGAACCCAGGTCTCCCGAATTGCAGGCAGATTCTTTACCAGCTTAGCCACAGGGCATGGGGAACTATATTCAATATACTGTGATAACCACGATGGAAAAGAATATGAAAAACAATGTAATTATATATATGAATAACTGAATCACTTCACTGTACAGTAAAAATTAATACAACATTGTAAATCAACTATGCTTCAGTAAAGTAAATTTGTTTAACAATGTAGCAAAATAAGGGCACAAATCTCCCCACTAGTAAGCAGCAGGGCCAGAACCAGAGCTGAGATAGAGTGATGCTCAGCGCCCATCTGACTGCTTCTCTGGTTCCTCTTCCCAGCCCTCAAGAGGCACCTCCCATTTCCACGTGTGATCACTATGTCTGCAGTGAGCAGCTGCGGGCAGACTCTTTGGGGACAGACTGGGCCAACGGCACTGTCTCTACCATACAAGGACTTACCTTCCCATGGCAGGTTCAGACATGTGCACAGCTGAACGTATGACAGACCTGGCCCTGAAAAACACACACAAAAAGAGACACAGAAAAGGCAGAGGGGTCTGTCAGTGTAATAAGAAACAAGCATTTAGGGCCACAAAATGTGGTACTGATCCTGACTCCAGTTGACTCTCTAGTCATGGATAAGACACCTACTTAGCCTGTCAAATAGGGGAAAAAAATGTACAGTGCTTATGGCAAGAGAGTGAGTTTTGTATAAGTGTAAGTTGCTCGGTCATGTCCGACACTCTGCGACCCCATTGATGGTAGCCCACCAGGCTCCGCTGTCTATTGAGTTCTCCAGGCAAGAATACTGGAGTGGGTTGCCATTCCCTTCTCCAGGGGATCTTCTCGACCCAGGGATCAAACCCTGGTTTCCTGCATTGCAGGCAGATTCTGTACCACTGAGCTACCAAGGAAGCCTCAAGTTTTGTATAACCCATTCTTTTTTTTTTTTTAAGACTTTATCCTTTACAGCTTAAATTTAAATACACTGTATCAAATTATTTAAATAAATTTGAATATACTAAATTTATTTAAGTAAATATACAAACATTAAAAGTTGGAAGTTACTTTCCAAATGCATGCTTGCAACAGGAACTGCATCCTCATAGCACAAGCACTAACAAAAGCCTCATCTTGCTCAGAGGCCCTGCCTCATTCACTGAACAGCTCCTATGTGTCTAGTTGCAGGGTTTCTACACCGCTGTGCATTAGAACATAACTGAGCAGCACTCTATGAGGCCTTCCCAGAATAGACCCCCACCCACACCCTCCCTCTCCAGTGTGCTGCTGGAGGACCAGATTCTTCTCCTTGTCCGTAGAAAAACTTCAGTCGAAGGACCAATTTAATCAGAGAAGTGAGAAAATGCAGAAAGAAAGGACAATAGTCAAGCAAGCAAAATAATACTCTAACCACTAAACAAAATCAAGGGCATTTAGTTCTTCCTCGAGGGCCATGGCTTACGTTCTCAGCCATGTCCTTGGAGCTGTTTTGTATGGACTGAGACCCTCACCAGGTGGAAGAAGTTTATTATATGCTGCCCACAGGCGAGGTAGACCTCAGACAGGATGAAACCAGAAGGTTGATGATGCTGACTCCAGATTACCTCATCACCAGTCAATCAGGAGAATATCCAAGAGCTGATCACACTCTGCTCCTTGAACAGTATAAGACTCCTCAAGCAGAGTGCTGGTGATCAGGTCACTGGTGGGGTTCTGCCCTTGGTTGGCTGGGTGCTGCTGGCCCCACTTCTAAAGTGAAGTGCAAAGAGACATCATGTATATGCAGCATTTGTTTGGTTGTTTTTCTTTTTTAAAAAAATTTTTGCTTCTGTTTTTCTTTGCAGTTATTAAATCTGTAAGCATGGAATTTTAAACCTCCACCATACTATATCCCAGAGAATTGATGCTTTTGAACTGTGGTGTTGGAGAAGACTCTTGAGAGTCCCTTGGACTGCAAGGAGATCCAACCAGTCCATCCTAAAGGAAATCAGTCCTGAATATACATTGGAAGCACTGATGCTGAAGCTGAAACTACAATACTTTGGCCACGTGATTCGAAGAGCTGACTCATTTGAAAAGACCCTTATGCTTGGAAAGACTGAAGGCAGGAGGAGAAGGGGACGACAGAGGATGAGATGCTTGGATGGCATCACCAACTCAATGGACATGAGTTTGAGTAAACTCCGGGAGTTGGTGAGGGACAGACAGGCCTGGCGTGCTGCAGTCCATGGGGTCACAAAGAGTGGGACACGACTGAGCGACTGAACTTAACTGAATACTATATCCACCAATGGGCATTATTACCATGTCGTGTGGAAAGTCAGTTGTGTCATTCAACACTCAGAATGCTGTGTTCAGCCTTGTTTTTCCAGAGTTGTGTTTTTCAGTCATTTCTACAAGGGAAACTAAATTATTTAGTTGGAGCAAGGCTTTAAGTGTGTCAGTGTGCTTCTGTGCGGCTATGTTCTGTGGCCATCTGAACCTTGCAGTGAGGTTGCAGGGCCCCTGGGACCCGCCGTCTCAGGCCGCCTGGTTTGCTCCATTCACTTTCTGAGTTTTTAGACTCCAGAGGGAGACACATTTTTCCAAGTTGCATGCGAGGGCAACGCATCGCCTCGCCTCCCTCCTGCTCGCCTGCACATCCGACCATTGGCTCCGTACCGGCCTGGACCGACCAGCCAGCTTGGTCCCTGATGTCGTGAAGAGCTGAGGTGAGGCGGTGGGTAGGGCGGCCTGGTTCTTCAGCGCCCCGCCCCCCGCCCCAACTCCACACCCACCGCGAGAGACCTTGACCTGCCAGAGTCGGTGGTGGCCCCAGGCAAGGCCAGTGTGGGGCTGTCCGTCCTCATCCCCGTCCTCGGGGGCAGGGTCCCCGGGCTCCGGCCTAGCAGCTGCAGTTGCATTTCTTTAGAGACACTGATGTATAGAACAGTCTTATGGACTCTGTGGGAGAGGGAGAGGGTGGGAAGATTTGGGAGAATGACATTGAAACATGTAAAATATCATGTAAGAAATGAGTTGCCAGTCCAGGTTCGATGCAAGATACTGGATGCTTGGGGCTAGTGCACTGGGACGACCCAGAGGGATGGTATGGGGAGGGAGGAGGGTTCAGGATGGGGAACACATGTATACCTGTGGCGGAATCATTTTGATATTTGGCAAAACTAATACAATTATGTAAAGTTTAAAAATAAAAAAAAATTTAAAAAAAGAGGCCTCTTTCCATAGGCTGCTGACTCTCCCCGTCTGTAATACCCATTACCAGAATGACCGTGTATTCAGTTTAATCACTCATTATTTCCATGCTGCAAGAAGTTTTCTAACAAAGGGGAAAAACAACAGCAAGAACATTCTTCAGTGACATATATATTTTTTAAAATATATAATGGGTAATATATATAGTGACTATGTCTCTGAAACATGTTTTTGTGAGGTTATGGTGCTACCTTCTAAACCTGAACATTGAAGTTTGAAACTGACCACTTTGTCACTAAATTACTTTGACAATTTGAATGGTCTGAATTTGTAAATGACATGAAACAGCTACTACAAGAACAAAATTGTCTGATTCTTGTTACTTTGTGGTTGCTCTGTATTTCAGTGACAAAAGCAGTTTCTGGAAGTCACTGAGAATCATGTATGAACATATTAAGGTTTTTTTTCCCCCCATGAAGTACAGATCAAAAGGACTCCCTGAAGCCATGTCTGTCCTTTATTTCTACTAGTATAATTGCTAATCTATTTGGTGGAATACTGGCATTTTACTTTTTTCTAGGCTCATGATTATATTACTTTTTTTCTCCTGGCTGTCTAAAATGCCAGCAGTAGGCTAGACTAGCTCCATGACTTTGGTCAAAATAAAAACTGAAAATTAAGAGCGACATATAGATTTCATGGTATGGTGGAAAGAGACAAAAATAGATTAGAAACTAGCTCATTTATGCTCAAGCTCAAGCAAGCTGCAAGCAATGAGATAAAAGAAAAAGTAATCTTTGGGGGGAAATCCTTTTTTTAAAAAATCCTTTTTAAAAAAATTAGATTTGTCACTCTGACACGAATTCAGTGTACAATGGTCCCCTTATCTATGAGGGATCCCTTCCAAGTGGGTGCCTGAAACCTTAGATAGTACCAAACTCTACATATATTATGTTTTTTTCTGTACATACATACTTATGATAAAGCTTACTTTATAAATTAAGCACAGTAAGAGATTAACAACAGTAATTAATAATAAAATAGAATAATAATAATATACTACAATAGAAGTTATATGAATATAGTCTCTCTCTCTTCCTCGGGAGGTATGTGTCTCCCTTTCTTTCTCTCAAAGTATCTTGTTGTGCACTGTACTCACCCTTCTTCTTGTGATGATGTAGGGCAATAAAATGCCTATATGACGAGATGAAGTGACATGGACAACATAGCCACTGTGACATAGCATTATAACTACTGACTTTGTGCCTATTAACTCAGAAGGAGGGTTATCTATTCCAGGTGCTCCTGGATCAACAAGCCAGGACAATGTCAATAGGTGGATGTCAGGAGCAGATGGTGTCAACAGTTGGGGATCCCAGGTAGGACATAGTGGAATGATGTCATCATGCTACTTAGAGCAGTACACAATTTTAAACTTCTGAACTGTTTACTTCTGGCAATTTTTCATTTAGTATTTTTGGGCCACAGCTGACTGCAGGTAACTGAAACCATGGAGAGTGAGACCAGAGCTAAGGGGTGGGAGGGACTACTACCATCTATTTTATCAGAGTTCCACTGATGTAACTCTTCATTTTGTGCATTCTCACTAACCTTTAGGCACTGCCTACACAGAATAAAAGTACGGTAGGGGATAAGTTTCACCAATAGCTATATTCATAGCATTACACATGGGAATGGTCATGGATCTTCTCAAACTCCACACAAATTGTACCCAGTGATAAGCTCTCCTGTTGCTCAAAGCATCTACAGGTAAATCCCTTGGGGAGTTTCTTAACACATGCAAATTCCTGAGCTCCTCTCCTCAGTGAGGTAATCCCAGTCCTTGCAGGTGGGGCCCCAGGAGCTATACTTAATACACCCTTCAGGCAATTCTTATAAAGAAAACTTGAGAACCAGTGGACCAAAAATGGACCCAAAGTTATGCACATTGTCTCCAGTCCTTTAAAGAAAAATGAGGTGCCTGCATCTGACTCTGACCCCAGGAACTAAATTTTGATGCACATTATAAGCTCGATAGGGAAATATTCGTTTTCCATCTCAGTTAGAAAGCATTATGTTACAAGGTCGGGGCGAGGTGGCAAACCATCAGTATAATTGGAGGCTTAAAAGCAGAGTCCTTGTACTCCTTGAGACAGTTGAACTCATTACCTCTAATCACTCAGAGAGGAAGTACCTTCACCAAAGAGCATGCTAAATGCCTGCAGGTCCACGGGAGGCCCTCAGTTGAGACATGCCTCATGTAGAAATTGGATAATTAGAGAGTATATGTTCAATTAAATTTGAGGATCTATGAAGTACTGAGAATTATACAGGGTGCTAAAAGGCTCTGCCTTAGAAACCTTTGTTATTACTAACTATGAGAAAAAGAGTTCTTTTGAAGTCTGAAGTCCAGAGGGTAGCTTTAATGCCACTTCAATGGAGGTAGCATCTTGGATTTGGTGACCATTGTTTAACCTAGAAATTTTTTATTGAAAGTAGCTTAGTTACAAATAATGTAGGCTTCCTAACATGGATTCAGTGGTTGAGGGGTGGAGGATTCCTGCTCACCAAATGACCTAAAACATATTTCCTAAATTCTTTTAGCAACAATTCCAATCAGCCCCAACCCACCCCCACCCCTATCAGGTTCCACAATGGACACATTTAAAGGTACTAACTCTGGAATGCTGTGACATTGTATCCAATTTAAGTTTTGTTTCTGATGTTGGAAACAACTCTACTATATCTTGTCATTTAAATCACTGTATAAAAAAGCAGTGCATAGTACTGAGTGAAACAATTATCAGGCAATGAAAATCTGATCAACTAATTAAAATGATAGAGATAGCAAACTTCAGGTCCTAATAATTTTTCTTGAACTTGCAACAAAGAATATCAAACTAACAGGTAGTCCACGTACTTCATATCTTCTTTTTACATCTGAAAGGGAGAAATCCGACCTATTTCAACAACTTGTACAAACACTCTTTATTGGCTTCCCAGGAGAATACATAAACAGACACTTCAGCTGTGACATGATTTTTATAACACTCCAAGTAGTTTTAGGATGAATTATAGGAAATACAAAAGCAAGAAAAGTAATTTATTTGATGATTTGTGTGTATGTATGTATAATTGCTAGGTTTCTAGATGCTGTTTTCTACATGCTTGGCATATTTCAGTGAACAACAAAAAAGGACAACTCTCCATTCTACTTGAGAGTAACAAATGATAAATGTAATTTTTTAAAAAAGTAAATTGTATCATTTAGAAGATGGTGGTTAGTACTGTGGGGGAAAAAAATAGAAAAAGTAACAGGATTTGGGTGTGATGGAGTAAGGAGCAGATTGCAATTTAAATAGGATTATCAGGATAGTCCCAAAGAAAAAGGTGAAGATTTGAGCACAGACTTGAAGAAGGTGATGTCATTACAAAGCAGATATTTATGGTTAAGGATGTTTCACACTGCAAGAAAGGCTAGTGCAAAAATCCAAAGATGGAAGTAAGCCTGGTTGGTACAAGGAATTATAAAGAGGCCAACATAAAAGTGGAGAAGGTGAAAGGGAGTGGAGATCAAAGAGTAATGAGGAAGATGTGGCAGATCACGTGGGGCCTTGTAGTCTTGTTGCTGTGACTTGGTTTATCCTTTGAGAGAAGTAGTAAGCCAGTGAACAGTTTTGAATAGACTTAACAGAAATGTGCATAGAGATGGTCCCATGACCCTAAAGCAGTTCAGCCTAGAGTCAAACAGACCTGGGTTTGGACTTTTCTTCTACCTCTTACCAGTTGTATACCTCCTACTCAATTTTCTCATCTATAGAAAGAGGTAATCCTTGCTTCAGAAAGTTGTTGTAAGTATTTACAGAGGTAATGTTTAAGCTGCCTCTCCCAAGGATTGTGTTTTTCAAGATGGTAGCCAAAAGGTATTTGCAACCTTTCTCCTTTTAAAAATCACAGCCAAGCAACATACCAAGTCAGAGAAATCTGGACCACAAGATAAAAACCAAAACTAGACAGAGAAATAGTTAATGGCTAAGAGAGAGGAAGCAGAGCAGACCTAAGAATCTACAGAGGGAGATTGTTCCCACTTTCAGGATAGTGTAGTTCACCCTACTATGCCCCTGCCCATGTCTATTTCTAGATATTAAGAAATAGATGCTAAGGCAAAAAAAAAAACAAAAAACCCTGATCATTCTTACTGTAGCCATCGCTGTACTTATTAATGGATTTGCCCTATACTTTTTTTGAAAGTATGACAATTACGGCCCTAAATATGCCTGCTCTAATTCCCTTCCACTCACTCTTCCATAGCAATCCAACCAAATATACCATCCTCATCTTAACTTCTTAAAACCCAGCCTTGAATATGACATCTCTTGGTCAAATATCTTAAAGTGCTCTTTCACCCACAGGAAGGATCCTACACTTCTTTAGCAGGCCCCTTGGTATCTTCCCAGTATGTTCTTATAAGGATTCTATGTCAACCAAACTATTTATTCTTTGAATGTGGCTCAGATGGTAAAGAATTTGCCTGCAATGCAAGAAACCCGAGTTTGATCCCTGGGTCAGGAAGATTTCCTGGAGAAGGAAATGGCAACCCACTCCAGTATTCTTGCCTGGAGAATTCCATAGAAAGAGAAGCCTGGTGGGCTATAGTCTATGGAGTTGCAAAGATTCAGACACAACTGAGTAACTAACACTTTTACTTTCATGCCTTTTTTAGTCTTTCTGTTCAGAATTCCCTCAATGACTATTTTCCACTTATCAAAGTCTTCCTGTTCCTTTAAGACCCAAATTCCAGTTTACATCCTTTACAACCACTTTTTCACCAAACCAGCCCTCAACAGATACACAGTCTTCAGAATTATATAGCAGTCTTGTCTGTGTCATTCAAATATACTTAGCGCCTTCTACCTTCTACTTTTATTAACCCTTGTATACAACTTTCCTGACTCCCCAGTTTCACTATAAATTCCTGAAAGGTTTCAAAATCTAGGACTTTCCAGAACTACTCCTGAAGCTACAAGTTTTCCCAAGACCCCAAGAAATCTGAGTTCAAAAGCACAGAAGGCTCAGAAGACTCAGAAAGGAGCAAACAAATAAAATGAAATAGTCAGAAAACAGTGACATTAGGAAGTCTAGAACATTTGTCATTATTTAGCTTAGAGAAGATAAAGCTGGGAGAGACCTAAAAGTCTCTTTCATGCATGAGGGAATATTAGGTTTATGAATGTTCTCAACTTTAACTAAGATGGGACAAAGGATAAGGGACTAATGAGAAGCAATGCAATTTGAGGATTTAGCAGAGACACTGAGAAGAGCTTTATGACCATGAGGATTCTGAGAAGCTGAAATGTACATTATCAAGGTTAAAATTTTTTCTTGAATTTCTTAAGCTTTAAAAATAACAACTGGCTTCAGATCTGATATGTAAGGAGTCTGGAAGTTGTCATTCTTGTCCTTACAAGAAAAAGTCAAACAAACTAAAGATGAACAACTTTTCTTTGACCCATCAGAGAACTAAGAACACAGGGTAAAGGGCTACTTATAATTTTGAAAGGCAGGTAAATTCGGCAAGTCACACCCTAGATTTGTTTACCTGAAGCAGAAACTGCTGAAGCCATAAACTGGTAGGAAAACATAAATGGTAATTTTGACCAACTGAGGGAAGCTGAGTGTCGACTAGCATCAGAATGAGAAACTCCTGGGGACAACAGTCCTGGGAGCCCCCTCCACATGTCTGTGGGCTTCACCTCCAGAATTCCACTAGGTGCCCACAGCAAAGAGCTGATAAAGGCCACTTGTTGCTTTGGCCTTGGACAAGGGAGAGTAATCACCATGAAATACAAAGCATTCTCCATCTCGAAGGCTTACTCTCAAGGAAGGCTTTATCAGAGTGTTAGTCCACTGGGGGAAAGGGCTCTTCTCCCAAGGCCCCTCTAGCCTTCTTGTCCCAGCCAAGGGATTGTGGTTGTTCAGTGACAAGGGATTGTTGTTGTTCAGTGACTAAGTTGTGTCCAATTCTTTGTGACCCCATGAACTGCAGCATGCCAGGCTTCTCTATCCTTCTCTATCACCCCATGTTTGCTCAAACTCAGTCCATTGAGTTGGTGATGCCATTCAACCATCTCATCCTCTACTGCCCCTTCTCCTCCTGCTTTCTATCTTTCCCAGCATCAGGGTCTTTACCAATGAGTTGGCTCTTTGCATCAGGTGGCCAGAGAATTGGAGCTTTAGCCTCAGCATCAGTCCTTCCAATGAATATTCAGGGTTCATTTCCTTTAGGATTGACTGGTTTGATCTCCTTGCAGTCCAAGGGACTCTCAAGAGTCCTCTCCAGAACCACAGTTCAAAAGCATCAATTCTTCAGTGCTCACCCTTCTTTATAGTCCAATTCTCACATGACTACTGGAAAAACCATAGCTTTGACTATATGGGGAAGCTAAGAAACGCTTTGAAGGTCACAGTAAAGCAACACAGGCCCACCAAAAGACTGAGATTTACTCTATGTTATGTAACAGGAACTAATATAGTGTTGTAGGTCAACCACACTTCCAAAAAAGAGATCAGATTTGTGGTCACCAGAGGAAGGGGTTTGGGGGAGGGGAAATTGGAGAAAGAAAGTCAAAAGGTACAAACTTTCAGTTATCAGATAAAAATAAGTACCAGGAATGTAATGTACAACATACTCTAACACTGCTGTATATCATAGGAGAAGGCAATGGCACCCCACTCCAGTACTCTTGCCTGGAGAATTCCATGGATGGGGGAGCCTGGTGGGCTGCAATCCATGGGGTCGCTAAAAGTCGGACACAACTGAGCGACTTCACTTTCACATTTCACTTTCCTGCATTGGAGAAGGAAAAGGCAACCCACTCCAGTGTTCTTGCCTGGAGAATCCCAGGGATGGGGGAGCCTGGTGGGTTGCCGTCTATGGGGTTGCACAGAGTCGAACACCACTGAAGTGACTTAGCAGCAGCAGCAGCTGTATATTAATATATGAAAGTTGTTGAAAGTAAAACTTGAGTTCTCAGCACAAGAAAAAAAATTTAACTTTAATTTTTTCTACATCTTTAATTTGTATCTATGAGATGATGAATGTTCACTAAACTTATCATGATAATTACTTCATGATGTATGTAAATCAAATCATTATGCCATATACCTTAAACTTACATAGTGCTGTATGTCAACTATAATAAAGAAAAGAAAAAAGCACTTCCCTGGTGGTCCAGTGGTTAAGACTCTGTGCCCACATTGCAGGGGGCAAGGGTTTGGTCCCTGGTCAGAAAACTAAGATCCTGCAGGATTAAAAAATAATAATAATAAAGAAAAATAAAAAGACTGAGATTAAATCATAAGATTAGACAATGCTTCCCCTACCCCATATCTTACCACTATATGAGCAGGGCTCCCATGTAATAATAGTGGATTGTAGCTGAAGGAATTTCCAGATGCAGACTTTCTCTGAGGAAGACTACTTAGGGAAGCCCAGAGTCAAGAGAAGAGATTAAAAACCAGCTCACTAGACTATTTTGAAGCCTCTGCCACCTACAGCTACAACAAACATTAATTATAGCCTAACTCATCACTAGATTAACAGAAAAGCTCACACTACAGGCTTATTTTCCAAATTTGCCAGGCTTCAGCAATACATGAACCATGAACTTCCAGTTGTTCAAGCTGGTTTTAGAAAAGGCAGAGGAACCACAGACCAAATTGCCAACATCTGCTGGATCATGGAAAAAGCAAGAGAGTTCCAGAAAAACATCTATTTCTGCTTTATTGACTATGCCAAAGCCTTTGACTGTGTGGATCACAATACACTGTGGAAAATTCTGAAAGAGATGGGAATACCAGACCACCTGACTTGCCTCTTGAGAAATTTGTATGCAGGTCAGGAAGCAACAGTTAGAACTGGACATGGAACAACAGACTGGTTCCAAATAGGGAAAGGAGTATGTCAAGGCTGTACATTGTCACCCTACTTATTTAACTTATATGCAGAGTACATCATGAGAAATGCTGGACTGGAAGAAGCCCAAGCTGGAATCAAGATTGCTGGGAGAAATATCAATAACCTCAGATATGCAGATAACACCACCCTTATGGCAGAAAGTGAAGAGGAACTAAAAAGCCTCTTGACGAAGGTGAAAGAGGAGAGTGAAAAAGTTGGCTTAAAACTCAACATTCAGAAAACGAAGATCATGGTATCTGGTCCCATCACTTCATGGGAAATAGATGGGGAAACAGTGGAAACAGTGTCAGACTTTATTTTTCTGGGCTACAAAATCACTGCAGATGGTGACTGCAGCCATGAAATTAAAAGACGCTTCCTCCTTGGAAGAAAAGTTATGACCAACCTAGATAGCTTATTGAAAAGCAGAGACATTACTTTGCCAACAAAGGTCCATCTAGTCAAGGGTATGGTTTTTCCAATGGTCATGTATGGATGTGAGAGTAGGACTATAAAGAAAGCTGAGCACCAAAGAATTGATGTTTTTGAACTGTGGTGTTGGAGAAGACTCTTGGGAGTCCCTTGGACTGCAAGGAGATCCAACCAGTCCATTCTGAAAGAGATCAGCCCTGGGTGTTCTTTGGAAGGAATGATGCTAAAGCTGAAACTCCAGTACTTTGGCCACCTCATGCGAAGAGTTGACTCACTGGAAAAGACCCTGATGCTGGGAGGGATTGGGGCAGGAGGAGAAGGGGACAACAGAGGATGAGATGGCTGGATGGCATCACTGACTCGATGGACGTGAGTCTGAGTGAATTCCGGGAGTTGGTGATGGACAGGGAGGCCTGGCATGCTGCGATTCATGGGGTGGCAAAGAGTTGGACATGACTGAGCGACTGAACTGAACAGGCTTATTTTGGGGCTGCATGGGTGGCACAGTTGTAAAGAATCTGCCTGCCAATGCAGCAGAGAGAAGAGACGTGGGTTTGATTCCTGGGTGGGGAAGACCCCCTGGAGGAGGAAATGGCAACCCACTCTAGTATTCTTGCCTGGGAAATCCCATGGACAAAACAGCCTGGCGGGCAACAGTCCACTCAGTCACAAAGGGCCAGATACGACTTAGGGACTCAACAAAGACAGGCCTGCTTACCTCAGTTTCCTTTATAAAATCAAATTTTATAAACTACAAACACTGTAAATGAAGAATGTTTTTGATGGACCCATCAGTAAGGTAAACATGGCGGAGGAAAGAATACTTTGAGAAGATGGTGTAAATAGGTCAACAGAATCACTGTTTGCAACAGCCCAAAGGTGCAAACAATTCAAACATCTAACAGATAAATGGGTGGGTACACAAAATGTGCACGCTGCAGGGGTGTACACTGCCTGTGGCTGGTGTCTGAACTGAGGGCAACCTTGTTGAAGCGCATGCATATCCCAGTGATGTCTGCACTAACTCCAGGCAGTTAGTACCAGAGTTATATGATGCTCTCAAGCAGAGAGGACCCCAGACACTGCAGGGAAGTGAGGGAGCTGAAAGCACAGGCCTTTAGAAATTCAGGGATTTCACCTCACACCATATCAAACATAAAAGAGTGTACACACATTCCTGTACTAAATACCACTTTGGTTTGAAAGGCCAAAAGGTTTTTTATTTATAAATAACTACAAGAGCATCCCAATGGACAGAGGAGCCTGGTGGGCTATACAGTCCATGGGGTCGCAAAGAATAGGACATGACTGAGTGACTAAGACACACCCAACTATAATTTACTTAATTTATTATACTCAGAAATCATGGTGAGTACTTGGGAAATCTTGAGAAGTGAGAAAAGTCTAACCTATAAATGATTTTCACATGTAATAAAAGTTGTTATGGATTCTAAGTTTAGCCATTCATGAGTGTTATGATATTACATTTTATACACCCTTCATTAAACTTGCCATTAGTTTCAGTTATGCAATTTTCTTATTTTAAACCAATTAATGTATTTTTTCAGTTCCCAACTGTTTCATAGACTCCTAAGTCCATGGTGAGTCTGATGCTGTCCAAGATACCTAATGGATACACTGGTTCTGCTGGGCAACCCAGCGACTCTCTGGGCGGGAACACGAAGTCCATGTCTTCACCAGCTTGAGCCACCACACACACACACACAAAAACCCTCAGACTGGGTGGTCTGAAATTTACCACCCAGTAATCAGAAATTTACCTTCTCACAGTTCTGGAGGCTGGGAATCCTGCAGATTCTGTCAGCATATTTTATTCTTGATAAGAGCCTTCTTCCTGTTTTGCAGACAGCTGCCTTCTTACTGTATCCTTACATGTAGGGGAGAAAGCAAGCGCTGGTCTCTCTTCCTCTTCTTCGAAAGACACTAACCCTATTGGACTAGGATCCCACCCCTATGACCTTAGTTCAGTTCAGTTCAGTCACTCAGTCGTGTCTGACTGTTTGTGATCTCATGGACTGCAGCACATCAGGCTTCCGTGTCCATCACCAACTCTCTGAGCTTGTTCAAACTCATGTCCATTGAGTTGGTGATGCCATCCAACCATCTCATCCTCTGTCATCCCCTTCTTCTCCTGCCTTCAATCTTTTCCAGCATCAGGGTCTTTTCCAATGAGTCAGGCTTTGCATCAGGTAGCCATCATCTTCATCTTCAGCATCAGTCCTTCCAATGAATATTCAGGACTGATTTCCTTTAGGATAGACTGGTTTGATCTCTTTGCTGTCCAAGGGACTCTATGACCTTAATTACCGCCTAAAGGCCCTATCTCCAAAGACAGTTACATGGGGGCTGGGGGTGAGGCTTCAACATTTTGTGTGCTTAGTCGCTCAGTTGTGTCCATCTCTTTACCACCCCATGGACAGTAGCCTACCAGGCTCCTCTGTCCATGGGGATTCTCCAGGCAAGAATACTGGAGTGGGTTGCCATGTCCCCCTCCAGGGGATCTTCCCAACTGAGGGATCAAACACAGGTCTCCCACATTGCTGGTAGATTCTTTACCATCTGAGCTACCAAGGAAGCCCATGAATACTGAAATGGGTAGCCTTTTCCTTCTCCAGGGGAACTTCCTGACCCAAGAATTGAACCAGGGTCTCCTGCATTGCAGGCAGATTCTTTACCAACTGAGCTACCAGGGAAGACCAACATTTTGGTGGGACTCAATTCAGTCCTTAAGAGTTCAAGTTAATTTTTTGGTTATTAATTTATATTTTGTTCTTTCCCTTTTTTTCCCCTTTCCTCATGTGAAACAAATAGCCTCTGGATACCTTCTTCTTTGCACTTCCCTGTGTCTCAGCTGGTAAAGAATCCGCCTGCAATGCAGGAGACCTGGGTTCGATCCCTGGGTTGGGAAGATCCCCTGGAGTAAGGGAAAGGCTACCCACTCCAGTATTCTGGCCTGGAGAATTCCATGGACTCTATATCCATGGAATCGCAGAGAGTCGGACATGACTGAGCAACTTTCACTTTCACTTTTCACCTTCTTCTTTGTGGCGTTTGTATTGCAGGGCAAAGAAGAAACTGCTTAGAGTTTACCACCTCTCCTGGCTTTTGCTTTACAAGGTCTTTGTTTACAAGAACTATTTGAGGTGACTGGGCTAGAAAGAAGGGAGAAAGCAAATGTTTTAATGGAAATAAGAGAGAGATTTCACAGGACAGGGAAGAGAGCGGAGATGATCCCACAGGATAGTGGCAAGGTTTCAGAGTGATGACTATGAAGGTAGAGAAATTGCCCTAGGTCCCCACTGACCTGATGACAGTGAAGATGGCTACCTTTGAGCAGTGAGTGGGTCTGAACAATTATAACAGCAGTGGCGACAACGAAAGACTGAAGACTAGAGGTCTTCTTTCTTCTCCAGGCACCAGTTACATACACCCTCCAGATTCTTGGGTAGCTCATGAGAAGGACGAGAGCCCCAAGAAAGATAGTCTTCATGTCCTACTAGTAGCAGGGGCTTCCCTGGTGGCTCAGGGGTGTTAAAAAAAAAAACAACAACAACACAACCCTGCCTGCAATGCAGGAGATGTGGATTCAATCCCTGGGCCGGGAAGATCTCCTGGAGAAGGAAATGGCAACCCACTCCAGTATTCTTGCCTGGAGGCCCCACGGGCAGAGGAGCCTGGCGGGCTGCAGTCCAGTGGGTCGGAAGCATTGGATTATACACTAAAGCAACTGAGCACTAATAGCAGGACAGGAAAGAAACTTAGAAAACAGACATAATTTCATCCATATAAAACTAAAGTGGTATTTCTTACACACCAAAGTTTGTAGCATAAGCTGCCCTTTTTCTGAAGCTAAAGGTATCACCATTTTGTTACCAATGTGATCCACTCTCACTGTGTGGCATGGTAAGGCAGTGATTACATTTGCATCAACTTAAGAATCGAGCATTTACTCATTATTAAACAAGTATTTGTAAAGCACCTACTATGTGCAGAGCACTGTGTGCTGTGCTGGGGAAACCTTAATGTGCACAATGCCAGCCTGCAAGGCTTCTACCAGGAAACCCAGACATTACATAAGAAATTAGAGTAACATGTGATACAGTTAGTGATGATGCAGGAAGTCCAAGTGTTATGAGTATTTGAGGAGACCTAGCAGAACAGTCACAGAGGGTCCCCCACAGGAAATGGCTAAGATCAAAAGAATGAAAGAAAAGCAGCCAGGCAATAAGGAAAGGGGAAAACTAGTCAAGAAAAGGGGAAAATATTCTACCTACTAAGTGTTGAAGAGCCAGTCATTAAAGCCCTTTTGAGTCATCTAATCTAACTATGTGTTCAGCATCAGAATCCTCTCCACAATATACTGACACACTATGGCCCAAAATTTGCTATAAAAATACGTCCCCTACCTGACTCACAGGTGTGATATTCACCACTTCATATCTGAGGACTTAAACTAGAAAAGGCAATGGTGTTTCTTGGAGGCAGCGACCATGGATGACAAATAAGCAAAAGCTGACAGCCTAACATGAGACTTATTTTGTGGACACAAAATTATACTGACACAAAGAACAACAGTAAGTCCCAATAGAGATACCAAAGAAGTAATAATACCCCTTAGAAAATGTTCTCTTAAAAACAATTAAAATGTGGGACTTTTCCGGTGGTTCAGTGGTTAAGAATACAGCTTTCCGTACAGGGGAGTGCAGGTTTAGCTACCCTGGTTGGGGAGCTAAGATCCCACATGAACTGCAGCCAAAAAAACAAAGTATGAAGAAACAGAAACAATACTGTAACAAATTCAATAAAGACTTTTTAAAAGATCCACCTTTTTTTTAAAAAAGTTAAAAATTGTAATTAAAATGCAAACGTTTGGGTTCCACAGTAGTCTAGAAAGGCCTTCCCTAGTGGCTCATATGTTAAAGAATCTGCCTGCAATGTAGGAGACACAGGTTCAATTCCTAGTGTGGGAAGATCCCCTGGAAAAGGAAACGACAACCCAGTCCAGTATTCTTACCTGGAGAATCCCATGGACAGAAGAGCCTAGAGGGCTACAGTCTATGGGGTAGCAAAGAGTCAGACACAACTGAGTAAGCACGCATAGGCACATAGCCAGAAAAATTCATATATTTAAAATATTTCAGTTTCAATAATACCAAATAATATGGTCATTATTATACACAGAAATAAAAAACATGGAAAAGAAGAAAGGGGAAGTTGGGGAGAATGTCTTTTCACCGAAATAGATGAACTTACAATGGGAAGGTGGCCCTCTTGGTTCCCAGCCTCACCTCACAGTCATATCCTCAAGATCCTATAAGGAGAAAAGGCAACAGAGCTTGTCCCTTTAATTCAGTCCATGGCTCATTTGTCAAACTTCAGCCCATATGGCCCCAGTCTGATTTTTCTAATGAGTTTATCCTGAAGAGAGAAAAGCATTTTGATCAACATTTAGTGAACCTTTCTCTTTCATCAGTGTGGCTGGTTTTATTATACGGTTTGAATTTTGCTGATCTGTCACCCCAGCTACTATCACACTGTAAAAAAAAAAAGTTTAATGAAACCATATTTAAGTGGATATAAATTACTAGCTTTCCTGACTCTGAGCTGATTTTATGCTTTTTCACTTCACTAATTCTTGTTTTAGAAACTTAATTTTATGAGTTTATCTTACACATTTTCACCACTTAACTCTTCTTATTGAAAGTTAAACTTGGAGCTTGCCAAAAGGAATATGATCATAAGCTGGTGCTCAAGGCCAAAAGTAAGCAGCATTATGAAACTGTACTGTTACATCCTGGCTTTCCATGGTTTTAATCTTGAACTCCGGCTATTAAACTATGTGTAATGTGGTAGTACCTCGCCCTCTGACATATGGTGAAGTACAAATCTGAGATTCCCAATTAAAAGAGAAAGGGAGGGAGAGAAAGAATGAGAAACAAAAACAGAAGCCATCCTTCATTTCCAATGCTTCTGTAGCTATCAATGTGTGTGACTTTATAAAAAAATTTTAAAACTCAGGCAAAATAGATTACCAGTGGGAATTTGCTGTATGACTCAGGAAACTCAAATCAGGGCTCTGTGACAACCTAGGGGGTTGGGATGGAGTGGGAGGTTGAGAGGGAGGTTCAAGAGGGAGGAGACATATGTATACCTATGGCTGATTCATGTTGATACATGGCAGAAACCAACACAATTTGTTGTTGTTCAGTCGCCAATTTGTGTTCAGCTCTTTGCGATCCCATGAACTGCGGCATGTCTGGCCTCTCTGTCCCTCAATATTGTGCTTTACACAATAGTGTAAAGCAATTATCCTTCACTTAAAAATAAATACATTAAAAAAAAACCTCAGACATACGAATCACATTTCCAGGAAGTGTGTCCCTTATACTGCAGGCTATAACCTGACTAACAGCTATTAAACCAGTCTCTCGTTAAGACGTGGGCATTTCACAATATAGAGGTCATAGTGCAGTTACTCAAAACAAGTGCCCACTTCCCCTTTGTGGACAAACTTTGCCTGGCATTCACAACCCTGCCAGGATTTTTTTTTTTTTAATTGGAGTATAGTTGATTTACAATGTTATGTTTGTTTCAGGTATACAGCACAGTAAATCATTATACATATATCCAGTCTTTTTTTGGATTTCTTTTCCCATACAGGTTATTAGAGATCATTGAGTAGAGCTCCCTGTATATAGCACAGGAAACTCGGCCAGGATTGTTTTGAATTTCAATCATCCTAATAGCTTTTTTCCCACCTGCCTTTGCATGTCTTCAGCTTATCCTTTCCTATCAAACTGCCCTAATCAAGCTAACTTTATCCAGAAGGCCCATGGTATTCGACAAGACAATTATCAGTGTTTGTCTTCTCCTACTTCCTGACTTGAGGCTCCACTGTTTTGTATTTCCTAAAGCATCCTATTTACCCTTCTCAGTAATTGCAGTGGAATGAGAGAAAGAGTGCCTTTCCTCAAATGGATACAGCAAAGTCATGGAAAGTCTCTCACTGCTTGGGTGTGGGTCTTAATCTCTGTACTGTGGCCAGAAATTTGAAAGGCTTTGGTGTGCAAAGATCGCATGTCCAGACACAGAGAAACCCAAAACGTGTGGAGTAAAAACATGCTGTTATCCAAAAGGAAAATCTGGCAGCTTTTTTCAGAAGAGGAAATAGAGGCTGGGCCAGCAAACACAATTTTTATCTACTATATCTCCTAAGCAAAATTTTTTATTCCAAGACATAATTAAATTTTCACATGATTTAATATACCTCTCAAAACCGCATATTTATGTATTTAAGGTCACATAAATAAATAAGAAAAAGTTAAATAATCTAATAGAAAAATGGACAAAGTATAAAGACATACAGTTTATAGTGAAAGAAGACAAACACCCAGTAAATATAGGACGAGCTGTTTGGCCTCACTCATAATAAAATCCAAACAAGAAAGAGATAATGTCCTTCACTTATCAGAAATATAAATCACATAATGATACTTTTTGGAGAAGGCAATGGCACCCCACTCCAGTACTCTTGCCTGGAAAATCCCATGGATGGAGGAGCCTGATGGGCTACAGTCCATGGGGTCGCTGAGAGTCGGACACAACTGAGCAACTTCACTTTCACTTTTCACTCTTATGCATTGGAGAAGGAAATGGCAACCCACTCCAGTGTTCTTGCCTTGAGAATCCCAGGGACAGGGGAACCTGGTGGGCTGCTGTCTATGGGGTCGCACAGAGTCGGACACAACTGAAGCGACTTAGCAGCAGCAGCAGCAGCAATGATACTTTTTACTCTTGAAAATGCTTGTAGTTGGAGGATACCCAGTACCTGCAACTGGATAAAGGAAATGGCCTTTAGTGGAAGTGTTAAATTGATGTAAATTAGTAGAGAACTATCAAATAACTATCAAAACTAAAACTACTGACTCAGTAAACCCATAGCTAGGAATTTACCTTATTGATATACTTCATAAAAATTCTCCAAGACATGCATACAGCGATAGTCACTGATACATACTTACACTGCAAACTAACTACAGCTGAAAATTACCCAGTAGAAAATAGGATCACTAAACTATGATACATCTATTCATACATGAATGTATCATCTATGGAATGCAGGGAGGGCATGGAAGAGAACTAAACAGATCTGTTGGTGAAAAAGCTCTCAGATATAGAAGTGGAGAAAAGCAAAGGCAGAACAGTAAGCTTTGTACGATATCTTATGTGTGAAAAGGGCAAAGTCTGATGTGGTAATGTGTGCATTTTTCTGGAAATAATCAAAAGGTAATAGAAATTACCCTGCAAAAAAGGGAGAAGATTCCAACTTTCCGTTTTATACATTTCTCTCATGAGAATACCAAATCTACTAATGATACACATCTACTAAAGTTGATGTTTCTAAACTTTTAAGAGTATCATTTTGTTATTTATTTTTAAGATATCAACAGGGATTATCTGAGTGGAAAGAATATAGATTGTTTTTGTCTTTTCTTCTTTGTACTTTTCTGATAAAAGACTACTGGTGTTATATATATTTAAAGTATACACTTAAAAGAAGAATAACTGATGGTGTCCTGGGATAACTTGATGGTATTTAAGAAAATAAAATGCAATAAAACAACATAATAATTGGAAGTTTACTATATAATAGGCAATATACTAAGTACTTCACATATATATATAATTTTATTTAATCCACAGAATGACATTATGAGATGAGTACTTTTATTATTCCCGTCTTAAAATGAAAAGAATAAAGTAACTTACCTAAGGTTCCTCATTGAGTGATAGAACCAAGATTTAAACCCAGCTACTTTGATTCTAGATCCAGTATATACCAAAGTGTATTTTTTACTGAAAATGTAAATAGAAACTGTCCTTCCATGGGGCCAGATTATGGAAGAATGTACATTGTCCTGTATGCTACTGTATACTAAGTTTTAACTCCTCTTTCAAGTTCCCTGCCCTAAACTGAATTTATAGAATTGAAATGACAACAAATTCTGCCTTCCCTGGGATGGAGAAAATCAAATGAGAAGATTAAATATGTAACATCCTTTAAAAATTGTGACTCACCCCTCAACTCTAAGGTATTGTATAATAAGCACCGCCCCCCCCAAAAGACTGAAGGCTAACAGATGAGTAACCATGCATTTCTGAACCAGGGGAGGGCTTTTCAAATCGAGGAACAAGCCTGGTTTTAGCAGCGTTCACCTGGGGATCGCGCTGGGTTTCAGTTCCCTGCAGAGTCTTGAGCACAGACTATGAGGTAATGGTCTGACCCTCATTTTGAAGCACATAAAATCCAAGGAGGTTAACTAATTTCCCTCAGGTCACACAGAAGCTGCTGGTGAGGTTGGAACTGAAACAGAAGTTTCTTCATTCCCAGCCACTGCGATGCTCCAAGACAAGCTCTTGTTGAAGAAATTACATAGTGACACCAGTGCCCTTTACAGTGCCCTTTACAGTGCCCTGGAGAAGAGTCCCAAGAAGCCAAAGATTTCATGTTAAATTGAAAAATCTCAGACTTACAAAAGACTGATGTCTTCTCCAGCCGGCAAATTATGCATCTCTCCGGAAAGTCAAGTAATCATTCTACATAGTACACCTCATCTCTTGTAACTAACCGGAAAGACTAGTAAGGAACATACAGTACTGCTCTCCAGCCAGCAAATGTGTAAGGGTTTATGCATGAGAAACTGTTTCCCTGAAACCATTGATTTGGTGCCTGATGTAAACGACCAACACATCTGCGTGGAACTGACGTTCCCTGAATGGAAATGAACTTGAGGGTCAAGGCTACTCAATTATCATCTCAGTTCTGTAAATTCAGGGAAGTCTGCTCAAGGTCAGTTGCTATTCCTAAGGGTCACTAACCTCAGATCGCTAAATAAGGAGACCACTTTACAAATCATTAAAATAATTATAGTGATGGGAAACAGTGCAAAGGAGTATAACACAAGTCCACCTTAGAAAATCTGCATGGAACAAGGATGATCCTGGCTGAAAAACCGACTTTTACAGGGTAACCTTTTGTGGACATACAAGCAGAGGAAAGAAAGAAGAACCTGAACCACACCCCCGTGGTTACTCTCTTAGAAGAAGAGGCAGGGAGACTCCATCTCCTTCTCACCCCTCACCCCAGCCTTCCCACAATACCAGACCGGATGAGAGGCTCTTCTCCCTGGTATAAACAGCATGTCCCAGGCTACACTAGCTGGGAGTGAGAATTAAGGGCTCTGGGTTGTTCAAATGTAAGCCAAACATAGCCAGGCAGCCTGCCCTGATCTCACCCAAGTTAAAAGAAAATACCCACCTCACTCCAAAAGCATGCAAAAGTCCCTGGATTTTCCCTGAGGTTGTGAGAAATAGACCATGTGATTACCTCCCACTTAGCACTTCTTTAATAGGCATCTATTTCCTCCCCCAAATTTCCACTTTCCACAATAATTTCTATAAGTCTTTCCCTAAAGAAAGGTCTATGGAAATCCAAAAGGGAGGTGATATACCTATATGTACGGATGATTCATTTTGCTATACAGTAGAAGCTAACACAGCTTCCCTGGTAGCTCAGCTGGTAAAGAATTCGCCTGCAAATCAGGAGACCCCAGTTCAATTCCTGGGTCAGGAAGATCCCCTGGAGAAGGGATAGGCTACCCACTCTAGTATTCATGGATTTCCCTGGTGGCTCACATGGTAAAGAATCTGCCTGCAATGTGGGAGATCTGGGTTTGATCCCTGGCTTGGGAAGACCCCTGGAGGAGGGCATGGCAAGTCACTCCAGTATTTTTGCCTGGAGAATCCCATGGACAGAAGAGCCTGGTGGGCTACAGTCCATGGGGTTGCAAAGAGTCAGACATGACTGAACAACTAAGCATAGCACAGCACAGATGCTAGCACAACATTGTAAAGCAACTATACTGCAATAAAAATTAATTAAAACAAACAAAAAAATAGGTTAAGTACAAGAATTTTCTGACTGAATTATTAGCTATCCATAACAAAATTATTCAGACATTTATTTATGCCCTATATACAATATAGTCCAGGACCTTCTAGAATAAATTATCCATCAGGCTCACAGAACCTTGAGCAATGGACAGTACAAGCTCTGGTACATAGAAGTTACTCAGTAGGTACTTCAGTGATTAAAATCTTTAAAAGAAAAAGAAAGGCCTCCAACCAAGCTCTCCTTCATGTCTCTGGGTTCTCTCTCAGTTTCTTTTCCTGCCTTGATTCTTTCTGTATGCATACCCAGTCTTCTCCCATCACAAGACTTCCTCCTATCTCTGGGATCATGTCAATCAGCAAGCAGAGAGGGCTGGCAGAGCCAGAGGCCAACACTGAGAGAGCCAAGGAGAGGAGAATAGGCTCCAAATTAATGAGAAGGGCAGACCCTCCTGAAGTAGACAGGCTTCAAGCTGAGATAGGACACATCTTGCTAACCCATCAGGATGGAAACCCACCCACAGAGCTGGTACTTAGACCTTCTGACCCCAGTTTCATGGAATGGAAATAGTAATAGCATAATGAAATGGAAGTAGTAATTGTATCAACTAAATCAGTCACTGTGAGTAGAGTGGTTAGCACAGAGACTAGCATTTAGAGATACTGAGTGAATGCCTGCTCTTATTGTGATTCTCCTTATGCTCTGGACCCCTCCCTTCCTGTATCAAAGACTCATATAGTTGAAGGAAGGAAAATGCTGAAAAACATTAGCTCACTGCAGTGGTTCTCATACTGTGGGTAAGGACTAATTTTATTTTTTATTTCCCATCTGTTCTGGTTCTACTGCCTGTGTCTAGAATGCAACTTATACCACATGCACCTCGCCAGATGGATCTGGCAACGAGTGAACAAGTTAAACCCTATTCACCAAGATGAGTTCATCCAGCTCGAGTTCATCCTGCTTGGATGGCACAGCTCTGTCATATTGTTAAATGATGTTTCTAAACACTTGTTCTCCGTTTCTGTTGTAGACCAGTAAAGAAAGCATCCTCAGACCTCACTGTGAGTCATGGTGAACGGCGACTGGCTGGAGCTTTCTTCTTCTTCTTATTTTGGTTGTGCTGGGTCTTCACTGGAGCAGGCAAGCTCTCTAATTGTGGCATGTGAGCTTAGCTGTCCTGCAGAGCAAGTGGGATCTTAGTTCCCTGACCAGGGATTGAACCCAAGTCCCCTGCCTTGGAGGACAGATTCTTAACCATGGGACTATCAGGGAAGTCCCTGGCTAGAGCTCTTAAACAGAGTTCCACCAGGCTGGATTACTGTGAGTTCCAGAAATCTTAGAAAATGTACTTAGCCTAATATACCTCCACCCTTTTCTGCAAGGCACCAGAGATGTGCTTACCAACCAAATTCCATGACTCTGTCTCCAACCCAGGCATTTGGCTAAACAGTCTGTGAAACAAAGTCCTCATGGACCCCATTCTTCTGGAGCTGAATCCCCACATCTCCCCATGCTTTCCCCCCAGCCAACCTCACACAGAAATGCACTGAAGCAAAGAACAACCCACTCTCACAAGAAAGCCATTTGACAAACTAATTCATGCTATCATATCAGCAGCTCGATCGGGGAAGGGAAGGAGAGGGGCTGAGAAAAGGATATGAAGTGAAAAATAGTAGTCCAGAAAGAATAATGCTTAATATAAAGAAACATTAGATAGACAATCGCAAGTATTGGTGAGACCGTGGAGAAATCAGAACCCCTTTGCTAATGTGAATGTAAATTTGTGTAGCTCTTTGGAAAATAGCCTCACATTTCCTCAAAAGGTTAAGCACAGAGTTCCCACGTGACCTAGAAATTCTGTTTTTAAGTATCTACCCAAGAGAAAGAAAAATACATGTCCACATAGAAAAAACCCAGAATGTTTAAACTAGCATTATTCATAAGCACCAAAAAGCAAAAATGACCCAAATATCCATTTACTGGTGAATAAAAAAATAAAATGTGCTATCAGCACACAATGGAATATTATTCAGCAATAGAACAAAATGAGGTCCTGATACATGCTACAAAACAGATGAAACTTGAAAAGTGACAAGTGATAAAAGATAGTCACAAAGGCCACATATTGTACCATTCCATTTATATGAAATGTCCAGCACTGGCAAATTTATAGGGATAGATGGTAGATTCATGGTTCCCTATGACTGGGGGTGGAGTGAGTAGAAGGAATGAGGAGAGTCTGCTAAGATTGTGATGATGTTTACATAACCCTATGTATATAGTACAAAACATTGAATTGTACACTTCAAATGGATGGATTATATGTTTGCTAATCATATGTCAAGTAAGCAAGCTTTTCAAACAAGTAAAAATGTTAGCATTTTGAAAAATCCATTAATGGGACTTGCCTGGCAGTCCAGTGGTTAAGACTCTGAGCTTCCAGTGCAGAGGACACAAGTTCGATCACTGGTCAGGAAACCAAGATCCCACATCTTGCCATGTGGTGGGGTCAAAAACAAAAAGGAAAGAATGAAGAGATTTCATGCTTCAGTTGGGGGACAGGTTTGGGAGAACGGTAGAAATACTTCCAGAAGTTTCACACCATGTAGGAATAATCCTTATGTAGAAATTGTTTTCTGCTTGTTTAGTCGCTAAGTCACATTCAACTCTTTTGCGATCCCATGGACTATAGCCCACCAGGCTCCACTGTCCGTGGGATTTCCCAGGCAACAACACTGGAATAGGTTGCCATTTCTTTCTCCAGGGTTATTCCCAACTCAGGGATAGAACCCAAGGCTTCTGCACTGGCAGACGGATTCTTTACTCCTGAGCCATCAGGGAAGCCTTATGTAGAATACAGGTAAATAAAATTTTAAACTGCATAGACAGAAAGATTGGAGTACTTTCCCTTACATTGTGAAGATTTACCATCTAAGTCACCAGTGAAAGTGTCAGTTGCTTGGTCATGTCCAACTGTTTGTTATCCCATGGACTGTAGTCTACCAGACTCCTCTGTCCATGGGATTCTCCAGGGCAAGAATACTGAAGTAGGTAGCCATTTCCTTCTACAGGGGATCTTTCCAACCCCAACCCAGGAATCACATCCTGGTCTCCTGCACTGAAAGCAGATTCTTTACCGTCTGAGCCACCAGGGAAGCCCCCAGTAGGAAAGGGCTCTATACACATGATTCTTATCTATCTACCTGTGTTGACCTGAAAATCCAACTCTTGAAAGGGTTGAAGACACATTGTTTCTAGCAGACAGGGACTGCCTTCTCTTCCCTTCCAGAAGTTGCCAATGAGTTATAGGCCACAGGAGCTGAGCCCTGGGAGGTCCAACAGGCAGAAAACTGCCCCGTGATGATCCAGAGACCCCTGTACTGGAGCCAGGGTAGGGCTGTCTATTTACTCCTTTCAGAGACAGCTTGTTCTGACAGTTGTGTTTACAATTCTAGGTCCACTTAACCTGCCAAGGGAGAGACTGGAGGCAGCGTTCATTTGGGATTCATTTTGGGGTGGCTTTTTAAGTATCTGCCCTGGCAAAGAAAGGTTCTGCTGGAGGTTTTGTGTTTGCTTTTTCATGGCACTCTGCTCCCTTCCAAAACTCACTTCTCTCATCTTCTATCATCTTATATGGTATCCTCAAACAAATGACAAATTTCAGGTACACATAACTGCTTTGCTATTTACAGATCATTTGCAATGTAAATACAATGAGCTCAAGAGTATTCTTGTGTAAAGTGCTAACAAACATTTGTTCTGCGAGGAAAGGCCCAGCCCTCCTGGCCAAGAACTACTTCCCTGAAGCCCTGGGGCCTCTGACTCTGTGTTCCCCTCACACTTTGGCAGCTGAGATAGCTGACCTCCTAACTCAGGGAAACTGAAAAACTACTTAGTCACAAATGGATATTTAAACAGTTTCATTCCTTGGCTCCTCCCAGAGTCTGTGTTTCTAAAACAGAATTTTGTTTAGGAATAAAACTGTGCTTTCCTTCATGTGCTCGCTGGGTCAGAGTGGCCCAAACCTGAAGCTGTTCTGATGCAGTGGAGACCACTGTTGATGGAGCCCTGCAGACCTTCTCCTGAATCTGTGGTACTGAAGCCATCCTGGGGCCAAAGTGCTACTGAAAGGCACAGTGAAATCTCCCAGAAGGAAGGAAATTACAGGAGTAATTTCCTGATTGATGGCTGTCTGGGGAACAGCTTCTCCACAGTTGTCACTGTTGTTCAGTCACTAAGTCGTGTCTGACTCTTTACAACCCCATGGACTGCAGCATAACAGGCTGCCCTGTCCTTCGCTACTTCCCAGAATTTTCTCAAACTCACGTCCATTGAGTCGGTGATGTCATCCAATCATCTCATCTTCTGTCGCCCCCTTCTCTTGCCCTCAATCTTTCCCAGTATCAGGGGCTTTTCCAATGAATTGGCTCTTCGCTTCAGGTGGCCAAAGTACTGGAACTTCAGCTTTAGCATTAGTTCTTGCACTGAATATTCAGGGTTAATTTCCTCTAGGACTGACTGGTTTGATCTCCTTGCTGTCCAAGGGACTCTTAAGAGTCTTCTCCAGCACCACAGTTCAAAAGTATCGATTCTTCAGTGCTCAGCCTTCTTTATGGTCCAACTCTCACATCTGTACATGCTTACCAGAAAAACCATAGCTTTGATTATCCAGACCTTTGTCGGCAAAGTGATGTCTCTGTTTTTTTAATAATACCATGTCATCCTTCGGATCTCAGTCCAAGAGTCGATTCCTCAGGAACTGTTAAATTTTGCAATTGTGTATTTGACTGTCTCTCTCCCTTGACAGAATTATAAGTCCCTGAGTGCAAGAGCTGGAAATATTTTCTCTCTCCATCTTGCCTTCAACAGTGTCTGGGACATAATAGACATTTAATAAGCATTGAATGAATGAGTGAATGAAGCTAGGACTCAACTGTGGTCTATCCCTTCCAAAGCATGTTTTCTTACTTTTGGGGGAAGGGGGAGTCCTTGGGGAGGGGACAGTTCTGCCACGTGGCGTGTGGGACCCTAGTTTCCTAACCAGGCATGAAACTCAAGCCCCTTGCATTGGAAGTGTGGAGTCTTAATCACTGGACCACCAGAGAATTCCCAAAGCATGTTTTCTTAAATGGACATTTACTGCTAAAAAGAGAAAACCCAGTCATATAAAGAGTTAGGGGAAGGGCACTCAAGATGAAGGGGTTAATCCATGCAGAAGGACTGCATGTTTAAGGAAGAAAAAGACAGCCAGTGAGCAAGGCGGTATGCCACAGGGACCACAGCTTCTATTGCTAACTAGCTGTGTGACCTCAGCCTCTCAGAGTCTCATCTAAAAATGAGGCAAACACCTACTGTATAGCATTACTATAAAACTTGTATAAAGTAATCCATGTAAGTACTAAGCCTGGCACATAGTGAAAAGTAACTAAAACTAATGTCTTACAGGATCTGAGACCTTTGAAATATACAGACCTTTATCTAAGAGAAATTTTCTGTCTCTTCTTCCTCCTCTCCTGTGCCCTCCTTGCTCCTCTCCACCTTTTCTCCACCCTCTTCCTCTCTCTCTCTCTCCTCTGTGTGTGTGTGTGTCTCTCTCTGTCTCTCTGTCAAATCACTTCCCAAGCTACTGGAGTATATTTGCAAACACACTGGCTGTGACCTTGACATGGCCCCATTCCCACTCCACCACATCCCCTGTCACACACATGGGGACACACACACACAGATATACTCTGTGGCAATGTAATCCCCATAAATTCCAGATTCCTGTGCTGTTTAGCTGATCACTGCTTTAAAATAAATCTAAAAGACAGAAAGAAACACACTAAATCCTCATTTTAAATTTGCTGAGGTGTTTTTAACTTTTATCTTCAAATATCTAGGACTTCAAAGTTTCTCTGTACATGCAGTTAAGAAAAAAGGCAAGCTAACATAGAAAGCATCAATAAGAAAAACAGAGTTTATTTGGCAATGGTGCAGAAATATGCTGCCTGAGGCTACTACTCATGAAAAATACATTAAAAAGAGAGCTCAGAAAAGCCTTCAACTATTGGGTAAAAGGATATAAAAGGCCTGGGTTTTTTTCACATTTGTAAATATTCGGGGAGATTTTTTTAAACTTAACTATGACAGAGATATCCTAGTCTATATATGTTCGGGGGCATTCCAGCAGCACACTCTTCGATTCTAAGAATGGATTGTCAATATTCCATATCAGTTTTCTTCATTTAAATAGCTAGTGGCAGCAGAAAACTTCAGTTTAAAGCTCACAGATTTTCCTATTTGCTGCTCTAAGAGCCCATAAACATATGTATCTTTGGAAAACTATCATGTGTTTTCAACTTCCTGAAGAATTCTTGTAAAATATAACTGAACCACATTACCCTTTGTCCTGAGCTTTTATTCCACTAATGGACAAATTGGGAGGAGGCTGAGAACAAATGTGCTATTAATTACCCAGATGGCTTTTTAATAGAACCTTGGATTATTCTTCAGCCACTAAACACTGTCCAGAAATTTCTTAATAATGCTGCTGTGCAAGGCATTCCTTCCAGGAGAATAAAGATCTCATTGACTGGCAGGCTCAGTTATGTCAGGTTACTTTAGGAGACGGTAGACAAAGGGTAGGTATTGTATAGACCAGAGAGAATGACAGACCATATCTGAGCTGCCCGGTCTCCCCAGCAATGACAGATTTTCTAATTTACTGCAGATTCTCACAAAACTGGGTGGTCAGCTTTGCAGAGAACCAACAGTGGGTCTATTGATTCTGGGTGGGAGCAACATAATTCTGAATTAACCTGAATTGATTCAATACAACAGAGAGCCTCGGTATTGGATTAAAATTAGGATTAATACATTAAATGTTAGGTCAGAATGTTAAATCCCAGTGCTGAAAGACCTACATGAAGTAAGTCAAAGCCATTACAGAAAGATATTTTAGCCAGCAGATAATTTGTACTTTTAGACCTTAGAAATACATCACTCAAAATCCATTGGCACAAATGAAGATTTCTATGATACAGCATGTTCTGTTACGGTTTTGTGGGGCTTTTTTTTTTCTGCTTTGGTTATAAACAATCATTTTGAATGTGTGCCCTTTAAGTTCATCATATATATATATATATATATGATGACAAGACAGAGAGAGAGAGAAGCTTTCATCTGACACAGTAATGGTTGTTAGACAGCCTGGCTCATTTTATGTTCCCGCTTTCGTAAAATTATCTCGCCAGAGGCAAAATCTGCTGCTTCGGGCTTTCCAAGTAGACAGCAATTAACTTTCACTGTGCTCTTTTGCAGACGTATGCTTCTGTTAAATCATGAAGGATGCAAACTACCATTTTGAATATGTTTTCCCAACTACGAAATGAATATATTTATATTTAGGAAAATAAGAATAAATCTAAATACCTTGCAGTTTCCTGGAGTCATTATTTTAACAAAAATTTTAAACCCTCTTAATTTTCAAACCGTATTAATATATATATATATATATATATATATATATATATATATATATATATATATCCAAATAGCTCTGCCTACCAAAAGGAGTATGAACATTTGTTGCAAAATACAGGTCCTAGTGCATCTAAGCAAAACAGTTCCCAAATGAGCCGAGGGCAAACTAAAGTATTCGAAAGCAATAAAACTAAATGTGAGACTTTGTTGGAGCATGTATTTTCTTAAATATTGATATTTAACATCACTTTGTTACCTTCCTCTCACTACATACATTGTCTTACCTAAAAGAATAAGATAAAAGAGTGAAATGACCTTTAACACGTATCTAACACATTAAGAGTACTTTTTCATTTTAAAAATGAGATGCTTATACTTAAATCTTAATAATTTATAAAATACACCTTTTAGTCTTCCTCTTTCTTTTGACCTTCCTCTGTTCTCTTTGCCATGTGATCACTCTAAAATGCAATCAATAAGGGGATTTTTAATAAATTTAAGAAGACTGTTGTCAGCATCTTTCTGTGTAACTTATCAGATTGTCATTTAAAGTACCCCTTATTAGCAATCATAATGGTGGGTCCATGCTGCTTTCATTTAGGCAAGATATACACATTCAGGTCTTCAGATGGACCTAATCTTAAGTAACTTCTGATTTATAGTTTCGGTTTGGGGTTAACCTGCCAGGGGCTCTTTGCCAAGTCTTACTAACTGAAAAAGAGTCTCCATTTCCATTTTCCATTTTGACCCAAGTTTGTTTTCCCAATGCTGCCTCCTGCCTCTATTTCTACCACCTGCACACTGACCCCTGGTGGCGGAAACCAGACCCGCACAAAATCTCTTGACCTTCAAATTAAACCTCTTTCTGGCTTTCAGCTGAAAAAGGGTTCAGCTGCCTTTCCCGAAACCCTCTGTATTATTAGTAAAACCCATTGCTCTTGCATCCCATTCTCAGAGTCCTGCTGGGTAATTCAGTTAATTAATCTAACATAAGTTGTGAATGTGAACGTCCATTCCCTTCCCTAGTATTGCAATGTTTTACATCAAAAAAAGGTTTCATACATACCTAGACAGAGGAAAAGCTTTTGAGGAGGGGAACTTCGCAGCCAAATCACATCACAGAGGTCTCCCATTCAACATACTCTCAAGACAGACCTGAACCTGTAGTTGTATAATAAGAACAAGAGCTTTAGAATCAGACTTCATTTTAATCCTGACTTCTTGGTTTACTAGCACTGTGGTCAGACAAGTAACTTGACTTCCTGAATTCTTAATTGGCCTATCTGTAAAATGAGGACAATGATATTTTCCTCTGAAAGGTTGATGAAGGGACTATATAAGCAAAGTATCTGGAATATAAATTCTCACATAAATGTTTGACATTATTCTTTTCAATGGAAAGATGGGATTGCATCAATCTGATGATCTCATTTTTGCTTCAAAAACTAAGTATTCAGGACATGAAAAATATAAATGAGATAGGGGGACAAAAGGACAAAAATATTTGAGGTCAAGATTATCCACCCAAAATCAGAGTCCTGGAGGTAAGATGTCTAGTGTCTGGTACACATTTGGAGAACTACAGCAGTAAGTACAACATGGTATGCCTGCTTTTCAGTTGTAGTAAGTCTGAGGCTGCTGAGTGTAGCTTCCAAAAGAAGTCTTTTAACACCAAATCATATTTCTAAATAAGCCCAGAGAACAGGCAACTCTGACAAACGCACAAGTGTTCAAGAGATGTTTGTTTACACAGACATCCTCTGACACTGTAAATAAAATAATAAGAATGCACACTCCTTTGCAGCAGTCATAAAAGTTAGAATGGAGTTAGGTCGTGTCTAGATGCCTTTGATCAAAAAACAGGGATTAGTGGTTGCTGAATTTACTAACACAATTTTCTTTTCTTTTCTCCAATTATTTCTATTTCCAGCCTCACTTTTAGGATTCAGTTACAGCATCTTGCACTGCTTAGTCAGCAGACATGTGCCATTTGGGGATGCCATGATTCCCCTTTTTCAAAATTAAATTTTGAAGCCAGAAGTGTCAAGTTTCATTTCTCATTTAATGTAATTCTATGAGACTTTAGTCAGCATTATAAGACCAAGTCAGGACTCACTGATTGTCATGTTTCTGGGCATCAAGCATACAATGAGTCATGCTCAAGGTCTTGCTATTAATTATTTTCCCTTGCACTACCTACTACAAGCTTTTATCAGTTAAGTAAATAATTATAATAAAACATGGAGAGATACATGCTAAGATACATAAAAAACATACAGTTTAGCTAGAAAGATTCAATATACACAAATTAACAATAATAAAGCATTAGGGTATAAATTATACCAAAACATCATTGTTCAGTTCAGTTCAGTTGCTCAGTCGTGTCCGACTCTTTGCGACCCCATGAATCGCAGCTCGCCAGGCCTCCCTGTCCATCACCAACTCCCGGGGTTCACCCAAACTCATGTCCATCGAGTCGGTGATGCCATCCAGCCACCTCATCCTCTGTCATCCCCTTCTCCTGCCCCCAATCCCTCCCAGCATCAGGGTCTTTTCCAATGAGTCAACTCTTTGCATGAGGTGGCCAAAGTACTGGAGTTTCAGCTTTAGCATTATGAGTCCTTCACTGTAACACTTAAAAAAATTTTTTTTATTTTGTATTGGGGTATAGCTGATTAACAATCTTGTGATGGTTTCAGGTGAACAGTGAAGGGACTCAGCCATACATATACATGTATCCATTCTCCCCCAAACCTCCTCCCATCCAGGTTGCCACAAAACATTGAGCAGAGTTCCACGTACTCCACAGTAGGTCCTTGTTATTCATTTTAAATATAGCAGTGTGTACATGTCCAGGGCTTCCCCAGTGGCTCAGCAGTAAAGAACCCTCCTGCAATGCAGGAGATGCAGGAGACATGGGTTTGATTCCTGGGTTGGGAAGATCACCTGGAGGAGGGCATAGCAACCCATTTCAGTATCCTTGCCTGGAGAATCCCAAGGACAGAGGACCCTGACTGGCTACAGTCCAGTGGGTTGCAAAAAGTTGGACTCTACTGAAGCTACTGAGCACACACGCACATGCCCATCCCAAACTCCCTAACTATCCCTTCTCATCCTTCCCTCTGACAACCATAAGCTGGTTCTTGAAGTCTGTGAGTCTATTTCTGTTTTGTAACTAAGTTCATTTGTATCATTTATTTTTAGATTTCACATATAAGGGATGTCATAGGATATTTTTCCTTCTCTATCTGACTTCACTGTAACACTTTTTAATCATTAAATGTTCCTTAAGAAAATAATCTGGGGACTTCCCTGGTGGTCCAGTGGATAAGTCTTGGTGCTTCCAATGCAAGAGGCTGGAGTTTGATCCCTCATTTGGAAACTAGATTCCACATGCCACAGCTAACACCCAATGCGGCCAAATACATTGATTAGTTAATTTTTTAAAAAAAGAAAGAATAGAATCTGCACCAAAGGCTACACCGGGAGATATTTTCTCTTCCTGTGTTGTTTATTTCACCTCATGTTGAATTCCCAACAGGTCAGGATTTAATAATAGCATCCATCATAGGTGGCCATGCATTTGCAATTTTCCGCAGTGTCGGAAAAATTCTTTTTATTACAAGACAGGCTTAATTGTAAGACTGCCTGAAGACACAGACCCAGGAGACAATTTTATAGAGAGATTTCTGTGCATCTGCTTGAATGCCAGGGGGATGGAATACAAAGGGACAACCTAATCCCTTTCTTCTGAATCTCATGCTAAGTGAACATTCTGATCTCTTCTCTCCTCAAACTCTTCCTTACTTGCTGCAGCTAACTGGTCATCCCCTCACAGAGAGGTGGCTTCTGGGAAGAGATGGAACTGTTGCTGAGAGGAAACAAATTCCTCCTTCAGCCCAAGCTATTATAAGTTGTAAACTGAGACTGCGGGGAACAGAGATCATAAAAAAAGATGAGGCGTGATCTTCGTAGAGAAGATCTGTAGCCATGGTAAATTTTCCCTGCCTGGAATAAGAACTGAAAACTCAGATAAGACCCCAAGCTCTCATTTTCTCTTTTTTCCTGGGTACTTTTTCCTCTTATAATTTTATATCCTTAATATTCTCGAAGAGATTATTTGTTCTTTTTTAACTCAGAGTTTTCCCATGTTCGCTAAATTCTTTGTTCTCTACAACAACCTCATTGTTTTTCTCTTAGGCTAGATGATTCTATTTTACACTGTTTACTAGGATACCATCTGATTATAAAGGTGGATTTATTCTCCTTGTAATAATTCTGTAACAGCTTCTTCTTCAGATGAAAATCTGGTTTCAGTGTAGCTCACTAAGATGAAATATACCAAACAGAGGGGGAAATAATTCTCTCATTATCTGAGAAGTACAAGTTTCCTGTGTATACATAAAAGATGAATATTCTGCACAAAAATTCAAAAAAATGTTGGTTTTATGAATTATGCAAAGTCTGGACAATTATGAAACATTTTATTTACTCTTTTCAGAAAATACTCAGAAGTACAATTCTGAATTATTAAAAGTAACAATGTGTGCCAATTGATAAGAAAGTTAACCAGAATGTAACTTTACTAAAAATACTTTTCCTACCAAAGGAAAAATAAAAATCTGAAAGCAGCATTCATTATAGTAACAAAATTATCAAGTTTCAAAATCAGACTTTAACTTAAAATGCCATTTCTTTAGTTCTTGATATCTGAAAATTTTCATCGGTCTTTATCAGGAAATATGGTACCCAAATCTCCAAGGTCCTAGCCCAGGATTTTAACAATGTAGCTTCACTTAGAAATTTTTTCCTCAAGGTCTGTTAATCACATAGTAAAGACATAAGAAAGCAGATTTGGTAAAGAAAGACCTATAACCATTCATTACTATTCAAAAGGAAAAAATCTTTTGGCAGTTGGTGACATTATTAAAATGTAAATATTAATACTTTATTTTGATATCACTTTGTATTCAGCCAAATATTCACCTTTTAAAAAAACTGGCTTCAAAAAAATTGTCCCAGTTTTCCCTTAACATTTGAATAAAAATATATGTTAATTAAAATGAAATCCACACACTCCTAGTTTATTCCTCCTAATTTTTCAACACTTTTTCTTTGGAAGATCATCTGACAGCCAAAAAGCCTTAATCCATTACCAGATTTGGTCATTTAATTATTAAATTATATTTGGCCAATAATTATTAAATGATAAGTTTGGAAAACTGACACCTGTAGATTTTAAACACTTTAATGAATGAATAAATGAATGAGTGAATAAGTAGGGGACAATTCAAAACCATCCAGATAATACTTAAATAAGGTTCCTAAATTCTATAATGGTATGGACCTAACAGAAGCAGAAGATATTAAGAAGAGGTAGCAAGAATACACAGAAGAACTATACAAAAAAGATCTTCATGACCCAGATAACCACGATGGTGTGATCACTCACCTAGAGCTAGACATCCTGGAGTATGAAGTCAAGTGGGCCTTAGAAAGCATCACTACAAACAAAGCTAGCGGAGGTGATGGAATTCCAGTTGAGCTATTTCAAATCCTAAAAGATGATGCTGTGAAAGTGCTTCACTCAGTATGTCAGCAAATTTGGAAAACTCAGCAGTGGACACAAGACTAGAAAAGGTCAGTTTTCATTCCAATCCCAAAGAAAGGCAATGCCAAAGAAATTGAGGAATTAATGCTTTTGAACTGTAGTATTGGAGAAGACTCTTGAGAGTCCCTTGGACTGCAAGGAGATCCCCCCAGTCCATCCTAAAGGAAATCAGTCCTGAATAGTCATTGGAAGGACTGACGTTGAAGCTGAAACTCCAATACTTTGGCCACCTGATGTGAAGAACTGACTCATTTAAAAAGACCCTGATGCTGGGAAAGATTGAAGGCAGAAGGAAAAGGGAATGACAGAATGAGATGATTGGATAGCATCACTAACTCAATGGACTTGAGTTTGAGTAAGCTCCAGGAGTTTGTGATGGACAGGGAAGCCTGGCGTACTGCAGTTCTTGGGGTCACAAAGAGTTGGACATGACTGAGTGACTGAACTGAACTACATTCTATCAGTAAGTAATGATTGAAAATTTTATACATACTCTACACCTTAAACTAATACAGTGCTGTTATGACAATTTCATCTCAATAAAAATGGGGGAAAAAAGAAAATGTTAGCCCAGTGCCAAAGAAAACCTCTCTTTCCTTCAAGTATTAATTTAGCCAATATAAATACAATTTTCATACATTTTCTAGGCTCTATTATAAATTCCCATATGTTCTATATAAGCCATTTTTGAAATGTAAATCTCTCCAAACTTAGTAATAATGCACATATTTACTAAAAGTATGAAAGATATTGGCAAAATGAAACTTCACATTTAAAATGGGAATATGGGAGAAAAGTTGCTAAGACTTATAAGCTGGCCACAGGACGTGAATCTAAACCTCCAACAACAGCTACCATCTACTAAGAGCTTATAATGTGCCGGGCACTTTGCCCTATGCACCATGTACATTATTTTGTTTAATCCTAATGAAAACCCTAAGAGGTCAGTAATACTTCCATACCCATTTTGCAGATTTGAACACTGAAGTTTAGACATATTGAGTAGCCAATCCCAGGTTTCACAGTTGGTGAGGGGAGCCCTGGTTTAAACCTCAGGATTTTGAGTGTCCACAGCTGGCAGCCTTAAGTATTCTTAAATGACACTGCAGTGGGGAAGACAATGAAAGTCACAGAACACAGCTGTCACTGCAACAAGCAGTCAGTCCCTGCTTGTGGGATTTTCCCAACCCTCTCTGCCATTTGGACTATTGCTCTCTCCTTTGCCTGCGGGCTGTTTTTAGGTTACCAAGGAAGGTAAGTAAGAGATTAATGTCAAGGCTCCTGTAAAACATAATGCCATAAAGGGACTCTAATCTGAATCCAGATTTTATCCAGGCAGATCATAGAAAATGTTCCTAGGGAACCACAAAAGTCAAATACAGTTATCAACTATGATCACTTTTTAACTAGCTGCAAGGTGATGTGTCTCTAGGATACAAGGAAGCATCTAGTGTCTCTACTACCCTAGGACTAGACTGATTGCACCGTTACAGCAAGAGCTTGCTTAAGACACTTTCTTAACTTACAGAGAAACTAGGCAAAGTCATAGATAAAAACAGAACGGCTCAAGAAGCGTTTTACCCAGATGAAAAAAACAAAACCCTTTTCAATGACAGAAATTATGATTTAAGAGCACCAGGTGTATGGCTTCTTTTCTAGGTAGCAGTTAGAGAGTTTGGGAGAAAACATCATTCCTTTCACAGTGGATATAATTACTGTGATTTCCAGTCCACAACTTGTATGCTTTCATTTCTCCAGGCTGCCCCCCAAGAAAAACAAAGTGAATATCTAATAATCACGAACTGAATGTAGCTCAATTATAGAACAAAAGCATCTACTGGTTTTGTGGTTAGACAGACAATTTATCAAAGGGAGATTCATACCTGAATCTGGAGAGAGTGATGACTAGCTTTCCACGGGGGTAGCATTTGGAATTACTCCAGAGACTTGTATAAGGAGAACCTAGAAGTTTTAAGGCCATTATCAATCAGAACCACTTTCACATCTAGTTTTGAGATCAGAGGAGACACTCAATTTCCAAGAAACTCAGTTCCTTCACTTGGGGTTTCTAAGCAGTAAACCTCCCTCATCAGATTGACTTGGCCACAAATTCCAACTCAGATTTAGTACTTTGTTTTCTTAAGGAAGTGTATTCCCCTCCTCAGAAGCTCTGTCTCCCATCACTTGTTCTGGAGTGATTGTGTTTGCTTTCAGTTTTGTTGACAGGATAAACCTGCTCAGGACCAAACTCACAGCCAAACTCAGAAGCTTGCCTCAGACCATCTCATATCTGGAGATGACCTTCATTTTCTTCTCTCTAGATACAAATCCTGCATGCATGCGTGTTAAGTCGCTTCAGTCATGTCCAACTATTTGCAACACTATGAACTGCAGCCCACCAGGCTCTCCTGTCCATGGGATTCTCCAGGCAAGAATACTGGAATGGATTGCCATGTCTTCCTCCAGGGGATCTTCCTGACCCAGGGATCAAACTCCCATCTCTTACATCTTTTGCATTGGCAGGCAGGTTCTTTACCACTAGCACCACCCAGGAAGCCCCAGATACAAACACAACATATCCCTAAAAACAGTTCAAGTCCCCCCTTTTTTTAATCAAAACTCTCTCTGATAATTCTCAGGTGAAGTATTTGCTTCTTCCCATGACTAACCTCCATAGCATTCATGTGGAATCATCATGTGTTTCCTGGCACAATTAATAATTTTTATGTCTTAACATCATAATTTTACTTAAATTATTACTTTTTCTCACTGAATGAATTAACAGACAACAAAATCAATCAAAATCCTCCCCAAATTGCACCTGCTTCAGTGACTTTCACACAGTATCTGTTCAGTAAGTCAGAATCTGAGTTCTCTGTAGAAGACAGCTCTTTGTGCTGTAGAGACTGGGCTTGGGTTGACACTCTTTAAATTGCAACCTGAAGAATCCAGATAAATGATGAAATCTCAGTCCAGCTGCTCAGAGTTAATCCAGGGGTTGGGAGGACTCTAGGGAGCTGGGTTAAGACTGGTTACTCCTCCCCCCTATTAGGATGTTTTATAGTCAGATTGTTATGAATTGTTTTTATTTCCCATAAGGAAAACTACTTTTACAAAATAGATTTATGTGTACCATATTTGGGGCTTCCCAGGTGGCACCACGGTAAAGACTGCACCTGTCAATGCAGGAGACGTAAGAAAAGCAGGTTTGATCCCTGGGTCAGGAGAATCCGCTGGACAAGGGCATGGCTGCCCACTCCGGTATTCTTGCCTGGAGAATCCCATGGACAGAGGAGCCTGGAGGTCTACAGTCCATAGGGTCGCAAAGAGTCTGACATGACTAAAATGACTTAGCATGCATGTATATACAATCTTTGGTATCTATTTTCCCTGAATCAGTGTTTTCAAGATCTGCCACCACTGGGGCTTTCTCTAACTATAGTTAACTTCAGATCCTGGACTTGTCTTTAGGTTGGACTTGGGCAACATGTTGAAATTAGAAAATAATAAAGCTGATGGTTGCTCAAAAAGTTAAACATAGATTTACCATATGACTCAACATTTCCACACATGTATATGTTTCCAAAATTAAAAACAAGCATGCAACTACTTGTACACAAATGTTCATAATAGCACTGTTCACAGTAACCCATATATCCACCAATGGATAATGAATAAATAAAATGTATTAGGTACCTAAGATGGAATATTGCATGCCAAGTCACTTCAGCCATGTCCAACTCTTTAGGACCCCATGGACTGTAGCCCACCAGGCTCCCCTGTTCATGGGACTCCCCAAGGAAAAATACTGGAGTGGGTTGCCATGCCCTCCTCCAGGGGATCTTCCCAACCCAGGAGTCAAACTCTTATCTCTTGCAACTCCTGCATTGGCAGGTGAGTTCTTTATCACTAGCACCACCTGGGAAGCCCAAGATGGAATATTACTCAGCCTTGAAAAGGGATGAAGCTTTTTATGATAGGTGCTATAACCTGAAAAGTATTATATTAAGTCAAAGGTATCCCCACAAAAGGTCAAAAGGTCACATACTGTATAATCCCATTTGTATGAAATATCCAGAACAGGTAAATATGTAGAGATGAGAAGATTGGTAGCTGTCAAAGGCTGATGGGAATAAGATAAGCAATGATTGCTTAACAAGTAAAAAGTTTTATTTTGAGGTGATGAAAAATGGTTTAGAAGTAGAGGTGGTGGTTGCACAACATTGGGAAGGTATGGAATGCCACTGAATTATACACATTAAAGTGGTTACTGCTATGTTGAATGGATTTCACGTCAATAATAAAATAACAGTTGGGAGATTGGGATCAACATATATATATGCTACTACATATAAAATAGGTAACTAATGAGAACCTACTGTATAGAGTTCCCTGTGTATAGCACAGGGAACTCTATATTCAGTGCTCTGTGGTTACCTAAATGGGAAGGAAGTCCAAAAAAGAGGGGATATATGTACAGGTATAGCTAATGCACTTTTCTGTATAGCAGAAACTAACATAAAATTAGTAAAGCAACTATATTCCAATTAAAAATAAATTTTTAAATAATTAAAAATCAATAATAATAACAAAGTTTGTCTGGTACCTACAGTTCCTATTGCCCAAGATACTATAGTAGGAGGGGGAAGGAAAGCCTCACTTAAGCAGGGGAACCTTTTTGGAGACTTTATATTGAAGCCAAGACCTGAAAGACAACTAGGATTTGGCAAAACTAATACAATTATGTAAAGTTTAAAAATAAAATAAAATTAAAAAAAAAAAAGAAAAAAAAACATAAAAACTTATAAAAAATAAATAAATAAATAAACTAAGTAAGGAAGGTAGAGATAGATGGGGAAAAGAGAAAAGGAATCCAGGGAGATATTGTCTATCTGATGATTTAACAATATAATATTGACATAAATTATTTCTCCTTTCCCATAAAATCAAATGAACAAATATGTTTTCATCATCTGCTATTTGTGGGGAGCCATGCTAGGTGCTGGGAGAAACAGACCAACAAAAGGCATAGCCTGACAAGAGAAATAAAATTAGCCTTTATTGAGCAGCTCCAACATGATGGATACTTTACATGTGCATATGTGCTCAGTTGCTCCAGCTGTATCCAGCTCTTTGCGATCCCATGGACTGTAGCCCACCAGGCTCCTCTGTCCATGGGATTCTCCAGGCAAGAATACTGGAGTGGGGTGCCATTTCCTTCTTCAGGGGAACTTCATGACCCTTCTTGACCACTGAGCCACTGGGGAAGCCCATATTTTACATGTATTATCTCAATTAATCCTTTAAACCGATCAAAGCAATAAGTGTGATTAATCCTGTTAACTTGTCCAACATTGCACAGCTTCTAAATAGAAAATACAAGATTTCATCTAAGTGTGCCTGACTGCAGGGTCCACCTTCTTGCCACTACAGCAGGACATAATTAGAGTGGATGGAAGCTGAGTAACTTGCTAAGATATCAGTGGATAGATGTCACAAAGTTGAGCACAATGCTCCCTCCAGATGGAAGGACCTGGAAAAAACTGGGGTCAGATCTGGAGAGAAATAAATGGCCCAGATCCCAGAACCACAAAGTGGAGGCAACAAAGAAAAGGCTTGGACATGAACTGTCCCTGAAACTTCCCCAACCCCCCATTGTACTGAGTGGAGGGAGCCTCTTCTCTGCACTGGTCCTTACCCCATTAGAGCAGTCCACAAATTCAATGCTTGGTTTTATATTTTTATTCATGTCCCAGTTCTACCACTTAATAGCTTTGAATAAATTACAGAAAGGTGTAATTCTCTGTGTCTTGGTTTACACATCTAAAAAACTAGAATAATAGTAAAAAAAAAAATCTGGATTAAATGAAAACATATTATACAAAGGGCTTACATGTCAACAATACACACTGCTGCTACTGCTGCTAAGTCACTTCAGTCGTGTCCGACTCTGTGCGACCCCATAGATGGCAGCCCACAAGGTTCCCCCGTCCCTGGGATTCTCCAGGCAAGAACACTGGAGTGGGTTGCCATTTCCTTCTCCAATGCATGAAAGTGAAGTCGCTCAGTCGTGGGTCCGACCCTCAGCGACCCCGTGGACTGTAGCCTACCAGGCTCCTCCGTCCATGGGATTTTCCAGGCAAGGGTACTGGAGTGGGGTGCCATTGCCTTCTCTGCAACAATACACAAGTGCTCAACAAATATTTTTGTTCTGGATGTTGTTGTATTACTATTTCCTTGGCAAGAATTCCCAGCTTCTCCAAAGCACAGACCGTGTCCTTTTTCTTAATCTCCAGCCTCTAAAACAGAGGTTGGAGCACAGTCAGTAAACAGCAAGTTCTGAGTCAAGGTAGTGGTGAACCTAGCACTATATTGGCTAGGGAGATTCTCAAGACCCCAGTATCCCCTAAAATCTCACTCTTGTTGTGAACAAAACTGTAAGATAGAGATGTCAGTTACCAAATATTTATTGAGCACCTACAATCTGGAGGGTCCAGCACTAGGAATACAGGGCTTTCTAAATTGCCAGGATTACACTTAGTCCACGTGGTTGATTTATCATTCAGTTCAGATGGGGAAATAAATAAGAATACACACACTTGCACAGCCTCAAGAGAAATACCTGTGCAGTGTCAAAGTTCTGGCTATCATTACAAAGAAAACATTGCTACTCATGTACAAAACAAACTATGATCCATTAACTCAGCACAGAAGTCCTTTTTGGCTCCATAAAAGCTGGCACCCAAGCAAGTTTTGTAGTCACGCTGCCAAAAAATACCTGGCCAATACATTTTAACGTCCTTCCTTGCTTTCTCTCAGACATATTTCAGTAATTGCCTGTCTGCAGGTACAAGATGCTTACAGGAAGTGATTAATCTTTCATGAGACTATTCTACTATTCCTTAATGCAGTATAATAAAAGCTCAAAGGGACAGCCACAGTCATGTCAGTGCATGCTTTAAGGAAAGGAAGTTTTAATGGGAGGTAAATCTGATCACACGATAGTGGTCAATGATGAAATCTCTCTTTTGAAAGAAAGCAACCCAAAAGGGCAAATCTACTCCCTGGGGCAGGGGGGAGGAAGCCCACCTCTAAACCTAAAACCTCTTTTTCTCTGGTTGGAGGCCAGATGGGATCCTCGGACATCATGAAACACTACAACTGGAAGCTGAATGGTTTGTCTACACCCAGCCCCCCACACATAGACACTGGAGATGAGAAAGGCTCTTGTTTGCTGTCTGAAGCAGGTGTGGTTGGACTAAATGGAGAGAAGATGTCCAGCTGGAAAAACCCATCAACCAGCTGCCCAGGCCCGTCTGCTTAGATAAATACCACCTGTTACTAAACAGCCAGAGAAAAATTAGTCCTGTGCTAGGAACCTGCCACTTCTCTGCCTATTATGCTGAGGCTTTTGTGTCTTTTCGACATCCCAAATCCCATGAGTGTCTCAGAGCGATGGTCATATTTGTTGCGCTTAATTCTATTCTGGACAATGACAGATGATTTTGGAGCTTTAGATTAAAGCATTTTCTGGGGGCCAAGAGCACATATGTGAGAGAATAATAAATAACACCTATCAGAAGAGGTCAGTGACTCCAAAGGCACTTTTTAACTCTAGTGCCTCACTGGTCTGTGGAGTCTGGCCTGTGTGAAGGACGGCGCATGGCCCCATCTCCCGAACCCTGTGGCCTCTTCCTCGCTGCTCCTCAACTGAACCAGTCTTCTGAGTTTGATTAAATACACACATGCGCATGTACACGCCAGTGGTAAAGAATCCACCTGCTCATGCGGGAGATGCAGGTTTGATCTCTGATCTGGGAAGATCCCCTGGAGAAGGACATGGCAACCCACTCCAGTATTCTTGCCTGGAGATTCCCATGGACAGAGGAGCCTGGCAGGCTACAGTCCATGGGGTCACAAAGAGGTGGACAAGACTTAGCAACTGAACAACTACAAAACACACACTCACATGCAGACACTCCTGTGTTCATGCTACTCCCATAACTGTCATGTCCTCTCCTGAACTTTCCAAATCCCACTCTTTAAGAGTCAAATAAAATCCCACTGCTTCTCCTGGAGTCTTCCCCAAAAATGTTAGCTGAAAATTACTTTCTCTGAATGCTACTACACTGAGAGTCCACAAAGTACATTTGGTCACTTTGAATGGTTCCCAAGTAAATCTCATCTACCCAATGAAGGGAGAATAAAGTTCATCGCTCTGAGGCTTAGCCCACCATCCAACACAAAGTTAGGCCTCTAGCACCTCAAGAGATGTACCTCAACTGAAACAACACTGACCTCAAAGGTTTGGAGGATGACAGAAAGACAAAACACTAAACTAGAGATCCTACTGGAAAAGATTTCTAAAGATTTTTGACTCGGATCAATGTTCTGTGAGCCCTGGACAGGTAGCCAGAAGGCTTGGGACTGAATGCTGGTTTTTCAGTTATTAACTTTATGATTAATTAATTCTAACAATATCAATTTCTTTACCTGTACAATGGAACTCACAAGTCAGGGGACTATACCGGAAAGCTCTGAGAAGGCAATTCTTACTATAGTGTTCATATTCATTACCAAAACCACGCATTCATGGTTCTTGAGAAAACTGCACAGTTCCTTCAACATCAAACAGATTAGAACAAACTAACTAATTTTTCTAGACTGACTATTTTTTAGGCTTCAAAAACTTGGCGGACTCTGAGAATCACCTGGGGACTTTATAGATATGTTTTGCCCAGGACCTTCACATTTGTTTTGCCCATTATCTGACTCGTGAAAAGTTATTAGGATTATAGCTTTTAGAAATATGTCTTAAACTGTAATAGACACCTTGATAATGACTTTTAGTGCTATTCAACTTAAAAATAGGTGCTAGCTCCTAAATCTTTCTTAGACTCAAAATCTATACAGTCACATACACATACATATGCAGGAGGTTAAAGTTGTGTGTGTGTGTGTGTGTGTGTGTGTGTGTGTGTGAATTTCCTGGAGGTATGTGCCATAATTACCCAGTATTCCGGAACCTCTCATGTATCAATTTATCTTTGTAATCTGATCATACACTGCAGTCAGGGTATGTCCCATTTCTATTCCACCACAAAGTTCACTCATGTTTGTAAAATAATTACTCTAAGAAAGAAGACAGTACATTTCAAAAAGGAAAAAAAAAAAACGTCACATACCAAGAAAAAAGACCAAATCAGAAGTGTGTGAAACTTACTTTTTAAGGAAGTAATTTGGGGCACTTTTCTACCCTAGAATCCATCCAACTCAAGCCGCTTTGAGCTGAGAATACAGGCAGTCCTAAGAAAGCTCTCAATCCAGGGCATTTTGTCCCTCAGCTGGGCAGGGGTCAAAGCAATCAATAGTAGTTTAGACTAAACAGGAAGAAAACCAGCTCAATTAATGTGGCAGATGCACAAATGGTCATCACATTTAGAAACAAGGTAAGTTTGAAACAAATTTAGTTGCTATCATTGTTGCGATTGTTGGCTAATACATGTATTGTTGGCTAATACATGCGGATAAATACTGCATCTTCCATCCCTTTTAAATGTATCTAGTAAACCCACAAGACTTCCAGTCATTGTACTGCACATAAGTTTCCCACAGAGACTTCATGAAAATCAACTCAACCTCTTTTTAAAACTTATCCCAGACATAGCTTCTGGTACAGGGGAAACCAAACATCCCTTGCCTGCCCCTCCCCCCACCCCCCAGTGTAAGGAAAGCCACTAACTCTTTCACAGGAGCAGATTGTTCCAACTTAATTGAATGAAGTAAACTTGGGGAAATACCTGACATTGCCAACTTGACCTCTGCTAAGCCTTTTGAACTTCAATCACTGTCCTCCAACACAAAGCCTTCTATTAGGCTTTCAGCTATTTCCCCTGATTACACAGGTAGCTTACCTTAAGGATTCCATGGTTTCAGTTATCATTTCTAACCTGATTGTGAGACGAGTATTATTTCCGTGCTGAGTCTTGTGACTAAGCCTGCAAAGGAATTTTCTGGTTTGATTGAGTAAAAAGCATCTCATTTCAGTTTCTTATCCACCAAGATCCAATAACTTATTCTAAAGAAAAGAAAATAGTTTTAATTTATGAGAACATAAGTGAAAAAGCTCAAACGAATAACACTAGTCAGAAACTATCCAAAATCATAGTCTTTGGTGTTTCATGTTGATTTTAAAATTTAGAATACAATTTATAATACAGGGCAATAAAAATGATTGTTCCCAATAAACAAAGTGCAAATGGTAAAAACAAAACAGCTTGAATTTCTCAAATAAGTAGAATTAGTATTCTCTTCTATCTAGTTCCCTTAGAGAAGAAGGAAAAATTGAGGTTAAGGTTTGAAATATTTTGAACTAATTACCCACACTGGCAAATAAAGGTGCTCATAATCTGGGAGTAAAGATATGATGGCAGTTATTTTAAGAGTTTAAATATTTTTAACTATTTTTAATAGGCAGTTATTTTCATCCTATCTGAGCATCTATTTTTCTTCTTCTTGACCTACAATACATGTTCCTTTCAGAAATATACAGAAAACTATTAAATATTTCAAAATAGTTAGAATCATCCAGTTCTTTATTACAAAGTAAAACAGAATTTAATTTGTCCTCAGCAGACTGTCAGTGATTAAAAAGATTGCAAACAGCCAGTTCCAGCAAACATGGGAAAATTATACAAATACAAATATACAAATAGGTGGGAAAAATATACAAATTTTGTGGAAAGTAATTTGGCTGTCAATATCTATTGAAATTTGAAATGTGTATACCTTGTAAGGCTGTTCATTGAAAAAACATGATAACAATAGCAAAGATAGGAGGAAATTAAATTAGGGAAAAAATAAAATTAATAAGGGAATGGTTCAGTGGTAACAACATACAGTCATCAAAGAGCTAAAAAGTCCTGCATGAAATGACCTAGAAAATGTCCATACTATAGTTTTAGTAATTAAAACTGATTCTAGATAAAAACATTTAATAATATTCCAGTTTAGGGTATCAAATACATATGCACATAAAGTAGAAACCTAAGAAAGATGAATGATATATATCAAATAGCTAGCCAGTTTTTAATCCTGGGCAGAGAAAGTGTAAGGTGGAAGTCTCTAGCTTCTTATTTTATAAAATCCAAACATAAATGGAAGGATAGCAGGTGAATTCTATTTATTTTTCAACATATTTGGAAATATTTTCAAATTTAAAAAATATTCAGAAGTCAGAAATCTATATTTCAATAAATATATTTAAAAGTATTCTCATCATCTACAAAATAAAACATCCATGAAATAATTGACCTCTTAATTTAGGGAGAACTACATTTGTTAAAATGAGTTACATTGACTTGGACTCTTTTCCTTTGCCATTTGTTATAATTGGTTTCCAGTCACTCTAAATATAATAAACATGACTATTTTGTTTCTTTTGGTATAACTGAAGTACAAATTTGCTGAAGGAATACACACATTGCTTGTGTTATAAGTTTACATGATAATTGCAAGAGTTGCCTCAAGAAACTTTATTATGTTGTTTGGCCCACTGAATGGAAATTATTTTAAGTGGAGGACTTAAGGATAGAGTATCACAATATTCCCAATGTGTTTTGACTATGAGTTGTTTTGTTTTGCTTTATAAAAGAAAACATTGTATTTATTGATTCATATACTACTGAAATAAAATGTGCTTAGTGGCTCAGTCATGTCTGACTCTTTGTGATCCCATGGACTGTAGCCTGCCAGGCTCCTCTGTCCATGGGGATTCTCCAGGCAAGAATACTAGAGTGAGTTGCCATGTCCTCTTCCAGGGGACCTTCCCAACTCAGAGATTGAACCCAGGCCTCCTACATAGAAGGCAGATTCTTTCCTGTCTGAGCCACCAGGGAAGCACACTGAAATAAAATAAGATTGTCATATAATAGGTTTGGGTTTATAATTTCCGAAACTATATATCTTGTTCCCAAAGTGCCTAAATTTCTTATCAAACCAAAAATGTGAACATTAGCCAACCAAACAAGCTCACATAGCCTCTTAAGTGCCCTAGAGGGATGTTAGCATTGGCAAGAAAAGTGCATATAATCTACTTCTTCTGCCACAGGTGCCTGGAATTTCCTCGCAATTCCATCCCATCAGAATATCAGTTTATTGTAGACCAGCAATATCCAAGCCAGCAAGAGTCTCAGGCATGCATGCTCTTCTCCTTTACTTTTTTGACTAATAACTGCTTATGCAGCCTTGAGAAATTTAACTTTTCTGAGCCTTGACTTCTCATGTGCAAGATAGAAGTAATATTATCACCATGAAGGTTTACTGTGAAAATCAGGTGAGCATGTGGCTTAGAACAGTGCATGCCTGTGTACCAAATTGCTTCAGTGGTGTCTGACTCTGCACCCCTACTGACTGTAACCCAGCAGGCTCCTCTGTCCATGGGATTCTCCAGGCAAGAATACTGGAGTGCACTGCCATTTCCTCTCCAGGGGATCTTCCTAACCTAGGGATTGAACCCACGTCTCCTGTGGCTCTTGCATGGCAGGCAGGTTCTTTTACTGCTGAGCCACTGGGGAAGCCAGCTTACAACAGTATGGAGCTCATAATAAGCACTCCAAGGATAGTAGTTTTATTATAATTAATAGATATTAATGATAGAAATACTGAAATTAAGAACTGTACCCTACTATGATGTGAATGTAGGGCAATAAACCCCAATCTCTAAAGAGTAAAAAAAAAATCAAGTCTGAACTTTCAAAATGAAGATTTCTGGGCCCCACTCACCAAAGATTCTGATTCCTCTCAGCCTGGGATTAGTCATAGGAATCTTCCTTTTTCACAAGTACTGCAAGTGATTCTGACAAGAAACAGTGTTATGGGAAGAAGAATGGAGGACCTTCAAGGAAGAAAGAGAAACAGAATACATGTGCCCCCTCCCAGAAAGTCCTTGTACTTCACTCACATTAACTGTTCTGATTCTGAGGCCAAGAAATCTTCTCCCAAATCTAACTTATATTTGTGTTGTGTCAGGAAGAGAAGAATCAGAATGGTTCTCCTACTTCATCTCCAAACATCTCTGACCACAATTTTCTTCAGCTTTGATAACAGTGTATCACAACCCAAATGCCTTGGTGCTATTTCACTGTCTTCTTCCTTTGGATTTCCATTAGTGTTGGTTCCTTTTGACACTACTGGTGTAGGATCAGGAAACTGGGATGATGTGGACTCACACCTTTAATTCCTATGTACTGATCCCTCAATCTAAAAGCATTCATAGTTTCATCAGAACTTGGGATTCACATCAGCCCCCATATCCCCCATGTCAGATGATGGGGGAGCCGCTCATGTGCCCAGTTTGCCCATAAAGCACCCTTACTCTTCTGCTGAACAATGAACCTAATGAGTATCTTGCTCCCAGACAGAAGGACCCAGGTTTTAAGGTGCCTAAAAGTGTATTAGTGTTAGTTGCTCAGTCGTGCCCAACTTTTTGCAAACCCATAGACTATAGCCTGCCAGGCTCCTCTGTCCATGGGCTTTTCCTGGCAAGAATACTGGAGTGGGTAGCCATTCCCTTCTCCAGGGGGTCTTCCTGAACTAGGGGTCAAATCTGGGTCTCCTGCATTGCAGGAGGATTCTTTACCATATGAGCCACCGGGAAAGGAAAGCCCTGAAACCTATGCTATCTAGAGGTTTGCTCTTAAAGCATACCAAAAAAAAAAAAAAAGGAAAATCCTCACCTTTCAGATACGTATATATTCATGTGGATTCAAGGCCAGGGCTCCTCTCAGAGCTTTAGACATTGTTATAAATTGTTGTGTATAACATCTCTATTCATAGGAAACTCTACCCCCAGTGACACTGTATTTGGAGATAGGACGTTTATGGGGGTAATTAAGATCAAATGAGGTCAAAAGGGTGAGGCCTTGATCTAATACAACTGGTGTCCTTACAAAAAAAGAGAGACACACCAGGGATGCACATACACAGACAAAAGGCCATGAGAGGACGCAGACATAAAGTGGCCATCCACAGGTCAAAGAGAGAGGCCTCCAAAGACATGACCAGGCTGGCACCTTGATCTTGGACTTCCAGCCTCCTGAACTGCTGCTGCTGCTGCTAAGTCACTTCAGTCTGACTCTGTGTGACCCCATAGATGGCATCCCACCAGGCTCCCCGATCCCTGGGATTTTCCAGGCAAGAACACTGGAGTGGGTTGCCATTTCCTTCTCCAGTGTATGAAAATGAAAAGTGAAAGTGAAGTTGCTTGGTCATGTCTGACTCTTCATGGCCCCATGGACTGCAGCCTACCAGGCTCCTCCGTCCATGGGATTTCCCAGGCAAGAGTACTGGAGTGGGGTGCCATCGCCTTCTCCGCCTGAACTACTAGAAAACAAATTTCTGTTGTTTAAGCCACCAACCTGTGGAATTCTGTTGTGGCAGCCCTATAGAAGACAGCAGAAATGGTTCATGCAACTGAGAGCCCTGAAGCTACTATATCACTAGCTCCTTCCTACAGCCTCCTCTCCTATCAGGCAAGCTGAATTTCCCATCCCATTATAGCCAACTCTGACCACTGGTTCTCCAGGTATGATAAACATCAGTTCAGTTCAGTTCAGTTCAGTCGCTCAGTCGTGTCTGGCTCTTTGCGACCCCATGAATCGCAGCACACCAGGCCTCCCTGTCCATCACCAACTCCCGGAGTTCACTCAAACTCATGTCCATCGAGTCGGTGATACCATCCAACCATCTCATCCTCTGTTGTCCCCTTCTCCTCCTGCCCCCAATCCCTCCCAGCATTAGAGTCTTTTCCAATGAGTCAACTCTTCACATGAGGTGGTCAATGTACTGGAGTTTCAGCTTTAGCATCATTCCTTCCAAAGAAATCCCAGGGCTGATCTCCTTCAGAAGGGACTGGTTGGATTTCCTTGCAGTCCAAGGGACTCTCAAGAGTCTTCTCCAACACCACAGTTCAAAAGCATCAATTCTTCGGTGCTCAGCTTTCTTCACAGTCCAACTCTCACATCCATACATGACCACTGGAAAAACCATAGCCTTGACTAGACGGACCTTTGTTGGCAAAGTAATATCTCTGCTTTTGAATATGCTATCTAGGTTAGTCATAACTTTCCTTCCAAGGAGTAAGCGTCTTTTAATTTCATGGCTGCAGTCACCATCTGTAGTGATTTTGGAGCCCAGAAAAATAAAGTCTGACACTGTTTCCACTGTTTCCCCATCTATCTGCCATGAAGTGATGGGACCAGATGCCATGATCTTCGTTTTCTGAATGTTGAGCTTTAAGCCAACTTTTTCACTCTCCTCTTTCACTTTCATCAAGAGAACATACCCATCCTCAAAAGTCTGGCTTAAATATTATAGTCTATGAATTCTTCTCTAATCTTCCCAAATGAAATATATTTTTCTCTACTCCATAACCTGTCCCACAGATATCTGCACTCCTATTATTGCTGGCTTTATTTAATTCTTTCTTATATTGTTATCAGTCAGTATTCACATAATACTATCATATTTATGCTATCATTCATAGCTATTAATATCTACATTAATTCACAATAACAATATTCACTTATTAACTAGCCATTTAAATTCCTTGTGGGAAGACAGCATGCTTACTTCCATGCCTAACACAACAATTTGCACACAGGAATCCATGAACAATTGTTTATTGAATTGACTGATATCTAGAAAAAGCCTTAAGGTCTTTAGCAAATAGAACTAAGTTAATTATCTATGTATATGCGAAAGTGAAGTGAAAGTTGCTTAGTTGTGTCCCACTCTTTGCAGCCTCATGGACTCTAGACTGCCAGGCTCCTTCTGCCCATGGAATTCTCCAGGCAAGAATACTGGAGGAGCTTGCCATTCCTTCTGCAGGGGATCTTCCCAACCCAGGGATTGAACCTGGATCTTCTGCACTTCAGGCAGATTCTTTACTGTCTGAGCCATGGGAAAGTTCCCTATGTAGGTATAATAGGTGCCTTTAGAGTATATTCATAAAATCAAATAATTTTATATGAAAAAGATCTTAGAGACGGTTTTTTACCAGTTTTTATTTTACCTATTTACCAAGCATCACCTAGTGAATTACTAACAGATTTACTCTACATGACAGACTAAAACAGAGACCTCATGAATCCTAGGCTTCATCCTCATTCCACCAAGCAACCTGGCCAGTCATCCAGACTCGATCAAAAACTGTAGATGAACACATCCAGCTATTTTGGAATCATTTAAAGAACACTGTGCCAGCACAGAGCAATGTCCAGATCATGCTTTGGCTTCCACTGGAGATCTTCCTTTAGGGACTGAATGCACAGGTCTCATCAACTCAAGCATGGTCATTTAGATTGTCATTGAATTTTTCACTGTAGTTAAATAAATTGGCATTCTAATTGTTTTAACTTAAACTTGAAGCCAATTGCAAACTTCTTGGAACTAGTTCAACCACTGTGGATATTTATTTAAACTTGAGAAAGAGAATTTCCTGCACTCCTAATTCAAATATTGCAAAGTCCATTAGGCAGGGTAATTAGCATGCATCCAGCCAAACTTGGAACCAACTGGTCAAAGTGAATACCTGATTTAGTCTCTGGGTTTAACCCTTCACTTCTTCTTTGCAAAGATAAAAAAAGCTTTGATGATTATGCTGTTTGGAATATGAACTACAACATTCTGAATATACCCCAACCATCAGTTCCTCCCCAGCGGGTCTCTGAATCTAAGCAGTGATGACAGCCATTAGATAGACACTGCTAAAAATGACGTGCTGACGAGAGAGGATTTATATCCCATTACCAATCCCCTGCGCCATGCCATGAACCTTCAACTAGACATTTTATCATATTGGTTGCCGCTCTCTACATTTTCTCTAATTTGTCTCTTTTTCAACATGTGGTATCCCAAACTAAAAGCAGTTGAAATATGTTCAGGCAAGACTAGTGCCAAGTCACTGGAAATATTTTTTTTCTGGTTCAGAACATAATGCTTCCATTAATACAGACTGATATCACTTCGGACTTCCCTGGTGGCTCAGACAGTAAAGCATCTGTCTACAATGTGAGAGACCTGGGTTCGATCCCTGGGTTGGGGAGATTCCCTGGAGAAGGAAATGGCAACCCACTCCAGTACTCTTGCCTTGAAAATCCTATGGATGGAGGAGCTTGGTGCAGGCTACTATCCATGGGGTCACAAAGAGTCGGGCACAACTGAGCAACTTCACTTTATCACTTCAAAAGGATTTGAGGGATCTCTCTTTTTAACAGATCAAGGAGGGGGTTGTTGACTTTAGCAGCTCTCAAAATATGCTAAGGCATGGAGCAGCAACCTACAAACAATAAAGTGGTAGGTAACTTTGAGAGAGGTGAATTATGTTGTCCTTTGGTAGCCCCCAGCCAAGTCTTCTCAAGTGGCTGTCCATCCTCCAGCTCCACAGCCAGCCCATCTCATCTATATATAACCTAATCTTAACCAGAGAGTGTGGAAAGTTAAAGTCTTTGTAGATATAGGAATACATTCTCTTACACTGCCCCACCTACAACCCACACCCATGAACTCTTAGGTTTCTACATTTTCAATGTGATTCTTGAGAACAGGAAAGAATTCAAAACCAAAGCAATGAAGTTACTCTATGTACTGTGAGGTCATATTTCACTTGGGAGTTGGGTTTAAAGTTAGTGCAAACTACAAAAACCAAGCTGAGTCAAAATCATCTCTGGAAATCTTTTTCTTTTTTTTTTGGCCACAAATAAGACCTTTTGTCACCATTCAAAAGGCCTGCATTTTAAACAGATTCTTGGACTGGGGACTCATATCCATCAGTTTGTTTAACTTAAGCACCTGTCTCATCCCCAGCAGGTTTCCAGAACTACTAACTTCACCATGTAGTTCCATGAGTTTTCCCAATTCAAACTTGGACTTCTTCAGCATTTTTACTTTTCTAACAAAGGCATCGTAAAGCAGATAGATTGGCAAGCCTTTTCTATGTCTTTTCCAATGCTGTCTGGAATCAATTTACAGACCACTTCTTTGAAGTCACTTGTCTGCACCCGTCAGGCCATGATTATCGTCATCTCCATGTGAATCTGGCATACCTGCTGGTGCTGGACATGAGAGGTCTTCCGAATGTGATTACTGTGTTTCTTAGTAAAGCCCACACAGGACAGATGAGGCAAATAACAATTGGTAGTCTTGACAACAAGGTGAGCTTCAGTCATGGTCTACCATTGTTTTGACCATGGAGCACGTTTTGTCACAGGTAGATCTATCCCATGGAAACTAGTCAGGTAGTTTTTGCCTTGAACATCCTCCGTAATTAGATTGAATTTTCTAAAGGCAACTTCATCATTCTGCAAATCAGCGAGATTCACTTCAGAAATACAAGTGTGTGGTAATCAGATTCAATTTTGGTTCCTTGAGTTCTCATGACCAGTGTTTTCCCAGAATAGCTGGTGTTTTCACATCATACCAATATTCTTAGAAAATGGGGCAACCACTTTCTTCTTGGCTTTCATAAGGCACTTTTTCTTGCCAACCAACATGATGCTGTTCAGAAGACCAAAGGGGCTAGAAATCTTAAGGGGCTGTGGTAGGCAGAATTTGGAAGACGACCTCCTGAGAGTCCTTTTCTGGTTATTCAATCACACACCTATCTGACTACCATTGTGAAGGGATTTTTTGCAGGTGCAAAGCCCCTAATCAGTTAGATTTTAAATACAGAGAGTATTGGGGTAAGCCTGACCCAATTGAGAGAACTTTGAAAGCAGAATATTTGCTCAGGCTGGTATTAGCAGGGAAATTCAGAGAGACTGAAAGAACCACACAGATTTGCTTAAGCCATTGCTGGCTTTCAGATGGAAGGGAGGACCAGAGATTGGCCACTATCTGCTGAAAGTGACCCCTGGCCAACAGCCAGCAAATAAACAAGGACCTTAGTCCTACAGCAACAAGGAACTGAAGGCTGTCAATAACTTGAAGTGAGCCTGGAAGCAGATTCTTCCCAAGCCTCTAGACAGGAGCCCAGCCAAGCCAACACCTTGATTTCAGTCTTTTGAGACTCTAAGCAGAGAAACCAGCCAAAATAGCCTGTATTTCTGACCTAAAGAACTGTGAGCTAATAAGCAAGTATGTGCAAACTGCCAAGTGTGTGGTAATCAGCCGAACAAAATGAAAAACGAACATTAGTCTATATAAGAGCATGAGGCTGTGCTGTTTAAATTACTTTTTATTAATTTAAATTCCTCTGTCACACTAGCCACAAATCAAGCACACCATAGTCACATGTGGCGACTTGCTACCATATTGAACACTAGAAACCACAGGACTTGTTCATCATCACAAAATGTTCTATTGGACGGAATGCTCTGAAAGATCCAAAAGAATTAGTTTTGGCGGCTTCCCTGGTGGTCCGAAGGCAAAGACTCCATACTCCCAACACAAGGGGCCGGGGTTCGATCCCTGATCAGGACACTAGACCCATATGCTGCAACTAAGAGCTTGTGTGCAGCGACTAAAAATCCCTCATGAATGCAACTAAGACCCAGAGCAGCAAAAATTATAAATTAAAAAAAGAAGAAGAATCAGTTTTCTTATAGTTTTAACCCAGATTAATATTACTTTCATAGCACTTACCATGAACATCCTATTGCAAAATTCAGACTTAAATTGAAGAAAGTAGGGAAAAATCACTAGACCATTCAGGTATGATGTAAATCAAATCCCTTATGATTATACAGTGGAAATGAGAAATATATTCAAGGGATTAGATCTGATAGACAAAGTACCTGAAGAACTATGGATGGAGGTTCGTGACATTGTACAGGAGGCAGGGATCAAGACCATCCCCAAGAAAAAAAAATATAAAAAGCCAAAATGATTGTCTGAGGAGGACTTACAAATAGCTAAGAAAAAAAGAGAGGCTAAAGGCAATGGAGAAAAGGAAAGATGTACCCATTTGAATGTAGAGTTCCAGAGAATAGGAAGGAAAGATAAGAAAGGCTTCCTCAGGGATTAATACAAAGAAATACAGGAAAGAAATATAATGGGAAAGACTAGAGATCTCTTCAAGAAAATGAGAGATACCAAGGGAACATTTCATGCAAAGATGAGCACAGTAAAGGGGAGCAATGATATGGACCTAACAGAAGCAGAAGATATTAAGAAGAGGTGGCAAGAATACACAGAAGAACTATACAAAAAAGATCTTCATGACCCAGATAACCACGATGGTCTGATCACTCACCTAGAGCCAGACATCCTGGAGTACAAAGTCAAGTGGGCCTGAGGAAGCATCACTACAAACAAAGCTAGTGGAGGTGATGGAATTCCAGCTGAGCTATTTCAAATCCTGAAAGATGATGCTGTTAAAGTGCTGCACTCAATATGCCACAAATCTGGAAAATTCAGCAGTGGCCACAGGACTAGAAAAGGTCAGTTTTCATTCCAATCCCAAAGAAAGGCAATACCAAAGAATGCTCAAACAACCACACAATTTCACTCATCTCACATGCTAGTAAAGTAATGCCCCAAATTCCCCAAGCCAGGCTTCAGAAATATGTGAACTGTGAAGGTCCAGATGTTCAAGCTGGTTTTAGAAAAGGCAGAGGAACCAGATATCAAATTGCCACCATCCGCTGGATCATGGAAAAAGCAAGAGAGTTCCAGAAAAACATCTATTTCTGCTTTATTGACTATGCCAAAGCTTTTGACTGTGTGGATCACAATAAACTATGGAAAAATCTGAAAAAGATGGGAATACCAGAGCACCTGACCTGCCTTTTGAGAAACATATATGCAGGTCAGGAAGCAACAGTTAGAACTGGATATGGAACAACAGACTGTTTCCAAATAGGAAAAAGAGTACGTCAAGGCTGTATATTGTCACCCTGTTTATTTAACTTATATGCAGAGCACATCATGAGAAACGCTGGGCTGGAAGACACATAAGCTGGAATCAAGATTGCCGGTAAAAATATCAGTAACCTCAGATATGCAGATGACACCACCCTTATGGCAGAAAGTGAACAAGAACTAAAGAGCCTCTTGATGAAAGTGAAAGTGGAGAGTGGAAAAGTTGGCTTAAAGCTCAACATTCAGAAAACGAAGATCATGGCATCCAGTCCCATCACTTCATGGGAAATAGATGGGGAAACAGTGGAAACAGTGGCTGACTATTTTTTTGGGCTCCAAAATCACTGCAGATGGTGATTGCAGCCATGAAATTAAAAGACGCTTACTCCTTGGAAGGAAAGTTATGACCAACCTAGATAGCATAATGAAAAGCAGAGACATTACTTTGCCCACAAAGGTACGTCTAGTCAAGGCTATGGTTTTTCCAGTGGTCATGTATGGATGTGAGAGTTGGACTGTGAAGAAGGCTGAGTGCCGAAGAATTGATGCTTTTGAACTGTGGTGTTGGAGAAGACTCTTGAGAGTCCCTTGGACTGCAAGGAGATCCAACCAGTCCATTCTGAAGGAGATCAGCCCTGGGATTTCTTTGGAAGGAATGATGCTAAAGCTGAAACTCCAGTACTTTGGCCACCTCATGTGAAGAGTTGACTCATTGGAAAAGACTCTGATGCTGGGAGGGATTGGGGGCAGGAGGAGAAGGGGACGACAGAGGATGAGATGGCTGGATGGCATCACTGACTCGATGGACATGAGTCTGAGTGACCTCCGGGAGTTGGTGATGGACAGGGAGACCTGGTGTGCTGTGATTCATGGGGTCACAAAGAGTCAGACACAACTGAGCGACTGATCTGATATGATCTGAACAATCATATTCTGAGCCATCTTGGAAAAGAGAACAAGCTGGAACTAACTTTGGAGTCTGACAGTTTGGCAGAAAGGAAACTGTGGTCATTCAATCCCAAGCCCAGGGAAGTCTAACCCTGGCTAATAGTGTAGGGATACTGTAGAGGAACAAACCAAGGGTGAGCACCCAGGCTTGAAGGTCACAGCGATTCTAGGTATCAATTAAAGTAGGGGTGGGAGGCCACAAAATTGCTTTCCTGAAAAGCAATAAGATTTTGACCAGTTATATCAGATATTTTTTCCATCTGCATACATTTCACAAACCTAAAAATAAAGAATCACATTTTAAGCCTTTTTTATTTTGCAACAGACACCTCCATCCCATGGAGTGTGCTTATCACTATGTCTGAAGCTATGGCAAGACCACACAGTCACATGTCAGGTGTCCCAATAAAAACCTGAAAATCGGATTTTGGTTTAAGTCCTGGCAGATAAGGAAAACACAGGAATTAGATGAAAGGCCAAACCAGGACTCAAGTCATACCAGAAAAATGGAAGGAGGGACTCGATAACAGGACCCTGGGAAGATGGGAAAAAATTGGGAAACTAGGAACAAAAGACCTAGTCAGATGGCCCTACACTGACATGTATCACTGATCAGGCCACAGATGCATTTTAACGGTCAGAAAGTCTACAGTTCAATGGGCTCTGGAGCTCAGTTCAATCTTAGTGACATACATGGGGGATAGCAGGCCAATTCCAGACCATTCTCCTTTTAAAAAGTGGAAACCACACACACACACACACACACACACACACACACACACACACACACAGAAATATCATGGGGTATTTAAAATAGATATTTTTAAATATTTATTTAAAATAGATAACTATTTAAAATAGATAACCAACAAAGACCTACTATATAGCACAGAGAACTCAGTACAATATTCTTTAATAGCCTAAATGGGAAAAGAATTTGAAAAGGAATCAGATCCTTGTATGTTATAACTGACCACTTAGCTGTGACACCTGGAACTAACACATCATTGTTCATCACTATGTCATTGTTTAGTTGCTAAGTTGTGTTTGACACTTTTTATGATCCCATGGATTATAGCCTGCCAGGCTCCTCTGTCCATGGGATTTCACAGGAAAGAACACTGGAGGAAGCCCATTTTAATCATTATCAGTTCAGTTCAGTTCAGTTGCTCAGTCGTGTCCAACTCTTTGCGACCCCATGAATCGCAGCATGCCAGGCCTCCCTGTCCATCACCAACTCCCAGAGTCCACCCAAACCCGTGCCCATTGAGTCAGTGATGCCATCCAACCATCTTATCCTCTGTCGTCCCCTTCTCCTCCTGCCCTCAATCTTCCCCAGCATCAGGGTCTTTTCCAATGAATCAGCTGTTCGCATCAGGTGGCCCAAGTATTGGAGTTTCAGCTTCAAGATCAGTCCTTCCAATGAACACCCAGGACTGATCTCCTTTAGGATGGACTGGTTGGATCTCCTTGCAGTCCAAGGGACTCTCAAGAGTCTTCTCCAACACCACAGTTCAAAAGCATCAATTCTTCAGCACTCAGCTTTCTTTATTGTCCAACTCTCATATCCATACACGACCACTAGAAAAACCATAGCCTTGACCAGATGGACCTTTGCTGACAAAGTAATGTCTCTGCTTTTTAATATGCTGTGTAGGTTGGTTATAACTTTCCTTCCAAGGAGTAAGTGTCTTTAATTTCATAGCTGCAATCACCATTTGCAGTGATTTGGGAGCCCAGAAAAATAAAGTCTGACACTGTTTCCACTGTTTCCCCATCTATTTCCCATGAAGTGATGGGACCGGATGCCATGATCTTAGTTTTCTGAATGTTGAGTTAAGCCAACTTTTTCACTCTCCTCTTCACTTTCATCAAGAGGCTTTTTAGTTCTTTTTCACTTTCTGCCATAAGGGTGGTGTCATCTGCATATCTGAGGTTATTGTGATTTTTACTGGCAATCTTGATTCCAGCTTGTGCTTCCTCCAGCCCAGCGTTTCTTATGATGTACTCTGCATACTCCAATATAAAAAACAAATAAACCCCCCCAAAATGGAGAGGGTTTCCTATGCACCACAGAGCCAGTGGCCACCAGCACATGACCTAAGCCAGGAGGTACAGATGTCACCACAGGCATCCTCAACTCAATGGACATGAGTTAGAGGAAGCTCCTTGGGAGATACGGGAGGCAGGGAAGCTTGGCAAGCTGCAGTCCATGGGGTCACAAAGAGTCAGACAAGAATGAGCGACTGAACAGCAAAATCAGGCAGCCAAGATAGGGACAAGCTGACACAGGGGTGATAAGTCTGTAGGTGGAAACAGGAAAGGAGATGCCACCCCAAGACTCTCCACTTCAGCAACAAAGAAGTTCTTCACCCAGCAGGAGATGGTCAATGATGCCCTCCTCTCTCCTCTGTGAGTCCTCCTTTCTACTCTGTAGCCCTCCCAGTGCTTTCTATTTCTCACTCATGGACACTTACCCTGTATCCACCTTGTGTTCAGTTTACTGTCAAATAACCCCAGCTCAGGATCTTATAGCTCTTTCAGACCAAGTTATTTGTATATGTATGAGATATAAATATGTATAGGGACATCTATCAATAACCTCAGATATGCAGATGACACCACCCTTATGGCAGAAAGTGAAGAGGAACTAAAAAGCCTCTTGATGAAAGTGAAAGAGGAGAGTGAAAAAGTTGACTTTAAGCTCAACATTCAGAAAATGAAGATCATGGCATCTGGTCCCATCACTTCATGGCAGATAGATGGGGAAACAGTGGAAACAGTGTCAGACTTTATTTTTCTGGGCTCCAAAATCACTACAGATGGTGACTGCAGCCATGAAATTAAAAGACACTTCCTCCTTGGAAGGAAAGTTTTGACCAACCTAGATAGCATATTCAAAAGCAGAGATATTACTTTGCCAACAAAGGTCCGTCTAGTCAAGGCTATGGTTTTTCCAGTGGTCTTGTATGGATGTGAGAGTTGGACTGTGAAGAAAGCTGAGCACCAAAGAATTGATGCTTTTGAACTGTGGTGTTGGAGAAGACTCTTGAAAGTCCCTTGGACTGCAAGGAGATCCAACCAGTCCATTCTGAAGGAGATCAGCCCTGGGATTTCTTTGGAAGGAATGATGCTAAAGCTGAAACTCCAGTACTTTGGCCACCTCATGCGAAGAGTTGACTCACTGGAAAAGACTCTGATGCTGGGAGGGATTGGGGGCAGGAGGAGAAGGGGACAAGAGAGGATGAGATGGCTGGATGGCATCACTGACTCGATGGAGATCAGTCTGAGTGAACTCCAGGAGTTGGTAATGGACAGGGAGGCCTGGCGTGCTGCAATTCATGGGGTTGCAAAGAGTCGGACAGGACTGACTGACTCTACTGAACTGAACTCAACTCAACTGAAGGACATCCCTGGCGGTCCAGTGGTTAAGACTCTGCACTTCCAATGCAGGGACTGTGAGTTCAATCGCTGCTCAGGGAACTAAGATTCCACATGTTGTGTAACCAAAAAATTAAAATTAAAATGAAGTGTACAATTTGAAAAGTTTCAATCAGTTTAAAGTGTCTGTGTATATTTATATACGCTAAATTGCTTCTGTCATGTCTGACTCTTTGCAACCCCTGTGTACTGTAGCCTGCCAGGCTCCTCTGTCCATGGTATTCTCCGGGCAAGAATACTGGAGTGGGTTACCATGACCTCCTTCAGGGGATCTTCCTAATCCAGGGATCAAACCCGTGTCTCTTATGTCTCCTGCATTGGCAGATGGGTTCTTTACCACTAGCACCACCTGGGAAGTCCTATACATATCTACTTTAAATATTAGATACCAGGGCCCTAGTAGTAGTAGTAGTTTAGTCGCTAAGTCATGTCCAACTCTTGCAACCCCATAGACAGTACCCTTCCAGGCTCTTCTGTCCATGGGATTCTCTAGGCAAGAATACTGGAGTGGGTTGCCATTTCCTTCTCCAGGGAATCTTCCCAACCCAGGAATCGAACCCAGTCGCCTGCATTGCAGGCAGATCATTTACCAACTGAGCTACAAGAAAGAAAGAAAGAAAAAGAAAGTGAAGTCACTCAGTTGTGTCCAACTCTTTGCGACCCCATGGACTGTAGCCTACCAGCCTCCTACGTCCATGGAATTTTCCAGGCAAGAGTACTGGAGTAGGTTGCCATTTCCTTCTCCTCCAGGGCCCTAGGAGGATATAGAAAACACAAACATATATAATACATACACATGTATATACATACATGCACAAAGGAAAGTGAAATTCCTAAAGTTCATCAACTTTCCTAAGTCCACACCCTTAATGAAAACATTAGCTGTCAAGCCCAGGTATCCCAGGTCTCCTGACGCCTAGTCTGGTGGTCTGGTCATGTTGCCTTCCAGCAGCTATTCTAAAATTTTCCAAGCATTTTCCCTTCATCCCCACAAGTTGGTGGGGCAGTCATCCACCACCAAAGAGAAGAAAACTGAGCTTAAGATTGGTCAAAATAAACAGTTAAGCTCGATGTCATACATTAGTTTCCTTAGAGTGAATTAAATATATTTTAAAAATACATCAAAATGTGTTTGGGGGAAAACTTTCATACTTTGACATCTCAGTAGATGTTTCATGAAAGAAGTGATGAAAGATCTGTTTTGGAAAAATTGGATTTAAAAAGGGAAAAATATTTTTTAAATTCTCAAATACTTTAATATCTAAGTAAGCAATCCCATGGACGGAGGAGCCTGGTGGGCTTCTGTCTATGGGGTCGCACAGAATCAGACACCACTGAGCGACTTCACTTTCACTTTTCACTCTCATGCATTGGAGAAGGAAATGGCAACCCACTCCAGTGTTCTTGCCTGGAGAATCCCAGGGACGGGGGACCCTGGTGGGCTGCCATCTATGGGGTCGCACAGAGTCAGACACGACTGAAGCGACTTAGCAGCAGCAGCAGCAGCAAGCAGAGGGCAGATACACTGAAACCATAATCACAGAAAACTAGCCAATCTGATCACATGGACCACAGCCTTGTCTAATTCAATGAAACTAAGCCATGCCGTGTGGGGCCACCCAAGATGGAAGGGTCATGGTGGAGAGGTCTGACAGAATGTGGTCCACTGGAGAAGGGAATGGCAAACCACTTCAGTATTCTTGCCTTGAGAACCCCATGAACAGTATGAAAAGGCAAAATGATAGGATACTGAAAGGGGAACTCCCTGGGTCAGTAGGTACCCAATATGCTACTGGAGATCAGTGGAGAAATAACTCAAGAAAGAATGAAAAGATAGAGCCAAAGCAAAAAAAATTCCCAGTTGTGGATGTGACTGGTGACAGAAGCAAGGTCCAATGCTGTAAAGATCAATAATGTATAGGAACCTGGAATGTTAGGTCCGGTCCATGAATCATGGCCAATTGGAAGTGGTCGAATAGGAGATGGCAAGAGTGAACATTGACATTCTAGGAATCAGCGAACTAAAATGGACTGGAATGGGTGAATTTAACTCAGATGACCATTATATCTACTACTGTGGGCAGGGATCCCTTAGAAGAAACAGAGTAGCTATCATGGTCAACCAAAGAGTCCGAAATGCAGTACTTGGATGCAATCTCATAAATAACAGAATGATCTCTGTTCATTTCCAAGGCAAACCATTCAATATCACAGTAATCCAAGTCTATGCCCCAACCAGTAATGCTGAAGAAGCTGAAGTTGAACGGTTCTATGAAGACTTACAACACCTTTTAGAACTAACATCCCCCAAAAGATGGCCTTTTCATTATAGGGGACCAGAATGCAAAAGTAGGAAGTCAAGAAACACCTGGAGTAACAGGCAAATTTGGCCTTGGAGTACGGAAGGAAGCAGGGCAAAGGCTAATGGAGTTTTGCCAAGAGAACACACTGGTCATAAAAAACACTCTCTTCCAACAACACAAAAGAAGACTCTACACATGGACATCACCAGATGGTCAACACCGAAATCAGATTGATTATATTCTTTGCAGCCAAAGATGGAGAAGCTACATACAGTCAGCAAAAACAAGACCAGGAGCTAACTGTGGCTCAGATCATGAACTCCTTATTGCCAAATTCAGACTTAAATTGAAGAAAGTAGGGAAAACCACTATACCATTCAGGTATGACCTAAATCAAATCCCTTATGATTATACAGTGGAAGTGAGAAATAGATTTAAGGGCCTAGATCTGATAGATAGAGTGCCTGATGAACTATGGACTGAGGTTTGTGACATTGTACAGGAGACAGGGATCAGGACCATCCCCATGGTAAAGAAATGCAAACAAGCAAAATGGCTGCCTGGAGAGGCCTTATAAATAGCTGTGAAAAGAAGAAAAGTGAAAAGCAAAGGAGAAAAGGAAAGATATAAGCATCTGAATGCAGAGTTCCAAAGAATAGCAAGAAGAGATAAGAAAGCCTTCTTCAGCGATCAATGCAAAGAAATAGAGGAAAACAACAGAATGGGAAAGACTAGAGATCTCTTCAAGAAAATCAGAGATACCAAAGGAACATTTCATGCAAAGATGGGCTCGATAAAGGACAGAAATGGTATGGGCCTAAGAGAAGCAGAAGATATTAAGAAGAGGTGGCAAGAATACACAGAAGAACTGTAGAAAAAAGAGCTTTACGACCCAGATAATCAGGATGGTGTGATCACTCACCTAGAGCCAGACATCCTGGAATGTGAAGCCAAGTGGGCCTTAGAAAGCATCACTACAAACAAAGCTAGTGGAGGTGATGGACTTCCAGTAGAGCTATTCCAAATCCTGAAAGATGATGCTGTGAAAGTGCTACACTCAATATGCCAGCAAATTTGGAAAACTCAGCAGTGGCCACAGGACTGGAAAAGGTCAGTTTTCATTCCAATCCAAAGAAAGGCAATGCCAAAGAATGCTCAAACTACTGCACAATTGCACTCATCTCACACGCTAGTAAAGTAATGCTCAAAATTCTCCAAGCCAGCCTTCAGCAGTACATGAACTGTGAACTTCCAGATGTTCAAGCTGGTTTTAGAAAAGGCAGAGGAACCAGAGATTTGCCAACATCCGCTGGATCATGGAAAAAGCAAGAGAGTTCCAGAAAAACATCTATTTCTGCTTTATTGAGTAGAGGTAAAGCCTTTGACCGTGTGGATCACAATAAACTGGAAAATTCTGAAAGAGATGGGAATACCAGTCCACCTGACCTGCCTCTTGAGAAACCTATATGCAGGTCAGGAAGCAACAGTTAGAACTGGACATGGAACAACAGACTGGTTCCAAATAGGAAAAGGAGTACATCAAGGCTGTATATTGTCACCCTGCTTATTTAACTTATATGCAGAGTACACCACGAGAAACCTGGGCTGGAAGAAGCACAAGCTGGAGTCAAGATTGCCAGGAGAAATATGCAGATATGCAGATGACACCACCCTTATGGCAGAAAGTGAAGAGGAACTAAAAAGCTTCTTGATGAAAGTGAAAGTGGAGAGTGAAAAAGTTGGCTTAAAGTTCAACATTCAGAAAACTAAGATCATGGCATCTGGTCCCATCACTTCATGGGAAATAGATGGGGAAACAGTAGAAACAGTGTCAGACTTTATTTTTTTGGGCTCCAAAATAATTGCAGATGGTGACTGCAGCCATGAAATTAAAAGACGCTTACTCCTTGCTGCTGCTGCTGCTGTTGCTGCTGCTAAGTGGCTTCAGTCGTGTCCGACTCTGTGCGACCCCATAGATGGCAGCCCTCCAGGCTCCCCTATCCCTGGGATTCTCCAGGCAAGAACACTGCAGTGGGCCGCCATTTCCTTCTCCAATGCATGAAAGTGAAAAGTGAAAGTGAAGTCACTCAGTCATGTCCGACTCCTCGCGACCCCATGGACTTCAGCCTACCAGGCTCCTCCATCCATGGGACTCTCCAAGCAAGAGTACTGGCGTGGGGTGCCATTACTCCTTGGAAGGAAAGTTATGACCAACCTAGATAGCATATTGAAAAGCAGAGATATTACTTTGCCAACAAAGGTTCGTCTAGTCAAGGCTATGGTTTTTCCAGTGGTCATGTATGGATGTGAGAGTTGGACTGTGAAGAAGCCTGAGCCCTGAAGAATTGATGCTTTTAAACTGTGGTGTTGGGGAAGACTTGAGAGTCCCTTGGACTGCAAGGAGATCCAACCAGTCCATCCTAAAGGAGATCAGTCCTGGGTGTTCTTTGGAAGGAATGATGCTAAAGCTGAAACTCCAGTACCTTGGCCACCTCATGCAAAGAGTTGACTCATTGGAAAAGACTCTGATGCTGGGAGGGATTGGAGGCAGGAGGAGAAGGGGACGACAGAGGATGAGATGGCTGGATGGCATCACCGACTCGATGGACGTGAGTCTGAGTGAACTCCGGGAGTTGGTGATGGACAAGGAGGCTGGTGTACTGTGATTCATGGGGTTGCAAAGAGTCAGACACAACTGAGTGACTGAACTGAACTGAAGCAAATACAGCTACAAGAAGCTTGGTTATATGGTACATGGAGTATTTTTCCAGTGAAACTATTACCATCTTGAAGACATTAGTGTTCCACAAAACATAGTTTGGGAAACACTGTCTTAAAGTTCAGAAATATCAATATATAATGTATATTTACAATCTATAAGAAAGTGCTCTGTATATCAGTCTGCAATTAGGGCCTGCAAATCTTCTCATCCATTTCAGGAATTCCTATCATTTTCTTTCACTTAGTTTGCTGCCTTTCTGGTCCAAATATTCATTGCTTCCCTTATTACTGTGCTCCATCCCTGTTTCTTCCTAATAGAAAGTGTTTCTTTATTATCATATCAGCCCATTCTGCATTTATTTGCACACTGCTTTTCCTCTCTTCCTCTCTTAGCTTACCTTCTCTTCCCCTAGTTGGCCCTGTCCATCCCCTTTTCTCAAAGAACACTAAGTATGCAATAGCTGCTCATGGTTTAGCTACTATCTGCATAAATCAGGCTTGTGTTCTAGTAAACTTTCTCCTCTTATCCCAACTATATCTCTTTTTTAAGGTTTAAATTTTACCATATCAAGAATAAGGATCAATTTCATAAAGATATTATGCTTATAAACATTAACAGACAAAACCAAGAGCTTCCATTGTTATTTCTAGAATTGTGATCTGATTCTATCATCTTGGAACAGAGTATTCTGACTGCCACATGGATGGACATGGGAAAACTTATCCCACCTACCTTGACCTCTGCCTTTCCTACTACATCCTTGCCTTCATATACCCACCCATCCATTCTTTATTCTACACACTGAAGGAGGACTTCTATATCTACTGAGGGCTCCTTTTCTCAAGCATTGAAAATACCAAGATTAATAAGATATGGTGCCTATCCTTGAAGAGCACATGGTCTAGTCATAGGAGACAGGCATGTAAACCAATGACTACACACATTCTCATAAGTGCTATAAAAAGTACAGAGAGAACCCTGCTGGAGGACCCTAGAACCTTTTGAGGGTAAGTAATCTATGACCCCAGAGAAGGCAATGGCACCCCACTCCAGTACTCTTGCCTGGAAAATCCCATGGATGAAGGAACCTGGTGGGCTGCAGTCCATGGGGTCGCTAAGAGTCAGATACGACTGAGCGACTTCACTTTCATTTTTCACTTTCCACTTTCATGCATTGGAGAAGGAAATGGCAACCCACTCCAGTGTTCTTGCCTGGAGAATCCCAGGGACGGGGGAGCCTGGTGGGCTGCCGTCCATGGGGTCGCACAGAGTCGGACACGACTGAAGCAACTTAGCGGCAGCAGCAGCAGCAATCTATGACCCACCTCCCAGAGTAACGGAAATAAAAGCAAAAATAAACAAATGGGACCTAATTAAACTTAAAAGCTTTTGCACAACGAAGGAAACTATAAGCAAGGTGAAAAGGCAGCCTTCAGAATGGGAGAAAATAATAGCAAATGAAACAACTGACAAAGAATTAATCTCAAAAATATACAAGCAGCTCCTGCAGCTCAACACCAGAAAAATAAATGACCCAATCAAAAAATGAGCCAAAGCACTAAACAGACATTTCTCCAAAGAAAACATACAGATGGCTAACACATGAAAAGATGCTCAACATCACTCATTATCAGAGAAATGCAAATCGAAACCACAATGAGTTACCATCTCACACCACTTAGAATGGCTGCCATCAAAAAGTCTACAAAAAATAAATGCTGGAGAGGGTATGGAGAAAAGGGAACCCTCTTACACTGTTGGTGGGAATGCAAACTAGTACAGCCACTATAGAGAACAGTGTGGAGATTCCTTAAAAAACTGGAAATAGAACTGCCATATGACCGAGCAATCCCACTGCTGGGTATACACACCACGGAAACCAGAATTGACAGAGACACGTGCACCCCAGTGTTCACTGCAGCACTGTCTACAATAGCTAGGACATGGAAGCAACCTAGATGTCCATTGGCAGATGAATGGATAAGAAAGCTGTGGTACATTTACACAATGGAATATTTCTCAGCTATAAAAAGGACACATATGAGTCAGTCCTAATGAGGTGGATGAAACTGAAGCCTATTTATTATACAGAGTGAAGTCAGTCAGAAAGAAAAATACCAATACAGTATATTAATACATATACATGGAATTTAGAAAGATGGTAACAATGACCCTATATGCAAGACAGAAAAAGAGAACATTAAGAACAGACTTGTGGACTCTGTAGAAGAAGGCAAGGGTGGAATGATTTGAGAGAACAGCATTGAAACATATATATTACCATATGTGAAACATATGACCAGTCCCAAGTTCAACGCATGAAGCAGGGCACTCGAAGCCAGTACACTGGGACAACACAGAGGGATGGGATGGGGAGGAAGGTGGGAGGGGCTTTCAGGATGGGGGGACACATGTACAGCACACCCGTGGCTGATTCATGTCAATGTATGGCAAAAACCACCACAAAGTAATTAGCCTCCAATTAAATAAATTTTTTAAAAAGACATGGTGCCTATTCTCAAAGAGCATATAGTCCAGTCATGGGAGATAGTCATGTAAACAGATGACTACACACATTCTCATAAGTGCTATAAAAAGTACAGTCGGAATCCTGCTGGAGGATCCTAGAACTTATGAGGGTAAGTAATCTTCACAGGAAGTGCAACTGAAAGGACAAGAGACACAGATGGTTTTTGAATGAGATGATGTGACACAGGTTATAGGTTCAGTAAGCAGAGAGCATTTTCATGACTACCGCTGAAAGCTGATGTGGGCAGAAAACCTGAGGTTAAGTTTTCAGACTCCTGGCTTCAGGAGTCCATATTGAAACACAGTTTCATTAATCCTGCAATAATAAGTGACTTTAAAGCCTGTAAAGAACGAAGTGGTCTTATACAGTGAGATGACATATATTATTTGGTACTGTTTGGCCAGGTGCCCAGGGAATTTGGGGAAATGTAACTCCTTATGTGGAGATATTTCATTCTTTTTTTCATCTTTTTGCCCTAGGTTTTCAAGTAGACTTTTATGAATTCAGTGAGCCTCCTCAAAAGACATCCTTGAGGTGACCCTAGTGAGAGAAACTTTTCCACAGTCTGTAAAACAGACCAGTGTAGACATGTACACAGGAGTTTGCCAAGTGGAGAAAGAAAAGAAGCAGAATTCAAGCAGAGGCACAGCATGAACAAAGGCACAGAAAAGGGATGGCTTCAGCATGTTCGGGAAGGACTGAATTCATTCAGGAAGCCCTAGTGCTATGCAGGGAGATGAGACCAGACAGACTGGTAAAAGCATGAAGGAGCTTGTAAACAAGGTCAGAAGTTTACTTTCTCCCTTATCAATATTAGGGAAGCCAGAAAAGGATTAAAGCAAGAGGGTCACATGGTCAATCTTGCAATTTAAGAAGTAAATCTGGTGATATTTTAGAAGATAGAGCTCAAAACAGCTGGGTAGCTGGAAACATGATAAGGAAATGTTAATAGTCTTGGGAGGATGGGATTGAGAGGAGAAGACAGCCTGAACCAAGATAATTAGAAATGAAGACAAGAAAAGAGGCCAGTTCATAGAAATACTGCTAAGAGAGAATTCTAGCATCCTAGAGCTATCTTGTACCAGCTTGCAAGGGTCAGTTATATATTCAGAAATTTTGTGAATTGGTTGTTAAACCATTGGTAGTTTGGTATCCAGAGAGGGCAATGGTATCCAGAGAGGGCAATGGCACCCCACTCCAGTACTCTTGTCTGGAAAATCCCATGGATGGAGGAGCCTGGTAGGCTGCAGTCCATGGGGTCACTAAGAGTCGGACACGACTGAGCGACTTCACTTTCACTTTTCACTTTCATGCATTGGAGAAGGAAATGGCAATCCACTCCAGTGTTCTTGCCTGGAGAATCCCAGGGACGGCAGAGCCTGGTGGGCTGCCATCTCTGGGGTTGCACAGAGTCGGACACCACTGAAGTGACTAAGCAGCAGCAGCAGCAGCAGCTTGGTATCAGCAATGGAAATTGGCCACAGAAGTCAGCAAACACTATGAATTGGGGTTTTTAGTTTTTCAAGAGTCAGTGTAGCAGAGTCCTACATGGAGCTGAAAGGATGTGGATGACTGGATATAAGGAACAAGCAGGAGATATCAGATATTGTAGAGGCTGAAACTTTTACAATTTAGGGGATCCTCCTTAAGAAAAAGCATATAGACTCTGAATTCAAAATTCGGCATAAATAATGGACAGTACTCAAGAGGAAGGGGACATATATATACCTATGGCTAATTCTTATTGATGTTTGACAGAAAAAATTCTGTGAAGCAATTATCCTTCAATTAAAAAATAAATTAATTTAAAAAAATAATGGACAGTAGGAGTATTCCTGGAAGCCAGCAATAATTCAAATACACATGGAAGTGACTACAAAACCACAAAAAATATTCTGCTAAACCCAAACTAAATGTGTCCCCAACTCAACTTCCCCTTAGCCAGAAACTAAAAGTGCCCATAACCACTCCAACACCACTTCACATGACGGGAAGGATGTCAGAGAAGTCAAAGTGGAAAGAAACAGCAGTCTTAACCCACTGTGGTTAAAATGTCTTACATTTGCACATTTTACAAAAACATGCAACCATGTGAACCCCATGCCAGGGCAGCTCTCAGAGTCTGGGAAAGGGTCCCTGAAGTTGCAAGAATCTGAAGCTTAACCTTGGTCAGTTTCACGGTGAATTTGCCTCTGAGGGCGAGAGGTAACACGAAGGTTCAGGAGACCAAGAGTGGATCAAATACTTCTGTCCAGTTCCACAAGAGACTCATGATGGCTGGATGCCTGGTGACACTACTATCCAAAGAGCACAGAGCATCCCTACTAGATGTCAGATCTCAGGGCTTTCCCTGATTGGTGGAGGAAGCCAGCACTATTCATATATCCCTGTTAACTAGTTATCAAGAACCAACCTTAAATGATAACCTTGTCAGCCCTGATAGCCCATTTCCAAAAGCACACCAGCTCCTTTCCCCCGTGGGCCCTTGTAGAGAGCCCTCTGGTCTTCAGCAGTGATGCTGCTGGAGGACGTCACGATGAGGAAAGGTGAACTCTGTCTAGCGCAAGCCAGAATAATCCATTCCAGACACATGTGTAATGCTGGGGAAACAGGTGCAAACAATTGAACCAGCTGTCAGCAAGCCACAGGGATCGCTTTTGATATCTTAATCGTGAGTTGATCCGTGAGCCACATTGACAGCATCACTGTCATAGTTGACTGCACATCTGTAAACCTTTTTGAGTCTCTTCTGATGTCCGCGTGAGTCTCCAAAAAGCCTGACATTGAGAGAGACTTAAATTGAGCGTGATTGCCTCTGTTTCCGTTTTCCTGCCACGGAACCAGAGGGTTGACAAATGCCAATAATGGCTAATTTTCACTACTGTTTGTCATGTGCCACACAACGCAAGGGCAGAGAGCCAGGCCTGATTCCCTGAGAACATCCTGCCGTTGTTGGTTAAGGGACTGCTTATCCTCTCTCTGTTGAATAAGGGATTTTCCCAGTAGCCAATTTCAGGAGTTTTTAATGGATTTATCTCAGCCTCTTCATCTCATCAACAAGGTAGTACCCCATAATCAGCTGGGAAAAGATTCTGAATGGATGAATGTTTACATTGACAAAATGTCTTCATTCTACTTTCTATTCAAGAAAAATGTCACCACAATAATTAGCTCAACAGGTAATTAGTCCCAATACGGGCATTGGAAATCAGTAACATTATCTGTAGGGACCCATTAGCTAAGAGATTTGTCATAAGATTCATATTAAAACATTTATATTAAAATCTTTTCATGTACACTCTTATTCATTGAACACTTTGAAAATGAAGCTACTTTGTTTTAGCTTCTTTGAATTCTGTTTAGCAGTTAAAATTAAGTTTATCATGCTCACATTTTTAGAATTTTAATTTGGAGAGTGCAACATGTTTTAATGGAAACTCAGAGAAATCTCAGTGAAAATTCAGGCTGTTCCTATTCAGTCTGTGGCCTTGGGCAAGCATCAGTTTCTGCATCTATAAGACTATTGTGAAGACAATGAGAATATATTTAAAGGCCTTGGCCAGGGACTCATGTACAGTGAAGGTCAATAAATTGTAGCTAAGAAAAGCATGCAGAAAATGCTTATTTCACTTACTCTAGTGAGTTCAAATATTTTTTTTCTTGTTTCCTTCATTTCAAAATAATGAAAACAATTACTCAAAAATGTAGACAAGTTCCTGGGAAAACATTGCAATCATTTCCTACCAATCTGAGATAGGTAAATGCAAAAATTTCCTTTAAATGTCTAACTTTTATGCATTCTTTCCCCTAAACTGTTTTCATTAGAAAACTGTGAACTCACTTAACTCCACATCATTATTTTTGGTGTTTTACCAAAAAAGAAGATGTCATATTTCATATCCACTCTCCAAGAAAAATCTCTAGCTGTTCAAGTTTAGCAATGTTCATTTTTGTGCCAATGCACCAAAAAAGTTCTAGTAAGTAAAGTGTTGTTTAATTTTCATATTATTTTTTGTGACTGAATGAAAAAAACACTTGATAAAAGTTAATAGAGGAACTTAATTTATGGTAAGTATACTTATAAGGTGAAATTCATCTTTTCACTTTTCAGTAAGTCTCATACCTCACATAATATTTTTAGACAAAATTTTGTCTATCACTAATGTAATATGTAGGGCTTCCCACGTGACTCACTAGTAAAGAATCTGCCTGCAATGCAGGAGACATGGGTTCAGTCCCTGAGTTAGGAAGATCCCCTGGAGAAGGAAATGGCAACCCACTCCAGTATTCTTGCCTGGGAATGGACATGAGGAGAGTGGTGGGCTACACAGTTCATGGAGTGGCAGAGAGTCAGACACGACTTAGTGATTAAACAACAACAATGTAATATTTAAGATTCTACTCTTAGGTACTCTGATAAATACAATATTATTTGGTTGAAAAAGACTGATGTATTCCTAAAACTAAGTGGGATGGAGTAATTATTATTAAGATATCGTATTTTGCTGAAATTTACCAAGGCATAGATAGCCTTTGCATTCATTTTCTTTAAAACCCCTTTTGCTATTGTTGAGTCACCCAGTCACATCTGACTGTTTGCGACCCCATGGAATACAGCACACCAGGTTTTCCTGTCCTTCCCTGTCTCCTAGAGTTTGCTCAAACTCATGTCCATTGAGTCGGTGATGCTATCCAACCATCTCATCCTCTGTCACCCCCTTCTCCTCCTGCCCTCAATCTTTCCCAGGATCAGAGTCTTTTTCAATGAGACAACTCTTCACATCTACAGCAGCCATAAAGCATAGTTGTTGCTTCATAGGTCTTATGTGCACCACTGCTGACACCAGCAGAGATTTTATAAATAACTATATCAAGATCTTCCAGAAAGAAAATTCTGCCCATCATGTAGATAGTGAGTTTATAAATCTCCAAGATCTCAAAAAATAATCTTAATATGTGCCGCAATTAATTCTGAAAGCCCTAGGAAAAATATAGAGGAAGAGAAGTTTTTTTTTAAATGATCTCAACATTTCAATTTTTTAGGGCTCCCCTTCCCAGTCCTGCTGCTGCTGCTGCTGCTAAGTTGCTTCAGTCGTGTCTGACTCTGTGCAACCCCATAGACGGCAACCCATTAGGCTCCTCTGTCCCTGGGATTCTCCAGGCAAGAATCCTGGAGTGGGTTTCCATTTCCTTCTCCAATGCATGAAAGTGAAAAGTGAAAGTGAAGTCGCTCAGTTGTGCCCAACTCTTAGCAACCCCATGGACTGCAGCCCACCAGGCTCCTCCATCCATGGGATTTTCCAGGCAAGAGTACTGGACTGGGTTGCCACCTCCCAGTCCTGGTACCCTCTTCTTACGTGATCTGTGTTTTGGTCACTTTGTACACTATGCACACAACACATACAGATATATCCCCTTCCCTCACAGAGCCAGAAGCTCAGTGAAGGAGATAGCTAGTCATCAAATAATCACAAGAGTAAAGGGAGGGTCTGTAATCACTATGATATGGCATGGAAATAAGAAACCACTTCCCAGAGTAAGTTAAGGGAATGACAAGAAGGAGTTAACTGGGCAAGCCCCTCTCCCCACTTGCCAGGGGACTACCCTGGAAAACCCTAGAGCATATCAGTGATACCCCACTGGATCCTCCACCTAGGCCTGACACTCACTATTATTTCTTCTTCTTTTGTCCCACACCTTCCCTATTCACTGCTACAATGTTTTTCTGTGGGAAGGCAAAAAGAAATATTATTTTTTATAAGTATTTTTCACTTCTACTTGAAAAAAGTGCCTTTATTTTTCCTCTAATTACAATTATGGGAAAGCTTAATATGGTAATATTAGAAAGCATTGGAATTTACAGAGAGAGAAAACAAAAATTATCTATAATTCTACCACAAAGATAATCAAAATGTTAAAATATGTTGTGTGATCTATCAAAGATTTTTCCATTGTTTTTCTCTACAAAAATAAATTTAAGAACTATTTTGAGATTTGTTTTATTTTTCTCTTAAGAAAAACACTTTTTTCCATGTCAATGAGTATTTGTCTGTAATGTTATTTTTAAACTTCTGCTTTTTTAAAATAAAGTATTAAAAAGAACTATTAATGGTGGTGGTGGTGGTTTGGTTGTTAAGTCGTGTCCGACTCTTACAACCCCATGGACTGTAGCCTGCCACGCTCCTCTGTCCATGGGATTCTCCAGGCAAGAATACTGGAGTGGGTTGCCATTTCCTTCCCCAGGTAATCTTCCCAACCCGGGAATCAAACCCGAGTCTCCTGCATTGTAGGCAGATTCTTTACCAACTGAGCTACAAGGGAAGCCCCACTATTATTAATAAAGAACTGCAAAAACAGTCACCTAAACCTATGAATGACCAAATCAGTAGTGAGAGAAACTCATTTATTGAGCATCTATGCCATGCCTAGAACTCAGTGCAATGCTTCCACAGGTTAGCTCACTGAAAAAATTCTACTATATGTATGTATGTATATATATGTGTGTGTGTGTGTGTATACATATATATGTATAATTTTATATATGTAAGTATATACATAATTGTTTTCTTTTTCATCAAATAGAGAAACTGAAGTTTAGGGGAGTTAAGAAATCTACCCAAAGTCGGACAGATTGTAAACAGCAAAGCTGAAACCTAAGGGTCTGACTCTAGCCCAAGTCCTTGTTACTGTACCAACTATGCTTCCACTTTAAAGATCTCATGAACTGTTTAGATTCCAGCTCTTTAATACCTCTAGTTATATTTTAACCAAACGGTCAAATCTGAGACCAATACTGTTCCCTTTACAGGAGCTCTGTAAGACCTCTTGGCTGAACCTGAGTCCAGCTGAGCTATGTGCATTAACTGTCTTATATTCCAGTCCAGGAACTCGAGGATCTATTCCTTAATCACTGGCTCGGCTCCCAGATCTGGCTCCTCTGTATCTGAAGGCTTTGTTCCCCCCAGCTCCTTCCGAGGATGGGAGCCCTCTGTATGTCCCGTCTCTCACCTGTGTTCTCACCTTCTCTGGATCTGCTTGATCCAGTCTGCTATCTGCACCCGCCATGTGCTTCCCTTCTACACAGTCTTCCCCCGTCTTTGGGCACTCTTGTCTTCTGTTTTCCACCCTGATGACTCCTCATCCAACATGTATTGCTGCTTGGTGAGGATAAACAATGACAAAATTGAAAGAAAAAAAATACCTAAAGATAAATGTCATGCAGTGTAACAGACGTGTAGAAGATGTGAAAGCAGGAGAACTTTCCCACTCTTTCTGAAAGCTTAGCACACAGATGACTGGATTCTACCCACATTTATGGCACTATCTCCACATAACTCCCTGTACTAGAATTAATAACAAATATTTATGGAGCACTAGGTACCTGTTCTGAGTATACTCTGTTCTAAGCACATTACATGGACTATCTCATATATTCCTCATCATAACCCTTGCAGTAAAACATTAATTAGTATTAGCCCCATGGGAGGAGGAAGGGGGGGAAAGAGGCTTGCACAGATGTGTGAATTCCTCAATGCCACACCGTTTAGCAATCTGTAAAACTGGTGTTTGAATCCAGGCAATCTGGCTTTTAAAAACAACCATATGTTTAACTGCTCTACTTCTAAAGATCATGAGAATCTGTGTTTACAAGGTGCCAAAATCTGAAGAAAGCTGAATAAATTCAACCATGGTGTTTATTTATTCTTTGAATAAATATTTATAAAGCCAGAAACAATACTATTATTGGAACTGGACAGAAAAGTGAACAAGATATAGAAGGGCTCTGACCCCGTTACAGCTAATATTCTACTAGAGTGAGATCATAAGCAAATAACAAATAAGGTAATTTCAAATAATAAAAAGTGATGTAAAATAATGTGAAGACAAGAGGAAAGCTACTTTTGGTAGTATGATCAGAGAAAGTCTTTCAGAAAAGGCATTATTTGAATTGAAAGTGAGACTAACCCAGCTAATGATGTAGCAAGGCATTCTAGTTAAACTGTGAAGAAAAGTCCCTGAGGTATGAACGGGTGAGGTCAAGGAACAGGTAGACACAGAGTGAAGGGGAGAATAATAGAAGGTGAAACCAGAGACGCGAATCCCAGAAAGTTCATCCAAAGCCTTATTGGCCAAGTTAAGGAGTCTGGACTTTATTCTCAGTGCAATGCTGCTAAGCTGCTAAGTCGCTTCAGTCGTGTCCAACTCTGCGTGACCCCATAGACGGCAGCCCACCAGGCTCCTCTGTCCCTGGGATTCTCCAGACAAGAACACTGGAGTGGGCTGCCATTTCCTTCTCCAATGCATGTATGCATGCTAAGTCGCTTCAGTCATGTCTGACTCTGTGTGACCCTATGGACAGCAACCCACCAGTGCAATGAGAAGACTTCAAAAGATTTTATTTGATGGAAATGATTGGACTTAAATTTTTTAAAGGTTACTCTGGTTTCTTTGTGAAAAATGGATTAGCTGAGGGTGGGAAAGAATGGAAGAATCTGAAGGTAGGCCTTCTAATGCATTAGAAGGATTGGATTGGGGAAGGAGAGAAAGGGAGTAATCAAGGATGAAGTCAAGGCTGAAAACCTGTAGTGCAATGCATCCCATGATAAACTAAGTTTGTGATATCCATCCCACTTATTATAGATTCTAATCAACCAAACCAGTCAATAATCACTCAATGAGGGACTTTCCTGATAGTCCAGAGGTTAAGAATCCACCTTGCTAAATTGCTTCAGTCATGTCTGACTCTCTGCGATCCTGTGGACTGGAGACTGCCAGGCTTCTCTCTCTATGGGATTCCCCAGGCAAGAATATTGGAGTGGGTTGCCATACTTTCTCCAGGGGATCTTCCCAACCTAGGGATTAAACCCACGTCTCTTATGTCTCGTGCATTGGCAGGCAGGTTCTTTACCACTAGCGCCACCTGGGGAGCCCAAGGGACTGGTCTTGATCTGGGTCATAGTGACACAAATATGCTCACTTTGTAACAAATTCATCAAGTAGTGCATTTATGATTATGTATTTATGATGTGCTTTTATGTATAGTGAACCAAAAAAATGCATTAAAAATATTGACTAAGACTCTATAACCCCTTTATATTTCTAGTAAATAATTTGTTAATTACTGGAATTTTTTGTTTTTTTCTGTCATAAATTTCATGTCATTCTTCTTGTAGAAATATGTTATTATGAATTACTATGTAAACTTAAAAGGTATTATTATATATTGATTTACAATCTGCTTCATTGATCCTCTTTAGTATTTCCAATAATTATCAATGACACGTTTCACTATTTAGTAATAGTTTTTATTTTATTCAAGCTGACATTAATATATATTTTGATTGTCCTACTATCTGAGAATAGATTCTCAACATTTAAAAAAATTGCTGTTTCTTAAAGCTGGATGGTTCTCAATTGATAATGCACATAAAAATCATTTGGGGAACTTGTTTAAAATACATGTTTCTCATTCTCTGCTGAAATAACTCTGTAGTATTTTGGATGGAGACTAGGAATTTTCATTTTTCACACATACCTCAAACGGTTGTGATGCAATGTCCCCATCACTGTTTGGAAATACTCTTATAGAACATTCATTTTGGTGATTTTAAATTTTCCATGGTTTCTTTTTTCTTGTACTACAAAACTTTCCACTGGTCTGTATTATTTTGGGGGAATGGAATGAGGACTCTGACGAAGGTTGGTATTCCTGGTTACTGGAATTTTATCTTTGTTGTTTAATTACTTTGTCATTTAAAAAGATGTATATTTTTTAAGGTATTAAAGAAAATAATTCTTGAAACTTTATTGGCTTTTGTGACATTATGTACCTGAAGCCAATTCTTAGTTTCCTCTGAAGGCTCTTTTTTCTCCCTTCCCTTAAGCCCATTTTCTTTTCCCATTCTATGCATTTTCCCTGGGTGATCTCATTCATGTCTGTGGTTACAACTACCACCAATATGGTCTTTAATTTCTTCAGTCTGTACTTCAAACAAGAACATTAAGTTGCCTGTTAAAAATGCCCATTTCACTATCCCTTGGGGACCCAGATTCAATATATCAAAAGCTGACCTCCTCAACTTGTACCCCAAATCTATTCCTCCTCCAGTATTTCCTATCTCCATGAATTTGCCACATCCCGTCAACTATGGCAGATGCAACTGTTCCTCTCACCACCCACGTTCAGAAGACCTTCACCTATATTATCTCTAAATTCTACCCGCTCCTTTTGTCCCCACCAAAGCCATCTCAGTCCAGTTTTCATATATGGCTATGACTTTTCTCCCTTCCTCTGTTCATGGCCTTTTCATATTCATATTTCATACTACTTCTAGTGATGTTGCATGCATGCTAAGTCACTTAAGTTGTGTCTGACTCTTTGTGACCATATGGAGTGTAGCCTGCCAGACTCCTCTGTCCATGAGATTCTCTAGACAAGAATACTGGAATGCTCTGCCATGCCCTCTTCTAGGGGATCTTCCTGACCCAGGGATTGAACCGACATTTCTTATGTCTCCTATATTGGCAGGCATGTTCTTTCCCACTAGGGCCACCTGGGAAGCCCTCTAGTGATGTTATAAAACTATAAATCTGATCATGTCACATTTGGACTCAAAATGCTTCCAAGTAGTCTTCCATATAAATCTTCTGGGGACTTCCCTGGTGGTCCAGTGGTTAAAATCTGCCTGTAAATGCATGGGTCACAGGTTCAATCCCCGGTCTGGGAAGATCCCCCTGAGTCCCACAACTACTGAGCCTGAGCACTTAAAGCCCATGCTCCACCTCAGTGAGAAGCCTTTGCACTGCAACGAGAGAGTAGCCCCCGCTCGCTGCAACTAGAGAAAGCCCATGTACAGCAACAAAGACCCAGCTCAGCCAGAAACTGAATAAATAAAATTTTTAAATAAAAACAATAAAACTTCTAAACATAGTCAACGATATCCTTTAATATTTAACCCAGCCTTCATCACTAGCCTATCTTCCATTATTTCCCCACTTACTAAACTCAAAGCACATCCAATCTGAACCACTGGCAAGTTTCTTTCTGCCTCTCCTAACATGCATGTTTTCCCATGTGCTGTTCACTTTGCCTTCAACACACTTCTCCATCTGACTGTCGGTCATTCACACCCATCTTTTAAGTGTTGACTTAGTTATCAACTCCTCCTCCAGGCTTCCCTGGCCTCTGACTTGGATGGAGTCCTCTGTCTGCTCTTATCCTCTTACAGCATTCTTCTTATATATTCACTTCTGTCATAGCATTTCCCTCATCTATTGTTGATTGTTGGCCTATTTTTATGTCTTCCCAACTAAAATTTTCAAACTTTACTCAGGTCTCTACCTAAAAGAATTCTTCCCTGACCATATACTACCTAAAACAATACTCAACAACACCCCCACCCCATTTCCCCACCTTACTGTTCTCTATAATCTTCCTCATGGTGCTAATAAACCACTCAAGAATGAAATATCTCTTAATTTGTTCATCTATTTAGTTTCAGATTTCTCACTTAGGATAACCATTCCATGAGAGCAATATCTTACTTCACCACTGTATTCCCAGAACTAGAAGAGTCGCTGACACATAAGTGCTGGATAGATATGTGATGAACAAATACAAGAATGGGTTCTTTGTATGTGTTTCCAACTTTTACACCATTGTATCCTCAGCACTTAGAACTAGTGTTGCTGACACAAAGTATATATTTAATAAACATGTGATGAATTAACAGAGAGATGGCTCTAATAATTGCTCTATCAAAAAAAAATGTTAAATTTGTGCTATCTCATACATGAAGTGTATGTGACCAGGAGTGGTAAGATATATCTATAATTACATTACATGAATAATTGAGATATGCAAAATTACTTAGTATTCAAGAAAAACAAATTTGTATTAGGAACTAAGTAATGAGGGCCAGCACCTTTGCTTAAAAATCAGGTAGTTTGGGGGACTTCCCTGGTGGTCCAGTGGTTAAGAGTGCCTTGCAGTGCAGAGAATGTGGGCTCGATTCCTGGTCAGGGAACTAAGATGCCACATGCCATGGAGCACAACTAAGCCCACACACCACGACTATTGAGCCTGCGTGCCACAGCTAGAGAGTCCATGCACCTCAAAGAAAGATCCCACATGATGCAACTAAGACCCAATACAGCCAAATAAATAAAAATATTTTTAAAAAAAACAGGTATTTCAAAGACAATCAGGTAGGGCTTTGTGTTAGTCATAATTCTAAAGAGTTCCCCAAGATTCTTATCCCCTGGCTATTCAACCTGCTGGCTAAATATAGGTAGTGCTATGAAAAGATGCTGCAGATGTAATTAAGGCTACTAATCACCTGACCTTAATAAAGGGAGATTATCATGGAATAACCAAGTAGGCACAATACAATCATCTGCATGTGTGTGTGCTAAGTGACTTCAGTCGTGTCTGACTCTTTGTGACTATGGACTGTAGCCCACCAGCCTCCTCTCTCATGGGATTCTCCAGGCAAGAATACTGGAGTAGTTTGCCATGCCCTCCTCCAGGGGATCTTCCTGACCCAGGGATTGAATCCACTCTTTTATATCTCCTGCATTGGCAGGCGGGTTCTTTACAACTAGTACCACCTAGGAAGCCCCAATATAATCACATGAACCCTTATAAGCAAAAGAAGAAAGCAGAGAGTCAGAAGAGATACAATGGGAGCAAAGGTTATTGAGTATACCCCAGATGCTGATTCTGAAGATGAAGAAGGAAAGTCACAAGCCAAAGAATATGAGTCGCCCCTAGAACCTGAGAACAACCTCCAGGTGGTAGCCAACAAGAAAAGAGGGGCATCAGTCCAACAACCACAGGGAACTGAATTCTGCCAACAATTTGCATGAATCTAAAGACATTCTTTCCTGGAGCTTCCAAATAAGAGCCCAGGCCAGTGAACAGTTTTATTCCAGCTTTGTGAGAGATTAAATAGAGAAGCCAGCTGAGCCACCCAGACTTCTGACCTCCACAACTGTGAGATAATAAACTTGTGTGGTTTTAAGCTACTAAATTTGTGGCAACATATCACCGCAGCAATAGAAAAGTAACAGAGGCTCATTTCCTATTCTACCACCAGTTTGCAGGGAGTCTCTGAACAAATTATATCACATTTCTGTGTTTTAGCTTGGTATCAGGGTCTACTAATAAATGGGATTGAAAATAAACAAATTAAGTAAAAATAACTAATTGATAGAACTTTTTTAAGAATTAAAAAAAATCTTAAGAATTCCATTGAATCTTCACATTTGCAGACTAGAACACTGGGGTCCACCTCCCTAATTACTAGAAAAGCTGAGATTTGAGGTCAGATTTCATAACTACCAGCTTAATGTGCCTTCCACAACAGCGTGTAACAACATGTAACTATAGCCCTTACAGATGGTTTGCAGCTGTGCTGGAGAGGAATCTGAGGTGTGAGGGAAAAAGGCTGAAGCTGGCAATAAGAAACTAAAAATGTGTTTTGGCCCCATGACTTGGTAGCTGGGCAGACCCTAAGGAAGTTGTCATTGCCTGAGAGCCTCAGTTCTCTCGTCTGTATGATGGGAAAGATATTACTTGCCCTGCTTTCTTTCGTGGGTTCTGGTTAATAAGCATTTACTGAGCACCTACTACTTATTCAGTATTGCACTTAGTGCTAGGTTACAAAGATAAAACTGGGCTCCTGATTTCAAATAATTCATTTGTAAACAGGTGATTTCAACGTCATGTGATACATCTTATGCAAAAGGTAAACAAATGGGCTATGGGAACCAGAGGGTCATCTAATCCAGACAGCTAACCCAGATGTGAAAACAGAGGGAAAGAATGCTCCTGTATCTTGAAGGACAAGTAGACATTTGCCAGCAGAAAAGGGCCTTCCAAAGGTGGGACCAACATGAGCTCAAATGTACAAACAAGAGGAAGCATCATGTGGACTGCAAGTAGCCTGTTTTGCCAAGAGCCAAGAATGTGAGGAGACTAGCTCATAGGCAAAAGTCAAATAGTAAAAACCACTGTCTGACTTGCTAGAGGCTCTGAACTTTGTAGCAACATGGCTGGAAATTATCATACTAAGTGAAATAAGCCACAAGCAGAAAGACAAATACCATATGATACAGCTTATATGTAAAATCTATAAGAAATGATACAAATGAGCTTATATATAAAACAGAAATAGACACACAGACATAGGAAACAAACTAATGCTCGTGTGTTCAGTCACATCTGACTCTTTGCGACCCGCTGGGTTGCCATTTCCTACTCCAGGGGATCTTCCCAAGCCAGGGATCAAACCAGTACCTCTTGTGTCTCCTGCATTGGCAGGTGGATTCTTTACCACTGTGCCACCTGGGAAGCAAAAGGGGAAAGGGGAGAAAGAGATAAATTAGGAGTTTGGGATTAACATATGGCTTCCCTGCTGGCTCAGACAGTAAAGAATTTGCCTGCAGTGCTGAAGACCTAGGTTTGGTCTCTGGGTCGAGAAGATCCCCTGGAGAAGGGAATGGCTACCTCCTCCAGTATTCTTGCCTGGAAAATTCCATGGACAGAGGAGCCTGGCTGGCTACAGTCCATGGGGTCACAAAGAGTCGGACACAACCGAGAGATTAACACTTTCAACTTTCATTTTCATGAATAAAATAGATAACCAATAAAGACCTAGTGTATAGCACAGGGAACTATACTCAATATTCTTTAATAACCTATAAGGGAAAAATCTGAAAAAAATAGATTTTTATGTATGTATAACTGAATCAGTTTGCTGTACACCTGATATTAACAACATTGTAAATCAACTATACTAGAATAAAAATAAAACTGTTCACAAAGACATTTTTGAAGACTGTCATTGTTATTATGAGCTCCTTGAAGGCAAAGAATGAAGTCTTCTTTCTATATCCCCAATACCTAGCATTGACTGATGAAGTGAAGGTAATATCTGTGCCTTTTAGTACACACAAGTTCAAGTTTACTGTATGAATGCATGAATTAATTACTCCTTATTGAAGCAGTCTCTGTTCAAGGCTCTTGGGACATAGTTTATGTTTATTTCAGTGCCACAGAAAATTTTTGAAAAATTGACCTTGTCCAGTTACAAAAAAAAAACATAGGTTTAACTTGAACAAGACCTCCAGAGACTAATTTAGTAATGTCCCAGAAAATTAAGATAAAATTATGCATAAGATTATAAGACAATCATCATAAAAAGTTAACTTTCAGTTTATTTTATGAAACAATTTCCTTTTAACTGGCACAAATTATTTCTATGCCTTTCTATTTTTAGTATTTAAGCTAACTCAAATAGTCAAATCAGATCAGGTTATATCAGAATATTACTATTTTTGACCAAGAGCCTTTGTAAAACTGACAAAGCAAAGAATAAATATGATGTGATATTATAATAAATGATAGAGATCAAAACAGAATGAAGTTAAAAGTCATGTTTGAGTATAATAAAAAGTAACAAACTTCCAGAAATTACTATTTTGGTGTCTAAGGTATGTCTAGATATCAATAATGGTTAACCATTTCTACACTGTGACAAGAATTGATACTAGTTAAATTATGTCTCCCTCCCAATCTGCTATGCTCAGCAAATTTTCTGCTGTTTTTCAGCATATATATATTGTTTGGAGACAGGAAGAGAAAGAGAAGGTGAGAGGGACTTTAAATACACAACTACATGTGTATTTAAGTCAGGTACTTTCTACATATAGGAAGACCTAAGTCATGGCAACGGGTATGGCTTCAGTCCAGACTGTCATAAAGGCATGTCTGATTTTTGAAAAGGCAATGTAAAATAGGAAGTATCATCTACCTTATCACTATTAACTGTTTTTAACTGAACAAACTTTTATGCAAAACAACATAACAATGTTTTGACCAAAGATCTAAGATTACTAACTCTGTGAGAAAATATTTATGAGTCCACAGAGATTAGACAGGGATGAAACAGTCCTGGAATTTCAAACAGAATCCTCCTAGATCTCTAGCAGCCAGAACATAGAGATGGTCATGGGAAATGATGACTGAAATGCGTTAGTATGTCTCCTATTTCCACTTTTAAATGTTGTGTATGATTCTGGAAAAGGCAAATCTGTAAGATAGATAACAGATCATTGGTTGCTAAGATTGGAAATGCAGAAAGAGTTGAAAACTAAGGAGCAGCACAAAGGGAATTTGGGGAGTGTGAAAAAATGAGATCCTGCTGGTGGTGGTAGTTCTACAAATTACACATTTGTCAAGGCTCATAGACCTGTGCACCAAAATAAATTACTTTTGTTGCTGTTGTTGTTCAGTCACTAAGTCGTGTCCAACTCTGAGACCCCATGAACTGCATCATGCCGGGCTTCTCTGTCCTTCATGATCTCCCTGAGTTTGCTCAAACTCTCATCCATTGAGTTGGGTTTGCCATCCAACCATCTCATCCTCTGTCAACCTCTTCTCCTGCCTTAAGCTTTCCCAGCATCAGGGTCTTTTCCTATGAGTTGGCTCTTCACATCAAGTGGCCAAACTATTGGAGCTTCAGCATCAGTCCTTCCAATAAATATTCAGGGTTGATTTCTTTTAGGATTGACTGGTTTGATCTCCTTGCTGCCCAAGGGACTCTCAAGAGTCTTCTCCAGCACCACAGTTTGAAAGCATCAGTTCTTCAGCACTCGGTCTTCTTTATTGTCCAGCTCGCACATCCGTACCTGACTACTGGAAAAACCATGGCTATGACTATATGGACTTTGGTAGGCAAAGTGATGTCCCTGCTTTTTAATACTCTATCCAGGTTTGCCATCACTTTTCTTCCAAGGAGCAAACATCTTTCAATTTCCTGGCTGAATTACTGTCTGCAGTGATTTTGGAGCTCAAGAAAATAAAATCTGTCACTGTTTCCACTTTTTCCTGTTCTATTTGTCATGAAGGGATGGGGCTGGATGCCATGATCTTAGTTGTTTGAATGCTAAGTTTTAAGCCAGCTTTTTCAGTCTCCTCTTTCACCCATATCAGAAGGCTCTTTAGTTCCTCTTCACTTTCTGCCATTAGAGTGGTATCGTCTGCATATCTGAGATTGTTTATATTTCTCCCAGCAATCTTAATTCCAGCTTGTGATTTATGCAGTCCAGCATTTTTCACGATGTATTCTGTATATAATTTAAATAAGCAAGGTGACAATACACAGCCTTGATGTACTTCTTTCCCAGTTTTAAATGAGTCCATTTTCAGCAAATCCCAAACAGGATAAATGCAAACAAAAGGATGCGCAGACATATAACAACAAATTTATGTACAACAGAGATAAATTTTTAAAATCTTAAAAGAAGCCACAGAAAACTAAAGTATTACATACAGGAGAACAAAATTTTGACTACAGTATTCTCTCAGAAGAATACTGAAAGTAGGGAAAAACACTAGGCTATTCAGGTATGACCTAAATCAAATCCCTTATGATTACACAGCGGAAGTGACAAGTAGATTCAAGAGATTAGATCTGATAGGCAAAGTGCATGAAGAACTATGGACAGAGGCTCACAACATTGTACAGGAGGCAGTGATCAAAACCATCCCAAAGAAAAAGAAATGCAAAAAGCCAAAATGGTTGAGGAGGCCTTACAAATAGCTAAGAAAAAAAAGAGATGCTAAAGGCAAAGGAGAAGAGGAAAGATACACCTATCTGAATGCTAAGTTCCAAAGAATAGCAAGGAGAGATTAGAAAGCCTTCCTCAGTGATCAATGAAAAGAAATAGAGGAAAATAATAGAATGGGAAAGACTAGAGATCTCTTCAAGAATATTAGAGATACCAAGGGAATACTTCATGCAAAGATTGGCATAATAAAGGATAGAAACAGTATGGACCTAACAGAAGCAGAAGATATTAAGAAGAGGTGGCACAAATACACAGAAGAACTATACAAAAAAGATATTCATGACCCAGATAACCACAATGGTGTGATCACCAGAGTGGTTCACTCAAGGAGCCAGACATCCTGGAATCTGAAGTCAAGTGGGCCTTAGGAAGCATCACTGCAAACAAAGCTAGTGGAGGTGGTGGAATTCCAGCTGAGCTATTTCAAATCCTAAAAGATGATGCTGTTAAAGTGCTAAACTCAATAAGCCAGCAAATTTGGAAAACTCAGCAGTGGTCACAGTACTAGAAAAGGTCAGTTTTCATTCCAATCCCAAAGAAAGGTAATGCCAAAGAATGTTCAAACTACTGCACAATTGCACTTATCTTAATGGCACCCCACTCCAGTATTCTTGCCTGGAAAATCCCATGGATGGAGGAGCCTGGTAGGCTATAGTCCATGGGGTCACTAAGAGTCGGACACGACTGAGCGACTTCCCTTTCACATTTCATTTTCATGCATTGGAGAAGGAAATGGCAACCCACTCCAGTGTTCTTGCCTGGAGAATCCCATGGATGGGGGAGCCTGGTGGGCTTCCGTCTATGGGGTCGCACAGAGTCGGACATGACTGAAGCGACTTAGCAGCAGCAGCAGCACATGCTAGCAAATTAATGCTCAAAATTCTCCAAGCCACGCTTCAACAGTACATGAACCAAGGACTTTCAGATGTTCAAGTTGGACTTAGAAAAGGCAGAGAGACCAGAGATCAAATTGCCAACATTCACTGGATCATAGAAAAAGCAAGAGAATTTCAGAAAAACATCTACTTCTGCTTCATTGACTATGCTAAAGCCCTTGACTGTGCAAACTGTGGAAAATTCTTCAAGAGATGGAAATACCAGACCACCTTACCTGCCTCTTGAGAAATCTGTGTGCAGGTCAAAAAGCAACAGAACTGGACTTGGAACAAAGGACTGGTTCCAAACTAGGAAAGGAGCACATCAAGGCTGCATATTGTTACCCAGCTTATTTAACTTATATGCAGAGTACATCATGAGAAACGCTGGGCTGGAAGAAGCACAAGCTGGAATCAAGATTGCTGGGAGAAATATCAATAACCTCAGATATGCAGATGACACCACCCTTATGGCAGAAAGTGAAGAGGAACTAAAAATCTCTTGATGAAAGTGCAAGTGGAGAGTGAAAAAGTTGGCTTAAAGCCCAACATTCAGAAAACAAAGATCATGGCATCCGGTCCCATTTCTTCATGGCAGATAGATGGGGAAACAGAGGAAACAGTGTCAGACTTTATTTTTCTGGGCTCCAAAATCACTGCAGATGGTGACTGCAGCCATGAAATTAAAAGACGCTGACTCTTTGGAAGGAAAGTTATGACCAACCTAGACAGCATATTAAAAAGCAGAGATATTACTTTGCCAACAAAGGTCCGTCTAGTCAAGGCTATGGTTTTTCCAGTGGTCATATATGGATGTGAGAGTTGGACTGTGAAGAAAGCTGAGCACCAAAGAATTGATGCTTTTGAACCATGGTGTTGGAGAAGACTCTTGAGAGTCCCTTAGACTGCAAGGAAATCCAACCAGTCCATCCTAAAGGAAATCAGTCCTGGGTGTTCATTGGAAGGACTGATGCTAAAGCTGAAACTCCAATACTTTGGCCACCTCATGTGAAGAGTTGATTCATTGGAAAAGACTCTGATAATGGGAGGGATTGAGGGCAAGAGGAGAAGGGGACAACAGAGGATGAGATGGCTGGATGGCATCACCAACTTGATGGACATGAGTTTGGGAAAACTTGTGATGGACAGGGAGGCCTGGCATGCTGTGATTCATGGGGTCACAAAGAGTCAGACATGACTGAGTGACTGAACTGAACTGAACTGAACTAGGTCTGTCATAGCATAGCTCTTCTTCCAAGGAGCAAGTGTCTTAATTTTATGGCTGAAGTTCCATCTGCAGTGATTTGGGAGCCCCCAAAATAAAGTTGGTCACAGTTTCTATTGTTTCTCCATCTATTTCCCATGAAGTTGATGGGACCAGATGCCATGATCTTAGTTTTCTGAATATTGAGTTTTAAGCCAACTTTTTCACTCTCCTCTTTCACTTTCATCAAGAGGCTCTTTAGTTCCTCTTTGTTTTCTGTCATAAGGGTGATGTCATCTGCGTATATGAGGTTATTGATATTTCTCCCAGCAATCTTGATTTCAGCTTGTGCTTCTTCTAGCCCAGCATTTCTCATGATGTACTCTGCATAGAAGTTAAATAAGCAGGGTGACAATATACAGCCTTGCCATATTCCTTTTCCTATTTGGAACCAGTCTGTTGTTCCATGTCCAGTTCTAACTGTTGCTCCCTGACCTGCGTATAGGTTTCTCAAGAGGCAGGTCAAGTGGTCTGGTATTCCCATCTCTTTCAGGATTTTCCACATTTTATTGTGATCCACACACTCAAAGGCTTTGGCATAGTCAATAAAGCAGAAATAGATATTTTTCTGTAACTCTCTTGCTTTTTTGATGATCCAGCAGATTTTGGCAATTTGATCTCTGATTCTTCTGTCTTTTCTAAAACCAGCTTGAACATCCGGAAGTTCACGGTTCACGTATTACTGAAGCCTGGCTTGGAGAATTTTAAGCATTACTTTACCAGCGTGTGAGATGAGTGCAATTGTGAGATAGTTTGAGCATTCTTTGGCATTGCCTTTCTTTGGGATGGGAATGAAAACTGACCTTTTCCAGTCCTGTGGCCACTGCTGAGTTTACCTAGACAGCATATTAAAAAGCAAATGTTATTTACTAACAAAGGTCTGTCTAGTCAAAGCTATGGTTTTTCCAGTAGTCATGTATGTATGTGAGAGTTGGACTATAAAGAAAGCTGAGTGCCAAAGAATTGATGTTTTTGAACTGTGGTGTTGGAGAAGCCTCTTGAGAGTCCTCTGTATTGCAAGGAGATCAAATTAGTCCATCCTAAAGAAAATCAGCCTGAATATTCATTGGAAGGACTGATACTGAAGCTGAAACTCCATACTGTGGCCACCTGATATGAAGAACTGACTCATTGGAAAAGGCCCTGATGCTGGGAAAGATTGAAGGCAGGGGCAGAAGAGGACAATAGAGCATAAGATGATTAGATGGCTTCAACAACTGGATGGACATGAGATTGAGCAAGCTCCAGGTGTTGGTGATGGACAGGAAAGCGTGGCATGCTTCAGTCCATGGGGTTGCAAAGAGTCAGACACAAATGAATGACTGAACTGAACTGACTGAAGCTCAAATGAGCCAATGCCTTGAAAGAAAGAAATGAAGAAAACTCAAAGAGAAATAGATAACCTGAATATTCGCATATCTATTATAGAATGAATCAGATCAGATCAGTCGCTCAGTTGTGTCCAACTCTTTGCGGCCCCATGAATTGCAGCATGCCAGGCCTTCCTGTCCATCACCAACTCCCGGAGTTCACTGAGACTCACATCCATCAAGTCAGTGATGCCATCCAGCCATCTCATCCTCTGTCGTCCCCTTCTCCTCCTGCCCCCAATCCCTCCCAGCATCAGAGTCTTTTCCAATGAGTCAACTCTTCACATGAGGTGGCCAAAGTACTGGAGTTTCAGCTTTAGCATCATTCCTTCCAAAGAAATCCCAGGGCTGACCTCCTTCAGAAGAGACTGGTTGGATCTCCTTGCAGTCCAAGGGACTCTCAAGAGTCTTCTCCAACACCACAGTTCAAAAGCATCAATTCTTTGGCACTCAGCCTTCTTCACAGTCCAACTCTCACATCCATACATGACCACAGGAAAAACCATAGCCTTGACTAGACGGACCTTTGTTGGCAAAGTAATGTCTCTGCCTTTGAATATGCTATCTAGATTGGTAATAACTTTCCTTCCAAGGAGTAAGCGTCTTTTAATTTCATGGCTGCAGTCACCATCTGTAGTGATTTTGGAGCCCAGAAAAATAAAGTCTGACACTGTTTCCACCGTTTCCCCATCTATTTCCCATGAAGTGATGGGACCAGATGCCATGATCTTTGTTTTCTGAATGTTGAGCTTTAAGCCAACTTTTTCACTCTCCACTTTCACTTTCATCAAAAGGCTTTTGAGTTCCTCTTCACTTTCTGCCATAAGGGTGGTGTCATCTGCATATCTGAGGTCATTGCTATTTCTCCCGGCAATCTTGATTCCAGCTTGTGTTTCTTCCAGTCCAGCATTTCTCATGATGTACTCTGCATATAAGTTAAATAAACAGGGTGACAATATACAGCCTTGACAAACTCCTTTTCCTATTTGGAACCAGTCTGGTGTTCCATGTCCAGTTCTAACTGTTGCTTCCTGACCTGCATACAAATTTCTCAAGAGGCAGATCAGGTGGTCTGGTATTCCCATCTCTTTCAGAATTTTCCGCAGTTTATTGTGATCTACACAGTCAAAGGCTTTGGCATAATCAATAAAGCAGAAATAGATGCCTTCCCACAAAGAATACTATAGGCCCAGACTGTTCCACTGGAGATTTCTACCAAAAATTTTAGGACTGTGAAGAAAGCTGAGCACTGAAGAATTGATGCTTTTGAACTGTGGTGTTGGAGAAGACTCTTGAGAGTCCCTTGGACTGCAAGGAGATCCAACCAGTCCATTCTAAAGGAGATCAGCCCTGGGTGTTCTTTGGAAGGAATGATGCTAAAGCTGAAACTCCAGTACTTTGGCCTCCTCATGGGAAGAGTTGACTCATTGGAAAAGACTCTGATGCTGTGAGGGATTGGGGGCAGGAGGAAAAAGGGACGACAGAGGATGAGATGGCTGGATGGCATCACCAACTCAATGGATGTGAGTTTGAGTGAACTCCGGGAGATGGTGATGGACAGGGAGGCCTGGCGTGCTGCGATTCATGGGGTCGCAAAGAGTCAGCCACAACTGAGTGACTGAACTGAATTGAACTGAACTGAACAACAATTCTACATTACATGTTCCAAAAAATGAGTAAAGACTCTCAATTTATGAATCAGCATAACGTTGATACCAAAACCAGACATAAGACATTATAAAGAAACTACAGACCAATGTCCATATGACCACAAAGGCATAAGTCCTCAACAAAATATTAGCAAACTGTATCCAGCAACATATAAAGCAACAGTATGAGCGAACTGGGGCTTATCCAAGGAAATTAAACTAGTTCAATACTTGAGAATCAATCAAATATTCATATAATTCACCATTAAGCATGCTTTTTAAATTCATAGATTCTATTAATTAAGGAAGAAAAAAGCCTTTGATAAAACTCAGCATTAATGATTAAAATACCTCTGCAAAGTAGGAATGAAAAAGAATTTCCTTAACTTGATAAAGGGCATCTACAAAACCCCTGTAGCTAACATCAAAATAGTTATCTAAGCCTTAATCATCTAATATGTAAAATGAGGATAGAAATATTTGCCTTTTGGACTTGTTTTGAAAGTTAAAGTTGTTACCATTATGCCTAGCACATTAAAATGGTGAAAATGGTAACTCCTATTATATATACACTAATAAAGTTTGTATTCATCACACATCAGTGCTGCATTAATAGTTGGAATGTAGTGCAATCCAGATCTCAAAATGTCTCCAGTATGTATTACAAAAACAAAATAAAAGTACAAGTAGTAAAAGCCACAAAGTGATAAAAGACAAATCAAACAGAGACAAATTTTAACTTTTTACCATTGTTATGCTGTATAGATCCCCTTAGGGAAGCAAGGTGACTCAGTGGTAAAGAATTTGCCTGCTAATGTAGTAGACATGGGTTCAATCCCTGGGTTGGGAACAGTATGAGCGAACTCATACTGCTGGGGTTGGGAAGATCCCCTGGAGGAGGAAATGGCAACTTACTCCGGTATCAGAGGAGCCTGGAGGGCTACAGTCCACAGGGTCACAAAAGAGTCAGACATGACTTAGTGACTAAAACACACACACATACAGATCCCCGTATGAGTTCATTCAGTTCAGTTCAGTTCCGTTCAGTCGCTCAGTCCTGTCCGACTCTGAGACCCCATGAATCACAGCACGCCAGGCCTCCCTGTCCATCACCAACTTATGGAGTTCACTCAAACTCATGTCCATCGAGTTGGTGATGCCATTCAGCCATCTCATCCTCTGTTGTCCCCTTCTCCTCCTGCCCTCAATCCCTCCCAGCATCAGGGTCTTGTCCAATGAGTCAACTCTTCCCATGAGGTGGCCAAAGTACTAGAGTTTCAGCTTCAGCATCAGTCCTTCCAATGAACACCCAGGACTGATTTCCTTTAGGATGGACTGGTTGGATCTCCTTGCAGTCCAAGGGACTCTCAAGAGTCTTCTCCAACACCACAGTTCAAAAGCATCAATTCTTTGGCGCTCAGCTTTCTTCACAGTCCAACTCTCACATCCATATATGACCACTGGAAAAACCATAGCCTTGACTAGACGGACCTTTGTTGGCAAAGTAACATCTCTGCTTTTTAATATGCTGTGTAGGTTGGTCATAACTTTCCTTCCAAGGAGTAAGCGTCTTTTAATTTCATGGCTGCAATCACCATCTGCAGTGATTTTGGAGCCCAGAAAAATAAAGTCTGACACTGTTTCCACTGTTTCCCCATTTATCTGCCATGAAGTGATGGGACCAGATGCCATGATCTTCGTTTTCTGAATGTTGAGCTTTAAGCCAACTTTTTCACTCTTCTCTTTCACTTTCATCAAGAGGCTTTTGAGTTCCTCTTCACTTTCTGCCATAAGGGTGGTGTCATCTGCATTACTAAGGCTATTAATATTTCTCCTGGCAGTCTTGATTACAGCTTGTGCTTCCTCCAGCCCAGTGTTTCACATGATGTACTCCACATAGAAGTTAAATAAGCAGGGTGTCAGTATACAGCCTTGCTGTACTCTTTTTCCTATTTGGAACCAGTCTGTTGTTCCATGTCCAGTTCTAACTGTTGCTTCCTGACCTTCATATAGGTCTCTCAAGAGGCAGGTCAGGTGGTCTGGTATTCCCATCTCTTTCAGGATTTTCCACAGTTTATTGTGATCCACACACTCAAAGGCTTTGGCATAGTCAATAAAGCAGAAATAGATGTTTTTCTAAAACTCTCTTGATTTCTTGATGATCCAGCGGATGTTGGCAATTTGATCTCTGGTTCCTCTGCCTTTTCTAAAACCAGCTCAAACATCTGGAAGTTCACGGTTCATGTATTGCTGAAGCCTGGCTTGGAGAATTTTGAGCATTACTTAACTAGTGTGTGAGATGAGTGCAATTGTGCGGTAGTTTGAGCATTCTTTGGCATTGCCTTTTTGGGGACTGGAATGAAAACTGACCTTTTCCAGTACTGTGGCCACTGCTGAGTTTTCCAAATTTGCTGGCATATTGAGTGTAGCACTTTCACAGCATCATCTTTCAGGATTTGGAATAGCTCAATTGGAATTCCATCACCTCCACTAGCTTTGTTCGTAGTGATGCTTTCTAAGACCCACTTGACTTCACATTCCAGGATGTCTGGCTCTGAGTGATCACACCATTGTGCTTATCTTGGTCGTGAAGATCTTTTTTGTACAGTTCTTCTGTGTATTTCTTGCCACCTCTTCTTCATATCTTCTGCTTCTGTTAGGTCCATACCATTTCTGTCCTTTATTGAGCCCATCTTTGCATGAAATGTTTCCTTGGTATCTCTAATTTTCTTGAAGAGATCTCTAGTCTTTCCCATTCTGTTGTTTTCCTCTATTTCTTTGCATTGATTGCTGAGGAAGCCTTTCTTATCTCTCCTTGCTATTTTTGGAACTCTGCATTCAGATGCTTTTATCTTTCCTTTTCTCCTTTGCTTTTCACTTCTCTTCTTTTCACAGCTATTTGTAAGACCTCCCCAGACAGCCATTTTGCTTTTTTGCATTTCTTTTCCATGGGGATGGTCTTGATCCCTGTCTCCTATACAATGTCACGAACCTCCGTCCACAGTTCATCAGGCACTCTGTCTATAAGATCTAGTCCCTTAAATCTATTTCTCACTTCCACTGTATAATCATAAGGGATTTGATTTAGGTCATTAGCAGATGTTAACTATTTTTGAACACTCAAAAATCCATTAGATTAAGTATAACCATCGAGTTGGATGCAAAGTTTAATTTTCAAAGGAAAAATTGTTCCTAATATAATTTATATGAATTCATGATGCTTTTTCTTTAAGAAGGCATGCAATATTAAAAATTCCTTGTGATGAGGACACAAAATACATATCCTGCTCTATAAAATTTGATCTTATTTTAAAATCAAGGGATTTCGATGACATAAGAATATGTATTTTCACATCCAAGGCAAGCCATATGGCCAAATAGCACAGAGCCATTTTTCTGCTATAAATGGAAACATTCTCCACTTAAGGATTTCACATTTCTAAAACTCCCTGGTTGTAAACCATGGTCTCATAGACAGACTAATGTGCAAACCCAAATGTGCAAGATAGAGGAAAACATGTCCACTGGGCCAGAGAGAAGAGACCAAAATGGAACCTGCCATGGTGATATAAGGCAGAAGACAAACAGGACCTTTCCAGATACTACACATTGCTGAAAGTAATATAACAGACAGCCGTATTCATGCCCTCTCTTTCTAACAGAGTCTGATTTTCCTCATTCTCAGTTCCTGTGGCGTGGGTGAGACTGGCATCAACCCAGCTCCAAGTCTGAGTATGTGACCCAAGGCATACCAGCCAGAGTCAATGAAACTCAGTTCTTATATTTTGGTTGGAATTATTGGAGAAAAGGCATGGTCTTCCATTTGAATTGTTAGCAAAATAGGACATAACTCTAGAACTTCTAACAGCCATTTTATCACCATGAGGAAGAGCCCACTCAAAAGATGGAGCCAATACAGAAAAAAGCCAAGCCAAGAGAAAGTCTTAACCTTATTGACATCATTTGAGTCTCTGGATTAGACCAAGTCTGAAGACCTAGGCTTTTCAGGTCTGGAATTAATATTTATTTTTATTAAGCCAGTTATCAGTAAAAGAAAATACTCTCTAAAGAATTAGTCGGAGAAGGCAATGGCACCCCACTCCAGTACTTTTGCCTAGAAAATCCCACGGACAGAGGAGCCTGGTGGGCTGCAGTCCATGGGGTTGCTAGAGTCGAACACGACTGAGCAACTTCACTTTCACTTTTCACTTTCATGCATTGGAGAAGGAAATGGCAACCCACTGCAGTGTTCTTGCCTGGAGAATCCCAGGGATGGGAAGCCTGGTGGGCTGCCGTCTATGGGGTTACACAGAGTCAGACACGACTAAAGCGATGCGGCAGTAGCAGCAGCAAAGAATTAGTATAAGATATACTCATGGTTCACACATTTTTAAATATTTGAGAAGAGTCAATACTATAGTCACATAGCTCATGTTTCAACCTTAAAAAAGATTCTTCTATTTGCAGTAGACTCTTACAAGCACCATGCTTTGTATTAATATCTTATTATTTTTTAATTTGTATATATTTCTATTCATTATAGATATATTAGAGTATTTAAGGGTTTTCCCATTCATAGAGATCTCTGGTAAAGAATAAGCTTCTTCATAAATAAATAAAAATGCACATATTAACAGAAATATCAGAATAACCCATTATAAACCCTCTTATTTGTTAAAGTTCATAAATAATAAGAAGAAAGAAATTAAACTTAAAAACATGAGACAAGTTATCTTTTTAATCCTTATCACCTAGCTCAGTACCTGGAAGCTGTACTTGTATTGGTTGAATGACGAAGGAAATGAATACATGAATTTAAAAAATTAGTGTAAATCATTACCCAACATCTGACTCTTGGGTTTTTCCCATATTAATAACATTAGTTCTTTGTTGATTCAGTTTCTCTACAAGTAAAGTAGGGAAGGTCCCCTGGAGGAAGAAATGGCAACCCACTCCAGTATTCTTGCCTGGAAAATCCCATAGACAGAGGAGCCTGGCAGGTTACAGTCCATGGGATTGGACACAACTTAGCAACTGAGCACACACACACAGTGTAAGGTATAAATTGCTACTTGGAATCCCTGTGTGTAATTAGTACAAATCTGGAGCATACACTGTGCTTCCCTGGTAGCTCAGCTAGTAAAGAATCCACCTGCAATGCAGGAGACCCTATTTCGATTCCTGGGTTGGGAAGATCCCCTGCAGAAAGGATAGGCTACCCACTCAAGTATTCTTGGGCTTACCTGGTGGCTCAAATGGTAAAGAATCTGCCTGCAATGCAGGAGACCTGGGCTCGATCCCTGGGTTGGGAAGACCCCCTGGAGGAGGGCATGGCAACCCACTCCATCAGCCACTCTAATGGTGGAAGAAAATAACCATCCTTTGGGGAGATTTTACAAATGACACACTTCTCATTGCCAGTAGATAAATACACTGTTTTTCATCCCCGCACTTATTTTCCTTTTATTTCTTTTTGTTAGTAAAGTTTTTAGCAAAGGAAAATGAGTGATAAAATCACATGGCCCAAGTTCCACTAGGAATATTTTAGTAAATCTGAGTTTCTAAATTATTTTTATCTTCTCACAGACTTGAAAAAATTGGGGATATCCACATAGTTGTCATAGAAATATAACTTTCTCAGATTATTCTACAGTCATTCATTTTGAATCCACAACAAACTGATGCTGTAAATGCTACTATCAACTTTTCAAAAGTGGATTAACTGAAAACCAAAATGGATGATTGACCCTCACAGGGCAAATTACCAGGCCTGGAACGCAAAGCACCTGGCTTCCATATTTTTTTGAGACCACAAAATGGTGGCTGCCATTCCAAACCACAAAGATAAAATGCAAAGCTAAAGCCTCACTAATAGAATAGGCTTTTAGAGAACTTTCTTCCCTCTGGCCACGTCTGGGCTGATGACAGTCTGACTCTTTCCTGTGCTACAACATATGTGACCAGACTCTCTCAAACAGTGGGATGCGGTCATTTCTAAACTCAGTGACTAATACAAGTGCCTTGAAATTGTATTCAGATTACAATCTTGCTAAGAAGGTTCTGTTTTCTCTGTGGCACCTGACATAATTGTGGCATTTGATCAGTGAAAAATATTTTTCTCATTTTTTTACAAAATATTAATAAAAATTATCATAGCTATTTGAAAGGAAAGAAGATGTGGTCTTGTTATCTTTTTCTGTAGGACCTCCATAACTTGGAAAATATCATACTAGTTAAATCTGATGGTAAGCTTTGCCAAAAACATTGGCATGATTTTCCTCACGAAAGAATAAAGAAAACAAAATTACTACACCTGAATCACAGAATTTAGAAATGAAAAGAAATCTAAAAATTAGAATTCTAATTCTAAAAATTAGCAATCCAAGCTTCCTCATTTATGTCATGTATCATTTTTATTCCTATTATCTGCCAAGCACTATACTAGGACCTGAGGATAAAATAAGAAAAACATGAAAACTGGAGGCCAGCAAGGATACATGATTTGTTTAGAACCACTTAGCCACTTTGTGGCTATTTTATAAAGTAAATCAGTGATAGGTTCTTATTTTTTGAACAAGATAACCTTAATCGTTTCCTTGGCAATATATGTGAAAAAGCACTCTAACCAGCATCACTGACTTCACAAAACTTCAACTACAGCCAACATTTTCTCATGGTCAATCTCAAGTGCTTACTTGCAGACTCTCATTTTTATAAACAAATGAATGTACATTGAGTAAAGGTTTATAGACAGCTCACTTTCAGAAGCATAGGCCAGGTTTCAAGATGAAAAATGCAAAGTGAATTTTCCTTCTGTTTATCCTTATTGACAGACATCATGGTGGTTCAGATGGTAAAGAATCTGCCTACAATGCAGGAGACCCAGGTTCGATCCCTGGGTCAGGAAGATCCCCTGGAGAAGGGTGTGGCAACCCACCATGGACAGAGGAGCCTGGTGGGCTACAGTCCATGGGGTTGCAGAGTCAGACACAACTAACCAACTAAACTACCACCACCACCATGAAGTACTCCAGCCATTATAGATAGGACATTAGTTTTATCAACCACCCCTGCTCTGCTCCACCACTTTAAACTCATTCAAATCAGATGAAGATTTTCCACATAAACTGCTGTGAACCACCTGGGCTCACCTTCTCACTGCATTTCAATCACAACTGCTTAATTATTTCATTTTTCTACTTTTTGGTTTTGAGACAGTAAAATTCATAGCCTTACACTGAAACTATAAGCTCTAGCCTTATAGTACTAAGAAGTAATTTATTATTAACAATTTACTTTTATTAATTTTTCTTAGATTTATTAATCTAATTAAAATTAGATTTTAAAAGAGCAAGCTTTATTAGGATGTAGATGTCTTGAACAGGATAAAATTTCAGGGTTAATCCCAGTTGGGGAGGGATTTTGACTTCTCTCTTTCCTACAAATAGACACACAAATACAGAAAGACTTTTGATCAATACAAATGAAAGATTCTTTCTGCTGTCAGGCCAAAAGACAAATTCTTGGGGAGAATTCTTCGCCTCTTTAGGCAAACTCTTTCTACCACTAAATGAACTAACAAAAGCAATCCTCCCTTTTTTCCAGGCAATCAATTTCAAAAGCTAAACAACTATGAGGAGCGAGACATCGTGATGCACAACAAATATCCTGTGAAAAAACTAAACAGAAGGAGACATCAGGATGTCCCACTTTCTAGTGAGAATCATTCACAGAAAATACTAAGTTTTTTTGCCTGGGCGAAGGCCACTTCAGACCAAAGGGGTTGAAATAAGTATGCCTACTTGGATAGTTTTCAATGAATTTCTAGTGAAAGTTTTTTTGATAAAAAATGGTGCTAGGGTTAAAACTTTAAGATCTGGAAAGGTTATTCTGGAGATCATCCACCCTGGGTAATGTGGTATCTAGAGACCCGATAAGGTTAATCTGAATTATCCGGGAGATTACCCCTGAGACAGCAAACGGTTCCATAAACATCACCATTCCTATCCCAAGCAGAGAAATGATATCCTTCACTTTTGTAAGCATTTTCAAGGAGACTAAACCTGAAAAAGTTGGTGAAATGAAGACTGAAGTTTATAGGCAAAGCTGTCACTGGACCTCTGAATTATGAGGCTAGACTTTCAGTAGCCGCCAAGTTATACAGGTCAAGGCCTCTAGGTCAACTTTCACCTCTTTCACAAAACCCATGATGAAATTTCAAAGCCTTTTATGTGAAGTTTTATTAACTTGGGTTAGCTGGAAAAAAAAAAGGTAGCCAAGGCAAAATGTGAAATTTCATTATCTTTGTCCATTGTTTTCTGCCTTTTTCACTCCAGTGCTGTAGGATCATTCATGGATAATCAATTATTCTGGGCACACAGTGGGAAAGCAAGGTAAAAAGGTTAAGATTCTTAAAAGAGGGCATTTTCTATGCAATATTAAGAACTTCTGTTTCCTTTTACATTTTCATACTTTTAACTTCCAAGCTATTTAAAATTAAGTTGGAATAGTTTAATCTTTTTCATAATTACCATAATGTTATAAGACAGTGAGGGGAAAAATATAAATTTATAGGTCATAAATTAAAATCCTTTATCATTTGGAACATAGTAGGTGCTCAATAAATGTTGGTTGACAATTTCTGCATTAAAAACAAAGCCAAAGTGTAAATATTAACATGTGCAAGTTGTGTTATTGCCATATCTAAGTGACCACTTATACATGCAAATAGTTGTTTGGAAAATGAAAAATTTAAATATATCCAGATACGGGACCATGGAAAGACATGATTATATGAAAAAAAAGAATCGGTGTATTGGTGTAATTAGAGATTTTTGCTTACCTTCAGTCAAGTGATCTAATTCTAGCACCAATATGGGGACATTATTCTATAAAGTCCAAAATTACGGTTGTTCTATATATTCAATCTAATTTTCCAGGCAAGAATACTGGAGTGGGTTGCCATTTTCTTCTCCAGGGGATATTCCCAACCCAGGGATCAAACCCGGGTCTCCCACATTGCAGGCAGATTTTTTACCATCTAAGCCACCAGGGAAGCCCAAAGGACAGACCAAAACAATCCATTTGTTTCTTTCCAGCTCTCCTGTCATCACCCTAACACCTGCCCCTAGCATCTCTAGTCAGGACTCCTGCAGAGGTCTCCTAACTGATCTTTCCAAATTCTCACTGTCCACCTTAAAATTAGCTCAGTTTACATCCAGTGTTTTTTGTTTTTCAACTTGCAGGTCTGACTACATCACTTTCCATTATTTGCAACATTTCAACAATTCCTAATTCAGAGCCTATCATAAAGGCAGGCCATGAAGGCTCATATTCTTGAAAAGCCACAAACTTCAAGTTTGACCCTACCCGCAAAGAAGGACAGAGCTTCCCTGGTGGCTCAGATGGTAAAGAACCCGCCTGCCAACGCAGGCAATGCAGGTTCAAACCTAGGGTCCAGAAGATCCCCTGGAGAAGGAAATGGCAACCCACTCCAGTATTCTTGCCTGGGAAATCCCATGACAGAGGAGCTTGGCAGGCTACAGTCCATGGGGTTGCAAAGGGTCAGACACGACTGAGTAAGCAGACAACAACCATCATCAAATAAGGACATTTGGAATCACAGAGACATAGTGCCAGGATCGGGAGAAGGCGCTCAACCATACAACTTCAAATCGGTGTCCCGTTACCAATCTCTACTGATTTTTTGACTAATTTTTGTAAGTCCTTTAATTATCTTGTGAACAGCATACTTATACTAAATTGTATTTTTATATATTCAGAGTATTAAAGTGAAAACCCTAATTATAAGCCTTTTTAACATTTTTTTTTCTTTTTTTTGTATATCATAAGCCATGACCTAAACTTCTCTCAACAGCTAAGAGGTACTTTTCCAGCCAACTTGGGATAACACAAGTACATAATGTGGCCCATGAGGCCCAACTACACTGGCTCCTACCTCACTCTACAGCCTCACAACATCACCATACTCCTCTTGCCTCTGAACTCAGGCAACTCTAATCTTCCTTCTGCTCTTCAGACAATCCATGTTTCCTCCTGCCACGGACCTTGGCATACACTAGGCCCCCGAATGGAATATTCACCTTCCTTCTCTCCCTGATGCCCCTGCAGTGTTACCTCCTGCTCATCCTTCAGATCTCACCTCAAATGCCACTGCCTCCAGGAAGCCTTCCATGACCTCTCTGAGTAGATGAAGAAGAAATGAAAGTTGTTCAGTTGTATTTGACTCATTGAAACCCCATGCACTGTAACCCACCAGGCTTCTCTGTCCATGGAATTCTCTAGGCAAGAAAACTGGAGTGGGTTGCCATTCCCTTCTTCAGTGGATCTTCCTGACCCAGGGATTAAACCTAAGTCTCCTGCACTGCAAGCAGACTTGCAGACTTTACCATCTGAGCCACCAGGGAAGCCCAGATCTCTGAGTAGATAAATTTCTCCTAATACACATTCTCTCAACACCACATTCTTACTCCAGCTATAATTACTTGTTATTTACATGATTCTTAGATTAATCTGTCTCCCCACCAGATGGAAATTGTAAGAGAAGAAATATCTTTTCACCTGGGGAGTAGGGGAGGCAATGTGTATGTATATACATGCTTTCTGTTTGCCCAGCACAGTTGGCTTGCATTTATAGGAGCTTAATGGATATTTGTTTAATGAATAAATGTTCTTTTTTATCACATCATGCTGCCTCTAAGAGAAGTCTAAACCAATATTAATTACAATCTATGTTTTTAAAGAACAATCATATTCAACATTTAACTCTGCACTGGTCCAATTTATCTGAAACAAATAGGCAACAACAACACACATTTTTCGAAAAACCTGTATTATACCAAAATATTGTCATACCCCTTCAAAAACAACATCTCTTTTGCTAGTGATTTCAAGTCTAAAGTACAAAACTCTAACCTCAGGTGCATGAATTAGTGAGGCAGGAAAAAAAAAGCACCAATGATTTGAGATACTATGTGGGGTTTTATGCTACAAACAAGATGGACTGAGCCAAAACACTCAGCTGACCTGGTTCTCCACGGCTCTATAAGCATCTGAGTCATGTGGAGGAAAGCAGAGGCACCCACTGCTGCTTCTCAACCATCCAGATATCCAGATATCCCATCAGTGATCTGCTTTGCCTCCACTTTCATCTCACTTGTATATGTGGGTATGAGGCTAGAGAGAAAATGTCTCTTCCACACCACAATCAATCATATTCTATCAATAGAATGGATAAATACGAAAACCATATACATAATATAGTTGTCATCTGTATGTAATTGTAATATATATGTAATATGTATACTATAAAAATTCAACTTCCTACAAGCAAAGGAACAGACATCTAAACAACGGGACATAAGCACGATTTGGTTGTGGTCACAGGATATCTCCCATGCTCCTAGAAAGGCCACTACAGGTCAGTAGTTAAATGGCTTACAAGCCATTTACAAGCACTTACAGTGCTTGAAGTGAAGTGAAGTGCAGTGATAGTTCCTCAGTCATGTCCAGCTGTTTGCATCTCTATGGACTGTAGCCCACCAGGCTCCTCTGCCCATGGAATTCTCCAGGCAAGAATACTGGAGTGGGTAGCCATTCCCTTCTCCAGGGGATCTTCCTGACCCAGGGATTGAACCTGGGTCTCCTGCATTGCAGGCAGATTCTTAAGTGCTGATACCAGTCTAAGTACATTCACACATTTTAACTTGTTGAATTCTCACAACTGTCTCACAAAATAATTATTTTTATTATCAACCCCATTTTACAGATGAGGAAACTAATGCACAGGGAGGTAAATTAAATTGTCAGAGATCACACACTAGGGAGTGGGAGAACTAGGGTTGAAACCCATGCCATTTGGCTCCAGAGTCCTTGCCCTTAAAAACATTATACTGACTCTCAACAGTTGTCTGTCTGAGATTCCACAATCCTAAATTTATCATATCACTCTAAAATATCCAAAATCTCAGATTTTTTCAGATACTACTAATCAACAACTATTTGGAGTTGCACATATCCATTTTTATTAACATTAGATAAAATATTTATGATGTGGAACAAAGGCATCCAAGAAAAGAGGAGAAAGTCAAAGCAGTTAGAAGGCCAGAATCAACCCCTCCAATTGGGTATCATAATCATAGCTAACATTTTTTGAGCACTGTGCTAAGTGCTTTAGTAAACTGTCCCATTTAAACCACATAGTAACACACAAAGATTAATAGAATATACAGCCCAGAAATAAACCTACATATATGTGGCCAGTTAATATATGACAAAGCAGACAAGAATATATAACATGAATATACCCCTGGCCCCCTAACTTAGCACAAGGTAATATGTGCCAGTGCTATTTGTGAAATGTATGGTCTTTCTAAATGACTAATGGATTTGTTTGAGTTCCTAAGTTTTGAATCAAATCCTAGAGCCAGTTGATACCCTAATAATCTGGAGGACAAAATAATAGCATATCAATAAATGGAGGTTCCTCCTTATGATGTAAGCTAATTATGAAACATGTAAAATATTTGACAACTCCCTCTTTTTTGACTTTGTACTTTTCTGCATGTTCATTCATTTCTAATCAATAAAGAATAAACTGTCTAAAAAACAGGAATGTGTATTTCTTCAATAAACAGTGTTGGGAAAACTAGACAGTCACATGCAAAAGAATGAAATGGGGCCCTTATCATATGCCACACACAAAAAGTAACTCAAAATGGATTAAAGACTTGAATGTAAGATGTGAAATCATAAAACTCCTAGAAGAAAACATAGACAGTAAGCTCCTTAACATGAGTCTTAGCAATGATTTTTTGCATTTGATACCAAAAGCAAAAGCAACAAAAAATAAAACTTAACAAGTAGGACTGAAAGTGAAAGTCTTTCAGTCATGTCTGACTCTTTGCGACCCCATGGACTATATAGTCCATGGAATTCTCCAGGTCAGAATACTGGAGTAGATAGCCTTTTCCTTCTCCAGGGGATCTTCCCAACCCAGGGATCGAATCCAGGTCTCCGGCATTGCAGGCAAATTCTTTACCAACTGAGCTATGAGGGGAGCCCCACAAGCAGGACTACATCAAATTTAAAAGCTTATGCACAGCAAAGGAAATAATCACATATTTCAGCACCAAGAGGTAGTTCAGTTCACTTCAGTTCAGTCACTCAGTCATGTCTGACTCTTTGTGATCCCATGGACTGCAGCACGTCAGGCCTCCCTGTCCATCAACAACTCCCAGAGTTTACTCAAACTCATGTCCATTGAGTCAGTGATGCCATCCAACCATCTCATCCTCTCTCGTCCCCTTCTCCTCCCACCTTCAATTATTCCCAGCATCAGGGTCTTTTCAAATGAGTCAGTTCTTCACATCAGGTGGCCAAAGTGTTGGAGTTTCAGCTTCATCTGTCCTTCCAATGAATATTCAGGACTGATTTCCTTTAGATGGACTGGTTGAATCTCCTTGCTGTCCAAGGGATGCTCAAGAGTCTTCTCCAACACCACAGTTAAAAAGCATCAATTCTGAAAAAAAAAAAAAAAAAAAGCATCAATTCTTCATCACTCAGCTTTCTTTACAGTCCAACTCTCACATCCATATATGACTACTGGAAAAACCATAGCCGTGACTAGACACACCTTTATTGGCAAAGTAATGTCTCTGCTTTTTAATATGCTGTCCAGGTTGGTCATAACTTTTCTTCCAAAAAGTGGGAAAGACATGTCAAAAAGACATAGAAGCTAGCTTGAAGGGGCACCTTAGGCAAAATCTGGTCAATTTGAACATCAAAATAATAATGACAGGGCAATCCAGTGGTTAAGATTCCAGGCTTCCACTGTAGGGGTTCCGGATTCCATCCCTGGTTGGGGAACTAAGATCCCACATGCCATGCAGTGTACCAAGTAATAATGATAATAACAGATTATAAACCACTGAATAAAATAACAATTGATGAGTCTACACTGACATAAATAAATGGAGAGAACGGAAGCTCTGCTTATAGTATGACACTGACTATTAAATGTAGAAAAATGATGGAATTAGAAAAAAATATCACTTAGAAACCATCATGGTAAAAATTAAGTTAAGCATGATACATCAATGCATCCTAAAACTAGTGGATGAAGGTGAGGTGAGAAAAAGGTATTTATGTAGTTTCTTTTTTATTTAAATTTTATTGAAGTATATAGTTGATTTATGATGCTGTGTTAGTTTCAGGTGTACAGCAGAGCAAGGACTCAGTTATATATACATTTATATATTTTTTAGATTTTTTTCCTGGATAGGTTTTACAAAATATTGAGTATAGTTCCCTGTAGGTCCTTGTATTTATATAGTTTCAATTTCCACATAAAACACTTACTTAATTACAAAGACAAAAAACAATGTTACAGTGGAGACACTATGGCAATCAAGTGACCAGCATTTACACATCCAGCAAGGGGGTAAGTCAACATTGTGTGCCGTCCAATTGGAACGCAGTGATAAAACACATCATCACTTCTATAATATTATTGTCAAAAACTGGATAATATGACCATGAGGAAACATTTGAAAAATTAAAATTGATGGGCAGTCTACAAAGTGACTGATCTGTGTCCTGAAAATAGTCAAGGGTATGAAAATCAAAGGCAGACTGAGGAACTGTTCAATACTGAAAGAATTTAGAGGCTTGTGACCACTGGTTGCAGGTGGTAATCCTGGATCCTTATGCTATAAAAGATATCAAAAGGATAATTGCTGAAACTTGAATGGGATCTCTAGGTGAAGAGTATATAGGATATTTTTGTGCTGTTCTTGCAATTTTTCTTTAACTTTGAAATTATTACCAACTAAATTGCTTCTTGTATGTGCTCAGTCACTCAGTCATGTCTGACTCTTTGTGACCCTACAGACTGTAGCCCCCCATGCTCCTCTGTCTGTGGAATTTTCCAGTCAAGAATACTGGTGTGGGTTGCCATCTCTTTCTCCAGGGAGTCTTCCTGACCCAGGGATAAAACCTGGGTCTCCTGTGTCTCCTGCATTGGCAGGTAGATTTTTTACCACTGCGCAACCTGGGAAGCCCCCTTAAAAATCTCAAATAGATAATGAAATAATGTTGAATAGGTTATAGAGTAAAACCATATCGTGATTTTTATATTAACCAAGAAATTCATGGAAATCTGATGAAGTACTTCTTTATTAAGTAAAAGCTTAATAACCTGTAATGGAAAAGAATCTGAATATATGTGTGTGTATATATATATATATATATATACACACACATGTGTACAACATACACATGAAACATTGTAAATCAACTATATTTCAATAAAAATAAAGTAAATGCTTAAATAAGCAGAAATATTTATTTCTAATTAAATCATTATTAAAAGTTGAAAAATCACCCAGTCCTACTCTTACACACTTGGAAACTAAGACCCAGAAAATAAAGATTGAATGGTAAGATTTTACCAGACTTACAGAATATTATTCACAGATAACATTTTCTTTTAAAAAAAAAAAAAATCTGAAGTTGTTCTTTTATACCTTAAGGTTATTAAAGCACAAGTCTGCTTTCACAAATCAAATAATACCTTGAGTAATTTTTGTAAAGGACAGACATAATGATACATATTTTTCAGTTACTGACCTGCACAAATACTATGAATTTAGACTAAAAATGTTTGCTCATATAAAAGGCTTTAATTAATCTTTCATTAGAAAGACTATTCTTTTTTTTTCTTTTTTAAAATTTTTTTTTAATTTATTTTAATTGGAGGCTAATTACTTTACGGCATTAAGCACAGGTGGCTGCACCATAGCCATCGTGGTCAACAAAAGAGTTCGAAATGCAGTACTTGGATGCAATCTCAAAAATGAAAGAATGATCTCTGTTCATTTCCAAGGCAAACCATTCAATATCACAGTAATCCAAATCTATGCCCCAACCAGTAATGCTGAAGAAGCTGAAGTTGAACGGTTCTATGAAGACCTACAAGACATTTTAGAACTAACACCCAAAAAAGATGTCCTTTTCATTATAGGGGACTGGAATGCAAAAGTAGGAAGTCAAGAAACACCTGGAGTAACAGGCAGATTTGGCCTTGGAATACAGAATGAAGCAGGGCAAAGACTAATAGAATTTTGCCAAGAAAATGCACTGGTCATAGCAAACACCCTCTTCCAACAACACAAGAGAAGACTCTACACATGGACATCACCAGATGTTCAACACCGAAATCAGATTGATTACATTCTTTGCAGCCAAAGATGGAGAAGCTCTAAACAGTCAACAAAAACAAGATCAGGAGCTGACTATGGCTCAGATCATGAACTCCTTATTGCCAAATTCAGACTGAAATTGAAGAAAGTAGGGAAAACCACTAGACCATTCAGGTATGACTTAAATCAAATCCCTTATGATTATACAGTGGAAGTGAGAAATAGATTTAAGGGCCTAGATCTGATAGATAGAGTGCCTGATGAACTATGGAATGAGGTTCATGACATTGTACAGGAGACAGGGATCAAGACCATCCCCATGGAAAAGAAATGCAAAAAAGCAAAATGGCTGTCTGGGGAGGCCTTATAAATAGCTGTGAAAAGAAGAGAAGCAAAAAGCAAAGGAGAAAAGGAAAGATAAAAGCATCTGAATGCAGAGTTCCAAAGAATAGCAAGAAGAGATAAGAAAGCCTTCCTCAGCGATCAGTGCAAAGAATTAGAGGAAAACAACAGAATGGGAAAGACTAGAGATCTCTTCAAGAAAATTAGAGATACCAAGGGAACATTTCATGCAAAGATGGGCTCGATAAAGGACAGAAATTGTATGGACCTAACAGAAGCAGAAGATATGAAGAAGAGGTGGCAAGAATACACAGAAGAACTGTACAAAAAAGATCTTCACGACCAAGATAATCACAATGGTGTGATCACTGACCTAGAGCCAGACATCCTGGAATGTGAAGCCAAGTGGGCCTTGGAAAGCATCACTATGAACAAAGCTAGTGGAGGTGATGGAATTCCAGCTGAGCTATTTCAAATCCTGAAAGATGATGCTGTGAAAGTGCTGCACTCAATATGCCAGAAAATTTGGAAAACTCAGCAGTGGCCACAGTATGGAAAAGGTCAGTTTTCATTCCAATCCCAAAGAAAGGCAATGCCAAAGAATGCTCAAACTACCACACAATTGCACTCATCTCACACGCTAGTAAAGTAATGCTCAAAATTCTCCAAGCCAGGCTTCAGCAATACATAAACAGTGAACTTCCAGATGTTCAAACTGGTTTTAGAAAAGGCAGAGGAACCAGATATCAAATTGCCAACATCCGCTGGATCATCGAAAAAGCAAGAGAGTTCCATAAAAACATCTATTTCTGCTTTATTGACTATGCCAAAGCCTTTGTGTGGATCACAATCAACTGTGGAAAATTCTGAAAGAGATGGGAATACCAGACCACCTGATCTGCCTCTTGAGAAACCCATATGCAGGTCAGGAAGCAACAGTTAGAACTGGACATGGAACAACAGACTGGTTCCAAATAGGAAAAGGAGTATGTCAAGGCTGTATATTGTCACCCTGCTTATTTAACTTCTATGCAGACTACATCATGAGAAATGCTGGGCTGGAAGAAGCACAAGCTGGGATCAAGATTGCCGGGAGAAATAGCAATAACCTCAGATATGCAGATGACACCACCCTTATGGCAGAAAGTGAAGAGGAACTAAAAAGCCTCTTGATGAAAGTGAAAGAGGAGAGTGAAAAAGTTGGCTTAAAGCTCAACATTCAGAAAACGAAGATCATGGCATCTGGTCCCATCACTTCATGGGAAATAGATGGGGAAACAGTGGAAACAGTGTCAGACTTTATTTTTTTGGGCTCCCAAATCACTGCAGATGGTGACTGCAGCCATGAAATTAAAAGACGCTTACTCCTTGGAAGAAAAGTTATGACCAACCTAGATAGCATATTGAAAAGCAGAGACATTACTTTGGCAACTAAGGTTCGTCTAGTCAAGGCTATGGTTTTTCCAGTGGTCATGTATGGATGTGAGAGTTGGACTGTGAAGTAGGCTGAGCGCCGAAGAATTGATGCTTTTGAACTGTGGTGTTGGAGAAGACTCTTGAGAGTCCCTCAGACTGCAAGAAGATCCAACCAGTCTGTTCTGAAGGAGATCAGCCCTGGGATTTCTTTGGAAGGAATGATGCGAAATCTGAAACTCCAGTACTTTGGCCACCTCATGCGAAGAGTTGACTCATTGGCAAAAACTCTGATGCTGGGAGGGATTGGGGGCAGGAGGAGAAGGGGACGGCAGAGGATAAGATGGCTGGATGGCATCACTGACTCGATGGACGTGAGTCTGAGTGAACTCCAGGAGTTGGTAATGGACAGGGAGGCCTGGCGTGCTGCGATTCATGGGGTCGCAAAGAGTCAGACACAACTGAGCGACTGAACTGAGCTGAACTGACTGAATTACTTTACAATATTGTATTGGTTTTGCCATACATCAACATGAATCTGTTCTTTTAAGACTTTGTTCCTCAAATTTCACAGAGATTAAAAGAGCTTATGCTGCTGCTAAGTCACTTCAGTCATATCTGACTCTGTGCGACCCCATAGACTCCAGCCCACCAGGCTTCCCCGTCCCTGGGATTCTCTAGGCAAGAACACTGGAGTGGGTTGCCATTTCCTCTTCCAATGCATAGATGAACTTAAAAACAGATTTGGGGTACAAATGTGTTCCATAGATACTATAGTAAACATCATGAATTTCTCCTTAGCTTTCATTCCAGTATAAATGATCCCAGTCAAGCATACTGATTTCTATCACCTTGCCAGTAGTGGGTTCAAGGATGCTAGATGAGGCTGAATTGCTAGAAACCATAGTATGATCACAAGAAGTCTAAGGATGGAGTCAAAGTCAAGAATGACAAAGTGGAGATATAGAAGAATCTCAGTGTCCAATAACATTGTTTATCCACTGAATTAACCAACCCTGTATATTGCTTTATCTCAGGATTTTCTATTATGCTATTATTGTTGTTCAGTCACTAAGTCATGTCCAACTCTGCAGCCACATGGACTGTAGCCCGCCAGGCTCCTCTGTCCATGAGGTTCTCTAGACAAGAATACAGGAGTGGGTTGCCATTTCCTTCCCCAGGAGATCTTCCTGGATCAGGGATCAAATTCATGTCTCCTACATTGGCAAGCAGATTTTTTTACCCCTGGGCCACCAGGGAAGCCCCATTTTCTATTATAGAAAATAACAATTATCCTTATTATTTAAATTAATTTGAGATGGGTTTTCTGTTGCAGCCAAAAACATCTTCATACATCTATATCAAGGAAAAGGTTCAAGATCATAGAAAATTTCCTACAAAGAGAATAAATCTTAAGATATGCATAAAGATGAAGCATCAGCCATAGGCCTAAAATTTCTTACAGAGTTTCCAGAGCTCAACCAATTTCTGGAAGATTATAGTACCTACAGTACAGGGGGGCTTTTGTAAGCAATAGACTATAGAGTTATTGTAGAAGTCAACCACTAATCCACAGAGGAAAGGAGGGGCATAGACAGAGTGAAACAATCAATCAAATTAAAAATCACAGCCTTTTCTTGAGGAGAAAGCTCCACATTTCTTATTTAAATAAAACAACCAACAACATTCTCTGCCTCAAGTTTTGCTCATGTTGTTGTTGTTCAGTCATGTCTGACTCTTTGTGATCCCACAGACTGCAGCATGCCAGGCTTCCTTGTCCTTCACTATCTCCTAGAGTTTGCTCAAACTCATATCCATTGAGTCAATGATGCCATCCAACTATCTCATCCTCTGTTGCCCTCTTCTCCTCTTACCCTCAATCTTTCCCAGCATCAGGGTCTTTTCCAATGAACTGAATTAACAGGAACTTACAAGCTGTGCTCATAAGGTCCTGTAATTCAAAACTTAGCATCCCAAGACATTGGGTTGGCCAAGCGCAGGAGGTCATAGACATAAGTACAGCAAATAGCCCCATCAAGGTGACTGTGGAGAGCTATCAACATAAGTTGCTTGTTAAAAACATCTGCTCCTAATACCAAAACTAGGGACCATATTCAAAGCACTCACTATAGTAGCCACTCTTGACCTTTAGGATGATATACACAAAACTCTGAGTGGGAGAACTGTCAGGAGGAATGAAGAGATGAGATAATAGCCGAGAGATAATTTTAAATGGGTTCCTACCCAGTTAAAGCTATCAGGTTTCTCTGAAATGGCATGTGACTTCACTGGGGGTATCCAATGACTTAGGTACTTGCTATTTGTCTGGAAGGAGATTCCATGTAGGGGGATTGCCATCTGCTGGTGGCTCTCTTTTTAAGGACAGAGACCCTTGAAATTTAGGGACTGTGCCTTACCGCAAACCACACACAATTATTCAGTAAGTGGTAGTTTCCTTTCCATGGAAAGATACTGTCTTCTCTGTTGATTAGATGGATATAAAATTTTCCTGAGGAAGGTGAGCAAGGTATCTCTGAAAACAAATAGAAGAGAAACAAAATAGATGACAAACACATTTCACTGGAATATCAGTTTTTGTCCAATGGTACACTAAAATCCTGCAGATAAAATAGTCTTTGTGATAAAGCAAGTACTAACAAAATTTCATTAAAGGGATTGTAACTCCCATGCTTGGGAAAAATAGACATAAATGTACCACGTTGGTTTATCTGAGCACGTATTTAAAGACCAAGTCTTAAAATCTCCTGAGAGTCCTAGTCTCTCAGGGAACATATTTCTAAGTAGTATATAAAAAGAAATGAGAAAGAAACTCTAGCTTCCAAGCACAAAGCTGTAAATTTAGTCTTCAAAATCAAGATTAAAATTCCTTTTTTTGTGAAATTCTTTGGAAGCACACTTCTTTATATTCTAGGTACATTTACGCAAGCAAAATTCAGTCCTGCGGGACGCAGAATATGGATTTTAGACCATGAAATTTCTCTATTTGCCCAGTATATCTTCAAGTCATTGAATTTAAGAAATATGAAATCAGGTCATATTATTTCACCCACATTTCTTTCTTCAGAGCAACATTTCTCTTTGAGAATATCGCAGGATCTCTATATCAGGAAATAGCATCTCAGAATAGACAAGTTTGTGCTCTTTTCTTTACTGTAAAGTAACAGGAGGTGAAAAAAATTAAAAGGTAAGTGGCCTTTAAAAGTGAGAAACTCCTGTTACATGCTATAACATGGATAAATCTTGAGGACGTTATATAATAAAAATACTGTACGATTACAACAAATACTGTATGATTCCACTTATATGAGGTTTCTGAAGTATAGTCAAATTCATAGAAAGGTGGTGGCCAGGGGCTTGGGGGCAGGGGAAATGAGAATTTAATGAGTAGCAGAGCTTCAGTTTTGCAGGATGAATAAGTTCTAAAGATGTTTCACAACAATGTGAATATGCTTAACACTACTGAACTTTACACTAAAAATAGTTAATCTGCTCAAATTATATGTTTTATTTTATCACAATTAAAAAGGATAAACAAAAATATTAGAGGCTAAAAACATGATCTGTAAGCAAAGGTGAAAGGAATTGCTATCCCAGGATTTAGTCTAGCGACAAGGAGTACACAAGGTCACAATCACATGGATTTGAAAATGTCTCACTAAGAGCAAACCCTTGACCTGTTTTCTCTACCTTTGGAGAGGGCGTAAGGAAGAGACAAACTAAAACCACACAGCAGCAGCAGCGGGATGCAGCAGAAAGAACGGCCCAACCTAGAGTTACAAACCACTCTACTCCTAACTTTGTGACCAAGACAAATTGAGTATCAGAGAGAGAACACTCTATCTTTGAGGTCACATGGGCTTCAAGGAAAGATGTGACTGCTTTGGACTCCCACTTTTGTTTTGGTTTTGTTCACTGAATGTATGAATTTGAGCCAATTACTTAATGTCCCTGAACCTCAGTGTTCTCATTTCTAATGTAAGGATAATTGTAACAGTTTGGCGGGTTGTCAGGAGACTGTGAAATCCAACAATGATGGGAATGCATTCAGCAGAATGACTAATACCAAGTATTCAGTAAGTGTTTGTTCCCTGAGTAAAACTATTGGTATAAAAAAAAAGTTTATAGTAACTTTATTTGTAATGACTAAAAGCTGGGAAAAAACCAAGTATCCATCAATAGGAGAACGGATTTAAAAAAAAAACTGGTGGTGTATTTATACAATGAAATACCAGTCAGAAATAAAAGGAACAAACTGTTGATACAGGCAACAAGACTGATGAATCTCAAAAACAGTATGTTGAGCAAAAGAAGCCAGTCACAAAAAGTACATAGTGTAATTTTGTTTATATGAAGTTCATGACTGGAAAACTAATCTTTAAAAAAGAAACAGTGGTTACCTTGGTTACCTCCGGGTGGGAGACAAGAATTTTCTGGGATGTGACATGAGGGTCACTCTACCATCTAGAGTGATGATAATGCTCTATATCTGAAAGGAGTTTATGTTATACAGGTGTATTCATTTGTCAAAATTCAGCAAATATTCTCTTGAGATTTCTGCATTTTTTGCAGATCAAAACTACAATGAGATATCACTTCACACCAGCCAGAATGGCTATCATCAAAAAATCTATAAACAATAAATGCTGGAAAGGGTATGCAGAGAAGGGAACCATCCCACACTGTGAGTGGGAATGTAAATTGGTATAGCCACTATGGAGAACAGTATGGAGGTTCCTTAAAAAACTAAAAATAGAACTATCATATGATCTAGTATTTTCACTCGTAGGCATATACCCGGAGAATAACAAGATCCAAAAGGATACATGCACCCCAATGTTCATTGCAGCACTATTTACAATAGACAAGACATGGAAGAAACCCAAGTGTTCATTGACAGAAGAAGATAAAGAAGATGTGGTACATATATCCAATGGAATATTACTCAGCCATTAAAAAGAATGAAATAATGCCATTTGCAGCAACGTGGACAGACCTACAGAGTGTTATACTGCGTGAAGTAAGTCAGACAGAGAAGGAGAAATATTATATGACATCCATTACATGTGGAATCTAAAAAGAAATTCTACGACTGAACTTACAAAACAGAAACAGACTCACAGACTTAGAGAACAAATTTATGGTTCCTGTGGGAAGGTTGGGGAGACGGGATATTTAGGGAGTCCAGGATGGACATCAACACATTGCCATATTTAAAAGGGATAACCAATAAGGACCTACTGTATAGCACATGGAATTTTGCTCAATGCTATGTGGCAGCCTGGATGAGAGTGGGGTTTGGGGGAGAATGGATACATGGATATGCATGGCTGAGTCCCTTCCCTGTTTACCTGAAACTATCACAACATTGTTTGTTAATTGGCTATGTCCTAATACAAAATAGAAAGTTTTTTAAAAAAGATTTCTGCATTTTTTGGTGACAATTTTACCTAAAAGAATGAAAGAAATGTTGAACTCTACTTGTAAATTATACATGCTGAGCATACTGATGTCAACAATTTACTTTGAAATGCACCATAAAATAAGACAGAGAAATGGGATATGTTATACGACGATGGTAGCAAAATGTTAATGATAAAATCTGTATGGTAGATAATACAGGTATTCACTGTAAAAGTCTTTCTACTTTTCTCTGTGTTTAAAAGTATCTGTAATAAAATGTTTTCTTTAAATTAATAAATAGAATTACATAAACCAAAATATTGGAAGTGAAAAGAATCTTTGAGGGCAGCCATTTAAAAATGACATCTAATGCAGGAATCTCAGTGACTTCCCAAAACATGTGGATTGTGTCAGCGTCCGTTTATATATGGATAATGGCTGAAAAATCACTATCGCCAAAGCAGACTACTGCATCTTTGAATATGGCTGAAAATAGTTTGTTAACTTACATTCAAACTATACTTAAGCAGTAAATGCAAAAGGGACAACATGATTTGTATATGAAGTATAATCTAAGGAGTTAGAAACCTGGGATTTGGTGTGACATCTCTCCTTTTCCCAAATCCTTATCCCATTGGCTGACTACTTGTTTGGTCAACTTAATTAACCTACCTGGCCTACATTAATGAATGGTCATTTATTCATTCATTCATTCAACACATGATTTTTGAAAGTGAAAGTAACAGTCAGTCGTGTCTGACTGTTTGTGACCCCATGAACTGTAGCCTGCCAGGCTCCTCTGTCCATGGAATTCTCCAGGCAAGAATACTGGAGTGGGTAGCCATTCCCTTCTCCAGGGATCTTCCCAAACCAGGGATCAACCAGGTCTCCTGCCTTCCAGCAAAATTCTTTACTGTCTGAGCCACCACGGCATGATTATTGAGCCCATATTATATTTCTTAATACCCAAATACCTAAAGGCACAGGAATGAACCAGGTGATCTGAGATTCCTGTTCATTCTAAAGCCTATGGTTCTGGGTGAAGAATTGAGGAATAAGCCAACTGGTCTGTTCCATATATCTAACTAGTTGAAAAAGAAAACAGTCCATGTAATTCTCCAGGTCAGAACACTGGAGTGGGTAGCCATTCCTTTCTCCAGGGGATCTTCCCAACCCAGGGATCAAACCCAAATCTCCCACATTGCAGGAGGATTCTTTACCAGCTGAGCCACCAAAGCCCAAAAAAGAAAACACTTTTTTCTTAATGGAAGTAGTTTTATTTTAATCACAATTAATTGCCTCATTTTTTTTACTTTTTAAAATAAAGATTAGATTATACATTTAAATGTTCTTATGTGAATATCATTTTTTATAATTTTCCAAGCTATGTCCCCTTTTCTGAGAAAGCATCTTCTGAGTTGCCCCTCCCAGCATGAAGAAGCAAGCCTCTCCCTTATTAGGCCATAGCTCCTCCTTGTGGTCGACAGATGTAAGAACTTAAATTCAAACCGCAGAAACAGGTAAAAAAGAAAAAAACAAAATGATGTGATCATACTAGGATTAGCTCTAAGATGAAAAACACCAGCATGACTTTCCTTGACTCTGTCTCCCTGTATTCTCACTCAAGCATCTGATCAACTAATCCAAGTCAAGGATCCTACTTGGGAAAAAATCCAGATCAGGATATTCAATCCCAGGATCTTTCTTGAATCTGTGGTCGTTTAAAGTAACATATGTTTTACCTTCTCCAATCGAGATCTAAACAATAAACTCACCAGTCTTGCTTTGATCTGTGGCAAGTGAAAACAACTGCATGGTTAATTGTAGATTCTGCTTCATTGTATAACAGTTCCTATCCTACTCAACATAATTCTTATCAATAGCTTAAATGACTATATAGAAGGATTGCTTATCAAATGTGTGAATAACATGAAGGTGGAAGGCAAGTTAAAATATGAGGTGATCCAACTACAATCCAAAAAAAAATTAACTGGAGAAGGAAATGGCAACCTACTCCAGTGTTCTTGCCTGGAGAATCCCAAGGACGGGGGAGCCTGGTGGGCTGCCGTCTATGGGGTTGCACAAAGTCGGACACGACTGAAGCGACTTAGGAGCAGCAGCAGCAGCAGCAGCAGCAGGTGTTCTATAGTTAATTCAGTTACTTATTCTATTAGATTTTTTACTGTTTGAGCCACCAGGGAAGTCCCATTCTATCAGTTACTTAAATTAATTCAGGAACTTACACAGCACATATTTCTTGAACATTTTTGTGAGCCCTGTTTTGAGGTAGAGAAAATAAGTTGATTTGGTAGTTTTAGATACCAACAACTGCAGAGATTAGATACATATCAATTTAAATGACCAGTTTTTCTGCTCCATAGTTTTCTTTTTTGACAGCAATAAAGACCTGAACTACATAAAATAACCTTTTTGCTGAACCCAAAGCATGTGCTTATTTAGGCAATGTTTTATATACTCCAAAGCTTACTTGTTTGCCAATGTCTCTCATTACACATGATTCTTTGCAAAGTATTTGATCAAACAGATGTCATATTTACAAGCAAATCTTAAAAAGAAAATCTACCTTTTGTAATTTTATTTGTGCTACTTGAATAAAGTATTTTTTAACATTAAAAAAAATTAACAAGCTGAATAATTATATGAAGCTAGATTTAACAAGATCAATTTCTAAGTGAAAAATCCACCTCAAAAATCTAAATGTGAAATAAATTGGGGCAAAATACAAGGCCTTACATTAAAATTTTTCAGAAAATGAACTGAAACCAGATAGGAAAATCATAGATTAGTGATAGTACCTGTAAAAATTAGCAGTGTGAGTTGGTTACTGAAAAGCTAAGATGACTTTGGACTACATTAAAATAAATGGAGCCAACTTAAATGTCCACCAGCAGAGAAAGGATAAATACTGGTATAGTTACGACAATAGAATAGAGTGTAGCAGTGAAAATGAATGAACTAAAGTGTCATATATCAACCTAGTTGAATCTCACATACATAACAGTAAGTTACAAAGCAATATATACATATGGGGCTTCCTTGGTGGCTCAGTGGTAAAGAATCCACCTGCCAATGCAGGAGACACGGGTTGGATCCTGATCTAGGAAGATCCCACATGCCATGAAGCATCTAAGCCCCTGTGCTAGAATTACTGAGCCTGTGCTCTAGAGTCGGGGAGCCGGCATTACTGAGCCCGCGTGTGGCACCTTACTGAAGCCCACACACCTAGAGTTCATGCTCTACAACAAGAGAAGCTATGGCAATGTGAAGCCTGTGCACTGCAACTGGAGAGTAGCCCCTGCCCACCGCAATTAGAGAAAAAGCCCACCCAGTAATGAAGACCCAGCACAGCCAAAAATAAATAAATAAATAAAATTATATATATATATATATATACATATGAACATTTTTATAAAAGTTCAAAATTTTTAAAAGAGAAATATGCAGTTCTTTGGGGAAGTAAGTGCATTTGGGGGAGCTATGCAGAGTGTTTCAACTGTCATTTGGTGATATGTCTTAACTTTAGTGGCAAGTCTATGAATAGCCATTGAATAATTTTTTCAATTTTTTGCATGTCTTAAGTATTGTATGGTTTTTCCCTTTTGTTTAAATTGCTTTGAGAAGCAGTGAAAAGATAAGAGGAAGAGGGGAAGATTGGCTTCCCCTCATGGGACATAGGTGTCCCTGGTGGCTCAGATGGTAAAGAATCTGCCTGCAGTGCAGGAGACCTGGGTTCAATCCCTGGGTCAAGATGATCCCATAGAGAAGGAATGGCTACCCACTCCAGTATTCTTGCCTGGAGAATTCCATGGACAGGGGAACCTGGTGGGCTACAGTGCATGGGGTTGCAGAGTTGGACACGACTGAGCAACTAACACTTTCACTTTCTTGGGACTTATGTTCTACTGGAAGAGACAGATAGTAAGCATATAAGTAATTACAGAGCATGGTAAGTGCTATTAAGCATTTGTCAGTATTTCTACAACTTCCCAGTCCTGTGAACTTGAGCAAGTTATTAACCTCTCCAAATCTTTATAAAGCACAGAAAAAAGTGTACCTTACTCACAAGATTGTTTCGAGAACTAAATGAGCTAACTGTTCAGCACACAGGAAAACTAAGAGTTAGCTAGTAATATTAATAAGAACAATTCAGGGGTTACACAGCATTCCAAGTTCAAATATACACACATATATATACACACAATTTGTATTAAACATTCTGCTACAACTAAACTTTCTCAGCAGAATTCCTTTTTAATATCATCTCTGTTAGTAAAGACTTTTCCCTTCAATCATCTTTCGTCTGTGCTGTGGGAATTCAGCCCTTTTCATCTTTTTCTGCAAATCTTTTTTTCCACTCCAAGATCAATTTGTGCTTATTTTTGCCAAGTACTTTCTATTTCTCTTTTCTTTTACTTTTCCTCCAAATGAGAAAAAAAAAATTCAATATCTGGGTCCTCTGAATGCCCAGGCTTAGTTGTTTATGGAAATTCGAAGACCAAGAGGGTTTGAGAACTATAGGTCGGTATGCCCTCATCTAGTCTGGAACAATAATGCAAATGTGATACTCTATAAGAATGAGCTCACAGAAGAGTGGAGCAATGTATTCATTTATAGAAAGGAAATTGCACTCAGGATACCTGCTTTCTAGATCAGTGAATAGATGGCTATCAAGCTAAAGTAAACCTCTTAAAAGTTAATTTTTATGTGTAAGTCAAGCTGTGCAGAATGACCCTGAGATGGAATTAGGTTTATGGGATGGGAACCAAGAAGTGCATTTACAGCTGCTCAGACACGTAAGAAAAAGTGCTTCTGGGATCATAACAGGTGAAAAGAATTTCAGTCATTCCTGCCAGGGAGGCAGCAGGATGCAGCAGGGAAATACCTGGGTTTAAAGTATGGATATTTACTAGGTGTGAGGCCTCAAGTAAGTCAGGTAATCTGTTTAAGTCTCTTTGTTACCAGTAAAATGGAAAACCTAATAATATTAACCTTATATATTATTTTGAAAATTAAAAGAGATAGTGATTATGTAAAGCATCCTGAGTCTAAATGTTTATGAGAGCCAAACATAGGTTTTTTTCTTTGGAAGGAAAAGGAAAGAAGTCTAATTTGGCCAAAAAAAAAAATCAGCACTGATTGCTAAGGAGTAAAAATGCAACCTTACCGAAAGATGATTTAAGAAAAAAAAAGGGGGGTGGTTTATAACATGGAGATGAGATTAATGAAAAGAAGTATTTACTAATAGGAAATGATATAGTTTGTGCTAAAGGGAAATATAAAAGAAATTGAAGAATACTTTAATGTAGAGGCTCAAATATAAATATTAGCTCAACAAATGTTTCCTTTCCTCTTTTCTAGCAGTATCTGAAACGGCAAGAATTTGGAATTTTTAAATCCAAAGAAGTTAGGTCCTTAAAAAGTTACTTGGTATATTACCTAAGTCCAAATTCTGCTGTTTATTAGGTGCATAACCTTAGAAAATCCAACCCTTTCTGAGATTTGGAAATATAATAATATCCATCTTCTTCTGTAAAGATGTTGTGAGGAGTGAAATAAAATTATAGAATGCATGTTAGAAGTGTTCTGTAAACTATAATGTGCACTATCAACAGACAATGGGTATCTAGTTGGTTTATATAAATATAAATTTATATTTAGTAGGAAACTTTTGTTATGATAATTGGTGATGTTTTAATTACAGTAAAAGTAAGTGACTTCTCAAGCTCACACAAATAAATAACTCCAAGTCCTTGAAACTAATGAGCAAACAATTCTTTGTACTGCTCTAATCAGGACTTAGCCTGAACCAGCAGGTTTCATGAATCTTAAGAATGGGAGCTTTTCAGTGGAAGAAATTACAAGGGAAAATATCAACAGATTTCACTATATAAACAAAATTTCCATACATATGAAATATAAAACTAAAAGGAAGGAATCTTTACAACAAATGTGACAAAAGCTAATATCCTTAAACAAAGGCCTCATAAAACTAGATGAGCAAAACAATAAGATTGCAAAGAAAAACAGGACAAGGACCTTTTACAAATAAACTCATTTTAAGATTAATCTATTTAATCATCAATGAAATTAAAATTAAAAGCATAATGTGGTAATCATGTTTGAGTATAACTCAGCAAAAATTCAAAATTGTAATAATGGTATCTTGGTACAGGTGAAACAGAAACTTTCACAAGTCCTTTGGGAACATAAACTAGTAGAATCTTTTGAAAAAACAGTTTAATAATACATATCAAAAAGTTTAAAAAAAATACTCAACTCCTTGGTCCAAAAGAACTACTTTCTAACCCAGTTCAGTTCAGTTGCTCAGTCGTGTCCGACTCTTTGCGACCTCATGAATCGCTGCATGCCAGGCCTCCCTGTCCATCACCAACTCCCAGAATTCACTCAAACTCATGTCCATCTAGTCGGTGATGCCATCTAGCCATCTCATCCTCTGTCGTCCCCTTCTCCTCTTGCAGCCAATCCCTCCCAGCATCAGAGTCTTTTCCAATGAGTCAACTCTTCGCATGAGGTGGTCAAAGTACTGGAGTTTCAGCTTTAGCATCATTCCTTCCAAAGAAATCCCAGGGCTGATCTCCTTCAGGACGGACTGGTTGGATCTCCTTGCAGTCCAAGGGACTCTCAAGAGTCTTCTCCAACACCACAGTTCAAAAGCATCAATTCTTTGGTGCTCAGCCTTCTTCACAGTCCAATTCTCACATCCATACATGACCACTGGAAAAACCATAGCCTTGACTAGACGGACCTTTGTTGGCAAAGTAATGTCTCTGCTTTTGAATATGCTATCTAGGTTGGTCATAACTTTCCTTCCAAGGAGTAAGAGTCTTTTAATTTCATGGCTGTAGTCACCATCTGCACTGATTTTGGAGCCCCAAAAAATAAAGTCTGACACTGTTTCCCCATCTATCTGCCACGAAGTGATGGGACCAGATGCCATGATCTTCGTTTTCTGAATGTTGAGCTTTAAGCCAACTTTTTCACTCTCCTCTTTCACTTTCATCAAGAGGCTTTTGAGTTCCTCTTCGCTTTCTGCTAGAAGGGTGGTGTCATCTGCATAGCTGAGGTTATTGATATTTCTCCCCACAATCTTGATTCCAGCTTGTGCTTCTTCCAGCCCAGCGTTTCTCATGATGTACTCTGCATATAAGTTAAATAAGCAGGGTGATAATATACAGCCTTGACATACTCCTTTTCCTATTTGGAACCAGTCTGTTGTTCCATGTCCAGTTCTAACTGTTGCTTCCTGACCTGCATATAGGTTTCTCAAGAGGCAGGTCAGGTGGCCTGGTATTCCCATCTCTTTCAGAATTTTCCATAGTTTATTGTGATCCACACAGTCAAAGGCTTTGGCATAGTCAATAAAGCAGAAATAGATGTTTTTCTGGAACTCTCTTGCTTTTTCCATGATCCAGCGGATCCAGTGGATGTTCTAACCAAGAGATCAGCCCAAAAGACCCCACAGAGATGCATGGAAATCAAAGTATCCAATAAAGTATGCAAGATCAACAACAATAATAGCTGTAGCCAACATTTAATTAGTGCTCATTGTCTAAAGCGCCTAACTTGTATTTTCCTGTTTAATCTGTACAGAAGTCCTATTATTTTCTTTATCCCAAATAAAGACATGGAGGCAAAGAAAGATTAGGTAATTTACAAAAGGTCAAACATCTGGTAAGTAGAAGAGCTAGGATTTAGTTCATGCTTGGAAAATAAATTCCACTCTTTTTATTTCAAAGATAAACCACTACACCAGAATTTGTGATAGTAAGTGCCAAAGAAATGTCATATATACCATATATTGGTAAAAGCTATGGTGGTCTTCAATAGGAGAATTTATCCTTCTCGTATAGAAACAGATTGAACTTCACTGGCAATGAAAACAGTTTAATTCTTCTAAAAGGAGACAACTAAAAATTGTGGAGAAGCAACAAGTAGAGATGGAAAAATTGATGTATATAAAGACCTTAGAATGGGAACTTGGTCTTTATTCTCAGGACTCTTTAGTCACCCAACCGATAACATCATTAGGGATAATGTAACCATGATGGTTGTTATAGACTCTATTCTTCTAATCACTATTCCCATTCCCCACAAGTCCTTATGCATTAAATCGAATGTTTAGGTGGTCAACCCAAAGCTCCTATCCAAACCTTGAAAGCTCTTGTCCCAATCTCCATAAGTAGCCCCAGTGCTGTCCTCTTTCTCACATATACTAAAGCTACAGAAGGGAGACCAATCATGCATTTGCATAACTGTTAACTAAGGGATATATCAATTGCTGGTTTTACAGTTAAATCATGCATCTAAAATCCAAGTCTACTTGGAATTTACTTTTTTATTCATAAAAAACTTTCCATTAATCTCCATCTTCTTTGAAGATGGAAGACTTCACCACAAAACAAAAAGTGTGCTGTATGAAATCCTTAAAAATCATAGCAAACTTAGTCAATTCTTTCAAAACTTGCCACGCAACTAAAAAAAAAAAAATTGCCAAATGGCCAAGTTGAAACAAATCCTAACTTGTTTAGTCAATTGCTCCCACTTTACATATTATAAACTGCCTTATATGATGCCTGCACTTGTATTTTATGGCATTGTTATGAATAATAACAAAATTCTTGTGCAAAAAGCCTTATAAAAGTATAAAGTGATTTTTATTTATAAATAAGGTGTTCACTGGACTATAAAAAATATTAAAATGGGATCACAGAATTTGACATTTTAATAAGTATGTACTGTGATAAAAATGAAAGGTTCAGTTTAAATTCCAGATTAACTCTGAATTAAGCAATTTTTATTTTACCTGCTTAAAACCTTGCCTCTCTTGGCATATTTTCATATGTATTAACAATTTGAAAATGAACTCCTTTTTTTCAACAAATACATGAATAAGGAGTGCTGACATTTCTCTGGACTTTGCTTAAACTGTCATAGATTTTTGGCATTTTGCAAAAGGTCTAATTACAGTGTATGTGGAGGCCAAGGAATGAACTTCTTGGCTTTAAAAGAAGTATCTTTGATCGCTAAAGTGACATATGAAAATACACTACAGCCTAATAGAAGGCCTGAGGAATATTTTCAAGATCTCACAATACAGCTAACAGATTAACTCTTCTAATTAAATGAGGTACCATATGTAAAATGCTTACACTCAGTAGTCTCTTAGATATTAATTCTCTTCTCTCTACATATGTCCGGAAAATGTCAGGGTGGAACTTAAAAAGAGCATTGGATAATCTTGGATCTTAATTTTGGGTAACCACATTTACATACAGATTTGGCTGATGTTTGTTTGTGTTATACTATATTTCTTTTCTGCTTATCAGTTTCTAAGAAGTAAATTTTACAACTATTCATGCAAATAGAAAACACAAGTCATACATACACACATATACATATATGTGTGTATATGTATGTATAAATATAGTTTTTAGTCATGGAATAAATATTCCATCAAAGAGACTTTAATGTTCCACAGAGGCAGTTCTCAAATGACTTTTATGGTATCATGTTAAAAACCAGAACACAGTCCATTTTTACAGTAGATTTACTCAATCACAGTTACCAATTAAATTAGCACCGCTTTTATGTCCAACAAATTTTAAGAGTTGAGGCACTATTGGAGAAGCTACATATTATGAGTCTGTGGCCCACGTTGTATTTTACTTGTTAAGCTTTTTTAAAATGGTCTGAAAAAATAGCTTCAAGGAATTATTTTTCTTCTTAAACTACACTTAGAATAGTATATGTCTATATCACTACAAATTTATTCATTTTTAATGTTATAACATGAACATTTTTATTTAAAAGAAGCTAATCCTTTACTTATGTCAACATTTCAAATGGCTAAGTTCCATTTCTACTGACACATCATTTGAGACTAGAACAGCAATGTTACCTGAAGAGTTTATCAAATCAGTTGTAGCAGAAAAAGATCTACATATGAGCAATGGAAAGCCTACAAAATCAACCAGCCTGAACTATTATAATTCTTAAAATAAATAACATAAATCAATATAAAAGACTTAATACTGGTAGAAGAAGGAAAGTTTCCATGCTTCTAAATTTCTCATAATTTAAATATAAGAACCATTTAAGCCAGTTTGTCTGACTTAAATTAAGCTCTACTGCTGTCTTCTATCCAAAATAAGGCAAAATTTATGTTATCTAATATGTCATTGGATGAAGAATGCTCAACAATGAAAAAAATAGTAGAAAAATCAAAAGAAGTCAATGTTTAATTTTGCTGATGATAGATGACAGACAGAAAACCTTTTACAAAGCTTCTGACACTACACAACACTAGTTAGTTCAAATTTCATCTCATGATTCCTATAGTCCACCCTCAGTTTTGACTCAAGACCAAGTCAAAACTTGGGAAATGCGAGTAAAATTTAACAACTGAGAATTTACCATACAAATGCCTGAGTCCTACACACAGCTAATACAGTCTTCCCTTAGAAAACAAAGACCCAAAATAAGTGTAATAGAAATGTACTTTTATCAACATATATTTAGCTATTTTCAGGTCTAATTTTTCCTAAATTATTTATTCTACTATATGCCATAATTTAAAAATCTAAAATTTAAAATTTAAAAAGTTACAAAATAAATCATATATATATACACACACACACACACACATGCAATAGAACAAACTGGACCTTTCTGAAGGAAGTACAATTCATTCTTAAATCTCTTTTAAAATTCCCTTTTTAAAATGGAATTCCAAAAAAAAAATAAAATAAAATGGAATTCCATTTTCCAGCATGGTCATTGCAGGGGAGGAGGAAAGAGGAAAGAAGTGTATAGTTAATAGAGCATGTCCATAGATCCCACAAATGAATAATCAATTTTCAAAGGATCCTTAAGTTTCCAGGTGTCTAGTAGATTTCCCCATGGCTTATTTATTAAAATTCTAGCGGACAGCAATGACATTCACAGACATGGCTGTGCAATTTGTTTAAAAGACACAAAAGTGACTGAATCTTGTACAAAAGAAGCTCTTTGGGGTGGTCCCATGAAAAAACTATAGAAATTTGGTATTTTCAGGAGCTGAAGACAGAACCAGTGAGTCTATCTTCAAGAGAAGCTCCTTTTTACTAGAACCTTAAGATAATTTTCCCAAAGTTATCTAACTTTTCAGGATTCTGTGACAGAATTATATGAGCTTAAAACATTCTATTTCAGGAAAACTTTGAGGGAAGACATAAAAGGAGGAAATAAATCTCCCTGCATTCAGAGAAGAATGCAAGCTAACAAATTTTCAAGATATCTGAGCAGGCCATTCAATGAGGTAAGGATAAGAAAATGGACCAAGTCCAGCTGAGAACTCCAGCAGGGGAAATGCCTGAGGATATGATCAGTAATGGATAAGGGCAAGGTGGGAGGGGAACAGGGGAAGAGCTATAGATTAACAATTTATCATTCACCAAATAACTCAAACAAAGGAAAGAGAACTTCTAGAAAAACGTCAAAGATCAGATCTCCATGTTTCAGAGAGCCACACAAAGAAGAATTCAGAGAACTATGATGAATGTGGAACTTGATTCAACTCAAAATTAAATGCTCTTGCCACTGAAGACATGTATACTGAATATTTTAATCTTCTTATGAGGATTGAGAAAGGACTGAAATCTTGCAGGACCTCAGTGACTATGATTAACATCTCTATTAATACTAGTTAGTATTTGTTGCTCTAATGAGTCCTTGTACCTGAGAGTTACATCTCTCAAGAAGTGAGTCTTTCATTTAAATCAAGCCCACCAAAATCTAAGACCACACACCACAACTCAAGACTATAAAATAGCTCTCTTCATGTAATCATAGATATTCACCAAACACATTTTTTGCTCTTCCTAGTATTCTAAGGTGTAAATGCTTGCCCATGGCTCCTATATAGAATGAGAAAGAGTGAGAGAATGAGAATATATAACTTTATTTAGACTTGGTGCTCAATTTCTTTTGGTCCTTGGTATGTAGTTGGCAAGAGGATATGATCATCTTAACAAATCTTCATAGTCCTTGTCTTGGTCTTTCACACAGGCCTATTTTGAGGAGTTCTATCTGAACTCCCGAAGCAGTAAAAGGCATTGCTCAAGGTGGTTGTTATGGACTGAATTAATTCCTCCCCAAATTCATGTATTAAAGTATTCATCCCCAATACCTCAAACCTGTATTTGAAGATAGATTATTTATAGAGGTAGTTCAAGTAAAATGAGATCATAGCAGTGGATTCTAATTCCATTATGACTGGTGTCCTATAAGAAGGAAAGATTAGGACACAGAAAATACACATACACACCAGGAGAGGATCATATGAGGACACAGCCAGAAGGCAGCCATCTGCAAGTCAAGGAGACAAGCTTCAGATCAGATCAGATCAGATCAGTCGCTCAGTCATGTCAGACTCTTTGCGACCCCATGAATTACAGCACGCCAGACCTCCCTGTCCATCACCAACTCCCGGAGTTCACTCAAACTCATGTCCATCGAGTCGGTGATGCCATCCAGCCATCTCATCCTCTGTCGTCCCCTTTTCCTCCTACTCCCAATCCCTCCCAGCATCAGAGTCTTTTCCAATGAGTCAACTCTTTGCATGAGGTGGCCAAAGTACTGGAGTTTCAGCTTCAGCATCATTCCTTCCGAAGAAATCCCAGGGCTGATCTCCTTCAGAATGGACTGGTTGGATCTCCTTGCAGTCCAAGGGACTTTAAAGAGTCTTCTCCAACACCACAGTTCAAAACCATCAATTCTTCAGCGCTCAGCCGTCTTCACAGTCCAACTCTCACATCCATACATGACCACAGGAAAAACCATTGCCTTGACTAGACGGACCTTTTTTGGCAAAGTAACGTCTCTGCTTTTCAATACGCTATCTAGGTTGGTCATAACTTTCCTTCCAAGGAGTAAGTGTCTTTTAATTTCACCATCTGCAGTGATTTTGGAGCCCAGAAAAATAAAGTCTGACACTGTTTCCACTGTATATTGTCACCCTGTTTATTTAACTTATATGCAGAGTACATCATGAGACAAGCTTCAGAAGAAACCAAATATGCCAACACTTGAATCATGTATTTCTAGCCTCTAGAGTTGTGAGAAAATAAATTTCTGTTGTTTAAACCACTCAGTTTGTGGTATTTTGTTATGGCAGCCCTAACAAAAGAACACAACGCTAACAAAAAACTTGAAAATAAGATTATTAAGCTAAGAAATAGAGAGCTAAGAACAGAGTTTTAAAACCTAACCAAAAAAAAAAAAAAAAAGAGAGAGAGAGAGAGAAAAGCAGACACAGGCCTTAACTTTTCTAGATTCTAGACTGAAAATAATAATCTTGTGCTTATAGTTGTGCTAAAGATAACATATAAGTCTTGTCTATTTACTATGTGCCAGATACCATGCTATTAAAAGAGGTAATAATAAATGATGAAGTTAACCAAGTACTCAGATATTCCTTCTCTAAAAGATATCATGGATGAAAATGGTCTATTTTTTCCTAAATGAAAATGATCCTTTGTATTTCCTTAGTCACTATCTCAGAGTCACAGTCATATAGCTCACTTTTCCCAGTGTTCTCTGCAGTATTATAGTTAATCCAATCTACCTCTAAAAAATACTGTGCTTTAACTTATTTCACTAGAAGAATTCTCAAAAGGCTACAAATTATTTTGACAATGTGTCTTAGTAATTCACAATTCCACCGCAATAAATTCTTGCTACAGAAACTGAAATTCAAGTTCTTAGAGAATGGAGACCTTATTTCTAACTTTAAGGAAAGTAGTAATGTTGCAGGAAGGGGCCCCCTTCCAGGACCCAAAAGGGGGCTCTTGTCTAACACTCAGTAATGACTTGTGCGAAGAGACACACTTGTTGACAAAGCAAGAGACCTTATTGGGAAGGAAGGCCCAAACAGAGAGCAGGAAGGTAAAGGAACCAAGGAGAACTGCTCTGCCAAGTGGCTCACGGTCTCTGGTTTTATGGTGATGGGATTAGTTTCTGGGTTGTCTTTGGCCACTCAGTCTGACTCAGGGTCCTTCCAGGTGGCCTACACATTACTCAGCCAACATGGATGCCAGTGAGAAGGATTCTGGGAGGTGCTAGGACAGTGGCATCTTCTTTTGACCTTTTGTGAACTCTTCTGGTTGGTGGTGGCTTGTTAGTTCTGTGCTCCTTACCAGGACCCTGTGTGATACAATAACTCATGCAAATGGTTACTATGGTGCCTGGCCAGGGTGGATGGTTTCAGTTAGTGTGTTTCCCCTTTTGAGATGGGCAAAGTTTATCTTCAGCATCTCTAGTGCTCTTCCTTCACCATCACCCCAACTCCTTTATTTAAACCCCCTTGTACTTGGTCAAGGACTCAACCTTTCTTCCCCATCCCCTACCACCACCCCATCCTCATTCAAAACTTCTCTCATGGGACAGACTCATAAACCTACCTAACTGAGATAGGCAAACATCTTTAAATACTAAATAAAAATATCTTCACCCATGCACAAGAATCTTTTCCCAGCAATAATCTTTTCTTAAAAGAAATTCTAGTCTCCTGTATACATATACTTTTAGCAACCAATTTGAGTTCCTGAGTATTTAAATTATAAGTCATTTCTATTAGTGATAAGTAGAAAAAGAAGGAACTAGTGATTGGGAATAGAAAAATAGAGTGGTTAGCAGAGAAACTGTAGAACTTTTTGCATTGGCCCCTTCTCCAGGGATAAAGGAAGCTAAGGAAAAGTACCCTTCAGCTTTGGAATTGCACTCTACTTTGGTAAGGAGGGCTTCCCTGGTGGCTCAGATGATAAAGAGTCTGCCTGTAATGTGGGAGACCTGGGTTCGATCCCTGGGTTGGGAAGATGTCCTGGAGAAGGAAATGGCAATCCACTCCAGTATTCTGGCCTAGAAAATCCCATGGATGGAGGACCTGGCAGGCTACAGTCCATGGGGTGGCAAAGAGTCAGACACGACTGAGCAACTTCAATTGGTAAGAAGGAAGGGAGATTCGCATAACAGCTGGTGGTGTGTTTTCATGCAAACTGCAGTGACTAGGACCAAGGTATTGAATTTTCAATTTAATTCATAATTTAGGAAATCTCTATTTAGTTAGGCCAAATATGTAAAATAAAGGCTACCCAAAGCTTGATAAATGTCAGATCCCTAATTTTGCTGCATTTCTAAGACAATTGTCTGGGAAACTAGAGTCGTCAACTCTGGATCATAAAGTTCAAAAGGATCCAGACAGAACATTAGACTACAAAACAAATAGACCCTTAGTATATATATTATCCCCATAAGGTAAATTGGACATTTTTAAAATCTCTCATTGAAACTAGCAGATAGAGATCCTGAAAATGTTCTAGCAGCAAGCAATGATTAATGGAAATTAATGGTAAAGTATCTATTATTATTCATATCAAAGGGTTGAAATACTACTGACTGTTCTCCTTATTTCATGTACTAAAAACTTCAAGCTTTCTAATTCATCTGGTAATATGTTATATTTTTAAAGAGTGAATTTTCCTACCAAAGAGTTTTTTTAGGAACTTGTTCTTCTCATTGGGTGTGTGTGCTGGGGCTGTGGGTAAGGTGTCTGCTCTGTTTACATTTTAAGAATAGATAAAACCTTAAATCTGGGTGGGGTGGGGATAGGGATGGAAGGAAAGAATTCATGTTTGCTACTAAAGCTAAACCAACAACTAAGTACTGAAAGTGTTCATTTCACTGTCCTGGGCAGTTATTAAGTTAAAGTGATTATTCCTGCTGCCAGAATTTTAATCTATTCCTCATTTCTCCTCTTAGTATGAATTATTATATTATTTAACATACTAAATTACTCATTACAAAAAATATACTCACTAGAGTATATTCCTAAGTTTTGAGGCAAATACAAATAGTGTAATAGTTTGGGGGAAGTTAGCAGATTCAAATATAAAGAAAAGAGTCTTTCATCTTCTACTTGTATTACTCATGGTCACAAATATTCCTGTTCTTCCCAAACTATGTGAAATAATTTTGACAAGATCTTCTAGGACAGTTAAGATAAAGGACATTAAACTATTAAACTATTAAAACTGTCCTGATGAAATTTAGAGAAGGAAAATGATTGCTTTTAATCAAAATTCTGTTGTTTGGAAAAATAGCAAAAATGTTATGCAATACAATAAATTAAACTGATTTTTAATCAGGTTGATATGTTTTCCTTTATAATGAAGTAATGGATTAAGTCTATTAAATGAATGCATTTATAATCCCCCTTTAATAAATATATACTAACAATATTCTCCCAAGTATATGCTTTCTATCAGAATTTGTATTTCCTTAGGGGCCTTGGTAGAAGAGATATGACAAGGAAAAGGTTTTTATATGAACCAACTTTCCTTTCTTTGAAGGCTGGCAGGTCACCTGCAAGACTCTAGGGTTTCTTCTCCACTTTCCTCCAAATCTCATCATAGAGCCTGACACCTGTTCTGCCTGGAAAAAAAAAAAAAAAAGTATGGCCTTAGAGGAATGATTAACTAGTGGTTGGAGAAAGTCAACATTTTCTTTAAGGAAAGGAGAGGAAAAAAGTCTTGGCAAGGACAATGGTACTTTACTTTTGCAAAGAGCTGTACAGGATACAGAGTACCTTCACATCCATTATTTTGATTCTTAAAACAAGTCTGTGAGTTAGGTAGAGCAGCTGTTATTTCTATTTTACTTAAGGAAATTGAGGCTCAGAGATGTTAAGTGACTTTCCTAAAGTCCTCAAATTGTTAAGTGACAGAGTCATAATTTGAATCCTTCTTTGAATTCCAGGAACAACACTCTTTCCATCACCACTCAGAAAAGACTGAATATTAGAACACTAGTGAACAGCTTCTTGGAAATATTGTCCACTTTCTCAAAGAAAGAATGGCAATTCTTTATGCGTTAGTAACATACTAAAGATTTCTAAGAGGTATGATTCTTTTTTTCAATTTTCCTAAGATACCCCTAAACATTTCCTTTCAAGGAAGCAACAGAGAAACAAAAGCGTTATCTCAGCTTTTAATCTTGATGTGGGAAACTCTTAGACATCTACTGGAATCTTATCAATAAGTCAGACACCCGGGTAGGGGAAGCTGAATGTGTAATAGACAAATGAACCAGGAAATCTGTTTCCATGCAGTGCTGAACAAACAGCTCAAGGGGTGAGAGAACAGATCCAAGCTGCTGTTGATTGGACAGCCAGCTCTCTTTCTTCACAGCTTCCTGGTATATGTCTTTGCCTGTAAGCAGTGTTATGAAATAGTGTGATTTTAATCAGTTTTGACTGTACCTTGCTCTAAAGGTTTACTCAGTGCAGTCCTTAGAGGCACATTACCGTTCGGCCCCATTCCAGGGAAGAAGTCTGTTCTTCATCAGCTTCAGAAAGACAGGAGTGTTTTTGTCTCACCATTCCAGACCGAAAGAAGGACCTAAGACACAGATGGCCAGCCATGGCCTTGGCCTTGCCAAACTACAACCACACAGTCAATAGGCCAGTGTGTAGCCTAATTCTCTAGTAATGACTTAGCAGAGGTATGTCAAACAGCACAGTCTCTAAGACCACTCATCCCCCAGTTACATTTGCCTATAGCAACTTAATGCAAACAGAAGTCCCAGACAATCAAATGTATTTTGTATGACCCAGCACAAATGTTGTCTAATGCCTCCAATACATATGGCCATTTACCCCCTAGATTTCACAGATTTCTCCAGAATCTCTGAGAATCTTTAGGTAGCTTCATTTTATCACTCATTTAATAAACAGTGTCAGACATTAGTTACATGGTGGGAAATAGTCATAGTTTAACTGTTGCTTTCGGAGAAGGCAATGGCACCCCACTCCAGTACTCTTGCCTGGAAAATCCATGGACAGAGGAGCCTGGTAGTCTGCAGTCCATGGGGTCGCTAAGAGTCGGGAACAACTAAGCAACTTCACTTTCACTTTTCACTTTCATGCATTGGAGAAGGAAATGGCAACCCACTCCAGTGTTCTTGCCTGGAGAATCCCAGGGACGGGGAAGCCTGGTGGGCTGCCGTCTCTGGGGTCGCACAGAGTCAGACATGACTGAAGCGACTTAGCAGCAACTGTTGCTTTATCACAATAAATAAGTCATAATCTCCTCATTCATGAAGGTTATAGTCTAGGTAAGAGACAGTCAATAAACAGGTAACTTGTTAAATTAAAAGAATGTAATTATAATATAAGAAAGGTACTCTGAAAGAAAAATAAATAAATAAGGCACTGTAGTAGAAAGTAACAGTAGGTGGGTGGGGAATGATTTTTAGGTTGACCAGGGAAGGACTTTCTGCAGATTTAAGCTGAAATAGAATAATCACGTAAAAATTACATTGAAAAGCATTCCAAGCAGATGCCCTGAGCAAAAGTGCTAAAGCATAAAAGAGAACAGCATCTAAAGACCTGAGAGGAGACCACAGAAGATGGCGTATAATAAGCAGAGATGAACACTGAGATTAGAAAGGTAAGTATCATAAAACATGTAAGACCTCGTAATCCATGACAGTTTCGATTTTATTTACAAATAAAATGGGAAGCCAGTCAAGTATTTTAAGGGGCAGACATAAACCTATTTACAGTTTTAAAAGGCCATGTGCCCTCCTCATTGTATGTGGAAATGAATTACAAGGAGGTGAGACAAGAAGAAAAACACCAGTCTGATGCCATTATTGTAGTTTATGCAAGAAATGATAGTGCATAGGCTGAGATAATGGAAGCCAAGATGGAGAAATGTAAACACATTCAAGATATACTTTGGAAATAAGACTTGGAGAGTCTTACTGATGGATTGAAGGAAGATGGTGAGGTTGAGGGAAAGGGACAAATCACCAATGACTCCTGGGTTTCTGGCTTGAATGATGGTGCCATTTACTTGGGAGAAAACGAAGGAAGAACAGGTATCAGCCAGAATGGCAAGGTGGGGATGGGGATTAAAAATCCATTTGAGGTATATTAACTTTGAAATTCCTGTGAAAAATCCAAGAGGAAATACCAAATAGGCATATATATATATATATATATATATATATGTATGTATGTATGTATCTGAGAAGAGTCTATGCTGAAGATGTAAACTTGAAAATCACCAACAGAGAATATAAAGGCATGTAAATAGACATGACCTAGGAAGAAAATATCCAGAGAAGAGAAGGGGACCTAAAACCAAGACCTGAGGAACCCCTACACTTAGAAGTCAATTAATGTAAGAAAAGCTGTCAAGGGGTAAAGAGGACTGAAGGCCAAGTAGAGGTTAATTCATTTGATCAGTCTCAGAAACACCCTGTAATAGTGGATTTGTGCCTTATCAATATTATTCCCTCCTGTGTCTTTCAAAATTAGATTCAACTACATCTAACATAAAACACCAAGATAACATTCCTTAAACAAAATTAAAATGTTTTTCTCTCTCTTGTAAATGAAGTGCAGAAGTAGCAGTCCTGTAGCTGTTCTAGGGTTCCACAGTGTCACTCTGCCAACCTTAACACATTCCTTCAATTTTCAAGGTCACCTCATGATGCAAGATATCTGCTGGAACTCCAGCCATCACATGTATTTCAAGAGATCAGTAAGAGAAAAGAAAGACACTAACAGCATAACTCCTCCCTTTTAATGACTTTTAAATCTCATACAAGACTTCCACTTGTACTTATTTGGCTTAGAAGTTGGTCAACATGGCCACATCTAGCTTCAAGGTAGCAATTTTTTTTTCAAGTTAAATATTTTTAATTATGTTCTGTGTTCTACATCTGGGCAGAAATATGCTCAGTTAATAATGGCTCTCTATTACTGAGGAAGAAGAGAAGATTTGATAATAGGCTGGGCAACTAGTAGAGTCTGCCATAACCATCATCCTCAAACTCATAATCCTGAAACCATATTGAAACATACCTTCCCTATAACCTCCTTCAGAGGACCCCTCAAACTCTTGAAAGGCAGTGTGCGCAGTGGTCTGGAGTGTGACTCTGGAACCAAACTACATAGTTTCTACTGAAGTTTTTAAACTTAACATGTAACTTTGGGCAAGTGGATTAACCTATATGTCCTTTAGTTTCTTCTGAAAATAAGGACAACAATAATAGCTACCTTATAGGACTGAAGTGAAAATTAAATAAATTAATACTTCTTAAGCATATTCTAATGAGTTAGAATGGTGCATTTTACAAAACACTCAGTAAATATCGGTCATTATTATTCTCTTAGAAATTCTTCATATTTTTAAGACCAACTGGCTTCTAGAGTCGATATCTATCAACCCTCCACCTTTCTATCATAAACCCCTCTCTACTACCCAAATATCTGCCCTGGGATTGGAATATACAGAAGAGATCCTTGCATAGAACCAGACTTGTTTCCATACTTTGGGAGAAACCAAAGCCTCTGAATCTATTGATATTAATATCTTGAACAAGATCTGTCCTATCCATGCCCCTCTTTCCTCATTTAGCCTCCCTCACAATCGTGATGGCCTGGTACAGACCTCACATCACCTTTTCAATTCCCTATCAAGAGTGCCCCAACAGACTCTGCTCCTGTACTTTTCCTTCACCAAACATTTTTAAAGGAGTATCTATCTTACTTTCTCTGCGCACATTGAAATAACTAATACCTATTATTTGATTAACCAATGGATTTAGCTTTTACATTGGTATAATTTGCCAGGCATGTTAGGTTCAGTTACTATTAAAGACTTTTTTTAATATATTTCATTTTTAAGTGAAATATTTTTATTGATTTTTAATGTTTCCATTTATTTTTATTTAAAATTTTTATTTTATATTGGAATATAGTTGATTAAATAACAACCTTGTGTTAGTTTCAGGTATATAGCAAAGTGATTTGGTTATACATATGCAAGTATCTATTCTTTTTGAAATTCTTTTGAAATATTTAAGGTAAAACTCTCATGTTTTAGAGAGAAAAGTATGTTTTGTAACTCCTTGGTCCTGTTTGTTATCCATGGAAAATGTATCTACCACCTGCCTTTACTATACTTTATATTTCTACATTACTTCCCAATTTTTATCTAACAATAACAGCAATACTCCAGGTGTATGTTATGCTAGGTGTATGCTAAGACTTTACATTCACAATATTACTTAATTTAATGATCACCTTATTTTGCAGATTGTGGAAACTGAGACATAAAAAGGCAATAAAACTTGCCTTTGGCCATATAATTAGTAAACCTATGGAGCTGAGAACCCCAGAAGACCAAAATTTATTTTCTTCTAAATGTTTAAACCTGAATAAAAAACATAATACAAAGAAAATATATAGTGTGATCCCACATATTTTAAGAAAGTAAACCCTATGATAATAATGCAGTTTGGCTGTATATATACCAAAGGGTTAGTTGCAGTTATCTTGATGGATAGGACCATAAATGGTTTTCCTTTTTGAGAATTATATATATTTTCCATAAGAAGCAAGCATTAGTTTTATAATTTTAAAAATGTTATTTTCTGTATTCATGTGGAAGTAGGAAAGCCCACTCGGAGAAGGCAATGGCACCCCACTCTAGTACTCTTGCCTGGAAAATCCCATGGATGGAGGAGCCTGGAAGGCTGCAGTCCATGGGGTCGCTGAGGGTCAGACACGACTGAGGGACTTCATTTTCACTTTCATGCATTGGAGAAGGAAATGGCAACCCACTCCAGTGTTCTTGCCTGGAGAATCCCAGGGATGGGGGAGCCTGGTGGGCTGCCGTCTATGGGGTCGCGCAGAGTCGGACACGACTGAGGCGACTTAGCAGCAGCAGAAAAGCCCACTAGGGCAACTGTGTTTGATTTTGAGTGTCTAAAACCACAGGCTAGAATAGAGGTTTTTAGCTGGGGTATGCCAAGGGGTATAAATGCTCACAAACTTCCATGTCCTCCCTCCCACCTTTTACACACACACACTCACACACACACACACACCTGTCTATAACTGTAGCTGTCCTACAGTGTTACATGTTATTATGTATGAGGTTGAACATTTTGAAATTTCTGATATTCAAACATTTCTCACTTACAAAAACAACAACTTCATATGATCCAATACAACTGAAAGAGCAAGAATCTGTGCCCAGTGGGGATAGAGTTGAGCCAAGAATTATTTAAAAAGTAAGAGACATACTGTATTTAAAAGACATTTAAGGACTAATTTCTTCTGCATCAAGGCCAGAAGGATTCTATACTTGATGCATGTGTTTAATAGCATATATATTTAAGACTCACTTTGCCCCTGGGAAATAAAAACTTAGCCAAGGTATACTTTGCTTTTTCTTATACCAAATGTCTGAGGAGAAACTAGATACATCACTGGACAATGTATATAGCTTTCTAGATGTGATATGGTCATCTTAATATAATGTGTAGCAAACAGGATGTGAATTATGGAGAAAATGTTTTTTCTACTTGACTTGGAATAAATTATGTGAGTAATTTCCTTGAAAAAAAAACAGACATAAATTGGAAGTTTGGGATTGACCTATATATACCACTTTATATATAAAGTATATATAAAATAGTTAACTAATAAAGACCTACTGTATAGCATAGGAAACTCTACTTGTTATTCTGTAATGGCCTACATGGGAAAACAATCTTAAAAAGATTGGATATATGTATATGCATAACTGATTCTCTTTGCTGTACACCTGAAATAACACAACATTGTATATCAACTATACTCCAATAAAATTTTAAAGTAAAATAAAAAAATAGTAATACAATATTGTAAAGCAATTATCCTCCAATTTAAAATAAATACATTTTTAAAATAGATAGCAATAACAACAAAATGCTACTATGGTTGCTACTACTACTAATAATAAATAGCAGATGTAACTAAAAGCATAAACATATCTTATATATGTTAATTCATTTAATCATCATACAATCTTATAAGTTAGTACTATTATTTATCCTTAGTTTCAGATGAGGAAACCAAGTCATGAAGAAGTTACGTAACTTGTCCGTACATATACATCTAGAAAGGGACGAGCAGATATTTGAACCCAAAGAGTCAGGCTTTAGAGTCTTGTACTCTTAACCACTATGCTACATATATTATAAATCACAATCTATTGTTATGTACAAGTGAAGCGAAAGTTGCTCAGTCCTGTCTGACTCTTTGCAACCCCATGGACTATAAGGTCCACATAATTCTCCAGGCCAGAATACTGGAGTGGGTCACCTTTCCCTTCTCCAGGGGATCTTCCCAAACCAGGATGGAACCAGGGTCTCCTGCATTGCAGGCAGATTCTTTACCAACAGAGCTATGAGGGAAGCACTCATTAAAGTTATACAAAGTTATACACTAATTAAAGTTATACAAAGCACTCATTAAAGTTAAGGATTTTTGTGAGATTAGTTTATTTTATTATTTATTTATTTGGCTGCATTGGGTCCTAGTGGCTGCACACAAGATCTTTGCTGTGTTATGCTGGCACTTGGGCTCAGAAGTTGTGGTGTATGGAATTGGCTGCTCTACAGCATATGGGATCTTAGTTCCCCAACCAGGAATCAAACCGGTGCCCCTTGCAATGCAAGGCAGATTCTTAACCACTGGACCACCAGGGAAGTTCGTGTGTACTTATTTTTAAAATCAAAACGAGAAATAGTCTAGCTCATATTTTTTGGCTAGCAATCTACAGTTTCTCTTCTGTTATGTAATAGCTTAAAAGCCAGTCACAGGGGAAAAAAGCCATTCGCAGTCATCATTTGCTCAAATAATACACATGAAAGTAGTTAAAAGCTCTTTACAAATGTAAACTATTATTATTATAAAACTGTTTATATTTACAAGCCTCAAAGGACTTTACTGCCACTTAGCCTCATTACCACCCTATGAATTCAAAGATTGTGCTGACCAAAAAACATTTTTGCAGTTATTGCCACTTGCTATATATCTTTCATTTTTACTCGTCCCTATACAATAAGATGGAGAAGGAAATGGTAACCCATTCCAGTACTCTTGCCTGGAGATCCCATGAGCAGAGGAGCCTGGCAGGCTACAGACAGGTCGCAAAGAATCGGACACGACTGAAGCGACTTACATAGCATACAATAAGAGGACTTCCCCTGTGGCTCAGCGGTAAAGAATCCACCCACAATGCAGGAGAGGCAGAAGACGTGGGTTCAGTCCCTAGGTCTGTAAGATCCCCTCAAGGAGGGCATGGAAACTCACTCCAGTATTCTGGCCTGGAGAATCCCATGGACAGAGGAGCCTGGTGGGCTATAATCCTCAGGGTCATAAAGAATCAAACACGACAAGCAACTGAGCACACATGCACACGAGAATACAATAAGAAAGTTTTAGGCATACTCATCCCTCAGTAAAAGTTTAAGTTAAATTATGTATATAAGAGTTCCTTATGAGAGCATTCAAAAGCTAATCTTTGCATAGTACTGTACCAGAAAGTGTTCTAAACAGTTTATATATATATATACTAATTCATATTAGTCTTACGAATAAGTACTATCACACCACGACTCCACCATTTTATAAATGGTAAACTGAAGCAAAGTGGGGTCAATGAGTTCCCTAAGATCACATAGCTAATAAACAGTGAAGCTAGAATGAAAAAGCAGGTACCCTGGCCTATAGGTCAGAGCTCATGTGCTCCCACTTATCACTTTAGTAGGTGTAGTTCTTAAATTCTAAGGGCCTGGAATTAGAAGCAATATGTTTCTGAGAGAATAAAGAATATCTAAATAAATGAAGAGATACGCCTTGTTCATAGGTCCAGAAGTCCAGTTTTGTTAAGATGTCAATTCTTGTCAATTGACCTGTAAACTGAACACAATCCCAATCAAAATCTCAGCAAGACTTACATGTAGAAATTGAAAAGCTAATTCTTAATTGTGTATAAAAATGTTAAAGATCCATAATATCCAACCAATCTGAAAAAAAGTTATAATAAAGTTGAAGAACCTATATTCCTTGATTTCAAGAATTAATATGAATCTATAGTAATCAGAACAGGCATGGTATTGGCATAAAGACAAGATAGATCAATGGAAAAGAGTAAAAATCCAGAATTAAACCCACATATGTATAGACAACTGATTTTTGACAAACATGCAAAGGGAAAATAGTGGAGAAAGGCAGCCTTTCCAACAAATTGTGATAAAATGATTGCATATTGATATAGAAAAAATGTATCTGGATCCATACTTTGTAGTGTACACAATAATTAATTCAAAAAAGATCATAGACCTAAATTTAAAACCTAAAACTATAAAATTTCTCAAGGAAACATAGGAGAAAATCTCTGGATCTTGGATTAGACCAGAGATCAAAAAATTTTTCCTATACAGGGCCAGAGAGTAAATATTTTAAGCACTGGACCAAGAAGAAAAAATGAGGATATTCGAGAGGCACTTACATAGCAAGAAAGAAAAAAATGTCCACAAGTTGAGTGGAACTAAATAACAAAGTGAAACTTATTTGTAATAAAGGCCCTCTATATTGATAAGAATATGAACAAAGGAATTCTTTCAGGAGGGTAATATTTCATGTAGTTGGAGGTCAAAGTTAGTATTTCCTAACATCAAAATTGATTACAGTGTGACATCAGTAAAACTGGCAGAGTAAATACCTCCAAAAGTTTGCTCCTCCATAAAAGCAGAAAAAAAAAAAAAGGTAAAAATTGTCAAAATAAACTTTTTCATAACTCTGGAAATTAATCAAAGGGTTGCAGCAATAAACATCTAACTCTCAGTGAAAAATTAAGCTTTGTTTTAACTTGTACAAGTCCCATACCCAGAACTGCAGCAGTCTTGAAAAAATTCACAGCTCACATGCCCAGTGAGAGCAGAACAGATTTCATTCCCAAACAACTATTATTTGACCTGTCTGATAACTCTCCATTCAAAATGTTTGCATTTATATTTGACCCTTAAATACGGGTTTGAGCTGCACAGATCCACTTCTCAGTTCAGTTCAGTCGCTCAGTCGTGTCCGACTCGTTGTAACCCCATGAACCGCAGCACACCAGTCCTCCCTGTCCATCACCAATTCCCGGAGTTCACCCAAACCCATGTCCATTGAGTCAGTGATGCCATCCAATCATCTCATCCTCTGTCATCCCCTTAAACTCCTGCCCTCAATCTTTCCTAGGATCAGGGTCTTTTCAAATGAGTCAACTCTTCACATCAGGTGGCCAAAGTATTGGAGTTTCAGCTCCAACATCAGTCCTACCAATGAACACCAGGACTGATCTCCTTTAAGATGAACTGGTTGGATCTTCTTGAAGTCCAGAGGACTCTCATGAGTCTTCTCCAACACCACAGTTCAAAAGCATCAATTCTTTGGCCCTCGGCTTTCTTTATAGTCTGACTCTCACATCCATACATGACCACTGGAAAAACCATAGCCTTGACTAGATGGACCTTTGTTGACAAAGTAATGTCTCTACTGTAAATATGCGAATACAAGACCTGATAATGCCCTAACCTCTCACTTCTGACTAACCTTAAGACTCTGTACAAGTAGGAAATGAAGTATATGGTAGAGTGTAAACTTCTTGGCTGAGTATTGAAGGCATGCCTCAAAAAGCACCTATCAGTTCAGTTCAGTCACTCAGTCGTGTCTGACTCTTTGCAACCCCATGAATCGCAGCACGCCAGGCCTCCCTGTCCATCACCAACTCCGAGAGTTCACTCAAACTCATGTCCATTGAGTCAGTGATGCCATCCAGCCATCTCATCTTCTGTCGTCCCCTTCTCCTCCTGCCCCCAATCCCTCCCAGCATTAGAGTCTTTTCCAATGAGTCAACTCTTCACATGAGGTGGCCAAAGTACTGGAGTTTCAGCTTTAGCATCATTCCTTCCAAAGAAATCCCAGGGCTGATCTCCTTCAGAATGGACTGGTTGGATCTCCTTGCAGTCCAAGGGGCTCTCAAGAGTCTGCTCCAACACTACAGTTCAAAAGCACCAATTCTTTGGTGCTCAGCTTTCTTCACAGTCCAACTCTCACATCCATATATGACTACTGGAAAAACCATAGCCTTGACTAGACGGACATTTTTGGCAAAGTAATGTCTCTGCTTTAAAAAGCACCTATAGTCTCTTGAAAAATACTGAGAGACTTAATGATTCAAGACATTTAAGGAATCTCTGTTAAATCATTACCTGACCACAAAGCTAACCAGTGGAAACTTTTAGTGGGCACACACACAAAAAAAAGATAGAAACTTATCAAAATTAGTTCTCAGAAAAGCTGCTAAACAAAAAACTGCTTCAACAAGTGGCAGTTATATCAAATCCTGAAGATGGAGCAGAATCTAATTTTCAGAGTGCTACACTATATCATTTGAAATGTCCAGTTTTCAACAAGAAATTACAAGACATGCAAATAACAAGAAAGAATTATACAAACTCAGGATTAAGTTGTCAATATACACTGTCCCTGAGGAAGTTAGACACTGGACAAACTAAAGACTTAATCAGTTATGCTGAAAATGTTCAAGGAATAAGAAGATAATGCCTAAAGAAATATAGAATTAAAATGATGTTTCATTGAATAGAGGCTTATCAATAAAAAAATCCAAATAACAAGAAGCAGTCAAATAGAGATTCTAAAGTTGAAATGTAAAATTGGTTTTATGAAAAGTTAAACAATATTGACAAGTGTTTAAAAAAGGAAAAAAGAAGATTCAAATATTACAACTATGAATGAAAGGGGAAACATTACTATTAACCATTCAAAACTATAAGGGAATACAATGAACAGTTGTAGGTCAATAAATTAGAAAAAGTGGAAGATTTCATTAAAAGACATAAATTACCAAAATTAATTTGAGAAGAAATTTTGGGGAGGGAGGTAGATTGGGAGAATGGGACTGAGGTATACACATTGCTGCTAAGTCACTTTAGTCGTGTCCGACTCTGTGTGACCCCATAGACGGCAGCCCACCAGGCTCCCCCGTCCCTGGGATTCTCTAGGCAAAAACACTGGACTGAGTTGCCATTTCCTTCTCCAATGCATGAAAGTGAAAAGTAAAAGTGAAGTCGCTCAGTTGTGTCAGACTCTTAGCGACCCCATGGACTGCAGCCTACCAGGCTTCTGTCCATGGGGTTTTCCAGGCAAGAGTACTGGAGTGGGGTGCCATTGCCTTCTCTGGGTATACACACTACTATATATAAAATAGGTAACCTTAAAAAACTGGAAATAGAACTGCCTTATGACCCAGCAATCCCACTGCTGGGCATACACACTGAGGAAACCAGAACTGAAAGAGACACGTGTACCCCAATGTTCATCGCGGTACTGTTTATAATAGTCAGGACATGGAAGCAACCTAGATGTCCATCAGCAGATGAATGGATAAGAAAGCTGTGGTACATAATATATACAATGGAGTATTACTCAGCCATTAAAAAGCATACATTTGAATCAGTTCTAATGAGGTGGATGAAACTGGAGCCTGTTATACAGAGTGAAGTAAGCCAGAAAGAAAAACACCAATACAGTATACTAACATATATATGGAATTTAGAAAGATGGTAACAATAACCCTGTATACAAGACAGCAAAAGAGACACTGATGTATAGAACAGTCTTTTGGACTCTGTGGGAGAGGGAGAAGGTGGGATGATTTGGGAAAATGGCATTAAAACATGTATAATATCATATATGAAACGAGTCGCCAGTCCAGGTTCGATGCACGATACTGGATGCTTGGGGCTGGTGCGCTGGGACGACCCAGAGGGATGGTACAGAGAGGGAGGAGGGAGGAAGGTTCAGGATGGGGAACAAGTGTATACCTGTGGTGGATTCATGTTGATATATGGCAAAACCAATATAATACTGTAAAGTTAAAAAATAAAATAAATTTTTTTAAAAGGGAAAAAAATAAGTAAACAAGCACCTATAGCACAGGGAACTATGTTCAATATCTTATAATTACCTGTAATGGAAAAGAATCTGAAAAAGAATAGATAGATATGTGTATGTATAACTGAATCACTTTGTTGTACACCTGAAACTAACACAACATTGTAAATCAACTATACTTCAATTTAAGAAAAAGAAGTAAACCTATTCATCTATGGTCAAATTGTTTTAGATGAGGATGCAAGAACAGTCACTGAGGAAAACATAACTTTTTCAACAAATGGTGCTGAGACGGCTGCATATCCACATGCAGAAGAATGAATTCAGACCCATACTTCACACCATGCACAAAAATTAGCTTAAAATTAATCAAAAACCTAAACATAAGAGCTGAAACTCTAAAACTCTAACATAGATGTAAGTCATCATGAGCTTGCATTAGGCATGTTTTTCTCATACATAACAACAAAAATAACAGTCAAAGAAAAAATTGTTACACTGACTCCATCAAAACATAAAACTTTTGTACATCAAAAGTGAAGATACAATACACAGAATGGGAGAAAATATTTCAAATTATATATCTGATTAGGATCTAATATCCAGGTTGTACAAAGAACACTTATACCTCAACCCAATTTAAAATGGGCAAAGAATTTCAACAGATATTTTCCCAAAGAAGATACACAAGTAGCCAACAAGCACTTGAAAAGATCATTAAGAATCACTGATCACTAGGGAACTGCAAATTAAAACCACCAGCTACCACTCTCACTGGGATGACTTCAATTAAAAAAAAAACGTTGGTGAGGATGTAGAGAAACTGGAGTCCTTATATCCTGTTAGTGGGATTGCAAAATGGCACAGCTACTACTGAATCAGTTTAACATTTCCTAAAAATGTTAGACATAGAATTATCATATGACCCAGTGTATTAATCCTCTAGGGGTTCCATAACAAATTAATATAAATTGAATGACTTAAAACCATAGAAGTTTATTCTTTCACAGATCCTAAAGTTAGAAATCCAAAATCAGGCTGTGATTTCAGACCATGCTCTCTCTAAAGATTCTAGGGAAGATTCCCCCTTGCTTCTTCTAGCTTCCAGTGGTTATCAGTATCTTTAGCATTATTGGGCTTGTTGGTACATCACTCCAGTTTCTGTTTCTGTCTTCCCTTTATGTATGTCTGTCTCTGTATGTCCTGATTCCCCTCTTCTTATTGTTGTTCAGTTGCTAAGTTGTGTCCAACTCTTTGCAACTCCATGGACTGCAGCACACCAGGTTTCCTTGTCCTTCACCATCTCCCAGGGTTTGCTCAAACTCATGTCCATTGAGTCAGTGATGCCATCCAACCACCTCATCCTCTGTCAACCTCTTCTCCTCTTGCCCTCAATCTTTCCCAGCATCAGGGTCTTTTCCAATGAGTCAGCTCTTTGCATCAGGTGGCCAAAGGATTGGAGCTTCAGCTTCAGCATGAGTCCTTCCAATGAATATCCAAGGTGATTTCCTTTAGGATTGACTGGTTTGATCTCCATTCTGTCCAATGGACTCTCAAGAGTCTTCTCCAGCACTACAATTCCAAAGTGTTGATTCTTTGGCACTCCTCTTATAAGGACATCTATCATAGGATTAAAGTCTACCTTAACCCAACATCTTAATTTTATTACAGCTGCAAAAACCATATTTCTAGATAAGGTCATAGCAAAGACACCAAAGGTTAGAACCACAACATGGCCTTTGTGAGGAGGGATACAAGTCAACCCATGACAAACAGCAATTCCACAACTAGGTATATACTCAAGATAATTGAAAATATGTTTCAAAAATATGAAAATTCAAACAAAATTGTGTACATGAATGCTCATAGGAGCATTATTCATAATAGCAAAAAGAGTAGAAACTTTCAATCAATTTCTACCAATTATTCAAATTTGTGTCAGTTAGTAAGTGGATAAACAAATGTGGAGTATCCATATAATGGAATTCACCATAAAAATGACAAGTACTGAAACTTGCTACAACTGGCTGAGCCTTGAAAACATATGCTAAGGGAAAGAGGCCAGACAAATGGCCAGATAAACAATTTCATTTATATTAAATGTTCAGAATAAGCAAATCCATACAGAGAGGAAAGTAAATAGCAGTTAGAGGAAGGGGGAATTAGTGACTGCTAGTAGGTATGGTTAGATAGCATCACTAACTCAATGGACATGCATTTGCACAAACTCTGGGAGATAGTGGAGGACAGAGGGGCCTGGTGTGTGCCACAGCCCATGGGGTCACAAAGAGTAGGACATGACTTAGTGACTGAACAAGAACAACAAAATGGGTATGGGCTTTTGGTGCTGATGTAAGCTTTCTGAAACAGTAATTGTACAACCTTGTGAAAATACTAAAAACTACTGAAGTGTACACTTTAAAATGATGAATTTCATGATATGTGAGTTGAATCTCAATATAAAAAAATTAATGTAAAAAAAATAAATTGCAAAGGTACATATTTTAATGCTAATCTGTAATGAGATTTTATTATACAGTCTTCCCTGGTAGCTCAGTGGTAAAGAATCCACCTACAATGCAGGCAGCACAAGAGAAAAGGGCTCGATCCCTGGGTTGGGAAGATCCCCTGGCACAGGAAATGGCAACACACTATAGTATTCCTGCCTGAAGAATTCCATGGACAGAGGAGCCTGGCGGGCTCCGTGGGGTTGCAAAAAGTTGGACACGACTGAGCTACTGAGCACACACAATTAAATTTCACACATTTTTATATTTGAAAATGTCTTTCACATAGATAGGTACTACCAGATACTGATAGCAATCCATAATCATATGATTTTAATTACAAATATTCATCACTTGGAAGGCATTTACATAATTCTGCTAGATTCTTTTCTTTGTATTTTTCTTTCAGCATGTCATTACACTGCAGATTACTTCTAAGTGAAGGTTACTTGCACTAAGTTAAATGGATTTTGAAATATGGAATTTCCCTTGCCTTTGCATTATAGTCTTAAAAATGCTTCTGGAAAAGATACCTACTACAAATCTGCATAGGAACGAAGGTCTCATTTCTTGTTTTAACACTGGACAGTATAGGAACTGTATAAAGAAGTCTAACATTACTTGAGATTCAAGAAACAAAATCAAAATGACTTTGCCTCATTTATACTTTACTCATGTATGCACTGTTTTCCTTGTAATTTTGGAGTAAGTACATTAGCTTTGTTAAATTGCAGCAAAAGCTAATTTCTAAAGCCATTCAAATAGTAACAATTCAAAGAGGTTTTTTGCTTTCAGAAAAATTTCACTGTTAGCCCTTAATTCAAGAAAATCACAATGGATCACTACCATTGCTAAATCATTGAACTTCTGTGTGGAAGGGCAAGCTAGGATATTCTGCTTCTGTTTCTGATAAAAATTCACAGAACGCACAATTGAAGCCCATGAGAGTGTGTGAAGCCTACTCTTAAAACTACTGTTTCAAAAACAAATAACAGATTCAAATATTAATATTTCCTGCAAAGAACCACTAAATAACCAAGGGCTTTAAACAAGTTTTATTTTCAAAAGTTATGTTCATTTGTTCAACCAAATCTTTCCTGCTTCATTCACATTTTTACCACTAACAGATGTAACACATTTTAGCAAATACCACCCTTCAGGTTGTACTAAATTAATGTTTTCATAACTTACTTGAAAATATTCTCACCTGTAGTAGTTCCATGCTGACTTTTCATTGGGTTAATACTTTATCACTTTGTATTGATTCTTTGAATGCTGAGATCAGTTGCTTCAGTCATGTCTGACTCTTTGAAACCCCTTGGACTATAGCCTGCCAGGCACCTCTGTCCATGGATTTTTCAAGCAAGAACACTGGAGTGGTTGCTATGCTCTGCTCCCGGGGATCTTCCTGATCCAGACGCAGGAGATCCTGCGTCTCCTGTATTGCAGGCAAATTTTTTACCACTGAGCCACCAAGGAAGCCCTGAATCTTTGAATAAACAGTAACAGTTAAGGAATATCAATAACATTTTTCAATTCATCAAGAGCTAAGGAAATGAACTTGAAATCATTTGCCTTCATTTTAAACTGACTACTGATGTCCCTCCTAATGTCTTCAACTCTTTGAGGAATCACTTTTGCCCAACAACTAATAATCTTAAATGTTTTCCCTCGACACATTTATTCTTCAGTTGCTGCAAACAAGATTTAATTAACTCACCATCAGAAATCCTTGCTTGGCTAACAAATGGACCACTTGAAAGCTTGTTTTGGTTGCAGCCTCACTTTTTATTTTTGGAAAAAAATTTTACTATGATGATATATTTCATTGAAAATTTCTAACTTTTCCTGATTGCTCTGTCCTATGTGTTGGGAATATCATGATGAATAGTCTCGTAATATCAATGTACATATATTACATTCTTTCAGCACAGCTGTTGAGTCATTCCACAATAAATAAATACTTCACCACCTAATTTGTTAACAAATTATTAATTTAAATGGTTAAACTCTACTGTGCCTTAAAAGCATATTTAAAGTCTAGTTTTCTCTTCTTGATGTGACATGATGGGAATGCCCTGGTGATGAAAAAGTAAATATAATGTCATGGTACAGTGATATGTGATACACAAAATGCTGTCAACAGCATTATAACAGCATCACAGCAATTTATAGTGCATTGAGCAACAGTGGAAGGTAATGGGTATATCACATATAGTTTCTGTTACAATTACCCCATTCTGTTATCATAGAGTCACAGGTAATACATAAAGGAATAAATGTTCCAATGAAACTTTACTTTGGACACTGACATGTGAATTTCATATAATATTCATATATTGAGAAATAATACACTTTTGATTTGGAAATGGTTGATTTCCAACCATTTAAAAATGTTAAAGTATTTACCCACACAAATGAGTAAAAGAAAGACTGCGGAAATCTGAATAAGGTTTGTGGATTGTGTCAATAACCTGGATGTGATATTAAACTACACAGTTTTGCAAACTTCTACCACGGGGAGAAATTAGAGAAAGTTTATATGGATGCCTCTTTATTGTTTGCTATAATTTCACATGAACTTATAGTTATCTCAACAAAAATTTCTATTAAATTCTTGACCACAGATCATGTAAAACAATCAGCAGCCCATATTTGCACTATAGGTTATAGTTTGCTGACCCCTGGATTAGGCTAAAATTTCTTAGATATGAAACAAAAAGTATGATCCATAAAAGAATAAATTGATTAACTGGACTTCAGTAAAATTTAAAACTTCTACTCTTCAAAAGACCCTGTTAAGAGAATAACAAAACAAGCCATTGACTGAGAAGAAACCTTTACAAAGTACATACCTGATAAGGGACTGTATTCAGAATACAAAAAGAACTCTCAAAATTCAGCACAAGTAGACAAAAGATTTGAACAGGCCCATCACCAAACAAGATATACAGATGACAAATAAGCATATCAAAAGATGCTTATTGCCGGGGACCAGCCCCGGCTGATCCAGGGTATTCGAAGCGGGGACGGCATCGGCGACCTATTTATTTAAATATTTATCAAAGATATAAAGAGTAATAGAATGAGGATAGCTCAGTGAGGAAATTCAGTGGAGAAAAGAGGCTGAAATAAGGATAGCTCAGTAGGAAAATTCAGTGAAGAAAAGAGGCTGAATAATTCAGCCAGAAGGTAAGAGAAAGAACGACATGGGGAGACCAAGTTTCGGTGAACAAGGCCCACATTTTATTTTCCAAAGTAGTTTTTATACCTTAAGTTGTGCAAAGAGGATAATGGGGGAAGGGGTGGAGTCATGCAAGGACAGCAGCTCCTGGTCCTAATCAAAGCCAGGCTTTCAAACTTACCATATGCGAAAGTTCAGGTGAATTACATCATCTTCTGGCCAGGAGGCCTGTAAACATTTTAAGAAACTTGTCTTTCTCTAAAGGTGATTATTCCAAAGTCAGGCACCAGCCTCCAAAAAAGCATTGGACAAAGCTGCATTCCTATAGGGCAAAGGTGAAGTGGGCTCAGTCAAGAAAAGAATTAACTCAAGGGTCCAAGGTTACAAACATTGAGGCTACTACTTACATTTCTATACACCCATTATATCAATCAATACACTGCTAAGGACACAGTAGGTAAGGGGTATGGAGACTTAGCTGCAAACATTGGCTCAATAAGTGAAAAACCCTTCACCAATACAATTTCTAATCAATCTTTTAACTACTCAAAGGAATCTGTGTTTAGACAGTTTAGAACATCTCCAGCCTCTCACAGTTGGGAGGCTCTGAACAATCACATGTGGCCAGAAAAACCTATTCAGGCAGGCTAGAGGATTTCCAAAGGAGTTTGTAGGTTAAACACTGTCACACCCAGGAATTATTAACTGGAGCTGTAAGCTAACTCTTTTTTCAGAGAGAGGTAGTGGGGGACAGCCCCCCGTAAAGTCAGAGGTGTAGGTGAAAGCACAAAGCATAAAGTAGGCAGACTCTGGTTTTGGGGGTAGATGCTCGAGAATTTCCAGGGAGACTCCTGAGGCTTGATCCCGCCTTTGCGTAGGCCAAGCCTCCTTCCTCATGACCTTTGCCACGGGTGGAGCTCGCTCCCCGCAGCTTATCATTATTAATCATTAATAAAACACAAATTTAAATCACAATGAGATCACTGTACAACAAGTAGAATGTCTAATATTAACAAAATGAACATACCAAGTGTTGGCAAAGATATGAAACAACTGAAAATCTCATGCACTGCTGCTAGAAACATAAAATTATATAATCATTTTTTTAAATAGTTTGTCAGTTTCTTAAAATGTTAAATACATATAGCCAGCCATTTCACTCACTGGGATTTACTCAAGGGAAAGGAAATATATGTTTATACAAAGACCTGTACACAAATGTTCAAAACAGCTTTATTTGAAAAGCCAAAAACTGAACACAAGTCAAATGTCCATCAATGTAAAGTGTGGTATATCCATACAATAAAATGCTACTCAGCATTAAAAATAATAAATTACTAATGCCTGGATAAGTCTTAAAGGATTATGATAAATGAAAAAAGACAGTCTTTTAGATATACTTGACTTACTACACTATTATTATCAGGTGTACAACATAGTGACTCAACATGTTTACAGATTACACATCATACACTTGTTATACTATATTCCTTGTACTGTATATTATAGCCCAGCAACTTAGTTTATAACTGGTGGTTTGTACCTCTTAATCCCCTTCCATTTCCCCCTCCTCTCACACTTTCCTGTGTGGTAACAACTAGTTCTTTCTTTATGAGTCCATTTCTGATTTGTTGTATTTGTTCTTTTGTCTTTTAAATTCCACACGTAAGTGAAAACATGCTTTGTCTTTCTCAAACTGACTTATTTCACTAAGCATAATACCCTCCATGTCCATAAATGTTGTCACAAATGGCTGAGATTTCATTTTTATATAATATTATATATTATTTTAATCATTTATTATATATTATGTATTATTATATAATCTTTTAAGTAATATTCCATTGTATATATGTGCCACATCCTATTTATCCACTCACTTGTCAACAAGCTCTTACATTGCTTCCATATTTTGGCTATGCTGCTAATAATAATGCTGCTGTGAATACTGGGGTGCATATATCTTTTCAAATTAGCATCTTCATTTTCTTCAGATAATTACCCAGGGGTGGAATTGCTGTGTTGAATGGTAGATCTATTTTAAAATTTTTGAGGAACCTCTATACTGTTTTCGATAGTGGCTTCAAGTATGAGGTAGCTCACTGTGGTTTTGAGTTGCATTTTCCTCATGATTAATAATGCTGAGTATCTTTACATGTGCCTACTGATTATCTGCATGTCTTCTTTGGGAAAATGCCTATCCATTTTCCTCTGCTCATTTTTTAATTGGGTTTTTTGTTTTTTTCGAGTTGTATGAGTTCTTCATATATTTTGGAATTAAATCCTTTTCCAGTCATATCATTTGCAAATAGTTTCTCCCATTCAGTAAGTTCCCTTTTCGTTTTGTTGATAGTTTCCTTTACTGTGTAAAAGTTTTCTTAGTTTTGAGAAGGTTTTATTTGTTTGCTTTGGAGTATTATTGCTTTACAATGTTGTGTTGGCTTTTGCCATACATCAGTATTAATCAGCTATATGTATATAAATAACCCCTCACTCTTGAGCCTCCCTCCCATCCACCCCCATCCCACCCTTTTAGGTCATCACAGAGCACTCAGCTGAGCTCCCTACGTTATACAGCACCTTCCCCCTTGCTATCTGCTTTATACACGATAGTGTATATATGTCAATGCTATTCTATCAATTTGCCTCATCCTCTCCTTCCCCATCCTATGTCCACATGTATGTTCTCTACATCTGCATCTGTATTCCTGCCCTTCAAATAGGTTCATCTGTACTATTTTTTTTAGATTCCATATATATGTTAATATATGGTTTTCTCTGACTTACTTCACTCTGTATGACAGACTCTAGGTCCATCCAGATCACTACAAATGACCCAATTTCATTCATTTTTATGACTAATATTTCATCATATATATATACTACATTCTTTATTCATTCCTCTGTGGATGGACATTTAGGTTGCTTCCATGTTCTGGCTATTATGAATAGGTCCAATTTGCTTATTTTCACTTTTGTTCCCTTTGCCTGAGAATACAGATCCAAAAAAAAACCCTGCTTAGATTAATGTTAAAGAGTATACTGCCTATGTTTTCTTCTAGGACTTTTTTCTTTTTGAGATTCCCTTTTTTTTTTTAATTTATGTACAATTTTTAAAGATTACACTCTATTTACAGTTATTATAAAGTATTTGCTATATTCCCCATGTTGTACGATACATCATTGTAGCCTATCTTACACGCACTAGTTTGTACCTCCCTCTCCCCAATCCCTATATTGCCTCTCCTCCTCCTTCCCACTAGCAATTACTAGTTTTTTCCTACATCTGTGGCTCAAACTCTTCTGCAACTCTTCCGTCAGTTTCATAGTCGAGTGGGGGTGGAGGAAAGCAAAAGTTCTGTTCTGACTTAAACAGGTTCAGTTCAGTTCAGATCAGTCGCTCAGTCATGTCTGACTCTTTGCAACCCCATAAATTGCAGTATGCCAGGCCTCCCTGTCCATCACCAACTCCCAGAGTTCACTCAGACTCATGCCCATCGAGTCAGTGATGCCATCCAGGCCATCTCATCCTCTGTCGTCCCCTTCTCCTGCCCCCAATCCCTCCCAGCATCAGAATCTTTTCCAATGAGTCAACTCTTCGCATGAGGTGGCCAAAGTACTGGAGTTTCAGCTTTAGCATCATTCCTTCCAAAGAAATCCCAGGGCTGATCTCCTTCAGAATGGACTGGTTGGCTCTCCTTGCAGTCCAGGGTACTCTCAAGAGTCTTCTCCAGCATCAATTATTCGGCGCTCAGCTTTCTTCACAGTCCAACTTTCACATCCATACATGACCACTGGAAAAACCATAGCCTTGACTAGACAGACAAAACATAATAAGAAAATGTACTGCATAAGCCTTGATTGTACCCTGGATCAATTACATGACATTTTTTTAAAAGAGTAAAAATATCAATAATTGCGAAGAGTTCTAGGGGAAGGAAGAAAGGTTTACTGTTCTGTGTTGTACAAGTTCTATGGGTTTTAACAAATGCATAATGAAATGTATTCATTATTGCAGTTTCATATAGAATAGTTTTACTACTCTAAAAATACCCTGCATCTCATCCATTCATCCCTCTCTTCCTTCAATGAAATATAAGCCAGTTTTTTCAGAAGTCTGACAAAACTGAAAAGAATCTCTGGTTTTAAAAAAAAGAAAGCTCAATTACTAATACTAGGATTGAAAGAAGGAAAATCACTAAGATCTTACAGATACTTAAAAAAGATACTATTGTAAAACAATTTTTGCAAAATAGTTTTATTAGACAGATACTTAAAAGAAGATACTAGTGTAAAACAATTTTTGCAAAATATTTTTGATTAGATGAAATAGACAAACTCCTTAAAGATACAAATTACCAAAGCTGATTTTAGAAAAAAACAGAACATCTGAATAGCCCTCCTATCAATCAGAGAAAATAAATCAGAATAAACTCTTCTCATAAATAAAACTCCAGGCCCAGATAGCCTCACTGGTGAATTATTTCAACTACTCAAGAAAGGAATAATATTAGTTCTATAGATAGAATTCTTAGAAAATAGAGGAGGAGGGACCTCGCCTCTATTTTATGAGACAAGCTGATTTTATGAGACAAGCCTTTCCCTAATAACAATAAAAGGCAAAGACATGGCAAGAAATTTTAAGACTAATATGCTTCATGTACATAGAAGAAAAAACCTTAATAAAATATAAGCAAATTAAATCCAGCAATACATAAAAGTGTTATACATTATGACCAAATAGGGTTTTCCTGAGAATACAAGATTGATAAAATAATCAATCGATTTATTTAACAGATAAATAAAATAAATTGAAAATAAATCAGTTTAATTCATCATATTAGAAGAATGAAGGAGAAAAGACATCTGAGCTTCTCAAATCAATGCATAAAAAATACTTAATAAACTTTAATACCTATCTTAACTTTTAAATCTCAGAAAACTGGGGCTAGAAAACTTCCTCAACTTGATAAAAAAAAGCATCTACTAAAGATTTATAGCTACTAAAAAACCCACAACTAACATCATGCTTAATAGTGAAGACAATATTTTCCCCTCAAAGACCAGAAACAAGGCATATATCTGCTCTGACAACTTCTGTTCAACACTGTTGAGGTCCTACTAGTGAAATAATGAAAGAAAATAAATAAAAGGCATACTACTTGAAAAAGAAGATGTAAACTATCTTACCATGAAAAAGAAATTATTATATACATAGAAGACACCAATACATATCAAAAAGGTACTAAAATTTAATAAGTGAATTTAGAAAGCTTACAGGTGTAAGGCCAATATATACCAATCTGTGGTATTTATATATCTTAGCATGAAATTAGAAGATGAAATTTAAAGAATAATTCCATTTTCATTATCATTAAAAATAAAATACTTAGGAATAAATTTAATAGGATATACACACTGAAAATTATAAAATACTGTTGAGAAAAAATTAAAGACCAATACAGATAAGGAAATACTGAAAAACTCAACTGGGTTAAGAAGTAAATCTTCTCATCCTAAATTGGCCCAAAGAGTCAAAGCAATCCTAATCATGGGAGGGAACTTTGGAAGAGAACGGATACTATACTAACAGTCCCTTCACTGTTCACCTGAAAGGATCACAACGTTAATAACTGACCACACCCCAATACAAAATAAAAAGTTAGGGAAAAAAAAAAAACAAAACAAAACAAGCAACCCTAATCAAAACTCTATCCTTTCTTTGTAAAGTCTGACAAGTTAATTACAATATTTATTATGAAACTATAATGGACATGGGTTTGGATAGACTCCGGCAGTTGGTGGTGGACAGGGAGGCCTGGCGTGCTGCGGTTCATGGGGTCGCAAAGAGTCGGACATGACAGCAACTGAACTGAACTGAAAGGACCTAAAACAGTGAAAACAATACTGAAATAGAACAAAGTTACAGGGCTTAAGACTACCTATTTCAAACTTGCTGCTGCTACTGCTGCTAAGTCGCTTCAGTCGTGTCCGACTCTGTGCGACCCCACAGACGGCAGCCCACCAGGCTCTGTCGTCCCTGGGATTCTCCAGGCAAGAACACTGGAGTGGGTTGCCATTTCCTTCTCCAATGCATGAAAGTGAAAAAGGAAAGTGAAGTTGCTCAGTCGTGTCTGACTATTCGTGACCCCATGGATTGCAGCCTACCAGGTTCCTCCATCCATGGGATTTTCCAGGCAAGAGTACAGGAGTGGGGTGCCATTGCCTTCTCCTATTTCAAACTTAAAGATACAGTAATCAAAACATTATTCGCTGGCCTACGGACAGACATACACAGCAATGGACCAAGAGAGACAGCCCAGTAATAGTTTAGAATAGACAGTCGAATAGATAGTCAATTTATTTACAAAGGTGCTATGATAACTATATGGGGAAAGGACAGTCTTTTCAACAAATTGTTCTGGAACAACTGGAAATCCATCTGGAAAGAAAGAAATTTCAATCCTTACCTCATACCACAGACCAAAATAATCCAAAATGGCTCACAAACCTAAATGCAAATTACAGATCTCCTAGAAGAAAATATAGGAGAAAATCTTTGAGACTTTGGAGTAGGCAAATACTGATTTGTTTTGGCTTCTCTGGTAGCTCAGATGGTAAAGAATCTGCCTGCAATGCAGGAGACCTGGGTTTAATCCCTGGGTTGGGAAGATCCCCTAGAGAAGGGAATGGCAACCCACTCTCATATTCTTGCCTGGAGAATTCCATGGACATAGGAGCCTGGCGGGCTGCAATCCATGGGGTGGCAAAGAGTGGAACATGACTGAGTGACTAACACTTTGACCGTGGTCAATAAAATGTGAATGGCTATGAAGTGAGAGCTTTAAGAGCCAGGACATGATTTAACATGTTCCCTTTTCCAAGTAATCATGAAAGCATCTGTCCAGACAGAAGTTCTGTCAAAGATTCTGCCCATTATTTGTGGACATGTGTGTGAAAGTTAAATTTTTGTATTGTTAAGTCACTGAAATTTGGGCATTCTTTGTTACTGAAGCATATTCTAGCCCGATAAGTAATAAATGGATTGGTTATTCAATCCAAATGCTATTTTTCTTAGAAATGTAAGGATTTGTTGACAATTTTAATATAGAAAGCTGGTATATCATCAATTGAGAACTTCCATCAACTATGAAATTAGAGGTAGAACCTCGAAGAAGAGATGTGCTATTGAAGGTGACATCTGTCCAACCTCTGAGTGATGCAAAGAAAAATTGAAAAGTATGATTAAAGAGTGCCCAAAGAATGGTATGGAGTCATTTCTACTGAACCACTGCTCTAAATTTTAAATCTCCATATTTTTATTCTACATAAAGGTGACCCCATACTAACAGCCATACTCAGCCTTCTTACTAAACCTAACAAAAATTATAAAGAAATGAAGAGTTAACTGCAACCAACTGGCTTAAGGACTAATTAAGTGGCTTGACTTTATGGTGGCCTTTAAGTCCAAATATTACAATGACACACTCATGTTTGTCCATTCATTTTCTTTGTAAATAGCAAATAAATCATTGTTTTTGACCCAGAACACTTCCCCTTTTTTAGCTGACAAATGGAAGCTAGAAATGGTATGCCAACATTTCACATGAAGCTATCCATCTCCTTCCCAGAGTCTGATCCACACACATTCCAAAAGATTAACACAAAAAATGTAATCTAAGTGTTTCTTCCCTTTCCCAAAGTGCACACATTGAGGCTGCTTTACAACAACCGGGATCATCCAGTTTTGCATGTGGAGCTTGTTAAGTGCTGAGCCAGAAGAAAAGTCAGCCTGATGGGAAGAAGAAAAAAACCTGTGTTGCTCTATGACCATGGCCAGTAGATTGCATTCAGTTAACTTCAGGCATAATCCATCATTGACAGAGCCAATTTGTTAATGTACATTCTCTGGCTAAATTAGGCCACAGACCTGCTGCCTAGCATACCATTATATCCATAGACATGCCAAATAATACTCCTTTTTCAGTTGGGCAACCCAAACTAAAAATCCCTCAAAGACATTTATGAACTGCTTACCTCATTGATCAGATATGTTTATAACCACTCAAAGAACATTTCTGAGCACTCAGTAATCATAATATTGGGGCTTTTTACAAAGTAACAAGATTTCTGTTATAGCACAATGACAATGTAATAGGTTTATCACAAAAGTGTGTTTCTCTTACATGCACAAATAACTTTTTTATATATAAAACAATAACAATTCTCAAAACACTTATTCATTTGGAACCAACAATGCTTTATTCTTGCCATTAAATTTCTTTAAACTTTCAATACCAAAGTATTGCCCTTACTTCATACCTGGCTATAAATGGTGAAAACTGAAACATTTTCAAGTCCTAAAAGGCAAAGACTTGCAAGCCATAAATTAAAAATCAAAGGGCTGATTTTTGCTGTTCATCTCACAAGGTTTTTTAGTTTTATTTTTTAATATTTGTATAAATATTTTTTTAAGTTGCCATGGTATTTCAGTATGATATTATGACCAGGAGACATCACAATCAAGAGTACCTGTAGTATATCAAATGAAACCTTATGTGTTTTTACACTTCTATCAGTTCATAAAAGTTAGAATTCCTAGCTTGTTAGCTTGTGAAGGCTGTGATAATGAAGGCATTTCATGATGTTATAAGCTAGATTAGATTGCTAAGAAATATGTTTTTCACCATAAGCCCTGACTAGTATTAAATTGGGCCATTCAAATTCACTTTGAGGTCAATACAAGTTAAAACTCAAATTATTAGGTTCCCCCCTGTCATGGAGTATTGTCCCAAGCATACAACACTAAAAAGAGATATATAATTGCAATTGCCTTTTTGTTCTCATTTACAAGTGTTTTGTTCATAGATCAGCAAAGATCCAGACAGTAAATACGTGTTAATATTTACAATGTTCCAATTATCACTTTAGAGCCTGGGATTAACAAAGTGAATAAGACACAGTCTTGCTCTCAAGTTGCTTATAGTCTGGTAGAGAAAACATACAGTAATGATGCAAAAAAAGACATTCTCTTGGTACTACAGCATTAGATTGCCAAGTATAATTTTGGTGCTTGGCTGGACCATCTTAAATAAAGTCTAATTATAAGTGTTCAACATTACACAAGGCAGGTGACAAAATTTTATTTTGTATATTTTACTTTGTTTATCTAAAACCTATGTATTTTCTTGGCTTTTTAAAATAAATCAACTTTTATTTATTTTTAATAAATTATCTTGCAAAGATCTGCCAATATTCAAAATTCTTTTTTTGCCAGGTCTTGAAAGATTAGTGCTACAGCAGGATTGAGCCATTTGCTTTATCCAAATGTTAGGAAACAGGGTTTGACAAGTGAGAATGGATGATCTGAAGGTCAATGTATAAACTATCATTAGTGGATACAGTCAAAGGACATTTTAGGTACTACCAGCCTACATATCAATCAACCCAGGCCACATTTTCTTTGCAGCTATTTTAACCCTATATTTACTTATAGGCTAATTCTGAAGGAGATCAGCCCTGGGATTTCTTTGGAAGGAATGATGCTAAAGCTGAAACTCCAGTACTTTGGCCACCTCATGTGAAGAGTTGACTCATTGGAAAAGACTCTGATGCTGGGAGGGATTGGGGGCAGAAGAAGAATGGGATGACAGAGGATGAGATGGCTGGATGGCATCACTGACTCAATGGACGTGAGTCTGAGTGAACTCCGGGAGTTGGTGATGGACAGGGAGGCCTGGCATACTTGGATTCATGGGGTTGCAAAGAGTCAGACATGACTGAGCGACTGAACTGAACTGAATGTCACATGCAAGACAGATGAACTAAAACAGCCTCTTGATCCATAGACAGCATATGTAACATTTTTTGAAGTATATTACCAGGCTTTCCTCTTTTGCATACTATTTAGATATCATAAAGTATCCATCTTCCTTGGGAAGTGGGGTAAAGAGGTTAGGATTGCTGCAGCATCAATATAAAGAGAAATAAAAATAAATAATCACTAGAGCCACCAAATAGAGTTTTCAAGTCAACAAGGTTAGGAAATAGTCTTCAAAGTCAGGCTTTGTGTGAGAGAAAAAAGATTTTTAAGATTCCTTTATGGGTGAAGAGGCAGATCTGGCTGACTTGATCAGAGATTTTTACATAAGAAAAGTACAGATAAGACAATGAGAAGTGTGAAAACCTATTTCTTCCTTTGCAAGTGGCCTTTGGGAAGAGGAAGGAAGACAGAAGAGAAGGGAAGCAGCAAAAGAAAAGTATTTCCTACCCATACTTTTCAGGCTGAAGTGGGGGGATGCGGGGTGGACTATTAGGTAAGGTAAAAGGAACGTTAAAGGCAAAGGGGCTCTTTACCCCTTGGGTCTCAGGAACAAAACCACTATGCAAGGCAACACTATGCTAATACAGAGTAAAGAAGTAAAACATCCCCAACAGAGTAAAGAAGGCAGAAACAGATAGTCAGAAAGAGGCCTAATTTAAAAAAAGAAAGATGCCTAATTATCATTCCTAATCCCAAAGGTTTCCACAGGTTCCTTAGGCAAGAAGTTAACAGGATAGCAGTCATGGTGGGGCTTTCAATGCTGAGGAACCAAGAGACCCACAGAAGAGGATAAGGAGATAGTCAGTGTTCTCGGCAGCTCACGGCAGAGACTTGAGACCAATGAAGCATCAGTGAAAGGTGAAGTAAAGCCATGCCAGATGGGATGAACCACCAGGTCCTGACCAAGCTGAGTCTAAACTTACAGCAGGAGTTGAATCCATTGCAGACTTCAGAAGCAAATATTACCCAGAATTGGTGTCCACTAAATCCAGCTCTGGAGAAGGCAATGGCACCCCACTCCAGTACTCTTGCCTGGAGAATCCCATGGACTGAGGAGCCTGGTAGGCTGCAGTCCATGGGGTCACTAAGAGTCGGACACGACTGAGCGACTTCACTTTCACTTTTCACTTTCATGCATTGGAGAAGGAAATGGCAACCCACTCCAGTATTCTTGCCTGGAGAATCCCAGGGACAAAGGAGTCTGTTGGGCTGCCGTCTATGGGGTCACACAGAGTCGGACACAACTGACACGACTTGGCAGCAGCAGCAGCAAATCCAGCTCATCAATTATCAGTCAGTGTATATTCAAGATCAACACAAGGCCAGGGTGTAAGTTCCCTTCCCCAATATACTTGAAGATGAATTTAAGGTGAAGCACCACCGCTGTTTGCATTTGTGCTTCAAACAGGAGTCAGAGACAGCTCACTGGACTTTTATCTACTATAAGATGGCAGGAGAAAAGAATTTCTTTTTTTCTTCAATAAGTTCTAGATCTGCTTTTTAATCTGAAATTTCCATGTAGGCTAAAAAGGTCAAACACCTGTAAATTGAATACATGCACTGTTGATGAAAATTATTTATTATAAACAGAAGGAAAACAGTACTGGGAATTCCCAAGGGCCAGAGCAGTCAGCCATGAACTCTCAAATTCTAATTCAGGTGAAGCCTACAAGGGTGACTCTGACCTCAAGTCCAAACCTCTAGAAATGCTAAAAAGGAGCAGAGCACAAACTGAGAGGACCCATAGGTTCTTAAAGAACTTCAGCTGGATGATCCCTGCTCTATCCTGCAAAGGCCCAGAAGGTCCCATGACCAGCTATAAGTGAGCAAGACCACTGCCTCAAAACACTTTTCAAAATTAATCACCATTCTTCAGAAGTAGTGGTGGACCATGTTCCACCCCGATATGTATTAAGCTTTCCCCCAAATTATCGGCAGAGCATATACCAAAGGGAATCCTTTAGTTTACCTTATGTCTAATAATTTTCACTCGCTAATCTCTTTCTCACAAATCCCAGGCTGAGACTCCTTCATGTAAATCCCTTTTCACATCCTCCAATCACAAAATAATTCAGGATCAACCTTTCTTTACCAAAACTCTACCACATTTGGTTCAAAATTTCAATAGTGCCTCTATATTTTCTTTAAAAAAATAAGAGCATGAAAACTTATTTCTGCTTCATAACTCAAATAAATAAAGCTCATCAAATTGTACAGCAGACTTGAGCCTATTGCTAGTGACTGAAATTTTTTAAGATTTGGGACTATAAGGATCCCTTCAGATCAGGGACCTTATCTTATTTATCTTTGTGATCTCAGTGGCTAGAACTCTACTTGGAACACCATCATGCATGTGTACGTGCTAAGTCACTTCAGTCGTGTCCAACTCTGTGCGACACCATGGACTGTAGCCCGTCAGGCTCCTCTGTTCAGGGGATTCTCCAGGCAAGAATCCTAGAGTGGGTTGTCCTTGCCTTCTCCAGGAAATCTTGCCAACCCAGGGATTGAACCCATGTATCTTCCATCTAACCTGTATTGGCAAGTGGGTTCTTTACCACTGGCACCATCTGGGAAGCCCCTCCATCAATGTTGTTTGCTTAAATACTTATTAATGTGAACAGCTGACTTAACCTGTTTATACACTGTTTATACACTAATGTTTTCAAATAATATCACGACTGAAGATTACTCTAATATTTAGCATAAGGAATGACACTTTTAATAAATTTTTAAAGAGGAGAGTAAGGTTCCTCAAAACGTTAAACAGAATTATGATTCAGCAATTCCACTCTAAAAAAACTGAAAATAGTGACTCAAATAGATAAATGTACATGAATGTTCACAGTAGCATAAGTCCCAACAGTCAAAAAGTGGAAACAATTCAAGTGTCCACTGACAGATGAATGGATAAACAAAATGCAGTGTATACATATGATGGTATATTATTCAGCCATAAAAAAGGAATAAAATTCTGATATATGCTACAATATGATAGGTGAACCTTGAAAATATTACAAGTGAAATAAGCCAGACACAAGAGTAAAAACATATGATTCAATCATATGAGGTACCTAGACTAGTCACATTCATAAACAAAATAGAATAAATATTATCAAGGCTGGCTAGAGGGGAGAAAGGAATGAAGAGTTATTGTTTAATGGGTACAGAGTTTCTGTTTGAGATAATGAGAATGTTCTGGAAATAGATACTGATTATGATTGTACAACATTGTAAAGTATTTAATGCTGCTAAATTGTATATTCAAAACTGGTTAAAATGGTAAATTTTATGTTGTGTATATTATGCCACAATAAAAAAGAAGATAGCGACTATAAAATATTAAAACAATGCTTCATAAGGTAACCTGTAATAATATAGTCTATAAAGTAAAGGATACAAGACATATATGCTGTGTAAATTACATATCTTACTTATTGACATGAAACTCCAATGGAAACAAAGACTAATCTGTTAAAGAGTAAACAAGTAAAGATAAAGATCATTGATCTTTATCAGAAACCTTAGCAACTGACAAACTAATATGAGGGTAATGTATGTTTTGTTCTTACTTAGAAGTAAATTGAGTAAGAATGGATAAAAATATGTTTTCATAACAGAATTTGAGATAGCTATAAAATGATACATGCTAAAGATTCATAATTGAATAAATCTTTAAGTCACTAGATTCATTTTGTAACAAGTACCTTGACAAGTAAACATTGAAGTATATTTTATTTGAATTTAAAAATATGAAGGAATGTGGTGAAAACCAGCAAGTTAGAATACTTAGTCCTCTAAAGAGTTAAAATAAGCTGTAGTCTCTGAGCAGTCACTCTCCAGAACTGTGTCTTCATAAATTTGATTCATTTATAGAGTGTTTTTGATGATAGGCAATTCTTTGTTGAAAGTTAAGTGCTCTTTTATATGAATAAATAAAGAAGGCTTTGGTTTGAACTAATACATTATTTTGACAAATGTTTATTGGAAACCCAATTATGGGTTCATAAATCAGGGTTCTTTGTGGTCCATCAGGTGAGCTCAACAATGCCATCAGATGTCACAGTGCATACAGATAGGGTATTTAAAATGACTCCTTGGAATGCTGTCTCTCCCTAACACAATGACAGAAGAAAAATAGAGCCTATTACCTTTAACTTAACAAAAATGTGTTTGCAAGATGTCATGATCATACTTTCAAGGAAAAAAAAAGCATTTGTTTTCTATTTACTGTTGAATTAAAATGATAAGGTCAAGAATGATGCATGGACTGTCAGGTAGATGATTTTCAAACACTCCTCATGATAAAAAGGGGAAAAAACTCATCTGCATACATCCCATGACCGAACTATGTACTTAGAAGAGTGACTCCTTTTTCTTTTTTCCTTCTCTTCCTTGCCCTTTAGTCCCTTTTAAAAATACCTGTTATTATATTCCTGAAAAAATGAATCCTATTAACAATGCTTAGTGTACCTAGACCACAGTGCATTCAGCTGTATATTGCATGAAACTGAAGTGGATGAAAAATGCCTTGAAAAAAAGTTTATCTTTTTCATTACCAAAAAGAAAACAGTTGACAAGACAATAATGGCAGAACAACAAACCCATTTTAGCTGAAAATTGGAAAGACTTTTAACTCTAAAGACTTTTGGAAGTCCTAGTATAGCCCAAATGTACTAATTAAAGCAGGCATTTGCATATTATAGCCAAGAGTGGGAAATTTTCTTGATGTTTGATTTTCTAATCCCAGTGAAAGATGCAGAAAAATCAGATCTCAGTGATTTTCATAAATCTAAGAATTCCATCTCTTATCAATATTGCCAAATTTGTTGAAACTATTTAACTTTCCTTGTTATATAAGTCCATAGCTGACAGTTTTGCTTCCTGTGTAGGCAAAGTATCTTTTCCTTTGTAGAGAGAATGATAACATATGATTTAAGATATTTGAGTATACACTGTGATAGAAATATGATGTTTTCCTATATGGTACAGTTAAAAAGGGGCTTCTGCCCTTTTTGTTTACACATCACTATCCAGCAGTAGAAACTCAGGGATCTCTGCCTATCACAGACTGCTAGACAGGCCTCTGCATTATCCATCACTAACAATCACAGGTAACACAGGCCAGCACATCAGGGATTTGCCTCTCCACCAACCAGGCAGCTCCACGTGAAGTGCCAATAGGGTAAGGTCACACATGCAGTGTTCTGCTGTTCCTCTTGAACTGCACTGCCCATGCCTGCTAGCTTGGCTATTGCTCATAATATAAACAAATGGGTGAGTGCAACTCAAAACGCTAACTGATGAGTTACCCTAATCTTAAATCTGAGAAATTCTGTCATTAAGACTGACTTTAAAAGGACTAAATATAGCTGCTATTTGTAAAAGTCCTGAATATTCATTGGAAGGACTGATGCTGAAGCTGAAGCGCCACTACTTTAGCCACATAATGCAAAGAACTGACTCATTAGAAAAGACCCTGATGCTGGCAAAGACTGAAGGCAGGAGGAGAAGGAGACAACAGAGGATGAGATGGTTGTTCAGCATCACCGACTCGATGAACATGAGTTCAAGCAAACTCTGGGAGTTGGTGATGGACAGGGAAGCCTGGGGTGCTGCAGTCCATGGGGTCAAAAAGAGTCAGAAACAACTGAGCGACTGACCTGAACTGATTTGTGAAAGACAAAAACATGCTACCTGCCAGGGTCCAGCCCCGGCTGATCCAGGGTATTCGAAGGGGAGACGGCTTAGGCGACTATTTAAATATTCATCAAAGATATAAAGAGTAATAGAATGAGGATAGCTTAGTAGGAAAATTCAGTGGAGAAAAGAGGCTGAGTAGCTTGGTTTACGCGGGAGACCAATAAAACTTCAAGACAAGAAGCTTGCACCACTTACGTAGGCCACAAGCGTCCTTCCGTTCTCCCGAAGGAGAGGAGACACTGAGGCCTCCCCAGTCGGATCTTAGAAGCCCAGGCATAATTAGTAAGCTTGGTGGGTTCCACGCTCCAGATGGAGACTCAACCAGAGTGAGAGAGAGCGACATGGGGAGACCAGTATTTCGAGGAACTGATCCCAATTCTTTATTTTCCAGAGTCTGTTTTTATACACTGAGATGTTATACAAAAGTCACGTGGGGACAGCAGTCCTGACTTTTATTAAAGTCAGGTGCTTCATACAAATGTATACAGAGGTCTTAGGGGTGTTACATCATCTTCTGGCCAGGGGGGCCTGCTGACAATTTATGACCCTCTCCTTGTGACAGTGGCCAGTCAACCAGAACACTTTTTTCTCCAAGGGTGATTATTCTTAAAACAGACGCCACCCAAATAAAGTTACATTCCTATAGGGTGAGGGTGTAGTGGGTTTTAGTTAAGGAAAGAATTTACTTAGCCTAAGGTCTAACATGATTAATATCAAAGGTTAATACTTATTTCTTCTATATATTCATTAATGTGTGTAAGGGCAGGGGATGTGAAGACTTACCAGTAAACATTGGCTCAACAAATGAAAAACCCTTCACCAGTACAATTTCTAATTAGCCCATTATACTTATACTAATAGTTTTCTAACTTCTCTAAAGAACCTGTTTTAAAGCATCTCATGCCTCTCATGGTTGGGAGGCTGTGAGCAATCACATGTGGCTGGACAAGCCTGTCAGGCAGGCTAGAGAAACTTCAGAGGAGTTTGTAGGTTGAAACACTCCTATCATGCCCAGGAATTATTATTAACTGGAGCTCTAAGTTAATTCCTTCTCCAAAAGAGGTGGTGGGGGACAGCCCCCCGTAAAGTCAGAGGTGTAGGTGAGAGCACAAAGTAGTAAAGTAGGCAGGCTCTGGTTATGGGGGTAGATGCTCAAGGATTTCCAGGGGGACTCCTGAGGCTCGATCCCGCCTTTGCATATGTCGAGCCTCCTTCCTCATGACCTTTGCCATGGGCGGAGTACCTCACTCTGGCCCCCAACAGCTACCACTGTATCACGGAGTTCAGTTCAGTTGCTCAGTCATGTCTGACTCTCTCTGAACCCATGAACCACAGCACGCCAGGCCTCCCTGTCCACCACCAACTCCCAGAGTCCACCCAAACCCATGTCCATTGAGTTGGTGATGCCATCCAGCCATCTCATACTCTGTCATCCTCTTCTCCTCCTGCCCTCAATCTTTCCCAGCATCAGGGTCTTGTCAAACGAGTCAGCTCTTTGCATCAGGTGGTCAAAGTATTAGAATTTCAGCTTCAGCATCAGTCTTTCCAATGAACACCCAGGACTGATCTCCTTTAGGATGGACCGGTTTAGATCTCCTTGCAGTCCAAGGGACCCTCAAGAGTCTTCTCCAACACCACAATTCAAAAGCATCAATTCTTCAGCACTCAGCTTTCTTTATAGTCCAGCTCTCACATCCATACATGAACACTGGAAAAACCATAGCCTTGACTAGACGGACTTTTGTTGACAAAGTGATGTCTCTGCTTTTTAATATGCTGTCTAGGTTGATCATAACTTTCCTTTCAAGGAGTAAGCATCTTTTAATTTCATGGCTGCAGTCACCATCTGCAGTGATTTTGGAGCCCAGAAAACTAAAGTCAGCCACTGTTTCCACTGTTTCCCCATCTATTTGCCATGAAGTGATGGAACCGGATGCCATGATCTTCGTTTTCCGAATGTTGAGCTTTAAGCCAACTTTTTCACTCTCCTCTTTCACTTTCATCAAGAAGCTCTTTAGTTCTTCTTCACTTTCTGCCATAAGGGTGGTGTTATCTGCATATCTGAGGTTATTGATATCTCTCCCGGCAATCTTGATTCCAGCTTGTGCTTCCTCCAGCCCAGCATTTCTCATGATGTACTCTGCATATAAGTTAAATAAACAGGGTGACAATATACAGCCTTGATGTACTCCTTTTCCTATTTGGAACCAGTCTGTTGTTCCATGTACAGTTCTAACTGTTGCTTCCTGACCTGCATAGGGATTTCTGTATCACAGAAAAGTGTTTAGAAAGATAGAAAGATCTGAACTGGGATCTGGGTCTCCTAGAGCATCCTGGATTCAAATTATCCGAGCAACTCCATTCAAAGAAGAGTTATATTTACATGGGTGCCTGGAGGGCTTTGAATTCTCACAATGAATCAAGAGATTTTTCTTATTGGCTCGAGTTGTATGAATCTTCTTAATGTTAAGTTAGTGGACAGTTGTCATGAACAACACACTGCTGTGAATAGTGACATGTCAGCAAGAAGAGCTCCGCTGAATCACTCCCTAGTGAAACTGAGAATTATTAAAAAGTAAGCAAGAAAAACTTCTGGAAATGATAGTAAGTGTAAACAACAAATGGAGAAACATCTATTCCAAAAACACCTAAGAAAGTTTCTGTAAGAAAGGTGAGAGTCTGTGTTATCTGAATCAAGACCACTCTCCCTACTCCACACCCAGCTCAATGAGGCAGACACTCCATTCAAGGGCTCCTGCAGCCAGGAATATGGGGCTCCTGCAGCCAGGAATATGGGGCTCCCTCTTAGGGACTTCTTCCTGAGACTTAGCAAGACTTCAGTGTTTCCCATCTTGCACCAGCTGTCTCAGGCAAGTGCAGTCAAGAGGTGGGGGCTCCCTACTTTCACCCAAATCCTACTTGTGGAACTGAAGCTTCTATAATGGGGGTATCACACAGAGAGAAAGCTTGCCATTGTCCCCACCCCCAGCTCCAGAGTCCTGGGTCAGAGATTTTACCTGAGGAAAGAAGCAGTCATAAAACAAGTAGCTCCCGATCTCTTCCCACAGAAACTGACTTCATTTGCAACACATCTTGGAGAAATTTAACCTAAAGAGCACTCTCAAGAACAGTGGAGAATGTGGCGAAAGTCAAGTTGGAGGAGATTTGTGTATGTGATGAAGGAAAAAACCTAGACTGTAGGCTGGCTAATTTAATTTGTGGGAGACAACTGGGGACTAAGACATCTGGGGGGAGTCTTCCTAAGGTCAGAACAAATATCAAACACTGATTTCAGAAACTATTCTGTCCAAAAAGCCATAATTTGATTGGATTCATTTGTAGAGGAATTTATGCCCCAGGGCATAATTTTTTTTTTTTTTAAATAGAGCAACCACCCAACACTTAACAGAGTTTTAACAGCTGAGTGTGGTCAGGGCCAGAGTGGAAAAAATTCTACGAGTGCTGCTGTCACCCCAACATGACTGGGAAAACCTAAGTTTGTTCCTAGAAGCATCAGAGACTTAATACTGTGGGTAGAGGGTGACAGAGGATAAACTTCACTAAAATAACCCAGCCAATCATTAAACAAATAAACAAGCAAACAGCAATAACAAGCCCCAGAATGAGGGGACCAGTGCCCAGAGCTGTGACAATATATTACCTAAAATGTCTAAGTACCAAAATAAATTATGAGGCATGCAAAGAAACAGGAAATTATGACTAACACTCCAAAAAAGATAAAAGTAGGCAACAGAAACTTCCTATGAGAGCAACCAGATGCCTGATTCAACATAAAAATTTTCAAAATAAATATTATAAATATCTTCACAAAACTAAAAGGAAAAACACCAATACAGTATACTAATGCATATATATGGAATTTAGAAAGATGGTAACGATAACCCTGTATACGAGACAGCAAAAGAGACACTGATGTATAGAACAGTCTTATGGACTCTGTGGGAGAGGGAGAGGGTGGGAAGATTTGGGAGAATGGCATTGAAACATGTAAAATATCATGTATGAAACGAGATGCCAGTCCAGGTTCAATGCACGATACTGGATGCTTGGGGCTGATGCACTGGGATGACCCAGAGGGATGGTATGGGGAGGGAGGAGGGAGGAGGGTTCAGGATGGGGAACACATGTATACCTGTGGTGGATTCATTTTGATATTTGGCAAAACTAATACAATTATGTAAAGTTTAAAAATAAAATAAAATTAATTAAAAAAAAAAACTAAAGAAAATCATATTTAAAGAAGAAAAGAATACCAACAATGTTGCAGTAAATAGAGAATATCAGTAGAAAGAATCAAATGGAATTCTGGAGTTAAAAGTACAATAACAAAAAAAATTTTGCTAGAAGGGATCAATAATAGGTTGGAACTGGTAGAAGAAACAACTAGTAAACTTGAAGACAGATTGATGGAGATTATGTAAGCCAAAGTACAGAGCAGAGAAATAAAGAAAAATAAACAGAGCCTCGGAGAAATGTGAGAAATCCTTAAGCACACCAACATACAGATAAAGGCAATACCAGAAAGAGAAGAAACAGAAGATCCATGATCCATGGCTGAAAATACAAGCAGGATTTATTTCAAAGATTCAAAATAGGTTTATCATCTGAAATCAATTAATATAATAAATCATATCAATAGATCAAAAAACAAAAATCACATAACCATCTCAACCACATAATCTTCTCAAAAAAATTTGACAAAAATTATGTCACCCCCCCTTATGATAAAAATATTAAACAAACCAGGCATAGAAGGGAACTCCTTCAATCTGGTAAAGAGCATCTATGAAAAACCCACAGCTAACATCATAATTAACGATGAAAGACTGAACTCTTAACCCCTAAAATGAGGAGCAAGACAAGGATGTCTGCTCTCACTACTTCTATTCAACATTGTACTGTAAGTTCTAGCCAAGGGGACTAAGCACAGAAAAAGATAAGGCACCCAAATTTGAAGGAGTAAAACTATCTCTATTTGTAGATGGGCACGTTCTTGTATATAGAAAGTCCTAAAGTACCTCTAAAAAGCTATTAGAACTAATAAATGAATTTAACAAAGATGCAGGATTTCAGAGCAATACACAAAAATCAGTTGTGCTTCCATACACTGGCAATGAACAATCTAAAATGAAGTCAAGAAAACAATTCCACCCCAATGGCATCATAAAGAAATAGCTAGGATTAAATTACAAAAGAAGTATAAAATTCATACTCTGAAAACTGTAAAACATTATTGGAAGAAATTAAATATCTAAACAAATGGAAAACATCCCACATTTAAGGACGGGAAGACACTGTTAAGACGGCAATACTAACCAAACTAAACTACAGATTCAAAACAATCCCTATCAGAATCCCAACTGAGTTCTTTGTAGAAACTGACAAGCCAATTCTAAAATTCATATGGAATTGCAATGGATTTAGAACAGCCAAAACAACCCTGAAAAAGAAGAAATAACTAGAAAGATTCACACTTGCTGATTTTAAAATTTAGCAAAAGCAACAAAGCAACAGTAATCACAATAGCGTGGTGCAAGGACAGACATACAGACCAACAGAATACAATTTAGATCCAGAAATAATTCAATAGCTCTTTGGCCAAACAATTTTCAACAAGGGGGCAAAAACCAGTCAATGGGGAAAGAAGAGTTCTTAATAAATGGTGCTGGGACAAATGGATAGCCACATGCAAAAGAATAACACTGGATTTTTATGTCACACCATGTACAAAAAATAACTCAAATGGATTAAAGACATAAAGGTAACAACAAAAACTATAAAATTCTTAGGAGAAAGCATAAGGGCAAATATTCATGACCTTGGATTTGGCAAAGGAGTCTTAGGTATGACACCAAAAATATGAGTAACAAAAGGAAAAATTGATAAATTACATGTTATTAAGTTCAAAACTTTTGTGCTTCAAAAAACATCATCAAAGAATGAGAATAAATATTTTCAAATCAAGTATTTGATTAAGAGACTTGAATCTACAGAATACGAAGAACTCTCACAAGTCAATAATAAGAGGACAAATGACCCAACCTAAAAAATGAGCAAAGATATAAATAGACATTTCCCCAAAGATGTTGTTGTTGCTGTTGTTGTATTGCTAAGTTGTGTCTGACTTTTTTGTGACCCTCATGTTCTAAAATTGACTGTGGTAATGGTTGTGGATGTGAGAGTTGGACTGTGAAGAAAGCTGAGTGCCGAAGAATTGATGCTTTTGAACTGTGGTGTTGGAGAAGACTCTTGAGAGTCCCTTGGACTGCAAGGAGATCCAACCAGTCCATTCTATAGGAGACCAGTCCTGGGTGTTCTTTGGGAGGAATGATGCTAAAGCTGAAACTCCAGTACTTTGGCCACCTCATGCAAAGAGTTGACTCATTGGAAAAGACTCTAATGCTAGGAGGGATTGGGGGCAGGAGGAGAAGGGGATGACAGAGCATGAGATGGCTGGATGGCATCACTAACTCGATGGACATGAGTTTGAGTGAACTCCGGGAGTTGATGATGGACAGGGAGGCCTGGCGTGCTACAACTCATGGGGTTGCAAAGAGTTGGACACGACTGAGCGACTGAACTGAACTGAATGGTTGAACATGTCTGTAAATACAGTAAAAAAACACTGAATTGTACACTTTTAGTAGGTGAATTGTATATGACATATATTTCAATAAAGCTGTTTAAAAAAAACACACACACAGACTTCAACAGTAATATTCCTACAAATTTTTTAAAAACTGCTTTTCATCCATAAGTAAGTGAAATCACTCAGTCGTGTCCGACTCTTTGAGACCCCATAGACTGTAGCCCACCAGGCTCCTCCGTCCATGGGATTCTCCAGGCAAGAGTACTGGAGTGGGTTGCCATTTCCTTCTCCAGGGGATCTTCCCGACCCAGGGATCGAACCCTCATTGCAGGCAGACGCTTTAACCTCTGAGCCACCAGGGAAGCCCACAGACCACCAAAAAACACAAATCACTCTTTGGAGTGGTGATTAATCAGTTAAGAGACAGGTATTTACTAAGCCTTATCCTACTACTAAATTGAACACACAACCCTCAAACTGATGGACTGATTCATGCTCCAAACAGGAATCAGATGACTTTCCTAGTAGTCTATAGAATGAGATATATTCACTATTCCAGGGGTTCACAAAAAGTAACAGTACTCTGTTGCTATTGGAAACTCCCCAAAATGCTATACAAAGACCTCTGAGGGGCAGAGAAATACAATCACAAGCTTTAGTCTAGTTAGCATGCATACTGCTAGACACAAACACAAAAGGTAAAACTTGTGTTTAATCTTAAAGCAATCATAGCGAAGGTGTTCTGTTGTCCAGAAGAACAATAAGACTACAGGCTCCTCTGTCCATGGGATTTCCCAGGAAAGAATACTAGCGTGAGACTGTATTTAGCTGCACTGGGCAGCACATAGCTGCATCAGCTGCATATAACCAATTCTGATACATTCTCTTTTCATTTTTATTCTGTTACAAATATTTTCTAATTTTCCTTATGACTTTTTAGATATACCCATATTTAAAAGTGAACATTTAATTTCCAACTATATAGGGTTTTCTAAGTATCCTTGATAGTAATTTCTCATCTTGATACTAATTTCTCATTTAAATGCTTCCTTCTCTGCAATCACCCTGTGTGTTTTTTCAGTCAACTTTATTGAGGCTTTCAATGGCTAAGTCAAAGACCTCTCTTGGTAAATGTCACACTGCACTTGAAAAAATGTAGGTTACTTTCAAATATCTTTTGATATTGATCTAACATAATTCCACAGTGATAAGAGAACAGACTATCTGATTTCAGTACCTTTAGACCATGAAATTTTTGCACCTTGTTTTATGTCTCTGGATATGTTCCAGTGTCTTCTGGCTTATAGTCTATGGGAACTTGAATAGAATTTGTATCCTGCTGTTGTGTGAAAATTCTTATCAATCTTAATCACGTTGAATTGGTTCACAGTGCTTTTCAGGTCTACTATATCCTTCTACTTTTCTGTCTATTCACTGTATTAATTTTTGAGAGTTTGATATAAAACTCCAACTAAAAATCTTATCTATTTAAGAAAATCATTGTAATATATGGTAGAACCATATGTAACTTTGTTCTGTATTTTCCAAGTTTCCTGTAAATGTGTTATCACACTTCCATAATTTAAAAAATAATACTAGAGTGGGTTGCCCTTTCCTTCTCCAGAGGATCTTCGCCACCCAGAAATCGAACCCACAACTCCTGCATTGGCAGGCAGATTCTTTACCACTGAGCCACCAGGGAAGCCCAGGAGCAATTTTACAATGGTATAATAATGACATCAACTGCTGCTGGTGCTAAGTCACTTCAGTCGTGTTCGACTCTGTGCAGCCCCATAGACAGCTGCCCACCAGGCTCCTCTGTCCCTGGGATTCTCCAGGCAAGAATACTGGCTGCTGCTGCTGCTAAGTTGCTCAGTCGTGTCCGACTCTGTGCGACCCCATGGACTGCAGCCTACCAGGTTCCTCCGTCCATGGGATTTTCCAGGCAAGAGTACTGGAGTGGGTTGCCATTGCCTTCTCCAATGCATGAAAGTGAAAAGTGAAAGTGTAGTCACTAAGTCCTGTCCGACTCTGCATGACCCCATAGACTGTAGCCTACCAGGCTCCTCCGTCTGTGGGATTTTCCAGGCAAGAGTACTGGAGTGGGTTGCCATGTCCTTCTTCAATGACATAAAAACCAAGTTCAAAATATACTGCATGCTGGTGGAAGTATGTCAAAATAGAAAATTTCAAAGATAGTTACAATATATAAAACACTATCACAAATAGTACCTTGCTGATTTTTCTCAACAACCCAGAAAGATAGCTGTATTATGTAATTCTCTCTCTACATATATAGGAATTGAGACTTAGAGAGATTAAATCATCAGGATCATCCAGGTAATAATGACAAGGCAAGAAATCAAATTTCAGGCCTTTGGGCTTCCAAAGCAAAAGACAATATAACAAGGACCCTGCAAACTGTATCTTTTGATTTTTCTCTAGTCCTTTTGTACTATCAAACAATGCATCTGGGAGAAAAGAATTACAAATTCCTGATAGTCTGTAAATCTTTATGTTCTTTGAGTTTAGTGTATACTAGGTTTAATAATTTTAAAAGTACTTAGGTCTCACTTTCACAAAATAAAAAGTACATGTAACAAAACAATAAATACTATTTAAGTGTAGAATTATCTTCGTAACTAAACCCACTCCAGTACTCTTGCCTGGAAAATCCCATGGACGGAGGAGCCTGGTAGGCTGCAGTCCATGGGATTGCTAAGAGTCGGATACAACTGAGCGACTTCACTTTCACTTTTCACTTTCATGCATTGGAGAAGGAAATGGCAACCCACTCCAGTGTTCTTGCCTGGAGAATCCCAAGGACGGGGGGGCCTGGTGGGCTGCTGTCTATGGGGTCTCACAAACACGACTGAAGTGACTTAGCAGCAGCAACTAAACCTATTATCAAAATGCCACCTCTTTGGGAAACCACAAATTGTTCATGTTAACCCTCAATACTACTAGATATATATGCAAATGCCCACTTAGGAAAGTCCAGTTTTTAATTTACTGTGATTACAATACAAGCATCAGCCAGAGTTAGAACTGCACTGTATCTCTATGACCCTCACAACCACAAAGACAAGCTTTTATTTATATTACAGTTGAGAATGAGCCTCATGATATTGTACAGGAAATTAATGTTTGGCTTTAGTTTTCTTACAGCCTATGGCAAAACTGTAGCTGATAGCATAAACCAGGGACTCTATTGCACATCTAATTTTTCTATGGTTCCACTGCCCTCTAGTGGCTATGTTAAAACTAGTTATTAACAGTGATAATAGCCTTCAGAAGTCAGCAACAGTTCCCAAAGCTGAGGAGACCAGCAGCATTAGCCACATCCGGGAACTTCCTAGACATAGAGAGTTCAAAGTCCACCTGCTGCTGCTGCTGCTGCTGCTCAGTTGCTTCAGTCGTGTCCAACTCTGTGTGACCCCAGAGACGGCAGCCCACCAGGCTCTACTGTCCCTGGGATTCTCAAGGCAAGAACACTGGAGTGGGTTGCCATTTCCTTCTCCAATGTATGAAAGTGAAAAGTGAAAGTGAAGTCGCTCAGTCATGTCCAACTCTTAGCGACCCCATGGACTGCAGCCCACCAGGGTCCTCCGTCCATGGGGTTTTCCAGGCAAGAGTACTGGAGTGGGGTTCAAAATCCACCTAAGATCTACTAAAAAGAAACTCTGTGGATGGTGCCCAGCAGTATGTTTTAATGGCCCCTCCAAGTGATTCTGATGCACGCTAAAGTTTGAGAACCACTAGGCAGTCTAATTGGAGAAGGAAATAGCAACCCACTCCAGTGTTCTTGCCCGGAGAATCCCAGGGACGGGGGAGCCTGGTGGGCTGCGGTCTATGGGGTCACACAGAGTCGGACACAACTGAAGCGACTTAGCAGCAGCAGCAGGCAATCTAAGGGAAGCCTTCTACCTGTAGTTGCAGTAAATGTGAAAGTATAAAGGTTTGTGTGAGGGTTAACTTTATGGTTTAACTGGGCTAAGTGTGCCACATGGCTAGTAAGACATCCTGGGAGTCTATGAGGGTGTTTCTTGAAGAAATTAGCATTTGATGAACCGAGTAAAGCAATGGCTTCCCCAGCATGGGTGGGTATCATCCAGTTAGTTGAGGGCCTAAATAGAACAAAAGTCAGAATGACAAATTCACTCTCTCTGGTCCAGCTATAACATCCATCACCACTTGTCTTCAGTCATTAGGACTCCTGTTTCTCAAGCTCTTAGACCCAGATCAGCACTTAAATCATTAGTCCCATGATTCTTAGGCCTTCAGATTTGGGCGGAATTACACCACAGGCCTTCATGGTTATCCAGCTTGTACGTGGCTGATGGTGGGGCTTTTCGGCCTCCACAACCACGTGAGCCAATTCTTACAAGAAATCCCCTCTTACGTGTTTCCCTATATATCCTACTGGTTCTGTTTATCTGGAGAACTCTTAACTAGGACAGTGCATGAGTGCTCTTTTATGAGTATTGCTCATAATTATTCCTATGCTTTTTCTAAATTTTCAAAAGCCCTTCATATGTGCAGAATAATCTAGAAAAAGCTAACACTAAATTGAGGGGGGATTTAAAAGTGCTATAAATCTATGGCTGAATGTTATAGAAAATAAGATAAAATGAATAAAGATAAAATAATTAGATATTAAAAGTTCATTTTAAGAGCTTGCTAACTAGCCAAAACATCTGACCAGGATCCAGGATCAACCCATTTGTTTCTTTGCTATAAAATCAATCAATATTGATTTTATTTATAGCAAATCAACATTTGCTATAAAATCAATGCAATATTCAGTAGATGTACATTATTTTCTACCCATTTTTTCCATTATGTAAATTGCCACTTTCCATTACATGTATTGTTAGTCAAATTATTCAATCAGTGACACAGCCTAAGCCCCATCCTGTACTAGAGCCAACAAATATTGGGACCAAATTTAAAAAATTGTTTTGTTGGCAAATAAATAATTTAATAATAGTTTTTACAAATCATGTGTAATTTACTATAGCTCTAGGCTGTTGATGGGTCAGTTTACCTATTTATCAGATAAAGAATAGAATGAAAGCAAACTAGAGGAGGTCAAAAGTATGAGATTGGATCTGTGTGAAATTTGGCAAGTTACTTAAATTCTATGAGGCTTGCTTTTCCCAGCTAAAGGGTAAGGGAAGTGAAGTAGCTCAGTCATATCCAACTCTTTGAGACCCCATGGACTGTAGCCTACCAGGCTCCTCTGTCCATGGGATTTTCCAGGCAACAGTATTGGAGTGGATTGCCATTTCCTTCTCCAGGGGATCTTCCTAACCCAGGGATCTAACCCGGGTCTTCCACATTATAGACAGACACTTTACCATCTGAGCCACCAGGGAAGTCAGCTAAAGGGTAGTGATAACAATAACTATATTGCCCAGTTTTTTGTGAGGGTCAAATAAATAAGGATAGTGAGTGAGTGAAGTCACTCAGTCGTGTCCGACTCTTTGTGACCCCATGGACTGTAGTCTATCAGGCTCCTCCATCCACGGGATTTTCCAGGCAATAGTACTGGAGTGAGTTGCCATTTCCTTCTCCAGGGTATCTTCCCGACCCAGAGATGGAACCCTGATCTCCCTCATTGTAGACAGACGCTTTACCATCTGAGCCACCAGAGAAGTTCTTATAAAAGGATAGTTCAGTTCAGTTCAGTTCAGTTCAGTTGCTCGGTCGTGTCCGACTCTTTGCGACCCCATGAATCGATGCATGCCAGGCCTCCCTGTCCATCACCAACTCCCAGAGTTCACTCAGACTCAGGTCCATCGAGTCGGTGATGCCATCCAGCCATCTCATCCTCTGTCGTCCCCTTCTCCTCCTGCCCCCAGTCCCTCCCAGCATCAGTCTTTTCCAGTGAGTCAACTCTTCGCATGAGGTGGCCAAAGTATTGGAGTTTCAGCTTTAGCATCATCCCTTCCAAAGAACACCCAGGGCTGATCCCCTTTAGGATAGACTGGTTGGATCTCCTTGCAGTCCAAGGGACTCTCGGGAGTCTTTTCCACACCACAGTTCAAAAGCATCAATTCTTCGGCGCTCAGCTTTCTTCACAGTCCAACTCTCACATCCATACATGACCACTGGAAAAACCATAGCCTTGACTAGATGGACCTCTGTTGGCAAAGTAATGTCTCTGCTTTTCAATATGCTATCTAGGTTGGTCATAAGTATGAGATTGGATCTTTTCTTCCAAGAAGTAAGCATCTTTTAATTTCATGGCTGCAGAGACTTAGTGGGTTTTTTTTTTTTTTTTTTTGAGAAAGGGTTTAAGCAGTAAGAGTTACACCCATCTTTTTATTAATCAGTACCATGTTAAACAAAAGGAACTTACACATTATGTTTGAGCAAATCTCAGAAAAAAATGCAAACATTACAGAAAGACTTAAAAATGGTACTGATTGATAAAAAGATGGGTATAACTCTTACTGCTTAAACCCTTTCTCAAAAAAAAAAAAAAAAAACCGCTATAAACTCTGGATAAAACATGAAAAAAAAAAAAAAAAAAAACTACCTGGAAAAAAAACAGGTGGACACTGGAAGGCAGTCAACATTCTGAAGAAGGAATGGCACTGAGTAAAGATAGACCCCGTCGGCACACTGTGTATATACAAACCGAGATAGAAAAGCCACAGTCTTAATGGCTTAAAATCCCAGAGGACAGAGTATGGAGTGACCACAGAAACTGAAGAGTGACAGTGAAAATCATAAAAAGGAGACAGCCAACATAAGCCTCATTTCATGTATTAACTCTTCCCAAATCTCTGACTGACTGAACTATATATACGTGAGGTGCAGACTCCCAAGTAGTACATTGAAGGCTAACCAAATAAAGACTCTTTAGAGTTCAGAGTTTAAGTTTCTAAAAGAAAAAAAAAATATTCCTCTAAGAAACAATCAAGAGGAACTAAAGATACTCATAGTATCCAGGAAACAATTCAAAATTAGCCAAGAGGTAAAAGGAACCCAATGAAGTATAAATAAAGAAAATGTAGCATATATGTATATACCATGGAGTATTTTTCATCCTTTAAAAAGAAGTCTTCTCACCCAGTACAATATAGATGAACCATGAGGACATTATGCTAAGTGAAATCAGTCACAAAAAGACAAATACTTTATGATTTCACTCATATGCAATATCTACAATAGCCAACTTCATAGAATAGGAAATAGAATTGTGTTTGCCAGGGAGAAAGACAGGAATGGGAAATTGCTCAATGGGAATAGTGTCTCAGTTCTGCAAGATAAAAATGTTAACAGAGCAGCACAACAAAGTGATATAGTTAATACTACTGAACTATATTCTTAAAAATGGTTAAGATGGGTTAAATGATTAATTTTCTGTTTTGTTTTCTTCTTCTTCCTTCCTTTTCCTTTTCCTCTACTCAATCTGTCTCCAACTCACTGAAAAAAAAGATATATATATAGATAGATAGATAGATATAACTGGATGAAGAAAATAGAGGAAAGAAGACAAATGCCAGTTTTAGCTCAGAAACAATGAGGGAAAAGTTGGAGGCAATTCAATTCTACCTTCTAATTATGAGAATTAGACTCTTTCTTTCAGTTCAGGCTCAAGATGGCAACTTTACAAGCAATAGAGAAAAATTAAATAATAAAAACATTATTATACTCTCTAACATTCATAATTAATGTACTAGAACTGGTCTCAAATTAAGAAAGGCAAAAATAAGAAACAACATACACATACACAAACTTTTTCTTTACTAACCAATGAAATAAAAAATAAGAAAACATATCTCTTAAGTGAATAGCTTATTCCATGAGGAAATGCTTCATTCTGCAATCTCTTTGAATTGGTTTTCCATCAACTTCATCCAGTTTTGTCTCTTCACTTCTGTTTGGGTGCAAAGTCCCATAATAAACAAGAAGAAAAATAATTCCAAGGAGAAGAGAAAGAACTATAGTAATGCTTACAGGTATAAAATAGTCTGCATTAAAAATAGAGAGTGGGTAAAACCAGAACACAATCAATATCCCCAATGTGACCAATACCCTTACAATATAGTAACAAGACATTGGGCATTTGGTATTCTGTCCCTTAATATTAAAAAATGTAAAGATAAGAATGAATCCAACAACAATCCTGTATAGGATTTCCATACTTGTGGAAACACAAAAATCAGTTTGTTTTTTAAATGCCCAATATATACCTAAAATCCAAAGAAAAAACAGTAGAAGGAAAGCAATCTTAACATTTAAGAATAAAAGAAGCACAACACTCAACATCCAAGATAATAATGTAAACAACTTGTAAAAGAGATATACAAGCTTGGGACAGGGTCCATTAAGGAGGTTTTTATCAGGTAAGGATTTTCTTAAAGCTATTTGATAATCAACAGTCGACCAAGAAACAGCACAGCAAGAGACCATGATGGCTGCATCTACAAAACAAAAAAATTTTTAAAGATGTAGTTATAGGAATAATAATAGCAATATTATTATACACCATACATGTTTTATCTGTATATACACAGGCACAAACACAATTCAGGTACTTTATATATTCATCTCATTTAATCATTTGAAATAGATATTAATATTTCTGTACTACATATTAGGGAATTGAGGCTTAGAGAATATATGTATTACTTGACCCAAATCACACAGCCAGCAAGTTGCAGAGAGGTGAGATTTGAATTGAAATCTGCCCGATTCCAAAGTTGGTGTACTTAACCACTATACCAGACTGTGAATAAATTCACTGGACAAATCTTCTTGAGCACCTGGTACAATGCAAACTGCATACTATGGAAGTTTTCTAAGAGATTAGTTATAGTCCTAGCTTTTCCAGTCTTTTTGACTTTGCCTTGGGCATAAACCTAGTTCACTGAGAAATGGCAGCCAAGAAAGAAAACAGCAGGAAGACAGGGAAGGAGGTTAAATAGAAATTTTAACATAAGCATGAGGTATTAACAGCTCAGTTTCCCATGTCTTTAAGATGATAGATCAAATGAACAAATATGATCTAAAACTTATAAATTTCTATAGGTTTTACATCTTTAGCCCATTTTTTATCCCATCAAAAAGCAGAAAAGCAAGCTAATTACTACTTTGGAAAGATATGTCATTATCTGTCAAAGTTGGGGACCTAAAACTGAAAGCAAAGATAGTGGGGAATTAGAAGGAAGTAATTTAGAGTAGAATACAGAATGCTCATCATTCCCATTTAAGCTCATTGGAGGTCAATATATTAGGAAAGAAAGTCAGATTTAAGACAGATCTATCTATTGAAGAGGATTGTAAATGATTTTGTCCACTCTCCTGGTTTTAGCATATAGCATTCCAGACTGCCCTAATTAGTTGGACTTTTCTTTCTTCTTTAATTCAAAAATATGAATTAAAACATCATTTCCCCTTAACTGCCCTTCAGTGGTGTCCTTTTTATAACTGGTTTTAATTTCTACCAAATCTAGTACATATACTTCCTTTTTAAACATCAATAAATGCCATAGAACTTATAAGAAAAAAGCAGTAGCTTGCTCTGCCCCTTCTCACTTCTCAGTAGGGACCCTCAGAAAAAAACCACTATCAAGTCTTAACATTTCTTCTGACATTATTGCCCTATTTCTAAATAAAACACATACTATGCTGTTTTTTAAATTCATCTACTTTAGACACTGCTTATTGATTTAAAAGCTGCTCAGCCAAATTACTACATTCTGCTTATATTTCTTTTCCTTTTAGAACTTTTTTTGTTGAAGTATTTTATTAATTTTAAAAACTTCCTCAGCTTTACTGAGATATTATTAATATACATGCAAGTTTACAATGTGATGATTTGATATACATATATACACAAAATGATGACCACAATGAGGTTAGTTAATACCTCATCCCCCCATGACATTTTTGGTAGGTCAACATGACAACTTTCAAGTATACAATGCAATATTTTTAAAACATTTCATTATTCCTTACTTTGCTTATTATTTCATGACTCATAAATATTTTTTTAGCAAACTCTTCAAATTAATTAAACTCCCCAGATACATCTATTAGCTTTTTTTAAAATAATAATATGATCTTTATGGTCAAAGGTAGCTGTTGTCAAGGTTTGCTTCCCTGTCTTCCCAGAACTTGCCTTTACCTTTCTTCACTGTTGATTTTGTTTCCCATTATTTCTTTCTTGCTTCATTCTCATGGTTGGATAAAACATTCTCCAGACATTTCTGAGAAAAGCTGCCCTTAAGCTGAACTTTTGAGCATGAATGTCTCTAAATGTCTTTATTCTACCCTCCATGTTTGATATACAGTTTCAACAGAAATAGAATTCAAAGTTTAAAAATGTTTTCCAATGAAAGTTTTCCACTGAAGTAATTTATCTTTTAAATTCTAATCTCAAGTGTTACAGTTAAGAATTTCAAAGCTATTCACTTTCTCTATATTTAAACAATCTTTATTTTCTTTCAAATCTTCTAAAATCTTTAAGTCTCTGAAATGTTATAATGATAGGCTTGGTGTGGGCCATTTTATCAACTTTTCAATCTAGTAACACATGTCCTTCAGAGATACACTGCTTTTATTCTTTGAAGGCTTCCCTAGAAATCACAACCTGTATACTAAACTTATTAAAGTTTAAAATTAATCAAAATTTCTATCTCACAGGAAGATGTATCATGAAGATAATGAAGCTTAAATTTCAGGGACCCATGCTTGCCCAGACTCCTTCCAAGCCTGGCAAAGCCCTGGCAATGTGTTCACTTTGTCATATACTTTTATAAAATTTGGAAAAATAAGATGTTTTAATTGTAATTGCTTAAATTCCCTGTTTCTACTCCTATTTTCCCTCTTACACATTTTCCCCTAAGTGTACTGAAGCAACTGTCATCATTTGGGGGCTCTAGATAAAAGGAAATTGAGTTGAGAAGAGTTTAGGTTTAGGAGGATTTGTTTATAAAATTTGCTTGGATAATTATGAGTAAGTAACAGATCTAGGATTTTCAAGCAGTTTGCCTTATCTTAACGCGTCACTACCCTGCCATCAACAGGTCTTTGATTCCTTAACATTAAGGCATGATTATCTATCCTTGTCCACCTGACACTATTTGTTTGACATTATTTTCCATTTCCTGCTTACCTACCTGTTTCCAATATACTTTTTCTGCCCATTTTGCTAATCTAATCTGTACATTACACTTTATCCAAACTGAATTTCCTTGTCTTTGCCAAACCATGCCTTTGTTTATGCATTTATCTCAGTATGGAATGACTTTGCCCAATTACATCTATACAGATTATTTTTAACTTCTTCTGATTCGACATTATTGACAAATTATTGAAAAAAACAAGACTCCCACTATTTACTAAATTAGACAACAATAAATTAGTGTTGTCAATTCAAACAGTATTTAAAATCAGTTCAAAAAAAAATCTTGATATACCCTGATCTTAAATCACATTATTGAAAAAATTGGTAGAGTTTGTTTCAAATGTGACAATAATCCAAAAATATACATATAACATTATCAATAATTTGTGAAGTTGAAACTTTTCTAAATTAAAAAATAAAATTTCTGTTAACTGCACTACAAAAAAGATTGAATTTTTCTTTTCTACAGAAATTATAAAATCATTATCAAATCAAAAGCCAATCAGATACTAAAAATTTGTATTAAAGAGCATTAAAATAAGAAAAAGATATTACTTTTCTTTCTATTGTGAAATTTGTGGTATTGGTCAGATTTCTTATCCCTATAATTTGCTATTACTTATTTTTTATATTTTAAAAAATGCTTATTTTCATACCTTTTATGGCCTGAATTATATTCTTCCTAAATTCATATGTTAAAGCCCTAAACCCCAATGTGACTACATTTTGAGATAGGCCCTTTAGGGAGATAATTAAGGTTTGGCAAGGTCATAAAGGTGGAGCCTGAATCTAACAGGACTGGTATCCTTGTAGGAAGACAAAGAGATACCAGCGATCTCACTTTTTCTCCATACACAGAGGAAAGACATGTGAGGACACAGCAAAAAGGTGGCCATCTGCAACCCAGAGTCCTCACCAGAAATCAACCCGACTGGGCCCCGTATTTCTAGTCTCCAGAACTATGAGAAAATATATTTCTGTTGGTTAAGCTGCCCAGTCTGTGGTAGTTATGGCAGCCCAAGCAGACTAACATAATATCTAATTTTGTCTTCCTAATAATATATTCTTAAAAAAAAAAAACTAGGGTCTAATTATTTTACACCTTAAAAAGCCCAGATTCATTTCTGCTTTACCTTTCTCCTGAACTGTATAAGGCATTTAAGACAGTTTAACTCCATTCATCTTCTACCTGTCTTGTATTTATTTCTGTCTTGTATTTTCATTCTTTTCCTTAGCCACATAGTATTATTTTTGTTTATGCAGTCAATTTTCATTTAGAAGTAGGTAGCTTAACTTTTACCCTGAGGAGAGGAAGGGTGCCTTCTGGCATATCAGCTTTACAAGTAGGATTTTCTACTAAATATCCTCCCCTTGTGAGGACCCTGAGTTTTGTTTCCAGTCCTCTGGACTCTGGGAAGCCATCAAAACTGAATCTGCTGTGTATGTTTCTGTAAAACTCCTCAGAGTGTAAATACCTTCACAGTACTACTCAACCCTGCTGCACTCCCACTTTCATGCATATTTTGGCCTGTTGTATCAGATTATTTTAAGCTTTTATGAAGAATTTTGAAACTATATACCCAATTGTTTCAGATAATTTCAGGAGAATTGATTCAAATAATTTAGCCTTTTGGTGGTGGTGGACCTGATTTGAATAACCCAAGTTTTCCATCTGCTTTCCATCTTCTAAATATTTACCGATATTTCTAGTCTGCTATTCTACTCTGCATTCTCTTCGTCCTTATGAGTTTTATTGTTTTCACTCCTTTACTTTCCTCTTTAGCATGAGTTCAGGAAGGAGCAAAATAAAAGAATATGCTCAGTTTTCTCAAGTCGTTTTATACACAAATTGATTTTTTTTTACATTTTGAATTATTCTTCCTAATTATCAAAACATGGTTACTATAAAGATTTTGAAATTCAGAAAAATACAAAGAAGATGAAATAAGTAAAATCATTTATAATCCCACCACACAGAAGCAGCCACAGTTATCTACCAAAGTACAGGTTGTAAGCTCTAAATGTTGATCTTTTAGCTTCAGGGACTATATAATATACAACTATTCTGGGCATCCCAAGGAAAAAGAGATCTCATACGCTGTAGGCTCATTTCAATGTTACACTAACAAATATGAAAATATTAGAAAGGACTACATCTAGAGGGAAACTGGAAACAGGAAGACTGTTTAGGAGAATAAACTCATCTTACAAGAAAATCTAGCATAGAGAAAACTCCAAGGGAGAGGACAATCTGCTACTACTCTGAGGTGAATCCAAAACCACATGGAACCCTCATCACTAATGAAAAGTGCAACTATTTTTAGCAAATAATTAGTTTTTTAACATCTCAAAATAAACACCTATTAAAATATTTTTAATAGAAATATCAAACTGTCCTTTTAAAATTTACATTTAACCACGAGAAAATCTGCTATAAAAGAGCAACATATTGACCAATTTGCAAAGCCAACATTAGTTTTGTAGCAGGTGCACTTGTACACAATGATTCTAATTCTAGGAATTTACCCCATGGATAAACTTCAAACATGCAAAAGGATGCATACATAAGATTATTCACTGCAGAATTTTTTTCCAACAGTAAAATATTAGAAACAACCTAAATTAACATAAAGAAGCTTGTTAGATAATTCAGGATACATCTATAATTGTAAAACTATGCAGATAATAAAAATAAAATGCGGGCACTCTTTCTGTACCAATATGTTTAGATCTGCAAGACATACATTAAGTAAAAAAAAACAACAAAGATAGTTTTCATGTTACCATTCTATAAAAAAAAAGAATAAAGATAGGCTCTGAAAAAAATTTTTTCTGAAAGAATCATTATAAAGCTAATAGTAGTTTCATTTTAGGCAAAGAGAAGAATTGGAAGAATGGGAAGGAGACAGTACACCTTTAAATATTTTTTGATATTTGAACTATATACTTCTTTTCAAAAATAACAAATAACTCTTTAAAAAATGATAAAAATAAATATAAAACCTGCCAAAGAGTTACACAGTTGACATAAGATATCAGTGGCATCCATCTAACACAAAGAATTAAGAAAGACCTACACTGAGTGAAATTTGCTTGACCATGTTCCAGAAAGATGTACAGCTGAAGAGCAAGTTGTGGGCAACCTTCCAGGTAGGTCTCAAACAGCCTTAGCATGCTCAAATCTGTCACCCTATCATTAATCTGTTTTTCCACGAAGTTTTCAGTTTTGCTGCTATACTTGAAAGCCACTTGATAACCTTGTTTCAAGGCAAACCAATACCTGTAAAGTAAACATGAACATTTATCTTCAGTAACAGATTCTTCATGTGTGTTCATATACATAATAATTTTGAAAAAAAAAAAGCAATATGTGTTTAAGTATAGAATTTTCCCACAAAATTTATCTGCTACAATTTTGTAAACATTTCATAGTAGTTGTATTGAGATTCAAGACTCCACAATTTTTATTGGATGTTTGATGTGTGAGTGCTAGCACTGTTAAGCATACATGATCTTATTTCATCTTCAAAATAATTATGAGACATGAGTAGGTATTATTCTCAATTAGCAGCTGGGAAAAGTAAGACTGAGAACTAGAATGATATGCTGAAAGATACACAGAGTGTCAGGAGCAGACCTAGAGTCCAAATCTTTATGATTCTTAGTGCTAACCACTACTTTCTGAAAGACAAACTGCAATGTCCACTTCATACAATTTATCTCAATTATAAGACAGATATTAATAATGCCCTTATGAATATGTCAAGGTTGAAGATAAGACTGAATCTTCTTTCAATTTAATCTAGCAAATAATTACTTGACCCTTGAACAACATGGGATTTAGGGACACCAACCCTGTGTGCAGTTGAAAAATTCATGCATAATCGATAGTTGGTAGTTGGCCCTCTGTGTCCTCAGTTCCACATCCGTGGACGGGTAGTACTGTAATATTTACTACTGAAAAGATCTGCATATAAGTGAACCCACACAGTTCAAACCCATGTTATTCAAGTATTAGTATTAGTCTCTGTGACCATCAGCATCCTGAAAAATATATAAAACTTCAAAGACTCCTAAAACATCCTTGCTCGGGCTCTTCTTTACAAGGAATTTTTAAATTAACATGAGTTATCATCATTCAAGTAAAATTAATGACAAAAATAATTGAAACAATTATTTTTAAAATAGCTGAGGCTAGCAATAAGACAATCAGGATTCTAGCCAAAGCTTATCAAAATTCATTTATAATCTGTTTCCTCATATATAAAGTTACAACAGTGATATATATATCCTGCTTCAACCCGCTCTTTCTGTCAATGTTTCCCATTTCAGTAAATGGCACTAATATTCATCATGTTGCTCAGAACAAAATGTGGGAATACTTTCCAATTTCTTTTTCTAACAACTATAAAATTTCCCCAGCAGTTTCTCTTGGTTCTTAGCTCAAACTCCAAATATATCCAAATCTACACACATATCTCTTCCACTGCCTCCATCCTAGTTTAAGCAGCCAATGTCTCTGGCCTGGATTACTTCAATAGCCTCATAACTGGTCTCTCTGATTCTACTCTTGTTCCCTCAAAAGCATCTAGGTTGAACCTGTTAACCATAATCCAGATGCCATCCCTTCAGTCAAAATGTTCTAATGCTTTCCATCATACTTAGAATAAAACACAAAGTCTTTACCCCGTCTTACAAGGCCCCCTGTAATCTGACTCCCACACACACTATATCACTGTCTTTCCCTTTCAAGTCTCCCACACTTCCAGGGTCCTATTCGTGCTTTTTTCCCCAACTTAAAGGCCTTGGTATTTGCTACTCCCGCTTGCTGGAACTCTTCTAAACCCCAGAGATTTTACAGGCTTACTCCTTAACTTCATTCAGGTCTCTATTCAAATGCCATGTCCTTACTGATATCTTTCCAGATCACACCATCCCTCATATTCTCTTTATCCTATTATTTTTCTTTATTATCACTTGATGCATTATATATTTTTATTTGTACCTTCTCACAAGAATGAGATCTGCATGAAAGCAGGGACTTTGTTTTGTTAATTGCCATATCCTAAGCAACTAGAATAGTCCTGGGACACAGCAGGCTCTCAGAAAATATTTACTGAAGGAATGAACAAATAAAAAACTCATGACAATTTTTCCATAAAGAGACAGTAGATATGAAAAGGTTTTGAAAAGTTGAAAGACATAAATATATTTTGATTGTAAACATGATGTATACATATATGAATATGCAAAGATTCTTCACCTAGCAAATAAAAGTATATTTTTACCATAAAAGTTTTAGAGTAACATAGTCCATTATATTCCATGTGGACTAGATGCCAGGGTAGAGGGTCTACAAAAATGATGAAGACATGACCTCTACCTTCATTGACCTTACAGCCTAGTAGGAAGATCAAGCCTATAAACTGCTAGCTGCAATAAGAGTCAGAAGAAATAACCACTCAACAGAAATATAAATACTATTGATACATTGTAAAAGCACAGGAAAAAATGATTAACACTGTCCAGGATTTACAGGCCAGATTCATAAGATAATTTGTGTTTGAGTTTTTTCTGGGTATCTGGCACAATAAGGAGTTCCTGTAGGTATATTATGTAAGACTAATAAGCAATACAGTATGTGGTTCCTGTTCTTAAAGGTATCTAACCTTTTAAAGCAAGAAGATAGATACCACTAACTGAAAAACTTGAAAAACACACAAAAATTATAGATACATGCTCAGAGCAAATTAATATAGGCAGCACAGAGGGGGAGAGCTAGCAGAGTACAGTGATTAAAAGTAATGATTCTAAAAAACCCAGGATGCTTGGATTCAAATCCTTGCTCCAATACTTCCTAGTGATGTTTTAGTTTCCTCATCTGAAAAAGGGAGTAATCATCATACCTACCTCATTGGGTTGATATGAGGATTAAAGGAACTAACACATGTAAAATGCTTAGACCAGTAACTGGCACATGTTAAGTGCTATGTCAATGCCTGTTAAAATAAACAAAAAAAAAACAGATGAGGCTGTTCACAGATGTGCACATTAATATTTCCAGGCACTTTAGGGAAGTCCAAATCTGTAGCACTTAGTGGCAAATGTATACAAAGTTCTGCTTATCTAAGGATAATTTCATGCTAAGGGGAGTATGAATATAATTTTTTAATCAACAGGATATTGTTTCAGTTTTATGGAATAAATGATGAAGAGGCCAAAGAAAAATAAACAGAAGGAGCTTTCTTGGCATATTTTACCACAATGTATTATTTTATTTGAGATAAAGAGGCAACAGCTTGTAGTAATGATGGATTTCTTTGCATCAAGCTCACCCTCCTACTGATGACAATGATAAATTATAGACAAAATATTAAAGATAACAAGTCACTAAAGAGCAACCAAAAGCAGGAAGAAGCATGAGGTCACTTAACCCTTGAGAAAAGGGAACCATAACACATGAGAAGCACATGTGGCTTTTCCTCTAATAGCATTGCACAGTCCAACAGCACAAAGCAGACACAGTTCAAGCAGAAAGTCAAATTATTATTGGCTCAAAGAGTCAGAGGACTGAGGTTGAATCTGCCAGAGTGGTTAGAAATTAAGAGGGACCTCAGAAAAGAGGGAGCCACAGAGTAAAAGAAACCCCAAATCTCTATATACTCTCCTTAAATCCTCAGTCAAACCCTTACTATGTATACGTAGGGTGAGACTCCACGGAACTGAGGAACAACGTCTAAACGGGAGCTGGGCAGAGATTTCAGCAGCTATCTACCATAAGGAAGAGTCTGGAGTCTGCAATCCATCAAATTCAAGGAGCTTGGTAAATACTTCAGACATCTCATTGAAACCCCAAAAGGGCCATGTTTTAGAAGTAAAGACCATATTTCAGGTCTGTGAGACTCTCCTTAGGACTAAGGACAAAAGCAAAACAGACCTTCCCTAATAGAGCTTAAACCAAGCCTCTGTAATACATTAAGGTAATTTGCCAATAATTTAGCTATTTGCTTTCTCTTCAATGGAAGATAACAGAAATTACAGTCACTACAAGGTATCAATCACAATGCCCATTACACAATAAAAAAAATTACTTGAGTAAATCTTTTTTACTTGAGTAAAAAAAAATTCACTCTTAATGCAAATCAAGAGTAAATATAACTTATGCTAAAGGAGAAAACCAGGTAATAGAAACATACCAATTAACAGAAACATACCAACAGATGACCCAGATATTGCAATTAACAAACAAAACACAGAGAGAAAAAATTAGGAAAAAAACTAACAGAACCTCATAACAAAGGTGCAATTGAAGTCACAAAAGAAACAGAGAAAATGGGACAGGAAAAAACAAAACTTTACAACATACTGGCCAAAAATATTTTCCAAAGTTGATTAAAAACAACATAAAGCTCAATAAACACAAACAGAAAATATAAAAAGAAAACAATATGTAGGCCCAGAAAACAACTATATCAATAATTGCAATAATATATGAAATGGAAATAGATTAAATACTTCAATTAATAAAAGACTGTCAAGCTGTATAAAAAAATTAAGATTCAACTCTATGTGATTTGGAAGAGACTCTCTTTATACATCTTGAGCTTCCCTGGTGGCTCGGACTGTAAAAAAGCGTCTGCCTGCAATGCGAGAGACCCGGGTTGGATCCCTTGGTTGGCAAGACCCCCTGGAGAAGGAAATGGCAACCCATTCCAGTATTCTTGCCTGGAAAATTCCATGGACTGAGGAGCCTGGTATAGTCCAGGAGGTAGCAAAGAGTCGGACACGACTTCACTTTCACTCTTTATACATAAAGATACAGACAACTTGAAGGGCAATCACAAAAAATAGTTAGTATGGCTATTACAGTACACCACACAAAATAGATTTCAAATCAAAGAGCATTTACAGAGATAAAGAGGATCATGTCATAATGATATAAGAATCAATTTTTCCAGAACACATCTGAATATACCTAATAATAGAGTTTTAAGACACATGAAGCAAAACCTGTCAAAACTACAAGGAGAAAAAAATAAATCCACTATCTTAGAGCATTTTAACACTCATCTCTCAGTAAACGAAAGAAAAGGTAGGCCAAAAGAAAAAAATCAGTGAGAATATAGACAACTTTAATGACATTATCAACATATTGCCATAATTTACATTTATAGACCACTATGCTCAACGAGCGGAGAAGGCAATGGCACCCCACTCCAGTACTCTTGCCTGGAAAAATCCCATGGACGGAGGAGCCTGGAAGGCTGCAGTCCATGGGGTTGCTAAGAGTCGGGCACGACTGAGAGACTTCATTTCACTTTTCACTTTCATGCATTGGAGAAGGAAATGGCAACCCACTCCAGTGTTCTTGCCTGGAGAATCCCAGAGACAGGGGAGCCTGGTAGGCTGCCGTCTCTGGGGTCGCACAGAGTCGGACACGACTGAAGCGACTTAGCAGCAGCAGCAGCATGCTCAACAAGGGGCTTCCCAGGTGGCTCACAGTGGTAAAGAATCCGCACACAGTGAAGAGGTGTTCAATCTCTTGGTCAGGAAGATCCCCTGGAGAAGGAAATGGCAACCCACTCCAGTATTCTTGCCTGGGAAATCCCACTGACAGAGGAGCCTGGTGGGCTACAGCCCATGGGATCTCAAAAAGTTGGACACTCAACAAAAGCAAGTTACAAATTCTTTTCAAATGCCCATGGAATATTCACCAAGTTAGACTCTGTGCTGGGACATGAAATAAGTCAGGTAATTAAAGAAGACTATAATCATACAAATTATGTTTTCTGATCAAAATAAAATTGAATGAGAAATCAACAACAGTAACATATCTAGGAAAATCCCCACATATTTAGGGATTGAAGGGCCCAGACTCTCAAGTTTCATATATATTGCACCCTAGGAAATTTGAACATTACCAGATGACCTCTCTCTGCTGCTGCTAAGTCACTTCAGTTGTGTCTGACTCTGTGTGACCCCATAGATGGCAGCCCACCAAGCTCCCCCATCCCTAGGATTCTCCAGGCAAGAACACTGGAGTGGGTTGCCAGTTCCTTCTCCAATGCATGAAAGTGAAAAGTGAAAGTGAAGTCGCTCAGTCATGTCTGACTCTTGGTGACCGCATGGACTGCAGCCCACCAGGCTCCTCCGTCCATGGGATTTTCCAGGCAAGAGTACTGGAGTGGGGTGCCATTGCCTTCTCCAAAAGAGCTTTAAATAGAAAAATAGGTAAGGAAAAAATGTTCAACTATTTAATGCCCATTTAAAAAATTAGGGGCTTTCGCAAACCCGCCTGCAATGCAGGAGACCCTGGTTCAATTCCTGGGTCAGGAACATCCGCTAGCGAAGGGATAGGCTACCCACTCCAGCATTCTTGGGCTTCCCTTGTGGCTCAGCTGGTAAAGAATCCACCTGCAATGTGGGAGACCTGGGTTCAATCCCTGGGTTGGGAAGATCCCCTGGAGAAGGGAAAGGCTACCCACTGCAGTATTCTGGCCTGGAGAATGCCATGGTCTCTATAGTCTATGGGGTCACAAAGAGTCTGACACAACTGAATGACTTTCACTTTCACACTTTAAGACACCCCTTAAAGAAGGGCCTAGGGACCTGTGGAGGAATTGAAACTCTTCTCCCATTGTACTCTCTTTCACACAATTTGAACTTTTTACCAGCTATTTAAAAAGAGCGATAATAACTTCCATATTGTAAATAAAACAAATTCCTTTCATATATCCATCAAAGGAAAAAATCTCCTTTGGCAAAGAAAAAGGTATTATCACAAGTCATACATAAAATAGAAATACAGAAGTGTCATATAATTTATATTCTGGAAAATGAATCGTTCTGCTCCACAGACCACTAAGCAGTAAGAACACACTTAGTAGCAAAATACTTATACCGAATAAATAATTTATGTTGACATTCCTTGTCTTTCATCTACCAACAAAAACTCAATTTATCTATTCTGTAGGGAAATGAATCTGTAGTTTAGCATATTTCATGTTTTTGCATACTTAGTTTAGACAAATCCTTGGATAATTTGGTCACTTTTAAGAACTGTTTTAATTTCTGCTTATTTCACACTATTCATGTCTGTTTTGGGCCACTTCCTGCACCAAGAAAACACAAAGAAAAAGAAAGACAAAAAGAGGAAAATGTTTATTTATCAAGTATCTGTTTAACAGTAATAGCAAACCTAATTCAGTTTTTCCTTTTCTTCTTTAATTATTTTAATAGGTAAAATATTCACATAAATCAAAAATCAAAAAAGAAGTTACTAACTTTTTGAAAATACTGACAGGGAGGCCTGGCATGCTGCAATTCATGGGGTCGCAAAGAGTCGGACACGACTGAGCGACTGAACTGAACTGATCCCACTCCTACGACCTAACTACCCAGTCTTCACCCTCCCCCATGACCATAAGAATTCATGGTTACTCGTTTCATGTATACCCTTTCCAGAGTTTCTTTCAGTTCAGCTCAGTCGTGTCTGACTGTTTGCGACCCCATGAATCACAGCACGCCAGGCCTCCCTGTCCATCACCAACTCCCGGAGTTCACTCAAACTCGTGTCCGTCGAGTCGGTGACGCCATCCAGCCATCTCATCCTCTGTCGTCCCCTTCTCCTCCTGCTCCCAATCCCTCCAGCATCAGAGTCTTTTCCAATGAGTCAACTCTTCGCATGAGGTGGCCAAAGTACTGGAGTTTCAGATTTAGGATCATTCCTTCCAAAGAACATCCAGGACTGATCTCCTTTAGAATGGACTGGTTGGCTCTCCTTGCAGTCCAAGGGACTCTCAAGAGTCTTCTCCAACACCACAGTTCAAAAGCATCAATTCTTCGGTGCTCAGCTTTCTTCACAGTCCAACTCTCACATTCATACATGACTACTGGAAAAACCATAGCCTTGACTAGACGGACCTTTGTTGGCAAAGTAACGTCTCTGCTTTTGAATACGCTATCTAGGTTGGTCATAACTTTCCTTCCAAGGAGTAAGCGTCTTTTAATTTCATGGCTGCAATCACCATCTGCAGTGATTTTGGAGCCCAAAAAGACAAAGCCTGACACTGTTTACACTGTTTGCCCATCTATTTCCCATGAAGTAATGGGACCAGACACCATGATCTTCGTTTTCTGAATATTGAGTTTTAAGCCAACTTTTTCACTCTCCTCTTTCACTTTCATCAAGAGGCTTTTGAGTTCCTCTTCACTTTCTGCCAGAAGGGTGGTGTCATCTGCATATCTGAGGTTATTGATATTTCTCCCGGCAATCTTGATTCCAGCTTGTGCTTCTTCCAGCCCAGCATTTCTCATGATATACTCTGCTTATAAGTTTTAAATAATCAGGGTGACAATATACAGCCTTGACATACTCCTTTTCCTATTTGGAACCAGTCTGTTGTTCCATGTCCAGTTCTAACTGTTGCCTCCTGACCTGCATATAGGTTTCTCAAGAGGCAGGTCAGGTGGCCTGGTATTCCCATCTCTTTCAGAATTTTCCAGTTTATTGTGATCCACACAGTCAAAAGCTTTGGCACAGTCAATAAAGCAGAAATAGATGTTTTTCTGGAACTCTCTTGCTTTTTCCATGATCCAGAAGATGTTGGCAATTTGCTCTCTGGTTCCTCTGCCTTTTCTAAAACCAGCTTGAACATCTGGAAGTTCAGAGTTCACGTATTTCTGAAGCCTGGCTTGGAGAATTTTGAGCATTACTTTTCTAGCATGTGAGATGAGTGCAATTGTGCGGTAGTTTGAGCATTCTTTGTCATTGCCTTTCTTTGGGTTTGGAATGAAAACTGACCTTTTCCAGTCTTGTGGCCACTGCTGAGTTTTCCAGATTTGCTGGCATATTGAGTGCAGCACTTTCACAACATCATCTTTCAGGATTTGAAATAACTCAACTGGAATTCCATCACCTCCACTAGTTTTGTTATTAGTGATGCTTTCTAAGGCCCACTTGACTTCACATTCCAGGACATCTGGCTCTAGGTGAGTGATCATACCATCGTGATTATCTTGATTGTGAAGATCTTTTTTTCATCGTGAAGAGTTTTTTATGCATATACAAACACATGTAAATATGCCTTTTCATCACCTTTTAAAAATAGACTGTATTATATCATACCTGTTGTCTGTACCCTGTCTTTTCACTTAAAAGTACATCCTGGAGATCTTGCCATTTCAGTATATAAAGTACTTTATCATTCTTTGTAATAGTTATTGTAGTATGACATTGCATAGATATACTATAAACTCTATCAACAGACCTTCAATTGTTTCCAGTATTTTGCTGTTATAAACAATACTACAACTGAAAAGCTATGCATATGTCATTTTACATGTATCCAGAAAAGGAACCTCTGGCCTAAAGGTATGTGCACCTGAAATATGCTCAAACTGTTTATGAACTGGTTATGGATTGCATCAATCCATACTCCCATCAACAAAGTATGAGAATACCTGTTTTCCCATACCTTACCACGAGAGTGTATTATCACTTGGATTTTCACCAATCTGGTAGGTAAAGTATTTCAGTGAAGTTTTAATTGGCAGTTTTTAAATTATGAATGAGGTATAGTATCCTTCAGACAACTTAAGAGCCATTTGCATTTCCTCTTCTCTAAAATATCCTCATTCTTTTCCCCATTTTTCAACTGCGAGGATGACCTTTTTATCTTTGACTTCAGAAGCTCATTAAATATTAAAAGACTAGGTCTTTTTCTATTAAAAATTACAAATATTTTCCCCTATGAAAACTGTTTTCCTTTTTGCTTTGCTTTTATTTGTTGGGATTTTTTGTTTTTATTTATTGTGTGCAATTTTTATTGTCAAATCTATAATTTTTATAGCTTGGGGATTTTGAGTTATGGTTAAAAAGGCTCTCCATTTCAAGGCTATAAAGGAATTTTCCTATGTTTTCTAATAGTACATTTCTTGTGTTAAATATTTGAGTCATTTAAAATTTATCCTGGTGTCTGGTATTTTACCTAGCTGTATAGTCTATAATATGCAACCTTAAATTATCCCAACTCTAAACTGAATCAAAACTTTTACTGTTCTTATGTTGCATACACTGGTTATTACTTCCTCTTATTTCCATTCTAGTCAATTTCTACGATCTGTGGTCTATTCATTTAAATGGCAAATGGGAAAAAAAAATCTGTTTTCTTGTCCTTGTGGTTTGGGTTTGGTGTTGGGGGTTGCAGGTGGGTGGTGCTTAGTGTCTCTCTGGAAACAAAATTCTTCCAGTTTATGCTTTCAGATTTTCTTCTGATTAGGAGGAGTTAGTGCCCATGTCCTGTCATATCAAAGACTGAGAAACTGAAGACATAAACTGCAACATTTTAAAACTCTCCCAATATTGTACCCATCTCTATGTTTCTACCAATATATTTCTAAAGATTTCACCTTCATTACAGAACAGGCTAAACTCTTTTCAAGATCACATACCATGCTAGAGCATAAGCTAAGTATGACCTTTGTGTGAAGGTCCACTTATAGTTTACTTATTTTTTCCAAATGACTATCTACTTATTCCAACATCTCTAATTACTAAGCATAAAAATCAGTAAGAACGTAGAATCTCCATTTCATGTACAAGGGAATTCCCGTAAAACTATCAGCTGCCTTTTTGATAGAAATTCTACAGACCAGAAGGCAGCATATAGTCAAAGTAATGAAAGGAAAAAAACCTATAAGCAAGAATACTCTACTCAGCAAGGGTATCATTCAGATTTGAAGGAGAGATATAAAATTTTACAGACGAGCAAAAGCAAGAGTTTAGAACCAGTAGGCCAGCTTTATAAAAAATGTTAAGGAAGCTTCTCTAAGCAGAAGAGACCACCACGAGAAATATGAAAATTATGAAAGGAAGAATCTCACTGGTAAAGGCAAATATACAGTAGAGGTAGTAAATCAACCACTCATAAAGCTAATAGGAAGGTTAAAAGACAAAAGGAGTAAAATCATCTATATCTATAATAAGTATCTAAGGAACACACAAAACAAAAAGATCTAAAATATGAAATCAAAAACAGTAAATATGGGTGATGGGAAGCAAAAGTGCATGGTTGTTACAAACTGTTAGAACTTAAAACATTATCAACTTAAAATAATTACATATCAGTATGATAAACAGATTGTTGACTTCCCTGGTGGCTCAGGCAGTAAAAGCATCTGCCTGCAATGCAGGAGACTGGGGTTCGATCCCTGGGTTAGGAAGATCCCCTGGAGAAGGAAATGGCAACCCACTGTAGTACTTTTGCCTGGAAAATCCCATGGACAGAGAAGCCTGGTGGGCTACAGTCCATGGGGTCGCAAAGAGTTGGACTGGACTGAGCAACTTCACTTTCACATGGTAATAACAAAATAAATATCTATAATAGAATCACAAAAGAAGGGAAAGAAACCAAATCATAACACTAAAGACAGTCCTCAAATCACAAAGGGAGAGAGCAAAAGAAGAAAACGAAAAAGAACTGCAAAACAGTTAACAAAATGGCAATAAGACATTATCTAACAATAATTACTTTCAATGTAAATTGACTGAATGCTCCAGTCAAAAGACACAGAGTAGCTGAATGGACACAAAAACAAGACCTGTATATGCTACCTACTTCAGAGCTAAAGACATATAGACTGAAAGAGAAAGTATAGGAAACAGTATTACATGCAAATGGAAATCAGAAGAAAGCTGAGGTAGTAATACTTATATCAGGCAAGACAGACCTTAAAACAAAGACTGTATGTAACAAGAGACAAAAAAGACTTACATAATGATAAGGGGATCAATCAAAGAAGAAGATAACAATTGCAAATATATATATACACAACATAGGAGCACCTAAACACATAAAGCAAATATTAACAGACATAAAGAGAGAAACTGACATAGTAGACCTCAACACCCATTTACATCAGGGGAGAGATGTAAGATCCAGATAGAAAATCAGTAATAAAACACTGGTTTTAAATGACATTAAACCAGATGGACTTAATAGATTACATATATTGACCATTCCATCCAAAAGCAGCAAGATACACACTGTTTTCAAGTGCACATCGAACAGTCTCCAGGATAGATCACACGACAAGCCACAAAACAAGTCTCAATGAATTTAAGAGTATTGAAATTATATCAAGTATCTTTTCTGACCACAATGGAATAAAACTAGAAATCAACTACAAGAATGCATAAAAAACAAAAATAATATGCTACTAGACAATCAATGGGTCACTGACAAAATCAAAGAGGAAATCAAAAAATATATGGAGACGAATATGAAAACACAATGATACTAAATCTATGGGACACAGCAAAAGCTGTTCTATGAGGGAAGTTTATAGCAATACAGACTTATCTTAGGAAACAAGAAAGATCTCAGATAAATAATCTAACAGTAACAGTCATGTTGGATATAGCAAGAAAATCTATCTTAAATTTGTTTGGAGTCCAGAAGGAAAAGAGACAGAAATACAGTAAAGAAAATGTTAGAAAAGATAATGGCTGAGAATTGTGCAGAACTCATGGAAGCTAATAATTCACAGAATCAAGACAGCAAGCAAATCGCAAGTGAAAGAATTAAAAATAAATTCTTCACACGGATATATCATAAACTGTAGAAACCCAAATATAAGGAGAAAAATCATAAGAGCAACCAGAGGGGAAAGAAAACAAAACCGTTGTAAAGAACAACAGCAAGACTGATATCTAACTACTCAATAATGACAATGGAAACAAAAAGATGAGAGAACATAACATACAGAGAGAAAATAACTATTTACCTAGAATTCTACTATCACTAAAATCTTTCTCAGGAAAGATGACTATTAAAATAGCTCAAATTCAAAACCTAACTGTAACAAAATAGTACATTATCCTCTTAATATTTGTCTTTAATTCTTCTCCTTACCTTTAATATATATATTGCTTTGAACAGAATTATATCTCTTAATATAATGAAAGAAAAGGTCATATGAAATTAGATATATGGATAATCATAGAATTCTCAGGGCTCATTTAGATTCTACTTTCTTTAACCATAAAATAGGTTTTAAACAACATGATTTTTAAGTTTGTTTTTAGTTCTGAGTGATTCTGTACCTAGCTAACCACACGGCTACTGCACTACTGCAGTAAAAATTTCATCTCATTAAATCAATAGTACAAGTTACTTAAAAAAGTGCTTTCTATCAGAGTTGCAAGTGATAGGCTGTATTTACATAATCAGTTTTAAAATATAAAATAGAGGAGAAAAGATTCACAAGACATAGAAATGAGTCTTTTTCTTTCTCATAAAAATGTAATAATATATTAGAAAAAGCAACTTAATTAGGTAAATTAAAACATTCTATTAATGAACCTGGAAAATTCTGACAGTACAATGACTCATGCAAGCATTGCTAGTGAGAAGCAAGTAACCTTTGTCCTACATGCAAATAGAGAAACTTTGTACATTTCACTAACCAGATACAGAAAGTAGCTTCTGTCTGAATCAGAGAATAACAGTATTAAAGATCAAAAGTATATGCTCACCTTGTAAAAACTCCTCCTTGCAAGCAATGAAGTAGAAGAAAACAATGATGGCTTTCTTGGCCTGCTTCTTTTAAATCAGCCTTGAACCAAGAATAACTAAAACACTGGACCACAAGTGTTCCAAAGAGCATAAAACTTACTGTTAAAACACCAAAAACATACTGTCTTTCATGAAAAAATCTGACAGACACCCAGATGTCCACAATTAAATCAGTAACATAGATCATAATGCCAAGGACTGACATCATAAAATTGAACTTAGTATATTTCATTATGAGTCACTGTATCTCTTGGTTATTTACCTCCTCCTCTCATACAAAAAGAAAAAAACAAATATTAGTGCACTCTTTGGTGTAGCACTGAATTTTAATTTCCACTCCCTAAATATTTTAAAGAATATACATTATGAAATTGGAACACTAAAACCAAAGTGACTAATTTTAACTTTCTCTTCTAAACCTCTGGTCCAGTTGTTACTAGGCTTTACTCAATCTTGTTTCACAGTGATCTTCATTACAGATGACAACACCTAAAATAAAACATAAAAACTTCCAAAAATCTCGATTCTAACATTAAAAATCCTAGGCCACGACTTTATCAAAGCTCTACTTTTTCTAAAAATAATATATTACCACTAAATACATTTCTTACAATATATAGCTTTGTGAAAGTAAAGTGTTAGAAATATACTTAATAGTTGACAACTTCCTCTCAGACTATTTTCTTTTTAAAAAACATAACCTACTCACAAACATATGTACTAAAGGACTATATATAGTGACAAAAAATTGGAAATAATCTAAATGTGTCAACAAGAAGAATTAAATAATGGTAGATTCATAAAGTAGAATATTACAAAGCTACTAAAAATATATTTAACAAAGGTCCAGCAGTTGTGAAAATTCTTAATGTGCTTTGATACAGCAATTCCTCTAAGAATCAAGCCTAGGGAAATATTTACAAACATGCACAAAGGTATATGCTCTTTGCAGAACCTTTTTTAAAACAGCAAAAATTGAAAACAATCCAAATGACAATTTAGAAATCTAATTCAATAAATTATGGTACCTTCACACTAAAGAACATACCATGCAACCTTTAAAAAGAATGAAGTAGCTTCGTATAAACTGATTTCAGAAGGTCTCCAAGACATATTAAATGAAAGAAGCAAGTACCAGAAGGATAAATATAGCATGTTGCAGTATATGCTTTCTTAATATACATGGAGAGGGGAAAGGAGTTGAGTGGGAAGCAAATGCAATTTCAATCTTTTAAATATTCTTTCATATTGGTTGAGTTTTTTACAACAGATATGCACTAATGTGTTTTATAATTTCTTAAAACAAAAACAATAGTAAATGATACTTATAAAGAATTTTGATGACTGGAGAAAATATTAATAACAGTTACTACATGCCAGGCATTGACCTGTATGTTACAAATAAAATGTCCTCATATAATTCTTACATCAAACTTAGAAGGTAGATATTACTATTATGAAGCCTATTTTATAAACATGAATGCAATCTGCAGATGACATCTGTTCAACTCAACAGGGATTTCTTTAATTGTACTAACGAACTGCCAAGATTTCATATAAAAATCCAGAGTTTTCTCTGCTATCAAAGAACTCAAAGATCTGCTACAGTAGACTATCATTTCTTCATGAGCAGTGAGTACCCACCCTAGATGGCAAAGGTGCTCTCAATTTCACCACAGTACCCAGTCACCCCACTTCAGTCATTTCAACAGTGAGGTCTCAGTGCCCATGCAGCTATCTAATAGCTGTGTATCCTTAAATATGTTCTTTTTACCTCCCTATCCCTTATTTTCTTCATTTGAAATATGGAGATAATAATGGTATATATCTCAGAGGGTTGTTGTTAAGGTTAAGAAAGGTACTATATATATAACACATACAAGCCTCTAGAAAAGTACTTGGTACAATTAGGGCTTAATAACTGTTAGTTATCATTATTACTTTGCCTGTCTGCCTGATACCTGTAAGCATCTGAGTTTGCAGTCTTTGACTTCACTTTAAAGAACGTTAAGTGGAAAAAAATACTGCTATAATCTCAAAGCTTTGAAAATGTAAAGGAAATAGGACTAGAGAAATAGGAAAAACGTTAACAGTAGTTTTATCTGGGGAACTAATGGCATTACAGATTATTTATTCTTCATTCTTTTCTATATTTATGAGCTGAACAGTTTCCTCTCAAAATTCATACTTTGACTTCACTTTAGTTCAGTTCAGTCACTCAGTCGTGTGCGACTCTGCGACCCCATGAATCGCAGCACGCCAGACCTCCCTGTCCATCACTAACTCCCGGAGTTCACTCAAACTCACGTCCATCCAGTCAGTGATGCCATCCAGCCATCTCATCCTCTGTTGTCCTCTTCTCCTCCTGCCCCCAATCCCTCCCAGCATCAGAGTCTTTTCCAATGAGTCAACTCTTCTCACGAGGTGGCCAAAGTACTGGAGTTTCAGCTTTAGCATCATTCCTTCCAAAGAAATCCCAGGGCTGATCTCCTTCAGAATGGACTGGTTGGATCTCCTTGCAGTCCAAGGGACTCTCAAGAGTCTTCTCCAACACCACAGTTCAAAAGCATCAATTCTTCGGCGCTCAGCCTTCTTCACAGTCCAACTCTCACATCCATACATGACCACGGGGAAAACCAAAGCCTTGACTAGACAGACCTTTGTTGGCAAAGTAATGTCTCTGCTTTTGAATATGCTACCTAGGTTGGTCATAACTTTCCTTCCAAGGAGTAAGCGTCTTTTAATTTCATGGCTGCAGTCACCATCTGCAGTGATTCTGGAGCCCCAAAAAATAAAGTCTGACACTGTTTCCACTGTTTACGTTGACTTACTAACCTTCAAAGTGACTGTTCCTAGAGACAGGCCTTTATGGAGGGAATAAGGTTAAAAGAAGTCACAAGGATGGGTCCCTAACCCAATAGGAGTGGTGTCCTTATGAGAAACGACACAGCAAGAAAAGAGCCATCTGCAAGCCAAAGAAAGAGGCCTCAACAGAAACCAACCCTGCTGGCACCTCAATGTTGGACTTCCAGTTTCCAGACTATGGGAAAAATTAATTTCTATTGTTTAATCCACCAATCTGTTGGATTCTGTTAAGGCAGCCTGAGTAGACTAACACCCTATATATTCTATAAAGAATATTTATTACTTTAAAAATTAGGAGGGGAAGATGTTATTTAAAAAAACACAATCTAATACTTAGCAGTGTTCCTGTCATTTTAGCACTTGTAAGTATTTTCTTTAAAAGTTTTTAGAATAATATTAAAAGATAGTTCACTGTTCTTACAGTAAAAGAAAACACTCCTTATTGCTACTTTTCTTACCAAGAATATTGTGGCCAACAGGATGGAAAAAAATTTTTTTAAGTCTGAGTATTTCTAATCTAATAGAGCATGAACTTCCCTGCAGCGGGTTTCTTATCTTAAATGAAAGATGTCATGTCACTTTAAGCATGGAGTTTAGCAGGATGAGATTTCATCAAAAAGTTCTGTTTAATTAAATATTTACTTAAACCTATCATGTGCTATTTTAAGCTCTTGAGATATATCATGTGTAAAAGAAACAAAAATCCCTGCCATTGTGGAACTTACATCCTAGCACAGAAAGATAATCAAAGAATAAAAATAAGTAAAATTAGACATCATATTAGAAGGTGATAAGTGCTACAGAAAGAACAGAGCATGTTAAAGGAAATCAGGAGTTGGAGTAGAGGCAGGTGCATCACAGGTTGTAATTTTAATTAGAATGGTCAGAGCAGCCCTCACTAAGAAGATGGCATCTGAGTAAAGAAATTAGCCATATTGCTATCATATGAAAAAGCTTGCCAGGTGGAAGGAACAGCGAGTTCAGAAGTCTAATGCACTAGATTTTGAGTATGTGGAACAAAATTCCCTAAAATGTTGACAGATTTTTTAACATGATTATATTGGATGTGTTTAATGTGTATCCAAGTCCTGTTTAACATCATCTAAAAAAATGCAATTTCCTAAGCTTTCTATCGAGGAAAAAAAAATATTTCCATATAGAGTAGAAGAATACAAAGAGTGAAAGTGAAGTCGCTCAGTCGTCTCCGACTCTTTGCGACCCCATGGACAGTAGCCTACCAGGCTCCGGGTCCATGGGATTTTCCAGGCAAGAATACTGAAGTGGGCTGCCATTTCCTTCTCCAGAGGATCTTCCCAACCCAGGGGTCAAACCCAGGTCTCCTGCATTGCAGACAGATGTTTTACCGTCTGAGCCACTAGGGAAGCCCATAGTAGAAGAATAGATAGTATTCTGATAGACGCTGAGTATTTACTATGATTGAAATGTTTTACAAACTTTATTTAATTCTCACAAATTTATGTAAGATTATCATTGGCCCCACTTTATAGATCATAAACTGAGGCTTAGAGATGTTGGTATTTGTGTGAGTTATCTCTAATGAGTAAACTAATTTTAATGTACAGGCATGCCTTGGAGACACTATGAATTTAGTTCCAGACTGCCACAATATAGCAAATATCACAATGAAGTGAGTCACACAAAGTTTTTGGTTTCCCTGTGCATACAAAAGTTATGTTTAAGCTATACTGTAGTCTATTAAGTGTGCAATTATGTCTAAAAACTGTATATACTTAAATTTTAAAATTCTTCATTGCTAAAAAACTTCTAACCATAATCTCAGCCTTCAGCGAGACAAAATCCTTTTGCAGTTGTAAAAGATCACTGATCACCATGACAGACATAACAATAATAAAAAAAAAAAGTTTGAAGCACTGTGAGAATTACCAAACTCTAACACAGTAACATAAAGAGATGAAATGCTGTTGGGAAAATGGCACTGGTAGACTGGCTCCATGCAGGTTGCCAAAACGTTCAATTTATAAAAACCACAATATCTGAGAATTGTAATAAAGTAAAGTGCAATAAAACGAGGTAGACCTCCTTGTGCACAATTCTTAAACACTCTCCCACAAAGATAGCTTACTTCACCTGGCATGGAAAAGGAAAACTCTAGCCATTTTGAATCAAGATTTACAATATGGGAAAAAATAATTTCTAAGAAACTTAGAAATTGCATTATTGGCAGAATATCAGACTCAATAAACTAATCTGATCTGGCAACTTTTAAATTCCCAATTTAGTGAAGCAGAACATAATGCCAACTGGAAAGACAACTACACAGCAAAGTACTTAATAAATATAGCAGCTCTCATAAAAAAGGGCCTGCACTTCCTTCAATAACCACATAGTCAGATAACTTGTATGAAGGATCTTCATCTTTATCCCTACAACTGATCACTGTTCCAATACCACCTTATCAGAAATAATGCCAATCTACAAAATTTCACTTCACTTAGAGAATTCGGAACACTGACTGATCCAATAGGTGTTTCAATCCAGTTTCTCATTCAGAGGTCAACCCACCTGTGTGACTATCTGGCTGCCAGCCAAAATACATAAACTTTGCCCACTGTACAGCTCTCTTCCTCTATTTGCAATAAAGAAGATACCTGAAGTACAAACTAGCAAATGTTCACTTGTCAATCAAATTTAATACACATAATATATAGACTTACTTGTCATATATAAAAAGCCTTCTTTAATTCAAAGTTCCTTCTGGAAAATCTTCATCCTGGGAATTTTTTTTTTTTCTTCCTCATGGAAAATAAGCATTATTAAGGAGTGTATAAACCTTTAAGTATTCTTGCCTGGAGAATCCCAGGGATGCCGGAGCCTGGTAGGCTGCCGTCTATGGGGTCGCACAGAGTCTGACACGACTGAAGCAACTTAGCAGCAGCAGCAGTAGCAAACCTTTAAGATCCAAACCAAAATGAAACTGAAATCACCTGTTAGTCATATGTGCGATATTCTAATCCAGTGATAAGAGTCTGTATCATTGTGTTCATAGTACATCCTTTTTTTTTTAAACTATCACCTTGGGGGAAGGAATTACATGGTTCCTTTTAAGGCTGATGAGTTTACAAGTTTTTACTATATTATCAATTAATTTTTTAAAAAAATATGATTTGCCTCACAGCATATCTAAGGGGACAATTTATGTTTGAAAGGGAGAGATTCCTGAATTTGAAATGATCTAATAAAGAATTTACAACATATTATTAATGGAGCCCTGCTGCTGCTGCTGCTACTGCTGCTGCTGCTGCTAAGTCACGTCAGTAGTGTCCGACTCTGTGTGACCCCATAGATGGCAGCCCACCAGGCTCCCCCGTCCCTGGGATTCTCAAGGCAAGAACACTGGAGTGGGTTGCCATTTCCTTCTCCAATGCATGAAAGTGAAAAGTGAAAGTGAAGTCGCTCAGTCGTGTCCGACTCTTAGCGATCCCATGGACTGTAGCCTTCCAGGCTCCTCCATCCATGGGATTTTCCAGGCAAGAGTACTGGAGTGGGGTGCCATTGCCTTCTCCAATGGAGCCCTACCTACCTAATTTTTCAAATTTTATACCTTCTCAAACCCTATGCCCCAAGAACATATGATCGTTGGTTTCTATTACCAAAATAAACATTACAGTTCTTATTTCCAAGCCTTTGCTCAAGGTTATTTACAGTCCAGAAAGCCCTTCTTCTTCCAGCTACCTGATAAAAGTCATATCAATCCTTTAAAAATCAGCTAACATCCACTACTGTTAAGCTTTCTCAAATTATCCTAATTTCTCTCCTTCCTTCTAGCAATCTCATCACTTTCACTATACTTCTACAGGATTCACCTGAATATGCTTTAAAATATTATCATGTACATCTCCTTTTTAGTTATAAGCCTCTATAAAGCTATCGTATTCATTTTACATACATTCCCACACATCAACAACAATACATGTTAGAGGTAGCTGATCAATTATTGTAACTGTAACTGAACAGAATGTAAAAGTCATTGGTCTTCTTTCTTGGGAACTTAAAACTTCAAGTTACATTGATATTCACAAAGACTCAGTTTTGAATCTGCAGCCTCTTTCTTCCTAGCTCAAGCCATACATCTAACTATTTGTGGATTTCTTTATGGGGATATCCCACAATGACCTCAACTTAAACTCCTCTAAACCAAGTTCATCACCTACACTCTGTTCTGCTCTTCTACTAGTGTCTAACGTCTTCTTCTATGACTCAAGTCACTTTTAAATTATTTGTTGGCCCCATTTGTTCATCTACCAAATGAAGACCCTGGCAAGGAACTAAATGAGACGGAAGGAACAAGGGAAATTCTAGTTCATGAGAAAAAAATAAAGTTAAGGAATAAGAAAGTGGAGCTGCCCACGAAAATAGTTCCTCTCTCTTCTCAAAGGTTTGCTGACTTTCCAGGAGAGAGGTTTTAAAATGGGAAGCCAGCTTCTTGCTGGAAGAGCTACTGATAACAGACAAATAAATATTGTTGAGTTGAAAATACTTGATATAGGGAATTTTGATGATTATTCCAAGCAGTCTTTAAAGGACTTGTTGCTTGCCTTCCCATTGCAAAGGGGATAATTCACATGATTGTTTCAATGAAGGTTTTTGAAACATTTTGCTATTAAAAGTACATCTCAAAGACACAGGGAAAGAAATTTGCCACACATTCCAGGTGTGTTTTCAAGAAATCTGGAATATTAAACTTTTGATTTGTACTGCATACAGAGCAACAGTCCTTTCTCCAGAAACACCTGCCAAAAAGGATGTTAAAATGCATGCCCTACAACCTAGAGGGGTGGGATAGGGTAGGAGGGGGATTCAAAAGGGAGGAGGCATGTATGTACCTATGGGGCATTCATGTTAATGTATGGCAGAAACCAACATAATATTGTAAAGCAATTACCCTCCAATTAAAAATAAACAATTACCTTTAAAAATGCCTAAATTTTAGAACCACTAGCATCTAATGTGTCAATTTATCATTTCTTTTGAAAAAGGCATGGGCTAGGATATCACACGTGTTTCACATCTTTTCAGTTCAGTTCAGTCGCTCAGTCGTGTCCAACTCTTTGCAACCACATGAATTGCAGCATGCCAGGTCTCCCTGTCCATCACCAACTCCCGGAGTCCATCGAGTCAGTGATGCCATCCAGCCATTTCATCCTCTGTCGTCCCCTTCTCCTCCTGCCCCCAATCCCTCCCAGCATCAGAGTCTTTTCCAATGAGTCAACTCTTCACATCAGGTGGCCAAAGTACTGGAGTTTCAGCTTCAGCATCATTCACTCCAAAGAAATCCCAGAGCTGATCTCCTTCAGAATGGACTGGTTGGATCTCCTTGCAGTCCAAGGGGCTCTCAAGAGTCTTCTCCAACACCACAGTTCAAAAGCATCAATTCTTCAGCGCTCAGCTTTCTTCAGAGTCCAACTCTCACATCCATACATGACCACTGGAAAAACCATAGCCTGGACTAGACGGACTTTTGTTGGCAAAGTAATGTCTCTGCTTTTTAATATGCTATCTAGGTTGGTCATAACTTTCCTTCCAAGGAGTAAGCGTCTTTTAATTTCATGGCCCAGAAGGGAATGAAACTGATCATGAGATCTGTGCACTCCCTTTTAGGAAAACAGTAACTGGATTTTTTTTTTTTTTTTTTTAATATGGGGAGGGTTAGTTAACACTGGGGTGGTTAACTGCTCAGCAGATTAGAAAAGGACCCTTACAAAGAAAAAGAAGTCCTTTATGTCTTGGACACAACCTCCCACCAAGAGCACAACCCCAACACACACGCTCGCGTCCCCCCCTAGTCTTGGGGTTGGTGGGGTACTGCAAGTGGCACAAAAGGGAGCAGAGCACTCCACTGCAGGGGGTGCGTGGGGTGTCAGTACAAGGTTGGGGCATGTCTCCAAACCTCCATTTTGCGTCTGTAAAATGGACATAAAAATATTGCCTTCTTCACATTGTGAAGATTAAATGAGATAGTAGTCAAGGCTATGATTTTTTCAGTGGTCATGTATGGATGTGAGAGTTCGACTGTGAAGAAAGCTGAGCACCAAAGAATTGATGCTTTTGAACTGTGGTGTTGGAGAAGACTCTTGAGAGTCCCTTGGACTGCAAGGAGATCAGTCCTGGGTGTTCACTGGAAGGACTGATGCTGAAGCTGAAACTCCAATACTTTGGCCACCTCATGCAAAGAGTTGACTCACTGGGAAAGACCATGACGCTGGGAGGAGTTGGGGGCAGGAGAAGGGGCCGACAGAGGAAGAGATGGCTGGATGGCATCACCGACTCGATGGACTTGAGTTTGGGTGAACTCCGGGAGTTGGTGATGGACAGGGAGGCCTGGCGTGCTGCGATTCTTGGGGTCGCGAAGAGTCAGACACGACTGAGCGACTGAACTGAACGTTTGTAAAACGCACTCGGTACAGCAGTAAGTGCTAAATAAACCTCCCTTATTGCTATTTATTATAAAAGATAAACCAGTTCCTCCTCACACACCCACCCCCACCCTCGCCTGAAAACCCGACGAGCTACCCTTCCCGGGATTCCGTGCTCTGTAACTAACCGGAAACCTGCCTGCCCCTTGCTCCATCACAAGACTTCCCGGATTAAAATGTGTCTTTCGCAGCCGAACAAACTAGCCTGCCTGAAAGCAAACTCCTGCGAAACCACCAGGCTGTGACAGGCGGCAGCACGCAAGGGCCGGAGTCCAGTCTCGCCTCAGGCCGCCGCGCGCCTCGTGCCAGCGAACAACCTCGCACTGCCGCCCACGAAACTCCGCCAGAGTCACGTGCCGCTGGCCCCGCCTCACCGCACTTCACCGACTCCCCACCCGCTGGGCTCGCGCTTCAACACGTGATCTCCGGCACCGCCCACGGCACCGGGGCTGATTTCCCCGGCCCGCCCACTTCGCTCGTGCTGCACCACGTGATCTCTGTCCCCGCCCCCGGCACAGCTACGGGTCCACGCCCCACTCCACTCGCGCGGCGTCAGGTGACCGCCGGCCCCGCCCCCGGCCTTGTTGCTGGTTCCGCGCTTGGGCGGTCTCGCCTGCTCTGTGGCGGCGAGCGGCAGACGAAGAGATGGCTGCCACCTTGCAGCGCATAGAACGGCTGTCCAGTCGGGTGATTCGCGTCCTGGGCTGTAACCCGGGTCCCATGACCCTGCAGGGCACCAACACCTACCTGGTGGGGACCGGCCCCAGGTAAACGTTTTTCCACCCTCGCCATCATACATACCGGCCTGCGGGACGCACGGATTGGGGCTGTGGGGACTGCTCGCGGCGGGCGGACAAGCTGTGCGCCCGCAGCCTGCACCGTGGGGTCCTGCCCCAGCCCACCCCGATTCGGACACCCCCTCCCCTAAATCACTTCCTCCCGGGGTAGTCAACTGTCTTAACTTACAAATGGCTAAGGAAAAATGAGTATGTTTCCTGTTTTCGAGACCCAATTTACTTTGATTTTGAAAGCCAGAGTGAGGTTGTTTAAGCTGTTGAGACACTAGGATCGCTTGGAGTTAAGAATCCAAGAACCCGTTTACTTTCCTCACCTGACTTTCACTGGTGTTTGGCCCTGAGTTTGACTTAGGTTCGCAAAAGCAAGTGGTTGTATTGAGGCCTTTTTCTTAACTCGATAGCGGACAGCAGAATTTCCTTGCTTCAAATTGCTCGAGTCTGGGAAAAAGCTAGCTAGCTTGGGGAAAGAAGAGCTAACTTTGTTTCTTGTTACTGTTGTGTGGCCTTATTTTAAATATTTTTAACTATTTTAAATTATTCTGCGAATGGAATAACCTGTCTGTATTTCCAAGATTTTTATCTTGTTCAGACGCATTCTGTTTTAGTGGTCTCACGGTGACATGTCATTTAGTGCATAGTAAGTGCATTGAGCAATCTTTGTGTAGTCCTTACTGTAGATAATAAAAATTGAAAATAAGGTATAGTTTACCTTGAGCGCAGAATTTAATTATTCAGTCTGGACGTGTTCATCAGTTAAATTTAGTCACTCAGTCGTGGCCGACTCTTTGTGACCCCATGGACTGCAGCACGCCAGGCTTCCCTGTCCATCACCAACTCATGTGCATCATGTCAGTGATCCCATCCAACCATCTCATCCTCTGTTGTTCCCTTCTCCTCCCGCCTTCAATCTTTCCCAACGTCAGGGTCTTTTCCAATGAGTCTGTTCTTCGAATCAGGTAGCCAAAGTATTGGAGCTTCAGCATCAGTCGTTCCAATGAGTATTCAGGATCGATTTCCTTTAGGATTGACTGATTTGATTGCCTTGCTGTCAAAGGGACTCTCAAGAGTCTTCTCTAACACCACAGTTGAAAGCATCAATTCTTTGGTGCTCAGCTTCCTTCATGGTCCAACTCTCACATCCTTACATGACTACTGAAAAAACCATAGCTTTGACTAGACAGACCTTTGTTGGCAAAGTAATGTTTCTGCTTTTTAATGTGCTGTCTCGGTTGGTCATAGCTTTCTTCCAAGGAGCAAATGTCTTTTAATTTCATGGCTGCAGTCACCATCTGCAGTGATTTTGGAGCCCCAAAAAATAAAGTCTCTCACTGTTTACATTGTTTCCCTATCTATTTGCCATGAACTAGATGTGTTACAATTAGTAAAATATAGTTGATTACCAGTTTATTTAATAAGTATAGTTTATTGGGTTTTCATTTGAAGTATCCATTGTATTTGCCTTTTTCTGCTGCTGCTGAGTCGCCTCAGTCGTGTCCGACTCTGTGCAACCCCATAGACAGCAGCCCACCAGGCTCCACCATCCCTGGGATTCTCCAGGCAGGAACACTGGAGTGGGTTGCCATTTCCTTCTCCAGTGCATGAAAGTGAAAAGTGAAAGTGAAGTCGCTCAGTCCTGTCTGACTCTTAGTGACCCCACGGACTGCAGTCCACCAGCCTCTTCCATCCATGGGATTTTCCAGGCAAGAGTACTGGAATGGGTTGCCATTGCCTTCTCCATGCCTTTTTCTGGTAAATCACAATTTTAGAAGCAGCAGCTTGGAGAATCTGGAAGTATTGACCATCTAGCAGAAAGCAAAAAGTTGAGTCCAGGATAAACGACGCAGAGTCAGAGCTTTAAGCTACCTCCAGGGTCTAGGCAAACAGAAAATTAAGCAGAAAAAAAAATTACCTGATATCTAGCATAGAGTCGGGGTTGGCTTAGACTCACTCACCCCAGGAAGTCAGTCCATAGGTATGCTCTTAGCTTTTCAGTGTGTCATCTTAAATGAGTTCTAAAGTCAGTACCTAAGATGAAAATTGCATATAGTCAAAATTATCCTGGGAAGTCTCTCAGGAAAACACAACATAGGAGATCAGTGTACTGTCTCTCAAAAAGTTCAGCACAGCCTGTTTTTCCTCCAGCAATGAAACAGATGGCTGGTTCTGTTTGAAAACCAGATGAAGAAGTTGGCGGGCGTTGGGGACGATGTTGTATGAAAAATCCATACTGTATCTTTAAACACTGGAATCACATTCAGTGTGGCAAAGTGCTGGTGCTAAAAGACGTGAGGAACCTGAAGCCGATTGAGAGAAGAACAGATTCACCGTCTTTGATGTCCACTACTTAGACTACTATGAATGGCCAGTGGCATCACTCACAGATGACAGCGAGAGAGATGATGTTGAGCCCATGCAGCTGAGTTATGATAAGTTAATGTGCAGGTGCTGCTGCTCTGCTGTATAAAGTAGATGTTAGGTGGCTAGAAATGAATAGTAATTGGGTCCAGGTGATCCTGATAAATGAGATCCATCTATTCCACTAAGATCACTGGTGGCTCCTGTATCACTAAACCCAGTGGCATTTTACGATTCCCATCTTATTTGAACTTCAGTATCTTTTGATGCTGTGGACCACTCCCTGATTTATTGACATGGCCTTCTCCTGGTTTGCTCTCACCATTCTAGCTATTCTACTCTCTAGCAATCTCATTTATAGAATCATCGTCTTTACCAGATATTTTAAGCTTTTGAGTTCCTCAGAAGACAGTCCTACTGTTTCTTCTGTTCTCATTGTTGTATTCTCTACCCAGGGGATTTTGACTACTTCCTAGGCTCCACCTGTTGTATTCATTAATAATTCCCGAATTTATAGCTCCACTGTAGACAAATCCAGGTTTCATCTTCAGACAAGGGTAGCCAACTGCTTTTTTATATCTCTAATTGGATACCTCAAAGCCACTCGAAACTACCTGTCTTCCTCCAGTTGTCTGAATTTTGGTAAACAGAACCATCCCCATATATAATCAAGTTAAGTACTTAAATACCCTCCTTGACCACTTTTCTCTGCTTCCTGCACACGCATATCCAAGCCATTATAAAGATCTCAACATTTCTACTGCTGTTAACCTGTCCAAGCCAGTACTACTCTTGCTTAGGCTCTTAAAATAGTCTCTCACTGGCCTGTCTGCATCGACTTTTGTCCCTATTCAATCCGTTCTTCCCCATGTAGCCAAAGTAGTGTTATGGATTTTATTTTTGTGTTTTGGTCACTTATCCTGCAGCAGGCTAGCCTAATGTATTCACTGGCTAATTGCAGGGTTCCAGTGGAATGAGAGAAAGTATGTAAAGACCTAGAGGCGAAGGCTTACGATCACTTTCATGTCAGTCCATTGGCATAGGAAAACCCAGTGTACATCCATACTCAAAGGATGAGGAAAACAGGCCCTAGTCCTTGGTGGGAGGAACTTCAAAGTGACATTTCAAGAGACGTTGTTATAGGTAGGTGAAAAGTGAAACTTCCTTTTTTCCTTGCAGGATGCTTAATAAAATGAGGTCCTGTTTGTAAAGTGTTAATACAACTTAGTCTTGATTACAGAGAAGGCAATGGCACCCCACTCCAGTACTTTTGCCTAGAAAATCCCATGGACAGAGGAGCCTGGTGGGCTTCAGTCCATGGGGTTGCTAAGAGTCGGACACGACTGAGCGACTTCACTTTCACTTTTCACTTTCATGCATTGGAGAAGGAAATGGCACCCCACTCCAGTGTTCTTGCCTGGAGAATCCCAGGGACAGGGGAGCCTGGTGGGCTGCCGTCTATGGGGTCGAAGAGTCGGACATGACTGAAGCGACTTGGCCGCAGCAGCAGCAGTCTTGATTAAGTTGCACTTTAATAAAACACTCTGGTATTTTTTTTTTATTTTTGGAGACATAGTATTTCTTTCTGTTTTAAATGGGATTTGATTAAAAGAGAAAAAAGAAAGCTTTCATTCATTCATAGTAGAAAAGTGCCTAAGTGCCTGCAGTGTTTCAGGTAGTGTATTAAGGGTGTCCTATGAACTTGACAGAAAAAATACACCCGTAACAATAGCTTTGTTTTCTTCTGGCTTAGAGACTTGTAGACACCATAAATCATCAGATAGCTCCAAAAATGAATATATAATTTAATATTTGATGCGACCAGTGAAGAGTAAGTCTGCTGCTGCTAAGTCGCTTCAGTCGTGTCCGACTCTGTGCGACCCCAGAGATGGCAGCCCAGCAGGCTCCCCTGTCCCTGGGATTCTCCAGGCAAGAACACTGGAGTGGGGTGCCATTTCCTTCTCCAGTGCATGAAAGTGAAAAGTGAAAGTGAAGTCGCTCAGTCGTGTCCGACTCCTAGCGACCCCATGGACTGCAGCCTACCAGGCTCCTCTGTCCATGGGATTTTCCAGGCAAGAGTACTGGAGTGGGGTGCCATTGCCTTCTCTGAAGAGTAAGTCTAGGATAGTATAATTAAAGGTTTTAATCCAGTCATCACTGTCAGAAGTTTCCAGTGTGGCAATTCAGTCAACATCAGAAGTCACAGAAGAGATATCATTAACATATAAACTCAGGTTGTTTTTCCAGGGTAAGATGGGTTTTGCCTTGCAAGACAAGCATAGCACATTTTTGATATTAAAAAAAAAATGTAAAAACACCAAGAAAAGCATAGCACATAGTAGATCATTCATAAACAGTTATTGAGGAGTTAATGCACAAACGAATAACTGAGACTTTTCATCAAGATGAATCCTGTCTCCCCCAGCCTCAACTTGGGAGAGATTCTTGTGAAACAGCATGAATTTAAGAAGTTGGTGAATTGGAGGAGGAAAATGTCACCATTATTTCTTCAAAAGAACTTCAGAGAGAAAGACTGTTGCCCCCATGAAACAGTGCTGTTCCGTTGCTCAGTCGTGTCTGACTTTGCAACCTTGTGGACAGCACACCAGGCTTCCCTCTCCTTCACCATCTTCCCGGAGTGTGCTCAAACTCGTGTCTGTGGAGTCGATGATGCCATCCAACCATCTCAGCATCTGTTGCTCCCTTCTCCTGCCCTCAATCTTTCCCAGCATCAGGGTCTTTTCCATTGAGTCCACTCTTTGCATTAGGTGCCAAAGTATTGGAGCTTCAGCATCAGTCCTTCCAGTGAATATTCAGGTTGATAAAACAGGGAGGAAGGGCAAACAAAGCAGGAGGGTTCAGAACCACAAGCAGAAAAAGTAAGTTGTCTGAGTAAAGGAAGGAAACAGCTCAAACATCCCCCACCCCCACCCCCACCCCTTGCTCCCCTGCTGCCCTCACTTTCACATACGGAAACCCCAGTACTTCATTTTGTATATAGTGCAGAGGACTAGATTTCCTTAGGGAAACCACTGAATCAGCTTCTTCCCTATTGCTCAGACATTTGAGGATGCTGTAAAAAATCTTGAGAGCAGAGTGAATAAAAATGCATATTCTGGCATCAGAATACCTGGGCTTGAATGTTGGTTCTGCCATTTGCAAAGTAACTGGTAGGCTGCAGTCCATGGGGTCGCTAGGAGTCGGACACGACTGAGCGACTTCACTTTCGCTTTTCACTTTCATGCATTGGAGAAGGAAATGGCAACCCACTCCAGTGTTCTTGCCTGGAGAATCCCAGGGACGGCGGGGCCTGGTGGGCTGCCGTCTATGGGGTCGCACAGAGTCGGACACGACTGAAGCGACTTAGCAGCAGCAGCAGCAGCAACCTTGGGCCAGTTACTTAATTTCTGGATATACTAATGAAAAGCCTACCTTCAGAGTTTGTTACAAGGAATACATTTGTAAAAACATGTAAGATCCTTAGAACTGTGCCTTATTTTTATTTCTTTTAAATGCTATGTAAGTGTTCAATATCATTGCTATTATTCCTTGTTGAGAGTCACATTTAGCTTTAAGTTTTTTCAAAGAATCTTGAGATGATTATAGTTAAGCTTATGTGCATCTGGTTTTCAAGCACTTTGGAAGCAAGGCAATTTATGCAGTTTCTTACACATACTGTAAATTATCTGCGTGAGAAATATATTGATACTATGTATTCTGATTTTGTGATTATCTTCCATTTAATTTTCAGGAGGATCCTCATCGACACTGGAGAACCATCAATCCCAGAATATATCAGCTGTTTAAAGCAGGCTCTGACGGAATTTAACACAGCCATCCAGGAAATCATAGTGACGCATTGGCACCGTGATCATACTGGAGGCATAGGAGATATTTGTAAAAGCATCAATAATGGTAAACAGAAAATATTTATTAAGCTCATTGAAGAAAACTGTGTTTTCAGGATCATTTAATTCAGTTAACAGAGCTAAGTAAGCTAGCATTTACTGAATACTGCATAATTAAATGGTACTTTCAGAAACTACTGTAACTTGAAAACTAGCCCCAGTTTTAACAAAGAAGGAAAGAAAAGTCCTATTTTCTACCTCTGATCTCTTTTACCTGGTATTTTTCCCCATTGCCCGGTAACAAAGGTCAGTTTTAGTTTGTGTGACACTTACCATTTCAGATTAAATACCAAGCAACTACTGTTAAATGTTTACTATGTGCCCGGCACTGTGCCAATCACATGGCCTGAGTACTGTGAGGTGGGTGTGTTCTTACCCATATGTCTTCCAGAGCATAAGGCAATCACCATGATAAACTGAATTACTGGGGAAGGAGTGTCATATTGGTAATTCTCTGTCCTTGAAACCTCTTAAGTACTGACGCTTTACCATCTTTCTCATTCCCTCATCCCACCATCACACGCATAGTTTCATCCATCCATCCATTCCTTTACCAAACACTGGAGTGACTGCTATATGCAGGTACTATTCTTGACACAAGGAACCTAGCAGTGAACAAAACATGGAGCTTTATTCTCACAGGGAAGGTAAATGGTAAATGAATCATAGATCAGATGGTGACAGGTACTACAAAGAAAAGTAAAGCGACGACATGAAAGCAGGGGGAGAAAGGGTAAAGCAGAGGGGGGCAGTGGCAGAGATATCCAGGGTGGAGGGAGAGGCAGTGAGCCGTACAGTGTCTGAGAGCAGGGCTTACCTGGCTGAGGGCATTGCAGGGCCAGAGATACTGGAACAGGACTGTGCTTGGCCTGTCCAAGGCACTGGAAAGACAAGGAAGTTGAGAAAGTTCATTCACACAAGGGATGCATGTAGCATTCAACTAGTAGTGTTTGTATTACTATCTTTTTAGGCGTCGAGACTAATTGGGACACCAAGATATTCTCAGGCCCAGCACCAATATCACCAGGATGCCAATTGTGAAAACCTGTCTAACCTGACCGTCTTACCTGCTCACTTCCTTTCTTCCAATCCAAGGGGACTGTCCACTGCAGGAAATTATTCTTTCTTAGTCAGACCTGTCCTCGCCTTTCTTTCTCCTGTCCATCGTTAAATTTTGCAAATTAAAAAACTATACTGAGGACCCTTAATTACCTCTGGTCAGTTCTTTTAACGTGAGGGTCAGGGTGATGAATTAAAATACTTATGGCCCCCTTTTTCTCCTTCATGAGTCAGCTTTATTGAGCTTGAATTCACATACATAAAATGGACCCATTTGAAGTGTATAGTTTGGCAAACATTGATGTGACCACTCCAATCAAGATCATTCTCCAAACACCCCAAAAAGATCTGCCAAAGGCCGTTTGCAGTGACTCCCCCTCCACCCTCAACAGCCACACATCTGCTTCGTTTCGCCATAGGTTAGTTTTGTGTGTGTGTTGAAGTTTCCTATGATGGAAGAATACAGAACCACTCTTTGTCTGGCTTCTCTCATACCACATCTTGTTTCTGAGATTCACCTGTGCTTCATGCATCAGTAGTCTGTCCCTTTCTTATTGCCAAATGGTAACTCATGGTAGGGATATACCACCATCTATGTGTATCCATTCACCTATTGATGGCCATCTGACCCACTTTCTTCAAATTAAACATGAAAATAGGTTTGAGTTCCCTACAAAATAATATTTATTTAATAAATTAACTATTATGTTGATTTAAAAGGAGAAATTTGACACAGCTTTATAGCCACAAAAACTTGAGAGCTTGTTTGAGACGTGGCTTGTGTTTCATTCTGAACTCTGTGGAAACTAGACCAGCTACATGCAGACCTTGAGTTGCTTAGCACTAAAATTGTTCAGAGGTAACTTTCAGGATCTCCTCCCCAAAGTTCCATATATTTCTTCATTCTTTCAATTGTTAATCACTATCATTTTTGTTCCACTTCAGTTTTTTTGTTCTATATTTTAATAGTTTAAATTTTTTATAATTTTGTTTAGCTGTTAGCATGGCAGAAAATTTTCAGCTACTTTACAGTGCCAGCAACCTATGTTTCTAACAGGACACACCAAAATTATGAATGCCACTTATAAGATTTTTGTGGGAAGATAAGTTAATCGCTGAGTCGTGCCCGACTCTTTATGACCCCATGTACTGCAGCCCTCCAGGCTCCTCTGTCCATGGGGATTTTCCAGGCAAGAATATTGGAGTGGGTTGCCATGCCCTACCCCAGGAGATGTTCCCAACCCAGGGATCAAACCTGGGTCTCTCACATTCTTGGCAGATTCTTTACCATCTGAGCCACCAGGGAAGACTGCCTCTTAAGCAGACTGCTTACAAAATGTAAAATACAATCAGTATGTGATTTGGGAACTCCTAGTGGCTTACAGGGAACCAGAATATTACCAGACATGAGAACTAGATGGCCTCGGGCTGTCTGAGTGTTTTGGTTTGGTTTGGGGTAAATCTTATGAAATATATTTTGTTATCTGATAATTATTATTTTGCAGCTGAAGTTGGGCCTTTGCCATGTGTTTAACATCCAAGTCTTAGGAGTCAAACAGTTGCTTCCTGCTTTTCAATTAGAATGTGTTTTTATTAGAAGGTATTATACATGAGCAACATCACATGTTTGTATCAGCTTAAATAATTAGCATCAACAATGTTGTTATAATCCATAAACCTTAACAAATGACGGAGGGTTTCCTCCTGTTTAAATAATTATATGATGGAGACAGAAAGTAGATAAGTTGTTGCCAAGAGCAGGGAGAAGGAAAGAATAAGGAGTGAATACCATCAAGTACAAGGATTTGAAAACGTTCTAAAATTTTATAGTGCTTATGCTGTATAGTTCTTTGAATATACTTTAAAACAAACAAACAAACCTAACAACAATAGTGAGTTGTGCATTTCAAAAGGGTCGAGTTTATAATATGTGAATTCCATCTCAATAATAACATGGTTGCTTTCATCATGCCTGTCTTCATCTTGCCTGTATAGTTTGCTGTTGTGAATAGGATATGTGTTTTCAAATTTGCACGTTATGATACAGACTTATTTTATCATATGACATTTGTTTTGTAATTTTGAGATAGTTGTGAGTTTTTTGGAGGGGTCATCTGCCAAAGATCTCATAACTAGAGATAAACTATCTCCACTGCTTCACTGAAAGGCAAAATTGTGTAGATTACAAAATAAAAACAAAAAAGCCTTTCTATCTCACTCTAGAATGAAGACAGCCTTATTGTGTAATGTCAGTTCCCAGCATGACATACTATTTTTTGCCTCTGCCTCTTAAGATGCAAAGTAATGGAGTTTGGAGCTGAGAAGAGGGAAGGTCTAGTTGCTGTTGTTTTATTTTCTTTTTATTATATTTGTGGTATTTCTGTTTCCTCCCTACCAGCCAGATTTCTATCCTTTTTCAGTTTTCCTCAGAATGTTTTTTTCTCCTTCCGTATTTCCACTGATACCACCCTAGCCCTGATGCTATCTTTCAGCGGGTTTATTGCAGTCACCCCCCTCACCCCCATCTTTGTGATCTCTCCCCCTGCAGTCCCCCCACCTGCAGCCATCATACTCATCTACCTGTTAACACTATTTCATTTTCTTACTAAAGAGTGTACAGTAGCCACATACTGCTGCTGCTGCTGCTGCTGCTAAGTCGCTTCAGTTGCGTCCCACTCTGTGGGACCCCATAGACGGCAGCCCACCAGGCTCCTCTCTCCCTGGGATTCTCCAGGCAAGGACACTGAAGTGGGTTGCCATTTCCTTCTCCAGTTCATGAAAGTGAAAAGTGAAAGTGAAACCGCTCAGTCGTGCCCGACTCTTAGCGACCCCATGGACTACAGCCTACCAGGCTCCTCCATCCATGGGATTTTCCAGGCAGGAGTACTGGAGTGGGTTGCCGTTGCCTTCTCCATAGCCACATACAGTGAAGTTTAAATCCTTCTGTTCTGTGAAGGGCACTTTAAGGCCCTCCATGATCTGAGCTCGTCTCACTTACCCCACTTTCCCTCCACATTTCCCAGCCAGTGTTTTGCTTTAGACAAGTAGGCAGTGTCACGTTTGGCACATGCACAGAGCTCATCCTTGTTTCTATGCCTTTACTAGCACCATTCCCCACAAGTCTTTCTCTGAACCTTTTCCCATCCTGCTCATCCTGTAAGTCACACCTCAAGTTCTATCGTGTCTATGAACCCCTTCCTAACTGTCGCTCCTTTCTGTAAACACTTGTTGCTTTTATTAGCTGCATTGTCCATTTAGTATATCCATGAAATAGGCCTGAGTGTAGTCCTCTATTGCCTGTTTGTGTTTTATTTCCCCAACTATGACAGTTTTTAAGCACTTTGGGATCATGGTGCTTGTATTCACTATACGTGATATACTGGTTATATGATTGCCCACTCAGGTGTTGATTGGTTAAGTAATTGATTGTCTTTGTGTCAGGGAGGGTACTATGGTTTACATTGATTTTAATGTTTTCATATCTCAGCCCTGAGTTTGGGGCTTCCTTTCAGCATTCACAGAAGGAACCTTATGTTCAGCATCTAACCCAGGAAAATATTAATACTGTTGCCAAGTTCCCTCTGTGATCCTCCATTTGACATGGAGGTTATTGTTACCTGAATTATATTAAGTTCTGCCATGATGCCATATCTCTTTTACTTTGTTAGGCACTTAAATTAGAGAAGGAAATAGCAACCCACTCCAGTATTCTTGCCTAGAGAATCCTGTGGACAGAGGAGCCTGGTGGGCTGCCGTCTATGGGGTTGCACGAGTTGGACACGACTGAAGTGACTTAGCAGCAGCAGACACTTAGATAGAAAAAAGTTCCTGGGTTCTGTACTGCTGGTCCTTAAACACCCATTTTCTTTTAAATTTTTATTTTATATCAGAGTATAGTTGATTTACAATGTTGTGTTAGTCTCAGGTGTACAGCAGAGTAATTCACTTATGCATGCATTTGTGTCCCACTCTTTGTAACCCAGTGGACTGTAGCTGCGCCCCCCCCCCCCACCTCCCCAGGCTCCACTGTCCATGGGATTCTTCAGGCAAGAATACTGGAGTGGGTTGCCATTTCCTTCTCCAGGGGATCTTATAGATAGATAGATAGGTGATCTTATAGATAGATAGACAGACATAAATATATATATATATATATATACACACACACACATATATCTATTCTTTTTCAGATTCTTTCCCCATATAGATTATTACAGAGCTTTGAGTAGAGTTCCTGGTGCTATACAATATTCAGTACCCATCTTGATCTCAAAGCTAGCTGAGACTGTGAAGTGCTATTTCCAAATTTTTTATAAAAATAAGAGTGACTAGAAAAACACAAAGGCTTTTATGTAGATCTGAAAGGGTATGATAGAATAAAAATCTCTTTGTTAAGGTGGGAAAAAATAGTTACCATCTCAGAGGTATGCTGCTATAATTCATCCCAATTTCTGTTGCCTCTTACTGTTAATTTACTCAAGTGTTTGTGGCTGTATGGAAGTTGGCCTTGTAAAAGGCTGAATTATCACTTAAAATGTGACTTCATATATTTTACATGTTTTGTGACTAGACACTACCTATTGCGTTAAAAAACTCCCACGGAATCCTGAGAGAAAAGAAATTATAGGCAACGGAGAGCAACAGTATGTTTATGTGAAAGATGGAGATATAATTAAGACTGAAGGTGCCACACTAAGGTAAGTCATCGTCCTTGAGCTGGGGAAGCAGGGTGGGGATCTACGCCTATGTGTTACAAAAGCGGGAGAAGGGAGATTCATCACATTTGCTTGTCTGAGTGAAGATACCTCAGGAAGGATACAGAAGATGTGCTGACATTGGTTTCTCTGGTTGCTTGATAAGCAGAGGAAAAGACTTTTCACTCAATCTACCTTTCTAAAATTGTTTATTTGAATTAATTGAGGACCTTTTCAAATAAATCAAATTTAAATTTTAAAAAATGGAGTAGCTTCCTGCTAGGGTGATTTAGGGATCTTCCCATTAGGTAAATTCAGGGCTGTCTCATGCTCTCACTTCCAAAGGCTGACCCATCCCTAAAGTAAACACATTTCAGGCCAGACTCATCTCTCCTGAGACCTGTCTGAGGGATTTGAAAGGGTATTTCAGATTCAACTTTAAAGCTGAACTAATTCTGGTTTTCTCTCCCCCACAAACTGTACTTGCTTTCTGACTTCAAAATAGTTACTTTTCTTAGTACTTTATAGAAATTTTTTTTTTGCTAAGATAGAAGCTGACTCCTCTTCACTCTTATCGTTCCTCCTTCTCCCCTCCCCACCCTTGCCTGCTACATTTAATCGGGTTAGTTTTTAACCTCAGAAATACTTGGCAGTGCAGCCTCTTTTTCACCTTGTGTACAACCACTACCTCTTACTCAGTCTTCCTGTCTTCCTAATCTAACCCTTCATAGCCTGTGTCACCTGGAACATGGAATAGTGCTCCCTGCACACAAGATAATGTTTGTTCCCCTGATGTGTCACAGTCTGGCCCCACAGGTTCCTGGTCTTCGCTCTCATCACTACCCTCATAGGCACAGTTACAAGGACATTCTGTGCATCTGTGCCTTGGCTCGTACCATCCCCTGTACCAGGCATCGCCCCTTCTCTTCAACTTGTCTCCCTGACAGATTCTTATCTGTTCATTCTTCAAACCTAATCTACCCATTACTTAGTTTAAGAACCCTTTTAAGAACCCTTTCTGGGCAAAATTCATTGCTCCTTCCCCTAACTTTCCTATAACCTTTATTGTTTTGTCATAGCACATATTAAATTTAAGCTTTTTTGTACGTAAGTACCTCAAGTAATCAACTCCTTAGCTTCACTAATTAATATTAGTTAATTCTAGTTGCTGTGGTCAACCAATCCAGAAATGGGTAATGGCTAAAACATGGAAGAAGTTTACTTCTCAGTCACAGAAAGTCCAAACGTGGGTAGTGATCAGTGAGGAGCCCTCCTGCAAGTGAGGTTTCAAGCTCCTTCCATCTTGTGATTCCATTACCCTCAGTCCTTGCTTTCAAGGTCGCCATGCTCACCTCCCTCAACCCAGCGGGTGGAGAAGGAGGCAAGCACGTTGACAGAAAAGGCAATTTGCAGACTCTGAAAAGAATGGTTTTCCAAATGAGTCTTTCTCAATTAAAAGAAAAAAACCACAGAGTCTGTTCATAAATGCATTTTATTGTGATTATTCATAGAATTGTCTGTAAGATATGATACACACTGACACTATTTTTTCCATGGTGGTTTGATTTACATGTATTATGGTTCAGCTAACGTCCATCATCTCATATAGTTAAAAAGAAATGAAAGAAGAGTAAAAAGAAAAAAAGAACAATTTTCTCCTTGTGATCAGAACTCAGGATTTATTCTCCTAACAGCTTTTTTATAGAGCTTTCAGTCACCTTGTTGTACATTGTATGCCTTGGACTTATCTTATAATTGGAAATTTGTACCTTTAACTACCTTTCCTCCATTTCTCCCTCCTCTCACCCTCCACCTCTGGTAACTGCATGCCTGATCTCTTTTTCTGTGAGTTTGGTGTGTGTGTTTTTTTTTTTTAAGATTCCACATATAAGTGAGATCATGTTGTATTTGTCTTTCTCTGTCTGACTTATTTTACTTAGCATAATGCCTTCAAGGTCCATGTACGTTGTCCCAAATGGTAGGATTCCCTCATTTGTTATGGCTGAATAAGACTGCATTGTGTGTATATGTGTGTGTGTATCACAGCTTTTTCATCCATTAGTGGCCACTTAGGTTGTTTCCATGTTTTGGCTATTGTAAATAACACTGCTGTGAACATTGGGCTACAGATATTTTTTGAAGTTAGTGTTTTCATTTCCTGAGCATCTATTCCTGAGAATAGAATTGCTGGTGATATGTAGTTCTATTTTTAATTTTTTGAGACTTCTCCATCTTGTTTTCTATAGTGGCTGTATCAATTTACAGTCCTACCAATAATGCACAATCGTTTCCTTTTCTCCACACACACAGCAGCACTTCATATCTCTTATGTTGTTGATGATGGCCATTCTGACGGGCATGAGGTGACATCTTATTTTGGTTTTAATCTGGATTTCCCCAATGACCAATAATGTTGAACAGTTTTCATGTTCCTGTTGGTCTTTCATCTGTCTTCTTTGGAAAAATGTCTATTCAAGTTTTTGGTCCTTTTTTTAATTGGATTTTTTTTGCTGTTGAGTTTTTTAAGTTCCTTATGTATTTTGGATGTTAACTCTTCATCAGATATATGGTTTGCAAATGTTTTCCCATTCTGTAGACTGTCTTCACATATTTTTATATTTGCTAGAAATATACCTACTGGAATCATTTTCGTATAACATGAATACTTTCATTAATAGGTTGCAACAGGTTTAATCAGACCAGAGATCATTTCTAACATCTCTTTATTAACTTGACATTGGTGCAACTATAAAAATGTAATTGTTTGCAATATATAAAGCATATACTTAGAAACTATAAAAGAATAATAGTTCTTAATGCCTCTCAAAAGTAATTGCTCCCCTTACACTAGTAGCTCATGTTCTTGTACCTTACATCTATTAAATTTTTAGCAGAATTTTTTATAAGGATTTGATTTTTTTTTTTTTGTAAGGGAGAAATCATTCTAAGTTACACTCATTTCTGTTTTCTTCTTGTTCAGTGGCTAAGTCATGTCTGACTCTGTGCAACCCATGGACTGTAGCACACTAGGCTTCCTTGTCTTTCACTGTCTCCCACAGTTTGCTCAACTCATGTGCATTGAGTCGGTGATGCCACCCAACCATCTCACCCTCTGTTCCCCCCTTCTCCTTCTACCTTCAATCTTTCACAGCCTCAAGGTCTTTTCCAATGAGTTGACTCTTCACGTCAAGTCACCAAAATATTGGAGCTTTCAGCTTCAGCATCAGTCCTTCTAATGAATATTCAGAATTGATTTCCTTTAGGATTGACTGATTTGATCTCCTTACTGTCTAAGGGACTCTCAAGAGTCTTTCCCAGCACCACAATTCAAAAGTATCAATTCTTCACAACACTCAGCCTTCTTTATGGTCCAACTCTCATATCCATACAGGACTACTGGAAAAACTATAGCTTTGACTGTACGGACCTTTGTTGGCAAAATGATGTCTCTTCTTTTTAGTACACTGTCTGGATTTGTCATAGCTTTTCTTCGAGGGAGGACTGTCTTTCAATTTCAGGGCTGTGGTCACTGACCACAGTGGTTTTGGAGCCCAAGGAAATAAATTCTGCCACTGTTTCCACTTTTCCCCATCATTAGCCATGAAGTGATGGGACTGGATGCCATGATCTTAATTCTTTGAATGTTGAGTTTTAAGCCAGCTTTTTCACTCTCCTCTCAAACTCTCATCAAGAGGCTCTTTGTTCCTCCTCATTTTCAGCCATTAGAGTGGTATCATCTCAGTCAGTCAGTTCAGTCGCTCAGCCGTATCCAACTCTTTGCAACCCCATGGACTGCAAAATGTCAGACTTCCCTGTCTATCACCAACTCCTGGAGCTTACTCAAACTCATGTCCATCAAGTCAGTGATGCCATCCAATCATCTCATCCTCTGTCATCCCCTTCTCCTGCCTTCAATCTTTCCCAGCATCAGGGTCATTTCCAGTGAGTTGATTCTTGACATCAGGTGACCAGGTATTGGAGTTTTAGCATCAGCCCTTCCAATGAATATTCAGGACTGATTTCCTTTAGGATTGACTGGTTGGATCTCCTTGCAGTCCAAGGGACTCTCAAGAGTCTTCTCCAACACCACAGTTCAAAAGCATCAATTCTTTGGCGCTCAGCTTTCTTTACAGTCCAGCTGTCACATCCATACATGATCACTGGAAAAACCATGGCTTTGACTAGATGGACCTTTTTGGTAAAATAATGTCTCTGCTTTTTAATATGCTATCTAGGTTGGTCATAGCTTTTCTTCCAAGGAGCAAGTGTCTTAATTTCATGGCTACAGTCACCATCTGCAGTGATTCTGGAGCCCCAAAAAATAAAGTCTCTCACTGTTTCCATTGTTATCCCATCTATTTAGCATGAAGTGATGGGACCAGATGCCATGATCTTAGTTTTCTGAATGTTGAGTTTTAAGCCAACTTTTTCACTCTCCTCTTTCACTTTCATCAAGAGGCATTTTAGTTCTTCTTCACTTTCTGCCATAAGGGTGTCATCTACGTATCTGAGGTTATTGATATTTCTCCCGGCAGTCTTGATTCCAGCTTGTGCTTCATCCAGCCTGGCATTTCACATGATGTACTCTGCATGTAAGTTAAATAAGCAGGGTGACAGTATACAGCCTTGACGTACTCGTTTCCCGATTTGAAACCAGTCTGTTGTTTCATGTCTAGTTCTAACTGTTGCTTCTTGACCCACATACAGATTTCTCAGGAGGCAGGTAAGGTGATCTCTTTAAGAATTTTCCACAGTGTGTTGTGATCCACACAGTTAAAGGCTTTGACATAGTCAATAAAGCAGAAATAGATGTTTTTCTGAAACTCTCTTGCTTTTTCAGTGATCCAGCAGATGTTGGCAATTTGATTTCTGGTTCCTCTGCCTTTTCTAAATCCAGCTTGAACATCTGGAAGTTCACGGTTCACGTACTGTTGAAGTCTGGCTTGGAGAATTTTGAGCATTACTTTGCTAGCGTGTGAGATGAGTGCAATTGTGCAATAGTTTGAACATTCTTTGGCATGGCCTTTCTTTGGGTTTGGAATGAAAACTGACCTTTTCCAGTCCTGTGGCCACTGCTGAGTTTTCCAGATTTGCTGGCATATTGAGTGCAGCACTTTCACAGCATCATCTTTTAGGATTTGAAATAAATAGCTCAACTGGAATTCCATCACCTCCACTAGCTTTGTTCATAGTGATGCTTCCTAAGCCCCATTTAACTTCACATTCCAGGATGTCTGGCTCTAGGTGAATGATCACATCATCGTCATTATCTGAGTCATGACAATTTTTTTGTATAGTTCTTCTGTGTATTCTTGCCACCTCTTCTTAGTATCTTCTGCTCCTGTTAGGTCCATACCATTTCTGTTCTTTATTGTGCCCATCTTTGCATGAAATGTTCCCTTGGTAGTTCTCATTTTCTTGAAGAGATCTCTAGTCTTTCCCAGTCTGTTGTTTTCCTCTATTTCTTTGCATTGATCACTGAGGAAGGCTTTCTTATCTCTCCTTGCTATTCTTTGGAATGCTGCATTTAAATGGGTATATCTCTCCTTTTCTCCTTTGCCTTTAGCTTCTCTTCTTTTCTCAGCTATTTGTAAGGCCTCCTCAGACAACCATTTTTCCTTTTTGCATTTCTTTTCCTTGGGGATGGTCTTGATCACTGCCTCCTGTACAATGTCAGGAACCTCCTCCCATAGTTCTTCAGGCACTCTGTCTATTAGATCTAATCCCTTGAATCTACTTGTCACTTCCACTGTATAATCGTAAGGGATTTGATTTAGGTCATACCTGAATGGTCTAGTGGTTTTCCCTACTTTCTTCAATAAGTCTGAATTTGGCAATAAGGAGTTCATGATCTGAGCCACAGTAAGCATCTGGTCTTGTTTTTGAGACTCTATAGAGCTTCTCCATCTTTTGGCTGCAAAGAATATAATCAGTCTGATTTTGGTGATGTCCATGTGTAGAGTCGTCTCTTGTGTTGTTGGAGGAGGGTGTTTGCTATGACCAGTTTATTCTCTTGGCAGAACTCTGTGAGCCTTTGACCTGCTTCGTTTTACACTCTAAGGCCGAACTTGCCTGTTATACAGGTATCTCTTGACTTCCTACTTTTTGCATTCCAGTCTCCTTTAATTAAGAGGATATCTTTTTTGGGTGTTAGTTCTAAAAGGTCTTGTAGGTCTTCATAGAACCATTCAGGTTCAGCTTCTTCAACATTACTGGTTGGGGTATAGACTTGGATTACTGTGATATTGAATGGTTTGCCTTGGAAACGAACAGAGATCATTCTGTCATTTTTGAGATTGCACCCAAGTACTGCATTTTGGGCTCCTTTGTTGACATCTAATTATTATTAATTTATCACTAATGCCATTAGAGTAGTGTCAGTTTTCTTAAATACTGTTACGATTTGAATTTTGTCATCTTTGCAATGTTTAGGGCAGTGGTCTTATTAGTTTTCTCCATAGCTTTATTATTATTATCAGGGATCTTATAATATTGAAACACCCTTGCATTTTTTTATAAACTTTCTTTGATCACTATGTTATTTTTAAATTTGCTTTTGCATTCTATTTGTTAATATTGGGTTGACCAAAAAGGTCATTCAGGTTTTTCCATGCCAGCTTATGGGGAAAACCCAAACGAACTTTTTGGCCAGCTTAATATTTTGGTTAAGATTTTTATAATAATATTCATTAATGAGATTGGGTAGTTAATTTTCTTTTTGTGCAGCCTTATCAGGTTTGGCAGTCATAAGTTTTCCTTCTTTACCTATGCTCTGGCATAGATTATAGTGAAACTGTCTGACTTTTAAATGTTTGTTAGAGATAGTCCATAAAAATACTGAGCCTTTAGTTGCTAATAGTTACACATCTTGTTAGTGAAGCTTCATTGTTGCTTACTAGTAATATGGTCCTGTGAGTTAAGCTTAAATAAGACAGATAATTTAAACTTGTCTATTTTTTATAGATTCTCTTTTTAATTCTAGATTAGCCTGGAAAATCCCATGGATAGAGGATCCTAGTAGGCTACAGACCATGGGGTTGCAAAGAGTCAGACACGACTGAACGACTTCACTTCAGACTTTAAAAAGTAATGTAATCTAACTTACTTTATTAAAAAAAGGTTTACCTGCATGTGCATGCTCAGTCATTTTAGTCGTGTCCAGCTCTTTGCAAACCTATGGAGTGTAGCCCGCCAGGCTTCTCTGTCCAGGGGATTCTCCAGGCAAGAATACTGGAGTGGGTTGCCATGCCCTCCTTTAGGGGATCTTCCTGACTCAGGGATCGAACCCAAGTCTCATGTCTCCTGCCTTGGCAGGCAGATTCTTTACCACTAGCGCCACCTAGGAAGCCCAGAAGGTTTACTCATCATAAGTTGGTAGAATCTAAAAACCGAACTTGAAAATATGTTTATTAGACTATTAGGTAGGCTTTTCAAGGTCTTGAAGCAGAGAGGAATGCAGAATTACCTTCGGTAGGTAGCTTTTTTAGGCCAGACAGACACACACACGCAAAAAAAATTCAGGCACATGACATATATAATTAGCAAAAGGGGTGAAAATGGACACCTCTAGGGAGAAAAAATGAAAGAGGGTAGAGCAATGACAGTAACAAATCTTGAAGGACTCTTTGATCCTTTGCCCCATCTTGACTTTCCCATTTAGTTTTTTGTTTTTTTTTTTTAATTAATTTCCCACTCTGAAAAAAATCAGAGTTGGTTTTCCCATTTCTCTTATTTATGGGCTCCATTCCTGTCTCCCAGTCTTCTGGGGTCATAATTTTGCTTAGCTCAGTATTCAATGTTAACCTTACTAGGACTATAGATACTATTTACAGCTGAACCATGTAGTAAACTGTGCTTAATTTTCCTTTCCTGCTTTCCTGCAGTTAATAGTTGTTTTGTTACTTGAATAATTTTCTATATACTTATCATTAATTCAACTCCAATTATATAAATATTCTCTCAGAATGTTTAAATGTATCTGGGATTCTCGCACTTCCGTGTTCTGGATGAACCTCCCTCAGAGCCTCCTAACTTGCTGTCCAGGATGGGTCTCTTCCAGGCTGACTCTATGATCCTCCCAGAATTCCCTTCATGCTCACCTGGGGCTTCCCCTTGCCTCCCTCCTGTCTTGGGTCACCTGTCCCCTGTACCCCATAATTTTCTTTCTTGATACTCCTGTTTTGGTGGAGCCCACCTCCAATAGCTTTCTGAGAAAGTGCATTTTTAAGACCTTTCACATCTAAAAATGTCTCTGTTTAATCCAACTTGACTTAAAGTGTACTATTTGTAAATTCCGGGTTGAAAATCTTTTTTCCTTCTTGGTTTCATATGCAAGATTTCATTGCCTTCTAGTTAATACAGTATCAAGACTGAGAAATCTGAAACCTTTCAGGTTGCTGAACTTTTTTGACCACCTGTTTGTATTTTTTCTTTCTTTCTTTTTTTTTTTCTTCTTCACTATGTTCTGGAAATTCCCAGTGGTATACCTTGGAGGAAGTTTATAATGCTGGATCCTTGAAAGGCCTTTTCAGTCTGGAAACATGTGTCCTTCAGGTCTCACAATTTTCCTGAAGTTGTTCACTGATGTTTTCTCTAATCTGTTTTGTCCTGTTTCATTTATTAAACCCTTCCTGTTTTGTTAGAACGCTTAGACTCATCCCCTAACTTTATTTTTTCTCCTGTTTTCTGTCTTTTTTGCCTTTTTGCTGTACTTTCTGGGAGGTTTTTATCAGCTTTATCTCCTAATCCTATTTTTCCCTTTCTCTTCTCACATTTTTAGCTTTCAGGAGATCATTTTGCCCCATAAATGCTCCATTCATACTATTCTTTCTTGTTTCATCATTGCAACTTCTTATCTCTCCTAGGACATTAGTGGGGCTGTTTTTCTTTGTGGCTGTGGAGGGGAGGTTTGTGCGTGTTTTTGTTTTTGTTGGAAATTTTCTTCCTTATAATTTGTAGCCTCTAAATTGGTTTGCTTGTTTTTATTTGCTCTCCTCAGTTTGAAAGGCTCTCTTCAGATGTCTGGTGATCTGGTGTTTACCAGTGTCTTCAAAGGGTGAATGTGTGCACAGTTGCTTCAGTCATGTCAGACTCTTTGTGACCCTGTGGAGTGTAGCCCACCAGGGTCCTCTGTCCGTGGGGATTCTCCTGGACTGGGTTGCCATGCCCTCCTCCAGGATGTCTTCTAAGGGAGGTGACAGCTATTTGGGAGCTCTGAAAACGTAAGAGGGCTCCTGTAGGTTGTGCGCCACACTGTGGCGTCATCTAGATGAACTGTTTAGTTGGGGAACTTCCAGCATAGGAATCAGTCTTTCTTCCTGAGCTGGGAGTGTTTCCCAGCAAAGACTCTTCTCATCTTCATGAAGAGTAAAGGCCTGGCTGACAGCATTATAGGAGCTGAGTGTGGAAGCTGAGTGTGGAAAGAAGGCTTGGGGATCCATGTGTGTTCATGTGGTCTTCCTGTTTTTAGAAGAGTGTCGCTACCTCTGTCGGTGTCGCTACCACAGCCACAAAGAAAAACAGCCCCACTAATGTCCTAAACGAGGGTCTGTGTTTCACCCTCATTGAACTTTCCCTCATTGAAGATTAAATCTCCAGTCGTTTCCTTCAGTGGGGTTGGAGTGCTTGTCAGGCTGCTCCAAACGAGAGGGGAATCTGAAGACTTGAATGTGTGTTAAATACACTCTCAATGAATCTTTCTTCCTTTAATCTCAGCTCCCTCCTCTACTAGATTCCTGGTGCCCCACATCCAGAGACTGGAGACTTCGGCAGTGTGAATCTGGTTGGGTCTGTCTCAGCTTTCACCTCTGCCAGCTTACATGTCAGTTTTTCTCTCATCTAATAAGTCATTTCTCACTCATATGTCTTCTTTTAGCTTCTAGAATTCTAATGATATGGTCCATTCTCCTCACTCCAATGGGTTTATGCCATTTTTCACATATCCCTTTATGGTAATTTTATTGATGTTTTAGGAGGAAAAGAAGAGTTGCAGGTGTTAATCCAGTCTTAACCAGAAACACACTCTCAGTTCCTATACAGTAAATGCAAATATGCAATTATATCTGCCCTATCTTCCCCCCAAAAAAGTCCATTATTGAGAAAAATAAAGTATTCCAGGCACATAAAATGCAATACTATTTAGAATAGGCAAAGAGAAGGACTTCCTTGGCAGTCCAGTAGTTAAGACTCTTTGCTTCCACTGCAGAGGGCATGGGTTTGATCCCTGGTCAGGGAATTAAGATCCCTCATGCTGCATTGAGCAGCTGAAAAAATAAAATAATTAATTAAAAAAAAATAAAAACAGAGTTCTGTTTTTGCAGCCAAAAAATAAAGTTGTATTTTAAAAAAAAAGGTAAGGATAATTAACCTCTCAAGCTAAATAAAACATAATTTAAATCTTATTCCATCAGACATTTTTTGCTATCTCCTGTGGTTTCATTTTCTAAAATAGAAAATGGAGAGGTTAATAGTACCCACCCCATTACTAGTAGGAAGGATTAAGTGTATAATGCTTGTAAATTCCTGAAGTCAGTGCCTGGCACATGGAAAGCAATATATTGATATTAGCTACTGCTGCTGCTGCTGCTAAGTCGCTTTAGTCGTGTCCGACTCTGTGCAACCCCATGGACGGCAGCCCACCAGGCTCCCCTGTCCCTGGGATTCTCCAGGCAAGGACACTGGAGTGGGGTGCCATTTCCTTCTCCAATGCATGAAAGTGAAAAGTGAAAGTAAAGTCGCTCAGTCGTGTCTGACTCCCAGCGACCCCATGGACTGCAGCCCACCAGGCTCCTCCGTCCATGGGATTTTCCAGGCAAGAGTACTGGAGTGGGGTGCCATTGCCTTCTCCATTAGCTACTACTGAGTGCTAAGCATTGAGAATATAAAGATTAGAATTAGACAGGAGTCCTGCCTTTCAGAGTTCATAGCCTTGTGAGGTAGAATGGTAAACAAGAAAACAACATGAAATCTGCAGTAATTCAAAGTATACAATTCAAAGTACAGGAGTAATAACAGAAAAAAATGACTACTAGAGAGTGTTGCCTATATGTGGCTGAGCAATCAAGTACTCTGTAGAACAAATTATTTAGACTTAGTTAACTGGTTTATTATTGGTATGGTCATAAACCTTCATGTAGGGGATTTCCTGGCAGTCCAGTAGTTAAGACGCCACTCTTTTCAGAAAATGTGTTGACATCATTTATTTGTGTCTTGTCCATAAAGAAGGAGAGAATAATTTACGTCTCAAAATTTCTTCCAAGCCTACAAGTTCCAACTGTTACTATTTCTTCTTTGAACTAGAGTTGTATACACACCTGGCCACACTGATGATCATATGGCTCTAGTCTTAGAAGAAGAAAATGCTCTGTTTTCTGGAGATTGCATCCTAGGGGAAGGAACAACTGTATTTGAAGACCTCTATGATTATATGAACTCCCTGAAAGAGTTATTAAAAATCAAAGCTAAAGTTATATATCCAGGTGGGTCATTCTTTTAACCTAGCAAACCATTTGTTTCAAATGATGAGAAAGATTTCCTTTTGGTTTGTATATGTATATGTACATATGTATAAACTGCTTCTTGAGGATATGTATAAACTGCTTCTTTCTAAATTACACCCCTAAGTCTTGTCTAGCAATGCAATTAAAAAGAAGACTGAGAGTTGTATTAATAACTTTTTTAAAAGATAGCGTTATTTTTTAATATCTACCCAGCTGTTAATAGAACTCTTAAACAAAGGAAATAAACTTATTGGGACCAGAAAATGTTTTCATTTCATGAGCTATCTTTAGTTTTGTTAACTTGATTTCTATTGTGGACTGCATTTTAGCCATGTGACCTGTAACATTTGACCTCTGAGCTTTAGTTTTTTAACTCACACTGTGGAAATCAGAGGGGCTTCCCAGATGGCACTAACAGTAAAGAACCTGCCTACCAATACAGGAGACTTAAGAGATGTGAGTTTGGTCCCTGGGTCAGGAAGGTCCCCTGGAAAAGGAAATGGCAACCCTCTCCAGTGTTCTTGTCTGGAAAATCCCATGGACAGGGGAACCTGGCAGGCTATGGTCCATAGGGTTGCAAAGAGAAGACATGACTGAAGTAACAAGCATGCATGCATGGAAATCAATATTTTCCATATTAACTGTGAGACTACATTTATTTCAGTTACTAAGGAAAAAAAAATACCTATTATTAGTATATCAGCTGTCACTGCCCTGCTTTACAGTATGAATCTCCTCTCCCTCTTAAAACCTAAGAAAGATACAGGACCCAACAGAAGGCCCCAGGAGGAAAAAGAGACTCAATAACTGACTCTTTTAAGTCCTTCTAACTTGTTCCTAGCCAGAGAGTCATGAAAAGATCTGTAAATACAATGTCTTCAATACCTTCATATTCTCTCATGAGGTCTCACTGCTGAGGGGTGAGAAACATACAGTTGGTGGTACTAGGCATTTGGATTAATGTTATGACATCAAAGAAGCAGAGGCTAACAACTGTTTTGAAAGAAGAGAGTAGATGCTTGATGCACTCACATTGGAGCAAAGCTAATGAGAGGGTGCCTGGTATAGGTTCTTGGAGTGTTGGCTTCAGTGAATCCAGTGAACTGGCTTATTCAATGGTATTCCATAGCCATAGCTAGCACATATTGAAGCCTGCTACCCTACCTGCCAGGTACAGTGTCAGGACCTTCACAAAGCTGTCTTCACAGAAACTCAGTGAAGCAGATAGCTGAAGAAATAAGCTCCAAGATTCAGAGCCTTTCACAGCCATACAGCTAGTAAATGGTAGTCCGTATCATAAAGCCTGAGCTCTTTATATAACAGCTCAGTCTACTTTTGGTTTCTTGTTGTTGCTCTTTAGTTGCTAAGTCATGGACCCCATGGACTGTAGCCCGCCAGGCTCCTCTGTCCATGGGATTTCCTAGGCGAGAATACTACAGTGAGTTGCCATTTTCTTCTCCAGAGGATCTTCTTGACCCAGGTATTGAACCCACATCCCCTACATTGGCAGGTAGATTCATTACCACTGAGCCACCAAGGAAGCCCCTACTCCTGGTGATTGTTCTCAAGTATCTTTAAAAAAACCTCTCTTGCAGATTGGTGTAATACATTCATTTTCACTGTTTTAAGAGAAGGTAAATTTCATTATGACTTTATCTGGGTTATCAAGGTTTCTGAACTGCTAGCCTGTACATAAGACTCAAAGTTCTCCTGTGGTCCTTGTGAATTTTTAATAGCTCTTCATCACTTCCATGAAGTTACTTTATATATTCCACTTTTCAATCTTTGATAAGCATAGTGGTTAAGAACACAGAGTGGTTAAAAGACCTGAGTCAGAATCCCAGCTCCACTTAGCTATATGTAACTGCAGGCAGATTAATTACCCTTCCTATGCCCGAGTTTCTGCTGTTCAAAGGGGAGAATAAACATACGTACTTCATGGGATTCTTGTAAGAATAAAGTACATTTAGAGCAGTATCTGGCAAATAAACTCAACATTAAAAAAAAGACTAAGATCACGGTATCCAGTCCCATCACTTCATGGCAAATATTGGGGAAACAGTGGAAGCAGCAACAGACTTTTTATTTTCTTGGGCTCCAAAATAACTGTGGACAGTGACTGCAGCCATGAAATTAAAAGACACTTGCCCCTTGAAAGGAAAGCTATGACAAATCTAGACAGTGTATTAAAAAGCAGAGACCAAAAAAAAGCAGAGACATCATTTTGCCAACAAACATCCGTATAGGTAAAGCTATGGGTTTTCCAGTAGTCGTGTAAAGATGTGAGAGTTGGACCGTAAAGAAGGCTGAGTGCCATGAAGAATTGATGCTTTTGAATTTTGGTGCTGGAAAAGACCCTTAAGGGCCCTTGGACAGCAAGGAGATCAAACCAGTCAATCCTAAAGGAAATCAACCCTGAATATTCATTGAAGGACTGTTGCTCAAGTTGAAGTTCCAACACTGTGGCTGCTTGTTGGAAAGAGCTGAGTCATTAGAAAAGACCCTGATGCTGGGAAAGATTGAAGGTAAAAGTAGAAGGGAGCAGCAGAGGATGAGATGGTTGAGTGGCATCACCGATTCAAGCACATGAATTTGAGCAAACTCTGGGAGATAGTGGAGGACAGAGGAGCCTGACATGCTACAGTCCACGGGATCGCAGAGTCAGACACAGCAACTGAACAACAACTGGCAAATAATGAACACTGTTAATACTACCTGTTGTTACTGTTGTGGTTACTATTTTTATTGTTACTTTTGTTGTTATCTTTTAATTCTTACTCTTCTTTTTTCTAATGAACACTGTAATATTTTATATAGATTTTGACATAATTCTCTAATAGTTTTTGGCTTGGTATGTGATTATCTTATCACCTGTATAGTTTTCCAAATAATACTCACTTGTATATTTAGTGTGCCTTTCCAGTTCACTGTATGAAATATTTTTTTAGTAGAGTGAATTAACTTCAGTTGTACTTAAAATTTTTTATTTCATTGAAATAATCTTTATAATTATTCTGATTCAGGACATGGCCCAGTTATCCATAATGCGGAAGCTAAAATTCTACAATACATTTCTCACAGAAACATCCGAGAACAGCAGATTCTTACAGTATTTCATGAGAACTTTGAAAAGTCATTCACAGCAATGGAACTTGTAAAAAGTATTTACAAGGTAATTTTTGTTTATCTCATTTGTACATAGCCACAATTTTAATAGAAGAATCTATTCAATAGACTATTAATGTGGTAAACTCATCACATCTTAGAGCAGAATGAGTCTGTTAATTTTTTAAGTAATATTAGTCACTTGTATAGATTTGAGATCATCAAATCTCAAGTTTCTAGAATGCAGAAGTTGGTAAACACTGGCCCACAGAATAACCCTTCTGAGCCATTATTAAGCCTTTCATATTTCATTCTGTAGGAGATCATTGCCAACAGCCTGGTGATGAGGCTTTGTTATGATTTATGTTTTACTTGGAGAAGGGAATGGCAACCAACTCCAGTATTCTTACCTGGAAAATTCCATGATCAGGCTACAGAGGATCCTATCGGGCTACAGTCCATGGAATCACAGGGAGTTGGACACTACTGAGCAGCTAGCAACAATAATATATTACTCTGACCATCTTTATTATCTAGTGTCCTACTCGGCAGCGAGTGAGAAGGGGTGATCTGCTGGAGACAGATCCTGGCTAATAGCAGTGAGAATTAGTAGCAGTGCCTGTGAAGGTGAAAGTCACTCAGTCATGTCCAACTCTTTGTGACCCCATGGACTATACAGTCCATGGAATTCTCCAGGCCAGAATAGTGGAGTAAGTAGCCTTTCCCATTTCCAGGGGATCTTCCTAACCCAGGGATTGAACCCAGGTCTCCCACATTGCAGGCAGATTCTTTACCAGCTGAGCCACAAGGGAAGCCCAATGGACTAAAAGGAGAAAGGCCTCAAAGAAGAACATGAGGAAAGTCATTTAGTAGAGAAAGAGCCCCTCACACAGTGGCCTCTGAGCACATCCTTGTTTAACAGCAGCATATGGCAATCTGTCCGTAGGATTCAGTTTCTCAGCAAATGTACATTAGATAACTGATGTAGGCAGTATAGCTTAGGGATTAAGAATGTAATAAGATTATCTGGGTTTTAAGACTCCCACTGCTATAACCTATACAGCCATAAGATACCTGAGAGTGTAACTAAAGATGAGCTTGAAAAGGAACCTGAGTGAGTTTCATTTAGTAAAGGTCTTTAATGTCCCATCAAACCAGTCAGTCCCTGAATATTCATTGGAAGGACTGATGGTGAGGCTGAAGCTCCAATACTTCAGCCACCTGATGCGAAGATCTGACTCATTGGGAAAAACCCTGCTGCTGGGAAGGATTGAGGGCAGAAGGAGAAGGTGGCAGCAGAGGATGAGATGGTTGGGTGGCATCACTGAGTTTGACATGAGTCTTTGAGTAAGCTCCAGGAGATAGTGAAGGACAGAAGCCTGGTGTGCTGCAGTCTGTGGGGTCAGAAAGAGTCAGACCCGACTTAGCAATTGAATGACAGCAATGTCCCAATGTCCCATAGGCCTAAGTTATCAAAAACCAGTTAAAACACACTCATTGTGCTTTGTGTTTAAAGGGATGGATGAATGATTTAAAGGGCTGAAGATAAAAAGTGCCAGGAGCAAAGGGGAAGTGTAAATATTTAAATTCTGTGAAAGAGTTCACTTCCTAGAGTTTAGCCATTCTAGATTATGCATTGAAATTGAAACATGGGTAGTGTTTTCTAACCCAAGTACAGGCTGCAGAACTCTCTGATTAACCCTCACAGATGAGTCAGCCAGTGACTGTGCCTGACTCAGAAATGCTGGTTCTGCATTCAGAGGTGTGTTCAGGGATGTGTTCACTGTGCATATGTGTACAGCATCTGTTACATGTAGAATAGCATTAGATATTGTGGAGACATTTATTCTTTCTACAAACATTTACTGAAGTTTTCGTGTGCCCCTGGACTAGGTGCAGAGATACTAAGATGACTACAGATCTCTTCCCTCAGAGAACTTGGGGTTTAGCAAAGACAGACATGTTCATAATAGCTCCCATTTTTTTGAGCATGTTATGTGTTAGATACAGTACTACATGCTTCACATTACACTTGTATTTTGGGGTACTTAATTTCCTGTACCCCAAGTTTTCACTACGTAAAGATACTATTATTCCAACTTAATAGATTTAAAAACTGACTTGAAAAGTGTGAGCTAAGTAACTTTTCCAAAGGCACAAAACTCGCAGATGTCACATACTCAAATGTCAGAAGTCAGATACTCAAACCTTGTGTTTTTCTGTCACACCAAGCTTCCCTCCAGGGCCCATACACAGCACATTGGGGGCACAAAGGAAAGAGAAGTCAGTTGTACCTGGTGAAGATAATGGGTCATGAGACTTGTCTGGAACACCTTCAGAAACGTAATGATTGAATCGCTTCTTGAAGAAGGAGTAAGCATTTCCCAGGCCAGATACAGGAGAAGGGAAGTCATTCTAAATAGAAGGAAAGATGTGTTCAAACAATGGGGGTCATAAAAGCCTTTTATGTGTTTGAAACCCCCCCCAAAACATGTGTGTTATTGGAGCACAGAATGCATGTTGCAGGTGGGTAGGGAGGGAGTCCCAGGATATGAGGCAGGAAAGACAGGCATGGTGGGTCAGAGGAAGCCCTTGGTTGCCATGCTAAAAAATGTGGGCTTCAGCCTATAAACTGAGAATGACCACCACAGATCTTAGCCCAGGGGGGTTGTATAATTAGACCTAGAAAATCATGCTGGTGGATATAATACATGGTGCTGGAGCTTCAAGAAGAGTTGGGTTTGGAGGTTTTTACTTGGGAATCTTTAATGCAGTGGCAAGTTGATTGAGTAAAAAGAGAAGAGAGTCAAGTGATACAATTCATTGTAGACATCAGTGTTAAAGAGAAATCCCGGGAAGAATATCCAGAATGAAGACAAAATGATGAGAGGTAGGATAACCTAGGGAAGGGAAAAGAGAAGAGCTCTTCCAAAAGGAGAGACTCGCCTGCTGATTTCAGGTAAAATGAGGACTTAAAAGAATTCTTTGAATTTTCATTAAAATGTAATTTGATGACCTTAACAAAACATTTTCAGGGAGCTGAGAAATGGAGATAGTCAATTTAGTTAAGAAGCTTGACTTTGAAAAATTCTTAAAGAATAAAAGAGACAAATAGTGTATATGACAAATAAGTGTATGTTACCTCTTATAATGTGTAATCTAAACAATACAACAAGCTAGTGAATTATACAGTACTTTTGCCTGGAAAATCCTGTGGATGGAGGAGCCTGGTAGGCTACAGTCCATGGGGTTGCTAAGAGTCAGACACGACTGAGCAACTTCACTTTCACTTTTCACTTTCATGCCTTGGAGAAGGAAATGGAAACCCACTCCAGTGTTCTTTTCTGGAGAATCCCAGTGATGGGGGAGCCTGGTGGGCTGCCATCTATGGGGTCGCACAGAGTCGGACACAACTGAAGCGACTTAGCAGCAGCAGCAGTGACCCAAAGTGAGACATATATAGGATGAAATAGTTTTGGTTATTACTATATAAAAACCTAGAGTTATAGCTGTCTTCTTGATGGTATGGAGACTCCTTAAAAAGCTAGGAATAAAAACACCATATGACTCAGCAATCCCACTCCTAGGCATATACCCTGAGGAAATCAAAACTGAAAAAGACACATGTACCCCAGTGTTCACTGCAGCACTATTTACAATAGCTAGAACATGGAAGCAACCTAGATGTCCATCAACAGATGAATGGATAAAGAAGCTGTGGTATGTATATACAATGGAATACTACTCAGCCATAAAAAGGAATGCATTTGAATCTGTTCTAATGAAGTGGACAAAACTAGAGCCCATTATACAGAGTGAAGTAAGTCAGAAAGAGAAATATAAATATCATATATTGACACATATATGTGGAATCTGAAGAGACAGCACTGATGAATTTATTTTCAGGGTAGCAGTGGAGAAACAGACATGGAGAACAGACCTATGGACAAGGTGGGAGGAGAAGAGGGAGAAGGGGAGATGTATGGAGAGAGTAATATAGAAATTTACAATACCATGTGTGAAACAGATAGCCAATGGGAATTTACTGTCTGATTCAGGGAACTCAAACAGGGACTCTGTGACAGGCTGAAGGCTGGAATGGAAAGGGAGATGAGAGCAGAATGGAAAGGGAGATGAGAGCGTGGTCTGAGAGAGAGGGGACATGGGTGTACCTATGGCTGATTCTTGATGTATGACAGAAAAACCACAGTTTTGTAAAGCAGTTATCCTTCAGTTAAAATATTTTTTAAAAAAGTACCTCTCAACAACAAAAAAGACTGTCGTCTTTTGTCTTTTTTCTTTAAAAGTTTCAAAAAGACTAACCCTGTTATTTTTTTGAAAAAGAAATGTTGTCGGGACTTCCCTGGTGGTCCAGTGGTAAGGACTCTGCTTCTCCTGCAGAGGGTGAGAGTTCGGAACTAAGGTCCTGCACACTGTGTGGTGTGGCCAGAAATAAATTAATTAAAATTAAAAATTTAAAAACACTGTCATCTTTCCTTTAGGATACTCCCGAGCATTTACATAAAATGGCCCAACATAATGTCTTGCTACATTTGAAAAAATTAGAAAAAGAAGGAAAAATAGGTAAGTATTCTTCCAAATCTTTTTTATTTGGAGCACTGAAAATATTTGTTAACAAATGAACTAGTTTCCTTTGAGGAAAAACACCACCTACCAGAGTTCTCCCTTGAATGTCACTGTGGGTGGGAGAGACAGTCATTAGGAAGGGCCAGTAGCAAAAGGCCAGGGAGCAACAAATTAGAACAAAAGCTCCCACAGGAGTGAGAGCCCTGCGTGGGGGCTGCAGTCCTCATCCACCCGAATGTAGCGGGAAGAGAACTTCGCCTTTGCCAGAGTGACCACAAAGAACTTTACATGTAGATTTGGGAACAGCCAAAGGTTTCACAGTAGCAAAGGTAGTAAACTCAAAGATACTAAAGCAGTAATTCTGTAATTGTTCACTAGTGTTGACTTGTCAACTTAATAATCTTAGAAGTTTGCTGCTTAAAAAGCAAGAGGTGCAAAGTCGGATCCCGTGTAGAAGTTTTAGCAACGTTATTTGTACCCCCCAACCTGCACCATAAGAGAAACCCCAACTTTATATTGAGCAACAAAAATTTTTAGGAATTAATGCTCTTTCTAGTTACAAGAGAACTTAAAATCCAGTGATTTTGCTTGTCTGTTGTTAAATGTTTACTCTGTAATTTTCTTTCCACAGTTAGCAACACAGATCCTGAGAAGAAATGGAAAGCTCATCTTTAGTTTCAGCTTAATGAAAGATGATGTTGTTTTGATTTTGGAGAATGAGATGTTCTGTTAACTATGAATTATTTACATAGAATATAGCCTGTGGAACACTGAAAATAACCCTAGATATACTTTTAAATAACATTATATCTATTCTAAAATGTGTAAATCACATTTTGCACCTACAATATTAGCTATTTATCTAACCAAGCTCTTATAACATTTTACCAAAAATGCAGAAATCCAATAGTTTATCCATTTTCAATAAACAAAGTAACAGTTTCTTTTAAAATAATAAATTTTATGTCATTTAAACTGGATATTATTCTTAGAGATTATTTATCTATGACCAGTGGTCAGTAATACTTCTCTTTTTCCCAGCTGCTTCAGTTAACAGCACAGATGTCAACGTCATCCTTCCTTTTCTACAACCTTTGTCTATATCTGTAGATTAGAGGCTTGTTTTCATGTTTCTCTCAGTCATGATTAAATATCAACTCTGTTCCTCTGTATAATATGTATTTTCTTAATAATGGCATCCTACAAGTGATTCATGTAAATCAACATTTGGTAATAGAAAAGCATTAAATTCCCAATTAAAGTCATTGTATATAAATATTTATTTCTGTAATCCATTAGTACAACCAATATGTTTTACTAATTTAAGTTTTAGTATATAGTGGCTCAGTTGGTAAAGAATCCACCTGCAATGCAGGAGACCAAGGTTCAATCCCTAGGTTGAGAAGATCCCCTCAAGAAGGAAATGGCAACTTACTCAGGTATTCTTGCCTGGGAAACCCCATGGACAGAGGAGCCTACATGGCTACAGTCCATGGGATTGCAAGACACAACTTAGTAACTAAACCACTACCATCATCAAAATATATATGAATTACATACCAAAGATTTTTAAGATTAGAATATTATAAGAGCATTTTTATATAAATAGTGTTTTTAAATAGTGGTTAGGTTCTAAGGTCAACCACCACTGCTTATTTAACCCATAAGGTTGCCAAATAACAGTACAAAAATGAGCTCAGAATCCTGAAAGTAAGCTTCCTTTTCTCTTTTCTAAGACTTTTAAAAAATTCTTTTAATTAAAACTTTTTTTTTTGACAACCTCATCTCTTCCTTCTCCTTTTCCCAAAGTGAAAGTGAAAGTCGCTCAGTTGTGTCCACCCATGGGATTCTCCAGGCCAGAATACTGGAGTGGGTAGCCGTTCCCTTCTCCAGGGGGTCTTCCCAACTCAGGTGTCGAACCCAGGTCTCCCGCATTGCCAGCAGATTCTTTAGCAGCTGAGCCACCAGGGAAGCACCTTTTTCCCAAGGCCTCTAGCATTTTCATATCATTCTAAACTCTGGAAATCTGGTGTGTTCATGAAATCATTCCATATTACAAAGTAACTGGGAATTCAACAACAAACTAACAACCCAAAATGAGCAAAGGATTTGATAAGACATTTGTCCCGAGAAGATATACAAATGGCCAATAAGCACATGAAAAGATATTCAACATCACTAATCATGAGGAAGATGCAAATTAAAACCATAGTGAATTAGGGGACAGGGATGAGAAGGGCTTTCCAAATTGAGGGGATCCCATACACAAAGCCATGGAACCATTGTCTTTCTCTAAGGTAACAGAGCACGCTTCAGGCTGCAAGTGGATCTCGTGAAAGAGGACTAGATAATGGAAGGTTATTAAACTTGGTTACTGAACGAGTCTATAAACAAGTTTTTTTTTTTCCTTCTTTCTTTTTATCCTCTTGGAATTTTTTTGTTTAATTGGAGTATAATTGCTTTACAATGGTGTGTGAGTTTCTGCTTTACAAGTGGATCAGCTATAACTATACATATATTCCCTCCCCCTTGAGCCTCCCATCCCACCCCTCTAGGTCAACACAGAGCTGAGCTTCCTTTATCAGGTAGATTCCTTATCTCTTCCTCTTTGGTTTGGTTTGGTGGGCATTTATCCTGTTCCTTTACCTGCTGGGTATTTCTCTGCCTTTTCATCTTGTTTATAGTGCTGTATTTGGGGTGGCCTTTCTGTATTCTGGCAGTTTGTGGAATTCTCTTTATTGTGGAGTTTCCTTGCTGTGGGTGGGGTTGGATGGATGGCTTGTCAAGGTTTCCTGGTTAGGGAAGCTTTTGTCGGTGTTCTGGTGGCTGGAGCTGGATTTCTTCTCTCTGGAGTGCAATGAAGTATCCAGTAATGAGTTAGGAGATGTCAGTGGGTTTGGTGTGACTTTGGGCAGCCTGTATATTGAAGCTCAGGGCTGTGTTCCTGTGTTGCTGGAGAATTTGCATGGTATGTCTTGCTCTGGAACTTGTTGGCCCTTGGGTGGTGCTTGTTTTCAGTGCAGGCATGGAGGTGTTTGATGAGCTCCTATTGATTAATGTTCCCCGGAGTCAGGAGTTCTCTGGTGGTCTCAGGATTTGTACTTAAGCTTCCTGCCTCTGGTTTTCAGTCTTATTCTTACAGTAGCCTCAGGACTTCTCCATCTATACAGCACCAATGATAAAACATCTAGGTTAAAGATGAAAAGTTTCTCCACAATGAAGGACACCCAGAGAGGTTCACAGAGTTACATGGAGAAGAGAAGGGGGAGGAGGGAGATAGAGGTGACCAGGAGGAGAAGAGGGGGAATCAAAAGGGGAGAGAGCAAGCTAGCCAGTAATCACTTCCCTAAGTGTTCTCCACTGTCTGAAACACACAAAGAGATTCACAGAGTTGGGTAGAGAAGAGAAGGGGAAGGGAGGAGACAGAGGCAACCTGGTGGAAAAAAAGGAGAGTCCAAAGAGGGAGAGAGCAGTCAAGCCAGTAATCTCGCTCCCAAGTAAAAATGGGTACTGAAGATTGGGTTCTTAAAGGTACAAAATTGATAACAAATGCCAAAAAGCAAAGATTAAAAATCTAGAGTAGAGGTTGGGTTCTCAAAAATACAATATTAAAGAAAAAAACAAAGTCACAAAAAGTATAAAATATATATATATGAAGTTTGCTTTAAAAAATAGGGTCTTTTTTTGCAAAGTAATAGGTTATAAAAATGAAAGTTAAAGGAGTAATAGAGGATTAAAAAAAATTTTTTTTAATTTAAAAAATGATAATAGTAAAAATATATCTAGGACTTTCTCTGGTGGTGGTGTGGACAGTGGGGTCAGTTAATTTTCAGATAGTTCCTTGATCCGGCTTATACTTCTCAAGATCTATAGGCCGCTTCCTATGTAGTCGGTGCTAACTACAGGGTTTTAATCTATTGCACCTGTCACTTCAAAGGTGGTTCCCTCTGTTTGTTTTACCTTCTTCTGTTTGCTGGTCTCTTCAGTGTCTAATTTCCACCCTGACACAAGGGGGCGGTGGTAATCACTTTTTTAGGCTCCCTTTTTCAGTCGTGCTGTGGGGAGGGAGGGATGCTGCAAACAAATATCACTGGCATGTGCTCTCGGTGTCTCGGCCACACTGGGTTTGCCCCCACTCACGGCGTGTGTGCTTTCCCTGTCTACACTGCTTAGGCTCTAGGTTGCTCTGCCGGGAACTGTCTCAGGCCGGCCCTGGGTTGTATGCACTTCCCAGGTCTAAGTCGCTCAGGTTCAGGTACTCGGGTACTCCACAAAGGTGCAGACTCTGTTGGGCCTGCGTTTTGTGCCCTTCCCAGGTCCAAGCAGCTCAGGTGACCAGGTGCTTGGCGAGCGTGGTCACCCCCAATTGAAGGCTGTGACTTATCACCTCCCCCGTCCCTGCCGCTTGGTTTTCTGGATGTACAATGAGCGCGTCTTCTCAGGTGTGCCTTTTGTCTCCTCTGGGGAGCTGATTTCTGGCTGCAACCCTCCCAGCGGATGTTGACCATCCAGAATCCCAAGAAGTCTTGGTTAGCAACGAAGCCCCCTTGCAGTTTGGTAAATGATGCCTCTCTGGGGCCACGATTGTCCCCTTCCGGTTCTGGCTGCCCTCGTCTGCCTGTCTCCAGTGGGGGATGGGCCAGTCCGCAGCTGGCTAGCTCTGCTCAGTCCTTTGTTCTGTGAGCGGGCTTGGCAGTGTCTTAGATTAGGGCTTTTCGCAGGATAGCTATCCCACAGTCTGGTTTGCTATCTCAAGTTAGTTCCCTCAGATTGTCCTCGGGGCATTCAGGCCCAGTCCTTACACTAAGCAATGCAGCCCGCGCCTCCCTGCCCAGGCCCCGCTTGCTAGTAGCGGATATAGGTGTCTGCACTGCCTCTCGTATGGGAGTTACCGTTGGGCACGTAATCTGTAGGTTTTAATTATTTATTTATTTTTCTTCACAGTTATGTTGCCTTCTGAGGTTCCAAGGCTTGCCACAGACTCGCCAGTGAGAGTGTTTCCCAGTGTTTGGAAACCTCTCTCTTTTTTAAGACTCCATTCCCGGGACGGATCTCTATCCCTACCTCTTTTGTCTCTCTTTTTATCTTTTACATTTTTTCCTGCAGAGCTGAGCTCCCTGTGCTATATAGCAGTTTCCCAGTAGCTGTCTTACACATGGTAGTGTATATATGTCAGTGCTACCCTCCCAATTTACCCCACCCTCTCCTTATACCCCTATGTCTACTCATCCATTATATCTGCATCTCTGTTCCTGCCCTGCAAATAGGTTCATCTGTACCATTTTTCTACATTCCACATATATGCATTAATATACATTATTTGTTTTTCTCTTTCTGACCTAATTCATTCTGTGACAGCCTCTAGGTCCATTCACGTCTTTACAAATGGCCCAATTTTGTTCCTTTTATGGCCAAGTAATATTCCATTGTATATATGTACCTCTAACAAAAACAATACCATCCACTAAGTATCTGCTTTGTGTGGATCCTGGGCCAGCACTAGGGATACAAAGAGAAACGGAACAGCATCCCGCTCTCATCAGAAGCTCATCTGCTTGTGGAGACACACGGTTACAATATAGCAGTAGCAGTAAGTCTGTTTGGAGTAAAGGAAGAGTGTGTAACCTGGATGGGATATGGAAAACTGCTTGCTGCTGCTGCTGCTGCTAAGTCGCTTCAGTCGTGTCCGACTCTGTGCGACCCCATAGATGGCAGCCCACCAGGCTCCTCTGTCCCTGGGATTCTCCAGGCAAGAATACTGGAGTGGGTTGCCATTGCCTTCTCCAATGCATGAAAGTGAAAAGTGAAAGTGAAGTCGCTCAGTCGTGCCCGACTCTTAGCGACCCCATGGACTACAGCCTACCAGGCTTCTCTGTCCATGGGATTTTCCAGGCAAGAGTACTGGAGTGGGGTGCCATTGCCTTCTCCAGGAAAACTGCTTAGAGGAGCCTACGCCCAGTCTTGAAAAGTAAGCAGCAGTGCAGCCGTGTGACAAATTTAGGGGTATTTTGTACATGAGAGGGCTTCCATGGTGGCTCAGATGGTAGCGTCTGCCTGCAGTGCAGGAGACCCAGGTTCAATCCCTGGGTCAGGAAGATCCCATGGAGAAGGAAATGGCTGTCCACTCCAGTATTCTTGCCTGGAGAATCCCATGGACAGAGGAACCTGGTGAAGCTACAGTCCATAGGGTCCCATAGAGTCAGACATGACTGAGCAACTAACACTTTGGGACATGAGAAGATTGTTCTAGTTGGAGGAAATAATGTAGGCACGTTAACAGAGCAAAACATCACATGGCTGGGGAATTAATTTATATGACTACATACACTGTATAGTGTTGTGGGTTGAGGTCATAAGGATAAAAAGCATCTCATGGGAACACAGAAACTCATAGGAACCAATGTGCTGTCCTCCAGCCACACAGGCTGGAGTATACACAACTTAGCAATTGAAAAGCAGGTGGTGGTCGGGGCCAGGACTAGTATAATTTTGTTGCTTCCTTACCAGAGAGTTTGCCCCCAACCATGATGGTAATTTTGCTCTTCTTGTTTCTGTCACTCCAGTCAATTACTTTACCCTCTATTGAGTACACCCATAGGTTGTGGATTATTCATACCTTCTGCTTACCCATTTCCTAGTTTCTCAAGAGTGTCTACATTCTTCTCATCACCTCTGTCCTTTCTCTGTATATGTTCAGCTTTTGTTTGGAGCCACTGAGTAGCCCTCTAGGTGTCTCAGATTCAGATCACCTCATAGAAGAGGACCTGATTGTTGTAATTAATCTTCCATATCTCTCTTGAAAGCTCTCCTGCCATCCTTATATGTTATCGACCAGACTTTAGGGTAAAATTCTCTAGACCAATCATCTGGGACTAGAAAGGTCCCAGGAAATTTTATTAGAAGCATACTCCATTCATCAGACACAATACACAGAGTAAGCATTCTGAGATGGCCTTTTCAGCATCACAGGGAAAGGAGAAAATAGGCCACAGGAGTCTCAAATGTAGTAGAAGACAGAGGAACAGATACAAGAAATATTTGTGAAGAGGAAAAGAACTTAGAGACCCATTAGGTCCTGAGGGATGGGGATCAGGTGGAAAGGAAGAAACCCAGTGGGGCTGGAGGTTTCTGGCCTGGCAGCTGGCCAGTGGCCAAGTTGATAACCAGGAAGATAGAATACAGGAAATGAAGTAGGTAGAGGGAGGATGGGAGGAACGATGCATTGTACTGTAGGTGTGAGTCTGAAGTACCAAGGAACATCCAGAGGGAGATTCCGGGTAAGCACTTAGGTATATAGATCATGATCGTGAAGTCGCTCAGTTGTGTCCTACTCTTAGCGACCCCATGGACTGTAGCCTACCAGGCTCCTCTGTCCATGGGATTTTCCAGGCAATAGTACTGGAGTGGATTGCCATTTCCTTCTCCAAGGGATCTTCCCAACCCAGGGATCGAACCTGGGTCTCCCGCATCGTAGACAGACGCTTTACCGTCTGAGCCACCAGGGAAGTCCAGAGCTGGGGCTAAATAGATAAGATATATTCTATTGCAAGTGACAAAACTAGTGTAAGCAAAAAAGGAAGTTAGTTGGCAAATGTAACCAACCTGAGATGGAGGAAGGTGAAGTCAGGCTTGTGAACAAGAGTGAAGAATTGGATCCTATCAGGTCAACCCCAGACACCTCTCTGGTCTTTTATTGTTTTGAGTCCAAGCCTCCATGACAGACTGGCTTCTTCACATGGTGCAGGACATGACTATGGGCAGCTGTGAGCTCTTCACCAGCCGGGAAAGCTGGTTCTTCCCAGCTTCAGTTTGGAAACTCCTAGGGGAAGGACTCAATGACTTACACTGGCTCATTACCCATTTGTTAGGCCAGTCCCCACGGTCAAGGAAGCATGAAGTTCTGTTTTGGGCCCGGCTCTGGTCACATGCCACCCCTGTGGCCAGAGAGGACAAGGGCTGTCCTCAGATGGAGAAAAGGGTCAAAGAAGGATTCTTGACCAGTATCAATTCCTTCCTGAATAGCATTTCCTTCTGTCCAGTGTGTATAAAATATCAATAGATAATAAATAAATTATAGCTCTGCAGTAGCTGATGGAATGACTGGGCCAATTCTCTGAAACCCGAATCTTTCCTGACTGCTTCTGGGGGATCTTTTGAGTATTTGTAAGTTATTTGTGAGTATTTTCATACATCCAGGTTGTCACTTCAAGAAAAAGTAAACTTAATAACCTATATGGGAAACGCATTTGAAAAAGGGTATATGTATGACTGAATCATGTTGCTGTGCATTGGAAACTAACATAACATTGAACTGTACCTCAAGATAAAAGTTAAAAAGTAAAGCTGACTAGTAGCAGTGAGGCTAGAATCCTGGAGAAAATGAGAAAAGATTTAAATGCGGGTTTCTCTTAAGTCTACCAGTGCTGGGCTTCTGCACCCGCTTCCTTGCCAGTCTTTCTCTCTCACCAGCACAGTGCATCGCCCTACATCTTGGTACCAGTTTCCAGGCATTATTGGTACAGGAAAATTCATCTGTCTTTCCCATTTGCAGGAAGCTTAAAATACTTGGGTTTGTTAGAAAAAAAGTTCAATATTTGAAATATTGATTGTGAAAGTCTTGGTTCCAGCCACATTGATGCTGGGCCTTTTGAAACATCTGGAAATTAAAGCAGAGAATGCGATGCCAGTAACATACTCATGGATAAACCTAAAGATTGTCACAGAGTGAAGTAAGTCAGAAAAACAAATATTGTATTTGTTCACGGTATTGCATGTATGTGGAATCTAGGAAAATAGTATACTTGATCTTATTTGCAAAGCAGAAGTAAAGACACAGTTGTAGAGAACAAAGGTATGGATACCAAGGGGGAAAGGAGTGGAGGGAGGGATTGGGAACTTGGGACTGACATATATATACTATTGATACTGTGTTTAAAATAGATAACCAGTGAGAACCTACTCGGTAGCACAGGCAACTCTACTCAATGCTCTGTGGTAACCTAAATGAGAAGGATATCCAAAAAAGAGGGGATATATGTATACCTGTGGCTGATGCACTTTGCTGTGTGGCAGAAACAACATGGTAAAGCAACTATACTCCAAAAAAATTTAAAAATAAAATTGAAGTGGAAAGTGAAGGAGGGGCCTATGTAAGTGTATTTACTTGTGTACACAGACAGTGTCTCTTGGAAAATACCCCCAAGTTTTAAAAAACAGTAACAGTGGTTACCTTCCGAGAGAACATATGGGTAGCTGAGGGTCTGGGTATAGGAATGAAAACAAGGAGAAGCCCTTCAAATCTTCAGGCTGTGGGTGTGTCGGTAGGATTAGGGGGTTAGACTCACTTAGAAGGGAGCATGAATCTAAATGGCACAGGCTTCTTCAACGTAACAGTGGGTTTTAGGACATGATGCCTTCAAATACCTGAGGGAGAAATTTTTTGTGTCCTAGAAGTTTTTAACCAACCATCAATCATGTGCACAGGTAAGGACTCAAGAAGAATGTCTGCCATGCACCTCTCTTTGGGGAATTGCTGGATAATGCACTTCAGAAAAACAAGGGAAAGGAAAGCCCACGATTGAAATAGCAAATCCCACACAGAAAAATGTCAAAAGTGAGTTCTAAGGGAAGGACTCTGCTCTCTCACTGCCAAGAGCTCTGGGTTCGATCCCTGGTCTAGGAACTAAGATCCCACAAGCAGTCCTGTGCACCCCCCCCACACACACACACAAAAGTGAATTCTAAGACAAAAGTGTCCCCATACCCTGTAGATTGGAGCAAGAGGAAATGAAGGCTTCAGAGAGAGATGGGGGGCGGGTGGTGTGGAAAATGAAATGTTACATGGGATGCTTGGGGCTTTGGGGAAAAAAGAACTGCTGGTGATCAGACAACAGGTCTAGCTGAGCAACTGAAGCCACAATCAGTTATTAGAAAACTATACTGGGGGTAGGGATGGGGCGGAAATGAGACAATTATTGATTCCAGAAAACAAAAGTGATGCTAGGAAGGAAATAAGTACGAAACACTATCTGACTCTTCAACTTTACATAGGCAATAATGTAAACATTGATTAAAATTGCCTTATACGATAATGGAAGGGAGGAAATGGGAGGTTGAGACTGCTAAATCATCACCTGTGATAATAGAATGTCAATCCTATTATCCACTTCTTCCTTTCAGTGAGACTGACATCTATTCTAATGGCATATGATGCAGCCCATGCTTTTACAATTTTCCCAAGGGTTGAAGAAAATTTTTCACTGAAAGAAGCTCTCTGCTTTTATACCACAGAATTATTCCCAGCCTACTTTGTGGAAGTAGATTAATCCTGCTGCTTTCTCCTGCTTCAGTTTTTAAAAATGGTGAACATATCAATCACAAATGGCATATCTCAAGATTTTATATGTAAACCCAAAACTTTAAGGAATATTTTTAACCATCCATTCTCTTAGTGCAAAAATATGGTCTTGAACCACTTTCATCACTATCAACTGGGGTACTACAGGAGGACAAAGGGGCAACAGAGGATGAGATGGTTGGATGGCATCATCGACTCAGTGGACATGAGTTTGAGCAAACTCCAGGAAATAGTGAAGCGCAGGGAAGCCTGGTGTGCTGCAGTCCATGGGGTCACAAAGAGTTAGACACAACTTAGGGACTGAACAACAACTTTTTACATATAAGCAAATTTCTGGTCCCTAACCAGATTTATTGAATCAGAATTCCTGAAAAGGACCAAGGAATATAATTTTTCCCATTGACCCATATGGTTCTTTACTCACATGAACAGAATTTAGTTTTATGTCTTGGGGTTTTATTTCTCAAAGTCAGTGTAAGATCCACACATATAAAATCTCAGCCTGTTTTTTTTTTTTTTTTTTTTTTTTTTATGCTATTGAGGACATTGTGTATTTTATTATTCAGTGTTCTTCAGTGTTCACAGAATGAAATCTCTTTCAGATTTTAGAGCTAGAGAAAAAGTTGTTCTCTTATGAACTGGTCTGTTTCCTTTATTAGTCTGTCTATGTGTGTTTAGTCGCTCAGTTGTGTCCAACTTTTTGGGACCCATGGACCGTAGCCTGCCAGACTCCTCTGTCCATGGAATTCTCCAGGCAAGAATACTGGAGTGGGTAGCCATTCCCTTCTCTGGGGGATCTTCCTGACCCAGGGACAGAACCCAGGTCTCCTGCATAGCTGGCAGATTCTTTACCACCTGAGCCACCAGGGAAGCCGTTCTTTACCACCTGAGCCACCAGGGAAGCCGTTTATTAGTCTAAGACTCGTCAAATTTGACTGATTATTAGAATCACCTAGGGAACTTTGGGCTGCCCTGGTAGCTCAGACAGTAAAGCATCTGCCTGCAATGTAGGAGACCTGGGTTCGATCCCTGGATCGGGAAGATCCCCTGGAGAAGGAAATGGCAATCCACTCCAGTACTCTTGCCTGGAAAATTCCATGGATGGAGGAGCCTGGTAGGCTCCATGTGATCGCAGAGTCGGACACGACTAAGCAACTTCACTGGTTGCAAGAAAGTGAGACTAAATGAGAGGGAACTTTGAAAACATATATAGCTTCCCAGACCCACCAGAGTCTACAGATTTGGGAGGATCCATAGGATATTAATAATTAACCATGCTTCATACACTCTGCATGGGACAAATATCTTACTTAATTCACCATGTTCACACTTTGCCTTCTTGGAAGCTAGTTTTAAAGCAGTTTTTCTTGGAATTTGGTTTTTTAATATAATCATTGTCCTTTTCTTCCCCTGTTTTATTAATTGTCTCATTTAGTATTTTTTAATGAATTTCAACTTCAGAGGAAATATTTTATAATAATTCTACTCTTTGGACCAGCACATTCCCTGCAATAGCATTTAAGCCTAAAATAAATCACTTGTTAGGATGAAAGACTAAGAGATTGTTTTGAGTTCTTAAAAGTTTCATCATCCAGAGTGTATGGAGACTTCAGGGAAATTACTGTTAGAAAAGTACTCTGAAAACCATTGTGATTAAATGCTGATGCATAATTAAGATACTGATTGCCCCGCTTCAGCCTCTTCAGTACAGGCACTCCCAAGACTCAGTTTGTTGTTCCTCTTTCTTTTCTTCACCACTTCAAAGAGCTAATCCATTTAGTCATGTTAACCATCACCACCAAATATATGCTAGAGCTTGAATCTTTTGCTATTGGCAGGAACTGTTCATGCGGCTGTCTGACCAAGTCCAGACTTCCGTGTGAAGAAATTCCATCCGTCTAAAACTGAACTCTTCTCAGTTCAGAAGAGTTCACAATCTCATATTCCTGATCACCTCCCCTTCCCAAATCACCATCTGGGTTAAATAGCATCACCACTCTCTCATGTCCTCAGCCGAATTTGTCCCTGATTGCTCATATTTCTTTTAATCCCTACACCACTTAGCAAGGGAATATTTACATTATCGTTTGAGGATGTAGCTACCATCTGAAGACCAAAGAAAATGCTGGTGGGTGTGAGAGATGCCCCAGAGTGATAAACTGCTTAGGAAATGAAAGGGGCTTGCTTCACAGGTGTGAATACAGCCTGTCATTTCTCTTACTCGGTCTCAGGGATGTACCCCTATCTCTTTCCTTCCCTGGCCTAGTGCTCATTTCCTGAGTTAAAGCAAACTGCTACTGATTGATTTCCCTGAACGTGGCCTATTCCTGTTTCCATTCATCATGGTAGCGGTGGTGGTTGTAATGGTTTAGGAATATTATTTGTCCAATCAGTTCCTCATCTATAAAGATTGACGGTGGTACCTAATGATGCAACAAGGAGTTGTGAGTATTAAATGTTCATTGTGTTTAGTGCAGTGCTTGGCACCCCATAAAAGTTAGTTGCTATTTATTTTGTTAACAGAACACACTCACATATTCCCTAATGATTTCACTTGGACTCACACCAATTAAGCTCCATAAAGCACCATATTTGCTCTTCAGTAAGATCTTACCATAACTTTACAAGATAAAATGCACATTCTTCATCTTGGGAATTAAAATGTAGTAGTTGTAAAGTCTAATGTTATTTTACTGAGCAGAAGCTTCCTTATTTGAAATAGGGAAAACATTATGTTCCTGGTTGTTATGAAGATTAAAATTAATAATGTATATCAACAGTGCTTGGGGGACTGCAAAGAATTATACACATTTTAATTGTTTTCACTTGTGCTGGAAGCTCTGCCTTTGAGCACAAGGGCTGATGCAAACAGGGAAATGGCTCCAAAGCATCTTTGGCCATCACCCCAAGACCTTGGCTCTACTGGGCACCGAGCCATAGACCATTTTTCTGATGTGGCTACAAGACATCATGTCAGCTCCACCAGTCATGAATTCCCTGAGGCATAAGACCTTCTAATTTTAGAAACAGTTGAGCCAAGTTTTTGGCACGGAACAATGCACTCATTATCTCACACTCCTCAGGTGAACATGAATGACTGAGTGGCCTTCCTGTCAGAGGAGTTACTTGGCAGGTAAGTCTCCAGTTACTTCATGAAACATGCCCCCAGTATTCTGCTGTGACCTCATGTACCAATCTTCTAGGAACCACTTACCAACCGCTGTTTTCCTGTCTGTTCACGAGAACTAAAACCCTTTTGCATAGTACAGTAGTGTGTCTGCATGCTTAGTCCAACCCTTTCCAACCCCATGGACTGTATCGTAGCCTGCCAGGTTCCTCTGTCCATGCAATTCTTCAAGCAAGAATATGGAGCGGGTTGCCATTTCCTTCCTCCAGGGGATCCTTCCGACACAGGGATTGAACCCATGTCTCTCAGGTCTCATGGGATTCTTCTATCAAGTGAGAAGCCCCTGAGACTCTCTTGCTGGTGAAACAAATTCAAAGACCCCTCTTCTGTCTCTGTCTGCTGAGTTTATTTCAGAAATCCACCCTGTGCCCATCTCCAGAATCCTTGGCTATTGCCTCAAACACAAGTCATTTATTCCATTCCATCTATTATTCTCATTCACTCATGTTCATATGCTGTTGGATTTTTCTCCCTTGACCCAGCACCTGCTGCTGTTCCTCTACCTTTAGAACATTGTTCTCTGGATCACCTATGTTGGTTCATGTTCTTATTTGCCCAACACCCTTCCGCTACACCTTCTAATAATAGATACAAACAGTGGAAACAGTGTCAGACTTTATTTTGGGGGGCTCCAAAATCACTGTAGATGGTGATTGCAGCCATGAAATTAAAAGACGCTTACTCCTTGGAAGGAAAGTTATAACCAACCTAGATAGCATATTCAAAAGCAGAGACATTACTTTGCCAACAAAGGTCCATCTAGTCAAGGCTGTGGTTTTTCCAGTGGTCATGTATGGATGTGAAAGTTGGACTGTGAAGAAAGCTGAGCACAGAAGAATTGATGCTTTTGAACTGTGGTGCTGGAGAAGACTCTTGAGAGTCCCTTGGACTGCAAGGAGATCCAACCAGTCCATTCTGAAGGAGATCAGTCCTGGGTGTTCTTTGGAAGGAATGATGCTAAAGCTGAAACTCCAGTACTTTGGCCACCTCATGGGAAGAGTTGACTCATTGGAAAAGACTCTGATGCTGGGAGGGACTGGGGGCAGGAGGAGAAGGGGACGACAGAGGATGAGATGGTTGGATGGCATCACCGACTCAATGGACATGGGTTTGGGTGGACTCCAGGAGTTGGTGATGGACAGGGAGGCCTGGTGTGCTGCGATTCATGGGGTCGCAAAGAGTCGGACACAACTGAGCGACTGAACTGAACTGAACTGAACCTATGGGAGAAGCACATGTCCTAGAAATGACCATACAACCAAGCCACCCTAGTCTAGATCTTTTCTTGGGATTGTTCTGATAAAACTTGCAAGGGACCATGTTCTCTGACATGTAAATAAAGTCCATTGACAATAGGGAAAAACGAAGCCAACCTGAAACAAAAGACAGAAAAGATTTATGGAGAGAGGGTCTTGATAAGGTCAAGTGGCTGGTTTTAGTTCCTAAAATCCACAACGTGTCCCAGTTCCCAAAACTTCTTTTGAATCTGTTGAATCTTTTGACTCTTTCTTTTCAGTGCCTTGCAACTAGGAGAGTTATAATATGATGATCTACTTAATTATAAAGAAAACCTCCTACATCCTCCACCACTGCACCAAACATTCCTTTGATGGGTTGCCAAAACTATGTCCTAACCCTCCCCTCAAATCACCAAGCCCTGTTAGTGGGGCTGACAGTCTCCCGTCCCAACCCCTCCAGGGCCACCCTGCTCCTGCCATCATCTTTACTTCCACACTATGGCTGTTATTCCCAACTCATTCCTTCAAAATAGGATTGTAGCTCAGTCTTCCTGGCACTGCCCGCCCTGATCTCACCACTGGGAGGAGAACCTCCACTCAGCTCCATGACTGCCTTGTGTCTACTGACCTCTCCTTCTCCCTCCACTTCAGTGTGAAAAGAGATGTCCCCTCCTATAGAAAATTAACCCTCTACCTATGCTCTGGAGGACCCAGACCTTCAAGACCTCAGCCTATCAATATTCCCACCTCTCCCCACTTCCCCAATGTCTTCAACCTCTTCTTCTTTTCCCTTCTCTCATTATCTAAACACGCTCAACTGTCACATCCTTCACAAGCAAACACAAAACCTCCCTTAACCCCCTGTTCTTTAGTGACCTACCCCGCTTTCTCCTCCCCTTCAAAGCTAAACTTCTTGAAACCATTTGAGCTTCCTGTTTCTACTTTTGCACTTTGTGTTCACCACTTTATGAAACCGATCTCTAGTCTATCAGAGAAGCATTAACTTGGGCCCTTGGTGTGCTAAATTAAGTGAAACTAAGTAAAGTGAAGTAAGTTATCGTTTAAAGAGGGATAGAAGGCAATGGCACCCGACTCCAGTACTCTTGCCTGGAAAATCCCATGGGCAGATGAGCCTGGTGGGCTGCAGTCCATGGGGTTGCTAAGAGTCGGACACGACTGAGCGATTTCACTTTCACTTTTCACTTTCATGCATTGGAGAAGGAAATGGCAACCCACCCCAGTGTTCTTGCCTGGAGAATCCCAGGGACAGGGGAGCCTGGTGGGCTGCCGTCTATGGGGTCGCACAGAGTCGGACATAACTGAAGTGACTTAGCAGCAGCAGCAGCAGCAGATGCTCCATCTAGAGTTCCTTAAGCTTCTAGAGGTCAGAAGGTCACAGTTCTACCCTTAGCAGGACCCAAGAGTGGTATGAGTGGGTCAAAGTCTTTTCATTACCAGTCAGCTCTCCCTGCCAATCTTTTCTAAGAGTAAAAACAGCATATTATAAATGTGGTCTATAGTTTCAATAGCAGTAACATTTATACTCAAGAAAATTATATCATTTCCAACTATTAAAGCAGTGATTTTGCTTCCTCATAGAAATACAATTTCTTCCTCACAGTATGAGTGCAATTTTATATTCTTAAAACTTACTGTAAATGATTTGACAATAGCATGTAAACAGATAAATGATATGACCTGCTTTTTTAATTATTATTATTGAGCTCTGTGTTTCCATCAGAGCCAGTTTCTTCAGTGGACTAGGTTGAGAATCATCACTTTCTGAAAGTTCAAGGTCATCCTGGTAAGTAAAACTCCTGGACTGTTCATATTGAAGTAAGAATGGATCTGTCAGACAAACAGATTGCCAGCGCTGGGACTTTGGGCAAATTACTTAACCTCTCTGAGCCTCAGTTTCCCCATTTAAAAATTTTAACAACTATTTCATAGGGTTTCTATGAAAACTAAATGATGTAACCTGGAACATAGTAGTCATGCAACAAATATTAGTTTCTCATTTTCCATCCTTCTGTCCCCTAGGAGATGACAAAACCCAACAGTTACATTTTAGTTCTTCCTTTTATTAGACACATGCTTGTTGTACTTACTTTCACATCATCTCAGAACTGTTTTTTCCCCCCTTTTTAATATGTGTCTTGTACAACCAACTAGAAATAACTCTTTGGAGGGCAAAGATCATCCTTCCGTTTCTTCTATATTTTTCATAATTACAGCAACCCCATGCCACAGTTTTTCCTGGACAGACTCAGTTTCAAACAATTTTCTCTTTGTTCTTTTTAAAATTATTAAAAATATCCTGGGGTCCAAGTTACACTTGCCAACACATCACTTACCCAGAACATAATGCCTGTATATCACTTACCCAGAACATAACACCTGTACACATAGGAGCCAGTACCATGCTGGAGCCATGATGGCTGCCAAAGGTGGACACGCCTGAGCAGTCAGTCTGCTTAAGAGAGGTCTCTAGAGCCCTAAGGGCCTCACAAGACCATTTCCCCACCACCATGTCCCACCTTCAGAGGATTTCAGGGCAGTCCCCCCTCCCCCAGTAAGCTTCTGAAGCAGCCCACCCTAAAAAGGAAGCTAAAATTAGAACTGATTCCCCATTATCCCCTAAATGGCCACCTGGGTAATCGCCCATGCAGCAGGATGCTCTCTACCTGAGTCCCCTTGAGGCAAGTCTCCAGCATCAACCACCACCAGCACATCCTCCCCCATGTGGCTTTTCCTCCCCTTATTTGACTTATGCTAACCTCCCCACTCCTCACCCTTCCACTGCATCCCCTGGCAACCCAGCTGTGCCAGATCCTTTACAACTCCCCACCCCCTTTTGCATATTTTCTTCACCCTCTTGCATGGAAACCTGGTGCAGCTTAACTGGAAACAAACCTGCTCTCCCTCCCACACCTTGCCCGCCACAGAGCCGAGGGGAGGAGTGGGTGTTCCTGTGGCCCTCACTACTGCTCACAGATAGCTCTCTGTCATCTCAAAACCCCCACCTCTCTGGAAGCCCATGCCCTCCAACTACACCACCCACTGACCTCCACCCCACCACCATCACCCACTCACCAAGCTCCCAACTCCTCTTCATCCTCTTCCTTCGTGCCAGACGTCAGCACCTGGCTCCTTCACTGGCTCCCTTCTGTTCTGCTCCTCAACTCCCTCTTGGTGACAGAACATTCATGAAGTGTATGGAGGGCACCCTCCTCTCCCACTGCCTCACTCATCGCTTCCAACGTGCGCCCCTCCATCCCCTCCAGCCACCCGTGTCCTTCATCATGCCTTTCCTGTCTCATTGCCAATGACCACAGGCCCTCTGGATTCATCATCCCCAGCACCCCACTCTGTGACCATGTCCTGCTCAGCCAACTAGCCCCGCTCCAATCACCTTCCACTCCACGGGCATCTCCAAGTCTGAGACCCCAGTACTGTATCTGGGAATATGGAACCAGCAAGGCATAGATGGCTCACTCAGGAGAGGCCACGATGCAGGGAGTGTCATGAAAGGCCTATGGACAGAGGAGCAGGCTGACTGAGGGAAACAACCGGAGACAGGATGGCTCCTGGGCACTAGGAACAACCTAAAGAGGCAGCGGAGAGGAGGTTCTGAGCCCAGCGAGAGCTAGAATGTGAGAGAGAGGCTGACAGGGCCTGTGGCCTCAGGAGAACATGTTCCCAGCGAGAACCACCACAAGACAAAGAGGGATCTGAGGGAGAATAAACCCCCAACTCCCTTCTGGTTTTGGGCCAGGGCCTTCCACTGGTTGAAGTCAACTAGAAGTCAGAGCGCCAGGGAGTCTCGGTGAGGCAGTCTGGAGAGGTTTGCCTTTCACAGCAAAAAAGGATGGAGTGGAGGGTGGAGGGTGGAAGGAGTACAGCTACCTCCTCGCAGCCTGGCCTTATCTGCAATCCCTTTCCCCCTGCCCCTCCATCATGCTGGCCTGGCAACCCCCAGCTCCCTGCCTTCTCCAGAGCTATATCCAAGCAAGGTGAGGGGACTGGAAACAATTGTGGGACTCTGCTTACTAGTCTCACTTTTTAAAAAAATTTATTTACTCTATTTTTTGGCTGTGCTGGGTCTTTGTTGCTGAGTGCGGGCTTTTCTAGATGGGGAAAGGTGAGACTACTCTCTAGTTGCTGTGCTCTGGCTTCTCAGGTCAGTGGCTGCTCTTGATGTGGAGCACCAACTCCAGAGTGCGGGCTCGGTAGTTGTGGGCTTAGTTGCTCCGCCGGCATGCGGGATCTTCCTAGACCAGGGATGGAACTGTTGTCCCCTGCATTGGCAGGCAGATTCTTAACCACTGGATCACCATGAAGTCCAGAGTCTCACTTTAAATATAGGTCCCCAAGTCTCAAGGAGGAACTGCTGTCTGATTACATTCCTCTAATCCATTTGCCCTCCCACAATTTTACCCCATTTCCTCTTCAATCTCCAGTATGCTATACCCACTTCTGATGATTTCATGTCATATTTTACTGAGACAATAGAAGCAACCAGAAGACAACTTCATCTGGCCATTCTTAACCTATCCACAGACTCTGCTCTCCTCTGGTTACTATGGAAACACCATCCCTGTTACCATGGGTCCTCTGCTTGTACACTAGATACCATCACCTCTTCCAGATCTGTAGGAATCTCCTACAGAAGAGACATCTCTAATGGGTCATTCTCTCTGTGTGCAAACATACAACAGATCATATTCAGGAATGAAGTGGGAGTTTGGGATTAGCAGATATAAACTATTACATATAGAATGGATAAGCAGCAAGGTCCTACTGTACAGTACAGGGAAATATATCCTGAGATAAACCATAATGGAAAAGAATATGAAAAAGAATATATGAATAACTGAATCATTTTGCCATACAGCAGAAATTACATGACATTGTAACAACTACACTTCAGAAAATTAATTTTTAAGAAATAGATCATATCCAAAAAAAAGCTTTCCCTAGACCCTTCAGCCTCTCTCCAATGCAGGAGACACAGGAGACTCAAGTTCAATCCCTAAGTCGGGAAGATCCCCTGGAGGAGGAAGTGGCAACCTACTCCAGTATTCTTGCCTGGGAAATTTCATGGACAGAGGAGCCTGGAGGGCTACAGTCTGGCAAAGAGTGGGATGTGACTGAGTGTGCACACACAGCTTTCTGTGAAGGAGAAGGGAAATCATGAAAAAATTTTGAAAAATTGTTAGAAGCATCATTTTAATATGAAATTGAAAGGGAATTTGCAAGTAAGTAAAACCTAGATAACATATTGAAAAGCAGAGACATTACTTTGCCAACAAAGGTCCATCTAGTCAAGGCTATGGTTTTTCCAGTGGTCATGTATGGATGCGAGAGTTGGACTGTGAAGAAAGCTGAGTGCTGAAGAATTGATGCTTTTGAACTGTGGTGTTGGAGAAGACTCTTGAGAGTCCCTTGGACTGCAAGGAGATCCAACCAGTCCATTCTAAAGGAGATCAGCCCTGGGTGATCTTTGGAAGGAATGATGCTAAAGCTGAAACTCCAGTACTTTGGCCACCTCCTGCGAAGAGTTGACTCACTGGAAAAGACTCTGATGCTGGGAGGGATTGGGGGCAGGAGGAGAAGGGGACGAAAGAGGATGAGATGGCTGGATGGCATCACTGACTCGATGGACATGAGTCTGAGTGAACTCTGGGAGTTGGTGATGGACAGGGAGGCCTGGCGTGCTGCGATTCATGGGGTGGCAAAGAGTCGGACACGACTGAGAGACTGAACTGAACTGAACTGAAAACTAGTAATTGTTTGATCAGAAAGTAGGAAAATAATAATAGTTAACATTCATACCTCTCTATTAAGCACTTTCTTTGAATCATCTCATTTAATTGCCAAAATAGGTACAATTCTTTTTTATTGATGATATCCACATGGTTTGCTCCTTCACCTCTTCATCAGGCAAATGTAATTTCCCATTTTCCCTAGTCCCCTTTCTTTCTTTTTCTCCAGAACTCTCATCTCAATTTAAGATATATTTTACTTTTTAAATCTTGTGTAAAGACCCTCTTCACATACTAGAATGAAAGCCTGTAAGAATAGGTTCAACTGTATTTTTCCTTCAGTTCTTTATCCTCAGTGCTTAGCATAGAGTAGATAACCAATAAAATTTTTGAATACCTAAATAAATGAGGAATTGAATTTCATGGAGATGAAGTAACTTGTCCATGATCATACAGGTAATAAGTGATCAGAATTCTGATTTTAAAACCCATGTTCTTAAACCATTAAGGGATTCACCAGAGTTGTAATATTGTAGGCTAGAGATGAGTCCCCTCCTGAGGCTGCAGCAGTGATAAATGGGGAGAGGGACTGAATGGCCTGGGTGTGGCAATAGGCTGTATATGAAGGACGCTGAAAGAGATCACTCCAGGATGACTTGATTTCTAGATTTGGCAAATGCGTAGACAGTGACACAGTCCATCGGGAGAAAGTATACCAGAAGTCTTATATTGGGTAGAAGTATGAGAAAGGAGGACATGTCTAATCCATAAACTTTTAAAAACCATCTCGTTGATTACCAAGAAGTGTTGTTAAAAAGTAAGAAGCCAGTAAACCCAAGCTGATCTCTTCAGACATCGTTGGGGTATGGGAATGGACAGGTGAGACCAAATAGTTATTCTTTTTTAAAAACTAGCTCAAGGCTACAAAGAACAATAAAAAGTCCTCAGGTGTGTTAATAATAATTCTGAAGTTAACTTTTAAGGCAAATGCGAACACCAAAGAATGGCCTTATCATTATGTAGTTAAGTTGTAGTCATGTAGGTAGCAAGATTATCTTGCTGGTGGCACTGGCTTTCAAGAAGGGACAATCAACGTGGAAGCAGGCACTGACACCCAAGCCTAGTGTGGCCAGGAGGGCAGGGGGAAACGCTTACAGCAGTGCACACCGTAGCACGTGGTCGCCCTCGGACCTCGGCGCGGAATCAGCCTGTTAAAGGGGCACAGGGAACTCGCGCCTCAAACGACTCCCAACCCCGGCCCCGGCGCGGAGCCGGCGGGGCACCGCTCAGGTTCCTTCCACCAGCCGGGCCGCGAGCGGACAGCCTCCAGTCCCTAGGCGGCGCTGTGGGCTCGCAAGAGCGGCCGCGGCACTAGAGAGCGCCGTCCCTCCCAATGCGCATGCTCGCTTCCGCCGTGGGCTCGCCTTTTTTTTTTTTTTTTTCGGGTGGCCCAGGCGGCTGCGTACTGGCTGTGGGATGGGAAGTGAAGCCCCAGCGAGCAGCGGCGGGGCTGTGAGGTGCAGCCAGAGGGAGGCGGCGGCGGCGGCGGCGGAGAGTCGGTGAGCAGCTGGGAAAGCGGAGCCGGGGCGGAGCACCTGCAGGCACGGGCGGCGGCTTCACCATGGCGATTCGCAAGAAGAGCAGCAAGAACCCCCCGGTCCTGAGCCACGAATTCGTCCTGCAGAATCACGCGGACATCGTCTCCTGTGTGGCGATGGTCTTCCTGCTGGGGCTCATGTTCGAGGTGAGCCCAGCCCGCCCCGCCGCCGGCCCGGGCTTCCAGCTCAGCCCCTCGGTCCGGGACCGCGGGGGGGCCCTGGCCGGGGCAGGGGGGAGGTGCCGGCCCCTCGGCCCCCAAAGAGCGGGCCCGCCCCGCCCGGCGCTGGCCTGGGGCTGCGGAGCCCCGGGGGCCTGGCCGCCGCCCGCTCGCAGGGGCCGGGGCCGCCGCGTCGCCCCCTCCCGCCGGCCGCGCAGTTCCTGGTTCCCGCGAAGGGTTACGTGGCAGCCGGCGAGGGGCCGGCGGGCTGCGGGGGCGGCCCCTGCGCGCCGAGCTGGCTGTGGGCAGTGGGCGGGCTGGGGAATGGCCGGCCGGCCGGCCAGGCCGCTGGGGGCCGGGGAGACCCGGGGGCCGCGGCCTCGCGGGGTTTGGGGGGCAAACCGACGGAGCCGGGCGCCGGCTGCCCGCTGGAAGGGCGGTGGCCACACGGGGCAGCGAGCGATCGCCGCAGGATCACCCACCCGATTGTTAAGAACTTCAGTCTCCCAAACTGGTATTGTTACCAGTGATCGAACTTTTTTTTTTTTTCCCGCCCCGCGCTTCCTCTCTCCTTAAAGAAACAAGGTCTGATACAGAAATCGGGGTACAGAGCAGCAGTGCCGAGGAGTCGAATAATTTTCTTTTTGTTTCTTGAAGTAGGAGAGGATGGAAATGTCAGGAGTGTGTAAATTCTCTTCCCACGTAGCGCGTATCATGATGACTTACTTAACAGCTGTTGAATGTGGGTAATAAACTTTGCCAGGTGAACGGGTAACATCCTACGGCTTCCTTCCCCTCGCTCCCCAAAACACACGCCCGTTCCTTATCCTCTTTACCTTTTTAACTTTTTCTCTGTAGCTCCAGAGCCCCCACCAAATACACTCATTATTTTACCTATTTATTGTCTCCCTCCTGGAATGTAACCTCAGTGAAGGCACAGGTTTTTTTTGTTTTGTTTTTCTTAATTTCCAGCGCCTAGAATATATCCCGGCATTTAAGAAGTGCTTACAAAATACTTGTTTAATGAGTGACATTAAGAATTCTTGACTACTGGGTAGCTCAGGGAGCCCTACCCAGTGCTCTGCTGCTGCTGCTAAGTCGCTTCAGTCGTGTCCGACTCTGTGCGACCCCATAGACGGCAGTCCACCAGGCTCCCCTGTCCCTGGGATTCTCCAGGCAGGAGCACTGGAGTGGGCTGCCATCTCCTTCTCCAGTGCCTGAAAGCGAAAAGTGAAAGTGAAGTCGCTCAGTCGTGTCCGACTCTTCACGACCCCATGGACTAGAGCCTACCAGGCTCCTCCGTCCATGGGATTTTTCAGGCAAGAGTCCTGGAGTGGGGTGCCATTGCCTTCTCCACCCAGTGCTCTATGGTTACCTAAATGAGAAAGAAATCCAAAAAAAGGTGATGTATGGGTGTGTATAGTTGACTCACTTTACCAATACAGTAGAAAGTAACACAACATTGTTAGACAGCTATGCTCCAATAAAAATGTTAGCAAAATATAGACAGAGCAGTAAAGAGTTTCATATGCAGTTCAGTGTGAACAGTATCCAATAAAAGACAAGAAATCCTGCTTCCAACTCACAAATAATTAAATTAACAGTAGTTAAATAAAAAAAAAACTTTAAGAAAAACTAGTGGAATGAGACTGCCAGTGACCAAAAGATGACTAAATTGTTAAAATAGAGCCTGTGTGGCTCTTTTAAATGTTATTATTAGAAATTGAATATTTTAATACTTAAAATATTTTCAGACTTACTGCTCATCTTCAAATGGGCTTTTTCTTGATCTAGATATAGTTTGTTTGTTTTTTTAATTCTTGATAGTGTCATTTTTGCCCACTTAGTCCACAGTTAAGGAGGCAGTGAGTATTCCTAAATGGGGAGGTAGAAGGGAATGAACATGCCATACAGTTCATTTCAGGCTGGGCCTGTGCTACTTACCACCTGAATGACCTAGGGGTAAGCCTCAGTTTTTCTTCTGTGTATAAGGAAATACCACGTGTGCTCTTCTCACCGCCATTGTTTGCAAGGATCAGATAGCCTGGTATGAAGGCATCTCATGGTTTAGAAAGTACTGTATGAATATGTACGATATTAAAAATGCAACGCTAAACGTTTGTACTCACTTTCTGAATATTATACTTACATATATATACCTTCTGCTTTGGTATTATATTGAACAGTTTTGTAAGACTTGCCATAACCCATCTCCACATGGTAAAAATTCCTGACTTTGAAGATAAAATTTAGGAGTAATATTATCTGCAAAATGTATTTGCAGTGCTTTGAATGAAATGGAATATAAATCAGAAATGCTGACACTAAGAAATTTTTGACTTTGTTTTTATGTAAACTTTTTTCTCTTACTACATTTCTAGGGAAGTTCACCACCTGTTAACTTCCTCACGTCAATGATTTTTTTTTTTAACAGTGAAGGGATTTTCACCTTTACATCTGTAAAATTTATCAATTTAAATAGACTCAACAAAGATCTAAATAGAAGTTTTTAAAGTCAGTGCAAAAAAGAATGTTGAAGTAGTATACAGAAGAAAGTTCATGCATGTCCCATGACTTTTTTCTTGCCATATGTTAAAGTTTTAGGATTTAAAAGAGTGTTATCTACACATGGGAAAAAAATTTACTGGTTTGTTTTGCTGCTTTAAAAATAATTGCTGATGAATCTCACCATTAACGTAGTTATTGAATGATGGTATCTGTGCTAGAATAATAGAGAAGTTGATATTTTTGCAACAGAACTGTTAGCCTTTTGTGTAAATATATTGAGAAAATGTCAGAGGATTTATGGTGAAATTGACAAAGCAGTAATAGATACTGTATTACTAGCCAAAATGAAGACTCAGTATAAACGCTGAAGCTAAAGGGAGTTAGGTAGGGCTCGACTGCTTGCTAACTTGGTAACCTAGGGCATGTCATTTAACTTCTTGAACTTGTTTCCTTTTCTGTAAGATAGGGCTCATTGGATTACTCTGAGAATTAAATTAATTTGTATAATTCATAGTTGAAAGTTTAGCTTACAGGAGACATGCCATAAATGATAGCTCATTATTCCTTAGGTATTTATCAAGGTCAAACAATAGAAGACAGATTTTTTATGTGAGAGAAGGTTCTAACAGCATCTAAAGAGTTGTAAATACCAACCTGCCAATGCAGAATACGCAGGAGACTCAGGTTCGATCCCTGGGTTGGGAAGATTCCCCTGGATTAGGAAATGGCAACCCACTCCAGTATTCTTGCCTGGAAAATCATGGACATAGGAGCCTGGCGAGCTACAGTCCATGGGGTCACAAAGAGTCAGACACGACTGAGCACACACATGCATTCTTGATAAAGCAATAGTTTGGGGGAAATGGAAGACTTTAATTTACAAGGAACTTTGTGTTCTCAGAAATTGCTGTGAGTTTTGAAATTACGTGTTTTTTAGTATAGTCAGTTTCTGTCCACATACTGCAAATCGTGGTGTATAATTCATGACTTCATATTGGAGTGAGGAAAATTTAATAGTTAGAAGATGTAAGGATACTTGAGAAGCTTTCCAAAAGCGAGGATGCAGAAGAGGAGTTAAGAGTCTCTACGAGGAAGATCTACTGGAAGGGAGTTACTTTACACATACTCAGGAGTGCAGGTTGTTCTTGCCATGCCAGGTTAGGGGGACCTTTATAATTGCAAGTATCATGGAACAGACTTGGAGGTTTGTTTTATTTTTAAGTGTGGCTTGTCTTAATGCCACCATTTTCTTTCCTTTTTTTTTTAAGAACTTAATTTTATATGTCAATGAGGAAGTGGGATTTAATATTCAGAAACTGCCTTTATCTCTAAGGCATCCAGTCCGTGTAGTAGTCACTCTTTCCTCTAGCAAATACAGTGTAGTTAACATTTCTGTATGACAAGCTGCCAAGCCCCGCTGGTGGCCGTGAAAGAAATATTATGATATTCAGGATAATTCTAATCAGTGCTGAGTTAAATAATTCATTAAGCATCATGGTAACCTGTTGAAGATATATCTGAATAAGTCTCATATTTTTCTTATAAATGGAGAGCAGTATTTCAAATGTCCCAAGTTGTCATAAACTCGGTTATTTTTACTTTTGAATGCATTATATATTTCTTGTGTGTGCATGCTCAGCGTGTCGGACTGTAGTGCTCCAGGCTCCTCTGTTCATGGGATTTTCCAGACAAGAATACTGGAGCCAGTTGCCATTTCCTCCTCCAGGGGATCTTCCCGACCCAAGGACTGAACCCTTGTCTCTTGCATCTTATGCATTGACAGGAGGATTCTTCACCACTGCGCCACCTGGGCAGCCCATGTATTTCTGTAGCATATTTTATTCCAACTAATTTGTCTTATTATTGATCAACTGTAATATTAGTTAACTAAAACACTGTTGGCTGGGATATGACACTTAGGAGGCCTGGAAATGGCTAAAAGCACGATTATTGGTTTAATTTTTCTTCTTTTTTTAAAAAAAATTTCCTATAAACTTTGTAGGGTGTGTGGTTTGTATTTTTCTTCTTATTATTCTACATACTGTCACATGCTAAGCTAGCTGGAAGCCAGATTTTAATTTTATTTGGAAGCCTAGCATGAAAGGATAATCTAATTTTTGTTGCTTTGGGAATTTGATATTAAATTTATCTTTGAAGAATTTCCCTTGTCATTTGTTTAAAAAAACTTAGAAGTTTTTTCAGCTACAGTAGTGATGCCCTCATATTTTAAACTAGAAACAGGGATGCAAAGTATGTTTGTGTGTTTGTATATGAAATCTAAACAAGATATTAAAGCATTAAATTTAGTCATCAACTTTATTTAAAAGAATTGCAGAAAAGCAGTGTTACCCTGGAAACACATGTCATCGCTCTGCTGTAGTGTATTCGTGTGAATGACCTAGAATGTAATACAGAAAAGCCTTACTGGCCTCTTCTAGTCAAGTGGCTTTCTGTATCTACCTAGCACAGCAACTCGCTGGAGGGGCCTTACCCTGACTTCCTCTCACAGGCCTGTTATACTCCAGGATAGCAGAGCCCCCCTACAACCTGTGCGTTGTGCATCTCCCCACCTCTGCTGCTCACCTGCTGGCTCTCCGTCTAGTCCAGACTTTGGTGGGGCCTTGTCCCCTTTCCTTTTCTTCAGTATAGTGGCCTCTCGTTGCTTTGCTTTTCTCCCTGCAGACTTCACTGTTCACACTCTCCCCAGGCCCTCAGCTCCCTTTCCCTCTTGGTCTTTCTCCCTGTTTGACCTATACATATCCAGCCGTGGTTCCAGCCTGGCACCTGCCTTTTCCCTCCCTCCCCATTTGTGGATCGCTCAGGGTTGTCAGAGAAAGTCGTGGACTCAGGCTGCTAGATAATATTACAAGTCAAAGGTTTCTGACCTCAGACAAGAGTAATACTCAGGGATCTTTTTACTTCTCCCTGGCCAGCTCCTTTCACTAAAGGAGCTATAAAAATACTCATTGGATTCCCCAGCTGTGCTTAACGGATAACATTGCTTCCCCTCCACGCCATAGAGAATTTCTTCAGTTTCTTGTCTTTGGAATTTATCTGTCCTGTCTTTACCTTCTGCTTAGTGTAAGAGGAAAACAGTTCAAGATTAACCTTTAGCTGAAGTACTTTGGCCACCTGATGCGAAGAGCCCACTCATTAGAAAAGACCCTGATGCTAGGAAATATTGAGGGAAAGAGGAGAAGGGGACAATAGAGGATGAGATGGTTGGATGGGATCGCTGACTCAATGGACAAGAGTCTGAGCAAACTCCAGGAGATAGTGAAGGACAGGGAAGTCTGGCATGCTGCAGTCCATGGGGTTGTGGAGTCGCTCATGACTTAATGACTGAACAACAGCAGCTATCCTTGTGTTTCATTCCCTACCAGATCCTTCTGTCCATTATGCCCTTACATGTTAAATTCTCCCTAGCCCCTTTCCTGACCACCCTCACACCAGCTCAGTCCCTCCCATCATAAAACAACATAAGCCTTGACCTGGTTTCTCTCATGGGAACCCCTGTGTTCTTTCCTTTTGGGCTCTCCACACCCCTGTCATGTGCCTTTCGCTCACTCTCTGTTGGAATCACTCAAAAGCTGTGACCACTGATGACTTCTTAAATTGTCCAGTCCACTGTCCTCTTTTCCTAACACATCTCTGTTGAAGCTTTGGCTTTATTGTCCACACCATCCTGAAATGTTTCCCCTCTGGCTTTTGGGGTATCCAGCTCTCTTCATTCTCTGCTGTTTCTCTCTGATCATTTCTTGTTATTTCCCCACCAGCCTTTCTCTGCCCTCTCCATGGTTCTGATTTGTCCTGCTTATCAAGTCCTGTACACTCTCTACAGAGGACTTACGTATCTCCACAGCCTCCACTGTGTACTGTCTGTTCTCTATAAAGAGAGACGTCCAAAAATCCTTGAGCCTGGCCCTCCCTGCGGAGCTCCAGGAGCGGGCCTCACCTGCCTGTTGGTCTTTCCACCTGCACATCTCAAAGAAATCTAAGTTTACTGAAAACTCCTCTTTCCCTAAAACCTGTTGTTCCTCCTGTATTCCCCATTTTTATTAATAGTATTGTTTTTCACCTACTTGTTGAAGCATCAGTACATGATCTCTGATTCTTCCCTCCTGCTTAACAAACTTTCAGTCAGTTCAGTCACTCAGTCGTGTCCGACTCTCTGTGACCACATGAACTGCAGCACGCCAGGCCTCCCTGTCCATCACCAACTCCCGGAGCTTACCCAAACTCATGTGGATTGAGTCGGTGATAGCATCCAACCATCTCATCCTCTGTCGTCCCCCTCTCCTGCCCTCAATCTTTCCCAGCATCAGGGTCTTTTCAAATGAGTCAGCTCTTCACATCAGGTGGCCAAAGTATTGGAGTTTCAGCTTCAACATCAGTCCTTCCAATGAACACCCAGGACCGATCTCCTTTAGGATAGACTGGTTGGATTTCTTGCAGTCCAAGGAACTCTCAAGAGTCTTCTCCAACACCACAGTTCAAAAGTATCAATTCTTGGGCACTCAGCTTTCTTTATAGTCCAACTCTCACGTCCATACATGACCACTGGAAAAACCATAGCCTTGACTAGACGGACCTTTGTTGGCAAAGTAATGTCTCTGCTTTTTAATATGCTATCTAGGTTGGTCTTAACTTTCCTTCCAAGGAGTAAGCGTCTTAATTTCATGGCTGCAATCACTATCTGCAGTGATTTTGGAGCCCCAAAAAATAAACTCAGCCACTATTTCCACTGTTCCCCATCTGTTTGCCATGAAGTGATGGGACTGGATGCCATTATCTTCATTTTCTGAATGTTGAGCTTTAAGCCAACTTTTTCACTCTCCTCTTTCACTTTCATCAAGAGGCTCTTTAGTTCTTCTTCGCTTTCTGCCATAATGGTGGTGTCATCTGCATATCTGAGGTTATTGATATTTCTCCGGGCAATCTTTTTTTTTTTTTGGAGGCTAATTACTTTACAATATTGTATTGGTTTTGCCATACATTGACATGAATCCGCCACGGGTGTACATGTGTTCCCCATCCTGAACCCCCCTCCTACCTCCCGCCCCATCCCATCCCTCTGGGTCATCCCAGTGCACCAGCCCCGAGCACCCGGTATTATGCATCGAACCTGGACTGGCGATCCGTTTCACATATGATAATATACATATTTCAATGCCATTCTCCCAAACCATCTCCCAGCAATCTTGATTCCAGCTTGTGCTTCATCCAGCCCAGCATTTCTCATGATGTCCTCTGCATAGAAGTTAAATAAGCAGGGTGACAATATGCAGCCTTGACGGACTCCTTTTCCTATTTGGAATCAGTCTGTTGTTCCATGTCCAGTTCTAACTGTTGCTTCCTGACCTGCATACAGATTTCTCAAGAGGCAGGTCAGGTGATCTGGTATTCCCATCTCTCAGAATTTTCCACAGTTTATTGTGATACACACAGTCAAAGGCTTTGGCATAGTCAATAAAGCAGAAATAGATGTTTTTCTGGAACTCTCTTGCTTTTTCTATGATCCAGCAGATGTTGGCAATTTGATCTTTGGTTTCTCTGCCTTTTCTAAAACCAGCTTGAACATCAAGAAGTTCACGGTACACATATTGCTGAAGCCTGGCTTGGAGAAATTTGAGCCTTACTTAACTAGAATGTGAGATGAGTGCAGTTCTTGGCATTGCCTTTCTTTGGGATTGGAATGAAAACTGACCTTTTCCAGTCCTGTGGCCACTGCTGAGTTTTCCAAATTTGCTGACATATTGAGTGTAGCACTTTCACAGCATCATCAAATCTTTTAGGATTTGAAATAGCTCAAATGGAATTCCATCACCTCCACTAACCTTATTCTGCCTCAAAAGTTCCACCTCTCTTCTACCACCGCTGCCTTAGTTCAAGCCTTATTAGCTTTCATGGGGTTTCTCTCATACTTGACTTGCCTCCTTGCTCCAATTTATTTTTGTCTGATATTTATTTAGTAATGTTGATCAATCACTGAATAAATGCCACACACCCTGCTGGACTTTGAGCTTCTAGTGATGAACAGAAATCAGCATAGTCCTGGCTTTTACAGAGGTTACTGTGATGGGTAACAGCAGTATGAATATCACCATGCCCAGAGTGTGCATTTTGTAAGAATGGAACCCAGGTCTCTGAGGCCGTCTAACAAAGGAAATGACCTATCCTAAAAGGCAGGGAAGGCTTCCTTGAAACGGTGTAGTTGACCTGAGATCCCGATTGGAGAGGTTTTCCAGCAGTGTTTCAGATGTGCACAGAGCCCTGGGTGGGAGGAGTGCAGGAGGCAGGGCCAGACCCTGGAGTTTGTTCTCATCCTGCAAAGAATGGGACTCAACTGGAGGACCTTCGGGGGTGGGTAGAGGAAGGGTGGGTGAGCCTGGGGAGTGTGATCACCTGATGGAGGGCAAGATTCTGGTTGCCAGCTGGAGTGTGGATCTGAGGGTGACTTGGGGGGCCAGCGCTGGGCCACAGTCAGCTGTCTCTCTAAACACCAGTAACTCCCTCTCCTCAAATTGTCTGGTCAGGCTAAAATAAAGTCTACACTACTTAGATCAGCACACTAGGCCCTTCCTCATGTCCACCTGTTACGCCTGACCTCCTGGTTCCAGCTTCTTGACCTTTGCGCTTCCCTTTTTCCTACCTGGGCTGTCCTTTCCATCCCCTGAGAGGGAAGTTTTCTTTGCCAGCATGAGCTGCTCAGGCACCACATCTCCTGCAGAGCCTTTCCTCACCTCCAGAAGAAAACAGAACCTCACTCCTCACCCCAGGAAGAAGTCAAAAACAAAAAAAAATGCATTGTTTCTCCTCAGTTCCTGTTGGCTCTGATTCTTTGGTATTATAACCATTTGTTTCTTCCAAAACCCAAATAAGTTTCGAGTCGTCTGGATCATATCATTCATCTCTGTTATCATTTCTTGCCTGGTATAGTGCTTGGTGCCTATAAATACCGAGTAAGTGTTCCATTTTTCTGTTGTGACCACTTTGCTTATACCAGTCGTCAGGTCAGTTAAACACTTATTGACCGTGTATCTGTGCCGTGCGTGTGGGGGATTAACGCCACAGACCCTACCTTTGGTCCGTTTTCGTCCTGGTAACGGTGCTCCCTTTTCTTTCATTCATTTACATTAAAAATTTTTCTTGATGGCAATTTTGTGTTCATTGTACAGGTAGAGAGAGAAACATTATTTATCAAAAACACTGTTTACTGGAACTGCAGTATCTCTTTTTTGAAATCTTAAAGTTAGAAGTGCATTGCACAATCCCACCTAAATTGCAGACTGCTCTGGTGAATTAAGTTAACTTCAAGCTCCTTGGCGAGGGGGGATCCCAGTTGCGCCTGTCCGGGTGACACAGGAACTGGGGGGCCCTCCTTGGTTCTTAGATGTAGGGACAGAACTTGAAATGTTTTTTCCCCCGGAGTTGCTCTTTGGGTGAGAGTCACAAATTGACCTGATCTTTTTCTTCTTTCCAGATAACAGCAAAAGTTTCTATCATTTTTGTTACTCTTCAGTACAATGTTACCCTCCCTGCCACAGGTAGGTGCTTTCTTTTGAAATTTTCTGGTTAAGTAGAAGAGTTCATTTGGGCAGATTTGGAAATTTCTGTGAATGCTAGGTTCTTCATTATCTTCACAGATCTCATTCATGATGAGAATGAATATTATTCTTGATGATTTTGTCATAATGCAAGATCTGATGTTTTGGGTTGACCTCACCCTGTATGAAAATCAGTTTTTATGTGTTTAATGTTTACTGTGTACTTTTGTAAGTGGGCTTGAAATTCCATGGAAGAACAGGGTTTTTGTGGGGTTTTTTTTTTTTTTTGTCCTTCTCTTCCCTCTGATCTTTTCATAAGAAAATCCTAAGAATAGATATTTTGCATTTGTCTGAAGTGTCCTTGTTGAGTCAAGGTTTCTAAAGGCCCAATGTTCAGGTTCAGTTTTTTTGACTTATGAGTTCTGTTTGGGAACTGTAATAAGAACCCTCTTAAGCCCATTTTGGAGAAGGCAATGGCACCCCACTCCAGTACTCTTGCCTGGAAAATCCCATGGATGGAGGAGCCTGGTGGGCTGCAGTCCATGGGGTCACTAGGAGTCGGACACGACTAAGCGACTTCACTTTCACTTTTCACTTTCATGCATTGGAGAAGGAAATGGCAGCCCACTCCAGTGTTCTTGCCTGGAGAATCCCAGGGACGGGGGAGCCTGGTGGGCTGCCATCTGTGGGGTCGCACAGAGTCGGACACGACTGAAGCGACTTAGGAGCAGCAGCAGCAGCAAGCCCATTTTATCGTTGCTTTTTGATTGTGCTCTACCATTCTATCAGTTATTTTGATGAAAGAGTGACAGTAAGCTCTAAGAGATATCTTGGGAATAGCATCCAAACTACATTTTTAGGTTTTATTTCAAAAATTTTTTCTAGATTATGCTAGGTGAGAATCAAGTTGTTATTGAAAATTGATTATAGTTGAATATAGTAATGTAATTAATTAGCATGGATGAGGGGTGGGGTATTCACTTAACAAGATAACATATTCAGGCAGTAAATTTGTCCCCAGTCTCTCTATTTAGAATGTAAGAAATAATTACACAACATGGAGTTGGGTTTTTGTTCAGTTTTATCATTTTGTAAATATTTGGTTTAGTAATTTAGATATCAGATTACTGAAAACCACAGAGTTGTTTAGAAATTTGAGTATGCCAGAGAAGAACAAAGCTCTTTTACCAACTCACAAGTATTTGCTTAAGTCTTGTTCTGGAAAATTAGCAGTTTTAAAGACTGAAAACAATTGCAGCAGTTGCTTCTGTCTTCCCTGCTTAGAGTTCAAAACTAAATCAAATCAAAGTCAGCTTTTCTATCAGAATCATAAATATGGTATCTAGTTTGAAGAATAGAGCTAGAAAGTTGAAAGTTTCAAAAGTTCCATGAAAACACAGGCAAATGGGCTAAGTATAACTTACTTTGATACAACCGAAATATAACCTGCTCTGCCCCTGGGATATCCAGGGGTCTGAGTGTGGCCTCCCCCACCCCGTGTTCTGATCTTTAATGGCTGTAACTAACCTGTGTCAAGTCTTTGTAAGTAATTTCTGAAACTTTAGACTTCTAGGTAATATCAGTTTTCATCGCTGCTAAGACTCAAGGTGTCCAAAAGCATATTCCGTGATGTTTCTATAAACTTATTTATTAGATTAGTCTTCTTTTGTTTGTTTCCATAACTGTGTTGTACTTAGTGCTGTTTTTATAATCTTATGTATATTTTTGTGTGTGTGTGTGTCCTGTTGTTTGGCCTTCAGAAGAACAAGCTACTGAATCAGCGTTCCTTTATTACTATGGTATCAAAGATTTGGCTACAGTTTTCTTCTACATGCTAGTGGCGATAATTATTCATGCCATAATTCAAGAATATGTGTTGGATGTAAGTATACAATCTTAGAAATCTATACTTTGTAAAATACTAGCTCTCCATACCATTATAGTTATGTTAAATACATTTTTATAATCTTAAATTAACAATTGTTTTTATTTTTAGAAAATTAACAGGCGAATGCATTTCTCCAAAACGAAACACAGCAAGTTTAATGAATCTGGTCAGCTTAGTGCATTCTACCTGTTTTCTTGTATTTGGGGCACATTCATTCTCGTATCTGTAAGTATGTACTATGCTTAAATTCTCATCTCTCAGAGTATTTAATTATGTACTCAGAACAGGAAATGATGTCCTATTTTTAGCATTCATAAGCAAACCCTGAACCTTAGAAAAATTCCTCTTCTGTTGTTCTTATCTAGGATTAGGAGTTCTGCTATTGAACTAGTATAAATCAGGTTTCATCAGTAAGCCTCTCTTTAAGTTTTTATACAGCAAAAATTGCCAACTATGTTCAGTGTTCCAGAAAGCCTTACTCAGTTTTAGTCGATCTGAATGTTGTCTTCATATCTTGTAGTCATTTGCAAGTGGCTCTGTATTAGCAGAAAGGGTGAATTATCAGTGCTACTTTCACAAGGTTGCATGTATACTAGAGATGAATAAATAGGCCAAGTGAATTTTCCAGGGTATGACACAGTTGGAGACAGACCAAAACTCAGCTTTTCAAGTCCAGTGCTTGTTCCATTGTAAACTCCTGCCTTAGTGATACTTTATAGATGAATATAAAATTCAGCTTAAAATCTATCTTATATACTCAGAAAATTTTTTATTATTATTGATGTACACAAATTCTGTCTTACACAGTTTTAAAAAAACAAATGTGTTTAAAACCTCAATAGGTATTAAGGGTAAGTTGCTTCAGTTTTTTCTATATATACATATGTGATAATTCTCACTAAACAGATCTGGTTATCTAAGAAAAAGACATGGTTATTATGTGGACATGCATGCATGCATGCTAAGTTACTTCAGTCATGTCTGACTCTTGCGACCCCATGGAGTGCAACCCGCCAGGCACCTCCGTCCATGGGATTCTCCAGGCAAGAATACTGGAGTGGGCTGCTGTTTCCTTCTCCTTCTGTGGACATAATCTTATAAAACTTGGCAGCACCTTGCTCCTCTGTCTCCTGTCAGGTGCCCCCTCTTTTGGAACCCTTTCTTTGATTACCCCGAGAAAAAATTCTTCCTTGATGACTGTTACGTGCCATTACTGTTTTTTGGTTGTGTTTGCATATGTGTCTTTTTTACTCTCCTGGATTGAAAGAATTTCAAAAGCCAGGAATTATGTCTTTTCGAACTTCACATCACTGATTGATTTTCCCATCACTAAAGTAAGCAGTTCGACTGAATGAAAAATAACTAAAACATCTAAAGTGTTTGACTTCCGTGGACCCTTTGGAACTTGAGATGGAGAGTTGTAAATGTGCAAGAAATGAAAATACTGTCTTATTTTCTAAGGAATTTACATGCTCATTAGGCTAATTTTTGTATCTTCTCTCTTAGGAAAACTACATCTCAGACCCGACTATTTTGTGGAGGGCTTATCCCCATAACCTGATGACGTAAGTCATTTTTAGTAGACTTTTCTCACTTAAGGGCCATGGTCACGTCTTTAAGCAGGATTTGTTTGTTACTCTCTTTTAAGACCTGAGGCATATTCATACAATAAGTATGTCTTTGGCAGTCACACTGTTATAAGAGCAAAACACTGCTCTGTGCTTTTATTATGCATATAGTCTTTTCAGTATGTCTGTTACCTAAAGAGAACTGATTTTAATGGTAATCCTAATTTAGTCCTCTGTCTTCTTTTCCCTCATCTTTTCTCCTCATTCCTGCTCGATTGTCTACACACTTTTGCTCCTTTTCTTTACCCTAGTCTCTTTTCTTCCATTTCTTCTCTCTTACACTATAAGCTTGAGGATAGAGACTTTCACTTTTTTGCCCCCCAAGGTTTCTGTACAGTGTGCTATAAGAAGCTCAGGGGTCTCCAAGTCAGCTAGCTAAGTTATTCATTCTTCAAGCCCAGTTCTAAAACGTCTGTTCCATGTTTTCCTTGCTCCTTTAGCCTATGTGGGCTTCTGCTTTCCAGACTTTTTCGTTTTGTTGTGCAGTATTTTATGTTCATACATTGTCTTGGCTGCTCTGTAATTGTCTCATTTATGTAAGTCAGTCTTATGTTGTGCCCATGCCCACCAAGACGGTTTGTAATTGACAGCAGAAGGAATTGTCTCTGTTCATATCCTTTGCTGTGCCAGCTGTAGGGGCTTATCATCTAGGCAGTAGTCAGTGGATGCATTGTGATGGGAGAATTGGAGAAAAAGATATGAAGAGGGTAACATGACCTACAGTATTACCATATTCTGCTGAGCCATTCTAACTTTTAAAAAGTGTATTAATTCAATGAACTTTTGTAGAATGGGGATATAAATATCATATTATGTGGGACTGTATTTTCTCCCCTTCCCTGTCCTCCTTCCCCTCTCTCCCTACAGAATTATTCAGATAGGCTTTGTGTTTTCCACTTTAGACCTCTGGAGGAGATGGGGAGGGAATGCAGAAAGAGAAGGTCTAGAGGGGTGTGGTGTGAAGAGACTGTGGACTTTAGATTGATGAAAATGTGTCTCCTAGGAGCCCTTCCGTGCCTTATTCCTCTCTTGAATCCGAGTTTGCTTCCATTTATTAGGGGTTCTCAAGTGTCTCAACCAGGTAGAGTTACCATGTTTCCCTGAGAAAAAATCCAGAGGTTGTTTGTAATTGGGATTGTCTCAGTGTCCAGTGCTGGTGAATCTGTGCACCTTCACTTCTTCGCCATCTTTTTGCCCTTCCTACTTCCCTTTCAAGGAACCCTTACAGATGTGTGATTTGATTCCCTCAGAGACACGTTCCGCATATTTTCAGTAGCTAACAGGCACACTCACAGTACTAACTCACTCATAGGCAAGGGGCTCTGTTTCCTCGTAGCTTGCTTGGTTGCTCCCAGGGTTCTGTGGATCATGTCTTTGCTTCTGCTATTTAGTCCAGAAGAACTGACTGATGGTGGGGAGACCCTGGGGGGCAGGGGAAGGGGGCTACTGCCGAGTAAAGTATAGGAAGTATTGTAAGGGGACCTGAAATGGTAACACAAAGGTGGCTACTTAGCATGTCCTGATCTCCAGTGTTTGTTTTTACTTTATTCTTTAAAGATTTTGTGCTTTAAACAATATGTTCTACTTTTTTGTGTTAAACAGATTTCAGATGAAGTTTTTCTACATATCACAGTTGGCATACTGGTTTCATGCTTTTCCTGAACTCTACTTCCAGAAAACCAAAAAAGTAAGCAGGGGTTTTGTAATTTTTAGATTTGTCTTGTCATTTTTGCCTTTTTTTGAAAAGTTGTTTTAAAATTAAATATTTCCTCACATCTCTAGCCTCCCTTTCCCCTCTCCCATCCCCCCACTATTGTCTCACCTCCTCTTTTTCCATACAGACTAAATGTCTGTAAGTATTTATTTATTGCAGAAACTTTTATTCGGTTCAACTTAAGAGGGGGGGATCTTACATTTGACATGCTAATTTCTTGTTTTAAAATTGTATTAGTGGTAATTTAAAATTTAAACGTCTTGCAATGTAAAATGTAATATTCAATTTGTGTTACTGATACGCTTAGCAATTTCACAAGTGAGACCAAATGGATTAATTAGATTATTCTGCAACTAATGGTACTGTGTATAAGTCCCAGAGAAAAATTCAATATTGAGAAAAGTAAACCAGAGTTAAATATTCACCTTGAATCTTTCCCTAGTGAAATAGGTAGGAAAGATGTTCATTTGTCTTGTTTGAACAGTAACTCAGCTATTAGAGCATTGCAGTAGCCTCCTGTGTAGTTTTACCCTCGGTACCTCTGAAGTCAGTCTTACCTGATGTCACAGAGTAAACTTTGTTTCCTTTATTTAACTCTTTCTCTTCTAAAAACTGTACTAGGTCCTTTTTGCTCTAAATTAAAATCCAGCTGCTCACCTGTGTTCCCAGGGTTCTTCCCATCTGTGCCCCTGTCCCCTGGCCCCTTTTTCTTCCCTTTTTGTACCTCATTCAGTTTTAACATTCTCTAATTTTATAATCCCAGCACATAGTTCTTTTCTCTGGGATACCTTTTCTAGTAAATTAATTAATCAAGCACTTTTATTCTCCTTTGGGGAGAGATTGTTTTTAAAATCCCTGTATATGAACTGACATGTTGGTGGGGGGGTGGGGGGGTAGGGGGCGGCGGGTGATGGATAAAAAGAAAGTCATGAGTTAACAGCCATAGTTGGGAGACAGGTACATGGGGATTCATTATGCTCTCTGTGGGTTGTGTGTATTTTACATTTTTCCACATTTAAAACATTGGTTTTAAAATCCCCTTACTTTGAGTAGCTTTTCCAAAACAGAAATGTAACCACCCATCCAGTGACCATTTTACCTCTGCCTTCTTAAAAGCCACACTTCTTTCTATATGTACTCTGGGTAGTTAATTCATGAATGTAAGTGCTTGATTTTATTGCTGTGTTGTATCTGTGCTTTTTGTGTCCTGTGTGTCGGTCATGATTGATGACCATGTAAAGCACCATCCATGTAAAGTAGAATGGTTTTCTAGTTAAGTTGATTATAAGAATTAGGATGAAGATCCATAAAACCTTTGACTTAGAACTGTCTTAAGATAAAGTTCGCTTTCTTGGTCACACTAGCCATGTCGCAAATGCTCATTGGCCACAAATGGTTTCACAGTCTGCCATTTTGGATCAGAGACAGAACCTAGCCCTCATTGCAGAAAGTTCTGTGGAGCACTGCTGAGACTGTCATAGTCCTTGATGTCTCAGTACCATGGTTCAGATGTTTAGATCTTTCCTCATGTACTTTTGTACTTATGGATGTTTTAACCTCTGGGTTTCATTATGAGTTCATATGTCTATATATTGTTCATTGACCATGTAAGTAGAGCAGGACATTTCAAAGTAATTGTTCATTTTAGTTCTCAAAGCTCTTTTCTTATCAATTCCTGCCAGATGGCATTTCTCCAAAAATGCAGTCTAATTTTTATGGAATAATTTGCATAACTTAGAACTTAACTGAAACTATTTTTAACACCTACATATGACAGTCGAAAGTAACTGTTGCAAGTAATTAACATAATTTGAAAGTAACAGCTGCATATGTGTTCAACGGTTTCTTAAAATTTACTCTATAAGAATTATTTTTGGAAGAACTCTTCACTGGAAAAAAATTAGTACAGTGGTTATTTTGACCCAGTCCTACAGAGAAATGGAAAAAGGAACACAGTAGCAATTCAAGAGGTGTGTTAGTCACAAAGAACTCAGTTTCTTTTAAGAAGGATATTTTAATTGTATGTAATATGTACGTTTCAATATAAACAGTCCTCTCTTTTGTCCATAAGAGGATTCAAAATGTAATTTCTTAGCCAACTTGAGTATAAGAATTTTCAGGAAAGTGTGGATGGAATATCCAAATGTTTTATTTCTGATATTCAGATTATTTGGTTTAATTATCCATATTGTATATGATATAAAATATATTAAATTCTTAAAAAGCTTTTTGCCCACTCCTTCCTGAGGGTTACATTCATACTTTTCATGTGCGACTTGTTGTTAATATCTGTCCTTCATCACGGGCGCTTCCTTGACTTATTTAAATCAGTTTTTCCAGAGTACATCGTTACTCTGTCTTATTGATTCCTCCACTAACCTTGTGTAAGCATTTAGAAATGACATTGGTTGAGTTTTCTCAGGTTATGTATCTTAACCCATTTATTTGTTGTTTAAAATAAAGTAATCAATACAGATCTCTGTAGTATGAGAGCTTTGAAAAAATTTATATATGAGATGACTACATTTTTGGTTTAGGGGAAAATCTTTGCCTTATATTTGGGCATATATGCGATATTCAGTTTAAAGTAAAGTTCATATTTTAGTACTGTGTAAAGAAAAACATTTCCTTATAAAAACAGAAATTTACCAAAGTACACGGCTGACCTTTTTAGTAAAAGATGTTGGAATAACAACCAAATATGTCACCTGAAGTTATTTATAATTTTAGCATATGTTTTGATTCAAGTGTACTGTGTTTATTAGGTATTCAATGGAAAAGGAGACTTATCAGAATTTTAAGTCATTATTCTATGACTTTGTCCTTATATAAACTACTTGAATATTAGCATTAAGCATATATAAGGACTTGGCAACTGCTCAGTTTCATTACATATTTTTTCCATTCAGGTATAAGAAAGTTTGTAAATAAACAAAACCTCATTTCTGACTTGTGGTAAAAAGAGTTTATTTACATAACAAAATCATAGGGTGGTGAGTCTTGAAAAACCAAAATAGCTTTTTCTCATCCACATTTGCATTCATCTAGACTCTAGATTCTAGAACAGTTACGAGCCACCCTTGGATGGCGTGCTAACTCCCTAATTGTAATCTGTGATGTGGCCAGTTAACTGATACCGTGAACTGCCTCTAAGAGTGCCAACATCTTTTCTCACTGATCTTTCCACCCAGCCTTCTCTTTTCTCACTGATCCCCACACCCCAGGGAAACATGGAAGCCCCAGAGACTGTGGTGCTGGGTAAGGTCTTTATTGTGGGCCCCAGGCATGTAAGCCCCAGAAGGGCTGTAACCCTATGAGGATTGAAGAATGTCAGAGGAAGTCTGGTCTCATTTTAAAAATCATGCTACATCACACCTGTCACCTTATTGTTAATAGGGGAATACCTTTAACCTGCACTCTCCACCACTCCTTGCAGTAGACCCCTCCCTGTCACTCATTTATTTTGATACTTTTGTCTGGTTCAGCTTTGAATGTGCAAACATTGCTTTAGAGACACTGGCCAGTTTATAGAAGGCTCAAGTTTCTATTACTTAGAAAAAGATTTCTTGGCACTCTGTCCTTCTGGAAAAGCTCTTGCTAAGGATTTGATAGTTGTGGAGATGGGACCTTTGGTGCTATTTTACTCACCATGATTGACTCGGTTGGTTGCTATCAGAAAGGCAGGGCTGAGATGCAAAGTTGAACTTGAATTTAGGGAAGAAGCTCTTGGCTTTTCTTTAACTAAGAGCAAGTGAAACCTTGCCTCACATAATTAGGTTGAGATTTACGGAGAAAAAATAAAAGAGAAATGGAATGACTTTTTGAAATATGGTATGTTTGTAATTTATAGTAGTGTTTTTAGATTTGTCTAATAGGAAGAAAGATAGGCAGCTTATGTTCTCTACTAAATGGTGTATTTTTAAAACCTATTTGTGTTTCTTCTTTTTTAAAAAACAAATCTTTTTTTTCTTTAATCTTTCCAAGCAGTTACACTGCTATAGTTTTTCCATCAGTTATTTCAGCAAATTAGTTTTTTACATTGATTTACACAATTGTTATGTAATAAAATGAGTTTAGTGTCCAATCAGCAATTTTTAATCTTTTTAAAAAGCTTTTATTATAAGTATCAAGGGTCCTCTTGGTGTTGTTTTCCCCTCAGAAGTTTGGAACATTGTTTAGCATACATCTGAAGGAATATGGCATTGTTTCGTGTATGTAGTCACTGACATGCCACCTCACTGCAACTTAGAATGTATTTAAAATTGTAGTGAGGAGCTTCCCTGGTAGTCCAGTGGTTATTAAGACTTCCAATGGAGAGGGTGCAGGTTTGATCCCTGGTTGGGAAGCCACATGCCTTGCAGCTGAAAAACCAAATGGTCCACATCAAAAAAAAAAAAAAAATCTTTAGAAACAATAAAATAAAAATAAAATTATCATGAAAGTTAAAGTGTTTTGTTGACTATCTAAAATCATTTTGTACAGTGCCAATGATATATGCACCACACTTTGAGAAATACAACTACCATGTATTTAGTGACACCTCTGTTTCCATAGGGTGTCAAATTGCAATTATAACACTACAGCTGAGCTGGTCCAAAATGATTTTAAGAGAGTAAAGAGACTTCGTTGTGGTTGAACTTTGCCATGTTATCACAACACCTTTCTTTCTCACTCATTTAGTAAGGAAAAATACTTCATTGGAAGTTTGAAAATTATGTGGAGAAAATTGTCAGCCAGCCTTAGTTCTTTCTCCAGTTGGAAGCTCCACTATACACTTAGTATTGTGTCTTGGGAATTTTCCCCGAGAGTTCCACAGTGTAGGACTCTATATAGTTTTGTTCAACTGTCGTACGTTCTCTAACACTTGATCTTTGTACCATTCTTACTGGAAAAGACTTTTCAGTTTCAAAACTACACTTAAAAACTCTACTCTTTCTCGGAAGATTTGGTGAAGTAACTGTACTTGAATTGTAGGGGCTGAAAGAGAAGAGATCTGCGTTCAGCTCTCCAGTATGCCAGAGACAAGTTAGTGAGGTTCCAGGCAAATGGTGCTCAGTTTGCTGACATCAACCATATTGTAATCATTTTAATTAGAGCTGCAGTACATGAATAGTACTAGCCAGGCTAGTAGAACCATATATGTGGTAAACTGCCAAAAACAGAGTAGAAATGAGCGGTACAGGCATTTCCTAAATTAACAAGTGTTTATAGGGCCTGCTGTTCATTTTTTGCAAACATTTTTGACTGTAACCTAAGGTGAAAAACTATAGAGTTTACATTATAATTCTGCGTGTGTGTGTACTGCTGCTGCTGCTGCTGCTAAGTCGATTCAGTGGAGTCTGACTCTCTGCAACCCCATAGACGGCAGCCCACCAGGCTCCCCCGTACCTGGGATTCTCAAGGCAAGAACACCGGAGTGGGTTGCCATTTCCTTCTCCAATGCATGAAAGTGAAAAGTGAAAGTGAAATCGCTCAGTCGTGTCCGACTCTTAGCAACCCCATGGACTGTACAGGGCCCTCCATCCATGGGATTTTCCAGGCAAGAGTATTGGAGTGGGGTGCCATTGCCTTCTCTGTGTGTGTGTACAGGTGTGTGTAAAATCTGGAATAAAACTTTGGTGAAACAATACAATATGCTGTACACTCTAGCATTTTTTAAATTATATTTCATATTTCAAAAGATGTTAGGGTGACTCCCAAATTAATTTTATGAATCACTTGACTTAAACATCTTTGAAAACCACTATTTCTAAGATAACCAAGTCATTAAGAACTATGGGGGGTGGGGGCGGGAAGGAAAAGCAAAAGTAAAATCTGAATACCTGACTTATAGGGTTATTAAGAGGATAAAGAATATACAATTAGATGGTATCCTAAGTGAGAAGATAAATTTTAACCTTTGGTTTTAATGACTTGACTGACAGTGAAATGAAAGGGACTGAAAAACGTGAATACTATTTGGGTAAACAAAGGAATCTCTGCTGGTATAAACATAGCGGTTTTAATGTTAGAAGGACATTATGGTTATTAAGATTGTGTCATTTAATATTGTTTATTATAAAAAGAATCACTCAGTACTAAAAGGGATTTGGAGTTCATCTGATTCAAGCAAACCCAGGTGTTATTCACATTTCCAGATGAGTAGATGAAGCCAAGAGAGGGTAAAGGACTGTGGCCAATTGGGGTGAGCAGTTGGAGTGGGTGCCGGGCAGAGTGGTCTTCAGGTCTTCTGTGACAGTACATTTTCACACTACTTCTCCAAACAGAACTACTTCCCCCGGTTTTAACCTGTTGTGCAATTTTCTGTTTACAGGAAGATATTCCTCGTCAGCTCGTCTACATCGGCCTTTACCTCTTTCACATTGCTGGAGCTTACCTTTTAAAGTGAGTTGGGATTTTTCTTGGGTGTGCTTATGGACTGGGCAGATAGTATGCTACTCTGTCTTAATTCGTAATTAATCTTTTCATTTTAAATGTGTTCTTCTAACAGCTTGAATCATCTAGGACTTGTGCTTTTGGTGCTACACTATTTTGTCGAGTTTCTTTTCCACATTTCCCGCCTATTTTACTTTAGTGACGAAAAGTATCAGAAAGGGTGAGTCTTTCAACCATTCTGTTTCTTGTGTAATTAAAGTCTGTGCTTATGTTGGAAAGGACCATGCTATTGCCAAGGTCCATGCTATTGTCAATTATGTTGCTTTATAAGCTACTTTAAATAAAATGACACTTTTTAACAATTGAAGTTGGTATTTTGTTCTCTAAAATAGTCTTTCTTAGCTTGAGAGATAGTCTATTGGAACTCATAGTTTTGAAGGTTGATGAGGGTTTACTCAGACATATGAGAACTCAAAGTTCTCATACAACTTTTCCTATCTTGTTTAGTGCACATTGTTCTTTTGGAGAAGGAATAATGAGGAAAAGTGAACTTTCAGAAGAAATTGAAATAGTAGATTATAGAGCCTTAAAGATACAAAAATATTTTCATGGGAAAATTAAACTTGGACAGCATTGAAGTAATATGTATTGTAAAGAGTCTTGGGGGGAGAAAAAGTGAAACGAGGACTCTCATGAGAATTGAATACATGGCCTTTGTTTTTATTCAGCCTTTTCCAAAATTGTTCTATATACCAGGAGTTCTGAGAATCACTAATAGTTGTCATACACATACACAGAAAATCAGCTAAATGAAAAAAAACAAAATATTTCTTTAACTGAACTTCTAGAACCTGAAATATGCTCATATGTTATACAATCTCCAAGAATGTGATATAATATGAAGCATTTCCCTAGCATTTTATTTCAGAATCCTTTTTGCAGAACTTAAGAAATGCTGTTTTAATATGCATTTACTTAACAGGAATCTGTTTTCTACTAGAATCTTATCTTTGCAATTTTGTGAATCTGACTTTGACTTTTTTTTCACAGATTTTCTCTGTGGGCAGTTCTGTTTGTTTTGGGAAGACTTCTGACTTTAATTCTCTCGGTACTCACTGTTGGCTTTGGCCTAGCAAGAGCAGAGAACCAGAAGCTGGATTTCAGTACTGGAAACTTCAATGTGTTAGCTGTTAGGTAGGGTTGATTTAACACTTTTCTCACCTTGCCCTGCAATGTAGTATGTATTATCAATTTAAAATATGAATTGTCTAAAATCTAAAGGTATAATTATGAGAGGTAGGGGAAAATACTCATTTGATTTGATTTCATACCTATTGCAATTTCATGTATAAATTAAAGTGTCAATACTAAAGCATTTAGATACAAATAAACTTACAAAATAGAGACTCACAGACTTAGAAAAGGAACTTATGGTTACCAGGGGGAGGGGATAATTAGGGAGTTGGGGATGGACATGTGCACTCTGCTGTATTTTAAATGGATAACCAACAAGGGCCTACTGTATAGCACAGGGAACTCTGCTCAATGTTCTGTGCCAGCCTGGATTGGGAGAAGGATTTGAGGGAGAATGGATGCCTGTATATGCATGACTGGGTCCCTTTTCTGTTCACCTGAAACTACCACATGTTAATTGGCTATACCCCAATAAAAAATAAAAAGTTTAAAGTTTGGGAAAAAAATTACTACAGCATTTATTTAATTTCTGGGGTTAATTATTGTGCTCAATCACTTTAGTCATGTCCAACTCTTTTGACCCTGTAGACTGTAGCCAGCCAGGCTCCTCTGTCCATGGCATTCTCCAGGCAAGAATACTAGAGTGAGTTGCCATGCCCTCCTCCAAGGGATCTTCCCAACCCAGGGATCGAACCTGAGCCTCTTGCATCTCCTTCATTGGCAGGTGGATTCTTTACCACTAAGCCACCTGGGGTTAATTATTAGTGGGGTAATTATTCATTAATATAATCGTTGTCAATATAGGGGGAATTTAGCACTAAGTTAATACTGTCAAAGCAAGAGATACTACTTTATTCAATGGCATTGCTTGGGTACACATTAATTTTCTGTTTATTTCTTTGTATTCTCAGAATTGCTGTTCTGGCATCCATTTGCATTACCCAAGCATTCATGATGTGGAAGTTCATTAATTTTCAGCTTCGAAGGTGGAGAGAACATTCTGCTTTTCAGGCACCAGCTGTGAAGAAGAAGCCACCAGTGACTAAAGGCAGGTCTTCTAGAAAAGGAACAGGTTTGTACTCAGTAAACAGTGAAAAACCTGAAGTTGAAAACACTTTTTTTTTTTTTCATGTTTTGGGGTCTTATTTATAATCTTACTAAGATTTAAAATCTTAAAAAGAAGAGTTAATTCTGCTGCTAAGTCACTTCAGTCATGTCCGACTCTGTGCGACCCCATAGACGGCAGCCCACCATGCTCCCCCGTCCCTGGGATTCTCCAGGCAAGAACATGGAGTGGGTTGTCATTTCCTTCTCCAATGCATGAAAGTGAAAAGTGAAAGTGAAGTCGCTCAGTCATGTCCGACTCCCAGCGACCCCATGGACTGCAGCCCACCAGGCTCCTCCATCCATGGGATTTTCCAGGCAAGAGTACTGGAGTGGGGTGCCATTGCCTTCTCTGAGAGTTAATTCTACTTACTAGCAAAATTAGAAAGAAAATCATTTGCCCCATCTTACAGTTTGGTGGTTCCCTCAAATCAGTTATTCCCCTCAAAAGCCATCCACTAAAGTTCTCTCTCGCAAGTTCTGCAGACTTGGTGACTTTGAGCCCCTCTAGACCAGTGTGTACATGGGCAGTTTTAATGAGTGAGTATCCTGAAGAGTGATAGTACTTGCGGACATCTTACTCATATTTAAAAAACAAGACCTTTCAGCTCCTTTCATCTGCCCTTTAGTCCCAAGAGGAACAGCTCTTTTATAATTCCTGATTGTTTGGCCCTTAATCTTTGACTTTGCATCTCACCTCTTTTCTCCTTCTGGCTTTTGATTGAAAATGCATTGACAGTGGAATAATTTTTCAACTTGTAGTATTATAGTTGGAACTATAAGACAAGACATGGTTTTAAAATCTTTGTCATACACAGTGGTGGTTTGCTCCTTTTGTGTCTTTATATCTGATAGTTTATGTCCTCCAGTCTTGTCCTTATTCAGGTTTGTATCAGCAACTCTTAACCCTTTGTATGTCATATGAATTTTAGTGCATCTTGGTCAGTTTCCACACACACACAAATATCTTCACTGGGGTATTGGGTTGATATTACATTGACTCCATAGATCACCTGAGGGAGAATTGAGTATTTCAACCCATGAGCATGTGTGTGTGAACATCCAGTCTTTCCCCTTTAAGTATGGTATTACCTGTCCATGTGTGTGTGCGCGCACACACTTCAGTCATATCCGACTCTTTGTGACCCTACAGACCGTAGCCCACCAGACTCCTTTGTCCATGGGAATCTCCAAGCAAGAATACTAGAGTGGGTTGCCATGCCCTCCTCTGGGGGATCTTCGCAACCCAGGGATCGAACCCATGCCTCTTACGTCACCTGCATTGGCAGATGGATTCTTTGCCACTAGTACTAACTGGGAAGTCCCGAACATGCTGTATAGCTCCCACTTATATAGAGTATCTCTGATTTCTCTCAGTAATGTTTTTTAATAACTGCTTTATTGGAATATAATTCATACACGAGAAGTTGACCTTTTAAAGTGTACATTTCAGTAGTATATTCACAAAATTGTGCATACCACTGCCTAATTCCAAAAGATTTGTATCACCCAGAAAAAACCTCATGCCCACTAGCAGTCATTTTCCATTCCCTCCTTTCCTCTGCCCCTAGCAACCTCTTACCTGTTCTCTGTCTATAGATTAGCCTTTTCTGGACATTTTTTTTTTTTCCACATAGCATGTGTTTATTTTTTTTTCTTTTTAATAACTTTATTGAGATTAAATTCACATACCATATAATTCACTGATTTAAAGTATACAGTTCAGTGGCTTTTAGTAAATTCACAGAATTGTGCATGTATCACCACTATAAATTTTAGAACGTTATTGGTGGTGGTGGTGGTCTAGTTACTAAGTCATGTCCAACTCTTGTGACCACATGGAAAGTAGCCCACCGGGCTCCTCTGTCCATGGGATTTCTCAGGCAAGAATACTGGAGTGGGTTGCCGTTTTCTTCTCCAGGGGATCTTCCTGACCTAGGGACTGAACCATGGTCTCCTGCATTGCAAGCAGATTCTTCACCGACCCAAAAAACTTTGAACTTTTAGTTTCCACTTCTCAGTACTCTTAAGTCTTCCAGCTCTCAGATCAGATCAGATCAGTCGCTCAGTCGTGTCCAACTCTTTGCAACCCCATGAATCGCAGCACGCCAGGCCTCCCTGTCCATCACCAACTCCCAGAGTTCACTCAAACTCACGTCCATCGAGTCAGTGATGCCATCCAGCCATCTCATCCTCTGTCGTCCCCTTCTCTTGCCCCCAATCCCTCCCAGCTCAGAGTCTTTTCCAATGAGTCAACTCTTCGCAGGAGGTGGCCAAAGTACTGGAGTTTCAGCTTTAGCATCATTCCTTCCAAAGAAATCCCAGGGCTGATCTCTTTCAGAATGGACTGATTGGATCTCCTTGCAGTCCAAGGGACTCTCAAGGGTCTTCTCCAACACCACAGTTCAAAAGCATCAATTCTTCGGCGCTCAGCCTTCTTCAAAGTCCAACTCTCACATCCATACATGACCACAGGAAAAACCATAGCCTTGTCTAGACGAACCTTTGTTGTCAAAGTAATGTCTCTGCTTTTGAATATGCTATCTAGGTTGGTTATAACTTTCCTTCCAAGGAGTAAGCGTCTTTTAATTTCATGGCTGAAGTCACCATCTGTAGTGATTTTGGAGCCCAGAAAAATAAAGTCTGACACTGTTTCCACTGTTTCCCCATCTATTTCCCATGAAGTGATGGGACCGGATGCCATGATCTTCGTTTTCTGAATGTTGAGCTTTAAGCCAACTTTTTCACTCTCCACTTTCACCTTCATCAAGAGGCTTTTTAGTTCCTCTTCACTTTCTGCCATAAGGGTGGTGTCATCTGCATATCTGAGGTTATTGATACTTCTCCCGGCAATCTTGATTCCAGCTTGTGTTTCTTCCAGTCCAGCGTTTCTCATGATGTACTCTGCATAGAAGTTAAATAAACAGGGTGACAATATACAGCCTTGACAAACTCCTTTTCCTATTTGGAACCAGTCTGTTGTTCCATGTCCAGTTCTAACTGTTGCTTCCTGACCTGCATACAAATTTCTCAAGAGGCAGATCGGGTGGTCTGGTATTCCCATCTCTTTCTAGACAACCACTGATTTTCTATTTTCTGTCTCTACAAAGTTGCCTATTATGTATACTTTATAAAATTGGAATTATGGAACATGTGATCCTTTGTGACTGACTTCTTTCATTTAGCAAATGTTTTCAAGATTCATTCATGTTGTAGCATGTCCCAGTACTTCATTCTTTTTTATGGCTGAATAATATTCCATTGTATGGATATACCAGTTTTACTTATGAGTTGATGAGCACTTTTAAACTATTATGTATGATACTGCTATGCACACTCATGTACAAGCTTTTGTAGCACGTGTTTAAAATTTATATATATCATACATGCGTGTGTCAATACTTCATTCCTTTCCATGGCCAAATAATAAACGAGTGTATGAAGATACACTGTTATGTTTATCTGTAAATTGATGAATATTTGGATTGTTTCCATGTTGGGGCTACTATGACTGATGCTGTTAATATTCATGGACATATTTTTGTTTGAACACCCAGTTTTTGCTGTTTGGGATACATACCTAGGAGTGGAATTGCTGGGTCATATCATAACTGTATATTTAACGATTGGGAGAACTGCTAAACTGTTTTCTGAAGTACAACGTTGTATTAATACATTCATCATTTCACATGTTGATATCCAGTTGTCTCTGCACCATTTGTGAAAAAACTAGTTTTCATTTAATTGTCTTGATACTCTTGTTAAAAATCAGTTAATCATAAAAGTAGTAATTTATTTCTGGCTCTGTTCTGTTCTCTTCATCTGGATGCCTGTTATGCCCTTGTCTTGATTACCGTAGCTTTGTAGTAAGTTTTGAAATCATGAAATGTGAGTCTGCCAGTTTTGTTTTTTTCATGTTTTGGGTATTCTGGGTGCCTTGGATTTTCATACAAATTTTAGGATCAGTTTATTGTTTTCCTGCAAAAAAGTCAGCTGGGCTTCATTTGGAGTATCTTGGGTCTGTAGATTGCCTTGGGGAGTGTGAACATAGATGTCTTTATGTCTTTTGGGGTCTTTAATTTTTTCAATTAAATTTTGTAGGTATCAGTGTATAAGTTTTGCACTTCTTCATTAAATTTATTCCTAAGTATTTTATTCTTTTTGATGCTGTTGTGAATAGAATTATCTTCTTAATTCCATTTTTGGATTTTTCATTGGCAGTGTACAGAAATGCAGTGGAATTTTTGCATATTGATCTTGTATCCTACAACATTGCTGTACTTATTGGGGTTTTTTTTATTTTATTTCATTATTTAGTTGCATTTTTGTGGATTTCTTTGCATTTTCAATATACAAGCTCATGTCACCTGCAAAGAGATAGTTTTACTTTTCCCTCTTCAGTCTGGATGCCTTTTATTCCATTTTCTTGCCAAATTACCCTGGCTAGAACCTCCAGAACAATTTTGAATAAGCGAAAACAGACATCCTCACCTTATTCCTGATCTTAGTAGGAAAACATCCAGTCTTTCAACTTTAAATATAATGTTACCTGTGAGTTTTGCCTAAATGGTCTTCAACGTATAGAGAAAGTTCCGTTTTTCCTTAGTTTGTAATTTTTATCGTAAAAGGATGTTTGGTTTTATCACTTGCTTTTTCTTCAACTGTTGAGATCGTCAAATGGTTTGTATCCTTTATTATCATGCATGTGTGCTCAGTCACTTCAAGTGTGTCTGACTTCCTGTGACTCCATGGACTGTAGCCCACCAGGTTCCTCTGTCCATGGGATTATCTTGGCAAGAATGTTGGAGTCGGTTGCCATTTCCTCTTCTAGATTATTATCATGGATTATTTTTTTAATGTTAAGCAAACAGAGCAATCCTGGGATAAAGCTCACTGACTGTTAATGTACATACATAATCCTTTGAATGTCACTTGATTTGACTTGCTAGTATTTTGTTGAGTATTTTTATATCTATATTCATAAAAAATATAGATATATATTTTTGGTAATGTATTTCCTGGCATAAACCCAAGTTGATGATAATATCTCTTTTGCTGGATGGTTTTTTCAATATTTTGTTAGGATTTTTGCAGCTGCGTTCATGTAAAAGATTAGGCTAAAATTAGCCCTTTTGTCAGGTTTTGATATGAGTTTTGCTGACTTTATAAAAGATATTGGGCAGGTTTGTCCTTCATGTAATGCCAGCATTTCTTATTTAAATGTTTGGAAGGATTCACCAGTGAAGCTATCCAAACTAGACTTTTCTTTATAGGAAGGTACAGATTTACATTCTTTAATAGATAATAGGATTATTCAAATTTTTTATTTCTTATCATTTCTCTTTTGGTAAATTGTATTTTTCAAGGATTTATCCATTTCATCTAAATTTGTGAAATGTATTGATGTAAAATTATTCATAGTATCTACTTATTAATGCCTGTGAAACAGCAGTGATTCCCATTTTCCACTTCCTGTGTAAGTAGTCTATGCCTTTCTCTTTTTCACTTCCATCAGCCAAGAACCAACACTTGTCTTCTTTTGCTCATTGTCTCAGTTCTGTCATTGATTTCTGTTCTTATTTCCCTTTCTTTGGGTTTAATTTGCTGTTTTGTTATTTGTGGCTTTGTTAAAAGGAATCATTTATTTTTACCCCTTCTCATGAATTACTTGCAATTTAGGGCAGACTTCCCTTTCAGCAATGCTTTACCCTTATTTCACAGGTTTTGATACATCTTTTTCATTATCATTCAGTTTCAAATATTTTATGATTCCAATTGTGATTTCTTCTTTGACTCGTGGATTATTTTTAAGTACGTTGTGTAGTTTACAAATATTTGGGCGTTTTCTAGTTTTTACTAGTGATTTCTAACTTAATTCCTCTGTGGTTAAAAAAACATACTCTGAATGATTTCAATTCTTTGAAGGTCCAATTTGTTGGGACCTTCATTATGTCTCGTCAAGTGTTCAGTTTTGATGAATGTTCCCTTTGGATTTCTCAAGGATGTGTACGGTGTGTTTGTTGAGTATGTTGTTCTATAGGCAGGCATCAGGTCCATTTGTGTGGTCCAGTCTTCTGTGTCTTTACTGACTTGGTGGAAGGAGTTCTGCTTGTTCAGTCAGTTATTACAAAAGGTATTGACCCACTTCTCTTTGTAGTTTGTACGTTTTTGCTTTACATATTGTGAGGGTATATTACAGGTGCATCAAAGTTTAGGGTTGTTATAAATCCCTGTGGAACGTGTCCTCTGTTATTGTCACATGGCCATCTTCATCTCTAGTTAGTCTGAATTCACTCTAGCTCACCAACTTTCTTGTAATAAAATGTTATATTATATCATGGTGTACCTTTTCTACCTGAAACCTTTTCTTGTCCCTAAATATAAATTGTGTCTCTTGTAAGCAGTGTGTAATTTGATTTTAGTTTTTTCACCCAGTCTGACAAAATTGTTCTCTTTTTTGACGGTTAAACTGTGATGTGCCTAAGTTTGATTTTCTTTGTGTATATCCTGCTCTGCATTGTACCTAGCTTCTTGAATCTTGACTTGGTTTCTTTCACTGTTTGGGGGAAATTCTTCACCATTATTTCTTCAGATATTGCTTCTGCCCCATTCTATTTCTCCTGTCCTTTGGGAATTCCAGTACATGTGTTTAAACCCCTTTACCCTGTCCTTTTATATCTTTTCATGCTTTTCTGTTTTTTCCATCCTTTGTTTTCTGAGTTTCAATATGAGCATTTTTTTCTAGTTCACTAATCTCTTCTGTTGTGTCTAATCTATTAAATTTTTATTAAATTTATATTTTTAGTTGTGGTATTTTCCAGTCCTAGGATTAAATGATCTTTGAGTCCTTGGATGAAACTACTTGTCTCTGCATTTATTTTTATTAGTCATTGTTCTATTAATGTCCCTGTCTGACAGCTCCACATCTGGCTCATCTGAGGATCTATTTCTGATATTTTTTTTCTCTTAGTTGTCAGTCATTTGGTCTTGTTTTCTGACATACCTGGTAATTTTTAATTGAATACTGAATGTTTTGTGTAAAAGAATGTAGATACTACGGCTGCATCAATAGAAACTCTGGATTAAATATGAGTGAATCATTCTATGTCACTGAAGCCGATCTGTTTCCAATCTGCCCTCATTCCTAGGACACCAACTATTTCTAAGGACTTTTTCTCTGACAGGTACTGAATACTTATTTTTATCTCCCTGTCACTGTGAGACATCCCAGTTCTCTTGTAGCTTTTTGTCCACAGAGGTACTCTCTGCTGGGTTTCTGAGCCTTGGTTGTTGTGTGTGCACATTTGTGTATATGTGTGTGCTATGTGCTTATTTAGTAGCTGGCAGATCCCTTGGGGGAGAAATATACTTAGCTGACTTGTTTTTTTTCCCCAGTGCCTTCAAATAGCCATTTTTATGTTCTCCTTTTATGGGTATTTTAAGAGGGAGGATTGGTCTGACATCAGTTATTTCCACCCTAGCTTGAAGAAAGCCATTATAACACTCTTAAACGTAAGAGTTATCCAAAATGCCACTTTTTAAATATGTTGTAAAGAAACATATCCCCAAGAACCTCCCTTGTCTGCTGTCCAGTGTAAAAAATATTCCTGTTTTTCTATGAAAGTGTTGGCTTTGCAGACTTTTTTTTTGAACTATTTTTTTAGATATAATTGACATATTATAATTCCTTTTAATTTCCTGCTTTCAGTTCATTGTGTTTAACTTGTTAGCAGGTTTTATGATTGGTTAAATACTCGAATGGATTAAGCACTAGTAAGTTTCACCTAAGGGCATAAGAGCATATATTGGGTTTTAAATTTTCTTTTCTGAAGGTACCTTTATGTATAAAAGATATTGTCATTTACACTTATTTATAAAAGAAAGTAATCCTGATTATTTTTCTCTTTTCAGAAAATGGTGTCAATGGAACAGTAACTTCAAATGGAGCAGACTCTCCCCGTAATAGAAAAGAGAAATCTTCATAATGAATTATAATCTAATTGATTAATGTCCCCAAAGAAATCTGCTTTTTACTATATCTTTCAGCACTAGAGATTGTTTTCTGTTCCTGAAAATACATTTTCTGCTCTTTGATTCTTGCTACTATTGTATTATTTCATGCATTTTTTAAAAGGGCATTTGAGGGGAGGATGATTCCTATGAGTGAAAAAAATGTTTTAGCTTAGTCTAAGCTACCTGCCTTCAAAATAGTGTAGGGACCACCATCATATTATATTTTATTTTATTTTGTTTTTTATCTTTAAGCATTTTTCTAATGATTTGAAGAGATAACTATTTACAAAAATTATACATATCAGTGATAACAATTTCTTGCTCTCACCAATTTTTTATATTAAGCAAGATGGCCTGTTCCAGCAGGGTCATATTTTTTAAGTTATCTTTCAGGGCAAAATGGAAATAATATAAAGTTGGATGTCAAATTTTAATATGTTTTCAGTGTTCTCTAATTTTTAGGAATTTTTGTAGCCTTTACACTTGGGAAAAAAGATTTGTAAATTCACCAAAATACTTGTGTGCTTTATTTTATAGTGATTGGTAATGTTACATCCCCATTTTTTTTAAGGAAAAAACATACTCTTGGTTACGATGTGTGGAGATATATTGCCATGTATATTGAATCAAAATATCTTAACATAAAAGTACTTGTGAAGTAATATCTTTCTTGTGCATTTTCAACACTTGTAAACTGGAAATCAGAAAATTAAATGTTTCCTATAGAGAAGAAAATTTGACCATAGCCCTTTTTGATATGTTTATTAAATAATGATTCTTAATGGGGCTTGTCATAAGTTTGATATGCACAGGATCTTAGAAAAATACTGTTTAACCTGAAAACCCTTTTAAAAAATAATGCCTACTTGATTTATATACATGAAAAGGATGTCAATATTTGGAAAATATTTAATGCACTAACCTCAAATTGAAAATTCAGGTGGATAAATAGTCTTATAAAAGACAGTGCTTTATGTTATAACTGTAGCTTTGGTTCCATCCTTATTTGAGAAACCATTTATCTGTATAAAACATATTTTTGGATAAATATATATATATATATATTTGTATCTCTACAGAAAGGCTCTAAAAAACATTTGAGTAAAATATTTGGTTCCCTTTTCTATAATTATCCTTTCAAATCTTTATAGCTGTCCTTGGGTTTTTGTCATCTTTACAATGTTCACATCTGGCTCCCCACTTCTCACTTCTGTCACCAGCTAATGTTTGCGCCATTTTTAGTATAAAAGTTGCAGACCTGGTCGCTCTGCAGTTTAATGAGTTGCCATGCTGCTAGAAAGTGCTTTCTGTTTCCAGCTGTTTACCTACTTCCTGGAAAAAGTAGTAGCTCTCTGTAGCATCATGGAGTTTCCGTGGAACCAAATCTCTGCCATTGAAAACCGGCCTTATATTGAACTATACGTTAAGAAATCAATCAGAATAAAAATTTTTACTTTCACAAGCTGCATCTTGAACGTTTTCTTTGTTAGCAAATTTTACACTGTTTTTAGTGTCTGATCTCACTAAAAGGTACACATTTATTTTTATAAGTGAATTTTTTTTAACGTGTGTTTTTGGCTGCACTGGGTCTTTGCTGCTGTGTGTAGACTTAGTGTAGTTGCAACAAAAGGGGACTGCTCTCTGGCAGGCTCTCAGGCCGTGCTTCTCCTGTTGGGAGCACGGGCTCTAGGGCACCAGCTTCAGTAATCGCAGCTCACCAACGTAGCTGCCTGAGGCATGTGGTATCTTCCCTGTCTCCTGCATTATTGCAGGTGGATTCTTAACCACTGGACCACCAGGGAAGTCCTGTACACGTTTAAAGAGTATACTTTTGATAAACATTTAGAATAGCCTTTCCTCCAAATTAACACGTGTTCTACCAAGAAGCATGATTAGTTTCATGTATTATTTATGAGAGCATGTCTAAGAAAAAAAATAACCAAATTCAGGGACTGTTGGGCTAAACAAACTTAAAGGTGTGTCTTTTTTTACTGCCAGACTGGCCGTCCTTTACATGCATACGTGCTTCCTGACACACCTAGAGTGACAGCAGTGGGGACCCAACATGCAGTGGCTCCACACTCAGTCGAGCAAACTTCTATGAAATTACACCACTTGCTACAGGTGCTGCAAAGTCATACAGCATATGCTGAGGGTTTTGATGGGAAGCCATTGGCGTTACAAAACACATATATGCACCAGTGTACTTGTACAGGCTAAGCCCTAGATCCCCTCCAAGCAAAGTTTCCCACAGAGGCTGCGTGTCACCCAGCCTCTGTCACACTCTGAAGCCTGGGGGAAGCATCACGGAGTGAACTTGAACTAGTTGTTTTGCCACTTTGGGGGTGTCTCTCCCTCTGTAAGATGCCTTCTTGCCTGCATTTTAGGATATGGCTGTGAGTGGCCCAGGTGGACTCTTCTGGAAAAAATGGATTAACATTCTTCCAAAATTAGTTGTGCATAGTCTTGAAGTTCAGAACTAATCCTGGAGCAATGCTTGTGTAAGTGAGGAAATGGGAGAGAAACCTGTCACATACATGTTGGCAATAGCTAATGACACCCGTTATGTCCAAGGTGTTGCCAGATGTTTTCACAGAAAACTAGTTCTGTGGCCTGTCTACAATCAATAAAAATCGGTTAATATTGATCACCTGTTTGCATTTTGTAAAGAGTAGCCTTCAAAGAAACTCTGGAGGAAATTCTAGGTTAGTGCTTGAACAGATGTTTTGCCCCTGAAGAGATGTTAGGTGTGATACTTGATTCAGTTAACAAAGCATCATCTACTGTAAAACTTCAACAGAAAAGATAATGCAGAGTAGAAATTAGCTAGTGTTGAAAGAATTAAAGACTTAGTTAAAGAATTAACTAAGGGCCTGAAGAGAGTAAAGGGAGTTGGACTGAGTACGTGTTTTAGAAGCCCTGGGTATACAGCTCAACCCACTAGAATGGAAGACAAGACAAATCTACAGCATAGGGAACTATATTCAATATCCTGTAATAAACCATAATGGCGGTTATTTGAAGTAGAATATGAGGACTTCCTTGGAGGTCCAGTGGCTAAGACTGCTTCCAATGCAGGGGGTACAAGTTCAATCCTGTCTGGGAACTAAGATCCCACATACCATGTGGTGTGGCCAAAAAATTTTTTAATTGAACAAGAATGTACATAGGTATAAATTAGTCACTTGGCTGTACACCACAGAAACTAACACAACATTGTAAATCAACTGTACTTCAGTAATAGGGCTTTGTCCATCTGATTACTGAACACTGTGTAAAGCCATTAGCCATTCACATTAGGCAGCACCCACCTATGGCTTAGCTCTATCCTATGAAGACAGCAGAGAGCCAAGCCTTTAAAAAGAGAAACTAGTCTTGTGCTTACCTAAGCATGATTTGCTTAACAAAAAGCTGCACAAGGTACCTGTGTGTCACACATCACCCAGCTTTATCCAAAATTCAAGAAAAGGCTAAGCCAATTTGCCTAGCTTAACTATTTTTGTGAAAACATTATTACTACATTTGCCTAAAGCTGAAATCAAACATTTTGTGTTTTAAAAAAAAGAAAATCAAAAATTTAAGAAGCTTAGGTTCCATCACATAATTATTAGTAACTTTGAATTTACATTGGCCAAAAAAAGAAATCTCTTATTTTGAAGATCCAAACTTTGATGATAAATAACTTGCTGATTTCCATGAACATTAATAAGTACACAGTGGCAAAACTAGAAGGCCAGACTTCAAATCTTGACTCCTCCACCCATCAGCTCTGTATGATCTAGTTAACGTCTGTGACTCAAGTTTCCTGAGAGTGATAGCACTGTCCCCGTGAAGTAATTCTAAGAATGGATTGTGCATAGCTCCATGCCTGATGCCTGTCAAATGTTATTCGTTAGCTCACAAGTTTGTGACAAACAGTTCATGGAATGAATGGCTCATAGTATTATTAAGTAATTTTAGTTGTTAACTACTTTACCCTGTAAGACCTCATTGCATGAGGCTGATGAGTACTTGCTCACTGAGCAAGGACAGTGCTCCATGGCTGCTGCCCTCAAGCTCAGGGGCCAGCGATGCTGCAAGAGATGTTCAAGTCACCATCACAGCGTTTAGTCATTGGAAAACTGCATGCATGCTTTTACCCCACATGAGTGTTCATAAAGCAAACTTTCAAGTCTGTATTGAATGGTTTACATTAATGTGATACAATAATCATAAAAGTAAATAGTATGTGTAATCTCTAAAAAATGATTTTTTAAAAAATCAGATACCTATGGTTATGAAACTATACTTTCATTTAGATGGCGTGTACCACTTCCAGAGAGCTATTAGCTGCTTAGAATTGCCTTACCTTCTAACAGAAAGATTCAAACTCCATCAGGTAAATGAGCATATTTACCTAGGAAAGGAAAAGGGTGTATTACAAGATAGTGTTTATCAAGAAATTTGAGCTGATCTCATAAAATGTGCTAGAAATTACAACTGGACTGGAGGGCCTAGATAAGGCAGATACCCAAGTGTGGATAATATATGAAACAGACCAAAATCTGAGGACTGAGGTTGCTACTCTTGTTATATGTTGGTTGACTGACTTCTGGACTAATAGTTTCTTCCTCCCTCAAATATGAGAAACTATAGTAATACTTGTGAGAACAATTTGAGATTAATGTTTCAAAAATGCAACTTTACCAAATTTAGGTTACTAGTGATCTGACCAAATAGAGTGGTCCTTTTCTATTTCTTGCTGATTTCATTCACAACAAACAAACAGAACAGTAAGACACAGGTAGGGGCTTCCCTGGCAGTCCAGTGTTGACTCTGCAGTTCCTCTGCAGGGGGCATGGGTTCGATCCCTGGTCAGGGAACTAAGATCCTGTATGCCATAGGGCACAGCCAAAAACAAGCAATTAAAAAAAACCCAGAACAGTAAGACACAGGTTATCTGTAACTCAGATCAGAGGGGAAAATGCTCATACTGTATCTATGCTAATGAAAGATTCAGTTCAGTTCAGTTCAGTCACTCAGTCCTGTCTGACTCTTTACGACCCCATGAATCGCAGCATGCCAGGCCTCCCTGTCCATCACCAACTCCCAGAGTTCACTCAGACTCAGGTCCATCGAGTCAGTGATGCCATCCAGCCATCTCATCCTCTGTCGTCCCCTTCTCCTCCTGACCCCAGTCCCTCCCAGCATCAGAGTCTTTTCCAATGAGTCAACTCTTCCCATGAGGTGGCCAAAGTACTGGAGTTTCAGCTTTAGCATCAGTCCTTCCAATGAACACCCAGGACTGGTCCCCTTTAGGATGGACCGGTTGGATCTCCTTGCAGTCCAAGGGACTCTCAAGAGTCTTCTCCAACACCACAGTTCAAAAGCATCAGTTCTTCGGTGCTCAGCTTTCTTCACAGTTCAACTCTCACATCCATACATGACCACTGGAAAAACCATAGCCTTGACTAGACCGACCTTTGTTGGCAAAGTAATGTCTCTGCTTTTGAATACGCTATCTAGGTTGGTCATAACTTTCCTTCCAAGGAGTAAGCGTCTTAATTTCATGGCTGCAATCACCATCTGCAGTGATTTTGGAACCCCAAAAAATAAAGTCTGACACTGTTCCCACTGTTTCCCCATCTATTCCCCATGAAGTGATGGGACCAGATGCCATGATCTTTGTTTTCTGAATGTTGAGCTTTAAGCCAACTTTTTCACTCTCCTCTTTCACTTTCGTCAAGAGGCTTTTTAGTTCCTCTTCACTTTCTGCCATCAGGGTGGTGTCATCTGCATATCTGAAGTTATTGATACTTCTCCCAGCAATCTTGATTCCAGCTTGTGCTTCTTCCAGCCCAGCGTTTCTCATTATGTACTCTGCATAGAAGTTAAATAAGCAGGGTGACAATATACAGCCTTAAGTGCTTTTAAAAAGTGAATTCAATTCTGTAGGATTAAGGTCTAGAAGACTACCAGGACTACGTTAGAAGACTGGTTATTAACCAAATTCTAATACACATATGAAGCTTTAAAGAGTTCAAAAGAAAATACTCAAGGCTTGGTTCAACCTTATCTTCAAAGAGAACTTGGGTAACTACACATCAGTCATTCTCTGTGAATAGAAAGCCCAGTTCTAACCTAGAAGTCATTTCTCAGTTGATACCATGACACAGTGGGTCAGCTCTGTCTCAGTGCAGAAATAATGGTACCAAGGAACAAGAGGAGGATGGGAAAAGAGCCCTTTAGCCAAAAGAAATGTCTTTCTGAAGTGAAATATTCTGCAGTGATTTTCATTGAAATTTATAGAGCACATCTCTAAATATTGGCCATTATACAGAAAGCAGGCTCATCTCATTTATTCTTCTGTGATACAGCATCTTAATTTTGCATGGTCTGTGGGTTTTGTTTTTTTTTTCCAATGAATACTAAAACAATAAAGAATTTGAAAAGCAAAGCCATTTTGCGGAATGTAGTTTCAGGTTTAAGTAATCATGGCTCTCCTTGCTTTACTGGATTTTGATGAGGGCCAACGTTCTAATTACAGCCCAGCGTCTCTCGTTCAGCCGGCAGTGCCAATCATCCTCCATTATGAATGGACGTGGAGTAAGTGCCCCGTTAGGGCTGCTGCAGCCACCACTGTCATTTTCCGCTCCCGCTCGACCACGTCAGCGCTCCAGTCTCCATCGGCAAGAGCAGCTGTACTTCCTGTACTCATTAACCCAGCTGCCCTTGACATTTGTTCCCTTCTTTAAACACTAATGTCACAAATTCTCTTCTAAAGGAAACACTTCTGGCTTGTGATTTTTTTTTTTTGGTATTGATTATTTCAGCTGTTTCTTTATGTAGGAGCTACACTTCCAGCTGAAAGAATCCTCTTCCATTTCACACACTGGGCTTCAAAATTCCAAATAGAAGCCCTACACATTACTATGATCTGATGTGAAAGAACAGCCAATGGGAGGGACCAAGCTGAATGTAGATCCACAGCTTCACTCTTTGATCTGGAAATTTGGCTTTAGAAGTACTAGAAGTTTCTTTCTGTTATTTCTAATCGCCTAAATAAAAAAAAACTGAAGTTACCAGTTATGTAGGGTATTTTTATATTTGGTGATTTTCATTTCAGAGATGCTGAGTTTTAATGGGTTCATACTCAGCTCTGCCTCCCCTTGAGCTCTGCAAATGTCTGTTGCTTTTTTTTAAACCTTTTTATTTTATATTGGAGTGTAGCCAATAAACAATGTTGTGATAGTTTCAGGTGGACAGCAAATGAACTTGGCCATACATATACATGTATCCATTCTCCTCCAAACTCCCCTGCCATGCAGGCTGCCCTATACATTGATCAGATACAATGTGCTCTACAATTGGTCCTTGTTGGTTATCCATTTTAAATATAGCAGCGTGTAAGTGTCCATCCCAAACTCCCTAACAATCCCTTCCCTCAATCTCTCCCCCTTGCGAATGTATGATCTTGTTTCCATTAATTCCACAGCATCTTTATCTTTCCCTGCATGCAGCAGGGTCCCAATGTCTAGCATCTTGCATTTGAAATGAAAGAAATGGGGACAGGATATTTGCATTTTTACATTCTGGTAGAGCAAAGCACCGGAAAAGGCAATGGCACTCCACTCCAGTACTCTTGCCTGGAAAATCCCATGGACGGAGGAGCCTGGTGGGCTGCAGTCCATGGGGTCGCTAAGAGTCGGACACGACTGAGCGACTTCACTTTAACTCTTCACTTTCATGCATTGGAGAAGGAAATGGCAACCCACTCCAGTGTTCTTGCCTGGAGAATCCCATGGACGGGGCAGCCTGGTGGGCTGCTGTCTGTGGGGTCGCACAGAGTCGGACACGACTGAAGCGACTTAGCTTAGCAGAGCAAAGCACTAGCCTCTCCCACATCAACCCCGAAAATACACTCCCACAGCCCATTCTTTATCCTCCACACTCTTTTTTCCCCAAAAGACACAATAATACTCTATTGATTCTAGACTGAACTCTCCCACCCCCATACTTCAGCCTCTCTGACATAAGAAGGGGTTTTTCAATCAATGGCATGTCACGATTGGCAGAATTTTTTCTCAATGTACATAAAATAAGGACTTTTTTTTTTATGGTGATTTCTTAGATTCTATGAAATGCAGTAAAAAACTGCTGCTGCTGCTGCTGCTGCTGCTAAGTTGCTTCAGTCGTGTCCGACTCTGGGTGACCCCATAGACGGCAGCCCACCAGGCTCCTCTGTCCCTGCGATTCTTCAGGCAAGAACACTGGAGTGGGTTGCCATTTCCTTCTCCAATGCATGAAAGTGCTAGCATTTGTTAAAGGCTTCAGTTCAGTTCACTCGCTCAGTCATGTCTGACTCTTTGCAACCCCATGAATTGCAGCATGCCAGGCCTCCCTGTCCATCACCAACTCCCCGAGTTCACTCAAACTCATGTCCATCCAGTCGGTGATGCCATCCAGCCATCTCATCCCCTGTCGTCCCCTTCTCCTCCTGCCCCCAATCCTTCCCAGCATCAGAGTCTTTTCCAATGAGTCAACTCTTCCCATAAGGTGGCCGAAGTACTGGAGTTTCAGCTTCAGCATCAGTCCTTCCAAAGAACACCCAGGACTGATCTCCTTTAGAATGGACTGATTGGATCTCCTTGCAGTCCAAGGGACTCTCAAGAGTCTTCTCCAACACCACAGTTCAAAAGCATCAATTCTTCTGAGCTCAGCTTTCTCCACAGTCCAACTCTCACATCCATACATGACTACTGGAAAAACCATAGCCTTGACTAGACAGACCTTTGTTGGCAAAGTAATGTCTCTGCCTTTGAATATGCTATCTAGGTTGGTCATAACTTTCCTTCCAAGGAGTAAGCCTCTTTTAATTTCATGGCTGCAGTCACCATCTGCAGTGATTTTGGAGCCCAAAAAAATAAAGTCTGACACTGTTCCCACTGTTTCCCCATCTATTCCCCATGAAGTGATGGGACCAGATGCCATGATCTTTATTTTCTGAATGTTGAGCTTTAAGCCAAGTTTTTCACTCTCCTCTTTCACTTTCATCAAGAGGCTTTTTAGTTCCTCTTCACTTTCTGCCATAAGCGTGGTGTCATCTGCATATCTGAGGTTATTGATATTTCTCCCGGCAATCTTGATTCCAGCTTGTGCTTCTTCCAGCCCAGCGTTTCTCATGATGTACTCTGCATAGAAGTTAAATAAGCAGGGCGACAATATACAGCCCTGACATACTCCTTTTCCTATTTGGAACCAGTCTGTTGTTCCGTGTCCAGTTCTAACTGTTGCTTCTTGACCTGTATATAGGTTTCTCAAGAGGCAGGTCAGGTAGTCTGATATTCCCATCTCTTTCAGAATTTTCCACAGTTTATTGTGACCCACACAGTCAAAGGCTTTGGCATAGTCAATAAAGTAGAAGTTTTTCTGGAACTCTCTTGCTTTTTTGATGATCCAGGGGATGTTGGCAATTTGATCTCTGGTTCCTGCCTTTTCTAAAACCAGCTTGAACATCTGGAAGTTCACGGTTCACGTATTGCTGAAGCCTGGCTTGGAGAATTTTGATCATTGCTTTACTAGCGTGTGAGATGAGTGCAATTGTGCAGTAGTTTGAGCATTCTTCGGCATTGCCTTTCTTTAGGATTGGAATGAAAACTGACCTTTTCCAGTCCTGTGCCCACTGCTGAGTTTTCCAAATTTGCTGGCATATTGAATGCAGCACTTCCACAGCATCATCTTTCAGGATTTGAAATAGCTCAACTGGAATTTCATCACATCCACTAGCTTAAGTTGTAATTATAGTAAGTGCTTCCCCAACCCTCATTTTTACTCTTCATAAGAGCCATATGAATAGAAAGTGACCATTCTTAGCCCAGTTCAATCCATAGGTCAGGAAGGTCCCCTGAAGGAAGAAATGGCAACCCACTCCAGTATTCTTGCCTGGGAAATCCCATGAGCAGAGGAGCCTGGTGGGCTACAGTCCATAGGGTTGCAAAGAGTCAGACACCACTGAAGCAACTTAGCATACAGGCATGCAAAGCCAGGCTTTGGAGACAGGTGCGTTTGATCTGTTCCTCCACCCACCCCTCTTCCACCCAATCCTGCCCTTAGAAGAAGAGCCTTAGATCTGATGTTCACTGTTATTACTTCCAGGGAATATTGCAAAGATAAAGTTATTTGTAATTGTAGACACAGCATTAGTCAGACACAGCATTTTAATTTATTCAATAATCACTAATAGACTTTTTCTGAATATGCTGCTGCTGCTGCTGCTGCTAAGTCGCTTCAGTTGTGTCCGACTCTGTGCGACCCCATAGATAGCAGCCCACTAGGCTCCTCTGTCCCTGGGATTCTCCAAGCAAGAATATTGGAGTGGGTTGCCATTTCCTTCTCCAATGCATGAAAGTGAAAAGCTAAAGTGAAGTCGCTCAGTCGTGCCCGACTCTTAGCAACCCCATGGACTGCAGCCCACCAGGCTCCTCCGTCCATGGGATTTTCCAGGTGAGAGTACTGGAGTGGGTTGCCATCGCCTTCTCCAATTTTCTGAATATGACAGGGGTACAAAATTTACTAAACAGAGTCCTTGCCTTTAAGGGCTCGAGGTCTAAAGGGGGAGGCAAACATCCCAGACAATAATTACAACAATGGGCAAAGTCTTAGAGCGGGGATCAGTACCTGGCACCTCAAGCAGAAGGTGCCTCAGGTATGAGGCTGAATTCTGTCTGGAAGCTGAGAAGAGGCTTTCTGGAGGAATGACCTGAAACTGAGTTGTTTCATTTTTGCTTTTTTTGGCCGCACTGCGCCACATGTGTGATCTTAGTTCGCCCACCAGGGATTGAACCAGTATCCCCTGCATTAGCAGTGTGGAGTCTTAACCACTGGACCACCAGGGAAGTCCTGAAGCTGAGTTTTGAATCTGAAGAATGTGCTTCAGGGCTTGGTGCCCAGGGCCCAGTGATGAAGGAAGGAGTGAATGAATCTAGCCACCAGTGAAAGAAGGAATCAGCTAAGGCTAGAGAGGGTTTCCCAGGTGAAGAGCCCATCTGCTAATGCAGGAGATGGAAGAGACGCGGGTTCGATCCCTGAGTCAGGAAGATCCCTTGAAGGAGGGCATGGCAACCCCCTCCAGTATTCTTGTCTGGAGAATCCCACAGACAGAGAAGCCTGGAGGGCTATAATCCGTAGGGTCGCAAAGGGTCAGACGCGGCTGAAGCGACTTAGCACACAAGGCTGGAGAGAGACTGGGCCGGTAACTTGGAGACACTGTAGGTAAGGAGCAATCAAGAAAACACAAACCTTTGAGAGAGCCTGAGAGGGAAAGGAAAGAGGTGAAGAGACGCTAGAGGTCATGCAAACCAAGCAGAAGGGCTTCAAGGGGGAAGTGGTCAGCGGTGTCAGAAGTGGTGAGAGAAAGCAGACTGAAAAAAAAAAAAATCCTCAAATGTATCTCTGAGGAAGTCTTTGGTGTCCTCCTAAGAGCAAAAGATGTGACTGTAATGGGGGCGGGGCGGGGCACAGCTGTTAGCTGTCCGGCTCAGTCATTGGTCGGCATCAACAGTGGGCCCCTCCCCTAAGTTAGTGACCATTAGGAGTGACCGTTAGCAGTCCTGCTCAGCCATTGGTCAACATCTCAGTAGGTCCTTCCCCCTGCCCTTCCTCTGTATAAAAGGAGCCTGAGTTAGGCTGAGAGATCGGTTTTTTAGATACTAGTCTGCCATCTGCTGCCTTTCCGATTAAAGTCGTATTCCTTTCCCCCAACAACAGGGCCTCCCGATGTATTGGCCTGTCCTGCAGTTAACAGAGTGAGCTTGGGCTAGGTAACGTTACATTGCCTCACTTCATTTACGGACCTAGGGCCTTGAAGGATCTGGTGGGAGCCCACAGGACGGCAGGTGCTGGACCCCTCCCAGCAGGAGGGAAGAGACATTGACCACCCCCCACCCCCCAACCCCACCGTAACGCCCCTCGCCCAAGGCCAGCGTGCAGAACACCCACAATGGAAAAGTGCAGGAAAGGGTGGGGGCCCAGGGACACTGCCCCCCAGCCCCTGTCACTGGAAGCCTGCTAGGGCCTTCCTGAGTCTGCTGTGTGCAGGGCTCCCGGAGCAAGGCCGCCATCCTCACTAAAGACCTTGACCACAGGGACTGATGGGAGTAATCAGATCCCCAGTTGCTAGGACCCAGGTGAGGCCTGCAGCCCAGAGACCCCAGGTTGGGGGTGGGGTGGGCAAAGGTTCACAGCTCCCATCATGGCCTCGCAGTGGCTGTCTAGTAACATAAGTCATTTCTTGAGACGCAAGTGACTTTTTATGACCCATGACAGACATGACAAGCTATAGGACCTCTTCAAGTGCATCCCCACTAGCAGAAAGAGAAGGAGCCCACAGAGTGGGTTTGAAGGGACAGTGACACAAAATTAAGTTACTTCATGATTTCACCCTATCAAAGTCAGTTCATTGAATTAAAAGTTTACAAGTGAAAATGGAGAAAAAAATCCATTACAGGCAGACCTCAGAGAGATCACAGGGTTAGGCTCCAGACTACATCAATACACAGAACATGGTAATTAAAAGAGTCCCATGAATTTTTTGCTTTCCCAGTGCGTATAAAGGTTATGTTTTCACCATACTGTAGCCACTATGTGTGCAATAGCATTATGTCTAAAAAATGTACACACTTTAGGTAGAAAATACTGTTTTGCTAAAAAGTGCTAAACCTTCTGTGAGTCATAGTAGTAATATTAGAGATCACTGAATGTAGATCACCTAAACAAATATAATAATTTTTTTAAAAGCTTGAAATATTGCTAGAATTGATAAAATGTGACACAGAGGCAGGGAGCAAGCAAATGCTGTTGGGAAAATGGCCCTAACAGACTTGCTCCACACAGGGTTGTGCCAAACTTTCAAGTCGTAAAAAGCATAGTATCTGCGAAGCTCAATAAAGCAAGGTGAGCCTGTACAAGCAGCGTGGTTGCTGAGGCCCAGCAGTCGCTCACACAGATATGAGTGCCCTGGTTCCAAACAAGATGACAAGGCTCAGAATCCACAGGGACAGCCATCACAGGTATGATTCCCAACCCTCATTGACCTAAAAATGTGAAGAAAGTAACCATGTACAAAAATACAATGATACACTGTAAGTGCTGGAATGGTAGAGGTGTGGGCTCAGTTGTATCTGACTCTGTGCAACCTTATGGACTATAACCCCAGGGCTCCTCTGTCCATGGGATTCTCCAGGCAAGAACACTGGCGTGGGTTGTCATTTCTTACTTCAAGGGATCTTCCTGACCCATAGATCGAACTTGCATCTCTTGTGTCTCCTGCATTGGTAGGCAGATACTTTATTACTGACCCACCAGTTAAGTACTGTAAAGGGGTCCACCAAATGTGAGAAAGAGAGAGAGAAAAGGATGGAAGGAGAGGAGGCAAGGCATTTCTTGAGAAAATTACCTGTAAGCTGAGAAGTATTGTACTTACCAGGCTGAGTACCAGTAGGGCCAAGAGTGAAGGGGGCATTGGTTAGAGCAGCCCACCCAGGATACATGTGCCATTGGATGGGGAAGCCAGCAGGGTAGGGTCTTTGGGACGTTGATGCCAGGCCTTGGGCTGCCAGGTCCACCCATTTTCCTTGGCACCAATGTATCTCCAAGGTGTTTCTGTTCCTGCCATCTTCATGGAGAAGTGTGGTCTGCAAGTGTATAGTGGGCAGGTTCCAGGGAAGGAAGCTTCATCCATTTTCCCTCTTGTTTGTCAGCAAGCCTTTCTCCTTTGAAGATGCCAGTGAAAGTGATATTTCTTGGGACACTCTCAGCAATATTGTTAAATCTTCCTGGTAAGGTCCCTGCTTACATGTGCTTATTTTCTAGCACATGTAATTGGTATTATTTTATTATTTCATTCCTCCTCCCTGCATTTATCGAGCACTGTTAGATTGGACCTTGTGCTCAGTTGCTCAGTCATGTCCAACTCTTTGCAACCCCATCGACTGTGGCCCGCCAGGCTCCTCTGTCCATGGACTTCTCCAGGCAAGAATGCTGCGGTGGGTTACATTCGCTTCTACAGGGAACCTTCCTGAACTAGAGACTGAACCCAAGTCCATCCTGCAAATTGTTGGTAACAAATCTTCAGTGAGATAAGTTTAGAAACAGAGTAAACATGTAGAACTTTTATGGAAGTTTGACAGAATAGTTTTTGTGTATTGAATCTAAAAAGAGAGAGAGATTTAAACTTGTGTTTAGTAGTCTTTGGGCTTTTTTTAAAATTGAATTTTCCTAGTAGCTTATTATTATTTTCCAAAATATTGTTCTGTGATGGATTAAAAAAAAAATCTGTCTTTCCAAAAAGGTGCTCTGACATGCTTTGTTACTAGTTCAGTTCAGTTGCTCAGTTGTGTCCAACTCTTTGCAACCCATGGACCACGGCACTCCAGGCTTCCCTGTCCATTCAACTCACAGACCTTGCTCAAACTCATGTCCATCAAGTTGGTGATGCCATCCAACCATCTCATCCTCTGTTGTCCCCTTCTCCTCCCGCCTTCAATCTTTCCCAGCATCAGGGTCTTTTCCAATGAGTCAGTTCTTCACAGCAGGTGGCCAAGCATTGGTGCTTCAGCCTCAGCGTCAGTCCTTCCAATGAATATTCAGGACTGATTTCCTTTAAGATGGACTGGTTGGATCTCCTTGCAGTCCAAGGGACTCACAAGAGTCTTCTCCAACACAACAGTTCAAAAGCATCAATTCTTCGGCCCTCAGCTTTCTTCATAGTCCAACTCTCACATCCATACATGACTACTAGAAAAACCATAGGTTTGACTAGATGGACCTTTGTCAGCAGAGTAATGTCTTTACTTTTTAATATGCTGTCTAGCTTTGTCATAGCTTTTCCTCCAAGCAGCAAGCATCTTTTAATTTCATGGCTGCGGTAACCATCTGCAGTGATTTTGGAGCCCAAGAAAATAAGTGGGCCTCAAAAGCACTCCGCTCAAAAGCACAGGCAGTTAAACCTGATAGTTCTCAAAAGGACCCAGAAACACTCTTGATGAATCAGAAGGGAGATTGGACCTACCCTGTAGATGTTCTCATTCAAAATAGAGGCTTTGGCCAGGTTCTTGGCAGCTTTCCAGATTTCTGCCAGCAGTAAACACAGATAAGGAAGCTTTGAAAAAGCAGAGCACACTCCTCTTAAAAGACTTATTTATCCAGAGCGGACACTTGACTTTACAAGAAGTCCACAAAAAGAGAGCTGGCCAGAAGGAGGCACAGAAGGATTGGGTGGTATCGCCGATGCCCTTGGATAGCAAGGAGATCAAGCCAATCCATCCTAAAGAAAATCAACCCTGAATATTTATTGGAAGGACTGCTGCTGAAGCTGAAGCTCCAATACTTTGGCCACCTGTTTTGAAGAGCTGACTCATTGGAAAAGACCCTGATGCTAGGAAAGATTGAAGGCAAGAGGACAAGGAGGCAGCAGAGGGTGAGATGTTTAGATAGCATCACTGACTCAGTGGATATGAGTTTGCACAAACTGCGGGAGATAATGAAGGACAGGAAAGCCTGGCATGTTGCAATTCATGGGGTTGCAAAGAGTCGGACACAACTTAGCAACTGAACAATGAACAACTGATGTCTTTAGAGCCAAGTGTCATGTCTGCTTTTTCTGACTCTAAGGAAAATAGAAGAGTCCTGAGATGATATAGTTACAAAGCCTCTGGCATAAATCCAAAGATGGCCACCATAATATCATTATGGTTAAACAATATTATGGTTAGGAAATCAGCTCTTCAAGTTCACCACATTTACCTGTGTGGTTCCTCCTAGATTGCTAAGAAAGGTGAAACCTGCTATTGGACGGATTTCGCCAGGGAAATGCCACAAAGTCCCCAACTGGGATACTTCATTGCCAGTGAGTCTGAGCCAGCCTTCAGCACTCATGGGCAATTGAAATTAACATGTCCTTAGTGGACACAACCAGTTCCCTTTATTTGTATTCTTAACTGTTCTCATATGTCTTTAGTTGGTGTCTTCCATTAGAGTGAATTAGTTGGATTTTTGCAGGCAGAAAAAAATGTCTTCCCATATCTTTTGTAATTTTCCCACATGCCTATTACATTCTGTACCCAGAGGGTTCTGAGTAAATGTTGACTAACCCGTTAACTAAATGATGTAAATCAAACAGCAGGCTCCGTTTCTCCTCTTTCAAAGTGCATTTATTTTCCATGCTGGTATATTGTTGTATTCACGGCTCCATGAATTAGGTTTAAAATTTTGGAAATGAAAGAAAAAAATTATACAGAATACTTGGCAAATATATGTCAAGACCTGATTAGCTCAGAGAATATCTAAGCCATCCAACCACTGGAGGAGGCCTCCACCAATGAGATTTCTTGAAGGGAAATTAAAAACTAAAACACTGATTTTTTATATTCCAGTTTCTCATCTCTTCTTGAATTTCCTGAAAATTATCCAGAAAGGCCCCGTGTGTTCTTTCTTGGCCACAACATCAGTGAGAAGGGGCCCAGCTATGAGGGGGTTTGGAGGGAGTGAGGGTGGCAGGGTCTAGAGAGGACAGCCCAGTTGACCGGGGCGGGGAGTGGGGAACCACAGGCCACAGTGGTAGACATGAGCTCCAAGCTGCGGAGAATCAGGAGCCCCAACGGCACAGAAACTTCATTCCATTTTCCCTCACCATCCCCTTGTCTCCTTCTCCCCTGCATTTGCCCACCACACCCCATCTTTGCTTAGCCAAACACACTTCCCTTATGATAGACAGACAAGGGAACTTGTTTGGCTGGGGTGTGGGGAGTGGCCCTGCATTGTGTTTTCAATAAAGGGTTTCATTTTCACTTGTCACCCCATTGCTCTGTAATCATCCTGCAAACCTAGCAAGTGGAACCACAGTTTTTTTGAGAAAGACCCCACACTCTTCAAACACAGCAAGTCTCAACCGCCCCAAGGAAGAGTGCATGGACGCTGACCAAATGCTTTGAGAACCACAAGTCATGTTTTAGACTCTTGTTACAGCTTGTTCCAGAAAAGGCATATATGATGTCTCCACTGAATGTCATTTGGTAATAATACGGTTCATGTAGTGAGTGAGCACCATCCATGAGAGAGAAGCTAAAGAGAAGAAAGGGAGCCATGAAAAACAGGATCAAATAAGTACAGGCCCACGACTCTGGAATCTTGCCCTTTTCCAAAGACCTCATGAAAACTGAGAATTAGGCAACAGGAGGCGGGCAGAGAAAAGAAATGGACTTTGCCCATTTCTTCCTATTTCCTTTGTTTGGTTTTCCAAGAAATACATTCTGTAGCCTCATTTTGGTATGTTTGCTGTTGGCAGAAGCTTGTAGGCTATTTCATGTACAGGACTTCATTCAACAATACATTTTGAGGTCAGAACTTCATTACCTGTGGTCAAATCACATAGGCTATCTAGGTTATTTTCTAGGATATCAGGGGTAAAAAAAAGACTTTTAAAAAAATAAGAAACAGGAAGGGTAGAAGGAACAGAGGGAAAAAAGGAGCTAGAAAAATGTTAAGTCAAATCTGAAGGGGAACAAACTATTTTTCCTGCCAACGTGAGGCCCAGTTACTTGTGTGTCTTCTTAAAGGGTGTGTGTGTGTGGTGGGGGGGTGGGGTGCAGAGGGGCCAGGAGACACAGGTAGTGCTGCCCTACATCTTCCATTAACTGCATCCACTCACTTCCTAGGACCTTCCTGTGCTGTGCTGTCCTGTGCTTAGTGGCTCAGTAGTGTCCGACTCTTTGCGACCCCACAGACTGTAGCCTGCCAGGCTCCTCATGAGCTATGGGATCACTGGCAATGAGAAGTGGAGAAAAGCAGTCTGACCACACAGACCAGGAGAAGTGTAGATCACGCCCAGGCATAGAAACACATACCCGACTCCTTTCTTGGTGCCCTTGCACCTTGAGAACTCAGGCTCCCCTCTCATCAGAGGTGGGGCTTTGGAAGCAGATCCAGAATGGAAGGGATGGTGCAAAATTTGAGAACACGTTTTGGAAATGTGGAGGTAGTCTTTGTGCGGAGAGGGAGCCTTACTGGTTTGGGGGAGTTTGGGCTTTTCTTCAAGATCCTGTTTGGCTTCCCTGGCTAGGTCCTAGGTCCTTACAGGTGGTCGCAGAGAGGGGGAAGAGCAGCAAGTAAAAACAGAACCCAATTCACAACCCAATCTCAAACAAAGATACAGGCAAAAAAGCTCTTACATATGTGCGTGTGCACACACACACACACACACACACACACACCCCTAGGACACTATCCTCTCAGGCAAACTAGCCCCATGCTAATCTTGAAGGGCCAGTGCCCCTTTAAGACTACAAAGGCATAGTCCTGTAGTTCAACTCATTGAGACACAACTGACTCCTCTGTCCATGGAATTTTCCAGGTAAGAAGTGGAGTGGAATGCCATTTCCCACTCCAGAGGATCTTCCCCACCCAGGGATCGAACCCACACCTTTTGCATCTTCTGCACTGACACAAGGGTTCTTTACCACTGCACCACCTGGGAAACTTAAGACCACACTGCCTACTTGTCAAACCCTAAGGAAGGTGGAAGAAGCCAGAACCCTCTCTTGTACCCTCTGAGCCCAGAGGTTATTTAATATTTAGTTTTGATCCACTTGAACTTTCATTCATGTTATATATTTCCAACTGCTCATTCTTTCATTCAACCATGATTAACATATTGTGGGCTTTTTCAGGTCAGTATAGATAAAACTTTTCATACTGTTCATTCCCTTCTCCAGTATGAAAAGTTTTATCTATACTGACCTGAAAAAGCCCACACTATGTTAATCGTGCCACAATATGTTAAACAGTGTCATATTTTATTTTGGGGGGCTCCAAAATCACTGCAGATGGTGATTGCAGCCATGAAATTAAAAGACGCTTACTCCTTGGAAGGAAAGTTATGACCAACCTAGATAGCATATTCAAAAGCAGAGACACTACTTTGCCAACAAAGGTCCATCTAGTCAAGGCTATGGTTTTTCCAGTAGTCATGTATGGATGTGAGAGTTGGACTATGAAGTAAGCTGAGGGCCGAAGAATTGATGCTTTTGAACTGTGGTGTTGGAGAAGACTCTTGAGAGTCCCTTGGACTGCAAGGAGATTCAACTAGTTCATTCTAAAGGAGATCAGCCCTGGGTGTTCTTTGGAAGGAATGATGCTAAAGCTGAAACTCCAATACTTTGGCCACCTCATGTGAAGAGTTGACTCATTGGAAAAGACTCTGATGCTGGGAGGGATTGGGGACAGGAGGAGAAGGGGACAAGAGAGGATGAGATGGCTGGATGGCATCACTGACTCGATGCACATGAGTTTGAGTGAACTCTGGGAGTTGGTGATGGACCAGGAGGCCTGGCATGCTACAATTCATGGGGTCGCAAAGAGTTGGACACAACTGAGCGACTGAACTGAACTGATAGATAAAACTATCGTATTTTTGTTATTAGATGCTTCAGTTAAGTTCAGCAGTTGTTCAGTTGTGTCTGGCTCTTTGTGACCCATGGACTAAAGCACACCAGGCTTCCCTGTCCATCACCAACTCCCGGAGCTTACCCAAACTCATGTCTGTCAAGTCAGTGATGCTATTCAACGATCTGCATATCTGATCTGCATATCAGGTGTCATCTGCATATCTGAAGTTACTGATATTTTTCCCGGCAATCTTGATTGCAGCTTGTGCTTCATCCAGCCCAGCATTTCTCATGATATACTCTGCATATAAGTTAAATAAGCAGGGTGACAATATATAGCCTTGATGTACTCCTTTCCCAATTTGGAACAAGTCTGTTGTTCCATGTCCAGTTCCAACTGTTGCTTCCTGACCTATACAGATTTCTCAGGGGGCAGGTCAGGTGGTCTGGTATTCCCATCTCTTTCAGAATTTTCCACAGTTTGTTGTGAGCCACACAGTCAAAGGTTTTGGCGTAGTCAATAAAGCAGAAGTAGATGTTTTTCTGGAATTAGATGCTTCAGTTCAGTTAAGTTCAGTTCAGTCTCTCAGTTGTGCCCGACTCTTTGCAACCCCATGAATCACAGCACGCCAGGCCTCCCTGTCCATCACCAACCCCCGGAGTTCACTCAAACTCAGGTCCATCGAGTCAGTGATGCCATCCAGCCATCTCATCCTCTCTTGTCCCCTTCTCCTCCTGCCCCCAATCCCTCCCAGCATCAGTCTTTTCCAATGAGTCAACTCTTCGCATGAGATGGCCAAAGTACTGGAGTTTCAGCTTTAGCATCAGTCCTTCCAATGAACACCCAGGACTGATCTCCTTTAGGATGGACTGGTTGGGTCTCCTTGCAGTCCAAGGGACTCTCAAGAGTCTTCTCCAACACCACAGTTCAAAAGCATCAGTTCTTTGGTGCTCAGCTTTCTTCACAGTCCAACTCTCACATCCATACATGACTACTGGAAAAACCATAGCCTTGACTAGACAGACCTTTGTTGGCAAAGTAGTGTCTCTGCTTTTGAATATGCTATCTAGGTTGGTCATAACTTTCCTTCCAAGGAGTAAGCGTCTTTTAATTTCATGGCTGCAGTCACCATCTGCAGTGATTTTGGAGCCCCAGAAAATAAAGTCTGACACTGTTCCCACTGTTTTCCCATCTATTTCCCATGAAGTGATGGGACCAGATGCCATGATCTTCATTTTCTGAATGTTGAGCTTTAAGCCAAGTTTTTCACTCTCCTCTTTCATTTTCATCAAGAGGCTTTTTAGTTCCTCTTCACTTTCTGCCATAAGCGTGGTGTCATCTGCATATCTGAGGTTATTGATATTTCTCCCGGCAATCTTGATTCCAGCTTGTGCTTCTTCCAGCCCAGCATTTCTCATGATGTACTCTGCATAGAAGTTAAATAAGCAGGTGACAATATACAACCTTACTGTACTCCTTTTCCTATTTGGAACCAGTCTGTTGTTCCATGTCCAGTTCTAACTTTTGTTTCCTCATCTACACATAGGTTTCTCAAGAGGCAGGTCAGGTGGTCTGGTATTCCCATCTCTTTCAGAATTTTCCACATTAGATGCTTAGTGTTCCATTAATAAATTTCTCCCAAAATGATCATTTAAATAATTTCTACTATCCGTATTCCTACAAATAATACTGCAGTGCAAGTCTCTGAAGGCCTGCCTGTATGCATGTATATATGTATATATATTCATGCATCTTCGTGTATTTGTAGAATAGTCTAAAAAATGGGATTGTTAGTTCATATAGTACACAATTATCCTTCCCATAGGCTGTGCTGTTTTTATAACCATCCATAGCATGCCCTTTTCCCGCTCACCTACATCAGTTATATGCGTTTTTTGAATATTTCCCCATCTGATAAGTGAAAAACTTAGAGCGAAATACAAAATCTATTTTTGATTTGCGTTTCTTCATTTCTTTACTTATTAGTTTAACTAATATATGTTAATAGGTCCTTTATCATTCTTCTTACTGATTTGCCTGTTTATATCCTATTTTACTAGCTCATTTTTATTAGCTCTTTCTCATTTTCTTCTTGATTAGTAGAAGCTCATTATATTTTGAGGTTATTCATCTTTGTCTATAACATTTGTTTTTAATCTTGTCTGTCAGTAGTCTACTGATTTGGGGACTTTGTTTTTAGTGTTTCTTCTGGAGAGAAAGTTTTGAAATTTTGGGTCAGATCGCTATATCATTTCTATAAGGTTTCATGTCTTAGGGAGTTCTATCCCAGCTCCTACATGTATTTGCCTTTAGTTTCTTTCTTTTCAATGTACACATACTTCTTTTTAAAATTATACCAATAACATACAAATTCATACTTAAATAATGCAAATGAATAAGCTATTTTCACTTTTTATTTTTCTCATTCTCACTTCTCTCCCTGGAGATAACCACCATTGACATGGAAGCCATCTTTGCCCTGCCACACTGATTCATATTTTGTCTCATTTCCAAAAGAGTATAATATTGTTTTCAAAAATATAAACATAGAGAAATAAAATATTGGGTTGGGCAAAAGTTCATTTGGGTTTTTCCTGGCTTACGGGAAAACTTGAAAGAACTTTTTGGCCAACCCAATATATTCTAAATTTCCTACAAGTCAGTGTTATAAAAAAGAAAATATCTGGGTTTGTAAGGTAAAAATAAGCCACATGCTCATGAAAAGCACAATTTCTGATTCCGAGATCTGGGAAAAATGTCTTGCTGAGAAAACACAGTAATGCAATGAACAAGATCCTCATAATTACAATCAGGAGTTTCATAGCTTTTCTTACAAGTATTCAAGGTCAATGGCATTGTGCCATTGAATCAATTTAATATGGGCCAATATCAAGCCCTACAAATTAGCACCTCTCTGATGGGCTAAATTTTGGATGATAGAATTTATGACACAACATTAATTTCTTGAAGACAGGACTCAGGGAAGGGAGTAAAAACACTGCAATCTTTGCCTTTCATGAAAAGTGAGTCAACATAATTGTTTTTATTGTAATTTTGATAATTAGACAGACTTGTGACAATGATTGTGAATTACCGTATAGTAACCATTAGTAAAATTAAAAACAGGTTCTTTATCCTCCAAATTATTTCAAAAGGCAGGCAAAACAAAGTTCTGTTTATAGTGAAAGGAGAACTAAATATAAAAGAACAGCAAGGAAACCAAAAACAAAACCACAAAATAACACGACATTGGTCATAACAGTTATGACAATTACAAACTCTTATTAAAAGGCACGGTTTGTGGGAGTGTAAACTGGTACAGCCCCTCTGTAGAACAGTTTAACAGTGACTTGTAAAATTGAAAAAATGCACATCTTGTGAGCCAGTGATTCCATCTCAAGGCATATTCCCAACCAAAATGCATATGAGGTTCACTAAAATACATGCATAAGAGTGTTCACAGCAGCATCATTTGAGATAGTCCTAACCAAGAAAGACCAAAAGACCATCTACCGTATTTGTTGTTCTTCAGTTGCCCAGTCGTGTCCGACTCTTCATGACCCCATGGACGGCAGCACGCCAAGTCTCCCTGTCCCTCACCATCTCCCGGAGTTTGCCCGAGTTCATGTCCATTGTATTGGTGATGCCATCCAGCCATCTCATCCTCTGATGCCCTCTTCTCCTTCTGCCCTCAATCTTTCTCAGCATCAGCGTCTATTCCAAGAGTCAGCTGTTCACATCAGGAGACCAAAATATTGGAGCTTCGGCTTCAGCATAAGTCCTTCTAATGAGTATTCAGGATTGATTTCCTTTAGGATTGACTAGCTTGATTTCCTTGCTGTCCAGGGGACTCTCAAGAGTCTTGCAAAACTAAACTGTGATACATCACATGATAAAGTATTATGCAGCAATAAGAGTGAACAAGTGCAGCTGCACCTACAAATATGGACAAATCTCACAAACATAATGTTGAGCAAAAGAGCCGAGACATGAAGGTACACACATTATATAAATCCATTCAGATAAAATTCAAAACAATGTGAAGCCGTCTGTGCTGTTAGAAATGGTGCCCTTGGTGAGGCCAGTGCCTGGAAGGAGGCAAGTTGAGAGTTTCTGGGTGTGCTTGATCTGAAGACTGTTTCCACAGCTCTGTTCACTTTATGAATATCCATCGATTTACAGTTTGTGTACTTTCTGGATGTTTATTTTTAATAAAAACACAGTTTCCTCTTTTTGGCTGTGACTCACGGCTTGTGGGATCTTAGTTCCCTTACCAGGAATTAAACCCCAGGCCCTTGGCAATGAAATGCTGAATTCTAACCACTGGACTGCCAGGGAATTCCCAAACCACATTTTAAAAACAACACTCACTGACTTGCTATTTATAAGACAACACAACTAGCACAAAATATAAGCAAAAAGCTAAAAATAAGAGAGTTTTAAAAGATCAGCTATCATTTCCTGATCACTTATTACATGTCAGTGTCCTGTTCTAAGTGCCTTTCTTATATTACTTTACAGTTGACCCTTAAACTACACAAGTTTCAATCAACCACAGATTGTATAGTACTGTAATTTTTTACCCCACTGAGGCATTTACTTTGCATGAATATATTACAAACTGGATATATGAGCATACTTTTTTCTTTATAATTTGATCCTAGACTATTAGATATGGATAGATAGACACATACATAGACACATATATGCTCAACTTTATGTTTATAACATAAGGATACAGAAAGTTTAAAATAAAAGAATGGAAAAGCCAAAAATTGGTCTTTGAAAATACTTACAAAATTGATAAATCTCTAGCGAGACTGACTTTAAAAGGAAAAAAGGCAAATTACTAACGTCAAAATTGAAAAGGGAAATATCACTATTGATCTTTCAGACATTGAAAAGACAGAAGTATGTTATAAACAATTTTACAGCAGCACAGTAAAATGTGAATGAAATGGATACATTCTTATAAAAACAAACCTTATTAAATGAAACAGAAACAGACCCTCACATCTATATACTTGCTGTTCACAACAAAGTTATGTGTGTGTGTTCATGCTCAGTCGCTCAGTCATGTCCAAGTCTTTGCCACCCCATGGACTGTAGCCCGCCAGGCTCCTCAGTCCATGGGATTTCCCAGGCAATAATACTGAAGTGAATTGCCATTTCCTTCTTCAGGGGATCTTCCTGACCCAGGGACCAAACGGTCTCCTGCACTGGTAGATGGACTCCTTAATAACTGGAAGCCCAACAAAGGTATGATATGTCACAAAGAGTAACAGTTCAACAAGTAGTTCTGAGACAATTTCCAAATAGAAAAAAATTAAATAGCCAGCGCATCTAATGGGAGGTCACGGTTCCCTAGCTCGCGGCTCCCTCGGAGTATTTTACCTCAAGTGGAGGACGGCTCTTTGGGAAGACAGGAAGTACAAGTTGTCGCCTCAGACTGCTGCCCGGTGCAGCATCTGTTCAAACTAAATTTTATTCTCCCTTCCACGTGCGACCTTTGGAATGCAACCACCTGACCCCCGGTGAGAGGGGGCGAAGCTGGCAGAACCGAGCCCGGGGTGAGAGGGTCCTGTGGGCTGTCAGCGGTTACGCCTGGCGTCAAGGACGTGGTCGCAGAGACGGCCGCTGAGGTGTGGCTCTTTCGTGTTTAGCCTGATGGCTGCTGTAGTGGGTTGGATGGTGTTCTCTAAATCTTCATGTCTACCTGGGACCTTAGAATCTCACTGATTGGCAAATAGGGACTTTGTGGATGAAATCATCTTGGATTGGGGGTAGCCCCTAAATCCAGCGGCTGTGTCCTCATAAGAAGAGGAGCAGGCACTGAGACAGAAGGAAGATTGTTGTGTGAAGACAGAGGCAGAGATAGGAGAGACGCTGCCGGGAGCCTGGAGCCACCTGGAGCCACCGGGAGACGGAAGGGACAAGGATGGATTCTTCTTTAGAGCCTTTGGGGCGGGGCCGGCAACCACAGATCAAGGTGACACCTTGATCTCCAGCATCCGTCCTCGAGAGCTGTGAAAGAAGACCTTAATGTTTTTCTAAGCCACCCCGTTTGCGGTACTTTGTTATAGCAGCCTTAGGAAATGAACGCGGCTGAGTTCTAACTGCTGTGAATGACTGATGGGCCAACCTCTTCATGGTTGGAAATCCTGATTCCTGGTGTAACCTGAACGATGCTCGTGGAGAAATGACGGGGGCCTGGAGCCTCTGATTCAAGGGACCTACAGTTATTGGATGTGTGATTGATTGTTATTGGAGGTGTGATTGATTGACAGATTCAGCAAATCGCAGGACATGTCTGTGTGCTGCTTTCTGTAATTTGGTATGGAATCAAACTTGCCTTACTTCTGACTTCCCACTTGAATTTCTACCAGAACTTTAGAAACCCTGACAACTTTGTGAAGAGATTCACTGTCCACCCAAACATAACCCACTCTTTTCTTTCTTTTATTCACTGTCTTTGTTTAAATTGCCTTTCCATCTGGAGTAATCCTTCTCATATTCATCATACCAAACATTAAACCAATAAAAAATTGAATATTCAAAAAAAAAAAAAGAAAAAAAATTAAATAAAGCTGAATACTACTTCACACCAAAATTCCAGAATATTTGTAGATTCAAATGTGAAAGGCAACAAAATAAATCTAGAAGAGAATATAGATTAACTTCATAACCTCAGGGTAGAAAAAGATTTCTTAAATAGTACTCAAAACCACAGACTCTTAACCACAGAGGAAAACATTGATAAATGAGAGTTCCCTAAAATTAAGACTTCTTATTCATCAAAAAAAGCAGGAGAATAAAAGGGTAAGCAACAGAATGGGAGAGGTTATTTGCAACACATTTAACTCACAGTCCTATGAAGAACTCATAGAAATCAACATGAAAACACAGACAACCCATTGGTAAAATGTGCAAGGTACTTCACAAGACTGTTCTTTAAATGGCCAATAAATATGTATGAAAGTGCTTTACCTCCTTAATCAAAGAAATGCAAATTTAAAATCCCAATGTTACACAATTACAATCTCACCAGGATGGCTAACATTAAAAGGAAAATGTAAGAAAAAATGCTAGCCACTGGAACTTTCATACACTGCAAATGGGATTATAAATTAATTAGTACCACCGCCAGGAAGCAGTTTAGCATCACCTATTAAAGCTGAAGAAGTGCATTCCTTGTGACTCAGCAATTCCAGTCCAAATAGAAACGTATGCACAGAAGGTGGTAGGATGTTCACGGGAGCACTAGCCAAAAGCAAGTGCATAATGAAGAAATAAGTAGTGGGGTATTCATATTACAGGGTGCTGTACAAAATGAAAATAAACTGCTCAAACAAAAAGAAGTATTTCATAAATACAATATTGAGCAAAGAAGCCAGACACAAAAGAATATATAATATTTGATTAAATTTCTAGTATAAGTGAGAAAGGGCCTTGGTAGTTGACAGTACATGCAAAGAGGTAATTATACTATTTGACTATGGAGTTTAACTTGCATAAGAAGAGAAGGTATGGGGGAGAATGGGGCAGTGAAAAGATGGGGGTTGAGTTTCTAGGAAAAGTGAACTGGAACCTCCATGTATATAGCTGTATTATTTAAAATAGCCAAGATACGGAAACAACCTAAGTGACCATCAGTGGATGAATGGATAAAGAAATAACGAATGGAATATTATTCAGTCATAAAACAGGAAGAAATTTTGCCATTTGGGACAATATGGATGGAACTTGAAGGCATTACGCTAAGTGAAATAAGTCAGAGAGAGAGAGAGACAAAGACTTATATGTCTCACTTATATGTGGAATCTTGGGGGAAAAAAAACAAGTTCATTAGATACAGAGAGCAGACAGAGGTGGGGAATGGGGTATGGGTGAAATAGATGAAAGGAGTCAAAAGGTACAAACTTCCAGTTATAAATACATCCTGGGGATGTCATGTGTGGCATTGTGGCTACAGTTAACAGTAATGTGTTGCATATTTGAAAGCTGCTAAAAGAATGAGTCTTAAAAGTTCTCATCACAGGGAAAAAAATTGTAACTATATGTGGTAATAGATGTTAACTCGATTTATTGGGGTGATCGTTTTGTAATATATACAAATGATTATGTATATATCACCGTGCTATACAAATCATTGTACAAATGTACAAATCATTGTGTTGTACGCTTGTGACTAATATGATGTTATATGTCACACACTTCAGTGTTTTAAAAAGCAAGCTGGAGAGACAGGAGGTCTCAGAGAGTGCAGTGCCTGGAGGGGTCATGGCGACTTGTATCGAGAAAGTCTAGAGAATGACCACAGAGGTAAGTGCAGATGGGGAAGGGGAGATGATATGGGGGGCTCAAGATTCTGAGAGGCCTGGGTATGGAAGTGACCATCAGTGTGTATGTTGAAAATCACCGAGAACCAAGACAGGAATGAACTTGAAGAGACTGACAGTGAGCTGGGAGCTCCAATTACTTAACCAAGTGATAATACGGCCCAAGGGGTTGTGGATGCTGCTGCTAAGTCACTGCAGTCGTGTCCTACTCTGTGTGACCCCATAGATGGCAGCCCACCAGGCTCCCCTGTCCCTGGGATTCTCCAGGCAAGAACACCGGAGTGGGCTGCCATTTCCTTCTCCAATGCATGAGGTTGTGGATAGTGGGTGACATAGTCTGATGATATGAGGTTAAAGCTGGATGAATCTAGGCAGGATGTGGGGAATGGCCTGGAAGCATCAATGAGGGAAGAGGAGTACAGCTTTAGGCTCAGGAGTGCCAGGGTACAGGAGGCGGGGGTTGGGAAGAGCATGACTGGGTAGCAGTGACCTTCGGGGGTGGGTGTCCATGTTAAGCTTGAACAAGAAGCTAAGGGGAGCATTCACAAATGAGGTAGAGCGTGTAGGGGTTTTCAAACAGCCAAGGGTTTGGGGGGTTGAGGAGGGGTGGTTGGAAGGGTAATGCCATACAGGGATGAGGAGGGTAGGAGCAGAGAAGTGGCTTAGTTATCTGGGGAGTGAGTGAGCACAGCTGAAGGTACAATGAGACAAGTCCTCATAGATTGAAAGAGATTTTGCTGGAAAGGCTGCCAGTGTTTTGTTTTTTTGTTTTATTTATTTATTTTTTTAGTAGTAGTTAAATTACCTTGTTTAGTGTGTCAGCTTTCTGGGTTTTTTTTTTTTCTGTTTTACAAATTTTAAATGTCACTTGCTTTGGAAATATAGAATTATTGATTTTCAAAACATATTTTGATTTTCCTGTCTAAACCCTATTGAATTATTATTTTTAATTAATTTTTACTGGAGTATAGTTGATTTGCAATGTTGTGTTGGTTTCAGGTGAACAGCAAAGTGAACCCATCATACATATACAGAGATTCACTCTTTTTTAAGATTCTTTACCCATGCAGATTATTACAGGGTGTTGAGTAGAGTTCCCTGGGCTATACAGTAGGTTTTTAATAGTTATCTATTTTATATACAGTAGTGCATATATGTCAATCTCAATCTCCCAATTTATCTCTCCCCCTTTCCGTGTGTTGGTTTCCTTAGTGCTAATTTTCGTCTTGTGCTTTGGAATATTTGTTTTGTTTATTTTCTTTTGTTGAGGAATGTGTGCATGTGTGTATGTATATGTGTGTGTGTGTATGTGTGTGTGTGGTTGGCTCTCTGTGAGCTCACTCTCCTGTAGCAGGTTTATTGCTGCCTGCATCAAAGACCAGGTTTTCTCATTCAACAGAAATGGAGTCGGGGGGCTGGGGGGCATGTGGTGAAGAGGCACCAGGCAGCTTAGACTGTTTCTGGAGTCGCTCTCAGCTCCTTGGTCTGAGTTGCTTTCATCTCCATCCTGCCAGAGTGAACGACTACCCTCCCCCCAGCTGCAGCCCATACGTATCGCCCCAGCTTTCTTAGACTCCTGTCACTTGAGGTGAAGCCCATCTCTGCTCAAGGTTCACCTGTGGAGCCTGGCCCCTGGCTCCCAACCTTGAGGGCAAAAAGCTGCAAGGCAGGATGGGAAATATAGTGGCATTACTACCAGATTCCTTACACTGAGTGGACCAAATTTCAGCTGGATCAAAGATGTGAAGGTAAAATGAGAACCTAAGTTTTAAAAAATAGTTCAAGTTGGGGAAGGTTTTTAGGAAAGGATTTTTTTTTAATTGAAAGATAAAAAGATCATACAATGAGTTAGGAGCTGTTACAAATCAATGCTTGAATTGAGGTAAGAATGACATGTAACATTGTATTAGTGGCAGAGGTACAACATAATGATTCAGTATTTGTAAATATTGCAAAATGATCACCACGGTAAATCTAGTTAATATCCATCACTATATATAGATACACATTTTTTTCTTGTGACGAGAATTTTAAAGATCTATTCTTTCAGCAACTTTCAAATATACAGCACAGTATTATTAACCATGATTACTAGGCTGTATGTTTTATGCCAGTGACATTTATTTTATAACTGGAACTTCGTAGCTTTCAACTACCTTCACCCATTTTGCCCACTCACCACCCCCTGTCTCTGGCAACCACCTATCTGTTTCTGTGTCTATGAGTTCAAGATGTTTTTATTTTTATTTTAGATTTCACATGTAAGTGAGATCATACTGTCTTTGTTTTTCTCTTTCTCACTTACTTCACTTAACATTATGCCCTCAAGTTCCACCCATGTGTCACAAATGGTGAGATTTCCCTCTCTTTTTATTTTTCCGTTTATATTTCCATTTGTTTTAAATTTTCCATTGTGCCTGTGTGTGTGCATCACAGCTTCTTTATCCATTCATCCAATGGTGGCACAGTTTGTTTCCAATTCTTGGCTATTGTCAATAATGCTGCAGTGAACATGGGTACAGGTTTCTTTTCAAATTAGTGTTTTTTTTTCCTTGCAAATCAAACATTTGAATGACCAAAATGCCCAATGCTGCTGCTGCTAAGTCGCTTCAGCCATGTCCGATTCTGTGCAACCCCAGAAACGGCAGCCCACCAGGCTCTCCCGTCCCTGGGATTCTCCAGGCAAGAATAGTGGAGTGGGTTGCCATTTCCTTCTCCAAAATGCCCAATAGAGAAATCAATAACATATACACCGTTCACGAAAGAAATACATGTATATATAATTATATATATATAAAGAATCTAAAAAATCACTGTGAAATAAAGGCAAATTAAACTATAATAGGGACTTCCCCGGTGGTCCGGTGGCTAAGACTCTGTGCTCCCAATGCAGGGGGCCCAGGTTTGATCCCTTGTCAGGGAACTAGATCCTGCATGCTGCAACTAAGACCCAGCATAGCCAAATACATAATTTTTTTTTTTACCAAAAGCTATAATAAATGCTATTTTCACTTGCCTACTGTCCCACAAGGTAAATTATCAGCTACTCCATGTTTTCATTGTGCTGACGTATCACAAATCAGATGGGTCAAAGAAATACTTAACATATTTAAAGATATTTATTTTTATATTTATTTATTTGGCTGCCTTGGGTCTTAGTTACAGCACGTGGGATCTAGTTCCCTGATCAGAGATCGAACCTGGGCTCTCTGCATTGATAGTGCAGAGTCTTAGCTACTGAACCACCAGGGAAATCCCTGCTTGACATATTTTTGATGAGTTCAGTGTCCCTGTGCAATTAAATATGCTGATCCTTCTGAATAGGACAATCTTTCAACCCTTTGTCATGAGATTTACATCTAACTCCAACTCATTCTTCAAAACTCAGCTCATCTCACCTTCTCCAGGAAGCCTTTCTGGGTTAGCATCACAACCACCTGAGTCTGATTAATTTCTCTTCTGGGTTTCTGGGTAATTTTTTTTTTTTAATTTGATCATATTCTTGTCTCATTGATTTCAACCCTTGATTTACTTGTTCGTTTTCTCAACTACTCTGTAAGAGCACCAAGTCTAATTTGATTTTGCGTTCCCAAGGCCTCACTCACTGGAAGCACTCAAAGATTCTTTGTTAGATGTATGAATGAAGAACTTGTTACTTCAAGGGGAGATCATACATGGTTGATTTACTGACTCTGGGGTATGTGTCAAGCACACTCCACTGGGAGGCAGTGTTGTGCAGTGAAAAGCTCTCAGCTTTGCATGTATGCCTGGCTCCCACATCTCTCTCACCACCTTCTACCTGCCTGTTCCAGGGCCATGCAAAATCTTCTCAAGACACCAGCAAAACGAGAAGAGTATTTTTCTTATAAGATTATCATGAGGATTAAAAATAACTAAGGTAGATTTAGGAAAAGTGTCCAGCATATTGTAGGCGTATTTATCATAAGGAGTGTGTGTGTATGTTAGTCGCTCTGTAGTATCCAACTCTTTGTGACCCAATGGCTATAGCCCACCAGGCTCCTCTGTCCATGGAATTCTCCAGGGAAGAATACTGGAATGGGTAGCCATTCCGTTCTCCAGGAGATCTTCCCAACCCAGGATTGAACCTGGGTCTCTTGCATCGCAGGTGGATACTTTACCATCTGAGTCATCAGGGAAGCCCCTTATCATAAGGTAATTCTTGATTACTTGCTTATATGCTAATAGCCCCAATTGCAGGTAAAAATCTAGTTCAAATAAGTGTTCTTCGAAATAACGTTGCAAATTATGGTTTCTGAAAAGGCTGTCAGCCCATTTCTTACCTCACTCAGAGGTCTTGGAGTTGCAAGGGTTCAGAGGCTCTCAGGACTCCATGGCACTAGGAGTCCCACTGGGACTTAGGCAAGTCAAGGGCTTTAGTGACTGTTACTGCCAGGTCCTGGTTCAGCTCTGTATGCATTAAGTAGATTTTTATGCAATGGCCTGGGAAATAAGCCACTATCTATAATTCTGTTTCTATGGGGAAAGGCTTTCTGTGTTCCAAACAACCCACATACTATTGAACTCCTGGAACACAACCTATTGGTCAGCTGGGACCAGCTGACTGGGTTTATATGGCTAGGGAACAGCGAGAGTGACTACACGATGTTGATCTAATAATCACAAATTCTCTCCGATGACTAATCTAGCTGTGGTCTCCACAACTGAAGAGCAATTTTTAAAAAACTGGAAAGGATTCTACGAAGAACCACAAAAATGGTTAAAGAGCTGCAGGAAAATCTAGTCTGATCTCTATCGTGTCCAGAGGATTCAGAAACTACCCCTGTGATGTGAGCGAGTGTGTGTTCCATCGCTCTGTTGTTTCTGACTCTTTGCCACGCTATGGACTCTACCCTGCCAGGCTCCTCTGTCCATGGGATTCCTGAGGCAAGAATACTGGAGCAGATTTCTACTTCCTCCTTCAGGGGAATTTCCTGACCCTGAGAACGAACCCACTGCTAAGTCGCGTCAGTAGTGTCCGACTCTGTGCGACCCCATAGACGGCAGCCCACCAGGCTCCCCCGTCCCTGGGATTCTCCAGGCAAGAACACTGGAGTGGGTTGCCATTTCCTTCTCCAGTGCATGAAAGTGAAAAGTGAAAGTGAAGTCGCTCAGTTGTGTCCGACTCTAGCGACCCCATGGGCTGCAGCCTACCAGGCTCCTCTGTCCATGGGATTTTCCAGGCAAGAGTACTGGAGTGGGGTGCCATCACCTTCTCCAAGAACGAACCCAAGTCCCCTGCATTCCCTACATTGCAGATGGATTCTTTACCACTGAGCCACTGGAGAAGCCCAACCCCTGCGATAATCACTCTCAAATGAAAAAAAGTGTTTGATTCTGCACTATGGCAAATACCTTTATCATTTGCTAATTGAATATAAATTTGTAGGGAAGGGAGCCGAAGTTCGTTGAGCACTCATCTCGGGATCAGGCAGGCCTCTTCCATACAGTTCTTAAGTTTATTCCCAGAGACACTCTGCCAGACATTATGATGTCTGTTTTACAGATGAGGAAACTGAGATTCAACAAGATTAACTTGCCAAAAATTTTACAGCTAATCATACAGAACCAGAGATCAAATTGCCAACATCTGTTGGATCATCAAAAAAGCAAGAGAGTTCCAGAAATATATCTACTTCTGCTTTTTTGACTATGCCACAGCCTTTGACTGTGTGAATCACAACAAACTGTGGAAAATTCATAAAGAGATGGGAATACCAGACCACCTGACCTGCCTCCTGAGAAATCTGTATGCAGGTCAAGAAGCAACAGTTAGAACAGGACATGGAACAACAGACTGGTTCCAAATCAGGAAAGGAGTACGTCAAGGCTGTATATTGTCACCCTGCCTATTTAACTTATATGCAGAGTATATCATGAGAAATGCTGGGCTGGATGAAGCACAAGCTGGAATCAAGACTGCTGGGAGAAATATCAATAACCTCAGATATGCAGATGACACTACCCTTACAGCAGAAAGTGAAGAGGAACTAAAAACCCTCTTGATTAATGTGAAAGAGGAGAGTGAAAAAGCTGGCTTAAAACTCAACATTCAGAAAACTAAGATCATGGCATCTGGTCCCATCACTTCATGGCAAATAGATGGGGCAACGGTGGAAACAGTGTCAGACTTTATTTTGGGGGGCTCCAAAATCACTGCAGATGGTGACTTCAGCCATGAAATTAAAAGACACTTGTTCCTTGGAAGAAAAGCTATGACCAACCTAGACAGCATATTAAAAAGAAGAGACATTACTTTGCCAACAAAGATCCATCTAGCCAAAGCTATGGTTTTTCCAGTAGTCATGTATGGATGTGAGAGTTGGACTGTGAAGAAAGCTGAGCACCAAAGAACTGATGCTTTTGAATTGTGGTGTTGGAGAAGACTCTTGAGAGTCCCTTGGAAAACATGGAGATCCAACCAGTCCATCCTAAAGGAAATCAGTCTTGAATATTCATTGGAAAGACTGATGCTAAAGCTGAAACTCCAATACTTTGGCCACCTGATGTGAAGAGCTGACTCATTTGAAAAGACCCTGATGCTGGCAAAGATTGAAGGTGGGAGGAGAAGGGGACGACAGAGGATGAGATGGTTGGATGTCATCACTGACTCAATGGACATGAGCTTGAGTAAACTCCGGGAGTTGGTGATAGACAGGGAAGTCTGGCGTGCTGCAGTCCATGGGATCGCAAAGAGTTGGACATGACTGAGTGACTGAACTGAACTGAATCATATAGAACATAGATTCAAATCCAGGCCAGATTAATTTCAAAGTGTTTCCAATGATCAGTTTTCTACATGGTTGCCAGAAAAATATGTAAACTTTCTGAAATATCAACATGATCATGTCCATCCCCACAAATCACAGTCCGCTGGCCCCATGATGCTCCTGGGAACTGAGCCTCTCAATGTGGCAGACAGCACCCCAAGTGCCCTCACTCCTGCAAACCTACCTTGTCTCTTGTCATTACCCACTTGCCTTGACCCCAGGTCTGTGTTCAGGTATTTTCCCATTTCTCTATTCCTCCAGATGTGTCCAGCCTCCAGGCTTTCACACAGGCTTTTTCTCCTGCTTTCTTCCCTTTTTTCCTCTATTGACCAACATTTCTCTCCTTCCCACTGTGGACTTCACCTCACACATGCCTTTCTTTGATGTCTTCCCTGGACCTTCAAGTACCACCTAGTCAACCCCTCCCCGTGGTCTCACAACAGGTCACATTTTCCACATAATATCATGTATTGCACTGTATTGTAACTGCATGTTGATTTAGCCTTAGACATCCCCTACCCAACACACACACACACACACCTGACTCAATTACCATTTGTTAAATAAATCTTGAATTATCACACCACAGGTTATTTTTACAAACAAGAGTTTAAAAAATTGACACTTACATTTGCCTTTTTTTAAAAAGAGGATTTACAGTGATCCTGATCACAATACGGCTCTCTCTTGTTTTCTGATGTTTTCTTGAGAGAAGGAAAAGTGCAGCCACCAGTAGCATACTGGGAGTTATGTAAAACATCAGCATGCCCATGGGAGTGTGTAGCCCAGTGGACATCATCCATCACCTGGGTCGTGGCAGAAAAGCGAGATGGTGAACCTTCCATCCCTTTGCTTCAGGAAGGACCCAGAGAATCCATAACTATCAAAAGAACATTGATCTTTGTCGTGTCCTCCAGAGAGAAATCTCCCATGCTATCTGGTGTCAAACAAGCCTTGGGGTTAAGAAATTCTTCCTTTTGCTTAACATTAATAAGCCCATTCTTTTTGTATTCTTGGCAACAGAGAAAACACAGCCATCATCCTCTATGCCATGGCTCTTCTGAAGTCTCTGTTCAGCGCTGATGCTTCTCAAGTGACCCTGAAGCTTTTTCTCTCTAGGGTAAATCATTCCAGGTCTTTAGCCCTTCTTTGCTGGTCACTGAATGACTGTTTTGCTTTTCTCTGAACTCTCTCCACATTCTCTGAATCCCATTGAGGGATGGAGAATCAGAGCTGGCCCAGCTCCGTTACAGTTCTGATCTGTGCAGAGCAGTGTAGCAATTACCTCATGATACAGACATGCTTTTCATTTGCCACAGTTCTCTGCTTGCATTTTTTTTTTTTTCCCAATCAACAGAACTGCAGGGTTGTGACAATTCCTCCCGGTCAGCTGGCTATCCACTAAAGCTATACTTTTAATTTTCCAGCCAACTGCCTTTGAGTGGCTGGCACCTTGCCTTTGAACATGTTCCCTTTTCAACTCCAAGTGCATAATCCTGAATTTTTTTTTGCTGAACTGCATCCGGTCTATGTCCCATTATTTCAGTTGATCAGCATTGCCTTCTAGGACCACTGTAACCTGCAGAGATCTTTCCGTTTGTGACACTTCAGGGTTTGGGTGTTTCGTTGCCTGCTTTGCATTTTCTGTTGATCAGTGCATTAGTCAGATTACATTAAATTAAACTGCTATAACAAATCATCTCCAAATCTCAATGACTTAAAACCAGAGTTTTGAGTTCTCTTTTCCACTCATACTACATTTCCTACACTGGTCATCAGAGGGACTCTGACCATCAGAGTCACTCCGTGGTCCAGGTTGGTCCATTTTGTTGTGCCACCACCTCAACTCAAGGCTTCTAGGTTTGCTGGGGCAGGGTCACAGAGCATGGAGAATGGAGGTATTTGGCATGTTTATTCCATCTAGAAGTGATACACATTGCTTATGCTACCTTTCTTTGACACAAGCAAGTCATGTTCTTGTGACTCATTCCAAGGGCGATACATGCCCCAAAGCACAGAACAACCAGAGAGAAATCCTGGTACTCACAGAAGGTCTCCCACAGTCAATGAGATCGCAGCTTTTCTAAACACCTCAATCTTGTCCTTTATTTCTGCATGTATGCTCAGTCGCTCAGTTGTGTCTGACTCCTTGCGGCCCCATGGACTGTAGCCCACCAGGCTCCTCTGTCCATGGAATTTTCCAGGCAAGAATACTGGAGTGGGCTGCCATTTCCTTCTCTAGGATATCTTCCCGATCCTGTGACTGAACCCGTGTCTCTTGCGTCTCCTGCAGTGGCAGGTAGATTCTTTACCGTTAGCACCACCAGAATTTATTTCTGCATCATCCATAAATTCTTAGGGACTTTCAGATTCTGGATCTGTTTCTCTTCCACAAAAATAGAGGCATTTTTTTTTTCCTCCCATGGTCTAGATTATAGATATTAGGTCCAACACCAGGTTCTGCAAAAAGCTACTAGCAGAATATCGAGGCTGAGTCACTGATAATGTTTTTTCTCTACAAATAGGAGTGCTGTGAAAGATAGAACTGTTAGGAAACTAGTCGCATGAACGTGTGAGAAACAACTCTCTCTCAGTCCACCAGATCTGCTGCTTAGTCAGACTTGCTATTATAACTTCATATTTTACAAAAAGTAGATAGAAGTGCAGACCATCCCCAGTGGTTTTTAAATCTAAATAAGACAAAGACAATCAAATCTAAATGCAGAAGTGAGCCTGCAGACAAAGGATTGTGGATTGGGAATCTGAGTTGCATTTAGCTTCTAGGGAGCTCTGTGACCTTGGGAAAGTCATTCCACCACATGAATCTCAGGCTCCAGCTCTTTCCTGGAATAGGGTGGGATTTGATTTGTGGCTCTCAGCTCTAGCTGTTAATCAGAATCCCCTGAAGAGCTTTTTATAAACAGATTCTTAAGCCTCTCCTGAACGTTCTAAATCATCTAGGGCAGGACCTGGAATCTATTCAGAGTTGAGGACATCATCTCTAATCTTTAAGTGTGAAGTACTCCACCACTGATGCTTTTGAACTGTGGTGTTGGAGAAGACCTGAGAGTCCCCTGGACAGCAAGGAGATCAAACCAGTCAACCCTATGGATGTGAGTATGGATGTGAGAGATGGTTGGATGGCATCACCGACTCGATGGACATGAGTTTGAGTAAATTCCGGGAGTTGGTGATGGACAGGGAAGCCTGACGTGCTGCAGTCCTTGGGGTCGCAAAAAGCTGGACACAACTGAGCAACTGAACTGGACTGATGGATGAGAGTTGGACTATAAAGAAAGCTGAGCACTGAACAACTGATGCTTTTGAACCGTGGTGTTGGAGAACTTTTGAGAGTCCTTTGGCCTGTAGGAGATCAAACTAGTCAATCCTACAGGAAATCAGTCCTGAATATTCATTGGATTAACTGATGCTGAAGCTGAAACTCCCATATTTTGGCCACCTGATGTGACAAGCTGACTCATTGGAAAAGACCCTGATGCTGGGAAATATTGAAGGCAGGAGGAGAAGGGGACAAGAGAGGATGAGATGGTTGGATGGCATCACTGATTCAATGGACATGAGTTTGAGTAAGCTCCAGGAGTTGGTGATGGACAGGGAAGCATGGTGTGCTGCAGTCCATGGGATTGCAAAGTCATATACAACTTAGTGACTGAACAGCAAAAACCCCACCATTCTGTCCTTGACCCTGTCTCAGATTTTTCACACGGCATATTTCCAGGATCCCATGTCTTTAATCAGAACCTAGAAAGCACAAAACTGAATTCATCATTCAACCCTGAATGACAATATATAGATTTTGTGTAGGTGAATGGTACAATCTTTCATCCCATTAGTGAAGCCAGAAAAGCCTGGGTTCATTTTATATTCTTCCCTTTCCCACCCAGTTAATCTTTCAGTCCTAAACATCTCTCCCCTTTATGCCTAGAGCCCTGGCTCAGACTTTCACTGTTGCTGGGACTACTGCATTAGCCTCTTTCTAGATTTCCCCGAGTTGAATCTCATTGATTCCATCTCCTACCCTATCCATAACCCTCAGTTTCAGAGTGGACATTCTAACATAAAATATCTGCTAAAAGATCGTCAATGCTTTTCCCATCACTACTAGTTTAAAATATAAATTCTCTTGTATTTGCACATAGACATTCAAGGTCCTTCAAGATTTTACCCCAGCATTTCAAGGTCATTGGCAATGGCTTCACTGCTGACACCATACTCAAAGCAGTCCTTAGCTACTCGTGGTCCCTCAGCTTCTCCATGTCTTTGTACACATTGTTCTCCAATGGAAACGTTATTCCTACACCTGTTTTCTGAATATGATCTGCTGCTGCCAGCTCTGGGAAGTCTTCACGGTCTTCTCCTGATAGACTAAGAAACTACTTCTCCTTTTTTCCCACTGTACTTTGCTTGTTACTGATCTAAACTCATACTGCTTACTGCATGTTCAGTTCGTGTCTGACTCTTTGCGACCCCATGAATCACAGTACGCCAGGCCTCCCTGTCCATCTCCTGAAGTTCACTCAAACTCACGTCCATCGAGTCGGTGATGCCATCCAGCCATCTCATCCTCTGTCGTCCCCTTCTCCTCCTGCCCCCAATCCCTCCCAGCATCAGAGTCTTTTCCAATGAGTCAACTCTTTGCATCAGGTGGCCAAAGTACTGGAGTTTCAGTTTCAGCATCAGTCCTTCCAAAGAACACCCAGGACTGATCTCCTTTAGAATGGACTGGTTGGATCTCCTTGCAGTCCAAGGGACTCACAAGAGTCTTCTCCAACACTACAGTTCAAAAGCATCAATTCTTTGGCGCTCAGCTTTCTTCACAGTCCAACTCTCACATCCATACATGACCACTGGAAAAACCATAGCCTTGACTAGATGGACCTTTGCTTACCACATGATAGACCAATAAATTGAGAGATGAGTTGTTGGGGCAAGAAATAGTGACTTTATTCAGAAAGCCAGCAGATTGAGATGGTAGACTAATGTCCTAAAGAACCATCTTACCCAAGTTAGAATCCAGGCTTCTTTTATTCTAAAAGGGGAAGGGGTGTGGTTGGTTGCTGCAAACTTCCTGGTGCTGGAGTCCTTTGTTCTTAAACAGCAGTCTACATAGGTCTGGTCATGATGTTCCTGTAAACCTCCAATAAGATAAATGTTACTCACCGTTCTGCAGTTTTTTTTAAATCTCTCTATGAATGGGAAAGTTTTATACCTTTAAAGGTCAGAGCCTTGAGAATGAGCTATCCTGTATATTTCAGGCTACAGGAAATACAATTAACTTGTATCAAAAGCAATAGAATACAAAGGTTAAAGTAAAAGAAACAGATCCAATATGGAGCCAGATTTGTTCTTCCCTATTACAGGCTCACGCTTCTATAATAGCATTTGTTTGACTGGGTTATAATGGCTTTTCTGCGTATCTACCTCCACTATTGGAAGGGAAGCTACTGAGGGCCTGGGGCAATGCCTTGCACAAAGCACAAATATGAGATAACTGAATGAATGAATGACCCTGTCAGTTCTAAACATCCTGTAAGCCTAGAAATGCTTCAGAACAAAATATGAGGTAAAATATTAAATTTCATGATTAAATTAACACCTAAGCAATCATTTGCAGCAAGGTGGGAATGGACAGAGGTCTCAGCAGGGAGTGGGCAAAAGATGAGGAAAGAAGATCAATGCAATCCTGGGCAGAACAGAAAACCAACGACCTGACCCCAGCTCTGCGTCCTTAATGGTGAAGCTATTTTATAAGATCGAATTAGTAGTGAAGTGGCTAGAAAATTAAGATCAATTTGACTGAAAGCCACTGAATGCCATAATTTCACAGAAGAACCATTTAAGTGTTTAAAGTAAATAATTTTCACTTCCAGCTGCTTTTCTCTGACCCTCTTCTCCAGTATTGGCATGGGCTAAGCCTAAAAAAGCTGAAACTCTCCTCAGAAAAGAGAAAAGATGTAGAATGTCCAAAGTGAAGCATCTTCTCATTGGCTCTTCTCTGAAGGGAAACTTCACTGACAGGCTCCTTAAAGCTCTGCCATCTGCTCATCTTTGTTCAGTCATATTCGACTCTCTGCAACCCCAGGGACTGTAGCCCACCAGGCTCCTTTGTCCATGGGATTTCTCAGGAAAGAATACTGGAGTGGGTTGCCATTTGCTTCTCTAGGGGATAGACACCACCCAGGGATCAGATCCAGGTCTCCTGCATTGGCAAGCAGATTCTTTACCATTAGCGCCACCGGGGAAGGCCCCAGGACCAGGGCTCAAAGAGGAAGTTTCTGCGGTCAAGACCCTCATCTCCATGAAAAATGTCTCGCTTTTAATACATTTCTTGTTTAAACAAACCTTAGAGGACCATTTGGTGCCAGATTCTTAGAACTGGCGTACAGTGAATTTTTTTCTTTGCTATTTATGCTACCCAGCCTGTAGACTTTAACTTAACAAAGAACGTTTAGTATAAGGTAGCAATGTGAATGAATAGTTTTTTGTGTGCTTACTAAAAATGGGGGCTCCAAAGAACAAATCAAAAATCCATTAGGAATAATTCTGCTTACCCAGTGATGGACAGAAATCATGCAGGGAAATGGGAGGGAATTATGAAAGACCTTATTCTAAAGAGGCAGCAGTGTCAAATGTCTGTCAAATAACTGTTGAACGAAAATCAGCCCAGACAACTGCTCAGATGTAGGAATGAGCCACCACACCCAGCCCTCTGTGTCTTTCCTTCTGTGTCCAAGTCTCTATGTTTCTGTCACACACACACACACACACACACAGACACACACACTTCACAAATAAAATTCACTCAATCGGAACCATGTCAGGGCAAAGCTCCTCTTTTGGCTTGATACGTAAAGTTTCCAATAATTACTGGTATGAAATTCTTTAGCAGCAAAGAACAAGGTCATTCTCTATGACTCCTTTTTGTTCTGAAGGTAAAAACAAAGGCTCTTTAAAAATTTTTTTTTATTGGAGTGTAGTTGATTTACAACGTTGTTTTAGTTTCAGGTGTTCAGCAAAGCGAATCGTTATACATATACATATATCCACTCTTTTTTTAGATTCTTTTCTGATATAGGCTGTTACAGAATATTGAGTAGAGTTCCCTGTGCTGTACTGAAGGTCCTTACTAATTATCTATTTTATATATAGTAGTATATATATGTCAATCCCAGTCTCCCAATTTATCTCTCCCCTGCTTATCTTCTGGTAAGTATAAGTTTGTTTTCTACATCTTTGACTCAAATTCTGTTTTGTAAATAAGTTCATTTGTAGCCTTTATTGAGATTCCACATATAAGCAGTATCATATGATACTTATCTTTCTGTGTCTGATTTAAGACATAGTTTCTCACAGTCACCTAAGGCCCAACATAATCTAGCAGTCATTAACCCTTCCATCTTTTGTCATCTGCTTCCTCCCACTCTGTATTTCAACCCTAATGGCTTTATTTCAGTCCTTCATAAGTGCGGGACTCACTGCCAGTTTAGGACCTTTAAATGCCTGAAACCCTGTCTTCTCTCACTACAAGCTTTTTAAAATTTTTTATTTATTTTTAATTGGGAGATAATTGCTTTATGGTATTGTATTGGTTTCTGTCATACATCAACATTAATCAGCCATAGGTATATATACATGTCCCCTCCCTCCTGAACCTCCCTCCCACCTCCCACCCCATCACACCCCTGTAGGTTGTCACAGAGCACTGGGTTTGAACTCCCTGTGTTATACAGCAAATTAGCTACTGGCTATCTGTTTTACATATGGTAATATGTATGTTTCCATACTATCCTCTCAATTCATCCCACCCTCCCCTTCTCCCACTGTGTCCATAAGTCTGTTCTCTGTCTGCATCTCCATTGCTGCCCCGCAAATAGTTTCATCAGTACCATCTTTCTAGATTCCATATAAATGCATTAATATATATTTGTATTTCTCTTTCTGACTTACTTCACTCTATGTAATAGGCTCTAGGTTCATCTACCTCATTAGAACTGACTCAAATGCATTCCTTTTATGGCTGAGTAGTAGCCTGTTGTATATATATGTACCACAACTTCTTTATCCACTCATCTGTCAGTGGACATCCAGGTTGCTTCCATGTCCTAGCTATTGTAAATAGTGCTGCAGTGAACATTGGGGTATGTGTATATTTTTCAGTTATGGTTTCCTCAGGGTATATGCCCAGTAGTAGGATTGTTGGGCCATATGGTAGTTTTATTCTTAGTTTTTAAATGAATCTCCATACTATTCTCTAAAGTGGCTGTATCAATTTACATTCCCACCAACAGTGCAAGAGGGTTCCATTTTCTCTGCACCCTCTCCAGCATTTATTGTTTGTAGATTTTTTGATGATGGCCATTCTGACCAGTCATTCTAACTTATCCTTCACATCTCAATTTGAGCAAATCCTCTTCAATAAAGCCTTCAGGGATGCCCCAGACCAGATCAGCTTTGTTTTACAAACTCCCCTACTGTCATATATCTTTGCTTCATGTCACTCTTCGCATTTTTGTCATAAAGTATTCATTTGTGAAATTAATTAATGTCTCATCTCCCCAACCCCAGTGGTAAACCCCAGGAAAGTGGGCCCCATTTCTGGATTTGTTAATCATCATATCTCAGTACCTAGCAAAGGTTCTTAAGTACATGGTAGGGACTCAGTGCTTTTTTGTTAAGCGAATGAATAACGAACTGGTCCAATCCAGAAAACAAAGCTAACTCTTTTCTTTCTCTCTCTCAAAAACCTGAAGATATCCACACACCTTTAATTAAGATTTAACACGGACATTCTGTTTTAGAGAAAAATGCACTTCAGGACTAATTACAATTTCACAGGACAATGAGGCAATCTTTAGTCACAGATTCTTTCTCTCTGTATCACTTCCTAGATTTACTCCAGGTTCAGGGTAGCAGAAGAAAATATTGTGTTTGTAAGTGGTTTCCTGCATTCATGCTCTTTCCAATGTGACTTGTAGTTCATCAAGAGATGGAGACTATTTCCTCACCTCTAGAATTTGGGCTGGTCTTATTATTTACTTTGCTAATAGAATGCAGTGGAAATAACATTCAGCCCATCACGAACCAGTGCCTCAAGAAGCTTCAATTGCTTCTGTTCTTGCATTGCTGCCATGTTACGAGATCAAGCCAACACTAGCCTGTTGGAGGGTGAGAGCTGTGTGGAGCAATGTCAGATTATCACTGACAAGGCAATTCTAGATCAGCTGTCTGCCAATCTCTAGGTAGAGATCAGCCAACACTGTCTTAGATCAGCAAAACTGCTCAATCAACCTATAGCTAAATGAGTGCTTATTGTTTAAGTTTGGCATGGTTTGTTACATGGCAATAACTATCTGAGACACGATTTAAGGCAATGTTACTAGGCTCCTAAAAGTAATTACTGTTACTCCATTCCTTTTGCTTCTGCTTCAATAGCACAGAACTTTCAGGTTAGATAAACCTAGTTATAAATCTTCCCTGAAACATGTATTAACCAGATGAATGTTGGACAACTTAATTAGCAGTTCTAAGGCTCAAATTTCTTATCTATACAATATTTATTTATTTATTTGTGGCTGCACTCGTTGCTATGCACAGGCTTTCTCTAGTTGTGGTGAGTGGAGACTACTCTTCTTTGCAATGCTCACACTTCTCACTGTGGCGGCTTCTCTTATTGTGGAGCACAGGTTTTAGGCGCTCTGACTCAGTAGTTGTGGCTTTTGGACTTAGTTGGCCCGTGGCACGTGGGATCTTCCTGGACCAGGGATTGAACCCACATCCGCTGCATTGCCAGGTTGATTCTTAACCACTGGACTGTCAGGGAAATCCTTATCTATAAAATAGAATTAATAATATTATCACAGAGAAGGAATCTAATTGTCCCCCAATATTTTACCTTCCTTTCTCTGTGTTTTAGATTTCCCAGCTTTTAATTGGGCACATGGCTGCCCACCTGTATGACTTGATTCTGGCCAATGAGCTCTAAATGAAATATCATGTTGTAGAAACATTCCTAAGGAAGCTGGTACATTTCTTTCACCCCTTTTTTCTTCATTCCTTTCCTTTCTGTTGGCATGGCAGCTAGTGGCCACTTAGGGAGAGAAAGAGTTTGGATCCCTAAGGACTTTGTGGAGCAGAACTTTGGAACCAGCCCTAGACTGCCTACAATGCCAGGATGATCTCCTGGAGAAGGAAATGGCAACCCACTCCAGTATTCTTGTCTGGAAAAATCCCATGAACAGAGGAGCCAGGTAGGCTACAGTCCATGGGGTCGCCAAGAGTCGGATACGACTGAGCGACTTCACTTTCGCTTTCACTAGACTGCTACCTTTGGATGAGAGGAATGAAATTCTTGCTTGTTTAAGACATCATTATCTTAGGTTTCTGTTACTCACAACTGAATCTAATCCAAGTTGATCTAAATACATTCCTTGGTTTATTGTGAGTTAGGTGGTAATATAAGTGCCTACATCCCAGGGATCAACCCAGCATCTCTTAAGTCTCCTGCATTGGCAGGCGTGTTCTTTACCACTAGTGCCGCCTGGGAAGCCCTTAGGATACAGTAAGAGACAATAAATGGATGTAGCTATTATTATTTTTTGACTGATAGTAATAATAGAGGCACTACCAACATACCTCCACAGCTAATGCTGAGATAAAACTGGCAATATTGTTGAAGTCAGCTAAAAATATGGCTGTAGTCACAATATTTACATAATAGTATAGATCTGTGAGATGTTTGTTGATTATGTTATCTAAAAGAGTTTCCTTCTTAACCCATGCATCACTAAAATAAAATTTTATCTTAATGAAATTTAGCAAACATATACATTAGCAATGTTAGTAGAGTACTCACTTTGTCATAAATTTTAATTCACTCATTTAGTAATCCCCTCAAAACATGGCAAAACAGGAAAAGGTTTTTAGCCTTTTTTCCCCTCATAAACGTTTTAAAACTATATTAAGAAAATACAATCTTCATATGTACTTGAAAAGTAATGTTTTATGTATATATAATACTACATTTACTAAGGCCATACAGTTTCTTAACAAAAAAATTATATTGCAGCTTTAAAATACTGAAAAACTTTATTTTAGCTATTGGAAGAAGTAGTCTTTAGAAAACGATTAGCATTGTAACTCTGCCATTAGCTTCTTTGGTATTCCCTACTGTGAAGATCATTATTTTGAGACTTGGAAAGTCAGCAAAAAGGCATGCAGAACCTCTCCCAGTACTGAATCAATTTTTTTTAAAGACAAATTTTCCTCAGAAATATGGTGAAACACAGAGAAGTCATTCATAATCAGTTCCTCAAGCAAAAATTCTTTTTAATTATTTGAACATTGGAAAAAGAGCTCACAGAGAAATACTGTTCACAGTGGATTCCATATAAGCATTTGATAGTTAATTGTCACTACCAGAGTAACTAACAGGTCCCAATTTAACTGGAATGGGGCTTTCCCATTATGGTGGCTTTTTCTGTATGGAAATCTATTATGAAGACTTAAAGTCCTATACTGTGAAGATCAAGAGAGTTTTCTGTTTTTATTTAAATGGCTATTAGAGGAAGTTGGTCCAAATATTCCAAGAAAAGCCAAACTAATTTAACAGGAGAGTCAAGAAAAGGTTTCAAGGTATACATGGATTTGACATGCCTTTTTTGGCCTGAGGGATCTTAGTTCTCTGACCAGGATCGAACGCACATCCCTGCAGTGGCAGTGTATAGTCTTAACCACTGGACTGCCTGGAAAGTCCTGGATTTGAGATGCCTTATGGGGAATGGCCATCTGACTAGTAAGACACACAAGTACAAGAGAAGCAAAGTCAAGGCAAGAGGCAGGACAGCCTGTGGTCAAGTTACCTATTGGTGTAACCAGTGGGATGCTAGTTGGGAATAGTAGAACATAAGACAGGGAATGCATACTGTGACATTATAGAGGGTGCAATATGGGATGTTGCATCTAATTCATTAATAATTGGTAACCATTAAAGAGTTTTTAACAGAAAGGTAAAAAAAAAAAAAAAATCAGTGTTGACTTCACGGGGTGAATTCTACCAAACAGAAGAGTTAGTACCAGTTCTTCATGAATTCTTCCAAAAATGCGAAGATGAGAGACCATGTCCCAGCTTGTTCTATGAGACCACAATTACCCTGTTACTAAAACCAAGGAAAGACATCATAAGAAAAGAAAAATTTTTGATAGAAAAAAATTCAACTAAAAAATGAGCAAAGGATATGAATCAGTATATCTCTAAGGAAGATATACAAATTGCCAAGAAATACATGAAAAGATACTCAGCATCATTAGTCATCAGCTCAGTTCAGTGGCTCAGTCGTGTCCGACTCTTTGCAACCCCATGAATCACAGCACACCAGGCCTCCCTGTCCATCACCAACTCCCGGAGTTCACTCAAACTCATGTCCATTGAGTCGGTGATGCCATCCAGCCATCTCATCCTCTGTTGTTCCCTCTCCTCCTGCTCCCAATCCCTCCCAGCATCAAGGTCTTTTCCAATGAGTCAACTCTTTGCAAAAGGTGGCCAGAGTATTGGAGTTTCAGCTTCAACATCAGTCCTTCCAATGAACACCCAGGACTGATCTCCTTTAGGATGGACTGGTTGGATCTCCTTGCAGTCCAAGGGATTCTCAAGAGTCTTCTCCAACACCGCAGTTCAAAAGCATCAATTCTTCGGCATTCAGCATTCTTCACAGTCCAACTCTCACATCCATACATGACTACTAGAAAAACCATAGCCTTGACTAGATGGACCTTTGTTGGCAAAGTAATACCTCTGCTTTTCAATATGCTATCTAGGTTGGTCACAACTTTCCTTCCAAGGAGTAAGCGTCTTTTAATTTCATGGCTGCAATCACCATCTGCAGTGATTTTGGAGCCCAAAAAAATAAAGTCTGACACTGTTTCCACTGTTTCCCATGAAGTGATGGGACCAGGTGCCATGATATTAGTTTTCTGAATGTTGAGCTTTAAGCCAACTTTTTCACTCTCTTCTTTCACTTTCATCAAGAGGCTTTTGAGTTCCTCTTCACTTTCTGCTATAAGGGTAGTGTCATCTGCATATCTGAGGTTATTGATATTTCTCCCGGCAATCTTGATTCCAGCTTGTGCTTCTTCCAGCCCAGCGTTTCTCATGATGTACTCTGCATATAAATTAAATAAACAGGGTGACAATATACAGCCTTGACATACTCCTTTTCCCTTGGAACCAGTCTGTTGTTCCATGTCCAATTCTAACTGTTGCTTCCTGACCTGCATATAGGTTTCTCAAGAGGCAGTTCAGGTGGTCTGGTATTCCCATCTTTTTCAGAATTTTCCACAGTTTATTGTGATCCACACAGTTAAAGGCTTTGGCATAGTCAATAAAGCAGAAATAGATGTTTTTCTGGAACTCTCTTGCTTTTTCAATGATCCAGAGGATGTTGGCGATTTGATCTCTGGTTCCTCTGCCTTTTCTAAAACCAGCTTGAACATCTGGAAGTTCACAGTTCACGTATTGCTGAAGCCAGGCTTGGAGAATTTTGAGCATTACTTCACTAGCGTGTGAGATGAGTGCAATTGTGCGGTAGTTTGAGAATTCTTTGGTATTACCTTTCTTTGGCAATGGAATGAAAACTGACATTTCCAGTCCTGTGGCCACTGCTGAGTTTTCCAAATTTGCTGGCATATTGAATGCAGCACTTTCACAGCATCATCTTTCAGGATTTGAAATAGCTCAACTGGAATTCCATCACCTCCACTAGCTTTGTTCATCGTGATGCTTTCTAAGGCCCACTTGACTTCACATTCCAGGATATCTGGCTCTAGGTGAGTGATCACACCATCGTGATTATCTTGGTCATGAAGCTCTTTTTTGTACAGTTCTTCTGTGTATTCTTGCCACCTCTTCTTAATATCTTCTGCTTCTGTTAAGTCCATACCATTTCTGTCCTTTATCATGCCCATCTTTGCATGAAATGTTCCCTCGGTATCTCTAATTTTCTTGAAGAGATATCTAGTCTTTCCCATTCTGTTGTTTTCCTCTATTTCTTTGCATTGATCGCTGAGGAAGACTTTCTTATCTCTCTTTGCTATTCTTTGGAACTCTGCATTCAGATGCTTATATCTTTCCTCTTCTCCTTTGCCTTTTACTTCTCTTCTTTTCACAGCTATTTGTAAGGCCTCCCCAGACAGCCATTTTGCTTTTTTGCATTTCTTTTCCATGGGAATGGTCTTGATCCCTGTCTCCTGTACAATGTCACGAACCTACGTCCATAGTTCATCAGGCACTCTATCAGATCTAGTCCCTTAAATCTATTTCTCACTTCCACTGTATACTCATAAGGATTTGATTTAAGTCATACCTGAATGGTCTAGTGGTTTTCCCCACTTTCTTCAATTTAAGTCTGAATTTGGCAGTAAGGAGTTCATGATCTGAGCCACAGTCAGCTCCTGGTCTTGTTTTTGCTGACTGTATGGAGCTTCTCCATCTTTGGCTGCAAAGAATATAATCAATCTGATTTCGGTGTTGACCATCTGGTGATGTCCATGTGTAGAGTCTTCTCTTGTGTTGTTGGAAGAGAGTGTTTGCTATGACCAATGTGTTCTCTTGGCAAAACTCTATTAGCCTTTGCCCTGTTTCAATCCATATTCCAAGGCCAAATTTGCCTGTTACTCCAGGTGTTTCTTGACTTCCTACTTTTGCATTCCAGTCCCCTATAATGAAAAGGACATCTTTTTGGGTGTTAGTTCTAAAAGGTCTTGTAGGTCTTCATAGAACCATTCAACTTCAGCTTCTTCAGCGTTACTGGTTGGGGCATAGGCTTGGATTACCGTGATATTGAATGGTTTGCTTTGAAATGAACAGAGATCATTCTGTCATTTTTGAGATTGCATCCAAGTACTGCATTTTGGGCTCTTTTGTTGACCATGATGGCTACTCCATTTCTTCTAAAGGATTCCTGCCCACAGTAGTAGATATAATGGTCATCTGAGTTAAGTTCACCCATTCCAGTCCATTTTAGTTCGCTGATTCCTAGAATGTCAATGTTCACTCTTGCCATCTCTTGTTTGACCACTTCCAATTTGCCTTGATTCATGGACCTGATATTCCAGGTTCCTATGCAATATTGCTCTTTACAGCATCAGACCTTGCTTCTATCACCAGTGACATCCACAACTGGGTATTGTTTTTGCTTTGGCTCCATCCCTTCATTCTTTCTGGAGTTATTTTTCCACTGATCTCCAGTAGCATATTGGGCACCTACTGACCCAGGGAGTTCCCCTTTCAGTATCCTATCATTTTGCCTTTTCATACTGTTCATGGGGTTCTCAAGGCAAGAATACTGAAGTGGTTTGCCATTCCCTTCTCCAGTGGACCACATTCTGTCAGACCTCTCCACCATGACCCGCCCATCTTGGTGGCCGCACACAGCATGGCTTAGTTTCATTGAGTTAGACAAGGCTGTGGTCCGTGTGATCAGATTGGCTAGTTTTCTGTGATTATGGTTTCAGTGCGTCTGCCCTCTGAAGCCCTCTCACAACACCTACCGTCTTATTTGGGTTTTTCTTACCTTGGACATGGGGTATCTCTTCACGGCTGCTCCAGCAAAGTCATGGTCATAAGGGCATGCAAATCAAAATTGTAAGGGACCCTGCTTCACACCTACTCATTTAGCTATGATAGAAAAGACAGTAACAAGTGTTGGTGAGAATGTGTAGAAATTGGAACCCCAGAAGTCCATTGGTGGGAATGTACAATAGTGCATTAATTTTGGAAAATAGTGTGGCAGTTCCTTAAAGAGTTAAACATAGGGTTATATTATGATCCACCAATTCCATCCCTAAGTTTATACCCAAAAGAATGAAAACATGCTCACATGAAAACCTGTAAATGAATGTACACACAGCAATATTCCTAATAGTCTAAAGGTAGAAACAATCCAAGGGCCCATCAGCTGATGAACAGACAAAATGTGGTATCCGTACATACTACAACATAGATGGTCCTTGAGAACAGTATGCTAAGGGAAAGAAGCCTGCCACAAAAAGACCACATAGTATATGATTCCATTTACGTGAAATGTCCAGAATAGGGAAATCCATAGAGATAGAAAGGAGACTTGTGTTTGCCTAGTACTGGATGGTGAGATGGAAGGACTGGGACATGATATTTAAGGGACAGGAGTTTATTTGGGGGATGATAAGCATGTTCTAAAATTGATTGTGGTGATTATTGCACAACTCTGTAGACATACTAAAAACCACTGGATTGTCAAAAAGGAAAATCAGTGCTATGTTTAAGGGAGATCACTGATGAGAGTGGAGAGAAACAGGGAGCAAAGGCATCAGTTATGAAGTGACTACTTTCCTAATATAGACTCAGAGAGAAGACATTTCAGGTCTTCTCTGCCTCGACTCTCCAGTCCCATTCTCATCAAATGCAATCAGGACACACTTAGTTACCAATCTATACTTGGAAACTTGAGAAATATGCTACAGGGTGAGACTTGGGATGAGGAAATCATAAAAGATATATCCTGCTCTCTAGTGATCATTTTTATTATTTAAGTAACCAAAGGAAAAGGCCAGTTTCTCAACTGGTTTCTTTAAAGATGTTTAAACTTCGATTCTAGGCAAGAGGTATTTAGCTGACATGGGGCCTCACACCAAATGGTGAATGAGTTTCTGCTTTGTGTCTGACAAATAGTAGTCCTGCATAATATTTTTAAAGTAAATTAACTGAATTAATTTTAAGAATAGAAATAGATTTTATGGTAAGTGCTACATAAACATGGTCATGAAAGACATTGTGAGATGAGAAAGTAACACAAACTGGTGATGGAGAAAAAGTTATGAAGAAAAAAGAATATTCAATTATTTAATAAGACAGCAAGTCTCTAAAATATGTCATGAGTTTCTTCCACCCCTTTCCAGGAAAAAAATATTGGAAAGAAAAAGAAATAAATTGTAAAGTTATATAAAGGAGTAAGAATATTGCACCCTAAGAATACAGAGACAAAAATCAATTAATGTAATCCATTTCATCAAAAGTCCAAAGGAGAAAAATCATGGTCATATCGATAGATGCATAAAAAGCATTTGATCAGATCCAATACTGATTCATGATAAAAGATCCCAGCAAACTAGAAATAGAGGGAAATTTTCTCAGCTTGAGAAAGAATAAAAATAAGAATTAATTATACATCTAGAGACCAGGATGCCAAATGGAAAAATAAATCATTATGTAAAATTTTGGTAAGGTAAAAAGTGCAATAAAGGAAAAATATTAAAGAAAAGAATAAGGAAATAAAACAAAGGAAAATTGGGAATGAAAACAAAAATAAGGAGCTGTCTTCAGTGTCCAAAACTGAAAATAATAGTCATCAGAAACACCACCCTGAGGCTGTCATGTACTACCAACCAGTTCTAGCCAGAGAGATCTGGTTTCTCTTATCTAAAGAGCTTCTGTTCTTTGTTCTAGGGAATAATTAGGAAGTTGGGAAGAAATAAGCCCAAGATTCAGGGATTACTAACTGCTGTCTCACAAGAATGATGATTAAAATATCGTGATTAAGAGTCAAGGACCTTCAGCCCCTTGGAGTGCTGATTACAAAGTGATTAGGAAGGATTACTGTGAGATTAACAATGTTTGCAAGGAAGATGATTTGATTCATTCCAGGCGTTAGGGACAGAGGTGGCAGATGGTTTCATTATACCAAGAGAAACTGTAAAACATACAGAATTAAAGACGGTTGAATTTTTACCCTATTTTCTTTGAAAAAGAGAGGGAAAAAAAAGCTCTTTATAGGAGAGAACATGTTTAAGGCTTACGTAATACCTTTTCAGTTTGTTGAGAGTGTGAAAATGACGCGGTTAGTTTCTGTCTGGGAGGAATAGAGAGATCCAGATAATGAAAACATTAAGGGTAGAGTACCCATTTGGTCCTTTATGTATTAATTAAAAACCCTTTGATGAGAATTTTTGATGTAAACTAACTTGCTTGGTTCACAATTTAGACAGGTGTGGAAGGAAGCAGAGTAGTTTTAGATGCTCAGACTAGTACTTGCATATGCAGATGACATGTTAATGATTTTATCAACTGATGAGTCTGTAAAAAAAAATCCCTTGAATATCGAAGCATATGTTTAAAGCAGCTGGTTCTAAAATAAGTTTAAGACCAGCTATTTGCTTGATAGGGCTGACAAATATGAACAGGTGATCATCTTGGAAGAGGTTGTTGTTTAAAAATGAACCAACCAATTGGGAGTTTAGAAGGGTTTTTACAGAGTCAAAACAATGAAAAAATCACACGAAAAATCAATGTAGCAGATAAGTTACTGTCTCTAGCAGACTTGGAAGTTATTTTGTTGTACTGAATGTGTCATTAATCAAAAAATTTTTTCATTGCCTTGAGCCATATGGAAGTGATTTGCTATGTTTTTCTTGCTGTCCATTTGCAAAGTTATGTTTGAGGGAGCTGGCAAAGTGCCTTTAAAAAAACACTATCTTAATGAGCTGATTGAAGACAAGATTCTTTGCATGGCAACCATGAGGGATGTGGTAGTCTTAACTTGTAAGAAGAGTCTATGAGAAAGAACTTAAATAAAAAAAATTCTTCCTCAAATGTTTCTGCTATTCCGAGACGTAGGAATCATATACACTAAGTACTCTGACTACTTAGAATTATCTAAGTAGAAGAACCTTTCCAGTCAGTACAGTTTGGAAGCATTATTTTATAATTTTTGAAAACTTTCTCTTGCCTGGAGAATCCCATGAACAGGGGAGCCTGGCAGGCTACAGTCCACAGGGTTATTAAGTCAGACATGACTTAGCAACTACACAGAATATGATTAAGAGACTTACTAATGTAGAACTATTAAAAGGCTGCTGAATCTGCTTCTGAAGGAAAATGATATAAGGGAAAGAGCCAGGAAATGAGAGTCAAGATAGCTAGTTTTTTGGGAATTCCCTGATGGTCCATTGGTTAGGACTTGGCACTTTCATTGCTGGGGCCCAAGTTCAAGTCCTGATCAGGGAACTAAGATCCTGCAAGCCAGGTGGCATGGCCAAAGAAAGAAGATAACTGGTTTTCAGCACCAAGCCTGTTGTCACTCGCTCTTTGTCAACTTTTTTTTCTTCATATGCCAAAAGCGGGGAGAAAAAAAGGTAATAATAGCTAATGTTTATAAAATTCTCACTGTCTATCAGGCACTTTTTAAAAAGTTTACATATACTTACTTCATCTCCCCAAAACAAGTTGAAGTAAATACGATCATTGTCCCCATTTCACAGTAAACTGACTGGCAATTGTAAAACATATCAGATTGCTGTTGTTCAGTTGCTCAGTCATGTCCAATTCTTTGTGACCCCATTTACTGCAGCACAGCAGACTTCCCTGTCCTTTACCATCTCCTGAAGCTTGCTCAAACTCATGTCCATTGAATCTGTGATACCATCCAACCACCTCATCCTCTGTGAACCACCTCTCCTCCTGCCTTCTATCTTTCCCAACATCAAGTTCTTATCCAGTGAGTCAGCTCTTCACATCAGGCGGCCAAAGTATTGAAGCTTCAGCTTCAACATCAGTCCTGAGTGAATATTCAGGGTTAATTTGCTTTAGGATTGACTGGTTTGATCTCCTTGCAGTCCAAGGGACTTTCAAGAGTCTTCTCCAACAACACAGTGGGAGAATTATGAGAATTCTTCAGTGCTCAGCCTTCTTTATGGTCTAACTCACATCCATACATGACTACTGGGAAAACCATACTGCCCATAAGAATTGATTATTACAGACTTCCCTGGTGGTCCAGTGGCTAAGACTTAAGCTCTCAATGCAAGGGGCCTGGGTTTGATCCCTGATCAGGGAACTAGATCCCACATGCCATAACTAAGAGTTCTCATGCTGCAGCTGAATATCCCTTGTGCCATGACTAAGACTGCTGCTGCTGCTACTGCTGCTGGGTCACTTCAGTCATGTCCGACTCTGTGCAACCCCATAGACAGCTGCCCACCAGGCTCCCCCATCCCTGGGATTTTCCAGGCAAGAGTACTGGAGTGGGCTGCCATTGCCTTCTCCTGACTAAGACTGGGTGCAGCCAAATAAATAAGAATGAATTATTAAAATGTAAGGTTGTGGGATTTTTGTTTTGTTTTGTATCTTTGGCTGCGCTAAGAGGCTTGTAGGATCTTAGTTCTCCTGACCAGGAATCATACCCCCGGTCCTTGGCAGTGAAGGCCTGGAGTCCTAATCATTGAACTGCCAGGAAATGGTGAAGAATCTGCCTGCAATGCAGGAGACCTATGCTCAATTCCTGGGTCAGGAAGAGCCCCTGGAGAAAGAAATGTTTACCCACTCCAGTATTCTTGCCTGGAGAATTTCATGGTCAGAGGAGCCTGGTGGGCTATAGTCCATGAGGTCACAAAGAGTCGGACACTGCTAAGTGACTAACACTTTCACTTTCACTTAATATTAAATCTAAACTACAGAGCAGTTTGGATATACTCCACACTAAGAATAGAGGCTTCCCTGGTGGCTAAGATGGTGAAGAATCTGCCTGCAGTGGTAGACCTGGGTTTGATCACTGGGTTGGGGAGATCCCCTGGAGGAGGAGATGGCAACCCACTCCAGTATTCTTGCCTGGAGAATTCCATGGACAAAGGAGCCTGGTGGGCTACAGTCCATGCAGAGTCAGACACGACTAAGCGACTAAGCACATAAGCACCAGAATAAAGAAGCTAGGTTAAAAGTTTCCTTGTAGGCCCATTCATGCAAAAAAAAAAAAAAACCTAGAAAACTAGAAATAGATGAATATGTTCCTAATTTGACAAAAAGAATCTATAGAAATATGCAATAAACATTACACTTGATGGTGAAATACTAAAAGTATTCACCACTGAAATCAAGAAAAAAACATGGATGCTCATCATCACTATTTTTAATAACACTGAACTACAGTACCAATGTAATAAGTAAAAAAAAAGTTATAAGAATGACAAAGGAAGAAATAAAACTGTCATTATTCACTGATGATGTGATTACATATGGAAAAAATATGAGAGAATCTGCTCTGGATGTAGCAAGATCACTATATTCACAAAATCAATATAAAATATCAGTGTTATTTATATATAATGAAAACAATTAAATATAAATCACTTAGAAATTACAAGTGTTCGTAAGGATGTGGAGAAAAGGAAACACTTGTGCACTGTTAGTGGAATGTAAACTGGTGCAGCCAGCGTGGAAAACAGTATGGAGATTCCTCAAAAAAGTACAACTAGAGCTAGTAGATGATGCAGCAATTCTACTTCTGAGTATTTATTCAAGAAAAATGAAAACACTAACTCAAAAAGATATATGCATCCCCCCATGTCTATCACAGCATTATTTACAATAGCCAAGACATAGAAACAATCTAAATGTCCATCGATGGATGAATAAGTAAAGAAAATGGGACTTTCTGGTGGTCCAGTGGTTAAGACTCCAAACTTCCACTGCAGGAGGGTGGGATCCCTGGTCAGGGAACTAAGATCCCACATGCCGTGTAGCACACCAAGAAAAGGAAAGAGAATGATCTACATACGTACAAGAGAACAATATTTGGCCATAAGAAAGAAAGAAATCTTGCCATTGTGACAATATGGATGGACCTCGAGGGCATTATCCTAAGTGAAATAAGTCACACAGAAAAAGATAAATACCATGTGATCACACTTCTGTGTGGCATTAAAAAAAAAATGAGCTCATGGATAGAGAAAAGGTGTGGTGTTCGCCTGAGGTGTGGTGGGGGGACGGTGAAAAAAATAAGTGAAGGGGATCAAAATGTACAAAATTCCAATTATAAAATGAATAAATCATAAGGATGTACAACGTGGTGATTATAGTTGATAATACTGCATTGCATAGTTAAAAATTTTCATCAAAAGAAAAAAAAATTGTAAATATTAATATGCATGGTGATACATATTAACTGTACTCAGTGTGGTGATCATTTTGCAATGTACACAAATATCGAATCATCCCATTAACTGGAAATTAATATATGTCATCTGGGTCATGAAAATATTCGTGTGATCACCCACCTAGAACCAGACCTCCTGGAATGCGAAGTCAAGTGGGTCTAGTGGAGGCAATGGAATTCCAACTGAACTATTTAAAATCCTAAAAGATGATGTTGTGAAAGTGCTGCACTCAATATCCCAGCAAATTTGGAAAACTCAGCAGTCGCCACAGGACTGGGAAAGGTCAGTTTTCATCCGAATCCCAAAGGGCAATGCCAAAGAATGTTCAAACTACCGCACTCATCTCACACACTAGCAAAGTAATGCTCACAATTCTCCAAGGGAGGCTTCAACAGTACGTGAACCATGAACTTCTGGATGTTCAAGTTGGATTTAGAAAAGGCAGAGGATCTAGAGATCATATTGTCAACATCTATTGGATTATGGAAAAAGAGAGAGAATTACAGAAAAACATCTACTTCTGCTTTATTGATTACATCAAAGCCTTTGACTGTGTAGATCACAACAATCTGTGGAAAATTCTGAAAGACATGGGAATACCAGACCACCTGACCTGCCTCCTGAGAAATCTGTATGCAGGTCAAGAAGCAACAGTTAGAACTGGACATTGAACAACAGACTGGTTCCAAATCAGGAAAGGAGTACATCAAGGCTGTATATTGTCACCCTGCTTATTTACCTTATATGCAGAGTACATCATGAGAAACGCTGGGCTGGATGAAGCACAAGCTGGAATCAAGATTGCCGGGAGAAATAATCAATAACCTCAGATACACAGATGACACCACCCTTATGGCAGAAAGTGAAAAGCACTGAAGAACCTCTTGATGAATGTGAAAGAGGAGAGTGAAAAGTTTGGGTTAAAACTCAACATTCAGAAAACTAATATCATGGCATCCGGTCCCATCACTTCATGGCAAATAGATGGGGAAACAGTGGAAATAGTGCGAGACTTTACTTTCTTGGGCTCCAAAATCACTGCAGATGGTGACTGCAGCCATGAAAGTAAAAGACACTTGCTCCTTGAAAGACCAGCTATGAACCTAGACAGCATATTAAAAAGCAGAGACATCACTTTGCTGACAAAGGTCTGTCTAGTCAAAGCCATGGTTTTTCCAGTAGTCATGTATGGATGGAGTTGGACTATAAAGAAAGCTGAGCAGCAAAGCATTGATGCTTTTGAACTGTGGTGTTGGAGAAGACTCTTGAGAGTCCCTTGGACTGCAAGGAGATCCAACCAGTCAATCCTGAAGGAAATCAGTCCTGAATATTCATTGGAAGACCGAGGCTGGAGCTAAAATTCCAAACTTTGGTCACCTGATGTGAAAAACTGACTCACTGGAAAAGACCCCGATGCTGGGAAAGATTGAAGGCAGGAGGAGAAGGGGACGACAGAGGATGAGATGGCTGGATGGCATCACTGACTCGATGGACGTGAGTCTGAGTGAACTCCGGGAGTTGGTGATGGACAGGGAGGCCTGGCGTGCTGTGTCCATGGAGTTGCAAAGAGCTGGACATGACTGAGCGACTGAACTGACTGAGTATAATGTTATATGTTGATTACATAGCAATATAAAAAATATCACTTAGCATTTTTAAAAATCATGCTATCTGGGAATATTCTGATGAAATTAAAACACCTTCATAGAAAAATCACAGAACTATATCGAAAGAAAAATAAATAAAATCTAAATACATAGAATGAACGTGCTACATTTGTGGATTGAAAGACACTGTGGTAAAGATGTAGTTCTTCCCAAATTGATCGAAGATATTAAATGTAAATCCAATTTAAGCCCCAACAGGTTTTTAGGCAAATTTACTACCTGATTCTAAAATTTATTTGGAAATTCAAAGGGCCAAGAATAGCAAAGATAGTTATGAAGAAGAACAAAGTTAATAAACTTACAAAACTGTAATAATTGATTAGTGTGTCATTCTTATAAAAATAGACAAATAGACCATTGGAACTGAACAGAAAGTTTAGACACAGAATGAGTGTGGTATCATGAGGAAAGAAGTGGTCTTTTCAAATAATGCAGTTAATTGATATCCATATAAGAAAAAAAAGTGAAAATTGAATCTTAACCCTCACCTCAGACAAGATTAATATTAGAGAATTTTAATTCCAAACATGAAACAATAATACTCCTAGAAAGAAGACAGATGAGAGTATTTTCATGAGTTTGAGACAGGTGACAATTTTCTAAAATAGGACAAACCATAAAGTACAAATCATAAAGATGAAGATCTGAAAATTGGACTATATTAAAATAAAAATGTATGTTTATCAGTATCATTAAAACAGTGAAAAGGAAAGCAGGCAAGTTGGAGAAGATATTTGTAGTACAAATATTCAACCCCAAAATTGTATTTATTGAACTGGCCGAAAAGTTCATTTGGGTTTTTCTGTTACAGCTTAAGGAAAAACTCAAATGAACAAATGGAAAAACCTGAATGAACTTACTGACCAACCCAATATATGTGATGCATTCCTACTAGTCGATAGAAGAAAGCAGCCTACTTGATAGAACAATGGGCAAAAGATTAAAATTGGTATTCCATAAAAAAGATACCCAATCAATACACCTGTGACAAGGTACTTGTTTTATTAATCACCAGCAAAGTGCAAATTAAAACCATTGCACACCCACCAAAATACCCAAAATGAACAAGACTAACAGTACAAAATGTTGGCAAGAATGTGAAGCAAATTGAACTTTCATATACTGCTGGTAAAAGTGTAAATGTGTATTACAACTTTGAAAACCTGTTTGAAAATATCTACTAAAGTTGGACTTAAATCCTCCATTTTTCACTGTATAACCAAGGGAAGCTTACACATACAAGTCCCAAAAATCAAAAAACAAAATATTCTTATCAGGACTCTCCATAATAGCTCGAAACTCAAAACAATTCAAATGTTCATCAACATTTGATAGATATATTATGAGTATGTATATTATGCTATTTTTATATAATGGAATACTATACAACAATGAGGCTTCCCAGGTGGCTCACAGAGTACAGAATCGCCTGCAGTGCAGGAGATGTAGGAGACATGGCTTCAATCCCTGGGTCAGGAAGATCCCCTGGAGGAGGGCATGGCAACCCACTCCATTATTCTTGCCTGGAGAATCCCATGGGCACAGGAGCCTGGTGGGCTACAGTCCATAAGGTTGCAAAGAGTTGGACACAACTGAGCACAGCACACCCACATACAATAATGAGGAAGGACAGCCTGCAACACTATGACTGATTTTCACAAACATTAATGTTGAGTGAAAATCAGATTCAAAATGATACTTCTAACTGCAGTTTTACAAAGATTGGAAACAGGTAAAACTATGATGAAAGAAGTCAGAATAGTAGTTAGCTTTGGAGTGAGGAATAACTAATCAGGGGTACTAGGGGCTTCCTATGGTGTTGGTTATAATCTATTTCTTGATCTGAGTGGTGGTCATGTGGGTGTGTTCACTTTACATAAAATTATTTGGCTGAACCTTTCTGTAAATATAATACTTCAATAAAACATTTACTGAAAAAGAAGTTCCCTTCTAGGTTTACAGATCTATGAAAATTTAGAATTTGAAACAAACAGAGGATGTAAACTTAATTAGTTGTTCTTCAAACAGTTCTTGAGGACTGTGTTGAAATGGTGACTGACATTACAAGCACTGGAAGAGAAAAAAAGACACATGGGATTTGAATTTTTTTTTAATTAACAATGTAAGTCAAAAATTTATTTTACTACTATGACAAAGAAGAGCATTTATTGTTGACTTAACTAAGAAAATATATCCACTACTATGCTCTTTTTTTAAGTTTTATTTTATATTGAAGTTCATTTGATTTACAATTTTGTCTTAATTTCAAGTATATCCACCACTATACTCTTTCTGCTTCTGAATAAGTAATTCTCCCTTTTTACATTTCTTTATTTCCAGAGTGTCTGGAAATAAATTCAATTTTCTAATGTTCCTAAGTTTCATGTTTTCATGGAACTTTATATGCATTACTTTTCTTTCCCCTTAACCAACAATTCTCACTTTTTGTTGTGAGAATTGTTGAGAAGCAAGGTTCAACTTCAGAGTAGCTAGTGTAAATTCTCAGGATACCAGGCTAGTGAAAATAGCAAACTACAGTTAAGTCTTTCTTGTAACTTATGAAAAATAGGTAAGTTTGGAGCAGCATTCCAAATACATTTCAAATACACTATCATTGAAACTTAAATTGTCGATAGGGGAAGCTGATCAATAATCTGCTGTCAAATCCTTATGACAAAATTGAAAGATTTTATTCCTTTCACTAATCAAGGCAAGATAACTAAAAAGGACCTACAGTGTAGCACAGGGAACTCTACTCAACACTCTGTTACGACCTGCATGGGAAAAGAATCTAAAAAAGAGTGAATATATGTATATGGATAACAGATTCATTTTGCTGTATAACAGAAATTCATACAACATTGTAAATCAACTATCTGTTGTTCTTGTTTAGTCGCTCAGTTATGTCCAACAATGTACGCTAATTAAATTTTTTTAAAAATCAAGGCAGAAATAGGAGAGCAAATGTAAATTGCAGCTTTACCTGAAACCCTGATTTTACGTTTTCCATGTTAGAACTTCCTGGATCCTTAGAAAGCTAATTCTAAAACAAGTCTATTTCATATCTCAGAGGGCACATATACCACAAAGAATTGGGTAGTACATTTCTGCTTTTTAAAAAACTTCTGTATCCCAGGTTTCTGAGAGCCCCTAGGAGTACACTGCCTTTGGGCAACTACAGATCTGGTAAATAAACAACTCAGATTCTTCTCATAAGCACAGATAGCTAGAAGCAAAATTCTTCAGCCCTGAGTTGGAATCTCTCCAGGGAGAAATCAAAGTCTTCTGCCTTTCAGAAACTGTCAGTGACCTGAGGCAAAAAAGTTTAGAGCGTGTGTTCATCGATACTGGGACCTGTGCTACAATTATACCCCTCTTACGCTCCTAACCTTTCCTTATCAAAAGGCTTCTGTTAACAAGAAGGGAACAGGTTGAAGCCCAAAGTCTTTGAAGTGGACACTCATCTTATCGGGAACTAATCTGTGACGTGAATATCGCTAAGATGTAAAACCCAAAACTACCATGTTTCAGGCTAATTTGGCCAGTTTTCCTCCTTTGTCACCCAGCCAATGTAAAGAATATTATTGTCCATTAAGCATACATCTACGATGGCACAAATCAAGAAGAAACTATCTCTGCAATTGCACCCTGCACAGCATTTTGAAGGCCAGAGTGACATTTGACCAGGACCACATGCCATGATCTTAGTTTTTATAATGTTGAGTTTCAAGGCAGCTTTTTCACTCTCTTCTTTCACCCTCATCAAGAAGCTCTTTAGTTCCTTTTCACTTTCTACCATTAAACTGGTATATCTGTATATCTGAGGTTGTTGATATTTCTCCCCACAATCTTGATTCCAGCTTGTGATTCATCCAGCTCAGCATTTCGCATGATGCACTCTGCATGCAAAGGCTCTTCAGTAGTGTCCAACTCGGTGCAACCCCATAGACGGCAGCCCACCAGGCTCCGCCCTCCCTGGGATTCTCCAGGCAAGAACACTGAAGTGGGTTGCCATTTCCTTCTCCAATGCATGAAAAGTGAAAAGTGAAAGTGAAGTCGCTCAGTCGTGTCTGACTCTATGCAACCCCATAGACAGCAGCCTACCAAGCTCCTCTGTCCATGGGATTTTCCAGGCAAGAGTACTGGAGTGGGTTGCCATTGCCTTCTCCATAGAAGTTAAATAAACAGGGTGGCAAGGTAACAGCTTTGTGGTATTCCTTTCTCAATTTGGAACCAGCCCATTGTTCCATGTTCCATTCTAACTGTTGCATCTTGACCTGCATGCAGGTTTTTCAGGAGACTGGTAAGGCGGTCTGGTACTCCCATCTCTTAAAGGATTTTCCAAAAGTTGTTCTGATCCACACAATCAGGCTTTAGTGTAGTCGATGAGGCAGAAGTAGATGCTTTTCTAGAACATTATGTGGCAGTTCAGTTCAGTCGCTCAGTCATGTCCGACTCTCTGCAACCCCATGGACTGCAGCACACCAGGCCTCCCTGTCCATCACCAACTCCCGGAGTTTACCCAAACTCATGTCCATTGAGTCGGTGATGCCATCCAACCATCTCATCCTCTGTCGTCCCCTTCTCCTCCTGTCTTCAACCTTTCCTAACATCAGGGTCTTTTCAAATGAGTCAGCTCTTTGCATCAGGTGGCCAAAATATTGGAGTTTCAGCTTCAACATCAGTCCTTCCAATGAACACCCAGGACTGATTTCCTTTAGGATAGACTGGTTGGATCTCCTTGCAGTCCAAGGAACTCTCAAGAGTCTTCTCCAACACCACAATTCAAAAGCATCAAATCTTTGGCACTCAGTTTTCTTTATAGTCCAACTCTCACATCCATACATGACTACTGGAAAAACCATAGCCTTGACTTGATGGACCTTTGTTGGCAAAGTAATGTTTCTGCTTTTTAATATGCTATCTAGGTTGGTCATAACTTTCCTTCCAAGGAGTAAGCGTCTTTTAATTTCATGGCTGCAATCACCATCTGCAGTGATTTTGGAGCCCCCAAAAATAAAGTCTGACACTGTTTCCACTGTTTCCCCATCTATTTGCCATGAAGTGATAGGACCAGGTGTCATCATGATCTTAGTTTTCTGAATGTTGAGCTTTAAGCCAACTTTTTCACTCTCCACTTTCACCTTCATCAAGAGGCTCTTTAGTTCTTCTTCACTTTCTGCCATAAGGGTGGTGTCATCTGCATATCTGAGGTTATTGATATTTCTCCCGGCAATCTTGATTCCAGCTTGTGCTTCATTCAGCCTGGCATTTCTCATGATGTACTCTGCATAGAAGTTAAATGAGCAGGGTGACAATATAAAGCCTTGATGTACTCCTTTTCCTATTTGGAACCAGTCTGTTGTTCCATGTACCATTCTAACTGTTGCTTCCTGACCTGCATACAGATTTTTCAAGAGGCAGATCAGGCAGTCTGGTATTCCGATCTCTTTCAGAATTTTCCATGGTTTATTGTCATCCACACAGTCAAAGCCTTTGGCATTATGAATATGTATTTTTCAAATTGGGCTCACCTAACATTTTGTACTTGGTTACTCAGTCATGTCTGATTGTTTGCAGCCCCATTGACTGTAGCCTGCCAGGTTCCTCTGCCCATGGGATTCTCCAGGCACTGACATTTCCTTCTCCAGAGGATCTTCCCAAGCCAGGGATTGAACTCATGTGTCCTGTGTCTCCTGCACTGGCAGGTGGATTCTTTACCCCTAGCACCACCTCGGAAGCCCCACCTAACATCCTAAAGTCAGAGTAATCAAAAGAGTAAGCATTTCTCAGAGACTGTAATTTGTGTAACAAGTTAAAGTCCTGAGTACATTAAATATGGTATAAACATTCTAAGAAGTTCAAGTTCTATGTCAAACTTGAAGTCAAAGCACACAGAGGAGAAAGGAGTTCACAAGGATTAGCCATGAAACAAGGGATGGTGTCACCCTTCATTCTTCATCTGCTCTGGAATAGAAGTGAATCATTCCCATCTAAGGGACTTTTTCCACATCCCGTATGCCTTTCCCACATCCCATTTGAATCTGAAAGTAGCATGTGAATTTTCTGTGTTGCAACTGCCGTATTTTACTGATTTTAAGACATATTTCCCCCATTTTTATTTCTCTGAAATTGGAATATATTTACAATTGGTGGCATCTGACGACATTTGTCAGCATTTTAAATTTCTTGGTGCTACATAAAATAATAATGCATCTTACAATTAACCCTGTGTGTGTGTGTGAATGTTTAGTCATGTCTGACTCCTTATGGCTCCATGGACTGCAGCCTGTCAGGCTCCTCTGTGCATGGATTTTCCCTGGCAAGAATACTGGAATCAGTTGCCATTCTCTTCTCCAGGGAATCTTCCCGACACAGGAATTGAACCCACATCTCCTGAGTCTCCTGCATTGGCAGGCAGATTCTTTACCACTGAGCCACCTGGAAAGCCCATAATTAACCCTGCCTTAGAATAAATCAAGTATTGTATATATAAATGAAATTACTTCCTCAAATGTCAGATAATTCTTCCAGGGGCAGTTATTTCAATATTTTTCTTGACAGAACTTAGATTAAAGGAGATTTAAAGATATACTAGGCAAATTTGATGTATGAATCTTGTTTGTATGCTGATTTGAACAAACCAACCATAAAGGGCATTTTGGAGAAAATCAGAAACATTTGAGCACAAACTGGATACTAGATGATATTAAGAAATTACTGTTCACTTTTAAAATGTGCACTAATATTGTGATTTAAGAAAAAGGCTACTGGGACTTCCCCAGCAGTCCAGTGGTTAGGATTCTGCCTTCCAGTGCAAGAGGGACACAGGTTTGATCCCTGTTCAGGGAGCTAAGTTCCCACATGCCTTGGGATGTGGCAAAAAAAAAAAAAAAAACCTCCTTATCTTTGAGACATACATAGTGAAATATCATGGATGAAATGATATAATGTCCGAGATTTACTTAAAATAATCCAAGGAAGGGATGTAAGGGACATACAGGATGGTGATAAACGATTGGCCATATGTTGATAATGGCTGAAGTGGGAAGATGGGTTCATTATACTCTTCTCTCTTCTTCTGTGTATATTTTAAAATTCCCACAATGAAAAAAACTTTTTTAAATGTCCTAAGTTCTGAGCGATTAGGTTTTGTTTTATCATACTAGTATTTCTACAGACACTCCGTGTGTGTGTGTTAGTCGCTCAGTAGTGTCCGACTCTCTGTGACCTCATGAACTGTAGCCCTCCAGGATCCTCTATCCATGGGATTCTTCTGGCAAAAATACTGGGGTGGGTTCCCATGCCCTTCTCCAGGGGATCTTCCTGAGCCAGGGATCAAGCCCGAGTCTCCTGCATTGCAGACAGATTTTTTACCATCTGAGCCACCAGGTAAGCCCCACAAAGACACTCCTTATATCCGTTAAATTATTTTAAAAAATAGATTTCAATTCTCTTCAGTGTTCCTCCAAATATTATGTAAGTAAATTTCCTCAACGAAATGTATTTACAACCTACATAGCATCTATTTATTGAATGCTTCTGTAAGCATTCCAAATATTTGCAAGTATTTAAAACTGTAAAACCCTGGGAACTCACTGGTGTTCCAGAGGTTAGGACTCGGTGCTTTCACTGCCAAGGGTTCAGGTTCGATTCCTGGTCAAGGAACAAAGATCCCCAAAGCCATGTAGTCCAGCCAAAAAAGAAAGAAAGAAAGAAACTGCAAAACTCTAACAAGTACAACTTTCTCTCCATATAGTATACATTTTTAGAAAATAATGCTAATGAAGCTGGGACAGTGTGGCATACCGAGAGAGACAGACAGTTAAAATCAGGTCTAGCTCCACCACTTAAAAGATATGAATATACAAAACAAAACAAAAAAAAGGGGAAAAGACAGGAAAAAAAAACCAAAAAGCTATGAGACTTGGAGTGAATTAACCACATCTATCTTTTATTAAATTAGGATAATATTAACTGTTCTATCTGCTGTAGAGTGTTTGGAGATTCAAATAAACAGTAAATATAGCAGCCTCTTAATGGTTGAAAAAAATTTAAAGTGTGCTCTTTATAGCAAGCCTTCAATAAAATGTACCATTAGATTAGAATCTGAGGTCGTGTCAACACAGCGGCTAGGAGAAAAAAAAAAAATCAGTCATCTCCTGATTGTTCTGCTATGTGACACCAAACAATCAGTTTGGCTGAGTTTCTCACTGGCTTATCCAAGCAAAGCAGATGTTTCAGTCCTATTGTTGCAGTCCTCAAAAGTCAGCCCTTGGCCACACGTGAGGTCAAGCGCTGCCTGGGCACCATGTATTGGGCAGCTCCGCAAGGCTCCTGCTGACTGTGCTGATGAGGTGAAAGGAAGGGAAGTGGGTGAATAGCTTCAGCATAAAGCTGATCAGGTTTCACAGGACCCTGTTTGAGACCTTAGAAGACAATCTACCTGAACTTGCGCACACAGCGAGCAAGAGAAGCCCCTGCTTTGCCTGGGCCCTTCATATGTGTGGGTATAGTTCCAGATAGTTCTAAAAGTTAGAGACTTTCTGAAATATCTGTCCTCAGAGTCTCTTTCATTTGTTCTGTGTTTCTTTTATCCCTGTTGGTAATGTACTTAGCCCATTCTTGGCAGGAAGGCTTCCCTGGTGTGTGTTGGGGAGAACTGTCCAAGAATACATACAGAGAAAGTGAGAGAGTTGGAACTGAAAGATAAGGGTATATCAAGCCCCATAATATTTTGAATCCCTTAAAGACGACAGTCATGTCTTTAATTTATTAAAATGCTTACATCATTTCTTCGTGAAACCTTCACTGTTTCAGAAACAAATCTTGGTCAATCTTTTCATTCTCCCTTAGAATTTATGTTCCACTGGAAATAAGGTAAGTTTTTCAGATAATTTTCTCTTTCAGCCTCGACAACTTTCTTATTACAACTTATTTGTACAGTCAATGCTGCCACTGCTAGGCTGTGATCTTGCACAAGTCAACCTCTCTCATCAACTGCCTTAACTTAACAACCTCTCTGACCAAGTTAACAACCTCTCTGGTCAACTGCCTTCCTAAAGTGTGAAATGAGTGGATTTGGTCTGCTGTTCTTTTTAGCTCTCTAATTTTCTAAACTTCTGTATTCTTTAGCACTTACCAGAATACTTACAAAGGAGATGCTTTTATTGATAGCATTTTCATGCCTACTGAGGTTTAACCAACAAATAATTTCTCTTACAATTCTCTTTATTTGAAAATATTTCTAACGTGCACTGTAATCCTTTTAGAAATGCAAATGCCTAATCATTAATATAGTGATTATTAATGTAAATTAAATCTGACAGACTATTAAAAATATCATATATCAAATCCTACTAAAATTTATCCTGGAAATGCAAGGATGGTTTGATATTGATAAGCATATTAATATAATTCAGCAATGCAAGACTAAAAAATATATGAATATATTGATTGATGATAAAAAACAATTGACACAATTTGTTTTTTCTTATTTCTAAATTAGCACTATAAAGAATCTTTATTGGGAATTCCTTGGTGGTCCAGTGTTTAGGAATCTTTTTTCCCAGATTCGAACCTGGACCAATCTGTGTTGCCCCATGTTCAGTTCTTGATTAGAGAGCTAAGATACCACAAGCCTCATGAAATTGCCAAAAAAAAAAGTAAAATGTTAAAAAAAAAAGAATACTAATATTGTAAAAAAATTTTTAAGCCTTAGCCAGCTTCATACTTAATGAAACTCACAAACTCTCCATGTAGTCCACGGTCCTTGCACCTCCTAAAACTGTTAAAACTTTTTTTATAGATCTGTGCATTTTCCTAGTTAACTTTTATCAGAGACTCAAAGGGACAGAGCGTACCAAAAATGCTTCAGAGGCATTACATTTATATCAAGAAAAGAATTCTTGCTATTATCAATATTATTGACTAAAATTCTGGGATTTCTGGCTAATGCCTTTAGGCAAGAAACAGAACCAAAAGGCATAACTATCAGAAATGAGAAAGATTAGATCACTGTTACTGGGGAACAATAAGATTGTATTAATTTTTTTGAATGCCAAACATAGAAGCATGCTCAAGTTATATTAGTTACAACAATTGATTATGAAGACACAGAAAGCCAAGAGGAGAGTCAGCCACACTGGGTGGCATGTGCTCAGGACAAAGGAATATAATCATCTGATGACGAGTGTCCCTGTTCTTTACCCTGGAGCTCCACCGTAAGGTGATTGATCTGTTTGTGCTATAATTAACTCACTGACAGAATCTATATATCTCTTATTTGTAAACAAACTTGCTCTTTCCAAGTTCCTGCTCATCAGGCCAAACTGAAGTGTTTGTAAATCCTGATCCGAGGCAACCTTCCTTTTTTTTTTTTAACTTTTATGAAATCAATACATTAACATTTTTTTTAATTTATTTTTTTTATGGCTGTACTGGGTCTTTGCTGCTGTGTTGGCTTTCCTGTAGTTACAGCCAGCAGGGGCTACTCTTAGTTGTGGTACACTGGCTTCCCATTGCAGTGGCTTCTCTTTTTGCAGACCATGGGCTCTAGGCCACACGGGCTTCTGTAGTTGAGGCTCCCTGGCTCTACAGCACAGGCTCTATAGTTGTGGCTTACAGACTTGGTTGCTCTGTGGCATGTGGAATCTTCCCAGATCAGTGATAGAACCTGTCTCTCCTGCATTGGAAGGCAGAATCTCTACTACTGAGCCACCAGGGAAGCCCTCAATACATTATTATTAGAGATCATTTAAAAGAACCATCGAAATTGCCAATGAACCATACTTCCCTCTAATATGAGAGAAATGTAAAGGAGAAATCTTCACCCTCACCGTTGTTCAGGGAAACCCACACTGTTGTTCAGGATCCATAAAACTGGAATAAATTTCTGGGATGTGCGGTAATACTGAACACAGCTATCTATTAACCAGATCTGTGTCTACTCATTACCTGTCAGTACTTCACTGGGAGAAACCAAACTAGCCATTGGCTCTGGTCTAGAAAGGGATAGCAATTCAACTGAAGTTAAACTTCATCCTTTATATCCAAACTGCTTTATTCATGAAACTGAAATATTACTATTCTGTGACTATGCAGGCATAACAGATAATGTCATAGTACTTGAGGGTGACAATGGCATCCTAGAGCTTACTGTAAATTTCACCCAAGGGGCAGAGGAAGGCTAGCCCTATGGAATGGGTCTGAACAGGCAGTAGGGAAAAGAAATAGTTGTGTTCTGCTTGTGTCCTATGCAATCCTGCTCTTTAAACAAAAATGGTTGTAGTAATAATGATAATAGCAATAACAACCCTAAACATTTATTGAGGAGTTACTATTAACATGTGCCAGTTCAAGTTTAAGTACATGATTGTCCTTGTTAATTTAATCCTCACAACAACCCTAGGAGATATAACTGGATTTTGTAAAACCTGTTTCCAAAAAAAGGAAACTGGGGCTTACAGAAATTAAGTAACTACTCATCATAACAGTTGCAAAGAGTCGGACACAACTGAGTGACTTCACTTTACTTCACTTCATCATACCATGGCTAGTAAGTGGTAGATCTGGAGTCCATTTGATGCTAGCACACTCAGAAATGGACCCTGGCATGTCCCCTGCTTGTCACGAGCAATTCATGAGCCTCGTAGCAAGTCTGGAACTCTCTCATATGTTCATATGGTTCATTGATTCATATGTTCATAGGGAATGGTTTCAGGAGGCATGGGCTTGCTCCAGAATTTCCAGAGTCATCCACATAGATTTCCAGCAGATTCTACACAGTATCCTGATGTACAGAGGCCTCTCAAAACTCGTGGGAACAGTGGGCAGCATTCCTGACTGAGTAGGGCTCTTTTGGGAAGAGGACAAAAATTCATGACAAACATTTGTGGTTTTATAGCAGCCTTACTTAAATGTAACTAGCTTTTCCTTTTGTTAAGAATGCCTTGGATGCTGTAATGAACTCAAGTCCAGTACTTGCCTGAGGGCCTGGTACTCCTTGCTCTGTTGAGTTTGACTGGGATACTGAGGGCCTGGTACTCCTCGCTCTATTGAGTTTGACTGGGATACAGGATCCAGTTTGTCAGGTTTGTGTTTTTCCTTCTGATACAATCAAACAACCCTTTGCATTACTTGACAGTTTTGTTCCTGTGGTTCCCATAATTGACACGCTTAGAGGATTGGGCCTCTCTCATGGCCACTTTCCACCAAAATTTCGTCACTGCATCTCCCTTGGTGACAGATTGGCTTCTGTCCCCTTATACTCATTATTGGGATCCCTGTCACACTTGGTCTCATCACAGTTGGTCTCCCATTGTAATCAGTAAGCTGACTTTTGTGTCAAGCTCTGGAGGTGACACATGAGATGATAAACAAAGATACACTGAATGTTAAGAGTTAAATCATGTTCAGAGTCTGAAAGATAAGAAACTATCTGAACATTCAATGATTTAAGTTGGGATACTCAAAATAATATGTGTCAAAATTTTCCCACTATAAGAATAATTGTATCCTAATATCAGTACTTTTTTTTCTGTATCTTACGGAATATATATAAAATCTAGTTAAAAGGGGATATTCATAAATACATAAAATAAAATATTAATATATATAAAGAGTATACTAAAACGTGTTATAAATAGTTGGTGAAAGAAATAAATGGAAAAGAATTAAGACTTCTGCGATAATCTTAAATATGAATGTCTAGTGTAAGATAAAGGTTATAGTTCCATTTGGAAGGACAATAAATGGTGTTGAAACACTTGGCTAACCACGTGGGAAAAAAAATAAAGCTTGGATTCCTATCTTGCTCTTATTCAAAACCAAAATCCAGCTAGCTCAAAGATTTAAAGATGAAAAGTAAGACAGTACTAGAAGAAAACATGGAATAATTTTTTTCTATCCGATGTCAAAGTAAGGGTGGTTCTCTAAACCCACCAAAAGCCATAGAGAAAAAAGGGAATACATTTGACTATATAAATTAGCTCAGACAGTAAAGCGTCTGCCTACAATGCGGAAGACCCGGGTTCAATCTCTGGGTTGGGAAGATCCTCTGGAGAAGAAAATGGCAACCCACTCCAGTACTCTTGCCTGGAGAATCCCATGGGTGGAGGAGTGTGGTAGGCTCCAGTCCACGGACAGTGCAAAGAGTCGGACACACTCACTCGTGTGAAAAATTACCACGAGCAAAGTTGAAAAGGAAAACCAAACTTAGAAAAAAATATTTGAAGTAGATATGATAAAAAAAAAAAAAGCTAATTTTTAAGAGTTCCTAGAAAGGAAAGACAAAGAAATAAGTGAGGAAGGGAGAAAGGATGAGAAGGGCAGAAAAAGAAATCTATCCTTCAAGATGTGAAAAAGTTGTTGACAGAGAAAGAGATACCTGTTGCTTAAACATAGAAAAATACACTCATCTTCACCTGGGGTTAAAGAAAAGCAAATTTTAAATCACTGAGATATTTTTTAACCCATCAGAGAAACAGGGAAGGAATCACTCTCAAACAGTGTGAGAATATAAATTGGACTAGCTCTATGGGAGATAACTGTTAATGTTGAAAAAAAAAAAAAAAGTTTAAATGCAAACATACTTTGACCCAGCAACTTTAATTCTAGGAATTTCTGTTAAGAATCAAAAAGACTATATGTATGTATATTCATTACACTACTTTTAGTAACAAAATACTGGAAATAGCCCACAGGTCTGTAAATAAGGAGCTAGTGAAATCAGTCATGCTATGTTCATGCAGTCGAATTTGATGCACCTGTTTAAAAGACTGAGTTACAGCACCACGAGCAGATGTCGAATTGTCTCCACATTATACTGTTTTTTAAAAACTAGTTAATTTACACTTCTCTAGGTCTTCGTGGCTCTGTGCAGACCTTCTCAATTTGTGGCGAGCGGGGGCTACTCTCTAGTTGCAGTGAAGGGGATTTCCACTGTGGTGGCTGCTCTTGTTGTGGAGCACAGGCTCTAGAGCCCAAGCTTAGTAGTTGTGCACAGGCTTAGTTGCCCCAAGGCATGTGGGATCTTCCTGAACCAGGGACTGAACTCATGTCCCCTGAATTGATAGGCAGATTCTTAACCACTGGACCACCAGGGATGCCCTCCACATTATATTGTTAAGTAAAAAATGCAATTTGTAAAAAATGTGTACAGTATGCTGCTACTGCTGCTAAGTCGCTTTAGTCATGTCCGACTCTGAGCAGCCCCATAGACGGCAGCCCACCAGGCTCCCCCGTCCCTAGGATTCTCCAGGCAAGGACACTGGAGTGGGTTGCCATTTCCTTCTCCAATGCATGAAAGTGAAAAGTGAAAGTGAAGCCTCTCAGTCGTGTTTGATTCTTAGCGACCACGTGGACTGCAGACTACCAGGCTCCCCCGTCCCTGGGATTTTCCAGGCAAGAGTACTGCAGTGGGGTGCCATTGCCTTCTCCAGTGTACAGTATGGGGCTTATAATAAAAGAGAGGGCCATTCCTCCATATATATGCTTGTATTGCATATATGGTTTGTAAGCAAAATTCTCAATACCATTTTGGAATTTAAAATGGTATAAGTCATCTAAAGAGAAAGAATACTTTGATCCTTTATGTAGTGGCAGAGAAATCAATCTGCTCATTAATAAATAGTGATTAAGGATGTTCTCAACTCATTATCTTATACCTGGTTCTTATACTGAAAGTTTCATTAAAAATTTTTTTTTCAAATATAAACATGCCTCTTTATTTGTCCTTTATTGATGTCCTTTATTCTTTTTTTAAAAAAAGATAAAAATAAATACTTTAGGTTTTTGTTAAACAGTTAAGTTCCAGTTAGTCATGGTTTATTACTTAAATTTTTTGAGCCATCAGAAGTACTGTGAGAACTTAGACAATGAACTTTTGGTGGCAAGAAGGGAAGGGGGGGGTAGGGAGTTTGGGATGGACATGTTCACACTGCTATATTTAAAATGGATAGCCAACAAGGCCCTACTGTATTGCACAGGGAGCTCTGCTTAGTGTTAAGTGGCAGTCTGCACAGGAGGGGAGTTTTCGGGGAATGGATATATGGGTATATATTGCTGAGTCGCTCTGCTGTCCTCCTGAAGCTATCACAACTTTGTTTATTAACTGTACTCCAATATGAAATTAAAAATTAAAGACAAGGTGGAATTATACCAGTAGGTAAACAAAAAAATCTCCCAGGAGCCTCCGGATCACCTTTGCTTTTTGCAGTTTCCCAGCAAGTTCAGGGAAGAGGATAAAAGACAGGGATCACCACTCCAAAACTTTGTGTCAATATGCCAGGGAGAGATGTTAGGGAACAAGAGTCAACAACGCTGAGGCTGGTGGCCTTGATGACTAAAACCCCCTGTTTCATAGTTTCTGCCAAGACAGCTTAAGTTAATAGAGGTATTGAGGAAGTAGAATGGCTCTGACTTCCCTGAGTAAGTGGTGCCCACATCAAATCTGGGCCATTTTCCTGGATTCTGTCTCAGACCCTGTTGTGACTGGCAAATGGAAATGAGGAAAAAACCCATCTCTAGACATGTTCATTTAATAGTTATCATCACAATACATTTTAGTAGCAATCGATATAGGAAAATATTTAAGTGGGTTCTCTATCAGTCATAATTTTTCCATTTGCAGCTTCATAGCTTACAAAACTTTATAAGTAAACAATGAAATTATCTTGGGTGCAATTTTGACCCCCAGGCAATATTTGGCAATGACTGGATTCATTTTTGTTGTCACAACCAGGAAGTTGAGCTGGTATCTTGTGGGTAGACTTGAGGGAGGCTGCTAAACATTTTATAATATACAGCACAGTCCGCACAACGAAGAATTGTCCTGTCTATAATGTCCACTAGGGCACAAAAGTGGGACGCCCTGGTTCCTTTCACTTAGTGTAGTAAGTGGTGGGTCCCTGCTTTAACTCAGTTCAGTTCAGTTCAGTCGCTCAGTCATGTCCGACTCTTTGTGACCCCATGAATTGCAGCATGCCGGGCCTCCCTGTCCATCACCAACTCCTGGAGTTCACTCAAACTCAGATCCATCGAGTTGGTGATGCCATCCAGCCATCTCATCCTCTCTCATCCCCTTCTCCTCCTGCCCCCAATCCGTCCCAGCATCAGAGTCTTTTCCAATGAGTCAACTCTTCGCATGAGGTGGCCAAAGTATTGGAGTTTCAGCTTTAGCATCATTCCTTCCAAAGAATACACAGGACTGATCTCCTTTAGAATGGACTGGTTGGATCTTCTTGCAGCTCAAGGGACTCTTAATAAGAGTCTTCTCCAAGACCGCAGTTCAAAAGCATCAATTCTTTGGTGCTCAGCTTTCTTCACAGTCCAACTCTCACATCCATACATGACTACTGGAAAAACAATAGCCTTGACTAGACGGACCTTTGTTGGCAAAGTAATGTCTCTGCTTTTGAATATGCTATCTAGGTTGGTCATAACTTTCCTTCAAAGGAGTAAGCGTCTTTTAATTTCATGGCTGCAATCACCATCTGCAGTGAATTTGGAGCCCCCCAAAATAAAGTCTGACACTGTTCCCACTGTTTCCCCATCTATTTCCCATGAAGTGATGGGACCAGATGCCATGATATTCGTTTTCTGAATGTTGAGCTTTAAGCCAACTTTGTTACTCTCTTCTTTCACTTTCATCAAGAGGCTTTTTAGTTCCTCTTCACTTTCTGCCATAAGGGTGGTGTCATCTGCATATCTGAGGCTATTGATATTTCTCCTGGCAATCTTGATTCCAGCTTGTGCTTCTTCTAGCCCAGCGTTTTTCATGATGTACTCTGCATATTGTTTATGAATTTAATGCAGTTATAGAAACTATAAGATTTTTTTTTAATGTGGACCATCTTTAAAGTCTTTATTGATTTTATTATAATATGGCTTCTGTTTCACGTTTTGGGGTTTTTGGCTGTGAGGTATATGCGATCTTAGCTCCCTGACCGGGGATCGAACCAGGGATGTCCTGCAACTAGCTTTTTTTTTTTTTTTTTTTTGCAACTAGCTTTTAAAGTTACATCTTCTTGGCACTTCCCTGGTGGTCCAATGGTTAAGACTCTGCCTTGTAATGCAGGGGACACCAGTTTGATCCCTAGTCCAGGAGGATCGCACATGCCACGGAGCAACTAAGCCCCTGTGCCACAACTACTGAGCCTGCGCTCTAGAGCCCTCAAGCCACAACTACTGAATCCATATTCCTAAAGCCTGCACTCTGCAACAAGAGAAGCCACTGCACCAAGAAGCCTGCACACCACAACTGGAGAGTAGCCCCTTCTCACAACTCGAGAATATTCATCACACAGCGTCAAAGACCCCACACAGCCAGAAAAAAATAATAAAGTACATCTTCTTAGTATTTTTCTCTCTCCTGTTTTTTCTCTCTCTTTCTTTGTCCCACACTTTCAGACTGAGCTACATACTCTTCTGAGATGCTCCCCAAATATTCTGTAACTCTGCTACCTTCTTTACAGTAGCTAATACCTACTAATCCTTTATGAATGTGTCAGGTTTGGGTTAAATGCCTTATACACACTGCTCTTTTTCTGTTGCACAGCAGTCCTCCAGGAGAGGTGTTATTTTCCCTCCTGACTCTAGAGTACACCTGTGCTTACAATACTTTCGCCTTCCTTGTCACACCAGCCCGAGATCTCTGAGTTTCCCATCAGCCTCCCCTTGTCCAACGAGGTCTTACTATTTCTATATCTTCACAGCATCTCATGTAGAGCTCATGCAGAGTAAGAGAAATGACTGATGACTGGATGAATGGATTGAACCCAGGTGTCCCGCTTTACAGGCAGATTCTTCACCATCTGAGCCTCTAGGGAAGCCCCATTATATAGATACATACTGTCAAATTTGGAATCTTGCCATGTTTATAAAATCCACACATTCTCTGCCATGTAAAGCAGAAATCTACTTTAGTTTTTCTATATGCCTAAAAGAAGATTGAGAAATAGCATCGTAGCTAGCTAGCTAGTGAAAGTCGCTCAGTCATGTCCGACTCTTTTGCAACCCCGTGGAATACACAGTCCACGAAATACTGCAGGCCAGAACACTGGAGTGGGTAGCCTTTCCCTTCTCCAGGGGATCGTCCCAACACAGGGATCCAACCCAGGTCTCCCGAATTGCAGGCAGATTCTTTTCCAGCTGAGCCACCAGGGAAGCCCATGTCGTAGCTAGAGGCGTCTATAAATGTATTTAGCTAAGAATGTAGGTTTTCACTCTTACCTTTATATTTCAGTAACTTAATTCAATTCCCTGTGACTTAAGAGAAGCAACATGACTCAAGAAGTATTCTATTGGAAACATTTCCTAGGAACAGTTTATTTGGTTGATCTTTCAAATACTTTGACACATGTAATAATATTTGAAGTAAGTGTTAAAGTGGTTTTACACAGTTTCAGCACAGGGTGACCTGCTGACTGGGGTGATCTGTCTGTAACTTTTTCACAGAGAATGTGTAATCCTATTATGTCTGAACAGAGAAACTTGTCCAGGGAAATCACTGTTTGGCCTGGACTTTAGAATGGACTTTTGAATGGACTCTGGCCTTTCCCTTCATCCCACAAGTGTGCAACAGCAACTCTGGCACAAAGGAAAAAGCTCCAAGTGGTAAGGAAGTAGTAAGAGGTTCATATATTCTTCTTCAAGGAATAAGAAATACAGAGGTTTTTCTTTTTTTTCCCTGTTGTTTGTTCTTTTTAATTATGAATATACATTTATTATTTTTATATTTTGGCTGTACCATGTGGCCTGTGGTATATTTAGTTCCCCAACCAGTGATCAAATCCACACCCCCTGCACTGAAGTCTTAACCGTTGGACCACCAGGGAAGTCCCCTGAAATTACATTTATTTATTATTTATTTATGCACATTACAAAAACCCAAAAACATCCGAATATTCCATTAAAAAAGATCTCCACCTCCTCATTCTTCACTGCCAATTTCTTTCCCCACAGGTTAACTTTTTTTTTAAGCAGTATTTTAATTTGGAAAGGAATAATTAACATTTGTGTAAACAACATAACATATGAAAAGGGGAAGTCTCCCTCCCATTTCCCTTCCTCCTAGCAGGTAATCATTGTCAGGAGTCTTGTTTGCCCTTCCAGAATGAACATGGTTTTATAATATTTAGAAAAAAGAGCATTTTTCCTCAGAGTCTATGCTCTAAGCTAAATATGTGTAACATAAAACTCTGTAGCAAACAGAGGCACATTTGGCCATTTCTCTTCTTATCAGATGTAGTTTGGTAACAAAAGAAAAGAAAGTCCCACAAGAGAGTAAGACATTAAAAGTCTGAATTAGTGAAATGTTTGTTTTCTTCAGAAGGTAGTTTATTGTTTTGACTGGTTGTCTTATGAGGAAGGTTCCTCTGTCCATGGGATTCTCTAGACAAGAATACTGGAGGGGTTTGCCATTTTCTTCTCCAGGGGATCTTCCTGACCCAGGGATTGAACCCGCATCTCCTGCCTTGGCAGGCGGATTCTTTACTGTCAGAGCCATCTGGGAAGCCCTTCTTATTAGGAAGGTAGGAAAAGAATCCTGCAAAACTTGGACAAAGTTTTTCTAAAGTACAAATAGGAAAATGCCTAGTATTTTTGACCTGGCACCTGAGCAGAAGTTGACCATTGGCCTTGTGGCCTGTATCGCTTATAAACCTGAACCACACACGTTTCTGTGTGATGCAACTGTCGTCCCAGGCAAAGGCCAATGATTTTCCAGGAAATGTCCTCAGTATTGTATGTGTTCAAGAAGTGTGTCCTCAGTGCTTTCCCAAGATAAAATTGCACTCTGTCTCCACGTGAGAAACGTCCCGGCCAGGGTGGACGTTTTAGTCACCTTATTAAATGCACTGTTGCAAATCTACCAGAGAGGAGTTTTCATGCTAGTTCCAATCAGAATACGGGTTCAGGACTTAACGCGACTGCCCGAGCATTTATAGGCTTCATGTACTTATTTTTCTTACTTGACCTCTGTTGTTTTTCCTCCATATTTGTTCAGAAAGAGAAAAGAAATAGTCCGATAACTACAGCACTCGAGGAAATAACATGGACTGGATAGGAACCGTACAGACTTTTCTCGAAACAATAACTTCTATTTAATCAGGACCTGAAAATCTCAGAGTACATTAAAGGCTTCAGAAACATTTTCTTCCTATTTTAAATCTCATTAACTTGCTATTTTATCCTCACAGTGCCCATCTAATGAAAGGAGAGAGAACAGAGTATTATTACCTGTCTATGCATGAGAAAGCTGAAGCTACAGAAATAGCTTAAGTGCTCAGGGACACACACCAAGTCAGAGATAAAATCTAGAAAAGAATTTTGGTGCCCCACCCCCACCCCCCATCATTGTTCGCTGTGCTGAGAATACTATGTTTGTGGCATTCTTTCCTTGGCCTTTAAGCAACTCCCCTGACTTGTTTTGTTCAGTCGCTGAGTCGTGTCCAACTCTTTTGGGACCCCATGAACCATAGCCCGCCAGGCTCCTCTGTCCATGGCAATGTCCCAGCTCCGCTGCCTACAATGTCACAATGTTCATGTTGCCCACTGGAAACCAATGTACAGGAAGGAAGAGTATCCCCCCAGATCGCTTGGACCAAACACAGGAGCTAAAAATAGCACGTGCAGTGGTCAAGCCCTGATCCTTTCCTGGGTGGCTTTAACCTCAGGCTCAGGGTCTTAATACTAGGAGATATGGAAAGGCCTTGTGTCTCATGGAGTGATGGCTTCTCTGTCAGAGCCAGATCTTGGCATTGCCATTGATAAAAAGCAAAAGGCAGGAATCCTGGCCGTGCCCTTTGGAAATATGGTAAAATGCCAAATACAGGCTTATCAGATGATTCAAGGCCAGGTGGTGTCTGTATGGAAAAAACAAATAGGTCCAGGGAGTCTCGTTAGAGGTGCTGGGAGACTGTCTCAGTTTTCAGTGGACTTTGCTTTTGTGCATAGCGCCTCAACGACGCCCACTCTCCCAGCCACTGCATGTCCAGGTGGGAAGGTGCATGGTACCAAATCCCTTGGTAGTCTGTCCTCCTCAGCCATCTTGAAGCCAAAAACCATTAAAATCAAAGAGAAAATCCTAGTTGTCTAAGGAACATTTCTATCAGAGAACAGATCCCTAGTGCCATGAAATTTTCATTTTATCTGCTTTTTACTGTAAGGCACATCTGAGCCTCCAAGGCCTCAACAAGTGACTCACCAGTGGTTTCCCTAGTATATGAGACTCTCTTTAATCGAGAAGAAAGAAAGAAAGGGAAAAGTTAGAAACGGAGTTAGAGCAGGCTCATAAAAAATGGATGCCATTTTCTACACAACTTAGCTATCACCTATAATAAGCACCTAATTTTGTTGGTTATAGTTAACTATTTTCATGATATAAGTAACAGTTTTTCTAGTTATAGAAAAATTAGAAATTGCAGGTAAATAAAAAAGAAAAATCGCTTCGCAATCATATCACCAGAGATAACCATCATACATTATTTTGAATTTCTGTTTTCTTCCAGTGGTTTTTTTCTCTATGTGTGTGTACCTATATTTATGTAAAATAGAGACCATGACACACATCATTTTGGTAAACTGCTTTGCTCACTTAACTATATAGCATATATAGATTCTATGGAAATTAGAGTTTTAATTTCAAAAGCTGTGTTATCTTTCATTGTATGAGTGAGTGTGAGTGTTCAGTCACTAAGTCGTGTCTGACTCTTTGCGACCCTGTGGACTGCAGCTCCACAGGCTCCTCTGTCCATGGGATTCTCCAGGCAAGAATACTGGCATGGGTTGCCATGCCCTCCTCCAGGGGATCTTCCCGACCCAGGGATTGAACCCAGGTCTCCCACAATGCAGGTGGATTCTTTATCCTCTGAGCCACCAGGGAAGCCCAAGAATACTGGAGTGGGTAGCCTATCCCTTCTCCAGGGGATCTTCCCCACCTAGGAATCAAACTGGGGTGTCCTGTGTTGCAGGCAAATTATTCCACCAGTATTATTATTAGACATATAGGTTGTGTACAAATTTTTCAATATGGTGGACAGAAATAGCCTTACACAACTGTTCTTACACGCCCATTTAATTATTTCCTTAGTACAAATTCTAGGAAGTAAGGTTTCTGGGTCAAGGAAAAGTGTATTTTCAAGCTATCGATTCATTCAGACCATTTAAAAATAGTAAACAAAGAAGGTTGGAATAATTTTTCTTTAAAATCAAGCTGAGCAAGAAAATATTAGAAAAATAAAGAAAAGACTGTATCAGAAAATATAAAGTGTTTTTTAAAATTATTATAGATAGTAATTTTTTAAATTCTTAGTTTAGGTTCCAAATTTTGGCGACTTTATAGGTGAATGAGAGAAAGGAAATGTAGAGGGATTAACGCTCCCCCACCACCCCCCACCCCCCCCCCAAAAAAAACCTACACAAAACAAGGGAAAGAGAAAGAAAGACACAGGGAGAAACCGGTATTTCCTACTTCAGTGCTTCAATCCCTTCCCCTCAATTCTTCCTTGGCATTCAGACAAATGTCTGGGTCCCCTGGTATCTCTAAATGAACTTGGCCATCAGTGTTCAGGCCCAAAACTAAGGAACAAGTACACCTCCACCCATCAACATTCCCATTCATCTCACTGGATACGCATCAGGATAGAGACCTTTCTTTTTCTTAGTCTAGCACAATTTTATTGGTTAAACTTTCTATCTCACTTTCAGAAACGTAGGAGAAAGGAAAATAAAATATCTTCTAAGGTTTCTTACAGTTATGAGTAAAGTTTCACACAGGTGTGATACGCAACAATTGTTTTTAAAAGAAATATTGCTTCGAATTCTAAGAAATTGAAGTCTTCAGAAAATTCCCGAAATTGGGTCTCCTGTAAATGAGACCCAAATGCCTTTTGAACGCTCCGGAATAATATCTTGCAAACTAGACTTTCTCAAGTTTGGTTACCTTTTAAGTAACCAATTGTCTAGTACTTCCTCCTTCATGTTTTCCACCACAGATAGAGCAATTGAATACCAGGTCAAATTAGCTTAGCTGTTTTCTTTGGGGCTTCCCCAATGGCTCAGTGGTAAAGAATCTGCCTGTAATACAGGAGACACAGAAGACATGGGTTTGATCCCTGGATCAGGAAGATCCTCTTGAGGAAAAAATGGCGACCCACTCCAGTATTCTTGCCTGGAAAATTCCATGGGCAGAGGAGCCTGGTGGGCTACAGTCCAAAGGGACGCAAAGAGTTGGACACAGCTGAGCACACACACATTTCCATTTTTAGAGTAATACCTTGCTATTCACTGGACAAATACATATTTAGAACTTTTAATTTACATTCTTTACAAATGAAAAAAATATTTTTTAAAATTTTATTTATATATGTATTTATTTTTGGCTGTGCTGGGTCTTCCATGCTGCATGTAGGCTTTCTCTAGTTGCGGTGAGTAGAGGCTACTCTTTGTGGCAGTCTGTGGGTTTCTCATCCCCAACAGCTTCTCTTATTGCAGAGCATGGGCTCAGTAGTCGTGATGCACGGGCTTAGTTGCCCTGTGGCATGTGGAATTTTCCTGGACCAGGGATTGAACTCGTGTCTCCCATGTTGGCAGGTGGATTCTTAAGCACTGGACCACCAAGAAAGTCCCAATTAAAAAAAAATCTTAATAGAAAAAAAATAAACTGGATAATGAAAGAAAGAGCATTTGATGAAGGAGTAGGGAGGTGCACAGGGCACAGCTGGTGAGAAAGAAACCAACCAGCAAGACAAAACATTCCAGGTAAAGAACAGAGATGAGGTAACTTCAGACAATGATATCAAGGTTGGCATAGCTCATTTGTTAACATTTACTCTTGAAATAAGGAGAATTGATCCATTATTCAACATGGGGCCATACTTAGGGCTTGTCTTAATCTTTTCAGACTGCTAATACCATAGACCAGGTGGCTTATAAAACAATAGAAGTTTATGTCTCAAGTTCTGAAAACTGGGAAGGCCAAGATCATGGCAGATTTGGTGTCTAGTCTGGGTCGTTCCCTGATTCGTAGATGGCCATGTACTCTTTGTATCTTCATATGATGGAAGAGGTGAGGGAGCTTTCTGGGGTCTCTTTTACAAGGGCAATAATTCCATTCATGAGGACTCCCCCTGCATGACCTAATCACTTCCCAGAGGCTGCACCTCCAAATACCATTATATTGGAGATTAGGCTTCACCCTATGAATTCAGGAGGCATAGAAACATGCACTCGATAGCAGTGCCTTTATAACTTTGGATAAGCAGGCATAAATAAATCTGTAACTAAGGCAAAACCAATTTGATTAATTTCTCCCTGTTCTTAACACATCACACTCAATTTAGGAATCAATCCACTAGTGAATATTATTTTCTTGTCAGGATAGAGTAAGCACATGGATTCTGCCCTTGAACAAGCTTAAATCTAGTTGAAAAAAGAAAATGAGTACTGGAAGAATTAAAATGCACTGAAATGTTAAACCATAGGCATGAACAGAAAGTTCAGTGGGAGTTCATAGATCATTTCAGAGAGAAGATAGTGGTCTAAAGTGGGAGTTGGGGCTTTATCCATTTCATCAGTAAACTCTTATTAAATGCTTATACTTAGGCTAGGTTTATTCTTACTGGGAAAGGCACAGTCGCTGGATCAATAAAATATGCCTTTATCTTGAGTGGCTCATTGCCTAATGGAGAGTCTTAAAATTAAATAAATAATTACAGTTCAATGTTATAATACAGATAACATACAAATTACTAGGAGGGAATTCCCTGGCGGTCCAGTGGTTAAGACTCCAGGCTTCCACACAGGGGCCGTGTATGCCATCCCTGGTGGAGGAGCTAAGATTCCAAATGCCATGCAGCCTACCCAAAAACAAAAAAATAAAATAATGAAAAATAAAAGCAATTAACAAAACAAACTATTTAGGGAACTGACAGTACTTATGGGAGCACAGGGGAAAACTGACTCCGGGACACAGGAAAGGAGAAGAAAGGACTTTTGTGCTAAAGGCTTAAAGAATGAGTCAGAGTTCTAATGCTGATATTTAAAGAGAATGCTTAGGACTTCGCTGGTGGTCCAGAGGTTAAGACCTCACCTTCCAGTGCGGAGGGTGCAGGTTTGATCCTCGGTCGAGGAACGAAGATCCCACATGCTTTGTAACCAAAAAACCAAATCATAAAACAGAAGCAATTACTGTATCAAATTCAATAAAAACTTTTAAAACGGTCCATATTTTTAAAAAAAAAAAGTAAAATGAACACTTAAATCACCCGTAAGTTATAGTATCTACATATAGAGTATCTAGAGATCTGGGGTCTAGTAAACCCAACATAGCCAGATTTTCCTCCAGTTTAGAAACAGATTGTTTCTTCTTCTTTGAGCACCAGATGAAGAGTTGGCTTGTGTTTATTGGCTCTGTTGTGTGAAACACACTTATCTTGAAACACTGGGATTACACCCTCTGTGGTGAGATACTCACATGAACATACGAAAATCACAGTGGGTCTGAGCAGGCTGAGGAAGCAGTAGATTCAAGCATGCCATCTCACTTTCGTTCAGAAACACAAACCCATGAAGCAGAAGGGGTGGGCAGACTGTCTTCTTTCCCCCCTATCTCTCTGTAGAGCCAAGTGTTGAATTCTCAAACATTAAACTCACACATGGTAGAGCTGCTCATGCTAAGAAGGAGAAGATGGGATTGTAGAGAGATGGACCAGATGTGGGATGACAAAGAAATTGGGAGAGGATCTTGATGTGATCAGAGAAAACTAAGACATCCAGGGACTTCCCTGCTGGTCCAGTGGTTAAGAATCTGCCTGCTGATGCAGGGGACATGGTTTGATCCTTGTTCCGGGAAGATCCCACATTCCACGAGCAACTAAGCCCATGAGCCACAACTACTGAAGTGCTCACTTCACAAGAGAAGCCACTGCAGTGAGAAGCCCAAGCACCACAGTTAAAGAGTAGCCCCTGCTCGCTGCAGCTAGAGAAGAGCCTGAACACAGCAACAAAGACTCGGTGCAGCCAAAAAAAAAAGGATGGTGAAATTACAGGATGGGGAGAAAGAGACTGGCCAGCCAGGGTTGGACAACTTGTTGTATCCTAGGACACTTCGGGTGCTACTGATAATTTTAAATCAAGAGTTGACAGGATGGGCCTTATTTATTTATTTACTTTTTATTTTTGTATTGGGGTATAGCTGATTAACAAAGTTGTGATATAATAGTTTCAGTTGAACAGTGAAGGGACACAGCCATACATGTACACGCATCCATTCTCCTCCAAAATCCCCTCCCATCCAGGCTGCCACATAACACTGGGCAGATTTCCATGTGCTATACAGTATGTGTTGGCTATCCATTTTAAACATGGGTGTTATTTTTGAAAAGACCATTTTTGAAGCATGGTGAGGATGAGGTCAGCACATTTTTTCTGTAAAAGGCCATATGTCATAAGACCAGGGTCTTTGTCACAAATAGTTATATCTGCCTGGTAGCACAAAATCAGTCATAGGCAATGTGCTGTGCCCCAGTAAATCTTTATTTACTAAAACAAGCTGTGGGGCCAGAATTTGCTGACCTCTGGATTAGAATATGGTGATGTGACTGGTGGAGAGATTAGAGCTAGGTGCTAGCCCAGGTCAGTGGCTTCCAAAGTCCCTGGAACAGCAGCATCACTATCACCTGGGTACTTGGGAATGGGTCTCAGGACTCTGGGTGTGAACAACCCCTCCAAGTGATTCTGATGTCTGCTGAAGATTGAGGCCCACTGGTCTAAGATAGATGGAGGAGAATGAATTTCAGTATTTTGGAGAAGGCAGTAGAAAGGAGAATGCGGTAGATTTAAGATGTTCTATATACACAGACTCTCACTTTCTAACATACTGATGCACAGTGGATAGGACTTTGGTGACTATATGGATGGGAAATTGCGGACATAGACAAGAGTAGATGAACATTATCTTCATCTGTTTTGTTCACTTCATGATCCCCTATGTTCAGGTAAATGGGGAGAGGATGGTCATGTTGTGTCCCAGGACTAGGGTGAGTTCTTGAGGATCCTTGGCTTTGTGCTGGACAGAATTCAAGAGCTATAGTAAAGTAAAGGCAAGTTTATTTAGACAGATACACATTCAACGGGGCTTCCCTGATAGGTTATTAGGTAAAGAATCTGCCTGCAATGCAAGAGACTCAGGACATGCAGGTTCAATCCCTGGGTCAGGAAGATCCCCTGGAAAAGAGCTTGGCAACCCACTCCAGTATTCTTGGGCTTTCCCAGGTGGCACAGTGGTAAAGAATCTGCCCACCAATACAGAAGACGCAAGAGGCACAAGTTCGATTCCTGGGTGGTGAAGATCCCCTGGAGTAGGACATGACAACCCATTCCAGTATTATTACCTGGAAAATTCCATAAACAGAAGAGCCTGGCAGTCCATGGGGTCGCAAAGAGTCAGACACAATTGAGTATACACACACAAACACACCACTATTCTTGCCTGAAAAGTTCTATGGACAGAGGTGGCGGGCTGCAGTCCAAAGGAGAGACTGAGCACGCAGGCACACACATTCCGCAGGCAGAACGTGATCCATCTCAGAAACGCCCCAGGGCATGGGAGTCACCTTGGAAAGTGAGAGGGGCCCTGACCTAAGAGGTGGTTAGTTTTTTAAGGGTTGAGTAATATCACAGGCTAATCAATGGGAGGAGTTTCTTCAATTATTTTGGGGAAGGGGCAGGGATTTCCAGAAATTGACCCCCCACCAACTTTTTTGGCCTCTCATGGTCCACCTGGGAACTGTCCCGGGGCCTGTGAGTGTGTCTGTCATGTAGCATATGCTAATATATTATGATGAGCGTGTAATGAGGCTTAAGGTATACCAGGAGTTGAATCCTCCACCATCTTGGGTCTAATCAGTTCTAGCCTATTTGTGTCACATCCTCAATGGCTATGTCATCCTTTTAAAGGTTGTGTTCTGTCCCCTTCCCTCCTGTTTCACCTAGAACACTACTGGGCATAAGGTAAGTACTTAACAAATGCTTTTTTTAATGGGTCCATGAATGATTCTTCCAAAGTTGACAGTTTAGACGACTGAACAGATGAGGAAGGGTATTAGCCAAAATAGAAAACACAGTTAATGGTTTTTGAGTAGTTGGTGGCTCAGACGGTAAAGCATCTGCCTACAATGTGGGAGACCCGGGTTCGGTCCCTGGGACGGGAAGATCCTCTGAAGAAGGAAATGACAACCCACTCCAGTACTTTTGCCTGGAAAATCCCATGTATGGAGGAGCGTGGTAGGCTACAGTCCATGGGGTCACAAAGAGTTGGGACACGACGGAGTGACTTCATTTTCACTTTCACGAAGAAAAAAAGATAAAGGAATATTTATAAAGCACAAGATTTGCCTACTATGTGCTGGGCAGTATTTTACATACGTTACCTCATTGGTTCCTCAAACCAGTTTTTAAATAGCTATTATCATCATCATTTTCAAACTAAAACCACTAGGGTTCCAGCTGGGGTAAAGAAGGCAGGCAACGAGTGACAACTAAACCCAGGCTCGTGCCACTTTGCAGAACAGAGCTCTGTTTTGTTCTTTTTTTAAATGTATTTATTTATTATTTTAGCTGCACCATACAGGATGAGAGGAGATCTTAGTTCCCTACCCAGGGGTCAAACCCATGCCCCCTGCAGTGGAAGCATGGAATCCTAACATCGCACGACCAGGGAAGTCCCAGAGAACTGTTTTGAATTTGGGCCAGACTTTGCAGACTAGGAAAGCTTTAACGATACAAAATACAGAACCTGACCACTTGCAAAGCAGTTACATGGACTACGCCTTTTGAGTGAAACCACTTTGTATGTGTTCAGATCCCAGCCTTGTCACTCATGCAGCATCTGGAGGTAGCCACAGGAGGAGGTAATGACAATACTTTTTAAAAAGTATTAATTTTTTGCTCTGCTGGGTCTTCGTTGCTGCTCGGGCTTTCTTTAGTTGTGGAGAGCAGGCGGTACTTTCTAGTCGCGGTGCTGCAGGCTTCTCACTGTGAGGGCTTCTCCTGTTGTGGAGCACGGGCTCTAGGGCGCCTGGGCTCAGTAGTTGTGGTGTAATGGCTTAGTTGCCCCACAGCATGCGGTATCTTCCCGGTCCAGGGATCGAACCACTATCACACTGCGCTGCAAGGCAGATTCTTAACCACTGGACCACCAGGGAAGCCTGGCAACGACAATAATTAACACAGCTACTTTGCAAGTGAAATAAGATATGTAAAGCACTGGCATAAGACCGAACTCAGTAAATGGTGGATGGTATTATTTTATAATCACTGCGAAGCACCTTCTATAAGGATAATGACACCCCTCCCCCTCAACCCCATGGAGTCACCTGAGAGATATTCTCTGTTTATGTCTTGCAAGTGCCTCTTAAGAGCTTCACCATTTTGCTTAAAGGACTTATCCCCTGTTCAAGGTGTGTTGACTTTTAAACAGGTTTTGAATTGGGCCGAGACCTGTCCCGTTGAAAGGCTGGCTTTACCTCGTGGCTTAGCTCTTGGAGGCCACAGTGGTCCTTCCACTCCAGGGTTTCAAGCTCTATATACATACTGGTTTTCCTTCTTTCAACACTCTCCCCCACCCCCCACCCCCGCCACCAATCTGCAGCTTCTACTCAACTTTCCTGTATTTATTCCCTTACTTGTCAAGTCAAACAGTGGATGGGTTTAGGGGATCAGAAAACAGGAGGTGAGGAGAAAGGTATTCTTAAAAGAAGTGCCTTCTTGTTTCAAAGGAATTTACTCCCTGTTATGAAGGCAAACCAGAAATAGTCTGGAGAAGACTGGATCTGCTAAAGAGGAGAAACCAATCACCAGTCCCTACTTTGCTGCTGCTGCTGCTTTTTTAAAATTTTAGACATAGAAGAGCCTAATGGCCTGGTGGCCCTCCTCCACTTTCCAAACCTGAGGACATCACTTTTTCTGTCTCCCAAAGGATGATATCAGCGCCTTTATCCCCGAAAGGTTGGTTTGTGACCTTCTGGCTTTCTAGTATGTTTTAGGTGATGTTAGAAAACAAGATTGTTGCTTTGCAACAAGCTAGGTAAAGAGCAGTTTCCATTTCAAGGGGAAATCATACTTGACCATCTTGCTGCGTCGGTTCCACTAGATTAAAAAACAAGCCGAGATAAAAACAGCTTTAGTGGAGTTGGTTGTACACAAAGGAAAAGAATAACTGGGCCTTTTAAGATAAATGGAACTGACAAAGGGCGAGTTCTGCAGAGAGTAAACACAGCTATAGAAGAGTTATTCTGAATGTGGATATCTGCTAACGATAGTTGAATCATGTTGATGCAAAGGTCTTTTTCCCAAGATTTGAAATAAAATCTACCCCCCACCCACCCTCACCCTGCACTATTTAACCAAGCTGATAAAAATCATGTTGTCAGAAATGACAGAGCTAATTTGTGACTTTTCCCAAACCAATTTTGAAGTAATACAAGATTAAGTGAATGATTTGCCCCCCTTCCCGCCCCCCTAAAATGAATTAGAACAAATTGTACTGTTCTCTGTGTCCTGTTACACAGACTAACTTAACAGAAAATTCAGGATTTTATTGCAAGATTTCGAGAATTAATATCAGAGATCTATTTTCCTTTGACGTTGATTGGCTTCTTAAAAGATAACTGGTGATTTCTTATTGTACAAGTGTAGTCAAAATAACATTTTGGGATGGTTTTTAAGGTCTAGTCCAGAATGCTCAGCCTTTCTTAGGATCTGCTTGTTTTTTGCCCTGAATTAAGTTAACTAGGCTTATAAGCACTGAAGTTTCCCAGTTAATGTTTCTTGCCGCTCAGTAATAAATTGGAGGGGGTGAAAAGTCCCTCAAGCAATCCTGGTGGTGATCTGTACGCACAGCAATTCACACTTACAGTCCTCTGCCAACTACACTCAGGTTGTAACTCCCGACACTTAAACAGGCAGTTTCACACTTGAACATATGCTTCGCTCCCCCTTTGAGGAAAAGATTCCCAACCTCAAGCACACTAGCAGGCCGTGATTAGTTCTAATCCCTAGGTTTTACGATAGGAAAATTGACTGTAAGGAAATGAGGGAACCGTGGAAAATTGAGTTAGTTCTCTCGTTTCCAAAATGGCATCGAATCACTGGCCCAAACTTTCCTTTAACGTGCTTATCAAAATGTCCTCAAGAAAATCTTCCTGAAATCCATATAACTAATAAATGCACTCAAAGTTGTTTTGCGTCAGTATAATATTTGGCAGGAAAACACGGTCAAAGAGACTGCATCATATTAAATGGATTTTATGTTTATTGACTACTTGTAGCGCTACTTAATTGATTTATGTCTGCTTCAGAAAGCTTTATGCTATGAAACATAAAATATATCATTTATAGTTTATTAAATCCTGCATTTGGTAAAAGTTGGCATAAGGCCCTAGGTCAGGAACTTTGCCCTTCTGTTCCAGCACTGTTTCTAAGAGAAAATCATATTTGATACACTTTATTTCCACTTATGATAAATTTCCTAGGAGTATAATCCATAGATAAAGGTGCTTATGTTTCTCAAGCACCCACTCTTATATTCCCATAGTGTTTGAATGAGGTTTTTCTGTCTTCTTTTGTGATTTTGAGTTGAAATAAAAGTGAGAGAAAATAGTAAAAAAATAAAATAAAGTATATCGTAAGGTCCTAAGGTATTTATTCTGATTTTTAGAACTGGCAGCCGAGGCCCAAGACCAGATAGAAAAAATACTACAACACTACCAAGTTTTTGAAAACTCTTCTATGATGAGTCTCTGTGTGCCTGTGTGCTAAGTCTCTTCAGCTGTGTCTGACTCTTTGTGAGCCTATGGACTGTAGTCTGCCAATCCATGGGATTCTCCAGGCAAGAATACTGGAGTGGGTTGCTATGCCCTCCTCCAGTGGATCTTCCTGACCCAGGGATCAAACTTGTGTCTCTTATGCCTCCTGCACTGGGAGGTGAGTTCTTTACCACCAGAGCCACCTGGGATGCTCATGATAAATCTATCTAGGTCTATATAAGTAAATCTTAAAAAAAAATTTTTTTTTATTGAAGCATAGTTGATTTACAGCATTGTGTTAGTTTCAAGTGTACAGAAAAGTAAATCAGAATTATGTATATATGCATATCAACTCTTTTTTAAAAATTCTTTTTCCATGTAGGCCACTACAGAATATTGAGTAGAGTTCCCTGTGCTATACAAGTAGGTTGTTCTTAGTTATCCATACAATATATAATGGGACTTCCCAGGTGGCGCTAGTGGTAAAGAATCTGCCTGCCAACCTAAGAAACATAAGAGACATGGGTTCAGTCCCTGGGTTTTGAAGATCCCCTGGAGGAGGGCACGACTACCCACTCTAATATTCTCACTGGAGAATCCAATGGACAGAGGAGCTTAGCTGGCTATAGTCCATAGGCTTGCACAGAGTCAGACACAGCTGAAGCGACTTAGCTTGCGCACTCACAGATAATATATAATAATATGTATATATCAATCCTAATCTACCAATTTATCCCTTTCCCACTTCCGTCCCTGGTAACCATACATTTGTTTTCTGTGTCTGTGACTCTACTTCTGTTTTGTAAATAAGTTCATTTGTACCTTTTTTTAGATTCGCATGCAAGCAGTAATATATATTTGTCTTTGACTGACTTCATTCAGGATGACAATCTCGAGGTCCATCCATGTCGCGCCTATAGGTAAGCCTTGATACAATGACTTCTGCTCAGGTAGACTAGATGGGTACCAACATCAAGAACCAAGTGCATTTCAGTGCCTCATCCCATCCTGTCCGCCAATTTTGTGTCCCCAGTTTTCCCTCCAGAACAAGTGTTGTTTCTCCTGCTCCCCTAATACTGAATCTACTGCACTCACCCCAGTTCTATGAGCAAACACCAACAAATAAGTGATATGAGAAATAAAACTCAGCTTCGCTATTTGAAGATACAAGAGAAATTGGAGGCAGTGGTAGTGTTCTCTGTTAGAGTTTCTTTGAATTGTCACATCTGGTGCCACTTCTTTTCTGAAATATGTCAAGGACAATAACCATGAAATGTTATATTCTTGTTTGCATTCTAAGCAATAACCAACGTTCATTTAATAGCATTCGTGGATGAGAACGCCTCCCAAGTCCTGGAAATTGGTGGCTGATGTCAACACTATTAAGATTTCGGCTTTAAAATGTGCTTTGGAAAAAAAAAATGTGCTTTGGTTATGACATTTTTACATATGGGCAGATTTGATCTCAAAATTCAAGCAAAATTAAATGGAGGCACAACTCAGGAGAGCTGGGACACTTGCCTCCTTAGGCTAAAGTCTGCTGCTGGCCTCTGTTGCCAGGCAAAGCCTGCAAACTCTCCAGACAGGTGTTAACTCACCTGTCTTCCAAATCTCTTTTGACTCAGAGAGACCTTGGTTTTGTGCTTTGTTTGGAATTGATTCACAGTGCTTCCATTGCTAATGTGCAAATTTCATGTAAAAATCAGTGTGAATATAGAAAACTGAAAAGTCAGTATAAGTTCTTATTGAGAACAACGGAAGCGCTGTTGACAGCAGGATTTGGTGCAAGTGGTGCACCCCGGATTGGCAGTGGATGGCATCTGTTTACTCACCGAATAGATTATTACTCGAGAGCATCACTCTACTGTGTGGATTGCACAGGCTGACTTCTTGCTCCTACTTAGCCTGCTTTCCCAGTTGCTTTGTTTTTCTTTCCAGACAAAATAGACTTTACTATTATTGTTTAAAATTTTATTTTGCCTGCCCTGTGCAGTACGTGGGATCTTAGTTCCCTGACCAGGGATTGAATCTGATCCCTCAGCAGTGAAAGCACAGAATCCTAACCACCAGATGGCCGGGGAATTCCTGTAGATTTTATTGCCTTTTAGCATCATTTTAAAAAATTGAAGTATAGTTAATTTACACTGTTGTGTTAGTTTCAGGTGTACAGCAAAGTGATTCATATTTATCTATGAGTCATATATATATATATATGTTCTTTTTCAGATTCTTTTCCACTATAGATTATTACAAGATATTGAATACTGTTTCCTGTGCTATATAGGTCATTCTTGTTTATCTATTTTATATATAGTAGTATGTATCTGTTAATCTCAAACTCTTGATTTATCTCTCCTCCGCCACTCCACCCATTTGTTTTCTTTATGGCAACTCACAGTGTAGTAATGGAGCCAAACAGACCAGACTCCAAATCCCAGTAGTGATGACATTTAGCAGCTATGAAAGTTTGGGTACTTGACCTTCCTGAACCTTGATTTTGTCATCTCAAAATGGGATTGATTATACCTTTTTTGGAAAAAGAAGATTACTGATTTTTTGTGTAAACAGCTCATTATCTGATACATCTCCTTCGGTCAATTCTGCCTTAGTTTACAGAGCAACCTAACATTCTAATTTTTTCCTATGGCATTAAGTCACGTGATTTCCCTGGTGGCTCAGATGGTAAAGCGTCTACCTGCAATGTGGGAGACCCAGGTTCAATCCCTGGGTCAAGAGGATCCCCTGGAGAAGGAAATGGCATCCCACTCCAGTATTCTTGCCTGGGAAATCCCATGGACAGAGGAGCCTGATAGATTGCAGTCCATGGGGTCACAAAGAGTCAGACACGACTGAACGACTTCACTTTCTTTCTTTCTTTAAGTCTTGTACTTAATAGTATTTGGGGAGTAGACAAAAACTTCTTGGCTAATCAAGAAACTTGATTAAGTTTTGCATACTTATTTCCTCCATTTTGGGTATGATTCATCCGTTTTGCTTTATGGTATGTAGGTTTGAATCCTATTCTAGAATAACCACCTAATATAGAGTACATTGGGCTTCCCAGATGCCTCAGTGGTAAAGAATCCACCTGCCAATTCAGGAGTAGCAGGAGACGCAGATTTATATTCTGGGTAGAGAAGATCCTCTGGAGAAGGAAATGGCAACACACTCCAGTATTCTTGCCTGGGAAATCCCATGGACAGAGGAGCCTGTCGAGCTACAGTCCATGGGGTCACAAAGACTTGGACACAACTGAGCAACTGAGCACGCATAGACTACGTTAGTGATATTGCTCATTGTAAACCTAAAAGACGCATCTACCTCTGGGAAGGTATTTATGCTGTAGCTACATATTAAAAATGCTTTGGTAACATTGACCAAATCGATGCTGAATCATGACCAGTTGAATAAATTTACTGTGACTGCAGAGTTGTTTCTCAACCTGAAAGCTAGGTCCTAGTGGGCCCTTCTCTATGAAGCATTCCTTGATAGACTGATTAGAAACTCTTTTTCCTCTGCTATGCTACTCTATTCTATTCTGCTTATATCACTCTCATATTACCTAACTAAGCTTTGTTTTAATGTTACCTTTATAATTTTCCCACTATATTATAAGATCTTTGGGAACATAAAATGTCTTGTATTAATATAAGCGATGGTCTAGTGGAGAAGTCAGCCAAAGGTCTGGATCAACCCTAACCTTCTCTCTGGAACCTTCTCTGAAAAGTCTAGTCTAAGTCTACCCAACCCCCAATTCCTATGATATTTAGCCCAACCAAGCATTTTAGGCTTCATATACTTTCATGTTAGTTTCTAATTATTTTACATTTTTTTTTAAGTCCACAAGTAGATTACAAACTTCTTGAGAGCAGGGACTATGAATGAGATAAATGAGAATACCTGTGAAAGCTCTAAAAAAGTGTGATCAAATGAAAGAGCAGTTATGTTTTTGCTTTTTCTTAGTGCTTACCACATAATTTGACACATGGAAAGAATTCAGCATATACTAGTTTTGGAACTAATCACAGTATTCATAGAAGAGAAGTTTCTGCTTAGGTAACTAGGCCTGTGGGGTCAACTTTTGTTCTTTTTATCCTTCAATAATATGGAAGAGAATAGTTTTAAGAGGATGAGAAATGACTACTGCATCAGTGTATTCAATGATTGCTGAAGTGAGCCAAGATAGAAAAGAAGATGGACCCTAGTAACACAGAGAGTGAGGTCCGATTTCACTACTGGTATGTGAGACTGGCACATGCCCCGCTAGGCAGGCTGGAAGCCACCAGGACCCATGTCTGGGTCGCCTGGCAGAAGTGACCCCTGCAGCTGAGCAAGCAAAGGTAATTGATCAATGGGTGATGCTCTAATCCAACTGTCTCCTAAATTATCTACATTTCTTTAAGCGGGTTGTCCAGGAGACGTTGGATTTCCCAGGTGGTGCTAGTGGTAAAGAACTCACCTGCCAATGCAGGAGATGTAAGATACTTGGGTTCGATCCCTGGGTTGAGAAGATCCTCTAGAGGAGGAAATGGTAACCCACTCCAGTATTCTTGCCTGGAGAATCCCATGGACAGAGGAGACTGGTGGGCTACAGTCCATGGAGTTACAGAGTCAGACACAACTGAAATGACAGCACGCATACATGCCATGAGATATTACTTGCTAATAATTGTTCCTCCAAGAATTGTTTCTATGATAATTTTACAAGCCCAGAGATGTACAATAGAATGATACAGAACTAGAGAACAAACGTCCTTTATTAGTCATTTTTTTCAGTCCCTGAGTCATTTTTTCAGTGAAAAGGTATTTCCTGAGCACATACTATAAGCCAGACCAATGTAGGTGCTGGGAAACATCAGTGCAAAAAATGAACACAATTTCTTCTTCTGTGAGGATTATTTACTGGTCACTGAGAGAGAGAACAATTCATAAACAGAAGTATATCTGGTGAAGGCGGAGTGACAGGGGTTAAGAAGTGGGAAGTATAAACTATTTGGTATAAAATAAGCAGAGGATGAGATGGTTAGATACCATCATTGACTCAATGGACATTAATTTGAGCAAACTCCAGGAGATAGTGGAGGACAGAGAAACCTGACAAGCTACAGTCCATGGGATCACAAAGAGTTGGATATAACTTAGCAGCTGAACAACATAAAATAAGCTACAAGGCACTGCATTGTACAGCACAGGAAATATAATGAATATTTTGTAATAACTGTAAAAGGGGATTAATCTTACAAAATTGTATAAAAAAATCACCTTTATCATATTTTTAAAGCCCTAAGTATACATAGGTCAATTTCTGGTTCCGTTCTGTTCCATTACTCTACTCTGAAATAAGTACACATTGTTTTTATTCTTATAGGTTAATTATATATTGCTTTGTAAAATTAAAAAAAGGTAGTTAGAATTTTGGTTGGAATTACTTCAAATGTATAGATTCATTTAGAGTAGAATTTACACCTTTATGATATTGAATGTCATTATCCAGGAATATCCAGGAATGGAGGAATTAGATTTCTCCAATTATTTGTATTGTCTTCAACGTCTTTCAATAGAGCTTTATAAGGTCTTGCCAAAAAAAAATGTATATCTAATATAAATTTCGGAGAAGGCGATGGCACCCCACTCCAGTACTCTTACTTGGAAAATCCCATGGACGGAGGAGTCTAGTAGGCTGCAGTCCATGGGGTCTCGAAGAGTTGGAGACGACTGATCGACTTCACTTTCACTTTTCACTTTCCTGCACTGGAGAAGGAAATGGCAACCCACTCCAGTGTTCTTGCCTGGAGAATCCCAGGGATGGGGGAGCCTGTTGGGCTGCCGTCTATGGGGTCACACAGAGTCGGACACGACTGAAGTGACTTAGCATAGCAATATAAATTTAGATAGTGCAAGTACCATGAAGCAAAATAAAGTGGGTCAAGGGTGTTGAGAATAACAAGGGGTAGGCAACCTCATTTAGAAAACACAGTCTGGGAAGGTCTCTCTGAGAAGGTAACATTGAAGGGACCTGAGATGTATGAGTCTATAAGAAGCTTCCAGGCAGAGGAGGTAGTGTTATAATAGCCCTGAGACACGAGCTGACTTCATACACATGAGGAACCATGAGAAGGCTTGTGTGGTGGCGAGGGAGAGGAAGACAGACAAGCCCGATGGAGATCATGTTGGATCTTAGAGTTCAGCTTGTATTTTGAATATTGGGGGAAGCTTTTGGAGGCTTTGGAGCAGAAAATAACATGATCCAGGTTACATTTTTGAAAGATCAATCTGGCATCTGGGGGGCAAAGAGAGCCTACAGGAGAAAAGATTGGAAGGACAAAGACCAGTTCAGAGGCAATTATGATAGACCAGGCAAGTGCTGACAGTAACCTGGGCCAAGGTGGAAGCTGCAGAAATAGTGAGAAGTAGTTTGATTCAGAATGTAGTTGGAAAGCGGTGCTGTAGGCCTTACTAATGAATTGGATGAGGGAAGCGAGAGATACAGAGAAATCTGACTTCTCTCATCACTGATGGATACCAGGAAATAGTCACTGAAATTCAGCCACATAGGAATATGTGCACCACAATATGCCTACACCAATACTAAAGTGGAAGACTTAAGTTTGTCAAACAACCACTTAACCTTAAAGAACCAATTAGTGGATGAATTCAGCTATCAGTTGCCAAATAAATGATTAAAATGATTCTGCCATTTCTTTCAGCAGTTTTTGCATGAATGTCCATATGTCTATCTTTCTGCTTATTATACAATATAATATACAATCCATATAGCCATGAACAAATTCACGTCTGAGGAACACAGAGTCAAAAGTCTGAGATTACTGTTTTTACAGCCCAGCAGTCTAGTACTTTGGATGAAAGAATATAACTACATAAAGATTTCCAAATATCTAGCTAAGCAGTTATAATTTCTCATTTTTATCCAAAGATTTGCTGTCACATAAAACATAGCAATCGTGTGAAAATATCATCTCAGTGCAGCAGTGGCATATCACCTCATTAATGATTGCTGTACTTAGACCTGTTCAGACCCCAGAAAAGTGCCGCAAATATCAAATCATAGATAATTTGCCATTGGGCAAGAACACTACTCAATAAATCTGAAGCAGATATTCACAAGAGCAAATTATGCACTTAGACGTAGATGCTAAGACTAAAAATGAGTTTACAATGCTTTGCAGGAAACAAAGGCTTAGGATATCCCTGGTGGCCCAGCGGTTAAGAATTCACCCACCAATGTAGGGGATACAGGTTTGATCCATGTCGGGGAAGATCTCACATGCCACTGGACAACCAAGCCCAGGTGCCACAACTACTGAGCCCATACTCTAGAGCCTTCGAGCCACAACTACTGCGCCCACGTGCTGCAGCTGCTGAAGCCCTCTCGCCCTAGACCCCATGCTCCACAACCAGAAGAGCCACTGCAGTGAGAAGCCCACGCACCACGAGGAAGAGTAGCCACAGCTCACCACAGCTGGAGAAAGCCCGCGTGCAGCGACCAAGACTCAAGTGCAGCCACAAATAAATAGATAATCTCCCAGGCACGGATACTGGAGTGGGTTGCCATTTCCTCCTCCGGGGGATCTTCCCTACCCAGGGATCGAACCTGTGTCTCCTGCACTGCAGGCTGACTCTTTACCACTCAGCTACTGGGAAGTCCTCAAATAAATAAAAATTAAAAACAAACAAACAAACAAAGATTTAGCCCTCAAATGTGGGGTGGGGTGGTTCATATATATAATTTTTTAAATAAAAAATTTATATCTGCCTGGGTTTTCCATGTAAATTATTCAGATAAATCAAGCTACTCAATAGTAACATTTAATATTTATGATATCAAAGAATCTTTACAAATTATTTTACAAGACATACCTAGGTGGCAATGTCTAATTTTTTATGGCTGAAGGATGAAGAACCTGAGGCAAAAGCCCAGCTAATGTCCTGCCTGTGGCAATCAAGCAAGTTGGTGAGAGAGCAGGAAGAGAACATAGGAACGAACAGTGCTGAGTAGGTGAGAGGCATGAAGTGAACTTAGTTCATGTCGTTCATTGATTCATGCATCATGTTATCCAGCTACATTGCTCTCTTTCGTATCTTGGGTAGAGTCTTTCTTTTTTTTTTCTATTTCAGCAACAGAAGTAAGAAATATTTTTACACTAATAGACATGTAATAGTCATAATCAAAGCAAAACTAATGAAAAGAAAACCAGATAGCATGAAAGATGAAAGACAGAAAAAATATACTAAGGATGGTAATTTTAAAGATATCTATATGTATTCGAGTACATAAAATTTGGTGTGATATGATTGTGAATGACATTGAATTTCACTGACCTTATACAAATGATACCTTCAGGAATTAAAAAAAAAAAAAAGGCACACGAGTGAAAAAGCAGACAGTAATACAGAATTAAAGGAAAAACTAGGACCCAAGGAAGAAGATAATTAGAAAATCATAAAAATATCTTTTAAGGCAATCTGCATGTATTTTAAGTCAGACTGTTGTCAGAGATATTGGAGTATTATAACATGGCTTTTAAATATTCAGAGCAATCTGTTAATAAAATTATCAGCCAGAAAGAACTGGTTTCATTACAGCAAAAAAAAGACAAAACAAATCCCTAATTAGGATACAAATCCTCAAGACCAAGACTTGGGTGAAATGACAACTTTATGCTAAGCTCTCAAGGTCAGTCAAATCAGGTGAGAAATGACTAAAAATACCGATACCAGATTTTTTTCATAATGTATTGAAGATTCCTAAAATATACACATATTCTTTGTGCTGCTGAATCATGAAAAAAATGAAAAAGTTACCCATGAGCTACACTTTGAAACACTTTGGACTAAAGCATGTAATAAATGCTCTGCTTCTCTGCTGCCAAAGGGGCCAGTCCGTTCAGAGAGAGTTTGCCTACATAATGCCAGACATCTGTGCAAAAGCTGCAAATTTTGGTCAAGGATTTTAATGTTTTGACGACCTGGTGCCAAACATCTGGATATTTGAAAATATCCAGATAATTGACTGATTTTTTTTAACATTTCATCCAGATGTTTGGCATCAGAATTAAATACCATCTTACTATGTAAGAGCATTTGTGATATGAAAGTGCTTGCCATCTACCCTTAATATTAAAAAGAGGGGGCTTAAAGTCATTATATAGCACAATTACAGTTTTCAAAACAAAAATTGTAAGATATGCCCACAGAAAAGAGAAGTTGGACAGAAACATAATAACGTGTATCATTCATTTTCTGGTTGGTGGGCTCATTGCCGTTTTGCTTGTAGTTTTTAAAAACTTTTTCTAATGTTCTTCGGTAAAACATGCATTGCTTTGACAACAGAAAAGCACTTTAGTTGTGTGATTAGACGATGAAGTTAATTTGGAAACTAAAAGAGTTTAATTTAGTGCTTGGCGTTGGGTACATTCAATTGAAGCTGGTAAGGTAGGCTGGTTTTGGAAAAGCAAATTAAAAGTAGGTAGACAAAGCTCTGGGAATCTAAGGACTACTAGGTACGCATGACTGGCAACAATGGGCCTGACTGGTTTTTCCTCACTGAATTTATTGGAGCTTTTTTTTTTTTTTGGCCCTGATGCTTGTGTGACTTAGTTCCCCAATCAGGGATCTAACTTGGGTCCATGACAGTGAAAGTACTTGGTTGTAACCACTATACCACCAGGGAATTCCCCTAGAAATTTTTATTTTGCACACATCCCCATCTTTGCCTGCCTGCACCAATGCATACAAGCTCTGAACTTCGGATGCTGTTCTTAATGATGCCCAGTGCTTGACGAGTGCATTGAGAGTCCCATCCTAGTAATACCTCCTTTCAAGGCCAACACATTCCAGTGCCCTTTTTTTTTTCTGGTGGGATCTTAGTTCTCTGACCAGCGATTGAACCCGACCCTCGGCAGAGAAAGTGTGGAGTCCTAACCACTAGACCGCCAAGGATGTCCCTGTTCCAGTGCATTTATACCTTCTCACTCTTAGTCCCCTTTCTTCGCTGGAGTTGGCAAGTTAAATCTTGTTCTCATTCATTTTCTTGCTGTTGCAAAATTCATCCAAGGTTAGACATGCAGAATGTTGGATTCTCAGTAGATTTAGTCCAAATCTCTCATTTTATAATTGGCGAGACAGGCCCAGGGAGGTTAAATGTCAAGCCTCTGATGATACATTCAAATCTAGAAACAGTCTGTTTCCAGCTCAGAGCATTTTTCACTACACAAGGCTTTCATGGTTATTCTGGTCCTTAAATTTCTTCATCTATAAAATAGAATAAATATTTGCATGCAAAGTGAAAAGTGAAAGTCGCTCAGTCGTGTCCAACTCTTTGCAACCCCATGGATTATACAGTCCATGGAATTCTCCACGCCAGAATACTAGAAAGGGAAGCCGTTCCCTTCTCCAGGGGATCTTCCCAACTCAGGGATCAAACCTAGGTCTCCCGCATCATAGGTGGATTCTTTACCATCTGAGCCACCAGGGAACCCCTGGAATACTAGAGTGGGTAGCCTATCCCTTCTCCAGAGGATCTTCCTGACCCAGGAATCAAATCAGGGTCTCCTGCATGCAAAGTGCTTTGGGCTATTTGAGATAGAAACTGCACACACAAAAAGTGTTATTTTGGCACCTTTTCTTCTGTATTTTATAAACTCTGCTATTCAGTAATGATTAGAAAACTTAGATAAAATCTAGATAGAATTTCAAATGACATCCCAATAAAAATAAAAGTTCCTAAGCATCAATATCTTAATTATTCTGAAATGTTTGAAGAAGCTAAGTGTTTTGGGGATGATCTAAACAGTTCCAAATTAAATAAAGACCAAATGGTAAAGTTATATGGAAACATTTGAAATGGAAAATTTGAGATCCCTTTTAAAAAGTAACACAAAGATTGAAGGACTCTGTAGTGTGATTTTTTTTCCCTCAGTCTTTGTAGAGAGCAAAGCTACTATAATTCACTGATGAATCCCATACATTCTTCCGTCATTGTTAATTTTAAAAAGCTGTTCGATAAACAACACTTAAAGTAAAAAAGCAAGTACTATTCGCTAGTTTAATGTTATTCTCATAGTTCAAGTACAAATCAAACTAACCTGAAAAAACACCAAGTAAACAGATCTAAACGAAAATGGCTCCCCCTCTCTAGGCAAATTTAAAGCTAAACAGTTGAAGAAATACTAGTTGGTAAATACTAGTTGGTAAATCTTCTGTTCCTACTATTCTCTGCCCAAAAGGAAAGAAGAAAGAACAAAAAGAATCACTTTTAAGTAGTGAGCCCTGTGGCTACATGTAACCTGCTTAACTTGATTCTTCACAGTCAGACCCAAGAAACACGTCCACATTGTAAATATCACCAAACACATTCTTAGCTTGTTCTGGAAACACCCTTAATTCTTAACACTTTCAGTTTTTTTTTAAATGATTTATTTGTTCAAGACATGTGAAATGTAGAAAGAAGCAAGAAGTTAATCTTTTTAATACTTTGTCTCTTCTATTCATTTAAGGTTCTTTTCAAAAATTCTTTCATGAACCAGGACTTGGGGCCATAACAGTTACTAGTATGCAGGCTCATTATTGCTTATATGTATGTGGTATGTATGTTTTCAAAGCATTTCACCATCATTAACTTCATGTCAGCTAAGCCGGATATTGGACTTGATGGAAAAATGATCTAATCCGGTATGGAAAATTCTGTCCCTAAAATCCACACCTAAAACAGGCAAATTTCCCCTCTCTGTGCCAGAATGTTCTCAATATGGAGGGTTTACGAAGCCAGGTCCCCAAAATCTTTGCAAAGTGAGGTCAGTAGGGGAATTTTGTTGTTATTGTTATTTGGGGGATTTTTGTTTGCAATTGGCAGTGAGGATGGTGTTTTCGGTCAGTTTGTTTTGTTATGTTATGGATTCGGAAGATTTTTCAGAAAGAAAAAAAACATATATATATATATATATGGTTGGAGAAGGCAATGGCAACCCACTCCAGTACTCTTGCCTGGCAAATCCCATGGACGGAGGAGCCTGGTGGGCTGCAGTCCATGGGGTCGCTAGGAGTCGGACACGACTGAGCGACTTCACTTTCACTTTTCACTTTCATGCACTGGAGAAGGAAATGGCAACCCACTCCAGTGTTCTTGCCTGGAGAATCCCAGGGACGGGGGAGTCTGGTGGGCTGCCGTCTATGGGGCTGCACAGAGTTGGACATGACTGAAGCGACTTAGCAGCTGGATATATATGGTTAAGTGAAGTAATTGTCAAACTAAAAATTGGAGCCTGCCAATGTTCTAAGGTAATTTAGCTGATGGTCTAGTACTACCTCTGAGATAAAATGAAAGGTCTTTAGGAGTGAGAGGGTGGGAGGATGAAGGACAGTTTCCCCAGAGAAAGGTCAAACAGGAAAGTTTAAAGTCAAGTTCTGATGAGGGGAACAGCTCGGTTCTCTCCATGATTGCTAGTTTTACATCTTGTCACTCACTTTCTTCTCAAGAACAGTTCAGAGCTGCTGAGCTGTCATGAGCGTGACTTGATGCCTAGAAATTGACTGTGTTCCAAAACCTCATTATTGGAAAACTTTTCCATTTGATGCTAAATATAGGGTATTATATAAACACGATGTATTATAGGTCAAATCCTGTTACCACAAATGTTAAGAGGCTATCCAATTTGGAGCTAGGAAGGGAGATTGTATTAGAATTTTATAGTACACATCAAATCTGATTACAATTATGTAAAACAAAACTATTTTCAAATCCTAGTCAATAGGCAACATATTTCACTTGTCAGTAGAGAATCCTTCAGTTCTTCAAAATGAGAGTTCCCGTAAATGAAACATGAACTATTCTCAATCTTTTTCATCCCATGGTGATCTTCCTCCTAAACCCATAGTATATATTCCTGTATTGCTCATTTCAAATTTGATCATTTCTTACTATATAACATGCTTATAGGTTGTTTAAAGCATAAGATTATCTAGCATTTTTTATGTATTTCTATTTGTCTTTTTAACTTGATGATGAAGTCTCTGAGGGAAAACATCCAGGGTTTGCTTTTATGTGTACTTTGTATTGTGAAGTCTAGAGAAAATCTTCAATAAAAGGAAGGGCGAAAGAAATAAAAGGAAGGACAAGAAGATGGTGTGGCAAATTGAGGCAAGGTTGATGCTCATCTGAAGGGCCTCGTTGACAGTTCAGGGGATTTTATCTAATAAGGAAACATCTCACCCAACACCTGATTTAAAACAAAGGCAGGGGCTTCCCTGGTGGCTCAGTGGTAAAGAATCCACCTGCCAATGCAGGAGACATGGCTTCGATTCCTGATCTGGGAAGATTCCACATGCCTTGGAGCAACTAAGCCACAACTGTTGAGTCTGTGCTCTAGAACCCATGCTCCACAGCTAGAGAAGCCATCACCATGAGAAGCCCTCACACTGCAACTAGAGAGCAGCCCCCGCTTGTCTCAACTAGAGAAAGCCCATGTACAGGATCGAAGACCCAGCACAGCCATAATCAAACCAGTCAATCCTAAAGGAAATCAGTCCTGAATATCCACTAGAAGGACTGATACTGAAGTTTAAACTCCAATACTTTGGCCATCTGATGTGAAGAACTGACTCATTGGAAAAAACCCTGATGCTGGGAAAGATTGAAGGCAGGAGGAGAAGGGAACCACAGAGGATGCAATGGTTAGATGGCATTGCCAACTCAATGGACATGAGTTTGAGCAAGCTCCGGGAGTTGGTGATGAATAGGGAAGCCTGGTGTGTTACAGTCCATGGGGTCGCAAAGAATTGGACACAACTGAGCGACTGGACTGAACCGAACTGAAAAAATAAAAAGAAAACAAAGGCAGGGCATAACTTCAGTATACCTTTCTACTTCCAAACAGCCTAGGTTTATAAATTTGTAGATCTCAAATACATTTCTCTTAAGGAGTGTGAGTTCATTTTTGAGCTTTAGAGCCAGGCTAATATACATCATATCAGTCATCTTTGTGCAAAATGAGTTTTTTTCATCTCCACCACACATACAGAGGAGACAACTCCTTTACTTGATGAGTCACCAAGAGCCTAAGGGATCCCTTTAGCAGCTCTAGGATTTTCCTAGCTCTCTACCTGCCACTTACACTGGATTTGTGCTCATTGCAATGTGCCATGAACACTAGGGTGATAGTGAGATCCTGAACAAAATTTCAGCAGCAGCACTTGGGCCATGCCTGCAGTCCTTAAGCTCCTGTCTCTGCTGAGTTAACGTTAGGCCTGTAGGCCTCCTATACACTTCCCTTGTGGATCAGATGGTAAAGAATCTACCTTCAATGCCAGTTTGATCCCTGGGTCAGGAAGATCCCTTGGAGAAGGGAATGGCTCCTCACTCCAGTATTTCTGCTTGGAGAATTCTATGCACAGAGGAGCCTGGAGAGCTACAGTCCATGGGGTCGCAAAGAGTCAGACACAACTGAGCGAATGACATGTAGGCCTCTAGTTTTGTTCCTTTTGTTGAAAGTTCTAAGTTAAAATTTGCCAGGTAGGGGAACTTCTGTACTAAGGAGTATTAACCTTGACTCTTCAAGAGAATTTTTGGAATTTCAGTCTGGCCTTACTCCTGAATAATATCAGATTGAAAACACAGGACCAAAACTTTCTTCCTATAATGTTAACTGTCTATCTCTTAGAGAACTGGGTCTTGAAAAAAGATCTTTTTTCAGTCTTTCAGCTCCCAGCTCCCTGCAACCTCTGTCATCTTTACTTTTTCCAATTAACCCATAATCATTGCTGTATGAGATAGAATTATAGTATATTTAATAGTTCAAACCAGGACACATTGCAATTTTGTTCTGTTACAGATTTTTTTGCAGTTTTTGAAATTGAGATTTAATTCATATAATATACAATTCACCATTCTAAAGTGTACGATTGAGTGGTTTTTAGTATATTCAGTGTTGTACAACTCTGTATGGTTCTAGAACATTTTCATCTCCCCTAAAGGACCCCATACGTACTGAGCAGCGACTCCATGGTCCTCTTTCCCCTAGGCCCTAGCAACCTAGTTTACTATGGATTTGCCTATTCTGGACATTTCATATAAATGAAATCATGTAATATTTGACTTTTGGTATCTGGTTTCTCTTCCTGAGCATAATATTTTCAAGGTTCGTCTCTGTTGTAGCATGAATCAGTAATTCATTCCTTTTCATGAGTGAATGATATTCCATTGTATGGTTATACCACATCTGTCTAGCCATTCATCAGCTGATGAATATTTGTGTTATTTATACCTTTCAGTTATTACTAATAATGCAGCTACGAACACCCTTGTACAAGCTTTTGTGTGGATACCTCTTCACTTTTCTTGTGTATACACCTAGAAATGAAATTATTGGGTCATATGAGACTTCTTGTTTAACTTTTTGAGAAGCTGGCATACTGTTTTCCATAGTGGCAGCACCATTTTACATTCCTGCCAGCCGTTTATTAGGGTGCTAATTTCTCCACATCCTCACCAACACTTGCTATTTTTCTCTTTTTTATCATAGCTATGGTATCTCACTGTGATTTGATTTGCATTTCCTGAATGATTAGTGGGGTTGAGTCCCTTTTCATGTGCTTATTGGCTATTTATATATCTTCTTTGGAGAAAAATCTGTTTAAGTCCTTTACCTATTTTTATTTATTTATTTTTTAAGACTTTAGAAATATTTTTTCCCCAAACTTTAAACTTTTTATTTTATATTGGAGTATAGCTGATTAACAATATTGTGGTAGTTTCAGGTGAATGGTAAAGAATCTGCCTGCAGTGCGGGAGACCTGGGTTCGATCCCTGGGTTGGGAAGATCCCCTGGAGAAGGGAATGGCTACCCACTCCAGTATTCTTGCCTGGAGAATTCCATGGACAGAGGAGCCTGGCAGGCTAGAGTCCATGGGGTCGCAAAGAGGTGGACACAACTGAGGGACTTTCACACACACACACATTCTCCCCCAAGTCCCTCTCCCACCCAGGCTGCCACATAACATTGAGCAGAGTTCCATGTGCTATGCAATAGGTCTTTGTTGGTTATCTATTTTAAATATAACAGTGTGTACATGACCTTCCCAAAGTCCCTAACTATCCCTTCCCCTGGAAACCTAAGTTTGTTTTCTAAATCTGTGAGTGTCTTTCTGTTTTATATTTAAGTTCATTTGTATAATTTCTTTTTAGATTCCACATATAAGGGATGTTATAAAATACTTTTCCTTCTCTATCTGACTTACCACTCAGTATGACATTCTCTAGGTCCATTCATGATGGCATTATTTCATTCTTTTCAATGGCTGAGTAATATACCATTGGATATATGTATCACATCTTCTTTATTCATTTCTCTGTGGATGGACATTTAAGTTGCTTCTGTGACTTGGCTATTGTAAACTGCAATAAGCATAGTGTTTATTGAAACTGCAATTAACTGCAATAAACATAAAACAAACTAAATAAATATGCTGCAATCACCATTTGGGTGCATGTATCCTTTTGGAACATGTTTTTCTCCAGATATATCCCCAGGAATGTGATTGCAGGATCATCTGGTAGCTTTACATTTAGTTTTTTTAAGGAACCTCCATACTATTCTCCATAGAGACTGCACCAATTTCCACTCCCATCAACAGTGTAAAAGGGTTCCTTTCTCTTAGCACCCTCTCCAGCATTTGTGGATTTTTTGATGATGGCCATTCTGACTGGTGTGAGGTGGTATTTTATTTTAGTTTTGATTTGCATTTCTCTAATAACTAAAAATGTCGAACATCTTTTCATGTGCCTATTGGACATCTGTATGTCCTCTTTGGAGAAATGTCTGTTCAGGTCTTCTGCCCATTTTATGAGTGGGTTGTCTATTTTAATGCTATTAAGTATCATAAGCTGTTAGTAAATTTTGGAGACTAATCCCTTATCGGTTACATAATTTGCAAATATTTTCTCCCAATCTGTGGGTTGTCGTTGCTTTGTTTATTGTTTCCTTTGCTGTGCAAAAGCTTTTGAGTTTAAGTAGATCCCCATTGTTTACTTTTGCTTTTATTTCCATTATTCTGCCTCTTCCCATTTCTAAATAGAGTTCTTTGTCTTTTCATTTTTGAGTTGTAAGAATTCTTTATACAGGAGGTGGGAGGGTTAAATTAGGAGTTTGGGATTAACAGATACACACTATATAAAATGGATAAACAATAATCCTACTGTATAGCACAGGGAACTATATTCAATACCTTGTAATAACCTATAGCAGGGAGGAATCTGAAAAAGAATATATATATATATATATATATATATATATATAAAATTGAATTACTTTGCTGTATATCTGAAACTAACACAGCATTGTAAATTAACTATACTTCAACTTAAATAGAGTTCTTTATATATTACAGATACCAAACGCTTACCTGATACATGCATTACAAATATTTTCTTCAGGATATATTGACAAATGAGGAGAGAGAGCTATTAATACTTACTCAGATAATATAGGAATGTTGTTGATTAGTTTCTCCGTTGTGTTGAACTCTTTAGCGACTCCTTGGACTATAGCCTGCCAGTCTCCTCTGTCCATGGGGTTTCCCAGGCAAGAATACTGGAGTGGGTTGCCATTTCCTCCTCCAGGGGATCTTCCCCATCCAGGCATTGAACCTGCATCTCTTGCATTGGCAGGCAGATTCTTTACCACTGAACCACCTGGGAAGCCCCAATATAGGCATAAACTGACACTATTCCAGCAAAGCGGGGCATATGATTGATCCACATGTGGAGGATCTTGATCCAGCAGGTTGAAGAGTAAATGTTATGTTAGCTTCAATGGGACAGTTTATCTATCCAGATAATCAGATATAAATAATCAAACTCAGTACCCTTCCTGTACTATGCAGAGTGCTAGAGACTGTGAAAAAGAGTATAAAAGAAATATTTAAAAATTCATAAATCTTTAAGCAAACTTTAATGTCAAAGTTTTCAGAATTAACAAAGTAAGGATTTCGGTGCTCTGGTGTCAAAGAAGAAGAGGAAGAAATTAGTGTTGGAGAACTAAGTGGAGTTTGAGCCTTGAAGGACAGGTAGTACCGAAAGCAAGAGAAATTTTATTTTAAAGAAGTTATAAATTACCAGGGGATGCAGTGTACGTATAAGACATACTGTGAAGTCCAGAATCACAGGGCAACCTCATGCTTCTATGGTAAGAGGAAGGATTGCAAATAGGGTGTATATTTCACATAATAAAACTGCACTCCCTTTCCCAAATTTCTTATATTATCATCCTATAAGAAGAAAGGTAAAGCTGTGCATCATTCTACAATCCTGCTTGGGATGCTATTAAAACGCTACACTGAAGAAGCATACCAGCCGTGCAGAGCACATAGGCTCACGGTGTTTCTATTGCCCTGGTGCCCCAGTGGGACATTCACCCTTGGTTTATCCTTGCTTAATAGCTCGCAAGGCTCTTCCTGTTACATGTGAACACACCCACTTTCTAAAAGGAAAGTAAACTGTTTGAGGACGGGAGCTTTCTTACTTGTCTGAATCTTCCCTTCTGGATCTCCTTTTGCTCTTCTGCCCTGCCTTGCAGGGGCTGGCAGGTATGCGGTCTGTCCTCAAGAGCTGAGCCCCCTAGCTTCAGGGGGTGGGGAGCCCCTGGTGGAGATCAGAGGGTGGTGGGCCAGTGACAGCAGGATGTCGGATCCCTGGGCCTCTTTCCTGTGAGTCCTCTGCTCCTCACAACTCTATCTCTGGCTCTTTCCTCTCCTGCTGCCTTCAGAACCCAGGGGTGGTGACAATGGTATTGATACTGGCCTTGGGTTCCTGCACAGTCTCTCCTTAGCCAAACCTTTGCAATGAATCCCTTCTATAAATAAAGTTCCCTTGGATGATCCTAATTTGAATGTGCCATCTGTTTACTCTTGAGACCCTAACTGATATAGTCCCTCACACTACCCGATGTTTTAGGAGTTGTGTAACAAATATTTGTTAAATAATTAGTAAATGAATAAACGGGGAGCAGATGCTTCAGTTTCATCTTGTTTCCCCTAACAATTATTTGGGCAGAGGTGAGATTCTTGATAATAGGCCATGGCACTGATAAATTTTCAGTTTGCTCTTCATTTGTAAGTTGACTCATTTGAGAAATCCATTTTTAACTTAAAAATGCCAGGTAACATTGTCTGATAAATTTTCTTTATTGTGTCACAACAGCAATTAAGAACATCGCTTTGTGTACACTCTCAAAAGCTTGTACAGGTGGAAACAAGAAACTTTTTTTTTTCTAAGTTGTATAAGTTATGTGTGTATGTGTGTGTGAGAGAGAGAGAGACAGACTGGGTGAGTTTCATACCAAAGGAAAAAGAAAAAGAGATAGTTTGTCTCTCATTTCAAAAATTCCTTATACATTTTCTTGCAATTTCTTTCTTAGCTAGTATTCTGATTTCTGTCTTGTCCAATTGTTACACTGAATGCTTCTGATCACAGGACAAAAACAAATATCAAAATGAATCCACCACAGGTATACATGTGTTCCCCATCCTGATATTTGGCAAAACTAATACAATTATGTAAGGTTAAAAAAAAAAAAAAATACTAATCTAGCAAAAAAAAAAAAAAAAAAAACTAGGGTATTGTGCACTGAATTTTAACTTTAGTCTTCTTACTTCTTTCAATTTTGCCTTCACTTTGTTCACTCTGAACTTCTGTTATGATGTGTGTGTATGTGTGTGTGTTCCTCATGGTCATGCTGAAGAGAGAGGAATTTCTTCCCTTTAAAACATTCCTTTTAGACTACCAGCTTTCTCACATCAAGATGTTCACATCATCAAGACATTATTGCCTGCCCTGCAAAGACCAATAAAGCTTTCTTTTGCTTTTATAAAGGATTCCTTCAGCCCTCTCATTTTCTTAAGGGCCAGAAGAAAGAAAAAGACAGAGCATTAGCCTCCATTTTATCCCTTTGTGCTATAGTCTCTATAAACTTGAAGAAAAATACCTATCAGAGACAACAAATATGCCCATGCCGAGTCTCTTTACCAAGAAATTAGATGAGAATAAGAATATGAAAGATGATTAAGGATCAATAATACTGAATTCATAGACCAAAGGCCAAAGTACTGGTGGCCGTCTCAGCAAATGCTAAAAAAAAAAAAAGGAAAGTGGGAATTTAGATTCACTCTTGAGAAGGGATTAGAAGATAAAAAACTTCAGTCTCAAAGAAAACATTTGCAGACCATCTTTTCTGTGGATCTGAAGTGAGTCATACCATGAAGCTCTTGGACAGTTATCTGACTGGGCACAGTGGGTGTGGCCACCATTATTTGCCTGGACACTATTCCTACCACTTTCTAAATTGGGAGCTTGGAACATAATTGTTTTGGAAGTTTCCTTCAAATTATTGCCTAGACTTGTCATGGCTTGTCCCAAAGCAGTCAAACAACTGTCTTCAAAGCACTTTTTGGCCCAGTTCAGCAGTTCGGAGCCTTGACGAGACTGACCGTACCTAGATGTTGAGGAGACATGGCAAGAGGCAGCTTTCACCAGAACATCCTGCTTCAGTGACAATGTGTTAAGTTGCTCTCTTCAAAAAAATATGCCATTCTCAATTACAGTTTTACTTAAAAAGAAATTCTCAAAGATTGCCAAAGAGAAATTTAATCATAATTGTCTTCATATTAATTTTCCAGTGGATTCTGTAAAACAAAGATGAATTTTCATGACTCTAGTATGTTTGAATTTCAACTTTTGCCCTGATTTCAAGCCAATTAAACTCAAATTTTGATTTGGTCAGTTCACTGAAAAAATTTCAGGAAGCCTAGCCTGGCTCAGCAGCCTCAGATTTATGTTCCAATGACAGAACCTTAATGAATGCTTTCTTGCCTTTTAGGCATAGTTTAGGGTGTATATCAAACCTTAGACATTCCAGAGAGGCAAAGTTCATATTAAATGTCATATTTTCTTATCCTTTAACTTATTTTTACTCATTCTCACATAACTTGCAGAGAAAGAACTATTTCTTTCAGGAAAAAAAGTCACTTTAAATTGACCCTCTCGTCAGGTGGAAAAACTGAGTGAAATAGAGAAAACTAGTTCAATTAATTAGAATATTTCCTGGGGACTCTCTGAGGAAAATCAGAAGAGGAAAAAAAAAATCATTGAGATTTAAAATAGATTTGGGGAGGAAGACAAAAGCAAAACCTCATCCCAAGCTATTATGTAATGATGAGCCAGGAATCAGAACCATGAGTAATATAGTTCAACGCTATACAGTAAAATCTATAATGAAGGATAACAAAGGACATAATCAAAGTTGAGAACTGAGAGGTTCTTTGTGCTTTTCTCAGCCAAGAGTACTAGGAAGTCTTTGTAACCCTACACTCTTCCACAGCTCTCTGTAAGGCACCTTAGAAGCTAATGTGACTGTGAAGATATTTGGGGACAAATAAAACTTTAAACTGATAGAGGAGAGGTTGATGGTTTGATGTTGGTGTGCATCTTCCCTCAGTCCTACCCAGAGTACTGTCCTCAGATTGAAGATCTGCGTTAGGAATGAGGAGCAGACATAGCCTTGCAGAGGGTGGAGATGACTTGCTCTAAAGAGCTTTTTGTCTGGTGATTCTGTGACTAAAGATAATATTTGTTTATCTTGTATGTTTAACTTGTGTCTTGTAATCCAGAGAGCTGGGGGAAAAAATGTGGAATTACAAGTGAGTTAGTGAACAAACCCATAGTATAGGGTATAATTTCTAGGCATGGGAAGGGCAGGAAGAACCAAATCAGCAGTTAGGATAGAATGTATTTTTTCTGTGCTCTCTCAGCCCTTCCAGTAGGATAATTTTACAATTCAAGTGCTGATCGTACAGCAGCAGTTGATATAAAGTTACATTTCATTACTCATGGAAGCAACTTAACTTGAAATACTTTCTTAGTTAGAACTCTCAGTTCTTGCATGGTTAAATGATTTTTTTTTTTTTTAAATAACAAAACAAAAAGTCTTCCGGGGCAATTAAGGACTTAGAAAGCCCACAGTGGCAGAAAACTGAAAAGGATTTAAAACTGTAATATCATCCTATTACCAAAGGGTGATTAAAGAAGCTCTATGAATAGACCAGATATTCTAATAGAGAGTTGGGTGACCAGAGGGGTATGGTGCTTGGGGGCAATACATTCAGGCCTTTTAAGGATAAAAGACCCAGCAGAATTCCAGAAGGAAAAAATCTATGTTCTATCACTGAGGCATATTCTCAGGGAAATCAGTTCCTCCTCCTTCTCTCATTCCAGGCTGGGCTCGATATTATTGAAGTAAAGCCAAGAGCAAGTTAGCAAACCAGCAGGGGAGCAAATTGATTATACAGTTAACTGTGGAAAAACTGAAATTCTTTATTAAGGGAAAATGAAATACAGTTAATTTATGCTTCAACGGAGCCTTTCCCCACGTGGCATTTACTCTACTGGTTCTTTGACTTTGCTGTGAAGCTGTAACTCAGCCAAAAAATGACAGAAGCTTTACTGATTTAAAAATAAGGCAGGTTTTGAGCTTTTTTTTCCCCCTTGCATGATGATTTTTCCAGCTACAATTACTGTAACTCACTCATTATAGAGGATAACATAGCAGGCAAACAGGCAAGGGAAAAAAATGTGGTAAAACAGTTGGCAGGATGTGAATTAAAAGTCTTTGCCATCTAATTTTAAACAGTATTTATAGAGAGCACCCATACATAATACAGCATTCACCGTCTCACACAAAATCGTTTAAGTAGTAGAAACATTTACTGAAGCTGTTAGCAAAACGAGTGGACACTAATAAGGGAAAGAGATTAATAAAACTTTAAACTCCAAATGGAAAAGGTAGAATCAGGGTTAGGTACATCAGTTCGGTGTAATTTTGAATCATAAAACCTAATGCTGAGGTACCTTGTCAGAATTAAAAATAATATTAATGATCTACACACATAAAGAAGGCTTTTCAAAGATCTGCACTGTATATTTTGTCTTATTAATTCTGAAAACAGCGCCAGGTCCAGAGAAATTGCTATGTTTTTTTTTTTCCTTAAAGACTATTTTATTTCAAGAGAATTGTAAATTCTCACAGAGTCGTAAGAAATATCACAGAGAGAGTCCACACACCCATTGTCCAGTTTCATTCCATGGTGACTTCTTACATAATTATACAACAGTGTCACAACTAGGAAACTAACACTGCTGCACTCCAGCAATCTTATTTAGTTCTACACGCACTTGTTTGTGTGTGTGTGTCTGTGTACTTAGTTCCAGGCAATTTCTTCACATCTGTAGATTTATGTGACCACCACCAGTTGAGACATGGCATAGTTTCATCACAAAGATGCCTCGTGCATAGCCCCAGCCCATCCCCACCTACTCCACTCTAACCCCTGGTAACCACTAATCTATTCTCCATCTCTGTAATTTTGTCATTTCAAGAATGTTATATAAATGGAACCCTATAGTAAGTGAACTTTTGAGACGGGTTTTCTCACTGAGCATAGTTTCTTTGAAATCCATCCAAGTCATTGTGTGTCAACAGTTTGCTCCCTTGTCTTACTGAGTGATATAGTCCATGGTTCAGAGCTACAGCGATTCAATGATTTATTGAATTATACACCCACTGAAGGACATTTGGAGTGTTTCCTCTTGGGGAATATTAGAAATAAAACTCCTATAAACAGTTGTAGACAGATTTTTGTGTGAATGTAGGTTCTCATTTATCTGGGATAAATGTCCAAGAAAGAAAATTGCTCTGTGTGTGTGTGTGTCTGTATACTTAGTTCCATGCCATTTTCCCACATGAAGGTTGGTGTGTCCACCACCAAGGTCAAGATGTATATTATTTTTTAGAGATAAAAATATGATACTACGCATCTCAAGATGGGACATGGGCAGAAATGCAGGACCGCATGCTCACTCCAGAGCAACTTGCTTGACTGTTTGCTAATAATTCAATATTTACCCTTAATTCAAATATTTATGAAGCATGCACTGCAGTATTAATACTCTGCCAGGCACTATGCCAGGGAGAAAGGCAGAACAGCCGAGCTACCTTCTCTTCCCCCAAGGATCTCGAATTGGAACAATTGCTCAACACCCTATGGTGGTGCTAAAAATGACCCAGAATATAAAGATCCTCTGGAGCCAGGGTGGCTACCTGACAACAAAGACCCCTCTCCCCCAGTCTCAGACTGTAGGATACACTTTTGTAGCATTTCCTCCTGCTTTCAATGTAAGGCTACTGAAAGAAGAACATGTATTGAACCTTGTATCCCTGTCTCTCTGCTCTGCCTAGTCATTCAGCTGTGTCCAACTTTTTGGGACCCCATGGCCTATAGCCCACCAGGCTCCTCTGTCCATGGGGATTCTCCAGGCAAGAATTCTGGAGCAGGTAACCATGCCCCACTCCAGGGAATCTTCCCGACCCAGAGATCAAACCCAGGTCTCTGGCACTGCAGGCGGATTCTTTACCATCTGAGCCACCAAGGAAGCCCATTGTATCCCGTTAGAGGAGTTCATTCATTCATTCATTTAAAATATTTATTGTAAGTACCTACTGTTTACCAGGAATTGCATTAGGTGTTGGAAATTCACAGATGACTAGAATCCTGTCCTCAAGAGGCTCCAAGTCTAGAAAAGGAATGTAAGGTAGATTCTGTCTCCAGGAAGTTTACAGTCTTGTTAGACAGGACGCTAAATAAGTAGGACATGGGTGCATGCATACCCAGTTGCAGAGAATACTAGACTGGGTTGCCATTCCCTTCTCCAGGGGATCTTCATGACCCAGTGATGGAACCATGTTTCCTGCATTGCAGGCAGATTCTTTACTACTGAACCACTGTTGAAGTCCCGAATAAGTAGCACAAAAAGGTCTTATGGGGATAGACTTCCAAGAGACCGAGGCTTGAGCTGAATCTTAAAATAATGAGGATTTGCATAGCAGAGGGTTACAGGGAAAGCATTATTGACAAAGGGAAAAGCAAAGGCAATATATCTCCATTTTACATTTAGAAAGCAGGAAATGATTATCAACTGGAGCAGGAGTTTGTGAATGCTGAATTAGTGAATGGTGACACCAGAAATTACCTTTTTTAGAAAAAAATTATCTTGAACATTATTTATTTACTTTTTTGGCCACAAAGCATGTTTCCCTGACCAGGGATCAAATTCATACCCCCTTCATTGGAAGCACAGAGCTTTAACCACTGGACCACCAGGGAAGTCCTCAGAAACTATCTTTGATCAAATGTAATGACCTTCAGTGCCAGGCCTGTCTTTGGCCTTTGGAGTTTTTGGTAATGAAAAGCTAAGGAAAACTTTTGAATATGAGACTAATATGATGAAAACTTTGCTTTAATTAACCTGGCTCTGTGAAGTTTATGTTAAATAATTCAAAATCTTTAATTTTAAGAAATTTAATCTTGTCCATGAAAGAAAAACTCTTTGGTGGGAAACAAAAAGCTTCCAGGATCCTAAAGGTAGATTAAGTTCATCATCCTTTCCACCACTCAGAGGATGCCCTGAGGAAATAATAGTTTCACAAAATGATAATAGCCAGGACTAAGGGCTGAACTAGTAGAAAGGTAGGGAAAACAGAAGAGGGATGAATTACCAAGAATTCGGTGAAGTGAACAGGGATTTCTTGGAGGTGTTCAGACTTGAACTGAGCCCTGAAAGAAGCACATACATAAACACGAACAGAGAGGAGAAGGGCAAAGCCCTCCAGGCAGGAGGAACTGTAAACCACAGGTACAGAGTGGGCATGCGTAGGACAGATCCAAGGAGCTATGAACAGAGTGGTTTGCCTGAGGCAGAGTGTTCAGGTTCTTGTGAAGTTACAGAAATGTATACAAGTATGCAGAAAATCACTGCTGTCTAAAGATAAGTGATCCCTTTAAGGTACAGAATAAAGAAAACAATGTAGTGTGCCTACTATTATAATATATTTTTATGTCTTTGTGAAAAGCTTACAAATTTTGCATTTACTATTGTGTTACTGCTGTTTAGTCACTCAGTCATGTCTGACTCTTTGCGACCCTGTCCATGGGATTTTTCAGGCAAGAATACTGGAGTGGGTTGCCATTTCTTACTCCAGGGGATCTTCCCGACCCAGGGATTGAACCTGAGTCTCCTGTGTCTCCTGCAATGCAGGTGGATTCTTTACCCGCTGAGATATTGGGGAAGTCATATTTTTGATAGGAAAAAGAATTTTCAAGAGTTTTATTGGGGAGGACGCTAAGATAATAAAATGTGGGTCTTTGAATCCTATCTCTGATTATCTTCTTGGTAGCACTACACTAGGCATAGAGGTGACTCAGAAGTGGTATAAGACACGTCATTCCCTACCACTGGGCAAGAAGGAACTATTCTCCAGCAGAAGGGACTAGTAACAGTGGTTATCAAAGACTTCAGGGGAAAGGAGAAAGCCTTGGTGTGTCAGGCCAGCAACAGTCTAGGATGCTTTATGCAAAATGGAAGTCAATAGTTGTTGACAAAGCAGTATTACAAGAAAATAAATATTACTTAGAGGAAAAACTTGACCTTACATTTCACAATTAGGCATGTGCTTACTAAGTTAGCAAAATTTCCTAACCCAAGAAATTTCTCTTTTTATGCAAAGGAAAGCTTTTTCAAATTAACTATGATCTAAGGAAACTAAGCACTTAAAAAAATTTATGAAAGGTTAATATACAAGAATGATGACTATTTGTTTTCATCTCCAACTGAATTTAGAACAAAAGTGAAAATAAGGTTTCAGACATGTTGCTTGAGGGATTTATGTATACATCCAAGTAATGACTAAGATAACCTAAGAATGTTGATAAATATTCTCTTCAGCCCTAGGAATAAATTTCCATCCATTTAGAATGGCTTAAACGGTTCAATCACCTGGGGATCTCATTAAAATTGGAGGGTCTGAGAAGGGGTCAGAGTGTTGTATCTCTAGTAAGTTTCTAGATGAGATAATGTGGCTTGCTTAGAGAGAGCAGGGAGCCCCACGACCAGTCAGCCTTTCAGTGGCTCTTTTAGGCCATTGAGTCTTGGACAAGATTGCTCTCTTGACACTTTGTCTTAATTTTGAGTTTCCGAGCACAAAATATTAGACCCCAGTAGTAACTGGGATAGATGGAGTCAGGGCTGGGGAGGAACACAGCATAGGGCAGGCACTCTAAACGTTGATGCTGAAAACCAAATACGGTTTCAGAGTAGATGAAGTCAACTCAGGCTGGATGGAGGAAACTACCATAGAGAAGGGCAGCAGGAGTCTCCAAGTAGAGTGATGGCTTCAGTGAGGCTGGATGAGGAATCTGGATTGCATCCCTTCCTCCAAGCTCCACATCACCTGTGTGTCCCTCTATTAATATACTTACAGTGCTGTACTGACATCGTCTGCTTATTGGGTCTTCCATCCCACTAGACTGTGCTCTTCTTGAGGCAGAGCCTTTTCTTCCATTCACAGCACGTAGAACTTGCTCAGTAAATATTTGATGAATGACTGAATGAACGATGAGGCATCACATCTCCATTTGTGATGTTTCCTCTCCCAGAATGCCTTCCACATCAGTCTGCTACCATAGATCCAAACTTCTTACAAGGGTCAGTTCAAGAGTGACCTCCTCTCTGCAGTTTTCCCTGATCCTCCTTTACACTGGCCTTCTTGAAAGTCACCACAACACCGTGCACATGCCACCATTATTTCATCATGTATCTGTGAACTCCTAAAGGGCAGGGACTGTATTTAACTTACTTTTGAGTCCCTAGCACTTAGGATAGTGCTTGGCATATAACAGCATCCCATATACTACGAGGTATAGCAATCCACACCTAATGAGGAATTCAAACCACAGGCAAAAGCAAAAGCAGTATTTTATATTGAATTAGTGTCTTTCATCAGAGGATATTAAAGGATATTAAATTATTTAAAGAGTAAAGCTTGTTAAACTTTGTTAATGAGGTAACTATTACGCTACCTGTTTTACATAAAGGTAGCCTTAGAAAAGGAGTATAAGCCCTTAGAAAAGGACTTAGGCAGGAGCCCAAATTTCTGAATGGAAAGAGGGCAATGTAAAAAACCACTTAAATTTAGGGCCTGCACAATGCCCTCTATTCAGATATTCTGAAACATCTCAGTGACTGAATTTCTAACCCCTAACCCTGGTGTTTGGTATCACATACACTTAGTCTCAAGTGAAGATTTTAAACAAATTCTAATGTTGGAAAAAAATGAAAAACTGGAAGAAATCCTTTGTCCTAGCTTCTGGAAGCCTGTGTTATTTACTTCCAGATCAAGGTCCTTATTAAAATGGATATATTTTTTTAACCAAATGTAACTTCAATGGCAATGAGTCCTCAGTATAAAACTCCCCGATCAGGCCAAGTCAATCTCTTTAAAATTTTCCCAACAGTCACAATTTATAAAACATGTAAGCCAAATCCAATAAATCAAGTAAATAGCATTGCATAATGGAGGCTTAAATATAGAACAAGACAAGCCAGAAAGGTTCAATTAAGTAAATGCTCTACATATGTCTAGCTTTGGTGAGGTCAGTATAATATATTGTTTTTACAAATAAAAGCTTGATTTTACAAATAAAATAATATAATTTAATGATTAAATAAAAGAAAGGAAAAAAAGAATAAAGTTAATACTTTAGGAAAATACAATGGGAAAAAAATCCTAGAACAAAGGAGAGGTTTAATTACAAATTAATCTTAACAAAAAATCTTGAATTAAAAAATAGTTGGGAAAACTTGAAACGCTGGTAACAGTACAAAAATGCAGTGAAATTCTCTGAACAGAACATTGCAGTAGTATTTGTGATTTTTATTTTATTATTTTTAAAAATTTTCTATTTGACCACATCACACAACTTGTAGGATCTTAGTTCCCCAACCAGGGATTGAACCCAGGCCTTTGGCAATGAAAACACAGAGTCTGAACTACTGGTACGTCAGGGAATTCCTATAAATGTGATTTATAAATCTTAAAAGGCTTTTACACTATAGAGAACGGTGTGGAGATTCCTTAAAAAACTGGAAATAGAACTGCCATACCTCCTAGCAATCCCACTGCTGAGCATACACACTGAGGAAACCAGAATTGAAAGAGACACTTGTACCCCAATGTTCATCACAGCACTGTTTACAATAGCCAGGACATGGAAGCAACCTAGATGTCCACTGGCAAACAAATGGATAAGAAAGCTGTGGTACATATACACAGTGGAATATTACTCAGCCATTAAAAAGAATACATTTGAATCAGTTCTAATGAGGTGGATGAAACTGGAGCCTATTATACAAAGTGAAGTAAGTCAGAAAGAAAAACACCAATACAGTATATTAAAGCATATATACGGAATTTAGAAAGATGGTAATGATGACCCTATGGGCAAGATAGCAAAAGAGACACAGATGTAAAGAACAGACTTTTGGACTCTATGGGAGAATGCAAGGGTGGGATGATTTGAGAGAATAGCATTGAAACACGTATATTATCATATGTGAAATAGATCACCAGGCCAGGTTTGATACATGAGACAGGGTGCTCAGGGCTCATGCACTGGGATGACCCTGAGGGATGGAATGGAGAGGGAGGTGGGAGGGGGTTTTGGAATGGGGAACACATGTACTCCCATGGCTGATTCATGTGAATGTATAGCAAAAACCACCACAATATTGTAAAGTAGTTAGCCTCCAATTAAAATAAATTAAAAAAAAAAAAGAACAACAACAACAACAAAATCTTAAAAGGCTTTTAGATAACTCATATGTAGCAAAAGCAAAGTGTGTGCGTGTATGTATGTATCAATAAAATGTAAAGCTACCATGGTGATATCAGAGTATTGAAAGAGCATGTAACTCTAACACAGTTAGGTGGAAAATGAAAAATTCATCTAATCACCCAGATATTTATCTAGACTGTTGCAAAAGTATACTATTTCATGTTATCTAGGTCATTTAATGAACTTACATTTTTTTCTATGAATGTTTGATTCTGGCCAACCCTTTCTTTATCTTTGTAGTAGAACGGTATTCATATCAATTTGGAACAACTTAACTCATGAAAAATGTAATTGTTAAATGTATGCACAACACAATGTCTCTCAGCACATGCCCATAATGATCATGCTGTCAATTTAACCATGATTAACTTTTTTCTTCTAATATTATTTGTTAAATGTTTACTTATTTTGCTGTTTGCTTCTCATTAGCAGGAAGGAAAAAACACTCTGTTTAAGAAACATGTACCAGTGAAAATTTTTAAGCAGAGAAATCTATCCACAATATATTATTTTTTATCTATTGGGGAAAGACAGACATTATTTAATTGCACCCCCCCCCCACCAAAAGAAGAAACCCTGTACAACTTATTCATCATCATGGTCTCAGAGCATAAATTTGAGTATGATTCACTTCCCTGATGGCTCAATAGGTAAGGAATTCACCTGTGATGCAGGAGACGCAGGAGACTCTGGTTCGATCCCTAGGTTGTGAAGATACCCTGGAGGAGGAAATGGCAACCCACTCCATATTCTTGCCTGAAAAATTTCACAGACAGAAGAGCTTGGTGGACTACAATCCACAGGGTCACAAAGAGTTAGACATGACTGAGTGACTAAACACACACTTCAGTGAAACTGTTTGCCACAGATTGGTACTTGAACCCACGTGACTGGGACTCAAACCCAGCCAAAACCCTGCCTGGGACTTTAACCCATGTGATTTGGACTCAAACCCAGCCAAAACCACAATACCTGGTTTTAGGACCTAATGAAGCTCAGGTTCTTGATATCTCATCACAGAAAGAATTCAGTGAGAGACAAAGTGATAGGTAAGAAGTGGATTTATCCAGATTCAGAGAGAAGCACACTCCACAGACAGAGTGTGGGGCACCACACAGGGCAAGTGCAGCAGCCCCGAAATTTGGAGTGGTTGGTTTTTATAGGCTGGGTAATTTCATATGCTAATGAGCAGGAGGATTATTCCAACTATTTTTGGGAAGGAGCAGAGATTTCCAGGATTTGGGCCACCGCCCACTCCTTGGTCTTTTTACAGTGTCTTGGACCTGTCATTCTCACCTCTGGGTGTATCATTTAACTTGCTGATTGAGAATCAAAGTCTAGTCTTGTCTGCTATCTTGGTCCCATTTGACTCTAATCATGGGGGCAGGAGGAGAAGGGGACGACAGAAGATGAGATGGCTGGATGGCATCACTGACTTGATGGACGTGAGTCTCAGTGAACTCTGGGAGTTGGTGATGGACAGGGAGGCCTGGCGTGCTGCGATTCATGGGGTCGCAGAGTCAGACACGACTGAGCTACTGAACTGAACTGGGCTATGTCATTCTTTCAAAAGTTATGCCCTGCCCCTTTTCCTCCTGTTATAAAACCAGGTTTTTTACCAATTTTTGAACATCTTGTGCTTTTCCACTTCTCTGTTTTTATCTTGGCTTGTAATAATTCATTTATCCATTCAACAGCTAGTTATTAAGCCCCTGGTAAGTATTGGACACCTGTGCTACATGCAGATAATATAAGGTGGAAAAACACACACAGTCAGTGCTCTCATTGAGATCTTGATCCACTGGGACAGACACTGATCAACTGAACATATGAATGAATGGGATGGAACCTGTGTTGAAGGGTTTGACCTCACCATGAAGATCAGGGAAGGCTTTCCCTCAGGTGGCACATGAGCTGGGGTCTGAAGGATGATTAAGGGTTACTAGGGGAACAGTCTGTGGAAACAGTATTCCAGGCAGAGAAAAGAGCCTCTGTGGAAACCGTAGAGCTGGAGAGACGCTAGCAGGAACTGAGACAGGCCAGCATGGCTGGACCAGAGAGAATACAGCACCATGTTCAGACAAGGCTCCGGTGAGAAAATAGGGGCCAGACCACGCCCCTGTGAGGGCCCTTCAAACCAAGTTAAAGGGTTTTTATCAAACCCTACAATGTTCCTCTCAACCCTAAAACAGATGGCTTCAGAATCCTATATGGTCTTTCTCAAAGGCCACCTCCTCCAAAACACCCCAGGCAGGCCTGGTGTGCTGCGATTCATGGGGCCGCAAAGAGTCGGACACGACTGAGCGACTGAACTGAACTGAATTCTTTAAAGTCAAATATGTTGTCGTCTCCTCCACGCCCTGAGGCATTCTGATCATATCTGTGTTGTCTCTTCCGCCTGGCTCTGCCTTGCATTAGGGTTATTTTTGTATATGCCTCTCTCCCTTGGCTCTTCCCAGGTGGCTCAGCAGTAAAGAACCTGACTGCCAATGCAGGAAACATGGGGTTCCATCCCTCGGTTGGGAAGATCCCCTGGAGAAGGAAATGGCAACCTGCTCCAGTATTCTTGCCAGGATAATCCCATGGGCAGAGGAGTCTGGTGGGTTACAGCCCATGGGGCCCAAAGAATCAGACACGACTGAGCAACTAAACAACAATTCTCTCTCTTGTTTGCTTGGTAGTTTCAAGGATGTGAGTTATTCACCTTTGTCTGCCATTCACACACTACAAGGGCTCAGTAAACGGTTTGCTGTTGTTGTTGTTCAGCCGTGTGGTCTTGTCTGACTCTTTGTGACCCCATGGACTGTAGCCCACCCAGCTCCTCTGTCCGTGGGGTTTCCCAGGCAAGGATACTAGAGTGGGCTGCCACTTCCTTCTCCAGGGGATTTTCCCAGCGCTGGGATTGAACCCAAGTTTCTTGCATCTCTTGCATTAGCAGATGGATTCTTTACCAGTGCACCACCGAGGAAACTCTACCACAGCATATAGACATAGAGTAAATCAATAGTATTAAAATTTCACAGAGAAGGGGGTTTGGTTAGAAAAAATATGTCTTTTTTGGCTTTACCACTTGGGGGATCTTAGTTGCCCAACCAGGGACTGAACCCAGGCCACTTCAGTGAGAGCACTGAGTCCTAACCACTGGAAGGCCGGAGAACTCCAAAAGATGTCTTAATAGAGTCGTTCGTGGGCTAAGGATGAACAGAAAGATGCTACTCTAGAGGTTGTGCTCTTAACCACCAGTTAACAGTGCTTCTCAATTCTCATGTTATGTTTTTTCTTTTCTCTGAGAACAAATTGAAGGAGTAACACATTTCATCAATAATGTGGATTCATGAGCTGCAGAACAATGTGAATTTATAATCTGCTAAAATGCACCAGTCTTGAAATAGCTAGTTTAGGTATCCCCAGTTAATCAATTACGCATTTATCAAATAAAACTTAATGTACCATGTACACATTTTACTTCTCCTGGTAGTCTTCTTTATACTGTTTAACTACATACAGTATTTCTATGACCCAAGACAATTCTAGGGAAGTTTATGGAGTAGGTACAGGTGATCCTGGCACTCCCCTATTATCTTGGAACTCTTTACTTTTCCTCTTAGTGTTCTCTCTTTTCATCTCCCCTCTCTTATTCATTTATTCATCAAACCCATAAACATTTATTGAGTACCTTGCGCAATTTCATCCACTCCCATGATTTTAATGACAACATATATGCTAATGAGCCTTATTTATTTAATGAATCCAAAATCTTTAATCCTGGCAAAGATTTCTTCCCTGAAGTTCCAAAGGACCAGACTGCCTAGGGGACCTTTTGTCTTAAAAGTACCCCCCAACTGCTTCACATTCTGTGTATCCAAAAATGAAGGAATCCCCTGAGGGTCCTGTGGTTAGTACTGTATGCCTTCACTGCCAAGAGCCTGGGTGCCACCCCTGGTCAGGGAACTAAGATCCTACCACTCAGGTGGATCATGTCAGGACTAAATCATGTCTAACTATTTGCGACCCCATGGACTGCAGCATGCCAGACTTCCCTGTCCTTCACCATCTCCAGGAATTTGCTCAAACTCATGTCTATTGAGTTGATGATGACATCCAACCATCTCATCCTCTGTTGCCTCCCTTCTCCTCCTGCTCTCAATCTTTTTCAGAGTCAGAGTCTTTTCCAATGAGTTGGCTCTTCATATCAGGTGGCCAAAGTATTGGAGCTTCATCTTCAGCATCAGTTCTGCCAATGAATATTCAGGGTTGATACCCTTTAAGGTTGACTGATATGATCTCCTTGTTGTCCAAGAGACTTTCAAGAGTCTTCTTTAGTACCACAGTTCAAAAGCATCGCTTCTTTAGCACTCAGCCTTCTTTATGAGGGATGGCAATTCCATCCATCTCATCATCCAAGCCTCAAACCTGGAAACCTTTTATTAATATCACCAGTCACATTACACATTTTGATGATTATGTGCCCTTAAGATCTCAGACTCTCTCTCTATTCCAATTACCATTCCTAAATTCAGATTCTTAACATCATGTCTGGAAAACTGCTTCCTGTTCTGACGTCTTTAAATAGCTGTTCATTGCTTAAAGAATGTAGACCCTCTATGATCTGGCCTCTACCTACTTGTCCACATTGGGTACACCACCCATCATGATTCACATCCTAAGATCTTGAAGCTTGTAACTTGTTTTTAACATTCTTATTTTGAAAATGTCTAAATCAAAAGCCCTCTTGACCTGTATGGATCTACAAAGCTGGCTCAATAGTAAAGAATCCCCTGTGATGCAGGAGATGCGGAGACACAGGTTTGATCCTTGGGTCAGGAAGATCCCCTGGAGAAGGAAATGGCAACCCCACTCCAGTATTCTTGCCTGGAGAATCCCATGGACAGAGAAGCCAGTCAGGCTACAGTCCGTTGGGTCCCAAAAGAGTCAGACACGACTTAATGACTAAACAACAACAACAATGAAAGCCTTTTTTAATATATAGACCAGAAAATGCAGTCTTTATTTGTTTTAACCAAACATTTAGTACCTAAAATCTATTCATCTCTCTCTCTCTCTTTAAAGTACACTCTTCTTGAAGCAAGGACATGAGACAAAATATGTTTATATTACCCCTACAGTGCCCTGTTAAGTGCTCAATATATTTTGACAAAATGCTATTGACTATTATTTTATAGACTTGCATGTTCTTTCTCTTTGGAAATAGAATTATAAAACCACAGTATTTCTTACCCGTGTAATTTGATGGGAGGAAAGACACAATAAACTATAAATTCAATTTACTGACTTATTATGGAAATTGAGATATTACTAAGTAACACAGATACCCTCTCCAGCTTTTTCAAAAGACAGATACACAAAAATATAGCTATTGCTGAAATCAGTTTGTGACAGGCTTTCTCAGTTTACTTAGTGGAATTGTAGCCTGTAATCAATAGGTAAACAACAGGATTCCCAAGGAACAAGTAAATCTCTTAAAGAAATTGATGAAACTGTTTTTGTTAAAAATTTGAAACTTTACCCAAACCATAGAATTTAATTTCAGAAGGGAAAAAAAGGTACGTAGAATCATAGGTACCTATTAGTTTGAAGAATATTTAGAATATTTAGTTTAGATTTCTAAACTCATTACAGGAGATACAAATACATCTGAAATTATCATAAAAAATATTTACGTTATAATTTTAATTTTTGAGAGTCCAACATTTCTTTCAGTTTTGTGAGTGAATCCCAGGATTTTCTGAGTTCAGAGGTGTGAACTTCATTTGGCCTTAATGCCAGTCTGGAATGAAGGACTTGTCTTCTAAAATCCTGTAGAGAAATTCATCGTATTTTAAAAAAAAAAAAAAAAAGAGCTACATCATATCTGCTTTAAAAAAAAAAATTCCTGTATTTCCCATTGTGCCAGAGTCACAGAAATATTTCATTTGTAAATCAATACTGGCCCTTCCCTGGCAATCCAGTTGTTAAGAATTAAGGACTAGTTTGATCCCTGGTCAGGGAAGTAAGATCCCTCATGACACTTAGTGTGGCCAATAACAGAACACTGTATTGTAAATCAGAACTATCTATCTTGTTCTCAACTGTCAGGAAAATTGTTACCAAATTTGAAACTAGTGATACATTTGGACTTGCTGCATTCGGTTCAATTACCAGTGTTAGCAAGTTGGGAAGGCCAAATGGCTCAGTAGTAAAAGAATCCACCTGCCAGTGCAGGAGCTGCAGGAGACCTGGCTTCAATCCCTGGGTCAGGAAGATCCCCTGGAAAAGGGAAAGGCAGCCCACTGCAGTTTCTTGCCTGGAAAAGCCCATGGACAGAGGAGCCTGGCAGGCTACAGTGCGTGGGATCGCAGAGTCAGACCCAACTGAGCGACTGAGCACACACTAGCAAGTAGGGTAAATGCAGTACCGATACAGGGCTTTATCCATCTACCCATCTACACTCACGTTTATCGACCCCTGGGTCAGGTTTATTTTCTGCCTACCTATGCCCACTCCCATTCAGGGCACACTCCCATTGGCCACTTAATTTTTCCTTTGACTGCGACTTTATTTCAAGTCTGGTGCTCTGTTCAGAGTGTTCAGAAATGTGTTGAAATGTGAATACATTTGTGGAGGCTTCTATATCTTTTAAATCAGAAGTATATAAATAAAAGCATTTTAGCAAATCAGCTTGGTCACTGCTATATCTTTCAAAACTGTGCAAACTATGGAACTAATAGGCTATTTGGAACATATTTTAATTAAAATTCATATACAAGTCAATGCATAAAATATACATTAGGCTATGTTGTCTACAAAGATTTATGGATATTAAAATTATCTAAGAATTTTCAAGAATTGAAATACACATAGCTGAAATAACTAATACTCCATTTGTATGAAAAGCTAATTAATTTGCTTTATGAGAGTGTTGAATAGGCATTCACCACATGAAAGCATTTTAGTCCAACCACTTTTCACAAATACTATACTTCTGCTGCTTATAGAAATAGCTAAAGACTTGCAGTGGTAAAAAGTAACACCCTTGTGGTAATCAATATGTAGCATTAATGCTACATATATTATAATTCCAACTAATTTAGGTCTCTTTTTGTTTTATGTTCCAATGTACAGCATTTTCATTTGATGATGTCAAGAGAATGAAAAATGTGTTGTTTAAAAAATGAAGTATTAAGTTTACTGGAGATACCACGTCTTACAGAAACACTCAAAATGAGGAAGCATATCTTCAAGTACAACTGAATAATGTAAACTAGAAAGAGGTAGAAATAAATTACACATATTAATTACCAACATATTTATTTAATTAAAAATAAAATGCAAAGTATACACAGAAGTCTACAAACCACCACAATTCAACTGCTATAGTTCCAGCATCCTCAGCCAATCTTATATGCAAACATAATTTTGACATGTTGTCATAATATGTTAGAATAAACTCATATTTTCATAAGAAAGAATATAGGTTGTGTTTTAATGTTATATCCACAGTTCACTTTATTTTATTATTGATGTAGAACTCCAACATATAGCGGCTTTTTTTTTTTTTTTTCTTAAGACACATACAGTTTATTAGAACATTTGTCAGTGGAGATCTCCATTTTGGGCCAACTTTTGAAAACCTATTTATTAATTAGAAGTAAGCTGACAGATGAGACAGGAAAAAAAACACCCTATTTATTAAAATCAACACATCTCTTTTACTTCATTTCCTGGATTCTTGACTCTTTAATCCAATTAGCATTAGGGTGTGGAATATGAAAAATAATCTGCAAAATCATTACTCAGTTCAGAGTGCTTTCTAATGACCTGTGTATCATCTGCCTCATTCTGGTATTATTAAATTTTCTTCCAGTTAGGAAAAAAAATCCTTTTTTAAAATGAGCAGAAAGGACTTTTTAGGTCAGTTATAGATTATTAAAAGTACAGTCAGCACTCGTATCCAAGGATGCAGGATCCGTGGACATGGGGTGGGGTGAGGCTGATCATACTATATATTTTATATAAGGGCAAACCTGCTGGTGTCCTGGAAAAAATTACTGGTGGATGCCGACTGACCTACCGTGATAGCAAGCACATCAGTGGTTGCCCCGAGAAAAGAGGGTGGTTGGTTGGGTAGGAAGCAGAAGAAGGGATCGTCAAGGGGCACAAAGAAACTTGAGGAAGGGAAGGATCTGTTCAGGCTTCATCAAAGTGGTGGTTTCAAGGAAATACACATGTCACAGCTTATCTAACTGTACACATCAATCATAATGTGTTTTCTTGTATGTCAATATCCCTAACATGCTGTGTTTAGTTGCTCAGTCGTGTCTAACTCCTCTGCCCATGGGGATTCTCCAAGCAAGAATACTGGAGTGGGTTGCAGTGCCCTCCTCCAGGGGATCTTCCTAACCCAGGAATCTCACCCAGGTCTCCCTCATTGCAGGTAGATTCTTTACCGACTAAGCCACCAGGGAAGCCCATCCCTTAATAAAGTTGTAAAAAACAAAAACAAAATAATGGACTTCCCTGGTAGTCCAGTGGCTAAGACTGCGTTCTCAATGCAGGGGGCCCAGGTTCAATCCCTGGTCAGGGAACTATATCCCACATGCCGAAACTAAAGATTCTGTGTACTGCAACTAAGATTGGGCACAGCCAAATAAATAAATTAAATAATTTTTAAAAAATAGTTCTATCATACAAGTAAAGGTAATTATTAAAGTAATTATCAAGTGACTGTGATTTTATGCCATTATTCTTGAGGGAGTAAGAGGTTTTCCTTTTTACCTCATTTTTTGGTGGTATTTTATTTTTTTAAATAAGTCTTTTTTTAAAGACTTCCTGGTGGCTCAGACAGTAAAAGTGTCTGCCTACAATGCGGGAGACCCGGGTTTGACCCCTGGGTCGGGAAGATCCTCTGGAGAAGGAAATGGCAACCCATTCCAGTACTCTTGCCTGGAAAATCCCATGGACAGAGAAGCCTGGTAGGCTACAGTTCATGGGGTTGCCAAGAGCCAGACATGACTGAGCGACTTCCACTTATTTTTTAAATGCAAAATCAAAGAAGTTTTAACTCAAGAAACTTTTAATGTACTACAATCATGCATTGTTTTGAGATTACAAACCATCTTCTGCTGATATCTTTATGATATGTCTTAAACGTTTTATTCTTCAAGTTGATGATTAAAATTTAAAACCTTATGTTTATTATTTTTTATACTTGCCACTTAAGATCAATTATACTTGTTTCATATTTCCCATTATTCACATTTAATAAATGTAAGTCTTTCCCTGTATATTAAGACAATGAAATGTCAAACAGGATTCTTAAGGATGAGTTTGTGATCACAACTCTGGGAGAAATGGCCCCATATGTATATTAAGTGACTTCAGTCTTGAAAGAAGCATAGTTTAAAAATAAGACAGAAAGATGTACTTCCCTGGTGGCTCAGTGGTAAAGAATCTTACCTGCCAATGCAGAAGACACGGGTTCGAGCCCTGATCCAGGAAGATCCCACAAGCCAAGGAGCAACTAAGTCCGTGTGCCACGACTATTGAGCCTGTGCTCTGGAGCCCTGGAGCCCCAACTACTGAGCCTACGTGCTGTAACCACTGGGGTCTGTCTGCCATAGAGCCCGTGCTCCACAGCAAGAGAGGTCACCACAAAGAGAGGCCCGAGTACTGCAACTAGGGAGTGGCCCCTACTCTCCGCAACTAGAGAAAAGTGCAGCGATGAAGATGCAGATGACACCACCCTCATGGAAGAAAGAGAAGAAGAACTAAAGAGCCTCTTGATGAAAGTGAAAGAGGAGAGTGAAAACGTTGGCTTAAAGCTTAACATTCAGAAAACTAAGATCATGGCATCTGGTCCCATCACTTCATGGCAAATAGATGGGGAAACAGTGGTTGACTATTTTTTTGGGCTCCAAAATCCCTGAAGATGGTGATTGCAGCCATGAAATTAAAAGACGCTTACTCCTTGGAAGGAAAGTTATGACCAACCTAGACAGCATATTCAAAAGCAGAGACATTATTTTGTTAACAAAGGTTCGTTTAGTCAAGGCTACAGTTTTTCCAGTAGTCATGTATGGATGTGAGAGTTGGACTATAAAGAAAGCTGAGCGCCGAAGAATTGATGCTTTTTAACTGTGGTGTTGGAGAAGGCTCTTGAGAGTCCCTTGGACTGTAAGGAGATCCAACCAGTCCATCCTAAAGGAAATCAGTCCTGAATATTCATTGGGAGGACTGATGCTGAAGCTGAAACTCCAATACTTTGGCCACCTGATGCAAAGACCTGACTCATTTGAAAAGACCCTGATGCTGGGAAAGATTGAGGGCAGGAGGAGAAGGGGACGACAGAGGATGAGATGACTGAATGGCATCACTGATTCAATGGACATGAGCTTGGGTAGGCTCTGGGAGTTGGTGATGGACAGGGAGGCCTGGTGTGCTGCACATCGGGTCACAGAGAGTTGGGCACGACTGAGCGACTGAACTGAACTAAAGAGCCAACACAGCCAAAAATAAGTAAATTTCTAAAAAAATAAGAAAGAAAGGAAAGATGAAGGAGAGGAAGGTAAAGGAATAGAAAGAAAGATGCATAATTTCAGTAAAATTGTAACATACTTATACCCCTTTTGTTTTCTTACAGGGGCATATTGAATTAGTTCTGCTTAATTGAAAGGCTTGTCACCAATGGGACGTCATGCTCCCCCATATCCCAGTCACCAGATGCATAATTTTAATCCAGCTTCAAATACAAATGGAAAAACTGAACTTATAATAGTATTACAATAAAACATCTTAAAATCGTGCATTTGTAATTCCTTAAGATGAACAAATGTGTCTTGTACTTAGCTAACCCAGCTGTACTTGCTTTGGTGTAAGACAGTAAATTAGCAAATTGGAATTCTGAAATTGTTAAGGTTTTGAAATGCAGAGAATCCAAAATGATTAAATACTGACATTAACCAAAAAGAAGCCCTTATTCTTCTTACTTTAGACTGAAAATCATGTATAACATATATTTTAATTTCCCATTATAAGTTAATGAAATACAGTAACATATATATATATATATTTTTTTTCCTTTAATTTGGCTGCACTGGGTCTTCATACCAGTGCTGCTAAGTCACTTCAGTCGTGTCCAACTCTGTGCAACCCCGTAGACGGCAGCCCACCAGGCTCCCCCGTCCCTGGGATTCTCCAGGCAAGAACACTGGAGTGGGTTGCCATTTCCTTCTCCAATGCAGGAAAGTGAAAAGTGAAATTGAAGTCGCTCAGTCGTGTTCGACTCTAGCGACCCCATGGACTGCAGCCCACCAGGCTTCTTGGGATTTTCCAGGCAAGAGTACTGGAGTGGGGTGCCATTGCCTTCTCCATACCAGTGCTAGGGCTTACTTATTCTCCCCCTACCCCAGCATGTGGGATTTTACTTCCCCAAACAGGGATTGCACATCCCCTGCATTGGAAGGTGCGTTCTTAACCACTGGGCCACCAAGGAAGTTCCCTAGTGATATCTTTATTCTAGACTTTATTTTTTTAAAGCAAATTATTTTGACATGACAAGATAGATGCCACGCAGAGGGCATGCTGCTTGCTGAGTGACTTGCCCTGCAGAATAGTTGCTATGCAGCCTTGCTTCAGGAAAACCTCTCAACCAAGTTCCTGTCTTCCATCATGGACAGTAGAACAGCTGGAAATTAAAGATTTTGAGACACATAGTGTTTTCATTAAAGAAGTTTTATATGTACAACAGCAAAGGTCTTGTTTTTTGTAAATTAATTTTTACTGGAGTACAGTTGCTTTACAATGTGTTTTAGTCTCTACTGTACAGCAAAGTGAATCAGTCATATGTATGCATATATATCCACTCTTTTTTAGATGTCCTTCTCATTTAGTCACCACAGAGTACTGCAGCAAAGGTATTTATTTTGGGGGGGTTTATTTGTTTTTGGGGGCAGAAAAGGTTTATTGCAGGGCCAAGTAAGGAGAATGGGTGGCTAGCACTTAAAAACCTTGAACTCCAACAAAGGGATTCTTAAGAAAACTTTGAGGGGAAAGATATCATATTCTTTAAGGGGAAAAAAATACCACATTTTTATCAATCCTACATGAGAACTATGTTAGTTTTATTGCTATTTTACTCATATTTTTATGTTATTGTAATCACATATGAAAGTATGTTTTATTTAAAATATTAAAGCTCTTCAGGATTTCCCTAATGGTCCAGTGGTTAAGGCTTCATGCTTCCAATGCAGAGGAAGTGGTTTTGACTTCTAATCAGGGATCAAAGATCCCACATGCTGCTTGGCCAAAATAAATAAATAAAATATTGGAGATCTTAGACTTTCTCCATTTTCACTAAAAAAAACCCTTAGTACGGGCAGGTTTAGGTAAACTGGCTCTTGTGATAGACATTTGTGACTTTTTTTGCCCACACCACACGCATACCAGGAAATTCCCTTGTAACAGTTTTCTACATGTGACTCAGCAAGCTGGAGAAGACAGAACACCTGGCTGTCCCCGGCTAGGTTTGACATCCTATACAGAGACTGGTTTGATGTGATGCTGGAGTTTCATACGCATGTCATTAAATTTGTGGTCATGTGGCTGCCCTTGTGGCATCTTCCTTCTCCAGCCAACTTTTGGAATAAATAGTTTGCCACAGTAAGTTGAAGGGAAAAAGAACAGCGGCCTGGGGTGGGGGGAAAGCGTACCTGTTTGTCCAAATTGTGGGAAATAACTATTCATCTTAGAACACTAGGAGAGTTTGTAAGAATTTTTCCCAAAAATTCAAGGAACAGATTGTTGAACTACTTTTTTGGCTTTTAGTACTAGAATGTATAGCTGATGTGATGGTATTTTGCTAACCAATGAAAGTATTCATACTAAAAGAAAATTAATCTGCAAAAAAATTAACTGCTTTTAAACAGAGATGTAAGGTTAATGGATAAAAAGAAGGTATGGAACTTTATATATTCAATTTGAGTAAAGTATTCATGTGTGAATACTTCACTACTTACACTCAGATATGATTGTATATTTGATAGTATCTTAATCTTCTTTTTTAAAGTAAAAATTATATGTCTCAGGTTAATTTTTATTCCATTTCTAGCTTCACCAGTTTCTCTGTTTTAATGAAATGCTCTTGATTTTTCCACTGAAAACTGAAGGTGTTTATTATTACTTTCAAGAACATCTATAAAAATATTAACACTGGACCTGCCATCTAATGACATGTCAATAAATTAATTTTCAGCTGTGTGGGGAAATAAGAGTATCACATTTAATTGTGAACTTACCATTTGACATGATATCAGATTAACAATAGTCAGATAATTAGAATATGAGACACACTGAATGTAATTCTGGCTTTCTTTAATGGTTTAACGACTAATTCAGAATTTTGCAATGTCTTATCCTTGTGACCTTTTTCATTCATCATTCATTCCAACTGTATTTAGGTGTCTTATGACATGCTAGACACAGAACTAGGCACAAGAAATGAAAAGACGAATAGTTGCACAGTCATGGACTCTGCCCTTCAGAAACTCATATCAAATAATAATAACTGGATAGATAAAAGAGCTGCACACTGAAGCTTTCCAGTTTTTAGCATGCCAGATATTGAAGAGTTCACAGTACATATAATTAACTTGAAGCAAGACTATATTATCTGCTGGTTTTATTTATTTTTAAAAAATTATTTATTTATTATTTTGGCTGTGCTGAGTCTTCATTGCTGTGGGTGGGCTTCTCATCACCATGGCTTCTCTTGTTGCAGAGCATGGGCTGTAGGGATCAAGGGCTTCAGTAGTTGTGGCAGCACAGGGGCTCAGTGGCACCATGGCATGTGGGATCTTCCCAGACCAGGGATCAAACCGGTGTCCCTTGTACTGCAAGGCAAATTCTTAACCACTGGACCACCAGAGAAGCCCTCTTTTAGTTCTTTTAGTTTAGTTCTTTTAGTGGTCTTTTAGTTCTTAATTTATTTACTAGTGCCCATAATAGTCGATTTGAATTGATTTGTCCAGTACAATTTCATGTAACTATATGAATGCTTATAAAAAATAAAATTTAATAAAGTATAATACCTTCTCGTTTATTAATCTTGCAGTTCTGTTTAAAAGCCATTCATTTTTTTCTGAGATTAGTTTTCATTTAGTCTGAATGCTTTTGTTGGTCATCAAAATTGTGTCATATGATTTATACCTTAGGCTTGCTCTGACATACGTTTGGTACTTTTAACAGCACCTTAGTTCAGCTCATCAGTTGCAGTGGGACAGAATTATTTGTCTATTTCCCAAACCTGTTATTTCCTGGTAGGAAGTATTATGTCATCTCTTTTCTCAGCTCAGAAAGCCCAAATTATCCAACTACAGAAAGAGAAGAGCTTTTGCTGTGTACTTGGTATCTAACTTTTATCTCTGCCTAGATTTACTCCATGAAAAATACACCTGAAAGAGCTGAGAGAAGTGGAGACAGTGGCCCAGAAAATTTTGGAAATTCAGCTCCATTTTTATTCCGTCTTCTGATTGTGCCTGGTGCTTGGAAGAGCAGATATGTTGTGGACCCAGATTTAAGCTGGAGAGTGGACAGTCCTTGGAGAAATGCTCTAGGCTGGAGTGACACACAAATCCCCTGAAGGCATCACCGCACCAGAGCTTGGCTCTGAGAGAGGGACTGCCCTCAGGGGCTGTGCAACCTTGGGGGAGGGTATGGGGTTTAACTCTTCATATTTCCTACCCGCCCCACCCCCCACCGCCCCTCCTCATGCAACCTCATTGTTGTTTCCTGGCTGACTTCAAGACACCACTCAGTTGGGAATTCCTTGGTGCTCCAGTGGTTAGGACTTGGCGCTTTCACTGCAGGGGCCCGGGTTCAATCCCTGGTTGGGGAGCTAAGATCCTACACACCTTGCAGTGTGGCAAAAACAAAAAACAAACAAACAAAACAGACACCACAGGTTGCTGAAAACCAGAGCCCGAGGGCCTATGAAAGGAAGACAGTGTCAGGATTGACCTTGAAGTTGAGGCTGGACAAGGAAGAAAGGGAGGATTGGATTTGAGTGAAGGACAATAACAGGTATTAGGAGAAACTGATTGATTATACTTTGGGCTTCCCAGGGGCCTCAGTGGTAAAAAATCTGCCTGCCAATGCATGGGATGCAGGTTCTTTCTCTGGATCTGGAAGATCCCCTCTCCAGTATTCTTGCCATGGAAAATCCCATAGACAGAGGAGCCTGGCGGGCTGCAGTCCATGGGGTCGCAAAATAGGTGGACATGACTGATTGACTAAAAAACAACAACAGTAATCCTCAGTGCAAGGATGGATTTGTACATTTTTAAATGGATGAAAAAAAAGTCAAAAGAATAATAATTATGAGGGAACTGAACATTATATGAAATTAAGATTTCAGTGCCCCTAAATAAAGTTTTATTGGAACACAGCCACATCCATTATTACATACAGTGAGTGGGTAACTGCTCTTCCACTGAAAAGGCAGAGTTGAGTTGTTGGAACTGACATTTATGACCTCATATGTATGAGATCCTATGTTCCACAAAGTCTAGAACAGTCACTATGTGCCCTTTTACAGAAAAAGTTTACTGACCCCTGCTCTATGCAGTAAAACAATCCTTCATTTATTTATCCTTCGGGGAAAAAAAACTACCTGCCGCATGACAAAGAACCCTCATCAAAAAATGAGTTTTTAAGGATTTTTATTTATTTATTTGACTGTACTGGGTCTTAGTTTTGGTGTATGGGATCTTTAGCTGTGGCATGAGAACTCTCAGCTGAGGCATGTCGGATCTAGTTGCCTGACCAGGGATCAAACCCAGCTCCACTGCACTGGGAGTGTGGAGTCTTAGCCACTGGAACACAGGGGAAGTCCCCCAAAATAAGATTCTAATTGTAGGAGGAATTATGGCACTGCCAAGAAAAGAGATTGGCAAATGTTTAAGCTGTTCAGTTCAGTTCAGTCGCTCAGTCGTGTCTGACACTTTGCAACTCCATGGCCTAAAGCACGCCAGGCCTCTCTGTCCATCACCAATTCTCGGAGTTTACTCAAACTCACATCCATTGAGTCGGTGATGCCATCCAACCATCTCATCCTCTGTCGTCCCTTTCTCCTCCCACCTTCTATCTTTCCCAGCATCAGGGTCTTTTCAAATGAGTCAGCTCTTCACATCAGGTGGCTAAAGTATTGGAGTTTCAGCTTCAGCATCAGTCCTTCCAATGAATATTCAAGACTGATTTCCTTTAGGATGGACTCCTTGCAGTCCAAGGGACTCTCAAGAGTCTTCTCCAACACCACAGTTCAAAAGCATCAATTCTTCGGTGCTCAGCTTTCTTCACAGTCCAACTCTCACATCCATACATGACTATTGGAAAGCCATAGCCTTGACTGGACAGACCTTTGTTGGCAAAGTAATGTCTCTTCTTTTTAATATGCTATCTAGGTTGGTCATATCTTTTCTTCCAAGGAGCAAGCATCTTTTAATTTCATGGCTGTAGTCACCATCCACAGTGATTTTGGAGCTCCCCAAAATAAAGTCTGTCACTGTTTTCACTGTTTCCCCACCTATTTGCCATGAAGTGATGGGACCAGATGCCATGATCTTAGTTTTCTGAATGTTGAGCTGTAAGCCAACTTTTTCACTCTCCTCTTTCACTTTCATCAAGAGGCTCTTTAGTTCTTCTTCACTTTCTGCCGTAAGGGTGTCCTTTGCATATCTGAGGTTATTGATATTTCTCCCAGCAATCTTGATTCCAGCTTGTGCTTCCTCCAGCCCATTATTTCTCAGGATGTACTCTGCATATAAGTTAAACAAGCAGGATGACAAAATACACACTTGACGTACTCCTTTCCTGATTTGGAACTAGTCTGTTGTTCCATGTCCAGTTCTATCTGTTGCTTCTTGACCTGTATACAGATTTCTCAAGAGGCAGGTCAGGTGGTCTAGTATTCCCATCTCTTTCAGAATTTTCCACAGTTTGTTGTGATCCACACAGTCAAAGGCTTTGGCATAGTTAATAAAGCAGAAATAGATGTTTTTCTGGAACTCTTGCTTTTTCGATGATCCAACGGATGTTGGCAATTTGATCTCTGGTTCCTCTGCCTTTTCTAAATCCAGCTTGAACACCTGGAAGTTCACAGTTCACGTATTGCTGAAGCCTGGCTTGGAGAATTTTGAGCATTACTTTACTAGCGTGTGAGATGAGTGCAATTGTGTGGTAGTTTGAGCATTCTTTGGCATTGCCTTTCTTTGGGATTAGAATGAAAACTGACCTTTTCCAGTCCTATGGCTACTGCTGAGTTTTCCAGATTTGCTGGCATATTGAGTGCAGCACTTTCACAGCATCATCTTTTAGGATTTGAAATAGCTCAACTGGAATTCCATTACCTCCACTAGCTCTGTTCATAGTGATGCTTCCTAGGGCCCACTTGACTTTGCATTCCAGGATGTCTGACTCTAGGTGAGTGATCACACCATCATGATTATCTGGGTCATGAAGATCTTTTTTGTATAGTTCTGTGTATCTTGCCACCTCTTCTTACTATTTTCTGCTTCTGTTAGGTCCATACCATTTGTGTCCTTTATTGCTGACAGATGCAAAAAAGCAGTTTACCTAGGAGGGTATTAAACTCAGTGAAATCAGGTAGATGGAAAAGACAAGTGCTCTATGTTAACACTTACAGGTGAAATCTTAAAAATAAAACAGACAAATGTATATAATGAAACAGAAAGAGACTCACAGACTAGAGAAAAAGCTAGTGGTTATCAGATGAGGAGAAGAAAGGAAGTTGAGGCAAGATAGGGGGAGGGGATTAACAGGTAAAAATCCCTATGAATAAAAAAAATTAACAATAAGGACAGATTGTACAGCACAAGGAATATAGCCATTATTTTTTAATAACTTTAAACTGAATATAGTCTATAAAAATATTAAATCACTATGGACATGAGTTTGAGCAAGTTCCAGGAGTTTGTAATGGACAGGGAGGCCTGGCATGCTGCAGTCCATGGGGTCGCAAAGAGTTGGACACAACTGAGCTACTGAACTGAACTGATGTTAGTGTTTAGCGTTTGTCACTCAGTCACGTCCAACTCTCTGCAATACCATCGACTGTAACCCACCAGGCTCCTCTGTCATGGGATTTCCAAGGCAAGAATACTGGAATGGGTAGCCATTCCCTTCTCCAGGGGATCTTCCTGACTCAGGGATTGAACCCAGGTCTCCTGCATTGCAGGCAGATTCTTTACCATCTGAGACACCAGGGTAGCCCAACTTTAAATGGAATATAATCTATAAAAATATTAAATCATTGTGTTGTACACCTGAAACAAATATAATATTGACAATCAAATACACTTCAATTAAAAAAGAAAAAAAGAGCCAACAGAGGGAAGTGCAGGGGTAGTTATGCTCCCTCTCTTACTGCTGTGGGTCCAAAGTGTGGTGAACAGGATGGCCTGGAACAGATCTGGGGGAGATTGGATTCAATTTAATCGCAGGTACTGCACATCGTTATTCAGCCAGCTCAATCGTTTGAGTCTCAGCTTATTATTATATGAAGTGGGATATTCATTACCTCACTGGGTGGATGACCTGTAATAACCTTTACAAAAACAGTCCAGATTCAGTAAGCGTTAGTTTCTTCCCCACTTTTAGCAGTGAGATCTCAAGAAAGAATGAATTACAACTTACGTCACCAAGAGACCACTTCACACATGGCAGCAATAAGAGAAAAAAAAATTTTTCATTTTCCAAGCTCTGCACTTCAGAGGATTCAATTAGAAACTATAAAGAAATCTCAGGCTCTTCACAGATCCAAGCAGACTGGAATTAAGGCAGCTTGGTGGCAGAAACACACTGTACTGTAACATGAATATCCCAAATTAGGAGACAGTAATGCATTATAATACGGTCATATGATGGAATATTGGAAAGCTATGAAAAGAAAAGGAACAACATTTTAATGACATGTGAAAGATATAATACTTCGTGAAAAAAACCAGAGTATAAAATACAATGCAAGTTCAGCTTCATTTAAAAGGAAAAAACCACAAAGACTAAAGAATATAAAGTGGATGAACTTTTGGGGAAAAAAAAAAAAAAAACTTTAACTGAGATGCAATTCACATACTGGGATGTGGACTTTTAAGGCAAAATAGAAGACTTCAAAAAAAAATTGGACTTACAGAGGGTGCTTCAGGCTCCTCCTTATTGATCTTGGGGCTCCATTTATTTACTCTTTTTAGAGAAACCTTGCAAGAAGCACTGATTTAGTTGAGGCTTTCAATTTTCAGGTCAGGAAATTGAGCCCCAGAGAAGTGAATACACCTGTCTAAGGAAGCACAGCAGATTAGCAGCAAAGTAGGAACTAGAACTTCAGGCTTCAAGCTCAATACACCTCAACATGCCAGTTGTCTAACATCATCACTCTTTTCTTGTTCAACCCATAGTCACACATCGTTGGGAGTTCCCTGGTTGTCTAATAGTTAGGACTCAGTGCTCTCACTGAGGGCGTTGGGCTCAGTCCCTGGTTGGTGAAATGAGATCCTGCAAACCACACGGTGCAGCCTAATAAACAGATAAATAAGTAATTAAAATAAAATATATTCACATATAGTTTCTATGTTGTTGTCATTATAGTATAGACACAAATTGGGGACTACTAATTCCTTAAAACAGTTTTTCTTCTCTCAAGTTCTGCTATGTCAACATTTATTCTTCTTTTCATCTGTATAAGCAGTCTGCCTACAGTATTTGTGAGCCTGGGGAATATTTTTGTAAAAAGCCCAAGAAACTCAAAGGGCCCTTTTATTAGCAATTGTTGGAATCTCTGACTTCACTTTTAAATTTAAATTTTACATTCCTTCCTCTTCAAAGTTTGCCTCTTTAAAAATGACTTATAATCTCTTCCTCTTAATTTTTTAAGACAATAGATACTTTTAAAAATACCTCTCTCTCTCCAGCCACCTCCAGCCTCTTGGAGGGTGAGTTGGGCTCATTGCAAACTCCTTGTCCCTCAAGCCCTGCCTCCAACAAAGAACTTCTCTCCTCAAGTCATTAGGATCCTAATTTTCTTCTGTCCTTGTACCTTAGAACCTGCCGTCAGTTATTTCTATCTTAGCCTAGCAGTTCTCAACCTTGCCTGCGTTTTAGGATCACCTGCGCTGTGCTGTGCTCAGTCACTCAGTCTTGTCCCACTCTTTGCAACATTATGGATTGTAGTCCCCCAGGATCCTCTGTCCCTTGGGATTCTCCAGGCAAGAATACTGGAGTGGGTTGCCCTCCTCCAGGGGACCTTCCCAACCCAGGGATCGAACCCAGGTCTCCCGCATTGCAGGAGGATTCTTTATCATCTGAGCCACCAGGGAAGCCCTTAGAATCACATAGGAGCTCCTAATTTATTTTTAGTGGGATGAGCACGTGGTTCTCTTCCTCAACCAGGATTGACAACTTCTGCCTTGGATGAATAGGTTAAAATGAGTGTGATTTCTAAGAATATTTTTGTTTTAAAATAAGTCCATTTGGCTCACAGGGGAAGTATTTTTTTTGGAAGGGACCCCTGAAATTATACAACTAATGGTTTTCATTCATTCATTTATTCATTCATTTATTCTTCATTCATTAAAAACCTACACTGTGCCAGACACTAGAGGTTGACATATGCTCCTTGTTTTCAAGGGGCTTATTATCTACTAGCAGGAAAAAAAGTGCTCTAGTAAACATGAGGAAGTGCCATCTGTGGTATGATAGAGATGTGTATGCATGTATTATATCAAAACCAAGTTAAAAAACTATAATAATTCTTGTTTAATTGGAAGTTATAAGTGAAACACTATATAAGTTACGTGTGTAGACTAACACCACAGTTCTATGAATAGAAAATGGAAGGCTGTTTAAAGTTGAGGTCAAATTTGAGGGGGTCTTGAAATGACAAAGACTAGTTCAAGTGGCTCAGTGGCAAAGAATCCACCTGCCAAAGCAGGAGATGCAAGTTTGATCCCTGGTTTGGGAAGATCCCCTGGAGGAGGAAATGGTAACCCACTTCAGTATTCTTGCCTGGGAAATCCCATGGACAGAGGAGCCTGGAGGGCTGTAGTCCATGGGGTCATAAAGAGTCAGACACAACTGAGCATGCGTGCACACAAACATTGGTGTAAAAGAGAAAGAGAAAAACTCATATTGATAGATTTTTATTAAAATCATTCAGAATTAAAGGAAACGATAGTTAATAGAGTTACATTAAAAGTAAATAAGCAATAAAAATATATGGTAAAGGGCCAATGGGACAGACCAAGAGTAGAACAGAAACAATTTGTAGGAAAGGAAAAAGAGCAAAAAACCTCAAAAATGTCTCATGAAGAAACCATAATCATTCCAAAATAGAGTTAAAGTATATTTAAGAATATCACAAGTTAATGATATATTAAAGGGAAGAAAAATAAAAGCAGAGTAATGTATATAATAGAATGAGACTGGAAAATATATGCCATCACCAAAAAATCTGTTTATTATTATTTAAAATATGCTATATAAAATATATCATTTTGTTTCATTTGAAAAACAATTTTAGGAAGGAGCAGACTGGAAATAAAACTTAAAGAATTGCACAAATGTCCATATTTAAAATTTAGCATGAAAAACCTAGTAAAGATCAAAGAAAAGCCAACAGTGAAATCAAGCCAAACACACTGGGAGAATTTACTCAGTAAAGAATCTGATTATCTTGTTCTTTATAAAATCCTACAAAATTCCACCACACTATAAGAAATCTTGAAATTATTCCTGTGGGGATCCAAAATTTCTCAGCTTGGAGATGGCAACAGTATGCTGGAAAGCATACTGAATATAGCACTCAGTTTAGTACTACAGATGTGCCTCATTGCTGATAGTATGTTTATCTGTGTTAATTGCTCAGTCATGTCTGACTCTTTGTGACCCCATGGATTGTAGCCTGCCAGGCTCCTCAGTCTATGGAATTCTCCAGGCAAGAATACTGGAGTGGGTTGCCATTTCCTTCTCCAGAGGATCTTCCCAACCCAGGGATTGAACCTGGGTCTCCTACATTGCAGGCCAATAGCAATTTATGTATAAGACTTCTTCAGTTTTGGTTATTATAACTACTGTTTTGTTAATAGAGTACAAGATTTTTGGTCATGAAAGAAAGTTGAGTTAGACTGTCGTAACTGCTGTTTCATTGCTCTCTCTCTCTCTCTCTATATATATATATTTTTGTTGTTGTTGTTGTTGTTGTTAAGCAAAATATTGCAAAGAAAGAATCCCTGGCAGTCCAGTGGTTAGGATTTGGTGCTTTCACTGCTGGGGTTCAGGTTCGATTCCTGGTTGGGGAACTAAGAAGCCACAAGTCATGCAGCATAGCCAAAAATAAACAAATAACAACAACAAATATACCCAACACTGGCCCTCCCATGATGAAAGTGATCCAGTGTAAGCAACCTGCCAACCAGGTAACTGATTGCTCCCCCTGGGAATGGTGCCATATTGGGGACTCGGTGTTAGTCTCCACGGCTGGCTGACTGGACACTCTCTGGTAGCCATAGCCAGGTTGGCCTTGGTTAATGGAAGTCCATGTTGTCACCATGACTACATTGTTCATGAGCCCATTGGGCAATGACAAGAATCTCTGAGGAAAGAAGTGAACTGTTAGCCACAGAATGGGCTACCCTATCCACCATCATGGTTTTATACAGCATTGCTTCTGAACGAGGAACTCACTTTATGACAAATGAAGTGTGTCAGTGGTCTCCCCTCATAGATTTCTATTCTTCAACCATCCTGAAGCAGTTAGCTTGATAGAATAGTGGCAAGTCCTTTTGAAGACAAAGTTAAATACAAGAACAGCTCAGGGTCACTACTTTATAGGACTGAGGCCAGGTTTTCCAGAAGGTGGTGTATGCTCTACCTTGGTGACCAGTATATGGTGCTATATTTCCCTCATGGCCAGAATTCATGGGGATGGGTCTAAGAATCAAGGAATGGAAATGGCAGGGGAATACCTCACTACTACCTCTAGTGATCCACTGGCAAAAAGTTTGCTTCCTGTCCCTGTGACCATAAGCTCTGCTGGTCTAGAGGTCTTAGTTTCAAAGGGAGGAATGCATCCACCAGGGACAGAGCAGTGATTCCAAGAACTGGAAGTGAAGACTGTTACCTGACCACTTTGGGCTTCTCAAGCCTCTGAGTTAACAGGCAAAAAAGAAGGTTACTATATGGCTGGAGCAACTGATCCTGATTGCCAAGGGAAAATTGAATTGCTACAAGCAATGGAGGTAAGGAAGGGTGTGGCTAGAATTCAGGAGATCTGTTAGGGCTTCTCTTAGTAACATAACCTGGGTTAAAGTCAATGGAAAACTACAACAGTCTAATTCAGGCAGCTCTATTAACGGCCCAGCTGCTTCGTGAATGAAGGTCTGGGTCACTCTACTGGGTGAAAAACCACAAACAGTGCTGCTTCAGCAGTACAAATATTAAAACTGGAATGATACAGAGCAGACTAACATGTGCCCTGCACAAGGATGACATGCAAATTCACGAAGTGTCCCACAGTTTTAGAACAAACTAGCGGTTACCAGTGGGGAGAGGAAAGTGGGGAGGGGCAAGATAGGGAAGGCGATGAAGATGTACCAACTACTATGTATAAAATAAACAAGCTACAAGAATATACTGTAGAGCACTGGGAATATAGCCAATGTTTCATAATGGCCAGGGATGGAATGTAACCTTGAAAAATTGTGTATTACTATACACAGACAGATCGTATACCTGCAACATAATATTGTATATCAACTCGATCTCAGTTTAAAAAAGAGAGAGAGAGAAAAGAACCACAACCAGTCAAGTTGCTTGGTGAGGATGAAAGGAATATGTAATGGGTAGTGGAAGAATACAGTTATCAATACCAGCTATGACCATGTAACCAGTTACAGAAATGAGGATGTAACTGTTATAAGTATCTCTTGCTTTTCTTTTGCTGTGAACATGCTTGTGTGTATGAGTAGGTTTGTGTCTGTATGTATGTGTGTATCTGCCTGTCTGTCTACTTTTGTTTTCTTCCCCATCCCCTTATCGTATGACATAAAATGCATTACCTTTATTTTAAGATTTATATTTATTTACTCGTTCATTTTGTTTTTTGGCTGTGGCGGGTGTCTGCTGCTGCACATGGACTTTCTCTGGTTGTGGTGATCAGGGGTCACTCTTCGTTGTGGTGTGTGGGCTTCTCATCGCAGTGGCTTCTTCAGTTTCAGAGCACAGGCTTTAGGTATGCGAGTGTCAGTACTGTAGCCCCTAGTGTGTATTCACTTTAAATCATAAAATTTAAACATTGTTACCTTTACATCATAAAGTTATAAGAATATCAAGAAGAGTGAACATCACCCAAGGGTTTTGGATCCTCTTCTAGGGAGTTCGTATGCTTTCAGCTGTACACAGGATGCCTGTGAGCTACACCGCTTCAGTTGTGTCTGACTCTTTGTGACCCCATGGACTGTAGTCCGCCAGGCTCCCTCTGTCCATGGAATTCTCCAGGCAAGAATACTGGAGTGGGCTGCCATTCCCTACTCCAGGGGATCTTCCTGGCCCAGGGAGCGAACCCATGTCTCCTGTATCTCCTGCACTGTAAGCAGATTCTTTACTGAAGCACTGGGAAGCCCCACTGGAGCACGTTCCCCTGTCTAATTTATATTCTGCATTCTGCTGCGCCTCTGTTCAATGATTTCACTTAATTTTTATAAAACATAAATATTTATTCTATGTGAATGGTTTTCTTTAGGCACATTAAATCATTCATTCAACAAATACTCACCAAGTGCCAAGCATGAGCCACTTGATTTGTAAATTCCATTAAGATAGGGCTGTTGCCTGTCTTATTTGTTACTTGGTCTCCAGTACCGAGAATGATGCTTTGCACAGAACAGGAACTCAATAAATGTGTAGTGAATTAATAAATGGAAAGAAGCATATCCAATACCCCTGGTAATAATTTGTGCATTATCTCTGGCACTCCATGTCCAAAGATTGTTAATATACACTTCCTAGTTGTGAACATAACAAGCCCTTTAATAACCATTAGCTATGGCAAAATGGTGTGTTTTGTTTTGTTAAAAAAATGATGTTTTTGTGAAAGGCTTTGAAGTCTCAGATGAAAAGTACAGGGAATCCTCATGGATTTATTTCAAAAGTTTACTTGTTCATTGATTGGTTATGAGGCAGAACATATTTTTCTATGGAAACAAGGTTTTGCAAGGGGTTTAGATTCTCAGAGCTGCCCTGCTAAAACCTATGACATCGAAAATAGCACAGTTGTAGTAATAGAACATAACCATCGTATGTGTTTCTGTGGAAAACTAGAACTTAATCTGCTGTATTTGGAAAGGCACTCTGTTAAGAATGTCTACATTAGAATGGTGAGTCTTGGAGTTAGTGGTTACACCACAGAAGAGTATTCAAACTCACCCGTGCTTGGTATTTTATCTTAGGAGGGCAGTAGAGGTTGAAACAAACAACTAAACTCTCGAGAGGCATAGAGTTCAGATTCAAGGAAGTGGTGGTGTTGTGGATGAAGCCACTGTTAACGAGGAGAAAGTAAAAGCTGCATGTGAGGCTTAAAATAGAGAGGGAGAAGAGGAAACATGCGTGGGAAAAACTCTAGGGAGAGGTGAAAAGAGAAGGGAACTTCAGTCAAGTAAAAATCTTGCCAGTCTCGGTGCTTGGTTGGCCCTGGCCATATGTAAGCCAGGGATTGAGTGTATTAGAAAGTACACAGTATTAGTAGTTTATTTTAAAATTTAGTCCAAAAGAAATACGAGATCTAAGTATTAGCTTTTCTCGTTTTGTAACAAAAGAATATGCTTAAGTAAAATATATAACACAGAAGGAATGTTTAAAAGTTGATTTTATTAAATACTGAATACACACAAAATAATATTTCTAACAGGTGTGACAGCTATAAAGAACAACAAATATCCACATGCCTACTGCTCAGTGAAGATCTAGGAAATTAGAGTTTGAGGATGGGGCAATCTTTCAGGTAGTTGCGTGCCTGAAACTTCATAATCATCTTGGATAAAAGCTAAAAAAATGAAAACAAATAAACCAAAAGCATAGGCATTTCATCAAGGATGTAAAAAACTGACATGCATAAATAATAGACTAATTAAAATATAACGATTGACTCTGTAAATGTTTTGAATAAAAACAGAGTGTTATATTTTAAAGCCCAAGAAATATTGCTAGAATGAGAGCTCTGTGGTGAGTAGCACTATTTGTCAAGGGGTCCACGTTTACAGAAGCCTGTTTCAAAAGAAGCAAGAAGACGGTTCTAAGGAAGAAGAGTCGTTATTCAGATGCATTCTTTTTGATGAAGGTATTTTTCTGTCCTAGCTAACAATGAACACAGACATTCCCCTTCACACCCAGGATTTTATAAAAATCTTGTGTCTTAACTGAAGGAAGCTTTTTTCTCTCTGAGTGTGCTTTAGCTCCCTGATACATGGGATCTTAGAAATTCCTTGAGTTGGAAACTGAGTCCTTAATACCATGTCCAGAGTATTTCCATGAGAACGTTCTGGAGATGGGTAGTGGTTGAAAACAGTGTGCATGTACTTAATGCCACTGAATTGTACACTTAAAAAAGGTTAAAATGGCAATTTTTAGGTTATATCCTTACATGCTTAGTCACTCAGTCTTGTCTGACTCTTTGCGAGCTTGTGGACTGCAGCCTACCAGGCTCCTCTGTCCACAGGATTTTTCAGGCAAGAATACTAAAGTGGGTTGCCAAATAAAAAGATGTCACCAATCAACCAACCAACCAAATAACCAAGTGTTTAAGTAACACTGTTTATGGGTTTAGATTATGATCTAGAACCTACATCCTGTTCTAAGACTCCCTTTCAACCTACCCACATGAACTTTTGTGTTAAGTGAGATGAGATCAACAGCTGACCAGTTCTTAGAGTCCACAAGTGTGCTGTGATTCTCATATTGTACTGTATTATTTTCTTTTTTATCATTCACTCATTTTCACTTTCATGTAGTATTCCATTGTGCAAAAAATACTGTAGTTTATTCGTTCATCTGTCACTGAATTCTACTGGAAATAGGAGTGGAATTACTGGGTCATAAAGCAGAAATACTCAGCTTTAATGGATACTGCAAAACAGCTTTTCAGTTTACATTTCAAGTTTTCATTTTCTGTTTCTAAAATATATAAAAATGCAATTGTGTTGTAACGAACATACCACTCCGGTGGGGGATGTTCATAATTGGGAAGCAGTGTATGTGTGGGGGAGGGGAGTTTATGGGAAATCTCTAGACCTGCCAATCAATTTTACTGTGAACATAAAACTGCTCTAAAATATTTTTTTTAAAGCAATTGTATTTTGTATATTTACCTTCTGTTCCAGAGATCTTCTAAAACTTAATTCTAGCAGTTCATTGATTCTTTTGGATTTTCTACATAAACATTCATGCCATCTGCAAACAATGACAGTTTTATTTCTTCCTTGTGTGTGCTCAGTTGTGTCTAACTCTTTGTGACCCCCTGGACTGTAGCCTACCAGGCTCCTCTGGCCATGGGGTTTTCCAGGCAAGAATACTGGAGTGGGTTGCCATTTCCTTCTTCAGGAGATTTTCCCAACCCAGCAGCAGAAGCGATGTCTCTTGTGTCTCCTGGCGGGTGGGTTCTTTACTATTGAGCCACCTGGGGAACTTTTATTTCTTCCTTTAGTGATAATTACATCATTTTTCTTTCCTTACCACATTGACTAGAATCTCCTGTACAATACTGAATACAAATGATAATCCTGGGCATTCTATTTCCAATTCTCTGTCCCAGTCTCTAGGAGAAGCTCTAAATGTTTCACCATTGAGTATGACATTTGTTATAGACTTTTTGTATATACAATTAATTATATTGAGGAACTTCTCTTTTATTGCATTAAAAAATGTCAATAGTAATCTGTTCTGGTATAATTTACTGATAGCAAAATACATAAATCCAAAGTGTACTACTCAGTGAAGTTTGACAAACCATTGTCAAAATGTAATCATGATTCAGATCAATATTTTCTTAGGTAAATACTTAGGAGTAGAACTGCTGGGTCATATAGTTAGTATAAGAGGAAGTGCCACGCTGTTTTCCAAAGTGTTTGCATAGTCCTGCCAGCAATAAATGACTTCCAATTGCTCCATATTCTTGCCAATACCAGGGACTGTCAGCTTTTATAATTTTAGCTATTCTAGAGGGTAAGTCCTATCTCCCATGGTTTTAATTTGCCTTAGTTCCCTGATGACTAATGATTTGGAGTACCTTTTCTTATGTTTATCAACCATTCACATACTTTTGTAAAGTGCCTTTATAAGTCTTTTTTCCATCTTGTAATTGGATTTTTAAAAAAAAATTAATTTAGAGGTGTTTTTTGCTTATTCTGGGTGCAGGTACTTTGCCAGATTTGTGTGCTGCAGATATATTCTCCCCATCCATGTACTACTTATGCACTTCCTCTGTGGTATTTTTTGATGAAAAGTTTATCATTTTAATAAAGTCCAATTTATCATTTATTTTTCTTTTCTGATTAGTGTCGTTGAAGTTCTGTAAAAAAAAAATCTTTGTCTACCCCAAAGTTTTAAAGATACTTGTTAACCCATGTTTTTTTCCCTAGCAGGTTGTTTGAGCTTTTACATCTAAGTTTATGATCAGTCTTAATTCATTCTTGTGTATCACGACATGAGGAGGAGCTTCAGTATTCATTTTATCCACACTGCTATCTAGTTGTTCCAGTCTTATTTACTGACAAGACTTTTTCTTTGTTGAATTTGACAACTTTGTAAAAAATCAATTGACTGTAAATTTGGGGGTCTATTTCTGGATTCTCTATTCTGTTCCATTGATCTGTTTGTCTATTCTTAAACCAATATTCAGTTTAGTTGCTCAATCATGTCCGACTCTTTGCGAACCCATGGACTGCAGCACGCCAGGCTTCCCTGTCCGTCATCAACTCCTGGAGTTTACTCAAACTTACGTCCATTGAGTCGGTGATCCCATCCACTCATCCTCTTCTGTCCCCTTCTCCTGCCTTCAATCTTTCCCAGCATTAGGGTCTTTTCAAATCAGTCAGTTGTTCGCATCAGGTAGCCAAAGTATTGGAGTTCCAGCTTCAACATCAGTCCTTCCAATGAACACCCAGGACTGATCTCCTTTAGGATGGACTGGTTGGATCTCCTTGCAGTCCAAGGAACTCTCAAGAGTCTTCTCCAACACCATAGTTCAAAAGCATCAATTCTTCATCTCTCAGCTTTCTTTATAGTCCAACTCTCACATCCATACATGACCACTGGAAAAACCATAGTTTTGACTAGACAGACCTTTGTTGGCAACATAGTGTCTCTGCTTTTCAATATGCTGTCTAGGACTTTTCTTCCAAGGAGCATCTTTTAATTTCATGCCTGCAGTCACCATTTGCAGTGATTTTGGAGCCCAAGAAAATAAAGTCTCTCACTGTCTTCATTATTGTAGCTCTCCAGTGATTATTGAAATCAGTAGTGTAAATTATCCAACCTGTTTTTGAGTTCATCTTGGCTGTTCCAGATAATATATATATATCTCCATATAAATTTTAGAATTAGCATCTCAATTTTTGCTAAAAAGATGTGCCAGAATCTTGATTGGAATTGTAATGAATCTAAAGATCAATTTGGGGAGAGTTGACATCTTAACAATATCAAGTCTACACATCTCTCCTTCTATCTAGGCCTTTGTAAATTTCTGTCAGCATTGTTTTTAGTTTTCAGTGTAGAGATCTTGGTTATCTTTGGTTAAATATTTTCCGAAGTATTTGATGCTTTTTATGTTTTGTAAATGATATTTTGAAAAATTTCATTTTCTAATTGTTTCTTCCTAATATATAGAAATATAATTTATAATATTTGACTAATGACCTTGTATCCTGTGATTTTACATTTACTTTATTTTTTTTAATTTTATTTTATTTAACTTTACAATATTGTATAGGTTTTGCCATATATCAAAATGAATCTGCCACAGGTATACACGTGTTCCCCATCCTGAACCCTCCTCCCTCCTCCCTCCCCATACCATCCCTCTGGGTCATCCCAGTGCACCAGCCCCAAGCATCCAGTATCGTGCATCGAACCTGGACTGGCGACTCGTTTCATATATGATATTATACATATTTCAATGCCATTCTCCCAAATCATCCCACCCTCTCCCTCTCCCACAGAGTCCAAAAGACTGTTCTATGCATCAGTGTCTCTTTTGCTATCTTGTATACAGGGTTATTGTTTCCATCTTTCTAAATTCCATATATATGCGTTAGTATACTGTATTGGTGTTTTTCTTTCTGGCTTACTTCACTCTGTATAATAGGCTCCAGTTTCATCCACCTAAAAATATGTAACGCTTCATGAATTTGCGTTTCATCCTTGTGCAGGGGCCATGCTAATCTTCTCTGTATCGTTCCAATTTTAGTATATGTGCTGCTGAAGCGAGCACTACGTTTACTTTAATAGTTATAGGTTCTTTTGAATTTTTTATGTACACAGTCACGTGACAAAAGATGATTTTACTTCCTCCTTTTTCATTTTCTTAACCTTATTTCACAGGATAGGATTTGCAGAGAGTCTAAATAACTTGCATAAGTTTACACAGTTAGTAAGAGCCAAGATTAAAACTCATGTCAGCCTGTTTTCAGAACACCGTGGAATGAGTGAGGGTGTATTAAAATTTTTGTTGCTGTCATTGCTAGAAAAAGAAGTTTGGGTCATACTTATTCAAGATGGTCTTGAATATAAGGTATAGAATTTGAATTGTATTCTGTAGGTGATTAAAGATTAAGTGTTTTCAAGTGGGAAAGAAATAGTAGTGGTGATTTTAGTCTTGTTGTGTGTAGTGTGGTTTGATGGGAACCCCGCATTTTTGATTCATTCATTTCAGAATCACTTACTGAGCATGCATTATGTTTTAATAATTGTTATAGGTACTGAAGAAATAAGGATGAAGATAATCTTTTGCTTAGAGTAGTAGAGATTTTCAGTGATGGAGAAAAGAATTTTAGTGCAATCTCTTAGCCATGCTGCAAAGACAGCTCTATGATCTTGGATAAATTAATTTCCTGGAACCTCGTTATTTTCATACATAAAATAAGAATAATAATACACATAAGGCCTACTTTGATGAGAAATAAAAATATATGTAGTACGCTTGACCTGTATCAGACACATTTATGGTACCTATAATATTTAAGGGATTTGGAGAGCGCATACAATAAGAATGAAATACCTAGCCAAACAATTGATTTTTTCAATAATCAAATGTCAGTTAGTTTTAACTGATCCCCTCCTTCAGTGATTACATATTAAATATAATGAATGATACATTTTTTGTTCTTATAATTTGAACACTGGGATAACTGTGCTATGCACAGATCTAGTCAACATAATAATACTCTATTCATGTAAAGAACTTGAGAGTTAACAAATCACATTTATTTATACCATTTTGTTTGAGTCTTCCAATAATCATACAGATGAGGAAACTGATATATTTATCCACATGGTAAGAAGCAAAGCCCAGTTCATATGTTTTCCTATCTTTAATAGCTCTTCGTACCACACTATATTCAGTTCAGTTCAGTCGCTCAGTCGTGCCCAACTCTTTGCAACACCATGGATTGCAGCACACCAGGCCTTCCTGTCCATCACCAACTCTGGAGTTTACTCAAACTCATGTCCATTGAGTCAGTGATGCCATCCAATCATCATCTGTAATATAGTGTAATATGGTGTACCACACCATGTTCAGTTCAGTTCAGCTCAGTCGCTCAGTCATGTCCGACTCTTTGCGACCCCGTGAATCACAGCACACCAGGCCTCCCTGTCCATCACCAACTTCTGGAGTTCACTCAAACTCATGTGCATCCAGTCGGTGATGCCATCCAGCCATCTCATCCTCTGTCGTCCCCTTCTCCTCCTGCCCCCAATCCCTCCCAGCATCAGGGTCTTTTCCAATGAGTCAACTCTTTGCATGAGGTAGCCAAAATATTGGAGTTTCAGCTTTAGCATCAGTCCTTCCAATGAACACCCAGGACTGATCTCCTTTAGGATGGACTGGTTGGATCTCCTTGCAGTCCAAGGAACTCTCAAGAATCTTCTCCAACACCACGGTTCAAAAGCATCAATTCTTTGGAGCTCGTATTACCTCTCATTAGATCATGAAGCATGCTAGTAGTAATAATACAAAAATCACAATGAATCTTCCAATTTTTATATAGCTTATCTATGAAGGAAGTGAGTAATTTGAAGTTGAATGAGGAAGAGAAGGCAGACAATATAGAATTTCTTGTTCTGTAGTATTCACATTGTTCTGATTTTCTTAGGTGTATTGTTAACTATATAAATTATCATTTTTCTTTATTACTTTAAGTTGCATTTGTGATTTGGCTGACATTTCTTTTTTCTGTATCTACTTGCCTCATCTATCTATGGTGTGTTGTTTCTGCTTCTACTAAATTTCAATAATTTCCTTCCCCTTTCTGATTTGCACCCACATTTTTTTCCTTATTGGGTTGTTCTCTGTTGGTAATATATCCAGTTCCTATATCTTTGCTTTCATTTTTTTCTTTGACTGAATAACTAAGTCAATTTATTTACTTTTCTTCCTTTTCATGTTACCTTATCACACAATAATTCACCAATAATTATGGCTGGTTTTACTAAACAATTATTCTGAGGTCTTATAGAAATCTAAGTTCTTTGAAAATACTGAAAACATTTTTCATAAATATGTTTTAAGAGCAAGGTATTGGAGGGTGAGTTGGGGAAATGAACATGAAGATTGATCAGATAATGTCATTTACATTTTATAGATTCACATAAACAGTTAACATTAAATAAGTTAGGAGCTGTAGCATGTAAAAACAAGAATAAGACATGGGTCCGGAAGAGCTTACGATCTAGTGAAAGAGAAAGACAAATATATAAACAACTGCAGTACAAGACAGAATACTGTTATAACTATGGCGTGAAGTGTTGAGGGAGCCCAGAGGCTGTACTAGAGAGTAGAAGTTATAGGATTCCTCAAGGTTGGAAGCAACTGATTAGCAGCTAGAGATGGAACTCATTATGCTATGCTGTCAGGTTTTTTTGTTTATTTTTGTAGAAACAGTCAGGCATCTTAGAGTAAGTTTTATTGAGTAATATGGAAATACAATGGGGAATCATTTATTTGCACAGATATCATGGGTGGTTTTTGAGAGTGTGAAATCTGCTCCAGAGGATGATGAATTCTGGACCTCTGCCAGAAAAAGGGAACGCTAGAAAGCCAGAAGGAGAATCTTTCCTTTATCACAACTCAGAGTTGAGGGTGAGGACAAGAAAGGAAATGGGAAGCCAGCAATGTGACAGACCTCAGGTGATTACTACCTCATTATAGGAATACACTGGACAAGTATTTGTAGAAGAACACAGGTCATAAAAAAACCCCTTCCATTTCCATTTCTTCCCCAGTTTTTTGAGAACTTTGGGATTTCAAGAAGTCTAATTCTGTTTGCCATGTAATTAAAATAATCTATAAAAATGTATGAAATTAATACATGGTGAATGCAAACATTTCAAACATTATAGTGTGAATTACTATTATATATATATTACTACTATATATATAATAGTGAATTACTATTCCACTACACACCCACTCATACTCTCCAGTGCTAACAATTTGTTAGCACTTGGAAATATTTTCTACCATAGTCAAACACACACACATACATACATACATACATACATATTTTTCTTTCTCCAAAGAAAATTTGTGGTACTCCCACAAATTTGAGGTTGAAGTCACCATTAAAAGTGTGGGCTCTGGATTCGGATAGAACCTGGTTCAAATCCTCTCCAACTTCCTGGCTCTATGACCCTACTTCTTTAAACTTCATTTTTTGTGTGAAGGATAAAAATGGTATTACTTTGTAAGGCTTGAGAATCAAAATCTAGAAATCACTTAGTCCAGTGACTGAACACATAAGTATGTGTTCAATAAACACTGTTATTATCCATGGCAAATGACCTTTCTCATTTTAAGACTAAAAATAAGGAAATTTGCTCAACAAATGTTCATTTTCTTTTTTTTTTTTCTGACCAAGTGTATCTGGGTTGGGAAGAACTTGCTTTTCCAAGGCAGAAAGCTGATCCGAGTGAGTTTTACAAGGGTTTTCTCTGAATCTTCAGTGCAACTCTCCCGCGTCCCCCCAACATCACTTTCTGTCTAGAAAGTGGACTTTTCAATAAAAAAACTTTTGTGACTCAGGTCGTGACGAGAATGCTCAACCAGGTCAGGCTATTTACACTGTCTGCACTTTTGCTTTATCATGCAACTGCTGGGTGGCACCCTTTTAAGCTCGCCTCGCACGGTCGCGCCCCTCCATCCCCTCTTCAGAGGCGACCGCCAAGAAGAAGCCAATTCTCTTAGAAGCCGGGGGAGAACTGATGGACAACGGGCGCCTCCAGGGCGCAGCAGCAGACGCGGGCGTGCGAGGTGCGCCCTAGGGGTGCCGGCTGCTGCTCCAGGGGCGCAGGCAGAGCGCCGACGGGTGGCTCCTCCTGGGGCGAATCTGGCACTGCGTTCTCCCCATCTTCGTGCGGGGGCATCTGCCTGGCCGTCTGCAACCTCAAGATCCCACTGCCTCCACTCTGCAGCCCCGGCCGGTCCCATAGTCTCGCTTTTTTGGCACTTGCCCTTTGCCCTCCCATGGAGTCATCTGTTTACTCTCCCCTCGCTTCCAGTCACCCATAGGTCACCCTCCCTGCTACCACCGTCACCCATTTTGTCCCCTCTCCCTTCTCTCTTCACCTCTCCCCGGGTCGTCTTCTTAAGAGGACTGCGCCGACGGAGATGCTACAGAGTCCGCGGCCAGGGTCGGCTCCTGGGAGAACCCTCCGTCCACCTTTGCCCCCTCCCCGGGGGCGCGGGACGCAAGTTTCCGCCCCGTCCTTTCCCCAGTGACAGGACTCGGCTGCGGCCACGGCCCGGGAGGCGGAGGGAGGGACTGCCTGACTCCCGAGCCCCCTCCCCTGATCGCGAGCTCGCGCGGTCTGTGTGTCTCTAGGCAAGTGCGGAGACGCGGAGGAGGAGGAGGAGGAGGTGGAGGAGGAGGAGGGAGTTGGGGGAGGATCTCCATTGAAATAAACAACCAGGCAGCAGTTATTAACACGGGAACATGGCGGCCGCAGCCTCAGCCACGGCTTCGGCGGCGAAGGTCAGCGCCGACGGCAGCCGGCACCTGACGGCGTGACCGACCCGAGCCGGTAACCGCTCCTTCCCTGGGGGCCGCGAGGGCGGGCTGGAGGCGGGCGGCGGGCGGCGGACAGGCGGGGGGCGCCGCGTCCCCACCCCCCGGCCGCGATCGCCCTTCCTGCGCCGAGCCGGGTAGAGCCGCGCGCCGCCGAGAGGGCTGTTTTGTGTGCGGGGAACCGCTGCCCCGGTGCGCGGAAAACGGGAGTTGCAACCCCGGAGAGGCGCCGTGAAGCTGGGGAGTTGGGACTTGGCGGGGGGGGGGGGTGGGGAGGGGTGGGGAGGGCGGGAAGCGGCGGGGAGACGCGGAGTCCCTGGGAGAGAAAGGAGGCGCTCCAGCGCTTTGCGAGAGCTCGGGAGACGAGTCCCGGAGCGCGAGGCGGGCGGAGGCTGCAGCCCGCGGCGCCGGCCAAGAGGTGAGAGCCGAGGCGCGGCGGAGGCCGGGGGCGCGGGCGCGGCCCCCGCCGGCGGAGCCCCGGCGCCCGGCGCCCCTGCCCGGTGCGGGTCGGCGGGGAGCGCTTCTCCTGCGCCCTCGGGGGGCGCGAGGCAGAGAGACGGGAAGGTGAAGCCCGAGAAGGTGCATTCTTTCATGGAAACGCGGAGCGACTGCAGCGCAGGGTGGGAGCCGGGCGAGGGGTGGCAGGACTCGGGAAGTTCTCGGGGGTGTGTGAAGGTGAAACGCCTTGTCAGGGGCGGCCGGCGGGGTGAGACATCGGGAGAAGAGAGGATCCGCGGCCCGGCGGCCGGGCCCGGCCCGTGTCAGCGCCGGGGGCTGGGGGCGAGGGGCGCCGCGCGCCGACGGGAAGGAGCTGCGGCGGGAGGGGCGGGCGGCGCGCTCGGGCCGAGCAGGCCGGGCCGCGGTGGGGGCGGGGAGCCGGGGGGCCGGAGCGCGGCGGCGCCGAGCCGGGCTCGCCCCTGACTTAACTTTCTGGGTGCGGGCGTGTGTGCAGGAGGCGCGCAGGGGCCGGGGCTGGGGGCGGGAGGCGGGCCGGGAGGTTCCGGGTTGGCTCGCCAGCGCCCCCTCTTCGCTCCCCCATCTCCCCGCCCCTGAAGGGACAGGCCCTCAGGGCCCCAGGCGGGAAGCGGGAGGGGCCCTCCCAGCCAGCTCGCGACGGTCACGCCCCGGGCCCGGGGACACTGCTCTCTCGGGCCTCTGGGGGCTGCTGGGGGAGGGGGCCGGGGGTCGTCGCGGCGCGCCGGCGCTCACCGCCCCCCGCCCCTCCGGGGAGTCCCGGAGGCGCCTCTTCCGAGATCGGGGGTGGGTCGGTCCCTGGTTAGCTGGTCCCTCCCTCTTCTCCCTCCCCCTAGTGGTTTCCGGGGCCTGCGGGACCGAGGGGCGGGAATCAAGGACCCGAGCGTCCTGCACCGGCTCTGAGCGGGACCGGGCCTAACGCCGTCCGGGTCTGTCACTCGTAGGGGAAACTTTCCCAAACCGGGGACCGAGCCTGAACATCCTCCTCCGTCACCTCGTCCTCTAATCCCACTCCCACTCCACCTCCTCCACTGCCTTCCCCTCCCACCGACCCGAATCTCGCTGCGTGTGACTGATGGGGCAGTGAGCCAGTCGAAGGCGGGGAATTGACCTGCCGGGTGTCGGTAAGCCAATCGCGGGGACCGGAGGAAGGAAGGGGGCGGGGCTTCTTCCGGACCAGTTGGAGCGGAGTTGCAGGCGGGGCGGGGGAGTCATGGAGACGCCAAGAGCTACCCACTCTTGTACATCCTTGGTCACCCACTTCTAGATCTGTGGGGTAGTGTCACTTACAGGGGCTCCGACCCGGGGAGGCACGCAGATTGCACGAGATACTGTATTGCTTTGGTACCACCAGAGACGTTGTCCTAGATACAACGAAGTCTAAAGGCACTTAGGATGTGGCAGTAACTGTCCGAGGCCCGTTTCTAAAATGGCATATATTGTAGTGATCGCGTTCCGAACCTCAGCGCTCGGTTTACGTGCTAACGATCCTAGGAGTTATCTGTTTACCTCTGTCTCAGTTTCACATAGCTACTCCAGCGTGGAGACAATGAAATTTGAAAGGCTGCTCTGAAAACGAAGGCATCGGAAAAGCTTCACGTCAATTGATTATTGGGAGTGTTAAGCATCATTGTTTGTAATGGCTTCACTGGTTCCTTGATTAATTAGAGGGCCAGTTTCCAAAGTGCACTTGGAAGTTCGGCGTTGGGATGACATTAAAAAAAAAAGTTGTAGTTTATGGTATGCATTTTTATTTTTTTCTCTTGAGTAAACAATATGAAGTTAGGAACCAAAGCATCACTGTTTGCAACCTAAAGCGTTGATATTTAAGGAGCAAGCCAGTCAGAGAATATTTGTCTACAGAAAAAAAGTGAATAAATGTAGGTTGCCAGATTACTCCCACACAAAAGATTCTCAAAAATAAATTAGTTTGCTTAAACACTAGTGAATGGTTCAGTGTGTGGGTACTTTTTTGGTGTTTGCAAGGTTAGGACACATCTTTGGTTATTTTACACTGTTGGGTGCAGTCTAGTGACTTACACAACTCTAACTTTTCAGAATGGGAGGATAGGTCTTTGGTTCTTTGTAAAGATCATAGATTGCTCTGCAGGAATAGCAGTCTTTTAAAAAGACGGCAGCTGCTGCTGCTATGCTTTGTGTGTGTGTGTGTGTGTGTGTGTGCGCGTGTGCGTGTGTGCTCTTGTGCTACTCTTTGTTGGGGAGGTTAGTGCACACTGACAGCAGCAAGACTCCTTTTCCCAATTGGAATTTGTAGAATCTTTGGGAGTTCAAAAGATGAGTAATGTTAACTTGAGAATGCATCTATTCATTTTGTGATGAGTATCCCATGAATTTAATCTTGAGACTTTTTTTTCTTTTTGAGGCATTTTATGTGCATGATTACTTATGCATACTGCTTTCTCAGGCTTTTAATAATTTGGTGTTACTAAGAAAGATTTGAGGGGTCTTTTTAGGGGATTTAGGGTTTTTAGGGAACAGTGTTTACCACACTTTATCGATGTCCTCTGTGTAATAGACCGTTTTCAGATTCATAATGTGAATTCCCAATCCATTATAATTGTAAGTGTTCATGAAGACAAAAATTAATCGCATTTTGTTGTAGCCCTTGAGGTGTTGTTTTAGTGATACAGTAGTAAAAACTGTGACTATAAAACAAACATTTAGCTGCCAGAAGTAGGGAGAATTATAAATTAAACAACATTCAGAATTTGACAGCATGCAAAACTGCCCCGTCATTAGTTAATTTAGTTCCTGAAGGCCACTCTGACGTGTGCCTTTTGTATGCTCAAGAGCAACACATTATTTTACTCCTTCTCCACAATAATCCTTGAGACTGTTTTCAGATTCTTAGTGGCAGTGAGTAGCAAGTCCCCTAATGCCTGGCTAGGGGAAAAAAAAATCCTCTCAAGCATATGGAGACATCTAGAAAAAGATGTGCGTCGTCAGCTGTGATTCCATTGTGTGCTCGCAGACTGGAGCTGAGCCTTCCTCCTCCTGGGAATTTCAGTCTTAACAGAGGAGTTGTAGATGTTAGGATACTGAAGCAGAGGATAGAAAAAGAGCTCACCAATTACGAATTTAATATTTGTTAGATAGATTAGCTCTGATTTTAATCCTTCATTGGTTACATATCATTTACATGACTTTTGCTCAGTGTTAGAGGAGTGTTTTATGAGCAAGCTAAAATGTCAGGATCAGAGGGGAACTTGGGCTGCAGTGTGAGGCCGTAAAGGGGCAGTGCTCCTTGGTTGGCTTTATCTTTAGATACATCTTTTTTTTAAATTTATTTTTAATCTGCAGATAATTGCTTTACAACATTTTGTTGGTTTCTGCCATACATCAACATAATCAGCCATAGATGTACACATGTCCCCTCTGTCTTGAACCTCCCTCTAGTTATATCTTATTAAAGCTTTGCGCACGTTAGAAACAAGGACCAATGAGCAGTTCTTTAATTATATACCCTATATTTAAGGATTCAGTACCATAGCTGTTTCATATCACACCCAGTTGAAAAGGTGACCCATTAAATCGACAGCTTGGATTTTTTAGAAAAAAATGTGTTGTATTGGATTTTAAAAGGGTGCTCTTTAAACAATTTTTCTAGAAGTTAGTTTTCTGAAATGCACAGTGTTATCTTTATTTGATATTTTGACCATTTGTTATGATTGGTATTATATTTAAATGCATGATTAGTGCTTTGCTATTTTTATGGCAAAACCACTTTTGAAGTCATTACTCATTTTTCAGTATTTTGTGTTTATAGTTTTGGTCATTTATGTTATTGCATGCTGTATCAATTTTAAATGAAGAGAATAGGAGGGAGAGTGTAAGTCAGTTGCTTTAAGATGTTGATCTTTTATTACAGTAAATCATAAAATGAGCAGTGAATCAGGATCTTTCCTGCAATGAAATAATCAGACTGTTTACAAACTAATAATGAAAACCATTTAAGAAAAAACAGAACAAACCCCTTACTCAGTTTTTTAATACACTTTCACATGTCGAGCTAATTTTACCTCTAAACGCCTTGTTTTTTCAACAAAAACAATTTTAGCATTTGTGTTTATTTCCTTTTTTGTTTTTACAGGCTTGCAGAAGGGTTTATGAATTCCTAACTGTAGAAAGAATATTATGTCATATTACTTTTTAAAGTCTATTAAAAGTGATGTCTGGAAAAGCCGTGCAATATGGATTTAGTGTCATAGGCCCTCAATTCAGATAGTATAAAGACAATATATACTTTATGGATTCTAGATAGTAATTTCTAAACAGAAGTGAGAATCTGACTTTTGTGGATACTTTAGAAACTTGTGTAGTTTACCTTGCTGTTATAAAACTGAGGCAAGGGTGATTATGGAGAAGAGTGGAAATCAAAGATTGTGCTATGAGGGTATTTGAAATTAAATAACTACATGGTCTGCAGATAGATTATAACACTCTTGGCTCTTACAGCAAAGATTTTATGTACTTATCCTATGAAATGTACATCAGTGACCATATTCCTGGCTTCCAGCGGCTGTGATTACATAATGCAATTGTGGAAACATCGACTCTAGGACAGTTTTAAGTTGGTTCCCTATTTGTAAACTTCTAGAGATGTATTAATGGCACCCCACTCCAGTACTCTTGCCTGGAAAATCCCATGGACAGAGGAGCCTGGTGGGCTGTGGTCCATGGGGTCGCTAGCAGTCGGACATGACTGAGCGACTTCACTTTCACTTTTCGCTTTCATGCATTGGAGAAGGAAATGGCAACCCACTCCAGTGTTCTTGCCTGGAGAGTCCCGGGGATGGCGGAGCCGGGTGGGCTGCTGTCTCTGGGGTCGCACAGAGTCAGACACGACTGAAGTGACTTAGCAGAGATGTATTAAACAAGCAGGGAACCTATGGAAGTATTTGACTTACTTACTTTTGGACATAGACAATTTTAAGGAAGAAAGAGGGGAGGTGCTGATAGGTAGACCTTATTAGCAATAATTAAATAGTTATTAATAGTCAAAGGTTCTGAAGAAAAAAAACTTTTACTTTGAGTGTCAGTTGACAGGTGCACATGAAGAGTTGAAGTTAGCCTGTCAGTTCTGGCAGAATTTATGTTTTTTAGGCAGTCAATTATGAACTATTAAGAGTTCCTGATGGAGTTCCCCATGGCCAACTTAACTCTCATTTTGGGCTTTTTAGATCTTGTTATTGCATTCCTGCCTCATTTAACCATTGTTTTGTTCATTTACTCATGTTATTTGATGAGTTTTAAGTGTCCCAGCTTTGGTAGTTTACTGCCAGAATCCTCTGATTAAAGGGGGAACACTCAGTGGGTGATGATTTTTTTATTTTTTGTGGGGGAGGGGCTGTGAAGGGACGTGTCCACTCTGATGTTCGATTTGCTTTCAAACTAAAGATCTGCTCTTCTTTTAATGTGTAATTTTAATTATATAACAGAGTCAGATAATTCTGCTTTAATTTGAGTTCAGGTTTTTTCCCCCCTGAAAATAGGATTATAATGTTTATAGTAAAAAGATTGTTAAATGTCCCCTTGACTGATTAGCTTATGAAGAAATAGATTTCCTTTAATAAAGGTATGAATATTTATAATTAGTTTTATTTCTCCTGAAATCATATTGTGTGTGGTCAGCGTGACGATCTGTAGTTGGGTAGAGGTGACAGGGCAGGCAGTGACCTCTTATTTCTGTGGATTGTTTGTGTCTTGTTGCTGCTTTGAAGAGTAATAAATCCTGGGTCTTACCACCCTAGTTTTCTAAAGGGTGGAAAGTCTCCCTTGCACAGCCTTTCACAGGTATTCTGCTGTGGTGGTCAGTTTTTCTAAACGTAACTCACTCTTGCTCTTGGCCAAAACATCTGTATTGGCAGAGCAGCAACAGAAGTGATGATAGCATCTCTCACTGAGTGCCATCAACCTGCTAGGGGCTCTCTGAGGCATGCTGCCTTATTTCATTCTTGCCCACATCCTGTGAAGTAGAAGTTACCCTCAGTTTCCAGGAGATGAAGTTTGAAGGGGAGTAAGTCGCTGTGCCTCTGAGCAAAACTTTGGGGAAAAATGAACCTTGACCAACAAGTGGGGAAGCACTATAAATTTCAGAGGGGATGGTGAGTCCAAGAACATCTTCCTATTAAGGATCTAATAAAGCGATGTTTGCAGGTTTTTGTAAGACTCCCAGTCTGGTGGTTTAGTTTGTAAAAAGGATGAATAGGTTTGAATAGACCCAGTCCTGCAAATTCTGTAGGCTTGTAGCTCTCCCACAGAGAAGGCAATGGCACCCCACTCCAGTACTCTTGCCTAGAAAATCCCGTGGACGGAGGAGCCTGGAAAGCTGTAGTCCATGGGGTCGCTGAGGGTTGGACATGACTGAGCGACTTCACTTTCACTTTTCAGTTTCATGCATTGGAGAAGGAAATGGCAACCCACTCCAGTGTTCTTGCCTGGAAAATCCCAGGGACGGGGGAGCCTGGTGGGCTGCCATCTATGGGGTCGCACAGAGTCGGACAGTAGCAGCAGTAGCTCTCCCAAACCCTTGCCTCCAGGCAGGCCTACACCTGGCCGGATACTTACCTTAAGACCTACAGAGAGTCTCCAGATTTTTTAGTCATCAGCCCAGTATTTAACAGGTCCTAAATTGCAGGATTCTGTCTTGTCTTTTAATTTTCAAAAAATACGAATGGAAATGGATGAAGTGAAAAACAGGTAACCTTTAACTGAGCGCTCACTTAAAACCTGGTGCTTTTCTACTCCTGTCTGGCTCTCACTGGAACGCAGCGAGGGAGGCGCTCTTGTCGCTCCGCTTTCACAGTTCAGGAAGTGGAGGCACAAAGCTGTCAGATAACCTGCTAGAGGTCACACAGCCCGAGTGCTGGAGAGGAATTTGAACCCAGGCCAGCGCTGCCCCTTAGCCCTGCCTCCCTGACAAGTGAGCTGGCCAGCTACACCTCCTTGTAGCCTCACGTGGATGTGTGCCATCCAGTCCTTGTGGAAAGCACGGATCAGTCATTCCCCACGAGGGAAAGGGACAGGGGTGGGGATGTATTTTGTAAAGGCACACTCAGGTCCCATATTGTTTCTCACAATAAGAAGCTCAGAAAATCAACTTGAGAAAACTTGAATGTGGGGGAGAGGCAGAAAAGAGACGCAGAGAACCTTTTAGGGGGTAGAGGTTTTGGACGGATGAAACACTGGTATTTCTGTAACATATATTTAATCGTAGCACGTTTAGCTGTTAGCTGGTGGTTTGTGTGATGCATGTTTGGCAGATTTTTTGCAACCCATGTAGCACGGGTGACTCGGTGTTGCGACATTGTAGTCCCCAAAGGTGGCTGATAATATATTCAGTCATCTGACTTGTGCTCTGCTATTTGTGGAATTCTTCTGTCTGCTCAATTGTTTTCAGGGAGCCAGGAGAGCATTCAGGGAACTCTTCACCTGTGCACGTGTGGGGATCAGCAGGCACTGCTTTCAGTGTTCTAGCTGCCATTCTGAAGCCCTCTTGTCAGAGATGAACACATAACGTGTGGTATTTTCTATTACTCATTTAGTGAATCCTCAGGAAATGTGATCCCACATCTCCCAAGGCTTAATTTGCACAGTGTGACAGGGTCCTAGGAGTTCCCGTTGTTTCTGGCTGACCTTTGTCCCTGGAAGTGGGGTGGGGGGGGAGAGAAAGTGTTAGTCGCTCAGTTGTGTCCTACTCTTTGTGACCTCATGGGCTACTTTGTGACCCCATGGATTGCAGCCCATCAGGCTCCTCTGTCCATGGAATTCTCCAGGCAAGAATACTGGAGTGGGGTGCCATTCCCTTCTCCAGGGGATCTTCCCGACCTAGGGATCGAACCTTGGTCTCCCGTGTTACAGGTGAATTCTTTACCATTTGAGCCACCAGGGAATCCCCTCGCCCCTGGAAGCCCCGATCTCAATGAGGATGGGCTTTTCTAGCAGGCTGTTCCCACCTGCAAAATAGTCCAGGAATCAAACAGGAAATGATTTCCCTTGCCTTTGGTGGTCCAGTACAATTGGTACTGGTTATAAGTTGGAAATACTAAGGGGCTTCCCTGGTGGTTCAGACAGTAAACAATTCACTTGCCAATGCAAGAGACACAGGAGACGAGGGCTTTGATCCCTGAGTTGGGAAGATCCTCTGGAGGAGGCATGGCAACCCGTTCCAGTAATCTTGCCCGGAGAATTCCATGGACAGAGGAGCCTGGCAGGCTACAGTCCATACGGTTGCACAGAGTTGGACACAACTGAGCGACTAACACTTTCACTTGGAAATATTAAAGATGATTTAAGATTGGTGAAAATTTCATCAGATTCCTAGAGTCTTAGGAATGCCCGCCTCTCTGGAGTTTCTGGTAGTGTGTTGTATTTTCAATTTCTGTAATTCTTTTCTGAGATTCAGTGTATCGTGCTCTTGTTGCTTTTCAAGTAACATATGTATGACTATCTTGATTCCTTAAGATTTTTCTATAAAAGTGTGATATAGAAATATTTTCCATTAAGAAGTGTCATTTTATTGTATTCTAGCACCAACAGAGTCTTTTCTTAGATAAACAAATAGTAAGTATAAGTCAGAGCTTCCCAGGTGGCTCAGTAGTAAATAATCTGCCTACCAATGCAGAATACATGGGTTTGATCCCTGGGTTGGGAAGATCCCCTGGAGAAGGAAATGGCAACCCCCTCAAGTATTCTTGCCTGGGAAATCCCATGGACAGCAGAGCCTGGGAGGCTATAGTCCATGGCATCGCACAAGAGTCAAACATGACTATTTATCTATTAAACACCAACAACAGGAATAAGTAAAACGTAGTGAATTTATATAAAGATTATTTAAATAATAATCTTTATGTAAATAAAGTTATATAAAGATCTGTTTATGCTGTACTACCTTGTATTTTAAGCAAGAGGTGTGTACAGTTAAGAGTTTAATAAAGGCTGTAAGCTGTTAAGTATAATGTAAGAAAATGATACTCATTGTGTTCTGAGCATATTGACAGTGGCAACTGACAGTGACAAAAGTCAACAAAATGCCTGGACACCGAAGGGCATTAGAAAAGAAAACCAGAGCATTCTCCTCTGCTGGGTGAAGCACACGCACATCGTAAAACCGCATTCTCATGATCATGGATGATCTCATCATAATAGTAAATTTCTTACTTTGAGAAGAAGCATTCAGGAGGAGAGAGCCGGGAGGTGGAGGGAAGCCCAGGTTTGTGGGCTCGAGAGGCAAGTGAAGGTGGGTCGGGATGGAGCTGGCAGGGGCCATCTGGCTTGGCCCTGCGTGCAGGCCGTCTGGTGAGCTGAGTCTCTGCTAGGAGAGGCTCTCCACCACTCCCTCCTCTCTCATGGTCACTGGAGATAGGCCCTGACCCTGTGGTGGAGAGGGAAAGGCAGAGGAGGGAGAGCCGGTGACAGGTGAAATGGGTGAGTCCCAGTCCCATCCAGGTCCCAGCACTCACCTGTACAATCGCTGTCTGCATCCGGATCTCACAGCAGGAGCTGGGCGGGTGCAGAGTGTTCCGATGAGCTGCAGTCTTAATCCTGGACCCGGACAGCAGTGCCAAAGGCCGGCTCCCTCCAGGTACCCCTCAGCCCTGCGGCCCTTCTGCCCTGATACTCTGGGTTACCACACGGAGCACTTGGGAGACTTTCTTCCCCTCTACAGGTGAGAAGTGAGGGGCCCACTCCACCCAAGAGCAGGCAAAGACCAGGTAGGGCCAAGGGAAAGCCTTCTGGGGCTTGTGATTTTCATAGGCTGAGTTCCTGTGTTCACCTGGCCTGGTGCTCAGAGGAGTGAGGGAAGCCAGGGCCTCACACCAGAGGAACAGAGAGGGTTTCCTGGTCACAGAGGCCCTCTTCATTCCCTTCCCCAGAAAGGGAATTTCCCAGTGAAGGTCAGATGTCTCCAGTAGCCTCACCCCGGCTTTCTGGGCCTGCCTCAGTGGTCCACAGATGTTTATCTACTTGGAGAAAGGGATTGAGTGTGTAACGGGAAAAAAGGAAAGGAAAGGCATTTGGAAGGAAGCTGGAGGTGGCCTTCAGAGGAATTGCTCATTTAATTGAGGCTAAAAAGGGTTAGAACCACGCAGGTGGAAAATACCAATGCAAAAGAGTAGTCTTGCCTGAAATCTGTAAATTAATGAAAGCCTGGTGGCCCAGATGGTAAAGAATCTGGCTGCAATGCAGGAGACCCAGGTTTGATCCCTGGGTCAGGAAGATCCCCTGGAGAAGGGAATGGCAACCCACTCCAGTATTCTTGCCTGGAGAATCCCATGGACAGAGGAGTCTGGCAGGGTACAGTCCATGGAGTTGCACAGACAACTGAGCCACTAATGCTTTCTGCATAGAGGAATGGCACAGTAACAAGTCCATGCCCTTGGAGCTTGAGAGATTTTTCAAGGATGGACTGTTTAGTTTATCAGCTTGATCAAACTGAGTAGTCAACTTACAATACTTGTTACTTTAAGTGGAACCAGACTCCTTAATAACACACTTTTTGGTGAAGGTTTAGATAAATAAGTGAAGGGCCATAACATGTTAATAAAGCAAATTAGATGTTTTGATAGATATTAAACTTGTTTAATATCAAAGAGAGAAACCATCAAATAAAATGGTTTGACAAATCTGGCTTAAAATTTGTTTGTTGTGTTATATGCTGCTGCTGCTGCTGCTGCTGCTGCTAAGTCACTTCAGTTGTGTCCGACTCTGTGCGACCCCATAGATGGCAGCCCACCAGGCTCCTCTGTCCCTGGGATTCTCCAGGCAAGAATACTGGAGTGGGTTGCCATTTCCTTCTCCAATGCATGCATGCATGCTAAGTCACTTCAGTCATGTCCGACTCTGTGCAACCCTACGGACAGCAGCCCTGTGCAACCCTATGGACAGCAGCCCTCCAGGCTCCTCTGTCCATGGGATTTTCTAGGCAAGAATACTGGAGTGGGTTGCCGTTTCCTTCTCCAGTTGTGTTCTATAAATATGCTTACATGATCATGTGCACTGGCTTGCTGTCTGAAAGAAAGAGGTACAACAGGGAATGGTACCTGTTTTCTTACTGGTTTGCTACAATTGGGAGACATAGTAAGGACAGAGTGTGTGTGTGTGTGTGTCTATGTATACACATGTATTTTTTTTTTTCATTCATTTCGCCTCTCTCACACAGTATACAGAACAGCTTAAAATCATTCATTTTTAAACTGTGTTTTGGGCTGATTTAATAAATTCACCTTTTGTGCTGTAAGTCATTAATAGACTGATCCTTGTATAAGTTCCCAATCACCATAGAATGACATTTCCAGACACTGTCTAGATGGGTCTACCACAAAGCTGTGTCCCTGTATTTCTACTCTTTATATGAACCTTTGTACCTGTTAGTCTGTTCTTTCTTGGCCTCCTCTGAACACGTTGACCATGCAAGCTCTTGTTTTTGGCTGTGTGGCTTGCAGGATTGAGTTCCCCAACCAGGGATTGAATCCCTGTTCTCGGCATTGAAAGCACAGAGTCCTAACCACTGACTGCCAGAGATTTCCTGAGGAAGCAGTTCTTTTGATATAAAACTCAATTTGTTGGGAGTTTATGATTGACCTTAGTTCATAGCAGAGTGTACAATCAGAACAAAAAGACAGACGGAGTCCAACAATATTCAAAGGTTATTAGTCAATTGCTTATTGCATTGATTATAGATTTTATATAGAAAATTCTATAGAAAAAGAAGGAAGTCCACTTCAAGTCAGAAATAATAAAGACAAAGTTTTGGTTTTGTTGCCTCAGTAAAACTGAACGTTTTCCGTATCAGACTTACTGACTTCTCCCCTGCAGAGTGTTTTGACGCTATGATGAGAAGAGGGATTGATAATCTCAGTTTATAGTGGAAAGAGGACAGCAAAGGTAAAGAAGACTTTGGGGGAACTTGGTAGTTCTGGAAAGGTGATAGACCAAAACCAAACACAAAGTATAGGGCTGTTACTTAAACACTTGCGTGGAAGAAGTGATAGGAGAATGAAAGCATCACTTGAAGGGTTGATGTCTCAGTAGATAAATAATGAAATTCTACAACTGTTCAAAGAGCAAAACCCTTACAGACCACACATTAGTATATACTTGTGACAATACCTATAAAAATGTTCTCAACTTTCTTCCCAAATCTCTACTTCAACAGTAATTTTTTTGCTTTGTGAGATCATTTTACTTGCAGAAGAAGTCAGAAGGCTATCTACCTGTCATCTATTCAGATTCTGTCAGCAGCCAATATTATATTAAGCAGTAGAAACAATCTCCAAGCTCAGTGAAAACGCAAGGCGGTGCTTTGGGACGTGTGCAGTGTCGTGTGTCTCTTTTTCCCTTAGCTCCTACAATGCTTCCATAATGTGGTAGAACAAGTGGCTAAATAACAGCTATTTCAGTGTTGTGTAATGCTTTTCCTTTCCCTCTTTCTCCAATTTGTCTGTGTGTGTGTATGTGTGTGTATTGCATGAACTATTTGGAAGTAAGTTATAAATGACCCTTTGTCCAGAAAGCATGTTGCCATAAAATAAAGGCATTACCTTGGGTAATCACACAAAATAACAACCATTAAACCTAACAAAACCCTTTTTAAAGCCTAAGAAAACTCATATCATCAAGTATCAACTATTTCAGTTATCCCAGTTTTCTCCAAATTGTCTGTTACAGCTTTGGGTTTCAAACCAGGATCTAATGAAGCTCCCCCTTTACATTTGGTTCAGTTGAGTTGCTCAGTCGTGTCCAATTCTTCGCGACCCCATGGACTTCAGCACACCAGGCTTGCCTGTCCGTCACCAACTCCCAGAGCCTACTCAAACTCATGTCCATTGAGTCAATGATGCCATCCAACCATCTCATCCTCTGTCATCCCCTTCTCGTCCCGCCTTCAATCTTTCAGGGTCTTCAATCTTTCAGGAAAAGACTCATTAGGGTCTTTTCCAGTGAGTCAGTTCTTCACATCAGGTGGCCATAGTATTGGAGTTTCAGCTTCAGCATCAGTCCTTCCAATGAATATTCAGGCCTGATTGCCTGTAGGATTGACTGGTCGTATCTCCTTGCAGTCCAAGGGACTCTCAAGAGTCTTTTCCAAATCCGCAATTCAAAAGCATCACTTCTTCAGCACTCAGCTTTCTTTATGGTCCAACTCTCACATCCATACATAACTACTGGAAACACCATAGCTTTGACTAGACAGACCTTTGTTGGCAAAGTAATGTCTCTACTTTTTAATATGCTGTCTAGGTTGGTCATAGCTTTTCTTCAAGCAGCAAGCGTCTTTTGATTTCATGGCTGCAGTCACCATCTGCAGTGATTTTGGAGCCCCCCAAAATAAAGTCTGTCACTATTTCCATTGTTTCGCCTATCTATTTGTCATGAAGTGATGGGACTGGAATGCGTGATCTTAGTTTTCTGAATATTGAGTTTTAAGCCAACTTTTTCACTCTTTCACTTTCATCAAGAGGCTCTTTAGTTCTTTTTCGCTTTCTGCTATAAGGGTGGCATCATCTGCACATCTGAGGTTATTGATATTTCTCCCAGCAATCTTGATCCCAGCTTGTGCTTCATCCAGCCCGGCATTTCTCATGATGTCCTCTGGATATAGGTTAAATAAGCAGGGTGACAATATACAGCCTTGACATACTCCTTTCCCGATTTGGAAATTTGGTTCAGTAATTTCTGTTAATACTCAACAGTTCTCCTAGTTTTTGTTTGTTGGTTTTGTGGGTTTTTTAGATGCTGTTTTTTTTTTTTTTTTTTTTTTAGCAGTTATTCTTTTAAATTAAACTTTTTAATTGTGGGGAAATATGTGTAAAATTTACCATCTTACCCATTTTTTTAGTGTACAGTTTAGTAAGGTTAAGTGCCTTCATATTGTTGTGCAACCAATCTTTTCATTGTTTAGACTTCAGTTTTTCAAGTAGGGCTAAGAAATTAACTTTTTAAATATATTGATGGATTTGATAGAGCTGAAGAAGCACATAAATACTAAGAACTTCCTGCTTAAAATATTGACACCTTGGGATGTTTTCTCAGCACACCCCTTCTGAAGTCTCTGTAGGTTTGAACCTAGCCATACTTTCTACAGACACGTCACAGGGAGATTCATACAACTGATGCTGTGAGGGGAGCAGGCACAGAGGGGATGCCTGCCTACGGGAACACTTACCGTCTGAGAATTTGAGGACTTCTTTCCTCCTAGGAAGTTGTAGATTTCTGTTTTAGGCACAGGAGGGGGTTGAGATTGAGACATTAATTTTTTAGCACACTTGGCTATTAAATAGAAAGCTTGTATACCAAGCACTTCTTTGGAGTAACATCATAGAGAGGACAACTTCCTGGGGTTTTGAAGTATGGCAGTTTAGGAGACATGTAAGAGATGCCAAGTGGGAAGGAAAGTAGGATTGGATATAGGCCTTTGTATTTAACAGATTCAGGCAATTTTAAGGGGACTAGAATTTAAATGACTGATTTTTGGATTTTTTTTTTTTTTGCAAGACTTTTCTGAAATGTCTTACAGACATACTGGGTGATATCCTCATTTCTGGCATTTTGTGAGTCCCGTGCTGTGTTCAGTTGCTCAGTTGTGTCCAGCTCTTTGTGGCCCCATGGACTGTAGTCCGCCAGGCTCCTCTGTCCATGGAGTTTCCCGGGCAAGAATACTGGAGTGGGTTGCCGTTTCCTATTTCAGGGGATCTTCTCGACCCAGGGATTAAACTCGTGTCTCTTGTGTCCCCTGCGTTGGCGGGTGGATTCTTTACCACTAGTGCTACCTGGTATGGTACTGCTTAAGAAAAGAATGTTGGCCTTTGAAACATTGTAAATCAACTATACTTCAATTAATAAAAAAAATAATTCATTAGCATGGTTTAAAAGAAATATATTCATGAATATCTTTGCTCAAGCTTGCAGAAGGTGCTTGAAGAGCTTATTAAAATAAACTAAATTAAAAACAAAAAATGTTGGCCTGTTGGAGAGGGTTGAACAGACAGTATTGTGGTGTGTTTTTCAGTGGATTTGTAACATGGTAGCAGTTTGGGTCAACTGGCAGGAAAGTACTTTAGAGTTCTGAAATGTAACCAAACAGTAGGGACATTAAGGACTGAGGGGACAGAGGTGGGGGCAAAATTAATAATAAAGTCATATTACTGTAAAATAGTGGCTATACAAAACTTTCAGAAAATGAGGTCTCATGTGTCTATTTTTTCTGCTTCTGGTTTTTATTCCTTTGAGCACCTCAAATTTTGACATTAGTTATTTACGAGAAAATGCTTTTAAAATGCGTAGTATTTCCCTGTTTACTAAACTGATTTGAAATGTGCTAAAATTCCCCTGAGTGTCCGTGGGATCTTTTAGGATACTGCTCTGTCTCTGTACTCAAGTCACTGTAAACCATGGACCCCTCGCTACCAGCCCTAGCTCAGCAAACTAGACTTGCCTTTTTCTGTTGTCTGGATGTTACTTTTTGAGTATATGTGTATATGTTTATGTTAAAAAATTAAAATTTAAAGAACAGTCCATTTTCTCCCTTTTTTTGGCACTTTACCTGCCGCACGGGTTGGAAGTTGGGGACACAGAGATTAAAAAAGAAATAGGCTCCATCCTCGAAGATCTCACAGTTTAGGGAAGGAAAGAGACAAGTGGACAAGTAATTACAGTATAATATATGCATTAGAATAGAGAATTGTCTTAGAAGGGCTAGACAAACATTTTATAAGAAGCAAACAGTTCATTTTGTGAGGTGAGGAAAGGCTTCATAGCTGCTCTGCAGTTTGATTTGAGCATCAAGGGCTGATGGAGATTTCATCAGAGAGGAGAAAAGGCACATCATTCTAAAGAGAGATGTGCATAGGATGAAGATAGAAAGTAATATAGTGTGTTCCTAATTCCTTTCATTTTACATGGACTTTCACTAAGATCTGTGTGAGAGTCTGACAGACTCTTATCAGTAAAGCAGGTAATCTTTAGAGCACAGAATTGGGGAATATTTATTTTGAACCTTCAGAAAGAAGCTTTTTTATCCATTGCCTCTTTTTCATTTCTTGCTTGTGTTCTGAATTAGAGAGTTTTGTTTCCCGTTGCCGCTTAATATACCATCTGAAAAATTGGTGGCATTCTGCTCATGAATGTTACCATGTTGGGAAAAGGCATGATGGATATAGCTTATCCACTCCATGATGTCCTGTGTCTCAGCGTGGACAACTCAGGTCCAAGGCTGAGTCAGTTAGTGGCTCAGTGCTGGAAGCAGCTGAAGACTTGCAGACCTGGTGCTGGACAGGCTGTTGGCTGGGACCTCAGCCAAGTTATAGGCTGGAATACCTAATTACAGCCTCTTTGCATCTGCTTGAGCTTCCTAACAGCATGGCTTCTGGGGTTCAAAGAGTGAGTTCCAAGGAATCTGTATCTCATTTTATGACTTGACTTCAGAAGTCACATCTTAGGATTTAGTCACAAGCCTCCCCAGATCTCAGCTCACCTTGGGAGGAAAGTTACAAGTTGAATGAGAAGAAGAGCATGTGGGATGAGAGGTGTGGTCATTTGTGGGAACTGTTGTCTGCAGAGGCTAAGTTGAAATGTTGCCGTCCTTTCCTTTAAAAGAAGAGAAGAGTGGAAGGAGGGTTTATTGTTCCTGAGATACATGAAATGATTCAATATGAGATATAATGAGCAGCAGCAGCTGCAGCTAAGTTGCTGCAGTCGTGTCCTACTCTTTGGGACCCCATGGACTATAACCCACCAGGCTCCTTTGCCCATGGGACTTCCCCAGCAAGAACACTGCCATTTCCTTCTCCAGATAGTTCTTTAATCCCACAGAAGGTATGGTTCCTAAACTATATCTGATGAGATTTTAGTTAGATGTTTAGAAGAACTTTCTGATAAAAATTTATAGATTTTATTTAGAGCAGAGGAAATCTGTATGATTTAAAGATACATTTAATAATAACGAAGGGTATATACTGCCTACGACTGGACCTATCACCTCGAGCAAGTGATTTAATATGTCTGAGTCCCAATATCTGTTTTTGTTGAACGGGGGCTATGCTTGTTTGCCTCAAATAGTGGTGAGGCTCAAGGTTTAATTATTAATGAAGGCAAAATGAATTAGATAACTTTAAAGAAATCTTCTGGTAAAGGGTTCTCTGTTTATCACTAAGAAGGATGGTGGGGTATTTGTTAATCTTCCTCAAATTTTTAAAAAAATTCTAGAATTCTTTTTTTTTTTTTTTACCAAATAGAGGGGAAAAAAATACGGCCTCTTTCTGTTACTTTCTTCGCTATTCATGTATTTACTGTGTAGAAATTTTGACTAAATGATAATGACGTATATTTTTGGACCGTTTGTTTTACCAGAAGCATTTCTAGGGAGTTAGGCCTGGAAGCTGCTCGTGTTATGGGTAATAATTAACACACTTCCCTCCAAAAGCACCAGAATGGTGCTGCCTCAGCAGATCGTGTTATAGATGAAGGCAGTGTTTTTTTTGTTGAAAGGCGCTGCTTTTCCTATGCTGGAAGCATGGATGACGTGGTTTTGGTCTAAGTTGCTGGTCCCAATATCAGAGTGCACAGGTAGTCTACCTTACTTGTCAAGGTGGAAATCCCAAGGTCTCATCGCGATTTACAAAAGTATGGGGTTGGGGAGGATGTCTGTTTTTAAAGAGACTCTTCAGGTGACCCTGATAGATAAGGTGGGGAGTCAGACCACAGGACCACAGAAGGTCCTATGGTCTAGGCCCTGAGACCCCTTCTCGCCAGAAATCTCGGTAACCTGAGAATAAGTAGGGGGTTGGGGACCAAGCAGGACCCTCCTGCGTCCATCTCTGTGTACTATTTGAGCACACTCTTACATATTAAGAAGTTTCTCAGTAGCAGGAAGATGAGAAAACCACACGCTGAAGTAACTAATGACATTTTGTATAGCACCAGCTGCAGGCTTGTCTTTTGAAAAAGGCCTTTCCATTTTAAGGATGAAATAAAAGTAAAATCTCTGAAGATCTTGAAAGAAAGATTGTAAAATCTTACTTAGAGAATTGACTAAAAATGTGTGGAATGTTCTGTTGGAAGCTGTTAATACAAGAATTCTGGAGTCCCTTGCATGCAGGAGGTTTACTTCCTTCCTTATTTATTTCATTCTGTGAGGTCAGCTGGGAGTGGCACTTCAGAGCCACGCTGCTGGATCGCGGTCTGCCTTCGTCACTTGAACAGGCGTGACCTTGTGCCCGTTTCCCTAAATGTCCACTGTTGTTAGGATTACTCTCAGTCGCCTTCAGTGATCAGTATTTGACCCTAACTGGTGTTTGATAGCTCTTGACTAGTTATTTGGGATTGTGGTTCAGAGTAGATTATTTTAGATGCAAATTGAGGACGATTCAGGAAATTATTTAGGAAGTTAATCCTGAAGACGAGAAGCACCTAGGTAGTCAAAATTATTTGTGGTCCAGTTTTTTTAAACCATCTCTCTTTGTCAATTAACACGTGTTCCAGAAATGCAGACAGCCATGCTGCATTCTGTTTTTTTAGTCATCATAAACTGTTTCGTAATTAGCGACTGTTTAGAGTAAATGTGCTGCTACCCTGATTACAGAATGATTATTGTAATCACAGAGCATCTTAGCCACTAGTAGGTCTAATTCACTGGTTCTCAACGGGTAGCGGTGGGGAGCGACGACAAAGATTGGGTGAATGGTGGTCTGCCAAGTTTCTTGTCCTTGTTAAATCCATGTGGTTCCAAGCTGGTAGTTACTGTTTTATACAGGAAATTGAGAGGAGAGTGATTTATATCCAGAGAGTTAAATTTACTTATGTTTTGGAGAAATTCAGGGCAGTATTTTTAAAACTACCCAAAGGTGGTAGAACATTTTAATTATCATATTGAAAATATCAGAAATATGTGACACATAAGATTCACATTTCATAAACATGGACGATTGAATGCTTGCTTGATATATCTAAGTATTGGTGTTAGAAGTGGACTGTGGTATCCTCTGCAAAGAGATAACTTAGATTTCTCAGGAATATCTATATCTTTATATATATAATACCTCAATACTGGAATCATCTGACTGGTTTTGATTATAATTTAAACCTCCCCCCCCCCTTTTTTTTTTTTTTGAGAAAACTGCTACATAAGACTTGAATGTTATTTTTGACCAGTTCAGACTGTGGTTTCAAATACAGTGATTTTATCAGGAAAAAAAAGAAAGATGTTCTTGGTAAGAGTGGTTGAACATAATTCCCTAAATCAGGTATTTGTTTTTCCTGGAGCTTGAATATAATCCTGTAACTAGATGTTACAAAACCACTTTAATTACCAAGGAAAGCAAGTCTCTTTAGCTGTTCTCTACCTCAGTGGTCTTCATTTAGTTAAATTTGATCATCAGTACTAATTCTGTTTTTCATAGGGATAAGCTCGCTCTGGATTTTTCAAGATCTGGCCTGTTTCATAGATCAGTTGACATTTCACAAATCATAATGCTGGATGCCTGTATTTAGTTGTGTTCACCCACATTTACTACACAAATGGAGTACAGTGATTTATGCAGAGGTGAGGGGAAACTTTGTTAATAGCTAAATTCCCTAATGGGAAATTTCCGGATCTGTGGGGGGAGATGAGATAGAGATACCAATGAGGAGCATTTAGAAGCTCTGTGCTTGAAGTTCAAAGGAACAAACACCTTCTCTTATTAGTTGGATGTGAGCAGGGCATTTGTGAACAGCATAAAAGAAACTTCTAGAATGATTGTAGTCTTCCTCTCCATTTAAAAGTGTTTGGTTTAAGGAGTCCAATTTAAACATGCTTTATAAATCTCAGTAACCCTGTTACATAGGCTGATATCTGTTACTTCACTTCTAGTCAAGCTTCTGACCATGGGTCTGCCTTCAGTGAGTAATTACAGGTTAATGGACTAAAACAGAAGGACCGTGTAACTCCAGGTCTAGCTCCTCCTCTCTGAGAATTTTTCCTTTTAGGTCTGATTGTTATGTGTTCACATAGAAATTAGCATAACCTCATTTACTGCTTAGCCCTCTTCTTTTCCCAGTGGCCTGGTGGCTTGACAGGACTTTCCTGGAAGAGACACATGTGTGCACTAGCATCTGAAGGAACTGTCTTATGCTCTGGGTGCTCCATCTAGAGTTTACCTTTTCAGCTAGATGCCACTGAATTGGATATGAAAATTTACTGTCTTTCTCCCATTTTTCTTAATTTTTCATATTTGTTTTTAATCTTGAAGTAGGGACATTTATTAGTAAGTCAAATGAGCTATTCAGTGAGAGCTGTGGAAACTGTGGAGTACCATCTGTGTAGTCTGTGATGTGCCATATCAACTCATACTTGAGCTTTTAGCAGGGAAAGAGATACAGAATCACAAAGCATCATTATTAACAGAGCTGATCTTACAGTGAATCAGGGTGAGGAAATGCATCTCTGGGGGACAGAATGCTTTTTTTGAATCAGTTGTATTAACCCTCTGGAGTATGTGATTCTGAATCATTCTGTAATTTACCAATTGGTGTGTGCCAGTTTGCTATCTTGGTATGTTGAGAAAGAAATGCATGCATGCTTTGACTTGGCTGAGACTCGCTTTTACAAATAAACTGTAATTTTCATTCAGAATAGTTATGTGCTAACTTCCTTCCCTGTTTCATATTCTGAAATTCCTGAGCAACAATATCTAATAGCTGCATGCATGTCCTAGATACGGTTGGTGGGCTTGGAGCAACAAATACTCAAGCCTTCCCAACATGAGATATTTGTATTCCTTGGTCTTCCATGACTTACATCGCATCATGAGGAAGATTTCTTTGTTCTTTCTTTGTTGAAATTAAAAAAAAAAGAAATTTAAACATTTTTTCCAGTTTTATTGAGATTGACATATACCATTGTGTTAATTTGAGGTGTACAACATGATTTGATACATGCCTGTATTGCAAAGTGACCACTACAATTAGTTTAGTTAACATCCATTACCACACATACAATTTTTTTCTTGTGATGACAGCTTTTAAGATTTACTCTCAGCAGTGTTAACTATAGGTACCATCTAGACATCACATCCCCAGAATTTATCTTATAGCTAGAGATTTGTTTCTTTTGTTAACCTTCACCCATTTCCCTGTACCGAGGCATTTCTACCCCCGACACCATCTGTTCTCTATTTCTTTAAGTTGATTTTTTAAAAAGTTCTGCATGTAAGTGGGATCATACAGTATTTTTCTTTATCTGACTTATTACACTTAACATAATACCCTCAGGATCCAACCATGTTGTTGCAAATGGCAAGGTTTCCTTTTTTATCGCTGAATAATATTCTATTGGATCTATCAACCTACCTGTCTAAATAAAATCTGAAAATTTTATTTACATGTCAGTGGGTCCTTAGGTTGTTTGCATGTTTGATTGTTGTACAAAATGCTGCAGTGTACATGAGAATACAGATATCTCTTTGAGATAGTGATTTCGTTTCCTTCAGATACATACCCAGAAGTGGAATTGCTAGATCATATGGTAGTTTGTTTTTAGTTTTTTGAGGAAACTCTATACTGTTTCCTATAGTGGCTACACCAGTTTACATTCTCATCAGCAGTACATAAGAGTTGGTTCTGATTTTCTCTACATCCATACCTGCACTTGTTATGTCTTGTATTTTTGATGATAGCCATTCTAACAGGTGTGAAGTAACATCTTCTTATGGTTTTAATTTGCATTTCCCTGATGGTCAGTGATGTTGAGTACCTTTTCATGTACCTTTCGGTTGTTTGTATGTCTCCTTTGGAAAATGCCTGTTTGGTTCCTCTGCCCATTTTTAAATGAGATTGCTCTTTTGTTGAGTTGTGAGTTCATTATATATTTTAGATATTAATTCCTTATCAGATGTGTGATTTGTAAAACCTTCTCCCATTCTGTCAGTTGCCTTCTCATTTTGTTAATGGTTCCCTTTGCTGTGCAAAATATATATTTTAGACGTAAGCCTCACGGTACACTTTTACAACTCTTTATTCTAGCCAGTTAACTTATTTGAGTCCACTTGCAAACTTCAAAGTTTTTTGTTTGTGAAAGTACACAGATAGAAAGCCGCCCTCTACTCCTGTCTGGTGGGCTTCCTCATACCTTACATGAAACTGACTCTAAGACCCCTTTTCCAGTATCTTGATCCATTGGTGGTATTCTTCCTGCCTGATCTTTCATCAGTACTTACTGGCCAGACCACACATTTGATACCTTATCTCAACGTTTTAATTTTTTGGCATGTATTTAGGTTTTGTGTCTTAATGAAATTATGAGCTCCTTCAGCAGCTTGGGATAATGGAAAATGAAAGGAATTTGGATTTAGATGTTTGGGCATCAGTTCTGAGTCCTGACTGCATGAGTTGGAAGCCTAGGCAAGTTCTTTGTTTTCAAAAACATCCCCATGTAACTCACCTAATTCACAGGATTTTGTGAAGAGTAAATGAGAAAATAGAGATTAAATGCTTTATAGCCTGTAAAATGGCATTACAAATATTATTTGTTGTGGTTATGGTCACGTTTAAATATAGCCACGAGATCTTAAAACTGTATGGTATTTGGACCAGCTGTTGACTGTAAGCAAGAGCTTCAGAGGTTGAGAAATGTCAAGTACAGTGTGTTATATTTAAGAAATCATCTAGCTTTGATCCCTATCCTACAGACTTCATTACTCAGCTTCAGTTTTGCATTTCTGCTATTACCTCTATAAGCTTGTGTGGCATAAGAATATTATTTTACATTTGGTAACTGTATGCTATTGCAATAACAACTCCATTCCATCACCTGTGAGGCTGGAAAATACAAAATACATTTCCCTGATTAATGTTGGTTTCTCTGCAGCTTTAACTTGGTACCTTAGTAGGGTCCTCCATCAGCACAGCCTCCTGGGATGTTTTCAGTAAGAGAGATTAGCAGTGCTACCTTCAGTTTAACACATGAGCAGTTTGAAACTGTAAAACTTGTTATATATATAATTAGGATCACAATGCAGGATCTCATGGTGGATTAAATCAAGTACATCGAAATACTTCTGTCGTTCATGTGCTGTCTTTCTGTGCAGCTTCCTGAAATTCCTGAAGGTAATTTTTTTTTTTTGATATTGGGTAATGGTCTTTTACATTAAAAAAAAATTACTCTGGAGAAGTTTGTGTGTGTGTGATCAGTTGCTCAGTTGTGTCCTACTCTTTGCGACCCCATGGACTGTAGCCTTCCAGACTCTGTCCGTGGGATTCTCCAGGCAAGAATATTGGGGTGGGTTACCATATCCTCCTCCAGGGGATCTTCCCAATCCAGGGATTGAACCCGCTTCTCTTTACATCTTCTGCATTGACAGGAGAGTTCTGTACCATTACACTACTTGGGAGGCCCAGGGAAAAGTTTAAAGCTGTGTAAAAGTGGACAGAATAATCATATATGATGATCTCCTGTGAACCAACACTTCTGTAACCTTCACTGCCCCCCCCCCCATTTTGAAGCAAATCCCAGACATTATCACTTTATCCTATAAAGCAGTTTTATAAAGAATAGGATTTCATGTGTTAATACGTGAATTAAACGGTGCTGACTGATGGAACAAAATCTTGGGCTGTTCAGTCTTTTAAACGTTTTGCTTCCTGGTGGAGCAATTGTAGAGTATTGCTATTAGGCTCACAGAGTGAACCTCCTGCTACTGAAGGACACCAATAGCAGATGTGCAGTCCAGGGAAAGTAGATATTAGATTAATAATCCTACTCGGGACTTCCCTGGCAGTCCGTTGGTTAAGACTCCCGGCTTCCACTGCAGCAGGCGCAAGTTTGATCTCCCGTTGGGGAATCAAGATCCCACATACCACTGGCCAAAACGAAAAACACTGAATTAAGCTCTAGAGGGCAGACATCTTGTATTTTTGGCCAAGCGCCTGTTATATTTTAGATGCTAATAAATTTGTTGAGTGAATGAAAAAAATTAGTTTGAAAATGGAATTTTTTTACAAAATGGAATTCTTGTGAAAATAAGTCTTGTGTTTAATGTCATTTAGAATTTACAGTATGTGTGTCGGGGGCGGGGAGGCTTGGGAGGAGTTGAAGAGGAGGAGAGCAGAGAATGAATTAGAATTTGTCTTGAGGGACAGACAGAATTACTTGGCTTAAAACTGATTCTTAGTAAAACCTAGTAGCATCTCTTTAAGAAGTTATGTGAAGTGTTATAGGTAGGTGGTAAGTAATTTGTATGACTATAGAGTTTGGGTTGGCATGAAGACTTTTTTCCTTGGGTTCATTTTCCTCAGTGACTGCCTGCAATACAGTAAACTGTGGCGGAAAGAGATAAAAGTGAAATCTTGAACTACTGCTAAATGTAGAGGACAGGCAATCTGATGACTCCATTAAGCAATGATGCTTTTGTCCAGACACATTCATGGAGAAGGGGTACTTCTGCTGGGGACTTAGAAAAGTTGAATGAAACCACTTGACAAATCTTTTTTTAGAGATTTTTTGAGAACTTTGATTTTCCTGTCCTGGGTCATAGTCTATACCTGTTAAGTAAACATTTCTAAGACATAAGATTTCTCCTATGCTCATTAAATATTATAGTGAAAGATGATAGATTTTCTAGATTGGAGATTTTCTAGATTGCTTGAGTTTATGCAGATCTTTAGGAAACAGAGGATTGTTCTTAAAACTATTTTTTATTTAACTTAGGCTTATATGGTATTGCATTTTAGCTTAAATAAGGCAGAATTATTGTTGTTCAGTCACTAAGTGGTGTCTGACTCTTTGCGACCCCATGGACTGGAACATGCCAGGCATCCATGTCCTTCACAGTCTCCTGGAGCTTGCTGAAACTCATGTCCATTGAGTTGGTGATGCCGTCCAACCATCTCAAGAGTCTTCTTTAGCACTACAATTCGAAAGCATAAATTTTTCAGTTTTCAGCCTCCTTTATGATCCAACTGTCCTATCCATAGATGACTACTGGAAAAACCATAGCTTTGACTATACGAATCTTTGTTGTCAAAGTGATGTCTTTGCTTTTCAATGTGCTGTCTAGGTTTGTCATAGCTTTCCTTCCAAGGAGCAAGCGTCTTTTAATATCATGGCTGCAGCCATCATCCACAGTGATTTTGGAGCCCAGGAAAATAAAATCTGTTACTGCTGCCACTTTTTCCCCTTCTATTGGCCAGGAAGTCATGGGACTGGATGCCATGATCTTAGTGTTTTGAGTGCTGAGTTTTAAGTCGGTTTTTTCACTCTCCTCTTTCACCCTCATCAAGAGGCTCTTTAGTTCCTCTTCACTTTCTGCCATTAAAGTGGTATCATCTACATATCTGAGGTTGTTGATATTTCTTCCAGCAATCTTGGTTCCAGCTTGTAATTCATCCAGCCCAAAATTTTGCATGATGTACTCTGCATATATGTTAAATAAACAGGGTGACAGTATACAGCCTTGTTGTACTCCTTTCCCAATCCTGAACCAGTCAGTTTTTCCATGTCCAATTCTAACTGTTGCTTCTTGACCTGCATACAGTTTCTCAGGAGGCAGGTAAGGTTGTCTGGTATTCCCACCTCTTAAAGAATTTTCCAGTTTGCTGTGATCAACACAGTCAAAGACTTTTGGGTAGTCAATGAAGCAGAATTAAATGTTTTTCTGGAATTCCCATGCTTTCGCTATGATCCAACAAATGTTGGCAATTTGATCTCTGGTTCCTCTGCCTTTTCTAAACCCATCTTGTACATCTGGAAGTTCTCAGTTCAAATACTGTTAAAGCCTAGCTTGAAGGATTTTGAGCATAACCTTACTAGCATGTGAAATGAGTGCAGTTGTTCAACAGTTTGAATATTCTTTGGCACTGGAAAGGAGGAATTACCATATAATAATCATCTTCTAAAATACTCAAAGGACTTCCCTGGTGGTCCAGTGGCTAAGACTCACAATCCCAATGCAGGTGTCCTGGGTTCCACCTCTGGTCACATGCCACAGCTAAGACCTGACGTGAACAAACAAATAAAATTTAAAAAATAAAATACTTCTCAAAAAAGAAATTTATTTAGGACAACCTTCTTAAATTTTCTGCCCTTATCCTTTAATCGCAAGTCCTCATGAGGTGAGTGTCACACACCTAGTGGTTAAGGGCAAAGTCCAAGGAGCCAGAATTGCCTGGTTTTGAAAAACAGCTCTGCCACCTAGGAGCTGTGTGGGGAGTCATCATCATGTGCCTGTCATCTGCTTCTGTTACTGTGGGGACTAAATGAGGCCCTAGCAACAGTGCCTGGTACGTAGGGTTGTGCAGATGTTCACCGTTGTCGTTGTTATTATGGTCAGCATCATCAGGTTGCTGTTTGCAAAGGTGATTGAATAAGGGTTTCTTCATCTTGTCATTTTTTAAAAGAGCTGGGACTTTGAAACTAAAATAACTTGCATTCTCATTTGCTTTTATGCTACTAATAGTTGACCTTGAGAAAGCTTTTTAAATTCCTTGAGTCTCAATTTTGTCATTTTTGAAGTAATGGTAAACACCTCAGGATTATGTAAGAAATCAGTGACATTTTTTGTGTTGCCACATCCCTCTGAGATTCTACTGAAAGCCTTGAGCCATCTCCCTTGAAAATATGGACCTTTTCCACACTCCCCTCATTTCATTTTGCGTACTCCTTCACCGATTTTGCACCAGTTATGCATCAGTCTGCTACATTATAATGGTGTTGCGTGGAATGAAGTCATAAGAAGGCTTTTCTTAAGTAAATTTATTTTTAAGAAGTATTTTAGAAGATAATTATTATGAGAATTCCTCCTTATTTTAGCTGAAATGCAACACCATGTGAGCCTAAATTCAAAATGCTGTTGTCCTTTCTCATTTTAACTTGAGATACTATTTCCCTCAACTTAGAGGCAAAATTCCCTGTCAAATTTTTGACAGATGATGTATAGTATATTTAAAATAATATTTTAAGAAATTATTTGAAAGTCTGCATATTTAATTACTGCTAAATAATTATTTAGAATCAGTTTGTGGTTATTCAAGACTGTTGATAACCGGCAATAAGCAATATCTTAACAGGCAGTGTTACTGACCTACATCTTCCAGGAAATGGAGAACCAGTGGGAATTCATTTCACTAGATCTCTTGTGGTTCTAAGTTGGGTCAAAATTTTTGCTTCCTACCCAAACCCCAACTGTGATTTTGGCTCTGATAATTAGGCCAATATCAGCCTATGGAAATGAGACTCAGACTTATCATTGTCAGTTTAAAGATTGGAGCACTGACTATCAGACTTGTTATTTCCTTGGAAAATAAGATAAATTAAAATTCTTTGCCTTTTTGCCCATTTAATTTAGATTTATAAGCTCCAGTGGTAGCAGCTGTCTCATCTTAGATTTTGTACAAGAACTGTCACATTTTGGGTGTTCAATTAATGTGTTTTTACTTTTTATCTAAATTAATGATTCTGCCCATGAACTAATTTACATATTTCTACTTGCCGTACTATGGAAACGGGAAACATTCTTTTCAATTCAGTGCCTGGAATTTTAGACTAAAAATTTGAGTACATCAGGCAACAGCACAAAAGATAGTTTTATTTGAAAATATGTGGTAAAGGGGTTTTTTTCCCAAAAGCTAATTTGGAAAAATTAGCTAAATTCTAAGCCTAATTTGCTTAGAAAAATGGATATATGGCTATTACTAATAAATGTAACACACTAAATAATTAATTTTTACTTATTTGTGTCGAACTAAATTAACTACCTGAGACTATTCCTTTTTAAATTATTTCAAAGAAATGTGTTAAAATTGTAGGAGATTTCTGATATGTGGGAAGTAAGCTTTTCTTTAAAAAAAAAAAAAATATTTAAAATTTTTTCCATGTAATCAGTTGTTATTCACAATGTAGGAATTATTCAAGGTGTTTCCTTAATATTTTTGTTATATTTTGGTATGAATTTTGACTCACTTGGGAGCTTGACCAATAGGTCTTTAAAAATACATAAAGCACTTTTTTATTCTTTGTGTTGATCATCATCTTGGTGTGTAGAAGAAAACATTGTATAAGCACATTTACTGCAGAAAAACCCATTATCATCATTTGTGGAAAATCAATATATATTTTTCAAAATTTAGATTGATGGTGATGTGCCATTGATGTTAGCTGAGGCTTGGGGGATGCTCAGGGGTCAAGAGCAGGCCAGCTGAGCTCTTGCATCATCAGTGACTCTGAGATTGACTTTTTTCAGGCAGCTCTTTCCAACCTGGGCCCTCGAGTTCCTTAAGTGAAGATGAAAGATATACCTGAGTAACATTTTGGCAGGAAATAGTATTAAATAAGTGCTGTGTGTATCTGTAACACGGCTATCTTGGGCTAAGGCGAGTAGATTTTATCCGTATCTATGAAAATTGAATTTCATTGGCCTGTTTTTTATAGAAGCTTAGTATGAAGTACATCTATCCATAGACCTTTAAAATAATGCTACATTCCTATTTATTTCACAATGGCAGCCCACTCCAGTACTCTTGCCTGGAAAATCCCATGGATGGAGGAGCCTGGTAGGCTGCAGTCCACGGGGTTGCGAAGAGTCAGACACAACTGAGCAACTTCACTTTCACATATTTGAGAAGGAAATGGCAACCCACTCCAGTGTTCTTGCCTGGAGAATCCCAGGGATGGGGGAGCCTGGTGGGCTGCCGTCTATGGGGTCACACAGAGTTGGACACGACTGAAGTGACTTAGCAGCTGCAGCAGCTAACAATTCAAAGGTTTAAATCTATTCATGTCCTTCTTTCTTGCATGTGTATTAGAATTTGTGCAACTGCAGTTTCACCACTGTTAGTGGTTCACCTTGATTTGCTGATCAGTCCCTAAGTCTGAATCGATAATGTGGGCTGAGTACCAGTAGCTATGGCACAATCACCTGTGATGTTGTTTATGTTTAACATTAGTATCTCGTACATCAAATCACTGCCCTTTAGTTCCTAAATCTCATTATTTTTGCCTTCAGCATTCATTTCCAGCTGTCCTAGTGGGGTTACTGAAATAGTGTATTCTGGTTGCTTCTCGTCCCAGAAGAGAGTTGATTAATTCATTTCAGATTTTCTGAAGCAGCTATCTCACCTGAGGCCAGAGGCAAATTCCTAGCCAAGCAGAGGCTTTTCTTTTGTTCTTTAAAACATTTTTAAAAAATTTTATACTGAAGCACAGTTGATTAACAGTGTCGTGTTAGTTTCAAGTGTACAGCAAAGTGATTCAGTTACACATATATCACATGCCTTTTTTTAACTGAAAATTTAAATGACATCAAATTGGGTAGTCATCCTCTAGGATAATCTTTTCATCATTGCTTTAGTTCAACTAACAGATACATATATTTTATCTTTATTGATGAATATTTTAACTTTTCTTAAATGTAAAAAATATGGTCATTGTAACAATACAAACATTGGAGAAGTATATAAAAAGTGAAAGTTCTCCCGTTTATCTTTTCGTACCTTTTTTTTTTTTTTTTGCTTTTACAGATAATATGTGAGATTAAGGGCAAATAAATAGGATTACTGAGCATCAGTTCTTTTTCCCCCTACTTAATGGGCTTATGTGCCTTAATTACCTTTAACTTTTTCCTCAAAATTGCCAATTTTTGAAAATACAGAACTGCAAAAAGGAAAAAGTCCTTGTAATCAGCCTTTAGAGAGCATTTTTTCGTGTATTATGTATACTTTGGGTTTCTGTTATGTACCTTTACTTATAGATTTGGTTGAACTAAAATGGGTTATGTTTTTAATATTGTTTGTCAAGCTACTTTTTTTTCCCACTCAGCAGTGAGTGAAAAATTATATAAATTGACAAGCTGGTGCTAAAATTCATGTGAAAACGTGAAGACCCTAGGATAGCTAGAACTTGGTTTTGAAAGTGAAGAACAGCTTTGAAGGTTTTACACTATCTGATTTCAAATTTTATTATAAAGCTTCAAGATTCAAGTTAGCATGGTAGTTGCATAATGACAGACATATAAATTAATGGAACAGAATAGAACTTGCAGATAGACCCGTACATATAGGGTCAGTTGCTTTCTGGTCAACAAATGATATTAAAACAATGAATATTGGTATGGGGAAAAACTGAACTTTGTCCTCTTGACTTTTCCTTCATAATATGCATAAAATTTAATTTGAAACAGCTCTTAGGCCTAAACATAAAAGTTGAAACTCTAAAAGTGTTAGAGGAAAACAGGACAAAATCATAACCAACTTTGGGATAGGCAAGTGTTACTTAGAACAGAGAAAGCACTAACTACAAAAGAAAAAAAATTGATAAATTGGATTTCATCAGAATCAGAGCCATCTGCTCTTCTAAAGAAACTGTTAAGAAAATGAAAAGGCAAGCCACAGACTGGAAGAAAATATTCACGATCCAGAAGACTTGTATCTAGAATATGTGAAAAACTCCAGTTGTAACTTAACAATAAGAAACCAAATTTTTAAAACGTTCGAAAGATTTAGACAGATACTTCACAAAAAATAGATATGCAAATGGCCAATAAGCACATGGAAGAATGCTCGATATCATAAACCATCAGGGAAATGCAAATGAAAACCACAGTGAAATAGCCTAGCTCAATTAAAAAAACCTGACAACACCAAGCATAGGGGAGAGCTGGAAGCAAATCTGATCTCATTGCTTGTGGTAGTGTAGGCTGTACTGCCGCTTTGGGAAACAGATTGGCAGTTTCTTAGAAAGTTTCTTATGGAGTTTATTTAGCGTGTACTTACCGTATTACTCACCATTTACCTAGGAGGAATGTAAACACGTGTCCACAAAAAGATTTTGACATGCGTGTTCTTAGTGGTTTTATTCATAACAGCCCCAAACTGGGGAAAACCCAGATGTCCATCCATCAGCAGGATAAATGGTTGAGTAAATAGTAATATGAATAATAGTGTTCATACAATGGAATACTATTCAGATTAGAGATAAACATAACCACCTTGTTGGAGGAGTTCACAAACCTTATGCTGATTAAAAGAAGATAGAGGAGTACTGTATGTTTCCATTATATATTTAGAAAAGGAAAAACTAATGTATAGTGATGGCAGTCAGACAGTGGATTGACTGGAGTGGGAGTGAGGAATTAACTATAAAGGGTCATGAAGGAACTTTCTGGATTGATGAAAATGTATATGTTAATTTCACCATCAGTGTACATTTATGTTAAAGTTCAGCAAACTATTCACACTGTGTACACAATTTGTTAATATTAGTACAGTTCATAAAATACAAGCTTTGGGTCAGCCATGGTTTTGGATGCTTTGTTTAAATGATGGAGGTCATGCCAGTGAGAAGAGTTCTGTTCTCCTCCCTTCCCAGGACACAAAGGTGGTATAGGCTAAATCATAAAATGATTTAAAACAAGTACATGTGGCACTTGTAAAAAAGAGTAGGATTTGGGCGGGAGTAGGCAGTTGGTTCTCCTGGTGAATTGCTGCTCATTGTTTAATTCTGCATAGCTCCTAACTAAATCTTTAACACCTCAGAACACATGCTAAAATATTAAATTCAAATATCTGTATTAAACATAGTATTCCCTTTCCTTTTCCAGTAACTGAAAAAACTTAAGTAGTGGTTTTTGTATGGGTGGATGACCTTTGAGCTCTTATAGAGTGTTAGAACAGAATTTGGTTTCCAGAAATGCTGTTTTAAATTCTGTGTGGAATTTTTTTTTTGGTCTGTAGGGTTTCAGAATGAATGTACCCCTCAGTCTGCCTTTTTTTCCCCTCTCCTTGTTTTATTTTCCTTCTCCAGTAACTCAGTAATCTAGTTCACTAATTTTTCCACTTTTGTTTGGCCTGCAGGGATTACATAACATAAAATAGTTAAGATAATTTTTAACCCAATGTAGTTTTTTCATAAATGCCACAAAATAATACATGCATATACAATTTACATTTGTGAATATTTATTGTTTTTTAACATAATAAGTTTTAACTTGATAATTTAACGTTAAAGGAATCTATCATATTGTCTAATAATGATCTCAAAAAAACTTACAGTTTTTAGAATAGCACTCTGAAGACATCCTCTGATGTTGGCCCAAAGTGATAGGGAATTTCCTTTTCAGGGTTTTGAGGAAACCAATGAAGTGAATGTATTTTAAAAGCTGCAGTAGTTTTTATGTCCTCTTGGGACTGATGTAGTTCCCCAAGTGTAGTATATTTGTGTTTATGTGGTTTAAAAAAATACATTAAAAAATCCAGCTGTGCAGATTAGTACTCATAGAACCGAAGTTTGTGCTGATAGCCATGATGATAAAATATCTTTTTATCAGAACATCAGGAATTTCTATAAATCACTTAACATCTTTTTTAGTATCTTTATAAGAGAAATTTCTGATTTGTGTGTTTTCACACAATCAAGTTATATATTTTATTTTATTTTTTTTAAGTTATATATTTTAAACAAGAACTAACCATTTGAATGCTTCTAATTTTTTTCTTTAAATTGAAGTATAGTTGATTTAAAATGTGTTAGTTTCTGGTGTAGAGCAAAGTGATTCAGTTTTATATACACACACGTATAATACACACACTTATGTACACACACATATGTACAAATACACATACATGTGTGTGTGTGTGTGTGTATTCTTTTTCATTACAGGTTATTGCAAGATACTGAATATAGTTCCCAGTAATGTGCAATAGGACTTTTTTGTTTATTTGTTTTATATGCAGTAGCTTGTATTTGCTAATCCCAAACTCCTAATTTATCTCTTCCTCTCCTTTCCCCAGTGATAGCCATAAGGTTGTTTTCTATGCCTGTAGATCTGTTTCTGTTTTGTAAATAAGTTTATTTTTTTATCATATATTAGATTCCACATATAAATAATATCATATATTTGTCTTTCCATGTCTGACTCACTTCACTTAGTATGATAATCTCTTAAGTCCATCCATTGCTGCTGCAGATATGATGGCACTGTTTTAAGTGTATAAAAATCCTAAATTGGTTTATGGAATCTTTACCTTTATTTATTTTTATTATTGTGTTAAAAAAGATGTAAAATTTACCATCTTGACAGTTTTGAAATGTACAGTTTAGTAGTGTTAAATATATTAGATGTTGTGCTTCCCTTTTATTTTAACTTCATTTCAGTGCACATGGATCATTATCACCCAGAACATTAATAAAGGTTATGTGAGATTTTTTTTTAATTCTAAATCACTTGTCTAGAATTTTAAAAAGCTGATCCTGACACCAGTCTTGATAAACTTCAGTTGTTTGTTTGTTTGTTTGTTTTTAACTGATACCTTGCATTTTCTTTTTATCATGAGCTTCTAATTGTAGCTTCTGTTCCTTTAAGGTATCTCCCCCCTCTTTGTCTTTCTCATTTTTTTCTCTTTCTGGCCTCTTTAGAGTATTATTTCTTAGAAACAAAGAATAAGCAAGGCAAGTGGAGGAAGCAGGTGTGTTCACCTCAAGTCCATTACTTTGTAACACAAGTTCAGGTGTTTTTTTTTTTTTTTTTGCTCCAGAAGAGTTGATCTTTTCCCATGAAGGGTACTCTCTTAGGATATGTCCAGGTGAAGCAGTGGTGGCTGAGAAGCATGGTCATAATTAAATGAAGGCGTTCGTAAGAGCAGGGATTCTGTAAGACCCAGTGGCTGATTCTCCTATGGTCCAAGTCTTCTTTTAGCTGCCAGAAGTCTGCTGTAGAAAGGATGTAAACAGACATACATACATGTGTGTGTGTTTGTGTGTATATACAATGGTCTTTTGAAGTAGGATATGCACTTACAGAACTTAAGTAAGTTTTAATTTTATAGTTGTTCGTTGTTTAAAGTATAATTTCCTCACAAGTGGAAAATACTTCCTAGAAAATTCCATGAAACAAAGCCTAAAATTTGCCAAAGTAATATTCTTCCTTTATCTGCTTTCTTTTCCTAGCTCTCACTTTTTTATCCTGTGTGTTTTACAGTATCACCTTATCACCTGGAAAAAAGGAAGGCACTGGATGAGGCACTGTTCTGCCTTTCACACTTGGTAGCTTCTTGTTGTACCCCGCAGGCCAGCAGGGAAGGGACAGAATCCTACTCAAGTTGTCTCGTTGAGACGGTATTCTTAGGAGGTTAGTAATAGCAGCCCTGTCCGTCCCCACTGCACGTGCGTTCATTGTTAGGAATGTTTGGCTGTATCTTAAACGAATCATTGGCAGAAGCAAGATTCACGTTGAAGGATGGTTTTGACGATTGTGTGCCTCCTACTAGGTCTTGTTACCTTACTCTGGCAGGGAATAAGCAGTGTAACTTGCTGTGGATTAATTGGGTTTGTGCTACTCAGCATCATGTATTCACTAATTAGAAAACTGAATTTCCAACTTACAGTACTTCTCTGATCTCTTACGATAGAAGTACTTTCAAACCATGCTTATAAGCTACTTTTTAATACCACCGTCTACAAAGAGCAAACTACAGCACATTAATCAGGGCTGATACTCACTCTACATCTGTGCATCTTAGTTTTACAAAAGAACTAGGTGTACTACTGGCTTCCTTAAATGAACATCTTCCAAAGTATGTTTAAACTATATGAGTTAAAAAAGTTGAATTTATGTGGAATATTTCAGAATAAATCAGTGTGTCAAAGGAGTATGAATTTTAAGTGAAATCTGTGCATTTTGATACTACATAAAAAAACTATGGAACTTCCCTGGTGGTCCAGTGGCTAAGCCAGTGCAGGGGGCCTGGGTTCAATCCCTGGTCAAGGAACTAGATCCCACATGCCACAACTAAAACCCAGTGCAGCCAAATAAAATAAATATATTAAAAAATTACAAAGCATTTAAAATATTATATAAGTTTATTAGGTACACTGATAAATATAAAGAAACTAGCAAATGTGTAATGTAGTTAGTGGGACAGAAATGGAAAGTATGAAGAACATTATAAACCTCTTTTTTTTTTTAAATTTAGGACTGTAGTAGTATTTTTTGGAACATTTACCATTTTTGGAACATTCACTATTTTAGTTCTGTAGTTCTATGTATGTTTAGTTTAGTTCTGTATGCAGGTCAAGAAGCAACAGTTAGAACTGGACATGGAACTACAGACTGGTTCCAGATTGGGAAAGGAGTACGTCAAGGCTGTATATTGTCACCCTGCTTATTTAACTTCTATGCAGAGTACATCACGAGAAATGCTGGGCTGGAGGAAGCACAAGCTGGAATCAGGATTGCTAGGAGAAATATCAATAACCTCAGATACGCAGATGACACCACCCTTATGGCAGAAAGCGAAGAAGAACTAAAGAACCTCTTGATGAAAGTGAAAGAGGATGATGTATGGCAAAACCAATACAATATTGTAAAGTAAAAAAAAATAAAATACAGGAAGATTTTAAAAAATAATAAAAAATTTAAAAAAAGAGAGTGAAAGAGGAGAGTGAAAAAGTTGGCTTAAACTTTTTACTTTTAAGTTTAAACTTAAAACTCAACATTCAGAAAACTAAGATCATGGCATCGGGTCCCATCACTTCATGGCAAATAGATGGGGAAACAGTGGAAACAGTGACAGACTTTATTTTGGGGGGCTCCAAAATCATTGCAGATTGTGACTGCAGCCATGAAATTAAAAGACGCTTGCTCCTTAGAATAAAAGCTATGACAGCATAGAGACAGCATATTAAAAAACAGAGACATCACTTTGCCAACAAAGGTCCTTCTAGTCAAAGCCATGGTTTTTCCAGTAGTCATGTATGGATGTGAGAGTTGGACCATAAAGAAAGCTGAGCACTGAAGAATTGATGCTTTTCAACTGTGGTGTTGGAGAGGACTCTTCAGAGTCCCTTGGACTGCAAGGAGATCCAACCAGTCCATCCTAAAGGAGATCAGTCATGAATATTCATTGGAAGGACTGATGCTGAAGCTGAAACGCCAATACTTTGACCTCCTGATGCGAGGAACTGACTCATTTGAAAAGACCCTGATGCTGGGAAAGATTGAAGGCAGGAGGAGAAGGGAACAACAGAGGATGAGATGGTTGGATGGCATCACCGACTCAATGGACATGAGTTTGAGCAAGCTCTGGGAGTTGGTGATGGACAGGGAAGCCTGGCGTGCTGCAGTCCATGGGGTTGCAAAGAGTTGGACACTACTCAGTGACTGAACTGAACTATTTTAGTTAAGTAGTTATTATGTCAGAGATGTTAATTTTGTTTTTAAATGGCATATTTACCTAATATAAACAAACCAGGTACATTTCCAAACTAGACTTACCCACGAGGAATAATAAAGTGAATCATCAGTTTTAGGAGGGGTTAGTTATATTGACCAATCAAAAACTAATTTCTTCTGGTGCTCACATGGCACCCTTATGGCCTAACAGAATCAACAAAACTGTTAAGCAGCATTTATTTCCTTTCGAGAAAGGCTTTGGGCCAATAACAACAACTATCCTAATTTTTCTTAATTAGATTTTTACATAAATACCATTAGTTATGTGACACTTTAGAAATACAGTAGAAGGTTTTAAAAAACATCAGAACTGTACTTAAGCTGCCTTATACGAAGAATAAAGTGAAGAATTGATAAATTTCCTTGATACAGATAACCAGTCATTTTAGCCTCAGTGATAGATATTCTTTGACTTGAAAACCTACATAATGGCTGTATTTCTTTACCTTATTTGATTATGTACAATTTACCTTTTTTGGTCTTTGATCTGCCCCTCACATCCCTTGGTGATCATGCTTCTTAAAACTCTATCTTGAATTCCTCCCTGAATTTTTCAGTGTTTTAGAATTGCCACCAGGCCAGGCTGAAGTTCCAGTCCTGTGTATGTTTTAGCGTCCTTGTGTTGTACTCAGCCAGACTTCTTTAGCCAGTGTTGACTGATCCTTGGTTCCGGGAGTCTTTCTGCCTATCCATATCTATTTGTGCTTTACAGCTTAGGAGATTAAGCCTCATTTAACTTTCTGGACTAAGCCAGCACACTTTTATTTCACATTTTGATGAAATTGTTGCTGCTGTTCTCTATACCTTCCGTTTGGTATATAAGCTGTCATACCTTGCACAGTTCTTAGAACATCAGTAAATTCTTTTATTATTTATCTCACTTCCTGATCTTCCTTTGATATCTTCCTGAGAGCAGAGGCCTGTGTCTTCTACTTCTGAATCTATATTGAGTTCATTTCAACAGCATCTGCTTCTGTTTAACACTATTTTGCACATAATGAGGCCACACACACACACAAAAAAATACCACACACAGAATTCATAAAGTCGAATTTTTAGAACTAGAAGTGTTGATCGAATGTCATTTAGAATTGAGAATATAGTCTTATATGTGTCAATTTGGTGGTGGTGTGGAATAGTATCTTCTTGAAGTCATAGTATGGCTTGGGTATGTTTTATTGTTACCTCTGCTATTTTTATTTTAGCAAGGTCTGTATAATAGTTTTTCACTTAGCTCCTTTGTAAAAATAATTTTCAAAACATCCTTAACATTTTAGATATGTGATTATTTTACAGAAAGAATTTTCAAACAGTTTAAATGGTACTACTTAATACTTGGAAACTGATGATCAAACGTTTAAATTGAAACTCTTTGTACCAGTGAACTGGTTTTTTACTAAAAGCTGGAGTACTGTGATTATTGGCCCTTCTGTGCAGTAACTCCAAAATCTATGTTCTACTCCCAGCAGTGCTATTTATATATATTATTGGTGTAACTATTACTCTGTTGGTAGTCTTTTGAGTGTATCTGGAAATGTAGTCCACCTCCTGAGGAAAAAAAGAGAAAAAATAGTAGCGCTTACTACCATTATTCCCACAGAGCTTCAGAAATCGGTACAAAAGTTTTCATATTAATTTCACAAATGCTGTTATTTTGCATTTATTTCATTTCAAAACAGTATTCAGTGTCTTTTAAAGAAACGCAGAAGCTGAATCAAGGTCAGTGTTACAGAAGAGGGAGAAGAGAATGGTTTTAGGAATTTGTATTAAAGGAATAGCAGTGGTTAAAGGGAAGAATCTAGGCTACTAGTAACTTGCATTTCTTTCTCAAAAAGAATCTTCCCTCGTGACCTAAAGAGTTGGTATGGTGTTTTGAAGATCATGCATACAGTGAAACATATTTGGGTTTTCTTTTCCTTTCGAAGAACTATAGGAGATTTCTGCTTTGCCATGTCAGTTACAGGATGTTGTGTATAGATTTAGAATATGTGTGCGTGCTAAGTCACTTAAGTCAGGTCCAACTCTTTGTGACCCTATGGACTTTGTGACCCGCCAGGCTCATCTGTCCATGGGATTCTCCAGGCAAGAATACTGAAGTGGGTTGTCATGCCCTCCTCCAGGGGATTCTTCCTGACCCAGGGATTGAACCCACAACTCTTATTAAGTCTCTTGCATTCGTAGGCAGGTTCTTTATCACTAGTGTCACCTGGGAAGACCATAGGATTAGAGTATACTGACCACTAATATCCTACATTTTGCGTTTATGAATCTTTAGCATATTAAGGTAGAGAAGGCAATGGCAACCCACTCCAGTACTCTGCCTGGCAAATCCCATGGACAGAGGAGCCTGGTAGGCTGCAGTCCATGGAGTCGCTAAGGACTGAGTGACTTCAATTTCGCTTTTTACTTTCATGCATTGGAGAAGGAAATGGCAACCCACTCCAGTATTCTTGCCTGGAGAATCCCAGGGACGGCGCAGCCTGGTGGGCTGCCGTCTATGGGGTCGCTCGGAGTTGGACACGACTAAACCGACTTAGCAGCAGCAGCAGTAAGTTTCCCCAAGCTATCGTTCCAAGTAACTTAAAAAAAAAAAAAAAGCTTATTTATTTGTCTTAGTTGTGGCATGTGGGATCTTGTTCCCTGACCAGGGATCAAACCCAGGCCCCCTGCATTGGGAACACAGAGTCTTAGCCCCAAGACCCCCAGGGAAACCCCCAAGTAACTTAAAAAAAATGGCCGCTGAATTTCATAGGGTGGTGTTTCTTGTTTTCCAAATCTTATTTACAGACATGTACTCATGCAGGTAATGGAAATATAATTCTGAATCAAGTGCTTAGGGAAAAAGCCTTGCAATTGAGAATTAAAACAGTTTTTGTTGTTTTTTTTTCCTTCCCTTACCAGAGCCCTTGAGTATTGGACTAAATATTTCAGTCTTGAGCCCTTTCTGAATAGTCAGTTGTGACTAAGGTCATATTAGAGGTAGTTCACATGGAAACACTGAGTATCCTTAACGTTGTTATTTCTTAGATTCATAGTTTGTGTTAGGTGCTGTGTGACTCCGGTGTAGATGCTCGGTAACTCCAGTCCCGAAGTGTTCCCTGCATCCCTTCGCTGCTTTAGAACAGCTACTTTCACTAGCCTCTGTCCTCTCTCCATGTCCTTCACTTTTCTACCACTTCTTTCCCTCAAATGCACCACACGAGCGCTGTGGTGGCATGAGGGCTCTCATGGGGCTTTGGGGAGCTGCACAGATTCCGCGTGGAGACCTGGAGTGGAGCCTGTGGCTTTCGAGGGAAGGCGGTGTAGAGAATGACGGTGCTGGTAGGAAGCCCCCTGACTCAGGTTTGGGGAGCTGTTACTTAAAGCTCCCCCTGTTCACCTCCCCGGTGCGGACTTGCGTTGATTCAGATCAGTGTTTATTCATTTTATTCCTGCCCTTCCCTGTACCTCACCCTCCATCTTTTACCAAAATGAATGGTGATGGTTAAGGGATCTTTCACCGAAAATGATTTTGTTGGCTAATTAATATCTTTCTGTATGTTTTTATTTATCTTCTTTTATGGTCAGATTTACTAATTTTCCCCTTTGCTTGTCTCCCTTTACATTTGCGAAAGAAAATTTAGAGAACTGCTCTGCCACCAATACGGGTTTCTGGAGGCAGAAATAACATTGGAATCTGTAGTGTTGAATGCTTGAAAGGCATTTAAAAACATTTATGTCTGACCATATTGGAAAAAATATGAAAGAGAATATATGTATAACTGAGTCACTTTGCTGCACAGCAGAAATTAACACACATTGTAAATCAGCTGTATGTCAGTAAAATTTTTTTTAAATGTCTAATTGACAATGGATGGGCACCATGGAAGATACAGGATTTAATTGTTAACGTTCTAAAAGTCCATAGATGAGGGGGTTCCTGTGAAAGAATACTCTGTGGGCTAAAAAAGAACAGTGTGCTATATAATTTGGTTCTGAATTAGATGATTTAGAAATGATACAGATATTCAGAGAAAGGAACAAATATGATTGACTTTATGTAGAGATTCCTTGTTTCCAACTAGAACAGGACTTTATTCTTTGGACTTATGATTTACAGTGTTATCTGTTTTATATGGCTTCCGTGGTGACTCAGATGGTAAAAAAAATCTGCCTGCAATGCAGGAGACTCAGGATCGATCCCTGGGTCAGGAAGATACCTTGGAGAAGGGAATGGCTACCCACTCCAGTGTTCTTGCCTGGAGAATCCCATGGACAGAGGATCCTAGCAGACTATAGTCCCTAGGGTCACAACAACTGAGGAAACAATTGTTTTGTAAAGTCATCTGTGATACAGATTGATGGTACAATCCAGCATGTTATGTCCAATCCATAAACATTCATTGGATTGAAGTGAACATATTTTTCTGTATCAGTTATTCTCTTTCCCCATTGGATAACTGTTTGCCTCAAATGAGATACCTTAAAATGGAAAAAAACTAGAAAGGTCTGTGGTAGAGAACCACATCGTTCAGCCATTGTACTGAAACTCCAGATGGGCATCAAACACTGGTGACCACATCAGAGCACACAAACAGAAGGGAGCTTCCCTACCTCAGAATTCCTACGCCGATAGGCACGGACTCCAAACAAAGCTGTTTATTTTATAGAATCTTCCATTAGAAGGTAGAATATTGCCTTGCTCCTTCTGTTTTTTGGTATAAAACTGTTCTTTAAGTGTTGTGGGGTAATGAATAATAGAGTGGTCAACAGAGTTTTAGCTGTGCTGTCAGACAAATAGGGTTTTTCATTTATGGCCCTGTGACAATAATCATCTATGGGATTAGCACACGGACTTGAAAGTTCACATGTTCCTTGTTTACAGCTCGAGAGAGTACAACTCTTAATTAGCATTTTTACACTTCAGCATTTATGGACTTTAGTATATACCATCTGCTTTAGTTCTCCAAGGTCCCCTTGACTCTCTGTTTTGCTGTTTCCAATTCACTGCATTTTCTCTCCAAAAAATTATAATTTTCCTTTTAAAGTCAGAATTGCTGTTATCTTCAAATTAAAGTTGATTAAACATTTCCCCATGTATTTCATGTTTTTTTGCTCATATGTTTCTTCTCTCCCCTCCCCTTCCCACTCTGTGTACTGTATTTGAGAGATGAGTTAAGTTGGCTCTCAGTCTTAAGTGTAAAACTTGAAAGCTTTAAGTGATGACTTTTCCCCAGTGATCTGAGATTGGCAGCTGAGGTAATGTTCTGTCCATCTGTATTTTTCCTGGTCATAGAGACTTGAGTTACATCTGCTGTGCGCTTCACACAGCAGCATCCTTTCCCGTTAGCATTTTTGTACCATTCTTTAAGTCTTCTCTATTTATGTTTTGCCAGTGTTGGATCCAGCAGGATTGCATGTAGTATTCAAGTGATGGGAAAAAGTTTTATAATAAGGTAAAGAGTACCTTTTTTTCCAGTACACTCCTCATAATGGCCAGTATTTTCTTGATATCATATTGAACATTTAAAAAATTTATATATTACATGCAGAACAATCCATTTAAAAATGTCCAATTCTATGTGTTTTGGCAAATATATATAGACAGATATAGTCACGTAGGGGCTTCCCCAGTGGCGCTAGTGGTGAAGAACCCGCCTGCCAATGCAGGAGACGTAAGAGACGCAGGTTTGATCCTTGGGTTGGGAAAATCCCCTGGAGAAGGCATGGCAACCCACTGCAGTATTCTTGCCTGGAGAATCCCCATGGACAGAGGAGCCTGGTGGGCTACAGTCCATAGGGTTGCAAAGAGTCATACATCACTGATGTGACTTGACACGTCACATAACTACTATATATAGAACAGTTCTATTCCACCCCCCCTCCAAATTTTACGGTGCTCTTTTTAGGCAACTTCAGCCATCACACTTAGCGCCTCACAAGCCCTGATCTGTTGCTGTAGTTTTCACCTCTTCTAGAATGTCACAGAAATGAAGTCTCACAGCTTTGTGGGTCTGGCTGTTGTGGTATCAGTTCATTCCTTTTTATTGTTGATAATATTCTGTAGTATGTTGTGTCACAGTTTATTTATCCACTCACTTAAAAGACATGTGGGTTGTTTCCAGGTTCTGGCAGTTATGAATAAGACTGCTGTAAACTTTTGCCTACAGATCATATGAACATAACTTTTATTTTCTCATAGATAAATATCATGAGCTTATGTATTATGTGCATATATTCTTTGGTGAAGAGCCTATTTAAATCTTTTACTTATTAAAAAAATGTTTTGTTTTGTAGTTTCGAGAGTTCTTTCCATATTCTGGTCAGAAGTCTTATCAGATGTGCTGATTTGTAAATATTTCCTACCAGGATGTGTTGTGTTTGTTTGTTTGTTTTTTTGTCTTTTTGTAAGTAAAGTTTTATTGGAAAACATCTAGCTTCATTTGTTTACATGATTATCTACAGCTGCTTTGCACTACAATGGCAGAGTTGGAGTATTTTTCAGAGCATCATTTTGCAGGACAGTGACAGGGTTGACAGAGCCCTTGTGGCCCATGAACCCTAAAATATTTACCATCTGATATTTTTACAGGAACAAGTTGCCTCCTCCTGTCCTAAAGCTCCCCTTTGACATATGTTCTACCCTCCCCAACTATATTTTCTTCATCTTTAAATTCTTTTATGCTTACGTCCTCTTTGCCTATGTGGCATTCTTTTTTTTTTTTTTTTAATTTATTTTTTTATTGAAGGATAGTTGCTTTATAGAATTTTGTTTTCTGTCAAACCTCAACATGAATCAGCCATAGATATACATATATCCTTTCCCTTTTGAACCTCCTTCCCATTTCCCTCCCCATCCCACCCCTCTAGATTGATACAGAGCCCCTGTTTGAGTTTCCTGAGCCATATAGCAAATTCCTGTTGGCTGTCTATTCAGAATGTGTTTTGTTTTTTCATTTATCAATTTTTCTTTGATACATTGTTCTGAGCATTGATCTTAGTACCATACCAAAAACAAGCTTTTAAAAAGGCATCTACATAGTTTGTGTGCATTAATGTCTGCGTATGGTTTTGATTATCCTGTTATTTTCCTTCTTTTCTTTAACTTTGCCCTTCCTCCCTTCATCTCCCCCAACACGCACGCACACACACACACACACACACACACACGTGCGTACACACACCTTTCCTTATTTATTTTTAAATTAGGTCCTTTAGGACAATACAGTAAATATCTCTGCTTCCCCCAAAAATCAATCCTGTCACACTTAACATTTAACAGACTTTGAAACAATGCAGCTGTATAGGGGAAATGAATTCTGTTCTCTGTCAAAGTTGGAAAGGACTGCTTGTTTTAACAGCTACTGAAGATGGAAGCATTTACGCCATGGTCATATAGCTTGTCAAAACTGGGTATGTTCCTGTGTTTAAAATATTTGGGATTTTCCAAACGTTACCATTTCCTCTTGATCCTTCTTAAGGAGGGCTTGGTTTCTGATTACAGTTAACCCCTACTTCACTGTTAAAACTGCCACTGAATAGACTTAAAATATGTAGTCCCTTTAGAAAAATGATTAAACTGCTTACAAGTGTTGGCATTCCATTTGTGAATGGTACACATTTAGAAACATTTTGCATCCGTGATAGGTGATATGTCAAAAAGTCCTCATTTTTCCTCATTAAAGTGCTAGAATTTATGTATACACATCTAAATGAATTAGAATTTCACCAACGTAATTAAATTTTCCCAGTTTTCATTGTAAATGCATGCTCTGTGGAGACATAGTTTTGTTATGAAGAAGCTAATGTTAAAATTGATAAGAGATGAGGATCAGCATACTTCCGTTTAACAATGCAGAGTTATTAGCATGGGTGGCTTTGGGCATAGACTTTTAATTTCATTTTATGAAGTTTTTTTTTTTTTTAATTTGGCCTTTGAAAAAAGTTTTTGTTATTTAAGTGATGTGTTTGGCCAAAGACCATATTAGAATCAGTATTTTTAAAATAACATTTTAAATAATAGAAATATTTCAACTCTCTGATTATGTGGAAATAAATTTTTGTGTTAACTTTGGCTTTTAAACAGGTTTGTTACAAGAAAATCTCTTGGTGGGTTGAAATAACCATGAACATAAAATCTTCCATTGACCTCTTTTTAAAGTCTCATGTACTGTAATTAACAACCCTTTAAATATAAGGGTGCTGTTTGTATTGCTAGTTAAATTCATAGTTAAGACTTGTAGGGCAGCATTTATGTGTTGTTTTGTCTTGACTTTAATAACTTGAAAGGTGATATGAAGGTATAAATAGTGAATTTTCATTAAAATATACTGGAAAAATACATGCTGTATTCTGATACATTTAGCTAATAACTAACTTGTCTAAAAACTAAACATATGGCTTTAAATGACAACTCGTCTTATTTCCCTTGCCATCATTACCGTTTTACTCTAGGCTTTGTGATTTATCTGTTGACACTAATTTGACTTTAGAGGCATTTAAAATGTACTGAAAAATGTGCTTGATTACATCTGGTAGATTTTATGTAGCGTAGAATATTGATACACTCCAAATAAAAAATAATTTAACTGTGTTTGTTATAGTTAATGCAGAGTAGGGTGAACTTTGGGCTTCGCTGGTGGCTCGGTGGTAAAGAATCACCTCCCAGCGCAAGATGCATGAGTTCAGTCCTTGGATTGGGAAGATCCCCTGGAGAAGGAAATGGCAACCCACTCCGGTATTCTTGTCTGGGAAGTTGCATGGACCGAGGAGCCTGGCAGACTATAGATCTTGGGGTTGCAAAAAAGTCAGACATACCTGGCAACTCAACAACAACAACAACAACAGCAACAGAGGGATAACTTCAACATATGTGTCCTAGAGTTTTTATGTCTACTTTTCTTTCCGAATAGATTATAGCAAAATCTGTTTCAGCAAAATAAAAGTTTAGTCTAGGAAAAGAAGGAAGCATAACAGAGATAACAGGAACGGAGAGAGAAAAGGACTATAGAATGAGACAAAATGATTCACACAGAAAATAAAGTTTTAGGGCAGGGTATATGTATTTTAAATGCAAATAAAATATAGAATGATATGCACAATGTTGGTTAGAAGGAAACCATTTCTATCTAGTTCCAAAAGATTTTTGTTAGCCCAGAAGGAAACTCTGTATCCATTAAAAGCTGCTCCCATTTCCCTGTCTTGGCAGCCCCTGCAAACACCAGTCTTTGTTCTGTCTCTCTGAATTTACCTTGCCTGGACATTTCATTATAAAAGGAATCAGACAATATGTGACCTTTTATGTCTGGTCTCTTTTGCTTAGCACAGTATTTTCAAGCTTCTTCCATGCTGTAGCATGCATTAGTAGTTAATCTTTTTCACAGCTAAATAATATTCTATCATTTGAGTATACCATAATTTGCTTACCCATTCTTCCATCAGTAGACATTTGGGCTGTTTCTACCTTTTGTCTATTTTGAATAGTGCTGCTATGAACATGTGTGTGTACGTGTATTTGTTTGAGTACCTGTTTTTACTTCTTTGGGATACATACCTAGAAGTGGGATTGATGGGTCCTGTTGTAATTCTGTGTTAGCTCTGAGGAGCTGCCCACTGTTTTCCACAGTGGCTGCATCATTTTATAGTCCCAGTAGCAATGCAGCTAGCTTCCTATTTCCTTACATCCTCACTGACATGATATCTGTTTTTATGATTGTAGCCATCTTCGTGGGTATGAAGTGATACCTTGTTGTGGTTTTGACTTGAATTTTCCTAACAACCAGTGAGGAGAAGGCAATGGCACCCCACTCCAGTACTCTTGCCTGGAAAATCCCATGAACTGAGGAGCCTAGAAGGCTGCAGTCCATGGGGTCGCTGAGGGTCGGACACGACTGAGCGACTTCACTTTCACTTTTCACTTTCCTGCATTGGAGAAGGAAATGGCAACCCACTCCAGTGTTCTTGCCTGGAGAATCCCAGGGAGGGAGGAGCCTGGTGGGCTGCCGTCTACGGGGTCGCACAGAGTCAGACACGACTGAAGTGACTTAGCAACAACCAGTGATGCTGAACATCTTATCATATGCTTGTTGGCCTCTTGTATAGCTTCTTTGAAGAAATATCTGTTCAACTCCTTTGCTGTTTTTCTTTTGAGAAGTCACATGGCATGTGGGATGTTAGTTTCCCGGCCAGGGATTGAACCGTGTTTCTACAGTCGAGTCTTAACCACTGGACTGCCAAGGAAGTCCCAGCTGATTTTTTAATAGGGTTGTTTGTCTTTTTGTTGTTGAATTATAAAGTTCTTTATTTTAGATTCTAGACCCTTATCAACTATATGATTTGCAAATATTTTTCTCCAGTTCTGTAGTCTTTTCATTTTCTTGGTTAAATCCTTTGATGCACAAGCATTTTGAATTTTGATAAAGTCCAATTTATCTATTTTTGCTTTTATTTTTAGTGCCAAATCCAAGGCCACAAAGATTTACTGCTATATTTTCTTCTAAGAGTTTCATGGTTTAGTTCCTTTTAAAAAAACTATATTTATTTATTTATTGGGCTGCATCAGATTTTAGTTGTGGCCTGTGGGATCTAGTTCCCTGACCAGGGATTAAATGTGGGCCCCCTGCATTGGAAGTCTTATCACTGGACCACCAGGAAAGTCCCATGGTTTGAGTTCTTATATTTAGGTTGTTGATTCATTTTAGTTAATCTTTGTATATGGTGTGAATAGGTGTTCAGTTTCATTGTTTTGCATGTGGATATCCAATTGCCTTTTGTCCCAGCACTATTGATAATTGTTGAATAGACTGTTCTTTCTTTTGAAATTGGGAATTGTGAGTCCTTTAACTTTGTTCTTCTTTTTCCAATATTGTTTTGGCTCTTTGGAGCCCCTTGGGATTTCAAATATGTTGAAGGTTGGTTTTTCCAGTGGCAAAAAACAGCTATTGGAAATCAAATCATTAGAGTCATTAGGCTAATATTGCCATTTTAACAATATTAATCTTCCAGTCCATGAACATAGGATGTTTTTCTATCTATTTAGGTCTTTACATAGAGAATAGACTTACGGATATGGGGAGAAGGGAGGAGAGGGTGAGATGTGTGGAAAGAGTAACATGGTAACTTACATTACCATATGTAAAATAGATAGCCAACAGGAATTTGCTGCATGGCTCAGGAAACTCAAACAGGGGCTCTGTATCAACCTAGAGGGGTGGGATGGGGAGGGAGATGGGAGGGAGGTTCAAAAGGGAGGGGATATATGTATACCTATGGCTGAGTCATGTTGAGGTTTGACAGAAAACAACAAAATTCTGTAAAGCAATTATCCTTCAATAAAAAAATGAAAAGCAAAGATCGTGAAAAAAAATACATATTTAAACTTTTAATTTCTTTGAGGAGTGCTTTGTAGTTTTCATTGCACAAGTCTTTCACCTGTTTGGTTTAATTTATCCCTTGGTATTTTATTTCAAATGCCATTATAAGTGGAAAATTGTTTCTTAATTTTCTTTTCAGATTGTTCTTTGCTGGTATATGGAAACACAGTTGTTTTCTGTACACTCATCTTGGACTCTAGCAGAAGGGACATGTAAAATAAATTCTGAATGATAGAATTTGATGGCCAAAATAATGTGGGAGAAGCATAGTCCAAACACAGGAAACTCATTGAGCAACGATTTATTAAACTACCTTCTGTTTTGGTGGTAGGGGGGAAAAGAACAGTATTAGGGGGAAAAACATGTGTAACAACTCTAAAAGAGAACATATAGGACAGCAAAATGTAGCGATAGGGCAAAGAAAAGATGAATTTAATCTAGATTTAATGATGTTCCCTGTTTTGTGAAAACAGCTAGCCATTTTAATCGTACCATCAACTATTTGATGTTAAATGAAGTAATGAATGTAACAGTAACGTCAAAAACTGGCAAAGCATTTTAGAAACATAAGGAGAAATGATTACTTCTGTGCTATTGGTTTTTATATCAATTTGTGTATCAGTCAGCTAACAGGGAAATCAGTTTGTTTTTTGAGACTTTGACTTTAAAGGGTTAATCAGCAGTACAGTATGACTTGGGCTTCCCTGGTGGCTCAGAGGGTAAAGCGCCTGCCTGCAATGCGGGAGACCCGGGTTCAATCCCTGGGTCGGGAAGTTCCCCTGGAGAAGGAAATGGCAATCCACTCCAGTATTCTTGCCTAGAGAATCTCATGGATGGAAGAGCCTGGTGGACTACAGTCCATGGGGTTGCAAAGAGTTGGACACAACTGAGCGAGCTCACTTCACTCACTTCACAGTATGACATACTTGCTTTGGGGAACAAAATTATTTATTTATAATTATTAAACATGCTTCCATATTGAAATACGTAGCGTGCAGAACTCTCTAGCCTTTATTCTTCCCCTTTTCACATTTTAAATCATTGGAACAATAGTTTCTATAATAGAATTTTTTGTAATCCATGATTCTTAGGAGGACAGCTGTTAGGGCTGTGTTTTCTCTCCCTCTTGCTGTAAGAATGACGAGTTAAATGTTTTTGTTTGTGCTTACTACAGGAACGTTTACTGAGAGAAAATAAGAAGTCGACTTTTAAAGAGAGACAAGGACTATAAAATCATTCTCTCCCATAGTCTTTCTAAATTCTGAGAGCTCAAGTAAAAATTATCCTTGTTAATTGTATGTTTAGTCAGAGAAGTGTGAAAACATTTAGCTCCTGTGTAGAAATAGTTTTGTTTAAATACAGTATTCCTCTGCTTCTACCGAAGTAGAGAGAACCACTCAGTCTCAGTCAGGATCACAAAAGAGGTAGCTCAGTTTGAGAAACTTCATGTGTCATTAGATTAATGTTAGTGTGGTATACATGTAGGACAGAAGGATGAAAAAAAATTCCTTATGATGGAAACTGCAAATTTAAGTTCCCCCCATCTTTTTCTGTACCTGATGTCCATACCAGGTTTGGCTGCTGACTCGACTCCAAACTTTTCTGTTGAATTTTGGGTCATGGCCTTAGAAACCTTTTCAGCCTCCTGCTTCAGTCAGGATTTCAGAGTTAGTAGGCGACAGACAACTGTTTGCATCTTATATCAAATGAAAGTTTCAAGAGGGTAGTTGGCTAGTTCTTCATTTTATCCATCCACCTGTCCATAATGCCCAGTGATATCTGACACAAAGTAGAGGCTTGATAAATGTCAAAATAAAGAACAGATATCTGAGAGAACTCTACTCAATACTCTGTAATGTCCTATATGGAAAAGACTCAAAAGAGCTGACTTGTTCAGTTGCTAAGTCATGTCCAACTCTCTGCCACCCCAGCCCACCCCATGGACTTTAGCATGCCAAGGTCCTCTGTCCTTCACTATCTCTCAGAGTTTGCTCAAATTCATGTCCCGTCGGTGATGCCATCCAACTATCTCATCCTCTTTCGCCCCCCGCTTTCCTCCTGCTCTCAGTCTTTCCTAGCATCAGGGTCTTTTCCAGTGAGTCAGCTCTTCGTATCAGGTGGCAAATCAGAGTGGTGTCATCTGCATTTCTGAGGCTGTTGATGTTTCTCCTGGCAGTCTTGATTCTAGCTTGTGATTGGGCTTCCCTGGTGGCTCAGAGGGCAAAGAATCTGCCTGCAGTGCAGGAGACCCAGGTTCAATCCTGGGCCAGGAAGATCCCCTGGAGAAAGGCATGGCTACCCACTTCATTATTCTTGGCCTGGAGAATTCCATGGACAGAGGAGACTGGTGGGCTACAATCCATGGGGTCACAAAGAGTCGGACATGACTGAGCGACTAACACTAAAAAAGAGTGGATATATGTAATAGTGATCACTTCACTCTACACCTGAAATTAACCCAACATTGAAAATCAGCTATACTCCAAAATAAAAAAAAGAACAAATATCTGTCTTAGAAAGTATTTGTGAGACAAGCAGGCTTGAAGCCTCTAAACTTTGATTCTTTTGTGTAAGCATCAGAATCTGTTCCCCTTTATGTGGATATTTGCATGTTTTTATTAGCTTAGGTCAGCATAGTCTCCCTTCTGGTTTTGAATACTCTTGCATGTTCTTCATACTGAGCGTGGCTGATCTGGACACGTGCCATACATATGGTTGACATCTTCTAGTAACAGAGAAGTACGTTTGATGGCTTGATCAGTATTCATTTCCCAATACATAACAGCTTAATTTTGTTGAATTTGCATTTAAAACATCATAGACAGTGCGCTAATTACTGTGGTGTCAGTGTGGGTTTAGACAGCTGACAGAGCAAACGTTTGAGGGCCAACAGCAGTGCCTGAACACCTTTAATTACAACAGGCTTTCGCCGGCCTCATCTCTCTCAAAATAAATTCATTATATTGGAGCCGTTCAAATCTCGGAGAATAATAAACCATCAACTTCTTCAAAATCCACTCTGCAAGAAGGATAAATGTCTTGTTTAACTCTCGTGTGAGTAAAGTTCTGTTATTTTTTTAAGATAGCTGTTAGGCAAATGTATTTTTCATAGAGGCCTTTAGCATTAAGTAGGGGCTTGTTTTAATTATTATTAATATTAAACTTTTAATAATATTCATGGAAGACATTGCAGTATTTTTCTGGTTGATCTGTTGTTGAAATTTTGTTACTGAAGTTTAGAAACATACAGTTTTAAATTTCATCAAAGATGCAGGTCAAGTGTCCCTATTCCCAGAACTGTTGTATTTAGGATTATGTCACAGTAAAAAAAATTTTTTTTCTTTGCATTTTTTCATGCATTTCAGATGACTGTGTAGTAGTCATAGGATACAGTTATCCTGTGCTAAGACTGCATATTATGTTTACAAAGCATATGTCTTTTGGGGAACATGTTTATTACTGCCTACAGAGGGGAAGAACGCACAGGTCACCTCTGAGTTTCTGTCCCAGCTGCCTTCGGGAAAATCTGTGAGAAGGCATGGGCTTCTTTCTAATTGATTTATAATTGGAAGTGAATTTTGTTCTTTCTAGCTTTTGAGAATAGCTTAAACTAAAGCCATATCAACAAAACATGAAAATAAATGCTTGTAAAATTCAATCAGATTTATGATTTGGCATTTATAAGTATCATACAGTTATATAGTGATGATATTTAAAAATAACTGTTTATATCATTTTTATAAATACAGTGCCCTTACAGTCAGAAAAGATGAAGATGACATATGTTTTCATATAATTTGTGACTGTTTGTAATTATAATCGAAAACTTTGTCATGCCCTTGGAGAGGGTAGACTGTGCAAATAAAGAGAGTGATTCCTTTTTTTAGAGGAGAAATGGTTTTCTTTCCGATGGTTGCAGAACATGATAGAATCCAGAGCTAAAGTCTTGGCAGGCGTTTCATGCAATTAAGGAGATTAAAAATGAAACTGACTTTAAAGTAGTCCTGTGGTTAAATTACATTTACCATTTTAATAGTTTATAAGGGTTAGTTTATTTATAAGACATAGCGAAAGGTCTTACTGAAGAGTTAAGATGTATACAGAGGAATCAATTAGAGGACAGTGTGCAAGGTTGCATAATCAAGTGTACTTCAGTGGTGCAAGTCAGAGCATAATTGCCTTAGAATTTTAGACAAAGCAGATATCAAGGTTAGCTGCTGTTGATAGTGATTTTTTTTTTTTGTAAGATGTGGACAATGTGTAGCATAGTGGAAAGAGATCCCACTGATGGAGGAGCAGTTGTGAGCTAGTGTAAGTTCTGTGATTAAGGACATTTATGACTTTGGTCAAATCACTTAAGTCTCTAAACCTAGAGAGTTTTTTAAATGTGTAACACTGTTTTCATTTCTAAATTGTTTCCCATTCATTATGCTAAAAAAAGATTTACTGGACTAAAATTTAAGAGTTTGGTTTATCTAAACTCTGTCTAAGGATGGTTTAGATCCTTTTAAACACCCAAGTTTATTGTATATTGTCACCCTGCTTATGGCAGAAGGTGAAGAGGAACTAAAAAGCCTCTTGATGAAAGTGAAAGAGGAGAGTGAAAAAGTTGGCTTAAAGCTCAACATTCAGAAAATGAAGGTCATGGCATCTGGTCCCATCACTTCATGGGAAATAGATGGGGAAACAGTGGAAACAGTGTCAGACTTTATTTTGGGGGGCTCCAAAATCACTGCAGATGGTGATTGCAGCCATGAAATTAAAAGATGGTTACTCCTTGGAAGAAAAGTTATGACCAACCTAGATAGCATATTCAAAAGCAGAGACATCACTTTGCCAATAAAGGTCTGTCTAGTCAAGGCTATAGTTTTTCCGGTGGTCATGTATGGATGTGAGAGTCGGACTCTGAAGAAGGCTGAGCGCCGAAGAATTGATGCTTTTGAACTGTGGTGTTGGAGAAGACTCTTGAGAGTCCCTTGGACTGCAAGGAGATCTAACCAGTCCATCCTAAAGGAGATCAGTCCTGGGTGTTCATTGGAAGGACTGATGCTAAAGCTGAAACTCCAGTATTTTGGCCACCTCATGCGAAAAGTTGACTCATTGGAAAAGACCCTGATGCTGGGAGGGATTGGGGGCAGGAGGAGACGGGGATGCCAGAGAATGAGATGGCTAGATGGCATCACTGACTTGATGGACGTGAGTCTGAGTGAACTCCAGGAGTTGGTGATGGACAGGGAAGCTTGGCATGCTGCGATTCATGGGGTCGCAAAGAGTCAGTCAGACACGACTGAGCGACTGAACTGAACTGAACTGAAACACCCAAGTTGGTTGGTTTTTCTAAGTATGTTTCCTTTGATGGTAATAGACTATCACTGGGATAACTTTAAATCAGATTGCTGTAGTTAATTTATTAAAAAGTATTTGTAAAGTAAAATTTAATAGTTTGGCTCTAACAAACAAATATTTTCAAAGAAGAAAAAGTTTGATGCTCTTAAAAGTAGTGGATCATTAAATATGCTGCTGCTGCTGCTGCTAAGTCACTTCAGTCGTGTCTGACTCTGTGCAACCCCATAGACGGCAGCCCACCAGGCTTCCCCGTCCCTGGGATTCTCCAGGCAAGAACACTGGAGTGGGTTGCCATTTCCTTCTCCAATGTATGAAAGTGAAAAGTGAAAGTGAAGTCACTCAGTTGTGTCCGAATCTCAGCGACCCCATGGACTGCAGCCCACCAGGCTCCTCCATCCATGGGATTTTCCTGGCAAGAGTACTAGGGTGGTGGTGCCATCGCCTTCTCTGTCATTAAATATGAGAACATATTAAAGTGTAGGGTGGTTTGAATGATCTGTTATAACACTACTAGGCATAGTAGCAAAATAAGTCTTAATGGGTATTATCTGTTGTAAATACTTTATTTATAAAGAATGGCCAGATTGAGTCAGAAGCGAAAGTGGAGATTTGGTTTGGTCAGCCTATTTTATAGGACAGTGTTTTGCAGATTGGGGAGTGTGACCTGTAAATGGATTCTAGAATTTATTCAGAGCATTAAGAAAAGTGTGATAGATCATTGTATATCACGTGTAGTAATGGTAAGTACTGAAACTTTGGTTTCAGTTGTGTGTATTCTGGAGAAGGAAACCCACTCCAGTACTCTTGCCTGGAGAATCCCTTGGACAGAGGAGCCTGGTGGGCTACAGTCCATGGGGTCGCAGCGTTGGACATGACTGAGTGACTTACACATACACACACACACACATTGTGTGTATTGGTTCATAATATAAAAGGTATTTCTTAACTTCTCTCCTTCCATCCTGAACAGTTAACACAACACATACGGCCTTCAGGGTAGTAGTAGGCAGTCAATAACTTGTCTAGCTGCACACAATTTAATTTACTAAATCTAGATAGGAAAAACCTCTAAATAAATTCAGAAGAACTTCTCATGCAAAATTTTGTTAGGAAAATTGATAGGACTCACATGTTGTGTTGGAATTGTTCTGTTTCTTGCTGTGACCTCCTTGGACGTAGGGGCTGTGTGTCGTGTAACTTTATATCAACGTGTAGGCTAGGAAGAGCATCCATCTCAAAGTCAGAAAGACCTTTTGAAAGAGTTCCAATTCTGACTCTTGCCGCATATAAACTTTGGGATATTGGGCAATTTTTTTCCTGCACTCTGGGCTTCACCTTCCCCATTAAAAAAAAAAGAATAGTACTTATGATTAAATGAATTATCACTGCACTCTAAACACCAAGTACTTTGCCTGGACTATAGTAGATTCTTAGTAAGTATTTATTAAGTTAATTAAAAGTATATAGAAACATTATTGAATACTAGTGCTTATTTTAAAATCTGTTTTGAGTATCTTGGAAAAGTATGAAATATAATTGGATCCCATGCAAAAGCAGAAATTTTCATGACCTTTTGAAAACTTAGAAGCCCTGATTATAGAAGATAGCTTTTTTAAAAAACAAAAATCAAACATTGCTCTGTTAGTGTAATGTGCAAGATGTAAATTAGAAATTAAGTGGGCCAAATTCAAATCAAAAAGTTACTTGTAAACATTAAAAATGAACTCAGACAAATCCTCTCCAGTCAAAAAACCCAGGTAAAGATTCATTAGTAATTTTTGGAACTGGCTGATAGTCATGTGTAAATTATATACTAAGGGATGAAAAAATAGGGACATGTATACATGGAATCTTTATCTAAAATTTAGTTTAAAATCAGAAATAGAAGTGTTGAAAAACTAGAATATTCTTGGCTTAATTTGGAGAGAACAAATGAGGAGAGTTATGAAGCTGTTGGCTGGAATGTATAACCTGTTACCCTTTATTCCAGTTATGTTAATGTAAAGATAGATTGTCAGTATATGTCCCCTTACAAGAAAATTTGAAGAAGTGTAGCAGGAGAGCATGTGTCAGCTAGTCTCACTGTATTTTAATATTCTGGGATTTGGAACAAAAATATTGAGCCTGGTTTTACAATAGAAAAGCCTGCCTGATTGGCAAACTGGAGTTATTTTAGGGGATTATTGGAGTACTTTCATGAGAGAGAGTGAAAATAATTTATGTAAATTTTATAAAGCCTTTCAAGGCTCTAATCCAAAAGGAATACATTTGTGTGTGTGTTTTCCTATAAGATGGAGAAGAAATGCTTATTCCCAAAGTCATATTGGCTTAGAAACAGGAGGTAAATGTTGGTCATCAACTGTCACTTCTCTGGAGGAATTTCTTTTTTTTTTTCCAGATTTTTTTTTAATGAGTTTCTGGGGAATTGCCCCCTTGTCTGCCAATAGCTTTTTTTTCTCCTTTCCTAGTTTGCATTTAGTGATATGATCATATGTTTTAAGGGATCTCAGGTAAAAATTAATTTTTAATGGTTGCTATGGGCTTTAAATTTATTTTTTTTAATTGTAGTTGATTTATGATGTGTTAGTTTCAGTTATACAGCAAAGTGATTGCGTTTTATACACACACATACATATATATTTATATATATCCTTTTTCAGATTCTTTCCCATTGTTGGTTATTACAGTTGGTGAGTACAGTTCCCTGTGCTATACAGTACGTCTTGTTACCTATTTTATATATGTGTCTTTGCTCAGTTGTGTCTGACTTTTTGTGACCCCGTGGACTGGGGCCCACCAAGCTCCTCTGTCCATGAGATTTTCCAGTCAAGAATACTGGAGTGAGTTGCCATTTCCTACTCCAGGGGATCTTCCCGACCCAGGGATCAAACCTACATCTCCTGCATTGCAAACAGCTTCTTTACCACTGGGCTCCTGGGAAGCCCCATTTTATATACAGTAGTGTGTATTTGTTAATCTCAAAGTCCTAATTTGTTCCTTCCCCCTGCCTTCCCCTTCAGTAACTATAAGCTTGTTTTCTACCTGTGAATCTGTTTCTGTTTTTGTAAATAATTTATATCTTAATTTATTCCTGAGCCACTTTCGTTAATGCATAGTTTGCTAGAATGTTATCCATTCTTTGTTGTTTCCAACTATTGGCATAAAGTTGCTCATAGTTTTCTTCAGTGATTATTGAAAGTCTCTGCTGTGTCTGTAACTGTAAATATGTCCTCCTGAGTTCTTTTTGCAGCAGTTTCTCGGCTTGATTTTCTTGACATCACATTTTCAAAGTAGGGCATTCACTGTTCCTTGTTTTACCTCTCATCTGACGCGTGCATGGTCAGGCCCTGTTGACTCCTGCTGAACTGAGCTGAGCTTGGATTTGGAATTCAGGAGTGGATGGACCTTCCCTGTCTCTGGCCAATACTATGTGTCCACCGGTAGCTTGTCTTTCCCCTTCCCCTCCCTCCATCCCCCTCAGGTAGGAATTTTCAAAAACTTTCCCTCTCTTCCAAGTCAGTGTCTCTTTTTGTTAGTGATCTCATCCAATCCAGGCTTTTGCCATCGTCTTTATTTAGATGGCTCCCAAACTTACAACCCGAACTTGACTTTTCTTCTAAGCTCTGACTGCTCGCTTGGCATTTCTCCCTGAGTAACTTGCTTACACCTTCAGTGCAGCTCAAACTAAAGGGAAACTCCTGATTTCCCTCAGCCCAAACCAGTTCTTCCTCCTTATTTCCTGGTTTCTATTAATTGGCACTGCTACTCATCCAGACTCAAAATCCCAGTCATTTTGACTCTTAACGTCCAGACTCTTTGCAGCCTGCCTTCACAGTGTCAGCAGCGTGTATAATGTGACGACCCCTCATTCCAGTCTCACCACCTGCACTCAGACCCTCAGTGCTTTGTACCCGACGGTTGTTAATAACCTCCCTGCCTTCTCAGCTGAATCCAGTTCATCTTCCACGTAGAAGCAGTTTAACCACTCGCTAACTCAACAGCGATCAGACCACTCTTTAGATTCAGGTTACCTGAAGCCACAGCCTCCTCAAGTAGGTCCAAACTCCTTAGCTTTCTAGGTCTTCCAGAACAGCGCCCCCAAATGTTCCTTCCTTGATCTCCCCTACACTGCTTTACCCACGCTGGTATCTGGCCTGAGGGCTTTATCTCTGTTTTGTGTGCTTGAGTTTTTGTTCAGCTGTTTGCCCTTCGGTGAGTACCCTTTTCCTCATCTCTACCTGCTAAAAGGAAGCTTGTCAATGGTAATCTCATACTTTGTTGACAAGCTTGGTGACCTGCAGAACGCTTTTCTTTATTCTTTCTAGCGTGCTTAGCTCATTGTGTATCATCGCCATTTGGGTACTTGCTTAATATCTCCTCCTGGATTACAAGCTCCTAGTAGGTAGAAACTGTTTTCTGACTCTGCTTTCTCTTTTTCACTGCCTCAGCAGTTGGTATGGACACTCAGCAGATACTGACTGAAAAGGATGAAATGATTGTCGTTGTTTATAGTTGCCTTCAGTGAAACTCCTTACACTCTCTTCCTAAGAAGTTTAACTATTCCAGTACCTAGAGTTAATGGTATAGAAGGGTTGTAAAATGAGCCTTTCTAGAGATGTCACTGCAAGTGTGCAGCAGGCTCCTGGGGTGACAGGCACCATCTTTCTAATAAGTGCTGTCTTTATAGCATCATAGAGCTCTGCTGGAAGTGCGTCCTAAGGCATCACATGAGTGATGACGTTGATTGATTTCTGGGGTGGTATCAGGGCTCAATCGACCCTCCCCACCTCCTCTTTTGGTTATTTCTATTAAATAAAAGATTGAAACAACCCACGATGATACTTTAAATTTTCAGATAGAAGTTACTGTACGTGATTCAGCATGGATTTATAAATGTATGAAGTGAATCCCAATATCTTTGTACCTTAATCCACAGAATGAAGATGATTAAGAAGGGGAGATTAATTTTACTTACTTTAAAGAAAACTGTTTAGGCCAACTTGATGTGAATCTGCCAATATATTTCACATGGATGGTATTGGTAAAGACAAAAATCATGCTTTTGTAGTTGAAAAATCATAATTAACATGTCCACTAATGTTAGTTGCTCAGTCATGTCCGACTCTTTGCTACCCCGTGGACTGTAGCTTGCCAGGCTCCTCTGTCCATGGGATTCTCCAGGCAAGAATACTAGAGTGGGTTGCCATTCTCTTCTCCAGGGGATCTTCCCTACCCAGGGATTGAACCTGGGTCTCCTGCATTGCTGGCAGATTCTTTACTGTCTGAGCCACCAGGGAAGTTCAACCTGTCCACTGGCCTGTCAGCAAATTAAATATATGACACTCCATCATGATAAAAGATTTGGGAATATAGTGAACAGATGTACATAGGAATTATATTAAGCATTAATCTGTTACCATTTATAAAAGTTAGGGTTCTGTTCAACCCAACAGCTTGAGTGTAGAGATGGACTCGCCAGCCCAGCCATTTTCTGGGCATGTTGTGACTTAGTATGATCTGGGCTCTGGGCAAGCTGCCTGCTTGATGTGTCCTGTTTAGTGACACTTCTGGGTGTAGATATATATGATAAGCAAAGTTCTATATTTTGCAAAAGAAATAATTTCTTATATCAGTGTTTGTCTTTTTAAAGGAAAAAGGCAGGCTTCTCGTGTTCAGATTGGTAATCATTTCCATAATACTCAGCATCTTAAGTTTTAGCAATAGAAAAATACTGCCCTCAGTGCAGACACAGGCCTTGATCTGAGGCTGTTTATCTCTATAAAAAGGGATGTTACGAGAAGGAGAAGTAATTACTGTTTAGCAAGCACTTTGATATTTACACCCAGTGGCTGTAAACAGTTATTAAAAAGTCATTGAACAGGTCAGAATGGCAGGTGCAGTGGCGTGGCCATAGCAAGGGCCAGAAAAGCAGGATCTTTGCAGCTTTGGAGAAGGAGATTCACGTGAAAATGTTCTATTCCTGATTGAACATTTTATTATCATTAATTTTTCATTTTATATGAGCGTAGCTGATTAACAGTGTCGTGATAGTTTCAGGTAGACAGCAAAGCAACTCAGCCATATATATGTGCATCCATTCTCCCCTAAACTCCCCTCCCATCCAGACTGCAACAGAGCATTGAGCAGAGTTCCCTGTGCTATGCAGTAGGTTCTTGCTGGTCCTTCGTAATAGAATGGTAAACGTTTTATTACTAAACTGTTCAGTGAGGAGGATTCAATCACTAGATTTCTTATGTTTCAGAATGTTACAAGAAACCCCATACATTCTGCTGATAAACACAGATAAGTTGATTATTTCTTCTTTTTAATTTTAATTTTTTTTAGCACCAAAACCATTTTGTTTTGGGGTATAACTGAGTAACAATTGTAGTTTCAGGTGAACAGGGAAGGGTCTCAGCGGTAATATATGCATACAATCTCCCTCAAACTCCCCTCCCATCCAGGCTGCTAATGAACATTGAGCAGAGTTTCCTGTGCTACACAGTAGGTCCTTGTTGGTTATCCATTTGAAACATTTTATCCTTAAACATTTACAGTGTGAGGATTCCATCGGTAGATTTCTTTATGTTTCAGAGCATCACAAGAAACCACATACATTCTGCTGATGAACACAGACAGGCTCGTTGTTTCTCTTTAAACAGTAGCATGGGTGCTCATTCCCTATAGTAAAGGTAGCATTCTTAGAAGGAAATGTCATTTCACGACAAGACAGTAAGCACTGCAGTTCTTTGTATTTGGACAGGAGTGGTGGGGGTAGGGTGGGGGTTTCAGTTTGGTGTGGGGAGAGGCTGATTAAGAGTCCTCAACCTCGACTCTGCTGCTGCCTGCTGACTGTTTGAACCCAAAGTCACTTTTTACTCCATCCTTTGGCACTGTTTGACCTTAGGCAAATCACCAGGATTTTTTTTCCCCCCTCTAAATTTTTTTGAGAGTGTTGGAGAAGATCTCTTTTGAGTCTGGGTGATTTTTTGTTTTGTTTTGTTTTGTTTTTTAATTTTGGCCAGGGAGTGCAGCTTGTGGGATCTCAGTTCCCCCACCAGGGATTGAACCCTATGGCAGTGAAAGCACCAATTCCTAACCACTAGACCACCAGGGAACCCCCGTGGGCGAATATCAATTAAAAAAAAAAAATCTGTGATTTTTGGAGAACAGTAGCAGAAAATACCATGCAGAGAAAGTTGGAATTTATCATGGACTCTGTGAGAGGGATTTAATGCTTATGCTGCATTTAGAAGTTTAGAGCTAAAACAAATCTAAATTATGAACGATTCATCATCTTAATAGGATTTTACAGGGTACTTGGAATGGGTCCAAGCATTCTATGTATTTATATAAGTCAAGGTTTAGTTGCCATCAGATTGCTGCTGTTAATTGTTTTTGTGCTGACTGGTTTCTGCAGCCCCCGCCTGCCCCCGTAGAGAGAAGAAAGGACACATTAGTGTTTGGGAGCACGTGCTGTTAGTCCAAGTATCCTTCTTAAAAAATGCTTTGAAATTTTATCTGGCTGAAAAGTCACATTTCAGAATTTGAAGCCAACTTCTGAGCAGAGAAAAAAATCTATGAAGCATGCATGGCACATTTACAAATTCTTTGAGAAAACTGTGTGATTTGGAGTGATTATTTATCCCTATATCCCCAGATGTCACACACTGCCTTTTTACCCCTGGGGAGTAACCATATTGTATTATTTGTGATCCTTTGGAGTTATATGAAATGATAATTTAACTTTTCAGATGTGGTTAATCCACAGGCCCTGCTTCCTAACTATGAACATACATGGCATGACAGGCTTAACTGTTTCCAGGTGTGATTGGAGAACTTGGACGGTAAATTATTCGTAGATGATCTTGGCCACTGTAATTTACTACAAAACTGCCGCTTTGGCGTCAGCAGTTGAAAAGAGCATGTTAGTGTTAACTCCACTTGGGATACATTTTACATGAAATAAAAGAACTGCGTTTTTGAGAGAGTTAAGTGTTTATTTTTTATCCTACTATTTAGAACTCAGTTGTCTTTGGGGTAGCTGAAGTTTTGTTAATAAGTTGCCCTTGATTTATGTAATCTGGATTGACTTTGCAAGACTTCTTACAGTTTGGGAGCCTCCCTCCCCTGTTCCGTGCCCAGTGTTGGAAACTTTTCTCTCCTCTGGCTCACTTTTAGCCCTGCCCTGCTCCAGAGAGCAGCCTTCATCTTTCCTCCTCTCCTGGCTGGTCCCAGTTCCTGGAGTGAAGCCTCATTTGCCTCCAGGAAAGAACTCAACCCGGCTTGAGACAGAAGAGGGCCCATTTAACACTCCTGCTGTTGTTGCCATTAGCAGTAGAAGTCCTTAAGTGATCTGGAGGGTTTGTAGTTAAGGAAGACAGAGAGAGGCTGTGTCTGTTTTGTAGCCTGCTAAAGGAGGAGTGAAATTCGGGGCAGAGGTTACACGGTGAGGAGAGTTGAAAGAGACAGCAGGCTGGCCCAGACTACTGGTTGGTTGTCCACTGGTTAGCCCAGCTGTACCCTCTGTTCTAGCCCGTGGGTGTTCCTCTTCAAATTCAAAACTTCCTGTCCTCCACCTGCTGGTCAGCCACTCTTAAACCTTCCCCACCAGAGTTGTAAAGGCATGCTAATGCTATACAAATAAAATATATGGATTAAAAAGGCCTTTGTTGCTGTGAGAGAAACTCATATCCATTTACAATTCTTCATAGCAGAGTGTCCCAAGTTCCAGTCAACCCTAAAATGGGTTTTGGAAACATTTTAAAAAAAATAATTTATTTAATTAATTGATTGATTCAGTTTTTGGCTGTGTTGTGTCTTTGTTGCTTCATGGGCTTTTCTCTAGCTGCAGAGAGCAGGCCTCTCATTGAGGTGGCTTCTCTTGTTGTGGAGAACAGACTCTAGGCATACAGGTTCAGTGGTTGTGGCACACAGACTTAGTTGCTCCACGGCATGAGGGATCTTTCTGGATCAGGGATTGAACCCATGTCTCCTGCCCTGGCAGGTGGATTACTCACCACCGAGCCACCAGGGAAACTCCCAGAAACACATTTTTTAAGGAGATTGCTTTCTCTTGTGGAACTCATGTTGAATATCTCCTTTCACTTTTTCTTAACTCTGAATTAGAATGAAAGCTTTGAATAAACTCAGATTCTGTTTGGGATTTTTTTTTTTTTTGGTCCAGCCTTGTGGCTTGCAGGATCTTAGTTGCCTGACCACAGATGGAACCCAGGCCCCCACAGTAAAAGCTCAGAAGTCCTAACCACTGAACTGCCAGGGAATTGCCAAGACTCAGATTCTTAATGAAAGAGGAGATAGGGCTGTTTTGTCATCTGCATTTTACATTCGTCACCCATTTTAATGTGCCAGTGGAAATCATCACTGATTCTTTGACTCTGGGGACTGTTTTTGAGATGGCAATGGTATAGAAATATTCATACATTATTTTAGTTATTTGTGACATCCTGGCAAATCTGCCATTATGTGTGGCAGAATGATAAGGAACAGAAAGGGCAGAAGTAGAGACTGCACTGATTTCATTGATAAAAATGTAAATCTTAAAGGAATTTTAAGATTAAGATTAAATTTAATTTGATCTGAGGCATTGAATAAACTTTAGTTCACCTAGTCACTTTGTCCCTTGAAAATTGTTTACTAACCTATGGGATTATAACTAGAGGCATTTGCTAATGTATTTGCAGTGACTGCTGAAATAATTCAAATTTATTGACCATCTGAGGATATTAAATATTTATCTTTTCTGCTCAGTGCCTGTAATGAAATAGAATATAAGTTAATGGTTAATGGCTTATAGGCTGTTATTTCTGAAATACTATCTTTATGTACTTTATCTAGTGACATTACTTCTATTTTGTATGTGTTTTAAAGCATATTTGGAATCTACCTTCTGTAATTTTGTCTGCTTAGCCAAACAGTATTCTAGAAGAGATTTTAAACTGTGTAGGGTGTGTGCGTGTGTAAATAATTGTAAAGAGAGAAAAGTATGTTAATTTGTAGAATACAGAGAAATCTATCATTACGAAAGAACAAATACAATGAAATAATAATGTATTACTATTACTATGTGTGTGTTCTGGCACTCTGGCAGTATTTAATGTATTCCAGAATGTTATCAGGTTGGCCATAATTCAGCATGTGAAAATCTAGCAATTGTGTTAGATTAGTGTTCAGTTCAGTTCAGTTCAGTGGCTCAGTCATGTCCAACTTTTTGCGACCCCATGAATCGCAGCACGCCAGGCCTCCCTGTCCATCACCAATTCCCAGAGTTTACTCAAACCCATGTCCATTGAGTTGGTGATTATTGTTAGGATGATTAATTAAAAATGTATTTGCAGGTGTAGAATCAGCGAAAGAAGCTAATTTATTTAGGTTTCCTTCAAATTAATGAGAATGCAGTGTTAAGCTAAAACTGTCTTTATACGAAAGTAGTTTTATTTGATTTCGTATAAACATTGTGAAGAACATAAAGCAGCATTTGTAGGTTTTAAACTTTAAGAGAAATAACTTAAAGTTATTTTGAGTTTTCTGAAAACTAGATATTCAGAACTGACTTGTAAAGATGCTGAGAAGCTCGATTTTTCTACAAGCCCTAAGGGACTATCTGAGGGTTTTCTGTTTTGTTTTGCTTTAATTTTCACTATCTTGAAGAAAATGACTGCATTAGTGTGGTGAATTTTTAAAAAATTCAGATTATTTTGGATTTTACAATTACAAGGAACTTAATTTAACTGTCATTAGTTTGTCAAAACAGACAAATCATTTAGAAACAGTTGGCTGGTTGAATAACTGCTCTGTGTGTGATATTGTTTCATGTGAAGTATCAGGTGTATTACTGAGTTCTGTAGTGGTTAAGATAATAACAAACTTTAAAAAAGAATACCTCAAATCTTAGCATCATTCCAAAAAAACCTTTACTTTTTTTTTTCTGAGAGAAAAGAATCCTGGGAGGTTTTGTCAGTTGTACCTTGAAAGTACTGTCATAGAAAAAGAGATCTGTATGGAATTAAAAGTTGTTGTATACTTGAAATGTAATATGTGTACAAAATCCATAGAGGAGACAACATGGGATTGACTAATATTAAATGGAATGCATTTGAATATTGGAACATTTGGCCTAAGGTCTTTCTTTTGTTATATGTGTCTGCCAGGATTGTGGAAAATCTTGTAGCTTGCTCCCCAGGCTTCTGTCTTACCAGAGGTTAGAATTTGCTAATTAAAAGACCATAATACTCGACTCATATTGTTGTATGGCAGAAACCAACACAACATTGTAAAGCAACTATCCTTCAATGAAAAATAAATAAATTTTAAAAAATGACTAAACAAGTATGAAACTCGCAAGTAATATTATAAATGCTAAATAGAAACATTCATGAGTAATATCTATGTTCTTGTCTTAAATAATATTCATTTTATTAGTAATAAATCAGTTATGACACTTTTCCCCCTATGTGTGCTTCATTGCAATCAGTTTTACTGACTTTTTAGTGTTGGAGACTTTGATTTGTGGTTAGCAGGTATGTACCAAGAAACATACACGTTGAACAATTGGTTGAGGTACCTGGGCTTCATAGTTGTTGCTGTAGTCTCTAAGTTGTGTCTGACTCTTTTGCGACCCATGGACTGTAGCCCACCAGGCTCCTACGTCCATGAGCTTTCCCAGGCAAGAATCCTGGAGTGGGTTTCCATTTCCTGCTGCAGGGGATCTTCTGGACCCAGGGATCAAACCTGCATCTCCTGCATTGGCAGACTGATTGTTTACCACTGAGCCACCAAGGAAACCTGGACTTAATTGTTCCTTTGTAGTATTGATCTTTTTCATAGAATTTACACTGTTTATTTTACAAACGCTGGCATAGTGATTACCACGGGACAGGCCTTGTTCAGTAATACTAACTCAGTTTACTTAAAACCTGATAGCATCCCTGGGTTGAAGTGGGCACGATCACCACCTCTGATTGCCGATGGCACGCAGGAGTCAGACCCTAGCCGGTGTGCGGGTCTCAGCGGTCTGCCTCCAGTGTCTGCCCCACCACTTGTGCCCTTAACCAGTACCCCTGTTCCTGTCCAGAAAGATCTTTCTGGAAAGTTGAGTTGGAATTCTTTCCCTTGTCAGATCCTTCCATGCTCTTGCTGACTAGACAGGGATCCCTGGAAAGGGCATGCTGGCTGGAGCTCTCACTATCTCACTCGGCTAGCTCTTGGGAGGCAGACAGTGTGATTGCATCTGACTGTGAGTGGCCCTCATTTGGCTTCAGGAGCAGCCCTTGGGTAGAAACTTCCCTGGATCTAGAAGGAAGTCTCCCCTCTTATTCTAGAGATCTGGGGCTAAGAGTGAGAGCGGTGTCCAAGTTTAGAGTGGAAGCTGAGAATAAGGAAAAAAGCAGAGAGACAGTACTGTTGCTTGATGGAAAATGTGAGCCCCACACCGAATCTCACCAATGCCAGTGTTTAGAGGAGCTTCATTTCTCAAGGACAACTTTGCTAACCCACTCCAGATGAGCAATAGTGGGGACTTGTTTGTGATTAGGGATTCTTCTCAGCAAGGCTGGGGGCGCGTGCGCGCATATGTATGTGTGTGTGTACACATGCACATAGGATTGCTCTTAAACATGTCGATATTTGGTCCATACCACATGTTAAAAATTGTAATGAGTTTATGTTAGCAGCACAGTGGTAAAGAATCCACCTGCCAACACAGGAGATGCAAGGGATGAGGGTTCGATCCCTGGGTCAGGAAGATCCCCTGGAGTAGGAAATGGCAACCCACTCCAATATTCTTGCCTGGAAAATTCCATGGACAGAGGAGCCTGGCAGCCTGCAGTCCATGAGGTCTCAACAGGTCTAACACAACTGAGCACACACAAACAAGCCCTAGTTTGTGAGCAGCTCCTGGTTTGTGGCATCATCATACACGCAGACCTGTCTCCATCGGTATTCTTAAGGGGAACTTGTTGTCTTGAAGTTTCAGCTGCTTTGTAAGGTGACTTTTTTTTTCCCTTTGGAGGTACCATTTTTTTCTTTTGACACAGCCCCTCAGGGGGACTCTCGAGTTTTCATAAAATAAACCTTAAGTTGTGCACCTATATTCATAGCAACATGACTCTTAATACCCAAAAGGTAGAAGCAACTCAGTGTCTATTGAGAGATGAGTGGATAAATAAACCGTGATCTCTAGCTGCAATGGAATATTATTCAGCCTTAAAAAGGAAGCAAATGCTGACAAGTTAGATGAAACTGTTCTCAACAGTGTGTTGAGTGACATAAGCTAGTCACAGTAAGGCAAATACGGCGTGATTCCACTCCCATAAGGTACCTAGGGTAAGTTCATAGAGACAGAAAGTGGAATGCTCATCACCAGGAATGGGGGTAGTGAGGAATGGAAACTGGGCGTTTTTGTTTTGTGACTACAGAGTTTCAGTTTTGCATGATGTAAAGAATTCTGGAGATTGGTTGTGCAATAGTGTGAATGCCCTTCTCACTACTGAATTGTACACATAAAAATGGTTAAGATGGTAAATTTTATGTTATGTGTATTTTACCATAATTAAGACAACAGCAGACCTTTCAGATTTAGTATAAAGTCTGTTGAGCTGTGCAATGCTTTCATTGACAGATACTTCCTGGTAGTAGCCGGCTCTTGGAATGGTTGAGAGTACTGAGCTCAGCCCTACTCTCCAGGGAACAGACATTGTGGCACGACTGTGAGTGTGTTACATCAGTCCTGAAAAAGCTGATCATGGACGTTGAAGGAAGGAATCAGGGGTATGGGAAAGGGTTTGCGTGTGCGGAGCTTATGGAGACGGGAATGAGGGGACCATGTTCAAGGCGACTGAGGAAATGACCAGTATTTATGTGGCCAAAGATAGCTGATGGCTCCAGTGCCACAGTGCTGGCAGAAGTCTGCATTTTTACAAGTTTTGACTTTCTGATAATGTTGCGACTTTTTGATTATTTATTTATTGTTATTTTGCTTTATTTTATTTCTCACCACATCTACCAGGTAGAATATTTGATGCCTTCCGCCAGGGACCCATGTACACTGTGTTTGTCAGTACTTATTATAACAAGTATTTCAAGAAAGGTCCTGTGCTATAAGGTATTAGGATTGTTGTAAAGATCAAGCCAGAGCCCCCTGTCCTGGAAAGCTTTCTGCTCTGAAAGAGAAGATAGAGCATGTGGACCATTACAACTGAAATTTAAGACAGAGCCTCATAAACAGTATAAAGAGATCCAATTTTCAGAAGTGAGATCCAAGGATCACGAGCAGGAGCGGAACCTTGAAAGATGGAGAGGCTGTTACCAAATAGAGATGACGGGGGTCTGGATCCATGTTGAGTATCATGACACAGATGGATACAGGCCAGGCCAGGGAGATCCCTGCCAGGAGAGGCGAAGAGCCCAGTGTCATTGGAGAACAGGATGCACATTAGTTGTAGGAAGATGATGGCAGAGATGCTTTAGGGCCAGATCGTGGGGAGTTATCTATGTCTTACTGAAAGGTTTGAATTTCCATCAGCAGCAGGGAACTGTTGCAGGTTTCTAATGTGGGAATGACGTGGTTTGACACCTTCAGAGGTTAAGCACACGAACGTGTGGGTAGGAAGCAGGCTTGATCCGATTGTTTAATTATAGAGGCCGATTTGGTTCTTTGGTGTCCATCTGAAGTAGGAAATTAGGTTGGATAAATAATTAGGGAGGATACAGATTAGGCATTAAACATTAGGTGGAGATGTTAAGAACACATCTAATTCACAGTGGAGATCTGTTGAAAGAGTTTGACATGATGAAAGCTGTTTTTTTTTTTTTTACATATATTCTTTATCATATTCTTTTCCATTATGGTTTATCCGTATCACAAGATATTGAATATAGTTCCCTGTGCTATGTAAGACCTTGTTGCTTCTCCATTCTGTATGTAATAACTTGCATCTGCTAATCCCAAACTCCCAGTCCATCTCCCTCCATGAAAATGCTCTTGAAGATCAGTTAGGCAGTAGTATAGAAGGGACTTTATAGTGAGAGGAGCTAGTTAGTGAAAAGTTTGTTGAATGGTGGAATTAGGAAGAGCTGAGGAGGGTAGTAGCAACAGAAACAAAGAGAAGATTGACACAAAGCAGAGGAAATGGTGAAGAGGAGGAAGTGAAATTCACAAGTGGTGAGCATATTTATATACGGAGCATTTGTTCCATGACAGGACAACTGACCAGTCATGCTCACGCTTAGAAATACGTGCCAGTTTGGTCAGAAAAGGGGCATGAAGTTGTGAGATGGCTGGGCTGAGCAAGCTGATGGGAGGCTGGTAGCTCTCAGGACCTCCCAACTGACATGGGCAGACAACGCTCACTGTCAGAGTCCACAGATGTACCCAGGCCCGTGGTTCTCAAACCTCTGTGCCTTGGCACACCCGTGAACTGTAGACCCTTCAGAAACGCATTGACTGCTGAGAGTGGACAGTCATATTGCCCGGCAGTGTATGAAAGAGAGCCCAGCTGAGCAGGTTATCAGGGAAACGATTGCTGTGCCTGAGGACAGAGCCGAGTTCACTGCCTCACTCCTGCTCCCCAAGGCTTCCAGAGACCCTCGTGCCCAATAGCATTACAGAGCTGGGGGATCTGGGATGGATGCGCCCTGAGTTAGGCATTGATGTAATAGGGCACGCTTGTGACGATTCTTCACTTTGTTCCATTTCCTTCTGAGTCTTTTCGTTCATTCACTGACGTCAGCTAACAAGCAGGTCCAGTCTTTGAACATGCCTTGTAAACAACTGGCGAAGACCGGTCCTGCCAGCTCTTTGATAAATGTGTCTACCAACTATCGCAGTGGATAAAGGTAGAGTGGAAAGAAGATGGAATTGAGAATGTGGAATCATAGGTTTGAATCTTTGCTTTGCCACTAGCAGTGAGACCTTAGGCAAGTTATTTAGACTCAGTTTTTTCCATTTTTTTGTAAAATGAAGGTAATAATATTTACCTTTCAGGCCTGCTTTGATAACTCGAGGTAATGACTAAAATATAGGCATTGTCCTCTGTGGAGAAGAATAATGTATTTCTTGTCTCCAATATGTGATGATTTCAGTGCTTTGTATTCCTCTCTGTATTAAGCAACCATTTCCCAGGTTTTGTAAAGCCTGTGTTTCTCTGAACTATGGACTCCTGGAATTTGAACTTTAAAGATTAAATAGACTTAGAGTACTCAGAACACCAAAGCAAGCACCGATCACTTGTGAGTTTTTTAAAATGGAAAAAAAAATTAGTTTGATTGAAGCATTACATTGCTGTTAAAATCTATTCAAATAGCAAAATATCTTGTCATATACCTTAAAACACTTTTTTTTTTTTAAGTACTTATCACCTTCCCCAGAAAACAGTAGTATCAACAACAAAACTTATGACTAAAACAGTCAAAGGGGGTTTTGGTAGAATTTTCTATCAACTTCCACAGAAAAAAAGACTCATCTTTATATCTAGAACTAGGAATACGCTGGGGAAAAGTTTTAGTCTGACTAGCATTCTTGAAATAGACTAAATCATATTGTAGTGTGTCGTGGTATTGTGAAACAGATTTTAGTGTAGGTGGTTTTCTTTTAATAATTGAGTGTAGTTTTAAATGCTCTTACAAACCTAGCCATTTAAATTCATAATAGGCTTAAGCTCAGCGCACGTATTCTCTGCTCAGATGCAAGTGTAGTTGTGTTTTCAACCAAAAAAAAAAAAAATTGACTAGCTTTTTAAAAGAATTCCTAGAGATGTGAAAATTCTGGGGCTATTTACTTTGTCCAGTTGTAGCTACTCGCAGTTTGTTGGCTTCATCGCCAACCTCTTTGAATTCCAGTTACTGTTTACCGTATACCTGTGTTTTTAGTAAAAGAGTTGATTTGCAAGTCTTAAAATGGCATCCATTATCACATAGTGATTTGCTTTTCATAAGCGGTGTTTTTTCAAACCCTAATAAAGGTATTCATGTAACATGAATATAAAAGTAAATCCTATTGACCTCACGGGGATTTTTCATTCTAACCTTTTCAGCATCTCTATTCATGTCATGATATAAGTCATGGTTTATTGTTTAGAACTGTAACTTGCTTCTGGGTGTGAAAATGCATTTTTTTTCTTACTGCCTTTGCTGGGACTGTAACATCTTAATGATTTTGTTAAACAATATACGTGATTGCTGCCTTATGGAAGATGAGGTTTGTTTTAGAAAATTTAAATGTAAAAAGATAAAGCTTAAATGAAAATGAAAGCTTAGTTTAAAATGAACATGGATAAAGCCTGATTTTTACTTTGGTTTCTCTGCTAGTATGCAGTTTGATGCCAGGGGAAAAAATGTAGATATGAAAATAACATCAAAGTGTTAGACTTTTTAAACATTGACACAAATTAATACATAGCAGTAATTTCAGACATATTAGCTTAAAGCAAGATTATCTCAGTTACTTTTAGCTATAAATTTTGTTAGTGAACTGAAAAGAACTGTAAAAAGCAAAACATCTCTATATAATTCATACAGTTATAGTAGTTTTTCAAATTAGTTTAACATTTTTAGTAGCATTTTACATTTGAGCAGGCTAGAATTTTGAATCAGAATAAATTCAAAGACTCATGTAAGCTGTAGTAAATGTTTTGAAAATTGTAATGACCTTTTGCAGTTACTTACGTGCTGAACTGTATTAGGTTAGGTAATTTTAAGTTTTTAAATTTAGCATTCTGGCATTGAATTGGTCAAGTTAGGATTCTATTTTGTTTTATTTTTGTAAGAAAGCTTTATGCTGTAGCTTTTATAAGTAATAATTTGGGCCATTTTTATAAGGAAAAAATCTAGGAAATAATATATTAATATGATACCTTTACTAAAGTTGTAATTTAAACATGAAGTTTGCTTTTTATTAAGAGCTATGCTGTTATGAGCAATTTGGGATTAAATAAATCCCTCCTTAATGTTAGAACTATTTCCTATGCTGACTGTTCTTGAGTAAATGGGAGTATGAGAGGCTTTAAAACAAATTAGCTAATTGAAAGGTTTTATTTGGGAGAGAAAATTGCTAAAATTAATAAGAAATCATTAATTCTTTTCATTTGCGTTGTATTGCCTTCTCCGAGTAACTGAAGGTAACCAAGTCTTAGGTGTTAGAGTTGCGTTTATTTTATCTAACCACTTCAACCCGAAATCTTCCCTAAGTATATTGCACGCATTCATACCTTTTAGGATTCCATATACATAGTTTCTTCTTTTCTTGTGACTGTGCATGCATTTTTGTTGAGTATTGGTTTTGCTTTTATATTGTGGCATCAGATCTGTCCAGATTTTGAAAACTTGTGTCTGTTTTTTCCCATGACTGTAGGTTATTTCTTTTCACTATTGGTTTTCAAAAATCCTTTCACCGTGATCCTCTGTTGATGCAAATAAAAAAACAGGTAATAATAGTAGTTACCATTTTTTGAATACTTTATAATCTAAAGATCAACCCTGTATCAAAGGTATCCCCATCCTATAAAGGAAAAGGTTAGGTTTCAGTTCAGTTTAATTGCTCAGTTGTGTCTGACTCTTTGTGAGTCAGTTAGGTGTAAAGGGGCTAAATAACTTATAAAGGTCAGGAAGCCAGTAAGTAAGTAGTAAGACAGAATATGACTCAGATGAGTTTGAATATATATGTGAATACGTATACACTTTTGTGAATACTACCCAGATCAATACAGAGAACATTTCTAGCACCCAGGAGACTCTGTGTGCATGCTGTCATCAATATCCTTAAAAAGATAACCACTGTTCTGGTCTCAATTCCCACAGATCTTGATTGCTCCTTGATTAGTTTTTCCTGGTCTTGAACTTTATAAAAATAGAATGTACTCTCTGGGCCCAGCCTTCTTTTGCCCAGAATTACATCTGTGAGTTTCATCTACGTTGTAGTGTAGTGTTTATTTCTTCTTTTTCATTGCTATATAGTGTTCGATTATGTGAATATATTAACATTTTTGTATTTGTCTTATTGATGGCCATCTGGGTCATTTCCATTTTTGGCTTTTAAGAATAAAGCTGTTGTGAACATTCTCTTACATATTTTTAGTTTTATGCATGTTTTATGCTCTCTTCTCTTGGGTATATACCTAAGATTGAAATCCTGGGTAAATTATAAATTGAGCTTTAGTAAAAAGGCAATGGCACCCCACTCCGGTACTCTTGCCAGGAAAATCCCATGGATGGAGGAGCCTGGTGGGCCACAGTCCATGGGGTCGCTAAGAGTCGAACATGACTGAGCGACTTCACTTTCACTTTTCACTTTCCTGCATTGGAGAAGGAAATGGCAACTCACTCCAGTGTTCTTGCCTGGAGAATCCCAGGGACGGGGGAGCCTGGTGGGCTGCCGTCTGTGGGGTTGCACAGAGTCTGACACGACTGAAGCGACTTAGCAGCAGCAGCAGTAGTAACTGGCAATCAGTTTTTCAAATATTTGTATAAGTTTTCATTCCCATCAGCAATATATGAGGTTCTATTTGCTTCACATTCAACATTGTTAGTCTTATGAATCTTTTCTCCTTTTAAATTTTAATTTAATCTAGTAGGATATGGAGTTTGATATCAGGGAAATGAAAATTAAAAGTTACCTTTTAGAATGAAAATGTATTTAGTGTGAAATATGTGTTCTTACTCATATTTAAAGATTAATGGTTGTGTATATGTTCTTGAATATTGCTGATCAACTAATTCTTCCCCTAATTTCTGTCTCTGTAAGCAAGCCTTGATTACTTTTTAAATCACTGATCAGTTTTTTCTATAATAAAGACAAGTGTATGGATGTGAGACTTGGACTTATAAAGAAAGCTGAGAGCCAAAGAATTGATGCTTTTGAACTGTGGTTTTGTAGAAGACTCTTGAGAGTCCCTTGGACTGCAAGGAGATCCAACCAGTCCATCCTAAAGGAAATCAGTCCTGAATATTCAGTGGAAGGACTGATGCTGAAGCTGAAACTCCAATACTCTGGCCACCTGATGCAAAGAACTGACTCATTTGAAAAGACGCTGATGCTGGGAAAGATTGAAGGTGAGAGGACAAGGGGACGACAGAGGTTGAGATGGTTGGATGGCATCACCGACTCAATGGACTTGAGTTTGAGTAAACTCCGGGAGTTGGTGATGGACATGGAGGTCTGGTGTGCTGCAGTCCATGGGGTTGCAAAGAGTCAGACACGACTGAGCAACTGAACTGAACTGAAATTTCCTAGAAACCACTTGTTTCATTTAGAGTTTTATTTAAGGGAGATTTTAAAGGAGTTTAATATGGTAAAGAACTTTTGAAGAAATCAAGTTTACAAACCATGTCTACAAAGGAGACTTGGTGGGGACAAGAAAGCTTGTATCCAAAAATGTCCCAGACTTACTAATTGTCTTATAGAATTCAGTAAAAACCCTTTTTAAAAAGCACCTTTATTTATTTTCTTTTGGCCACACCCTTTGGCATGTGGGATCTTAGTTCCCCACCAAGGATTGAACCCGTGCCCCCTACTTTGAGAGCACAGAAACTTAACCAGTCGGCCACTGGGAAAGTCCCAGTTAAAGACCTTTATAACTCAAAAATCTAGGTTTTTTTTTTTTTTGGCATCAAAATATAGAAATTACATATCATCTGTAGGACTTTATCTAGACTTTCATCTGTAGGAGTTTATCTAGGCTTTTATTCAGTGGATGGCTTACATAATCTTACAGTAAGTTATTCTGATGAAAAATTACTTGAATTGATTAGTTCTTATTTTTCCAAGTTTGTGCAAGTGACACGTGTTTGCCGTTCCTGTATGAGTCTCAGGTATGCTCATTAGTCAGTCGGTCTCATCTGAAACCAACGTGTAATAGTGCTAAGTTGTACGACCTGCCATTCCAGTTTCACAGTATTTTTGTTTTCCTCAAGTAGATGAAAGGTTTATTTAAGTGTGGCCACACTGTTACTGCATTCCTGGTGATCTTGGTAGGTTAATGACAATCTCTGTCATAGAAATCAGGAAATGTGGGTTGAGCCTATGGCGTGCATGAAGTTGGTTCATTAAAATGCTGTCTCCCAAAGCACCAGGGATTGTTGGAAGCACTTGGTATGTAATGCAGCTTTAAAAACCTAACCTATCTGTCTGTCTATCTTCATTTTGTTCTTCAGACTCTTTTAATACATCAGTGTTTAATCATATTATCTACTGGATGATTGCTCTCTATAGTAAGATTAAAAGTGACTTTGGAGATTCAGGTAAATTTCTGTCTATAGTAGGCTTGTTTTAGCTAGAGGGTTTTGGTTAGTTGTGAACAATCATATTGTCAGATTGTACTGCTGCTTTTGTTTAACTGGTTGGCTTTTAACTGAATTAACTTAGTGTTGTCATTGATGCCTTTTTTTCTATTTAAATATGGAGAATGGGTTGAAGAATATTTAAAGTAAATATCTTTGAAATACAATCATTTCAGGCAGTTTAGTACTTAAGCTTGGGACAATATTTGAATGGATCTTTGAAGGACCAGGGGAAGGTTGGTTTATGTTTATGAAGAGAGGAGACATACAGGAGTCTTGCTTTCTGCCGAATCTTCTTTTACTAGGCACACTTTACTCAATTTATCTCAAGGATAGTATTCAAAATATAAATGAACAGACAGCAAGATTGTTGTTCATATGAAGACTGTTCATGTGTGCTTGTGTGGAAGGAGATAACACAAAGCAGGATGAATTAATATCCTTGAGCAAACTTCAGGAAAATCTGTAGTCTTGTAATAGGTGTCAAAAAGTTTGAAGTTAAGCAAGAAAAACTTAAGCACAGGCAACGATGTGGATTAGTTGCTGGTAAAGAGTTCTCAGGACGGGACTGGTTACTGATTGTCCCACACAAGAGTGCCGTCTCTAAAGAAACCCAGTGAATGAGTTAATTATTAGAACCCCAGGAAGGTAGCTGAGGCCTTCTCTCTCTCTCTTTTTAAGGCCATTTCTGACTTGTAAGTCACTGTTGAGTTTATGGGCTACCACCAATAAATTTATTTTAAAGTTGAAAACCATTGAGAACTAAATATTTTGTCACGTCTTCTAGTCCACCTTGGTGCACCTGGAAGAGCCTGATTGTTGGGAAATAGCTTTGAGCTACCAACGTGTTTACTCTACATTTGGGCTTAAAACTGTCAGTATCAGATCACTCAGGCTGTGGCCAACAATCCTGATGATTCATCATATGTAAGCAATATAAGAAATGGAAAACTTGCTATCGGTTTTCCTCATCTGAACCTTCCATGTTACAGATGATTTTATAAGAGCCATGCCCTTCAAGTTACTTTGAGTTCTCTGTATCATTCTAGAATCACAACACTTGAACCTCCCCCACCCCACTTCTCTGTATGTGAAGAGTGGAGGGGTCGGTTTTCCAATACTTTATTTGTATTAATTTTTGAAAAAGATTTATTTATTTATTTAGCTGCACAGGGTTTTCACTGCTGCTTGGGCTCTCTCTCATTGTGGCAAGCGGGGGCTGCTCTCTAGTTGCGCTACACAGGCTTCTCCATTGTGGGGCATTCTCTTAAAGCACAGGCTCTAGGGTGCATGGGCTCGGTAGTTGCAGCCCGTGGCTCTAGAGCGCAGGCTCAGTAGTTGTGGCACATGGGCTTGGTTGCTCCACAGCACGTGGGGTCTTCCCTGACCAGGGATTGAACCTGTGTCCTCTGCTTTGGTAGGCTGATTCTTAACCACTGGACCAGTAGAGAAGCCCCTGTTTGTGTTCATTTTATTGCCCTCACTAGTTTGGACAAATAGTACTGAAATGCCTTTATCTTTTCACATGTATGTGGGGAAACTTAGATAATAAAGATAAGAGCATGTGTACTTCATCTACATATTTACAGAGACTGATGTGTATCTGGTTAGTAACTTAATTACGAAGAGAAAGAACATGAGTACTTTACGTACATAATATACACAGACTCACAGTTTGTGTTCTAAGTACTGGGCAACTCAGAAATAGTACTGCGGTGAACTGTATCATAGGTGCCAGGAAGAGTAAGAAAAGTATTATTCAGAACAGTTGAAGGTTCTGAGGAGATCTGTGAAACCTTTACCAGTGTTCTTGGCTTGTCTTGCTAGTTATGGAGGGGTAAGTACTAGTCCAGCCTGGTTTTCTGGTGGCTCCATCTGAGCTTTCTGCCACCAGGAGGGTAGGTGTGTCCAGGGACAGCAGCCTTTACTGCTTAGAATGTTGGTGGTAATGGCCTCCATTTATGAGGTGATGAGGTAGAGGTGACTAATCTTTGGCCAGAAAGACCAGACCAAGTTCATGGGCCACCCATGTCAAAAATCCTGGGAGAAAGCCAAGTCTCATTTTAGCCTCTATGAAGAATAGATTATGTTCTTAAATAAAAAATACAACGAAAATTGCAGTGAGGTGCCACTGTCTGTGTATCAAATTAGTAAAAGGAATGAATGAATGAGTGAGAGCCTGCCCTTTGTTAATTAGGTTGTGATTAAAGAGTGTTTTCATGAACTACTGGTTTGTGGTATAAATTTGAATTTTCTGATAATCACTTTGGTTTGTGGTATAAATTTGAATTTTCTGATTATTACTTTGGCTTCATATATCAGAAGCCTTACAGTTGATCCTATCTTTAGACATAGGAATGCCATTCTTGATACTCTGTTTCAAGGAAGTACTTGTGCATCCAGATGAAGATGTATGTGCACAGACTTCCATCATACAGTTTCTAAGCAGTGAAACAATGGAAGCAGTGCTGCTGAACAGGGGAGAAAAGTAAATGATATTATATTCTTATGATAGCACCAATTATGGTAAGGGAAAACAGCAGAGCAGTGAGTTGTTGTAGAACATTATATCTAATCATTTTTAAAGATATGGATAGAAAAACACCAGAAAGAAAGAAACGAAATGAGAATATTAGCTAAACTATTAACAAAGGGTACCTCAAGGGTGTGGGATAGTTGTGAATGTTATTTCCCTCTCTTTTCTACTTTTCTGTTTTCCAAAATGAACATTGGTTTATCATATGATCTTAAAAAGGAAAATCTAAGAAGAACAGTGTGAATAATAGCTTCATTAAAGGGAGAATGATATCATCTGAAAGAGCTGCTCCAGTTATGAGGCCAAGTTTGTAAACAAAAGACCTGTTCTAGCATCTCTACGGAGCAGGTTCCTCGGATAGCAGGCTCTTCTTGGAATGAGTGAGAAAGGGTATTGATTTTGTCTTAGAGATTGTTTATCTACTGAGTGCATCCTGTGAGGGTAAGGATAATATTAACACGACTTCTTGTACCCTCCAGTACCTGGTCTTTGACCAGTTCAGAGAAAACAAGGAAATGGAAATTTTGCACTAGATTTTGAAAACAAATCTGCACATTAAAACTCAGCATATCCTTTTAGAGTTAGGTAGAATATATCTTATCAATATAAGGTGATACGCTTATCAATATAAGATGGAGAAGATAGAGAATTTTAAGGTGGAATCATCAGGAGCTTACTTGTCTAAGAATGTGGATCTCAGGCGCATGTATGTCAGTTTTGGAAACTGGAATGCTTTATTAAGACAGATTTGGAGAGGGAGAAAAAAAAAGTTGTAGAGTTAATTTGGGTGGTATATAGGGCCAGTTGGGCTTCTTCCCTGGTAAGTCAGCTGTAAAGAATCCTCTTGCCAATGCGGGAGACGTGGGATCGATCCCTAATCTGGATGGATCCCCTGGAGAAGGAAATGGCAACCCACTCCAGTGGTCTTGCCTGGGAAGTCCCATGGGCAGAGGAGCCTGGCAGCCTACAGTCCAGGTCGTTGCCAAAGAGTCAGACACAGCTTAGGAGCTAAACAACATAGGGCCACCTTGGGGGTAGTGAGGCTCTAACCCTGGGGAGTGGGGCCTTGAATTGCCCGTGGAAGCATGTTCATCCCACTGAAGACCAAAATTGCTCTGGGAATACTGTTAACTTGCTGTGTAATATTTGAAGAGTTGTGTGTACATATTCTGTCTGGGTAGCTCAGACAGAAAACAATCTGCCTGCTATGCAGGAGACCTGGGTTCAATCCCTGGGTCAGGAAGATCACCTGGAGGAGGGCATGGCAACCCACTTCAGTATTCTTGTCTGGAGAATCCCAGGGTAAGAGGAGCCTGGTGGGCTATAGTCCATGGGGTCACAAAGCATTGGACACTACGGAGCAACTAACACTTTACACATTATTCTTTAAAATTCGGTCTTTGGGAGGATTAGTTTTATTTATTTGATCTTTTCTTAGAAAATTTGAAAGTCACACCAAATGACAGAAAATCTAAAGATAGTTTGGTAGGCACAGTTGAGTTAGACATTGTAACCATATAATCAGCAGTTTGATTTATCCAGTGGTTTATAGAAACTTGGTCCTGGTAATAAATTGAATATCCCTCAGCAATGATTTTTCTCCCCCTAGATTGAGTGATTAGCAAAGGAATCAATATAGCAGATACTTTTAAAATTTTATTAAATTTCCAGTTAAGGCTATTAGCAGCCCTGAGAGTAACTTTCTCAGTTTGCTGATTTTTGTTCTTTTCCTTCTCCAGATGACTTTGCTTTCCACTGTGGTAATCACTGATGTGGTATCCTACTTTGATGCGCTTTCGTACTGTTGGCTACATTCAGTGTCCAAATTATAATTTATATTTATAGCTGCCTTTCATCTATTAGTCATCCATTATTTTCTCTCTTGTTTTTAAAGCTGATAAAAGCTGACTGACTCAAACTTTTCTAATTAACATCAGTTGTCCACCAGTCATTCTCCATAACCATCTTTAGCCTACTCTTATACCAAGAATTAATATACTCTCTTGCATTTTTCTTTAATTACTCTTTGGTTTATTTCTTTTAGATTGTAAACTCTTTGAGGGCAGGAATTACGTTGATCATTGGTGTGTGTGCCAAGTTTCCAGTACACGATCTTACGCACCATACTCACTGACTAGCTGCTGAGAAATTTCGGCACAGCCTCCCAAAGTGTTTAGCATGGTCTGAGTAGTTTATGAATTAGTTAAATCTGACTCAGTAGTTGGCAGTCCTAGTGTTTCAAGTAGAGATGGAACGCCTGCTCCTCTCTCACTAACATCAAGGAAGTACCCAATAGAAGAGTCTTACCACGCAGCCTAATGACAGAGATGCCATATGGACTTTGTGGCACCTAGAAGTTCAAGTCTAAAAACATCTTTAAAACAAATTCTTGGAAGTATTTCTGATGGTCATGAACATTTCACTTTTGTGGCTGTTACTAGAAATTAGTTGATAGATTTCTGCAACTTCAATAATAATTATAGTAATTATTGTATTCAGTTCAGTTCAGTTCAGTCGCTCAGTCATGCCCAACTCTCTGTGACCCCATGAATCGCAGCACACCAGGCCTCCCTGTCCATCACCAATTCCCGGAGTTCACTCAAACTCATGTCCATCGAGTTGGTGATGCCATCCAGCCATCTCATCCTCTGTCATCCCCTTCTCCTCCTGCCCCCAGTCCCTCCCAGCATGGGGTCTTTTCCAATGAGTCAACTCTTTGCATGAGGTGGCCAAAGTACTGGAGTTTCAGCTTTAGCATCATTCCTTCCAAAGAACACCCAGGACTGAGCTCCTTTAGAATGGACTGGTTGGATCTCCTTGCAGTCCAAGGGACTCTCAAGAGTCTTCAACACCACAGTTCAAAAGCATCAATTCTTTGGGGCTCAGCTTTCTTCACAGTCCAACTCTCACATCCATACATGACCACTGGAAAAACCATAGCCTTGACTAGATGGACCTTTGTTGGCAAAGTAATGTCTCTGCTTTTGAATATGCTATCTAGATTGGTCATAACTTTCCTTCCAAGGAGTAAGCATCTTTTAATTTCATGGCTGCAGTCACCATCTACAGTGATTTTGGAGCCCCCCAAAATAAAGTCTGACACTGTTTCCACTGTTTCCCCATCTATTTCCCATGAAGTGATGGGACCAGATGCCATGATCTTAGTTGTATTAGGTGCCTGCTATTCCCAAACCCTTCCATATGTGCTTTACAGATGTTGTCTTATTTACACTCTTAAAAACTCAACATGATGTATATCAGGGGTCCCCAACCTCTGGGGTCTAAGGTCTGATGATCTGCAGTGGAGTTGATGTAATAATAATAGAAATAAAGTGCCCAGTAAATGTAATGTACTTGAATCATCCCCAGATCATACCCCATCAAACACCACCCCCCTACCCCATCCCCTGTCCATGGAAAAGTCGTCTGTGAAACTGGTCCGTGGTGCCAAAAAGATTGGGGACTGCTGGTCTATATTATTCCTATTTTGCAGATGAAGAAACTAAGAGAGAGGTTAACATATTCAGAATCATACATATGGTAAAAGTCAGTATTTGAATTACAACGCTTTGGTTTCCAAGCCTTACATGCATTTACAATGTTTTAATATCTCTCAGTGAAGAAGGTACTAGAGGAAAAACTACTTAAATTCAAATACTGGCTGTAACTATAAACATTTTGAATAATACTAGTAAATACTCATATTGCTCTTACAATATTGCTTATTATCATATAATAATTGATGTCATGGGCTTCCCAGGTGGTACTAGTGGCAAAGAACTCTCTTGCCAGTGCAGGAGATATAAGAGACACTGGTTTGATCCCTGGTTCTGGAAGAAGCAGCTTAGCACAGTTGATATCATGCTTATTGAAATCCAGTGTTTTTGTACTTGGAATGAATCCTGCTTTCTAAGTGAAAAGGAAGCTTGTAACATTTGTCTATGCCATTTATTTTATATTCGCTATTGTTTATCTTAATATCAGTAATTATCTTTATAATTGGAATCAACTCATAGTAATAGTCTTGACTGAGACCTAGAAGCATAATGGTTTTGTTGAAAGCAGCAGATCTCAGTAAGAACTGAACTGGTATCAGTGTACCTAGATTTAATGAGCAATGTGATGATTTTCTTAGGATTATATTTTGTTGTTGCTGTTCATTTGCTAAGTCATGTCCGACTCTCTGTGACCCCATTTTCTGCAGCACACCACCCTTCCCCATCCTTCACTGTATCCTGGAGTTTGCCCAGACCCATATCAATTGAATCAACCACCTCGTCCTCTGCCGCTCACTTTTCCTTCAGTCTTTCCCAGCATCGGAGTCTTTTCTAATGAGTCAGCTCTTCACATCAGATGGCCAAAGTATTGGAGCTTCAGGATCAGTCCTTTCAGTGACGATTCAGGGTTGATTTCCTTTATGCTGGACTGGTTGGATCTCCTTGCAGTCCAAGGGACTTTCCAGCACCACAGTTTGGAAGCATCAGTTCTTCAGTGCTCAGCCTTCTTTGGGTTTCCCAGGTGGTATGTGGTAAAGAACCTGCCTGCCAATGCAGGAGATATAAGAGACGCAGGTTCAATACCTGGGTCAGGAAGGTCTCCTGGAGGAAGGCACGACAACCCACTCTGGTATTCTTGCCTGGAGAATCCCATGGACGGAGGATCTTGGCAGGCTGCAGTCCATAGCGTTGTACAGAGTCGAATGATTTAGCACGCAGCCTTCTTTATGGTCCAGCTCTCACATCCATACATGACTACTGGAAAAACCAAAGCTTTGACTGTATGGATACTTGTCGGCAAAGTGATGTCTTTGCTTTTTAATACACTGTCTAGGTCTGTCGTAGCTTTCCTTCCAAGGAGCAAGCGTCTTTTTATTTTTTTGTTGTTGTTGAAGATCTTATTTTAGTGTGTATTTGACAGAATTTCGTGGCTGTAGTCTGCCCACCAGAGAAGGCAATGGCACCCCCTCCAGTACTTTTGCCTGGAAAATCCCATGGACAAAGGAGCCTGGTAGGCTGCAGTCCATGGGGTCGCTAAGAGTCGGACACGACTGAGCGACTTCACTTTCATGCACTGGAGAAGGAAATGGCAACCCACTCCAGTGTTCTTGCCTTGAGAATCCCAGGGACGGGGGAACCTGGTGGACTGCTGTCTGTGGGGTCGCACAGAGTCGGACACGACTGAAGTGACTTAGCAGCAGCAGCAGCAGTCTGCCCACAGTGATTTTGGAGCCCAAGAAAATAAAATCTGTCACTGCTTCCAATTTTTCCCCTTCTATTTGCTTTGAAATGATGGGACCGGATCTTAGTTTTTTGAATGTTGAGTCCATTCTTTCTGGAGCTATTTATTGCCCTCTGTTCTTCCCTGGTAGTAAATTGGACACCTTCCGACCTGGGAGGCTCATCTTCCGGTGTCATATCTTTTTGCCTTTTCATACTGTTCGTGGGGTTCTCACAGCAAGAATACTAGAGTGGTTTGCCATTCCCTTATCCAGTGAGAATTATATTTAGGTGATGTGATAAAATAGTTTATTGGCAGTTTGTGAATAGATTTAGTCACTTGCTCATTTTATGTACTTTTCAAACCTTTTTTTTTTAAACTTAGAGGAAAACGTTGTCTAAGAATCAAATTTATAAAATACATTCTAGCTTTAAAAATCAAGTTCCTGATACAACAATAGAAAATGTCAAGCCTCATAGGAAAGAATGCTGTTTTTACTTCCTGTTTGGTGAAGAATGTCTTAGTAAGACGACTTCCTCTGGGAGGAAGAAAATGGATGTAGCACGCAGCCAGCTCTTCAGGTATCTCCTTAAATCCCTTTTGGATGAGTAATTTCTTGAGTGTTTTAAAAACAGAACCAGAGTGCTGCTTGAGAGTGTTCTCTGGCAGTTGAGTTGAAGCGTTCGAGATTTGTGCAGGAGAGTCTTGCTTCTGGGAGTTGGTCACGGTAGTTTCATAGGGCACTCTCCCTGGGCTTGGTGAAAACGTGGTCCCTTTAAAACAGCTCGTTAAACAACCCCATGGGCCCTTGTAAACCAAGTTCAGGCTCCACATCGAATCAGTCTTTCTTTTCAGCCTCATGGTGCTTTGACTTCCAGAGGAAGCTGGACTCTTAATATTCACACAGCCATAGTTTACCCCTGGATGCTTTCTGAAGCATTTTCCTTGTGGTGTGCATCACGTGGGTGACTCTATCTAGAAAGTGTTTTCAATACTTTGGACAGATCATTATGAACTAAAGGGGTCCTCATTCAAAGCAGTGTTTCTTCAGGACTTTTCTGTGAAAGTTATAATCATCTATTGAACCAAGTTTCTGGCTGTCATCGAATTACACCTCAGCAGGGCGGTGTTTTCATCAGAATCAGTTTAGGACGCAGTTCAGCCCTGAGACCCACTGAGTTTTCTTACTATCTTAGTTCTGGTCTGGAAAGCTTTCATGACCGCCAGCTGTGTGGCCTGTTTTGAGAGCACGAGGCTTGTGGCAGGAATGTGGCTTTACCCTATTAGTGTTGCAAAATCAAACTTCTGGGCTAGAGAACCTTTGCCTTTCTCCTGCTCCTATGGTCTGGTTTTAGATTATTTTTCTTGTGGTTTTGGTTTGTGAGTGTGAACTCATGGCTTTCATTTCCTTTATTCCTTTACATAGACAATGAGGAAGGGAATAATTATGACATATTTTTGTGTTTGTTGACACTGTCGAGCTGGATAGGCAACTTCCCCTTTGTCTTCTAGAAAATAAACTCAAGGTAGTGAAAATATGTGAAATCATTAGGTTTAACTGACTTTTTCGACTTTTCTCTCACTGTTCTGGTTTCAGTATGGTTTCATTCAGAAGGTGTGGACATTAAAGAATTTACCCAGAAATGGCACCATCCTCACACACCCACTTGTAGGTTTTAGTGTATTTTCTTTTCGGTCTCTAAGAGGTTATTCTATTAATATTTGTTTTGTTTTTTTAAGTGCTTTTTACTGGGGATGAAATTCACAGAGTGGAATTTTACCTCATTTTCTCAACCCTTTCTTTTCCTTCAAGGTGTTGAATGCCCAGAAAAATAGCCAAAATATAAGAGGGAAAATGTCCCAGATGGAAGGACTTTTGTGTTATCAACAAGCTGGATCATCCATCCTTTAACCAGTAGTGAATGTCTTACCCGTTTTCTTTTTTTTAAAGAACAGTTCTATTTGTTTTCTGTTGTTGGCAGTGCTTGGTGTTTGTTGCTGTTCCAGCATTCTGTAGTCACAGCAAACAGGGCTACGCTCTAGTTTACCCATTTTCTAAAAGATACATAATCAAGAAGTGATCTGTGAGACACAGAGCGTTGTCTTCATTAACTCTCCACAACTTCTTTACCCACGACTGTTGTATTGAACTTGTTGGAGACTGGGGGCTTTGAAATGAATGGAAAGTGGCTCCAGTGTCTAGGAGTGAGGAGCATCAGTCCTCAGGGTTTCACAAGGTTTATCAGTTCTGTGCTACTTTCAGATAAAAGGACTTGAAGGAAATGTCCTCTGGAGAACATTGATTACAGACCAAAGCTGCACGTCTGTCATCTACCCTGGGAGATGGCTACATCCTCAGAGTTAGAAGGTAGCCAGGGAGACAATGGTCTTCTTCCCACCTATAGCAATACAGTCTCACAAAAGAAGCCAAACAAATGATGAAGAACAGCTTCACAGTGCTTAAATGCCGATCATTTCCACTAGACTTACTTTTTAAAAATTATATTTTACATTTAGGAAATAAATGCCACTGGCTTCATATTCGAAGAGCATTTCAAGACCCTCACTTGCCAGTGTTTTTACTTGAGATAAACGTGTGTCTAGGTTTTGGTTCCAGTCTATCAATCTGCAGAGCACAGGTTTCTTCAGTTATTTCTCTCACTGTGGCTTTTGATGCCATGGAGTTTGGGAAAAAAAAGTTTCATCGTGACCTTCATAAAAATGTTGTTTGTGATTATTTCTCAAGTGATTTTAGATGTGTAGTACTCTTTAGTCGAGCACTTGAAGTCTCTACTCATTTGCACAAAGGAGTACTTTTTATTTACTGTATGGCTGGAAATAGGGTGACTACAGGTGTGTGAACATACTGTACTGTGATACCTTCTCGTGAGTCTTTTTGTGACATTCTGTGCTTTATTTTAAAAAATGACTTGTTCATGTATTTATGGACAAGGAAATAGCTTTTGAAATTTACTCTGTCTGAAAACTGTTTACGACCTGGTTAACAGAATGACTTCCTAAATTCTAAAATAGATATAAGGTGGTGGGGGTGGGGAAACGTGTGTAAACATTTAAGGATTAGAAAGAACTGAAATATCTAAAATCTTCTAGACAACACCGCAGACTGATTCTGTTTCTAAAAAAAAATTTTTTTAATCTACCTTTAAAGACAAATACATAACTTATCCTGCTATTTTGTTAATTTTTAAGCTAAAATCTGATTTTGTGTTACCTGAGCATTAAGTTTTGTATACATGAGAGGAAGGGTGAGGTTCGAGACTAGTACCCCAATCTCTTATTTTCTCAAAATAGCTCTTTTCAGTGTTCCATGCTACCACTATTACCAGTGACAAGTCTTACCTCTTTGCTTGGAGTGGTAAGTTATACCACTTTTAAAATACCATTACTAAAAACAGCTCAAGTTTCTAAGCGGCCTTACATTTTCAAAAGCATTTGAAAGTATTTTTGGACACGCTAAATGTTATTAGTTGAAAGTACAAAGGAAGTGTGTTTGGTTAATTTGTATTAGGGAACTCAGAGTTGTCTGGAGGAAGGGTTAGAATTGTCTAATTCCTTTGGGACTTAAATTCATCAAGTTTTACAAAATCATGAGCACAAGATAAATTCGGATTATCTAATTAGCCTTTGTCTCAGAGTTTACTATTGGGATGGGCAAAAACTTTGTTCAGATTTTTCTATTTGATGTTATAAAAAAAACCCCAAAGAAACTTTTTGATCAACCCCATGTTTTATAAATAGGGCAAAAAAATCACACTTACGGTTACTTCCATGCTGCTGTTAACTGGGGCTTATCAGTGATAAGGTAATTTGTTTTATCTTTACCTGTAAATGTTTCCTTCCCGTTTTGGACACAGATCCCTATAGTAGTTTAAGACTGATTCAAATGTGATTTCTCTGATGAACATTTTCTCCCAGTTACGTGTGTTTGTTAATACACTCTCAATCTGATTTGGGATCCTCCCTCAGATTCTTTAAGCATCAGTTCTGGGTATTTGATTTAGTGTGACAAGTGGAAGAAACCTGTTACTATGAGGTCATTTGTGTCACCGAGAGTATATTTTAAGATTATGAGAAGATTTGCCATAGTTCTCTATCCTGAGTTGCTGTTGATTCTAAATACAATATTAGGTGAGCAACTTTTTAGGAAAAAATAAAAAGAAACACTGTCATATTAAAAGTACAAGTTGTAAGATACTTCATTTTTTTTTCCAGAAAATATGAAAATATATATCCTCGCGAAGTAAGGATAAACTGTTGTGTTTTATTTAGCAGATGAATATATTTTTAAAAGATAATAGAAGTATTTTCCAAGAGGGGTTCATTGGAACCAAAGTGCATTAGAATGTCAATTAATTTTTTTTAATTCCAAAATGTGTATTGATCAATAACTGTGGAAAATGCTGCATTAAACTAAAAAGCTTATGTGTGTTGTTCAATTTACAAACACTGTATTCCAACACTGGTTTTACCATACGCACCCCCCCCCCTTTTTTTTAATATTTATTTATTTATCTGGCTGTGCTGGGTCTTAGTTGTGGCATGCGTGCATGTAGGATCTTAGTTCCCCAACCAGGGATCGAACCCATCTCCCCTGCACTGCAAGGCAGATTCTTAGCTACTGGAAGACCCTGGGCCCCTTTTTGCCAAGGAATTTGCATCAGTTAGGCTTCCCTTGTGGCTCAGTGGTACAGAATATGCGCACCAAGCAGGAGATCTGCATATGATCCCTGGGTCAGGAAGATCCCCTGGAGAAGGAAATGGCAGCCCACCCCAAGTATTCTTGCCTGGAGCATCCCATGGACAGAAGAGCCTGGCAGGCTGCAGTCCATGGGGTTGCAAAGAGTCGGACACAACTTTGCCAACAGATTTTCACTTTTCTTCATACGTCAGTTTAGGAAACTTTAATATATGGTAATACTTTTATTATGTGTTTAAGCTACTGGGATTTTCTTATTCCAGGAATCTTGAAAATTAATTCTGAAACATAAAGGCCTAAAATTGTTATCTTAAGGGAATTTAAGACACATGACATTGTGATTTAAATAAGCAGTCTAGCCATTTAGAAGTAACACCATAATTTCTTCCTTTTTATACTGGCATATAATTTAGTTGGTAGTTCTTACGGATTTTAAAGGGGCTTTTCTGGAAATTTGAGCACTGAGTCAGGAATCAGTAGATCTGATTTCTAGTCTTCTTTGGCTGAGATTTTTCCTCCATTCTGACAGTTGTTTAATGCACGTCGTACTTACTGACTCAGTCTACCTCCCAGAATTGTTGTAAAGATAAAATAACAGAAAAGGAGTCAATCTGTAGATTATCTGTCAGATTCAGAAAATAATTGTGCCTTAATGAAGCAAGTGGAAGTTGGGAGTGTCTTAAAACCCTGTTTAGATGAATGACTCTTTATTTGACGTTGGTAGACTTTGTTAAAAGTCTATTTTGGAGATAATCATGCCAGTCTCTTCTCATCACTGAGGAAATTGAGGCCTTGGGCTGGTTAGTGATTGGCCTTGACCTTCATTAGGGCCCCCTGGAAGCCGGCCAGGTCTCCTGCCTCACCCAGACTGTGCTGACCTTCAGGCCTGTCTAGAAGAGGGAAGAAACTGAAAGTTGCTCCATTGTGTCTGACTCTTTGTGACCCCCATGGACTGTAGAACATGGAATTCGCCAGGCCAGAATACCGAAGTGGGTAGCCTTTCCCTTCTCCAGGGGATCTTCCCAACCCAGGGATTGAACCCAGGCCCATTTCTCCCACATTGCAGGTAGATTCTTTACCAGCTAAGCCACAAGGGAAGCCCAGAAGAAGGGAGAGTGACCTGTTAAATACGTGATTCCTGCTGTTTTCTCTTAGATACTGTTACTTTTATAATGGAATATTAGTCGTATCATTTTGAAGGTCCTAATTATATTCTTGTTCAGTACTCTGTTTTGACTTTTATAGTATGTTTTGTATAAAATATTAATGATTACCCTTTAGCCATGAGAATTTTTATTCTTCTGTGTCATGTTTTAAAAAAGGAATTCTGACAAATTACCATGTAATGTGCTAAAATCAGAATTATGAGAGAAAAGATAAACGCAAGACCGTTTATAATTCAGATTACTGTTTTACTGTTACTTCACTTTACTATTTTGACATGTAGAATTTGTTAATATACCCACTACCATACCTTAGGAAGAAAAAAATGGAAAGATATGTGTTTCTCTGTGACCACTGTATGAAAACGTTATCTTTTTTTCTTTGCCTCAAGTACTTACTAAGACAGAAAATAGCACTGCTTATTTTTATTGGCCCCACTTAAAAAATACGTGAGAAATAAATGTGTTATCAGTCAGACACATTTGCCAAGTACTTTGTACGGAGGCATTGTGCTTGGTGCTGATGAGTTTTAAGACGTACTACACGTGGTCTTTTGTCCAAGAGGCCATGTGCACACTTACTTACCATTTTCTTCTTTTACAGTGTGAGATCAAACATTTTCCTGAATTTAAAAATACCTGGGAGAAGAATTTTGTCTATTTGCGTTCATTTCGGCTCCCTGTGAAATTTGAATAGAGAAATACTACAAATAGAAAAAGTGTGAATAATTTTAGAATCCTGAGAATAATATTATGAAAGGTTAAACTGTCTATGCTTTAATAAAAGAAGCAGTTAAAATTATTTTAGTCACTGGAATAATAAGTGTGTTTGTTTAAACAGTAGCCACACACCTAGACAGAAATAAATCTTGTTAAAACAGCAGCTCACTTCTGACCTTACTTGCTTTTGCTCATTCTGGGTCCCCAAACCTTGACTGTAGTAAAGTAGCCAAGGTCTACTCGGCCTATTTGTAATTTAATCTTTAAAAGGCTCTTTAACCTGATACTTTATGAAGAAAAATTAAAAAGGATTAGTTACGTATGCCTTGTATTTCTAGCCTAAAATGAGAACCTAAACATTCGAGTATGCTACAGTTAACTGAGGCATGTTTCCCTACTACAAACTACAAATGACCTTTTGTTGGATTTTTATTCAGTCTTAACTTTCTTCTCACAGAAGAACTCAAACCCTAGGTCACTTTATGAGATTGATCTGCGTTTTGATTTGATCTGAATCGTTGATTGTGTTATTTTTGTGAAAAACATCAGAAAGTATGCAAGAAGACACTGTGATACATAGTGCTTTGAAGTTCCTTGAAGGCAGGTCTTTTTTTTTTTTTTTTTTCTTTTAAACCCTCTCAAGAGCTTGTGTATATCCCTGTTTACAGGTCTTGGTATTATACATATTTTCTGGATAATTGCATGAATGGATTTCTATTTATCTTTATGTGTTGGAATCTTCTCTTGTGTCTGATGCCATTCTAGTTTCCAGCTAGTCTGCCTGAGACATTTCATTTTTGCTTTAAAGTCTTTATTAGTATTTATGAAAGGGGATTTGTTTTATTCTGGTTATCTGTTGCTTAAAGCAACAACTTATTGTCATCTCATCATTGTGTGGCTTAGGAATTTGGACATGGCCTAGGCGGGATGGCTTGTCGCTGCTCCCCCAGGTGTGGAGTCTCTGCTGGGAAGATCAAGAACTAGAGGCTTGAACGGTGTGGTGCTGGCTAGGCATTTCATTCTCTTTTTGACATGGCCTCTCTCATGCCAAGGTTTGGCTTCCTCACAGTACAGTGTCTTAACAGTAGTCAGGTTTGTGTAGCAGCTCAGGACTGTGAGAAAGAAGGTTCCAGTGTTCCAGGCTGGAGTTCTAAGGCTCCAAAGTCCCAGAATATCACTTCTGCCACAGTCTTTTGGTCCAGCCAATCCCTAAGGCAACTGTCGATCCAAGGGTAGGCAGTTAAAATCCATTTCTCAATGAGAGGAATATCAAAAAGTTTATTGCTACCGTTAGTTTTCCATAGTTCTGTTCTTTATGCACTATTTGTCATCTTCATTATTAACCTTGTTAGGCTGTGGTTTATCCTAGGATGTTCGGCAAAATGTCTACTGCTGTGCGCTTGCATGGTAAGTCATCTCTTCCTTCCTCGTGTAGTTGTGGCTTAACTACCTGAGCGCTCTTAGCCCCAGACCAGAGAGAGAGAGAGAGACAAATAGAGAAGTGTTAAGTCTCTTTGGGTAGAATCAAGAACTTCTTGAACGCAAGTTCATGTTCAAAATGATTTTTCCCTGTGGTACCAGGTGAAAATTCCTATCTGTTTGTTTGTGTGTGTGTATATAAAATTTCATACTAAGTAGGCCAGTGTGGTACCTAGAGATTATGGTTTCATATACAATTTTAAAATTTCATATGCTATTTAAAAATCTAGGCAATTGACATAAGATTGGCAAATTTGGGATTTTTCCAAGTCATTACATGAAAAAAAATAACCATCTACTACCACCTTTTAAGAAAATAAAGGGAAAATTTAGTTTCACAAGATAATCTCATAATCTAATAATGAAGGAAAATCCTCAAAACTTTGTTCTTAAGTTACATAGAGACACATTTTGGGAACCACTGGTAGAGCCTTATTTTGATTTGTCAGAATTTTTTAAAAACAAAAGCCGTACACAGATGATTTTTTAATCACATTTTATGGCCATATTTATTATGTAAGTAATGAGGGAAATTAACTGGTGTCATGGCCCTTACGAAAAGCACCCATTTTAGTATATGTCACTTGGATTCCTTTTCAATGCAGAAAGATTTTAGTTTCATTAGGATCTTTTAAACAAAATCAGATTTGCTAACTATAAATATAAATAAAACTACCAAATCAATAAGATTTAAATTATTGGTAACCATGCAGTATTGTGTGGCTGTGACAGTCTTGCTGTTCACAACCTGTTGAGCTCTGGTACCTGTGAGTCCAGCATGTGCTGTTATTGGCTGTGTAACAGTATTTCATATCCCCTCTTCCTTATTTTTTTTTTTTCTTGAACTTATAGAAAACTTTGTCCATTAAGACTTGATATCAAAGACATTTAAATAAGACTAGTCTCTAATTCCAATTGTAAGCACAAAAACAAGTACTGAAATTAAACAGCAGTAGGCTATCAGCTGTATAATGGGCGTCCATATGAATTAGCAGATCCCTTTGTTAAATAACTTAGATTGTCGTCAGAATGAAAATATGATTTTAAAAAGTTTCATGGACATTTATATACATTCTGAGTCTTTGAGGCTTCTAGTTTGAGTGAAAATTCAGCACCAATAGATTGTTTTCCTGTCTCCCTCCTTAGCTTTTAGAACTGTTTTATTTTCTTTTTAAAATGAGATTCCTTATGTCAGATAAAACCCTCATTTTGTCATAGCCTTTAAGTATTTTTTCCTTCACTCCAGCTTTTATGCTACAACATCATAGTGTTTTCTTCCATTCTCTTTGCTTATATAAGCACAAGCCTTTATTGAATAATCCTGTTAGTGAAACATTTTTAGGGCAATTCATTGGATTGTATTGGGTGAATTCACTGGGTGAACTGATGCTTGGGGCTGTTTTTTGTGGTTGCTGGCTGTTACAAGCATCTTCTTGATGTCAGACCTTTTCTTCTGGGGAGAATGAGCTGGGTGGACCATGAAGTCCAGAGGAGTGGAACTAGACTGAAAGAACGAAGGAATCGGGATGGAAGTGGGGTGGAGGGTCGGTAGGTGTGGGTGTGGTGGTGATTTTGAGCTCGGAGAGACCCAGATGCCACCAGCAGGTCTTCCTCTTGCTTCGGTGAGGATATCACTTACGTTCCCTGCTTTTCACCTTCCTCACCTACAGAATGGAATTGATAGATGCCCATTTATGGAAAACATCAAAAATAATGCATGGAAAGCTTGTATCAAAGTGGCTGACACCTGATATTTAACACAAGGTGGCTCTGGTTGCTTGGTCAGCATGTTAGACTGCTCATCTCCAGATCTTTCAAGTTGTGTTTGTATCTTGTGTTATTAGATATTTTACCTGTAAATTCTAGATTTACAACTAATATACAAGCCTCTCTCATATCTTTTTGGATATGTAATGCTCTTCTTTGGTGGGAAGGCTGACATATATTTGATGATGATTTCCAAAGCAGACAGTTCAAACATGAGGGCAAGGCCAGTGTTTTTAGTATAATATTTGTTTCTGGGTTCACAGAAACTCCTTTAGTCAGAGGAAGTACTGTCAGTGTTGGGAGAGGTACTTAATCTCTTTGAGCCTCAGTTTTGCATCATAAAATGGTGTAGTTACAATAGGTATTTCTAGGTTTCTTCCATACCTAAATTTTGATGCAAAATGATACCATCACCGAGGGTCCAATTTTCTCCACTGTGCCTCTAAGTTTTTGTTGAAACCCAGACACAGAGTAGAATGAAAAATTGCCTCTTCAGTTTTTTAACAAAATGGGAAACTCTATTGGTCCTCACAATGAGTCAAATTTCGACTCAGTGTCTTTTTTTGATACATTTCTTGTTCCTGACTGTTGGATCCATGGATTGACTCTGAAATCATATAGACAGAGAGACAATGACAGTTTGACTAGGTAGTAACTTGTACTCCAAGGATAAACTAAATTGCAGTGCTTTTCTCCTAAGCTAAGCTAAGCTAAGTCGCTTCAGTCGTGTCCGACTCTGTGCGACCCATAGATGGCAGCCCACCAGGCTCCCCCGTCCCTGGGATTCTCCAGGCAAGAACACTGGAGTGGGTTGCCATTTCCTTCTCCAGTGCATGAAAGTGAAAGTGAAGTCGCTCAGTCGTGTCCGACCCTCAGCGACCCCATGGACTGCAGCCTACCAGGCTCCTCCGTCCATGGGATTTTCCAGGCAAGAGTACTGGAGTGGGGTGCCATTCAATTTTGGAATGCCATATTCTTTCTAGAACTCTAAATTACTGCTGCTACTGCTGCTGCTAAATCACTTCAGTCGTGTCCGACTCTGTGCAACCCCACAGACGGCAGCCCACCAGGCTCCCCCGTCCCTGGGATTCTCCAGGCAAAAATACTGGAGTGGGTTGCCATTTCCTTCTCCTCTTAATTATATCACATAAAATTGTAATTGTACTTCAAGGGAAAAAGAACTTATCTGTGATACAAAATTAGGCCTGTGAACACATATACTCTGTGAGCTGTTTTCAACTTGAAAATTAAAATGCCATTGTTTGGGTGCTTGCTTCTTTTTTTTTGTCTTCAGTAGATAAAGCTGCCAAGTCACAGGGCCTTGAGCCAGGCGGACTCAGGTTTAATATCAGCTCTATGCACATTCTTTGAGTTTAGACAAATTGTGTTACCTCTTCTTGGTTATAAAATGGGTATTATATAACACCTTCCTTTTAAAGAAGACACACTCTTATCCTCTTTCATAGTGGTTTTTTTTTGTTTTGTTTTTTAAGAATGTTCCCTTTTTTATGTTGAACCGATGATTATCTTAATGTGGTCATATACTGTTGAAAGCAGCAGCCTCCCTGGAGTGGGTGAGAATTGGGTGAGAATTGACAGTGACAGTCATCTGGGGAAGAAGCTGGTCCTTAGAGAGGAAACAAACTCAGAAGGGGCTTTGGTGGACAGAAGCTTTGTGTTGGTCCCTGTGATGTAGGGGCTTCCCCAATAGCTCAGCAGTAAAGAATCTGCCTGCAATGCACAAGACGTGGGTTCAGTCCCTGGGCGGGGAAGATCCTCTGGAGGAGGGCATGGCAACCCACTCCAGTATTCTTGGCTGGAAAACCCCATGGACAGAGGACCCTGGTGGGCCACAGTCCATAGGGTCACAAAGAGCCGGACACAACTGAAATGGCTGAGCCCAAGCTGTGTTGTGGTATTTGAGGACACTGCTGCGTATTGGGAGATTAAAGACCACCCCATCCTTTGTAGACGAATCGTAGAGGTATTTTTCTTCAGATGATATAGTTTTAATGCTACTTCTGATTCACTTCCTTTTGTTACCCCACAGTCCTGAGGTAATTATTGTGCAGATTTGTGTGGGTTGTGCTCAGGGTTATGAGGGGAAGCTTCTAGGCTCGTTTTGTAGCAGAGTGGTCATTGCAGTTAGGGTGAACATCCAAGGAGCAGGTGAGTTTCTGAGAGGAGTTTACAGTCTTATTCCTTCTCCCTGAGTGGATTTTGTTCCTTTTTTGTTAATATTTATAACAGGATTTATATTTTATTGCATTAAGGATGGTAGATGTGTCTTCTCACACTGATTTATTGTAAAAAATAAACTGATAATCTGTAGTAATCCTCACCTTTTCTGGCATATACTGTAGGCTTCTGTACCTATTCCCATTTCAGTGAGGATGGAAGGGAACATTCAGGCCAAAATGATCCAACCCTCTTGGGAGGAAAACAATTACAATTCTACTCATAGTTTTGGGGGGCCTTTTATTTTGGGGAGACTGGTTGGTTGACAGGTTGGCATGTTCTCATCTTAGATGCTCTCATCTCTGAGCCTTTCTTTTATGTTTAAGAAAGATTGATTTCTGCCCAATACATTGCTATTTCTTTTCTCCCCTCTAATTCTCTTCAAGACTGTTACTGTGTGTTTTTGGCTGAGCACCCTAATTAAAGCCCTAAGACTTCTTCAGGAGCATTGTTTAAAAGGTCACCTGTCCAACCACAGGTTGTCTTCTTAATCAAAGACGGAGGAAACCTTACCTTTGCCCTCAAGAAGCTCACCGTCTAGGGGGGATGTGTGTGCTCAGTCATGTCTGACTCTTTGCAACTCCATGGATGGTAGCCTGCCAGGCTCCTCTGCTCATGGAATTTTCCAGGCAAGATTACTGGAATGGGGATCTTCTCAACCCAGGGCTCAAATGCACATCTCCTGTTTCTCCTGCATTGGCAGGTAGATTATTTACCCCTTGAGCCAAATTTTAATATAAGCTAGTCATGATAGTGATCATTTGCATATGTTGTGTCCAAATCCTTTTTTCCTATCACTTGACAACACTTTAACTTTTCTCCAGTCTGCTTTATGTCTGCATCATTCTGATGAAACTCTTCTTAGGAAAGTCATGAGCAATTTCTGCTCTAACTCAGGTAGGCACTGTGCAGCTCTCACTAAGGAGCCTTGAGTAGTGTTGTCCAGCCTCTCTTTCCGGGAAGTCCTTCTCTCAGATTCTGTGCTGGTAGTCTCCCTCCTGCCCCTTGGGTAGTTTCTTCTCATTCTCCTTGGTTAGTTCCTTTCCTACATAATTTTTAAAAGAAGGAGTTCCTTAGGGCTTTATTCCAGACTCCCAGCTCTTTGTTCTTTAAACCATTATTAGTGGATTTAAATGATGTTTTCAAGTTAGTGACTCCAAATTTAGTATCTTTAGTCGTCTCCCAAATTGGAGGCATGTGCATTCAACCACATGAGAGTTAATTTTTCTTCTAGGTCTGTCTCTATGTGAGAATACTCCTCTTTGGAGAGTTAGTGTTTTGTGATAGTTGCATCACTATATTAACTCTGAACATGTTGAATGAGAGACAGACTTGAAAGGAATGGTTGTATGAGATGTGCAAATTTGATGGATATTTTATTTTTCATCATATCACACATATCAATTGTATATGTGTACCTACCTGTAGCTTGGGTGTGTGTGTATGCTCAGTCATGTCTGACCCTTTGTGACCCCATGGGCTGTAACCTATAGCTTAGGAGTTTTTAAATAGACAATATATCCTTTTCTATATATCTATTTTAATTGTAGCTTACAAGTTTTTAATACTTAGTATGGATGAAAAGTTATGAAGTCATAAATTACTTCACTTAAAATTGAAGTATAGATGATTTACAGTTTTATTTAAGTTTCATGTTACAACATAGTGATTCACAGTATTTAAAGATTATACTCCTCTTGTAGTTATTATGGTGCTTCCCAAGTGGCACAGTGGTAAGGAATCTGCCTGCCAATGCAGGAGACACAGGAGATGTGGGTTTGATCCCTGGGTTGGGAAGATCCCCTGGAGGAGGAAATGGCGACATAAACCAGAATTCTTGCCTGAAAAATTCCAGGCACAGGGGAGCCTGGCTGGCTACAGTGCATGGGGATCACAAACAATCGGGTGCCACTGAGTGAGCACGCATAGTTATTGGAAAGTATTGGTTATGTTCCCTATGTTGTACAGTATATCTTTATTTATTTTCTACATAGTAGCTTGTACATCTTAGTCCCTTACCCCTATCTTTTTTTTTTCCATAGAAAAGCATTTTACTTTCTGATTTTTATTTTTTATTAACTTTTATTGGAGTATAGTTGCTTTACAGTGTAGTGTTCCTGCTGTACAGCGAATTGAATCAGTTATATATACACCCCTCTTTTTTGGATTTCCTTCCCTTTTAGGTCATCACAGCATTGAATAGAGCTTCATGTTCTCATTAGTCACACATTTTGTGTATAGAAGTGTATGTATGTCAGTCCCAGTCTGCCAGTTCATCCCATCCCCTCCTCCCCACTTGGTATCCATATATTTGTTCTTCACATCTTTTATCTCTATTTCTGCTTTGCAAATAAGTCCACTTATCATTTTTCTAGATTCCACATAAAAGGGAGATTATGCATATGTGTGACTTACTTCACTCTGTATGACAGCCTCTGGGTCTGTCTACACCTCTGCAAATGGGACAGTTTCATTCCTTTTTATGGCTGAGTAATATTCCATCGTGCACAGCTTCTTTATTCACACCTCTGTTGATGGACATTTAGGTTGCTTCCCTGTCTTGACTGTTGTAAACAGTTCTGCGGTGAATGCTGGTGTTCATGTATCCTTTCAAACCATGTTTTTCTCCTGATATGTGCCCAGCTCCCTTACCCTTATCTTGCCCTTACCTACTTTCCCTCCCCCTTGATAACCACCAGTTTGCTCACTATATCTGTGTGTCTTTTTTGCTGTATTCACTGGTTTGTTTTATTGTTTTAGATGCCATGTATAAAGAGTTTCACGGGTTAGGAATCATTGAACTCTTTAAACAAAGAGAAAACGTAAGCTTGTCTATAAAGTATATGTAGAAGTATATTGTCTGAAGTATATTCATCAGTTAACTTATGAATTATTCTTCTGTAGATTAGATGTTATTTTTAGCACCATTAACTTAATATTTGGGAAAGAATTTTACCTTGTATATGTAATACACTTTCTTTACGTTATTAAGACTTTTAAGGATATTTTATCTAAATATATATGTTTTATATATATATATATATATATGTATGTATGTATGTATGTATAGATACAGTGTCCTATTCAGTAATCTGAAGTAGTTCTCATAGGTAAATCTTGAAAGTAAGACTTTCCTCTTGATGTTACATGAGTTGAAACATGCCAAGGTAAAGGTGTTTTCTGTTCAGGTGTTTGGGAGTTTTTGTGCATCTCAGCAACGTGGAAAAATTATTGGCTTGAACTGTTGAAAAATCTCAAGTAATTTGATCAGAACCTCTAGCTTTCTCTTCCTTTCCCCATGTGTCCTCTCTATTTCTATCCATGTGTCTGACTGGCTTGTTGACTGAGCTGGTGCTGGCTAAATTACAAAGAAGGCCTACATGGGAACATGAAGTATGGTGACTTCCTTTTTGTTAGTCATCTTTCCAGTGCTGGTTCCATGTACTCTGTTGTCCGTCAAAAATCAAGTTGGTTTTGTTACGATTAGAAAGTATATTTTTTGCATACTGACACTGGTGTTGATGACTTTCTCTTTTTCTTTTCTCTATTTTACTTTTTGGCTGGGCCTCACAGTATGTGAGATCTTAGTTCCCCAACCGGGGATCAAACTGCCGCCCCCTTGCATTGGCAGCCCGAAGTCTTTAACCACTGAATCACCAGGGAAGTCCTGATGACTTCCTTTAATTGGTGGCAATCTTGAGAAAATTATGAGGCTACATTTGAGTCAGGAAAAAAATAATGTGCAGAGTTATTAACAATGTCAGCCTGGGTGGCGTGAGGAACACACTGCTCTTGTTGCTGCCAAGTCGCTTCAGTCATGTCTGACTCTGTGCGACTCCATGGACTGCAGCCTACCAGGCTTCTCCGTCCATGGGATTCTCCAGGCAAGAACACTGGAGTGGGTTGCCATTTCCTTCTCCAATGCATGAAAGTGGAAAGTGAAAGTGAAGTCACTCAGTCGTGTCTGACTCTTAGCGACCCCATGGACTGCAGCCTACCAGGCTCCTGCATCCATGGGTTGGTACCATACCAAAAACTCTTGTTGGTACCATACCAAAAACTCAAGGCGGCTGTTTTCAGGCTGATCACATTTTGGGCCACCTTTTTCAAATCAAATTGCCAACAATGATAACATTATCAACATTTTCATAATAGCCTAGTAGGTAAGAGTATAACTGATTCAGCAGTCAGACTCAGGGTTCAAATCCAGGGCTTTGCTGCCGTATCAGTTATGTAGCCTTGGGCTTCATCTCAGTTAAGTTTCTGAATCTACAAAGGAGTGATGATGGTGGCAGTAACCTGCCTCATAGGATTGTTGGGAAGATTAAATTAAGTAACACATTTCAAGCCCTTTGCCCAGAGCTCTCAATGATAGTTGTTACTTGTGGTGATATTAAACCCAAACAGCAAGATATGGCCCTTCCCTTATACTACTAAGTTAGAAGGTACTGTCTTAGCCACGGTTATACACACATGACTTCATTTTCTTTCTGGCTTATTTTCCTTCTTCTGGCTCTGTTCCTAACTTTTTTTTTTTTTTTTTAAACAAGCAAATAAAATATCAAGTGCATCTCCTTCTAACTCTCCCCTGCCTTTTAAAAAATCATCAACCTATTTCTTTAATGCTGCCAACAATCTTTTTTAAGTGATGTTAGCTCAGTCCTGATTTCTTTTTCTTTTGCTTTTTGTCTCAAAGTAATTGTGTTAGTTGACGCTCTCCTTGGCAAATGCTCACACCACCGTTTGCTACTGTTGGTTGTTGGTTTAGTCACTCAGTCGTGTCTGACTCTTGTGACCCCGTGGACTGAAGCCCACCAGGCTCCTCTGTCCATGGAATTCTCCAGGCAAGAATACTGGGGTGGCCTGCCATTTTCAGTCAGTCCCCATTTGCATTCCCTAACCCAGGATACCACGGGTATGTTTTCTGTCTCTGTAGTTTTACTTTTTCTTGGAATTTCAAGTAAGTGAAATCATGTAGTCTGTTGTCTTTGTGTCCGGCTTCTTTCTTCAGCAAAATGTTTTTGAGACTCATTCATGCTGTGGCATACGTTAGCTATCCATTCCTTTTTTATTGTTGAGTCGTATTTCATTGTATGAATGTACCATATTCTGAAAAAGATTCATTCTGCAACTGAAACTTTTGAATTTTTTTCAGCATAATTGATAAGAACATTCATGTACAACTCTCTGTATGGTCCTCTGTCCCTGAGATGAATGAAAACACACCTTGATGTGAAATCGTTGGGTGAGATGATGAGACACTTCCAAACTGTTTTCCAAAATGACTGTACTATTGCACTTTCCCACCAGCAAGGGATAAAATGGGAAAGTTCTAGTTTCTCCATATCCTTGGCAATGCTTTGGGTATTTTACTGGATGGGCTATGGTATTTTGTTTTGATTTTGACTTCCAATGACTAACGATACCCAATATTTTTTGATGTACGTTCCCTGTGAGATATATATATATAAAATATCTTAACATATTTTTCTCATTAAAAAAATTGAACTATCTTTTATTATTGTGAGAGTCCTTTATTTATTCTATGTACATCCTTTATTATGTATTTAGCTCTTTATATATTCTAAATACATAATTTCAGATAATTATTTTGCCAGTATTTTCTTTCAGTCTGTAGCTTGTGTTTTCATTTGTTAAATTATTTCTTTTGAAAAACAGGAGATTTAACATTATTACTTTTCAAATTTTTATTTGTTTATTTGGCTGGGCTCTTCATTGCTGAGAGAGGCTTTCTCTAGTTGCAGCGAGTGGGAGCTGCTCTTGCTTGCAGTGTGTGGGCTTCTCCTTGTGGTGGCCTCTCCCGTTGCAGAGCACAGGCTCTAGGGCGTGCGGACTGCCAGTTGTGGCACGTGGGCTCAGTCGCTGCGGCTCCTGGGCTCTCGAGCACAAGCTCAGCAGTTGTGTTGCACAGGCTCACTTGCCCTACAGCATGTGGGATCTTCGCAGATCAAGGATCGAACCTGTGTCTCCTGCATTGGCAGGTGGATTCTTTACCACTAAGCCACCAGGGAAGCCCAGAAGTTTTAATTATAAAGGAATTCAGTTTTGTGTTTTCCTTTTATGGTCTTTAAACAATTTTTTTTTCTTTTATGCCTTTAAAGTATCATACCTAAAATATTTTTGCCTAATCCACAGTAATTTTCTCCAACTGCTTTCTTTTACAAGCTTTGTAGCTCTTATTTCTAGATCTATGATACTATCCATTTTGAGTTGACTTTTTCCATAGTGCAAGGTAAAGGTTGAGGTTCTTCCTCCCTCTCATATGTATAATCAGTTTTTGGTATCATTTTTTTGGAAAGACTGCCCCTTTCTTCACTAAATTACCATGTCACCTTTATTGAATATGGATTGATATAAATGTGCGAGCCTGTTTTGGACTCTGTTGTCTTCTGTTGTTTATCTTTATGGCAGTACCCTACCTCTTTGATTATTATAACTTTATTGTAAGATTTGAAATCAGGTATTAATATTATCTTTCCGCTTTTAGTTTTAAAGCCAGTCCTCATTCAAAAATGTCTCAGCAGGGGATTTCCCTGGCGGTGCGGTGTTAAGACTGCACTTCTACTGCAGGGGGCACTGGTTCAATCCCTGGTCAAGGATTGAAGGTCCTGCCTGCTGCACAGCATGGCCAAGGCGGGGCGAGGGGAATCCCATCAGACTCCCACATTTATGCATCGCCTGGGCGATTATGGGCAGAGAAAGCTATGAAGACGTCTCAGGAAAGATCAGTTTTACTTGGGCTAGGCTAGGCTTGTCATTGTACTGAGTTACTTGTCACAGCTAGCAGCATTTAGCAGAATCACACTTGGCAGAATCATAATTATGTGTAATGCCTGCCGTGTACCAAGTGCTTTGTGTAATTATCTCATTTAATACTTTCAGGGTGGTGCAGAGAGGACATTATCCTCATTTGATAGTTGAGTCCACAATAACATTTTTGAGGTCACACGCCTAAGCAGCTGGCTTGTGATGGAAATATTAACAGCAGCAGTATTCACGTGAGAGAGCCAGGTTTTGAAATCTCACCTGTTTGATGATCTTAGCCCTAGGTTCTTTTATCTGCTCCAGGCAGCTTTTTTTTTCTATGGAGAGGAGGTTTACCTTTTTGGTTTATACAGTGGAAATAGTAGTGGTTGTAAGAGAGAGGACGTGTGTATCCCTCTGTCGTTTCCTGCAAGGTTCCTCTCTGTCCTTCTGTCACTCTGCCAGGCTCAGGGCAGTCTGCTCCTCTTGCCTTGAAACTCCTAAAGGAGCTTCCTAAAAACTGTCAGGGCTCACAGAAGAGTAGGAAGATGCCGGTTTCTCATAGGCTTGTCATTGCTCCAACTGTCACTTTTAAACAGCTATTATTTCCATGGGCAGAGGAGCCTGGTGGGCTCACAGAGTCAGACACAACCAAGCATGCACACAGACAGAGAGACGGTGACTTAGAAAACATTTTGTAATTCTATGTTTATAAGTATTTTATTAGTTCTTCTGGTTTAAAGTGTCACACCGAGGTATCATAATATACTGTCTTCATGTTTTTATGTATCATCTGTCTTCATGTTTTTAATGTATTTTTGTTTAGTTTGGATTCATTAGCACTTTTTCCTCCTTATATTAGCACATTCAGAAAAGCCTTTGTGAATGGTATAGATCAAGCCGTAATTGTTTAATGTCATCATTTCTACTCATATCACAAGTTTTAACTCTTGACTGTTGCATAGTGTGATGTCCTTGAGCAAATTAGTTGTTGGTATAGACTTAGAATGGGCTTAAGTAGGTCAGCATAATGAGTATATTTACCCCCAGGAGCATGGTATAGAATTGATGACCCCTATTATGTAACAGTTTATTGCACACTGCTCATGGACTACCACTGGAGGAGAATCTGTTCATTTTATTTACTATGATAACTTCTTATTTGCATATAGACTTCCTTTTGTTTTTCATGAATCATCTCTTCCTGATTCCCTAGCTGCATTTCCTCATATATGATGATTTCCAGCTTGAGCAGGTCCTGGTAAAAATGAAAGTGCATTTTCCCCCATTTCTTTCCCCTTTAGACCTCTCAGGTTATGAAAATCAGATGTTTCTAGTGCCCTAGAACAATGGCAGTTTGAGTATTAAATTAACATTAGTTGTTTTTTTTTTTTTTTTTTTTTTTTTTACTGTTAGGTTCTATTTATTCTAAAGAATAAAGGGCTCAGAAGAAAGTTAATACTCAAGCCTGATAATGATTCAGAGTATAAATTATTACAGATTGGTGTCACCTGAAGGGAAAAAAGTATAGTAGCTCAGTTTCTAAAAACACTCCCTGAAGCTGATTAAATCCAGTAGCCCATAATAGTTAAAATGAAAACATACCACTAGCAGTCGTGCAGTAGCAGTCGTGCAGCTTTTCTTAGATCTGTAGTGTACACAAGAGTGGTGAACATTCATACACATAAAACCTCATAGGCACGTATTTGCCATGTTCGTATTCTGGGCTGCGCATCTTGAAGGAAACTCCTTAGGTGCAGTGTAAGTGACCCTTGTGTGGGTCAGAGGAAGTGTGTGGTCCTTCATTGCTAAGTTCTTTCTTCTCAAGGGTACAGACCCAGAAGAAACTTGGGGAGCTGTTGCCCTCATTATTGAAAATGTTCAATTCTTACTTTCTTATCCACTCTTCTGCAAATTGCCATAGATAGCATCATTTTTATGGTTATTTAAAATTTTGTTTTGGCTCTGCCGTGTGGCATGCAAGATCTTAGTTCCGGACCAGGGAATCAAACCTAGGGCCCTTGACAGTGAGAGCCAAGTTCTAACCACTGACACTCCAGGGAATTCCCTGTTGCATCATTATACTCTAGACTTTTTTAAGTTATTCACTTTTGAATGTCTTGGTTTAAGCAGTTATGACAGATTGTTATTTCAGTAATTTCAAGCCATTCTCTTCCATAGAGGCAAACTGTAAATCACAGCAAAGTAAGATCAGTATGTGAGCTTAATTAATCATTTAATTAAATCATTTGTTCATTCATTTGGCAAACATCCCTTCCGCACTGTGTTACTGTGGGGTGGTCATTAGACTAGGAGTGCCGTGTAAAAATGGGTAGCTCGGGCCAACTCTGCTTTTATTCAGTGAAGTGCTAGGGATTAGACAAGCAGCTACCAGAAAATGTAATATGTTTTATGTTGAGAACTCAAAACTTGAGGGGTAGACACCTCATAATTCACTGAACTGGAAGACACTGAAATGTGGCCTTGTGTCTTATATTAGTGTGGACAAATAAAAGTTGTGCAGCAAGTCTGCTTCTTGATTTACATGGTATCAGTGAGTTATTAAGTAGAGAGATGTTTTTACTGAGTATTAGTTACATTGGTTATAAAAAGTCATACCAAATCTAATGAGTCTGACGGGATTCTGCATTTTTTGTTCATACTTGTTCATTTCTTTTTATTGCAGATTTCTCTTGGATTTGGCTACACATTTATAGATCTTCTGCACTGTGTACAGTCACAGGTGAGTTAAAAGTAAGCTTTCCTGTTGGTATATTCTGACTTTTTAAGTATAATCAAACATTTAAAATTATTTACAATTGAGCAATATAGTATATAAATAAAATGAATGTGAATTTTAAAATGTCGTACATTGGTCTACATTTGTTTTATTATGAAGATTCAGTATCCACATGTTAGAAATGATATTTGAAGGTAAAAGGACCATAGCTGTTGATCAGTGTTTGTTGTGTATAGTTGGGAAGAGTTTACATTTACCCATTGGATGAGGTGAATTATAATTTCATAGCCTGGCAAAATGTGTATACTTATTTTTATATGTAAATAAAAGAGTGGTTGCTATAGATTCTGGCAGCAAATTTCAGTCTTATACAGGTAGATTTAACGAGCAGGCTCTTCTGGTCCAACCAGTCTGAAATAGCTTCCCAATCACTCCTTATCACACAACTCTGATTTATTTTTATCATAATGTTTATGATCATGTGATGTATTTTTATTTTTAGTCTCTCCTACTAGAATATAAACTCCATGAACATTGGGGCCACGTTTGTCTTGCTAAAAACAGTATCTGTAGCCCTTAGAATAGTGCTCATTGAATAGGAAAGACTGAATAAATGTTTGTTACAGTAATTATTGGGTAATAGATATTAAGAATTGATTTATATTCAGAGTCATTGAACTCTGCATCTGTAAATACAAACTAGAAATAGTTCTTTATACTTTTCTCTAAATATGAAATTAATTTCTATCACATACTTTTTAAATATAGAGCTCTTAAATGCTCAGAGAAATTACCTGTGTTACTCAGGTATGATTAATCAGGGTAGAAGTCAGAGGATAATGCTTCCAATTCGGTATTTTGTCAGCACCCTAGTAGGTTCTTAGGATTAAGTGATGGATAAATCTGACGCAAGTATGGGAGCTTCTCGCCTCCTTACTCCATCACGCTGCCATAATGGAAATGTTGTATGATACCTTTATGGAGAACAAAGTTTATTTGACCTTAACTGTCCAGTTTTAATCTCTGAAAACCAAACAAGTTACAATTTTCCCACTACCTGTCAGTGCATACAAAATGTAATTTACTTAAGTTGTGCTCTCTTTGTAGACTGAGGGGAATTTTGGGCCATTTTTCTACCCTCTCTGTTGCTGTTTGAATTCATTCTTGAAGGTAGCTGTGTGCATACGTTGACACAGCTGCTGCCTTGTGTGCTTGGTGGTTATTCTCTAAGAGTCCCCGGATGTTAGGCACTACCGTTGGTTCGTTACCTTTCATTTTTTGTATGCATTGTGTTTTGATCTGTTTGACCCTCTTTAAGTACTGGTCTCTCCTTCTGCCATCGTGGTTTTTCATTTATAGAAAGAACTAAGTCTAACCTCTAGGCCTTTTTTTCTTTTTTAAAGTTAAATTTTGGGAATGACACAGCCATTTCTTATTTATATCTAATTTGCAAGTGCAACTTGCAGAGATTCCTTTGATAATACTAAATAGCAGCAGTTATTACTTATAGCTCGCTCACTGTGTGGCAGGCATTATGTAAGTGCTCTTCATTATCTTCAGAATAACAGATAAGGAAATGGAAGCTGAGAGAGGTTAAGTGACTTTTTCAAGGTCATATCAAGGAAGTGGCAGTTTGCCACTCCAAAGACTTTGATCTTAACCCCTGAGGTCCATTTTCTGCCTAAGTAGCCTTAAATACAAGCATATTTGTGGCAAGAAATGTAATATAGGAACATAGTATTCATATTTGAGGACTTAAAATTAATTTTAAAATCAAATATTATGGAATATTTTGCTTACATTTCATTAGTAAGTCTTTTAACCTTTATTTCAAACTGTATAACATGACGACTCATTTGAAATTTAATGATGCCCTAAACAATTTAAAGTCCCACTCTGGCACTTTAATTTTGTACTCACTTTTGGGGGGCAGGTGCATGGGAAAAAGCCATTTGGATTCATTTTGTTGTTGTTGTTGTTAAAAAAATATGGTATCCTATGAATCAGAATTCTTTACTCCTTGCGGTATTAGAAATACTATGTTATGAGTGGCATCTGTGATTTGTTGGGTAAATCACTTCTACAGAGAACAGGTTGTGTGAAATATTGTGACTATAGAATTACTTAGAACCCTTATCTTGGATGGTGTCATAATTTATGTCTCTATAGAGACTTACTCTAATTATTTAAGAAATGAAGTGACATAACTTTGAGATAAATCAGAACTTTATCTTTCCTTCTTTATCTTTCCAGAAAAGAACTTCAGCTTTCCTTATTTAATTTTCAAGGTTGAGTAGGATATATAATACAGAAATATTTTGAGTCTCAAATATATAGTATACTGTTGTTATTTAGTCGCTCTGTCATGTCTGACTCTTTGTGACCCCATGGACTGTAGCCCGCCAGGATCCTTTGTCTGTGGGATTCTCCAGAAAAGAAATACTGGAGTGGATTGCCATGCCCTCCTCCAGGGGATCTTCCCGACGCAGGGATAGAACCCGTGTTTCCTGCACTGGCTGGCGGCTTCATTACCACCGAGCCACCAGAGAAGTCCTATAAGATTCTGTACGTGAATGAATATTGAAATTTTGATTTGAAAACATGGTTAAGTATACTTCTTCACATTTTCCTAAAGGATTTTGTCTCTGAGTGTAAATGCAAATTCCAGGTTTGAGTATAGTGGAGGAGAATTCTGTAGTTGGAATTTAAAAAGAATTTTTTTAGCTGCCTGCACTGTGCTTCCTAATCTATAGCTTCGTGAGTGTTGCCATTGCAATCTCACATTTTAAGCATTTTTAAGATTGGCCAATAAAAATTTCTCAGAATTGGTAGTCAAAACAGGAACGTTAGATAAATCTATTTTGACAATGTAGCCTTGAAGTGTAATATTCCCCTTTGCTATGGAAACCTGGGCTCACTGTGGAGTCATATATATTGTGGATTTATATATGTTTATTTTCTCTACAATAGAGATATCTGAGGTGGGCACAGAATGGGATGGGTGGCTGAAGGTTGTTCATGCATGCTAGGTTAGATCTCAACTCTTCAGTACCAACATGGAGAGAGAGTTCTCCAAAGAACAGGAAAGCATGATATACCTCTTGTGGTATGTTGTATACTCAGTGCTAAACACTAAACAGTATATTACATGTATCAAGACATAAAAGAAATTATGTCCCCACTAGTTGGAAATACATTTGAAATGAGTATTTCTTGGATTTTGAATCGTTTCTTTGCTCATAGGTATGAAAAGATTTGTAATTAGGTGTTGGATTTAACTGAGAGGTGTGTAAATTCCCATGAAGACAGGAAAGCTTGATTTGACTATATATCTGAGAAAATCAGTATTATTCTAAACAGAAATGCAGTATATTAATATTTAAATGCTTTAGGCAAAAATCTGCCAGCATTTAACTGTATTGCTATTTTAGTGGTATTTCCTTCAGATGTCAGCCGTATAGGCACTGTGATTTGGAAAAATAAATATTTTGACAGTTGATAAAATGCCCTCGGCTATTTAGCTATTCAAACTGGAATCCTGAGCCCATCCCCACCCCGCTGAGTAGAACCCTCTGCTCCTTGTATGTAGAATGGACCCAGGAAAAAACAGGCTTACTGGTCAGTTGAAATTATCTTCCAGTGGGTGTTATTGACACAAAGCCACAATTGGAAACTATTTGTGTGACATGCCAGTTTTTAAAGCATTTTTTCCTCTTCCATTTTCTTCCCTTTTTATGCACACATTCATATAAACAGCTTGGTTTAGTTTTTCCCCGTGAAACTACATTCGTTCAGCACCATTAACTTTCCTTTCTCTCTTCCCTCCCTCCCTTCACCTTCAGGCCATCCCTCCTTCTCACTCTCTTCTCTTTCGGAATATTAATTATTTATTTCCTGTTAGTCTATGCTAAGTGCTATGGGAAATATAAAGAATACCTACCCCATTGTGTTAAACTGGAAAAGGAGGACTGTTGCATATTTAACTCCATATTTCCTTGCAGGTCCTTTCCCCATTGAATTGGCTCTCTGATCTTTCTCTTAAAGAAGAAAACCAAGCCTTGATTTCTGAATTATATGTTTGCTTCTGCTGAAAGTCTTAATCTATGGCAGAGATCAAGGCAACAGCAACAACAGCAAAAGCTGTCCCTCATAAACAAATGTCCTGTTTATACGGGGGCAGCAGTGCTTGCAAAGTGTGCTCCTCGGAAGGTGCACATTCTGGGAGGTAGGTGTGTTGTGCTTGATGAAGTTGAGACAGAGTCCAGGCTGTCTGCGTGTAGAGCAGGGGTCCAGACAAGCAAAGTGATGTCAGCTCAGTGCATTGTTGAAAGATTTACCAGAAATAGGGCAGAATCTGGTTTTTATGGTTCATTCAAATGCTAGAAAGCAAAACTTAGAGTTGCAGCAGTTTTAAAACATGACTTTTTATAAAATTCATCACGATGTTTATTGGGCTGTAAGTTGAATTTCACTGTAGAGAGATTTCACTGGGAGAGCACTGTGTTTTTTTAATTGATAAATTCTAAGTGTGACTTCTATTGGCATCGCTGGTATTCTTTGAAAATAATTAAAAGTACGGCCAGTCTAGGGCTTCCCAGATGGTGCTAGTGGTAAAGAACCTGCTTACCAGTGCAGGAGGTGTATTGATCCCTGGGTCCAGAAGGTGCCCTGGAGAAGGGCATGACCACCCACTCCAGTATTCTTGCCTGGAGCATCTAATGGACAGAGGAGCCTGGTGGGCGACAGTCCATAGGATCACAAAGAGTCAGATACAACTGAAGCGACTTAGCATGCATAGCATGACACTTCAGGTTCCTCTGAAAAGCTACTCTCAGCTTGTGGGATTAGATGGCTAATGCGAAAGTATTGCCGGAGAAGGCAATGGCACCCCACTCCAGTACTCTTGCCTGGAAAATCCCATGGATGGAGGAGCCTGGTAGGCTGCAGTCCATGGGGTCGCTAGAGTCGGACACGACTGAGCGACTTCACTTTCACTTTCATGCATTGGAGAAGGAAATGGCAACCCACTCCAGTGTTCTTGCCTGGAGAATCCCAGGGACAGAGGAGCCTGGTGGGCTGCCGTCTATTGGGTTGCAGAGTCGGACACGACTGAAGCAACACAGCAGCAGCAGCGAAAGTATTACCAGTCTATACCTTGTGTTAATCTTTTGAGTTAGCATGTCTTAGAAGAAGTAGCATTGGAGCTAGAATCTTCTGAGAAAGAAGTAGAGATCTGTAGTGTAGGTGTATGTATGCCTGAGAGTGGGGAGAAGTGGTTGCAGATTGTTTATATTAATAAAACTTATATTCTCTTGCCTTCTTTTGTTACTGGCCTTTAGATTTCAGTTCAAAGTTGTATGTTCTACTTAACCTGAATAATAGAGTTGTTAGCTTTAGGGAGAAAGTCTGCGATAAGCAGAATTGCACATTTGTGCCACCATAGTAACAAGTGCGTGGCATTTGATGTGGGTCAGTTACTAGGGTAAAGAATCTGCCTGCCAATGCAGGAGACACAAGAGACAGGTTCGGTCCCTGGGTCAGGAAGATCCCTTGGAGAAGGAAATGGCAACCCACTTCAGTATTCTTGCCTGGAAAATTCTGTGGACAGAGGAGCCTGGTGGACTACAGTCCATGGGGTCACGAAGAGTCAGACATAACTTAGCAACTGAACACATACACACACAAGGAATTTTAGCTATGCCGTTCACTTTCATTTTGGAAAAAGTGACAGATGTATGTTATTTTCTGGACAGGTGTTGAATTTGAGTCAGCTGACCTTGCCAGAATTTCCTTAAAGAGAAAATAGCAAATAAAATCAGGCTGCTTCCATTTAACACCTCATAGTTTATTTTTGAAGCACAAATCATGTATATTGTTTTCCACTGTTCATAGCATCTAAATGTAAGGGATAAATTCAACATTTATTTATAAAATTATCCATATCCATAATGATTATGTAGCACTTGCCTTCCTTCTCTTCATCCCTCCCTCCCTTTCTTTTTTTCTATGTTTCTTTGCTGTTGGGATATAGAGATTTCTGTTGAGACTTCTATTGCTAGCTTGAGACTCAGAAAAATTGGACATAACCTGAGAAATTAACAGTGAATTTTGAAACTTGTGATTTTAACCCAGTTTTGCATATTTGGTTTGTCAAAGCCTTGTGTGCTACTTCATGAGTGAATCATGGGTTTCTTCAGTTAGTGGAAATATATTTTTTTGTTCTAGTCACAGCTACAGTTCTGCCTTCCCATCCAAAAAGAGCCAAGGGGAAGGAAGAAATATGTAGCATTTAATAATGGCTTTTTAACCATATACTATAGATGTATGTAGTCCAGTTTCGGAGGATCTCTTAAATATATGTCTCCAGGCAAGGTTGAGAGATTGTTGTGCCATAGTCTGTAGACTTATTTGCCTTTACTGCTTTTGGAAGTATTCAAAAATACTGAATTGATTTAGAATTGGTTGAGGCCTTTGCTTTCTTTAAACCACAGTTTTAGCTGTGGTTTTGGTGCCAGTTAGATAAAATTCTAACATGAGCAGAAATCGTACATTTGAAATTTTGTGGTCTTCACCTTAAAGGGTGGGTAGTCTGTTAGCTGTCAATATCACGGCATTGGAGCCCAGTTTTATTATACCTCCTTGAGAAGAGCAAAGGACTAAAAAGCATGGGTGTGATGAGCTGGGGTAAATTTCATCAGACAGATGAATGGGTGAGCTTGTAAAAGACTTTCCCGTGCTTATATGAATACCAAGACTTTGACTTCTTCACCTAAACTATGAAAGAATACCTTTGAAGAAACAGCTGTGTTGTAATTATTGAATTGGTGGCTTAAGTTAGAATAGAGAAAATCAAGCCTGGAGGAAACAGTTTACCTTGCAGTTTCTTTGAGTTCTTTGTCACTAAAAAGGCTGTTTGATCTAGATTTCTAATTCTTCCTTTTATATGGCAGTTTTATTACAGTCCAGAAAATAAACTATTTGCTAGGTTATAAGATAAAGTTTGAAAACTGTATGGTGGTTACTGATTCTATTATATTTGAATGGAATGGAAATGGAAATTTCCTTTGACTTGAATTAAACATCTGTTAGACAAATTAAGTTGGTTTTATGAGTTTTACTTATATACAATAGTAGATTTTGTGCATGAACCCAGTAGAATCTTGATTTTAGATTTTCTCTGAAGCTAGATGCTTTGGAACATTAAAATTTTCCCCTAATGTAGAAGTTAGATGTTTATTGTTGTTACCCCTTCAGAATATTCCCAAAGTTTCATAAAATCTTAATTGTCCAACAGGTAAGTTATTACTTCTTTGAACTTGTTCACTGATATATTTATAAGTCAAGATCCATCTCAAACTTTTTCATTAAAGAGAAAATATTAAATCTTAGTCTTTGTAACATACTGCTGTTATCTTTTAAATATATTAAATATATTGTGATTTTAACATATCCTAAATTCCAGTTCATATTGCTCTAAACCATAATGTGTGCTCACTTTATTTATCTATTTCCCATCTTTTAATTTTTTCTTCCTTATTTCTAAAAGGAAGGAAAAAGACAAAACTTTTCTTCTTTGACACCACAGTGACTATCATCAAAATTGTTCAACGCCAGAGCCAAATGGTGTCTGCAGCATTGGCCACAATCCCCACGGATATTCTTCCCTGGTGGCTGTCCTCTGGCCCTAAGGGGTCCAGGAATGCCACACCAGGAGCTTTACGCTTACCTAATTGACCATCCTTGACCCTAGAGGCATTTGTTTATTATTATGTATTTATTTCCACAAATGTGGTATCTTTGGCTTATTATGGTACTTCTCCTTCAGTGTTTTTGTCGTTACTTTTACTGAGGTTACTGTTGATTAAAGGGTCCTGTTTCATACTAAATTTCAAGGGCCGATTATGAAAATAGCATACCTGATCATTTGTTTATATGCTACAATGAGGTTTCATGAGTTAAAGTTTTCACAGTGTTTTGAAGTAGAGATAAATGTAGGTTACCTTGAGGGGTAGAGAGAAAAGAAAAAACAAACATTTACTATTATTGTTGGCAAGATATGGTTCTTGACCTTTGCATGTTTTGTATGAGTTTCAAATCTGGATAATTCTTTGTGTCAGGAATTGAAGTATGTTCTGATCACGTCTAAATTCTCTTTGATTGAATTTGAGACTGAACCACTTTTGATTTTCAAAGCTTTCAAATGGGCCGTAATGTCTGTAGTGAAACAGAACTTGGTGTCTTTCAACTCACCTGCTTTTAATTGAATCTTGTAACAATTGCAGAGACATTTTGTGCTACCTTCTATGTTAGTTGAGGAAAATGATTCTTATCTCAGAAAAGGAAACTTGATTAACTGATCCCGTCAGATAGTACAAAATGAATTTCATCAGAAGTACTCGAAAGATGTGGATCAAGAATGTGAAGGAAATTGAGTTGGAAGCATCCTACTTCATTAGAATTTTTTTCATTATATAGAGCAACATGGTAGTGTTTTGTTTTTTTTTCATCGTTTTGTTCATAGAACATTTTTAATATTACTGCTGCCCATATATGTGCATGTAACTTTTCTGTCAGTGTATCACTAGATAGATAAATTTGTTTTATTTAAAAAGAGCATTACTATATTACCAAGGGATTTCCCTGGTGGCTCAGATGGTAAAGAATCTGCCTATAATTCGAGAGATCTGGATTTGATCCCTGGCTCGGGAAGATCCCCTGGAGAAGGGAATGGCAACCCACTCCAGTATTCTTGCCTGGAGAATTCCTTGGACAGAGAATCCTGCCAGACTACAGTCCATGGGGTCACAAAGAATCCGAGACGACTGAGTGACTTTCACTCACTCAGTAACTCATATTACCAAAGATTGATAATTATGAGGCGACCCCAAACAGGTAGAACGTAGGCCATGAACACAAATGAAGACTTAAGTGTTATCTGTGTAATTAAATGTATAGTTTACTTATATTTGATGAAATGTCACAGTTACAGGCCATTCCACAATGTGATTTCATCACAGAGACATAAATGTGGAACCAGGTATTGTCAACACAGATCCTCTTTAAATCCTAGTGCAAATGTAATAGAAAGTTCTCGGAAGTAAAAGATCGTTTATGATTCCTCGCGTACATATTGTTCTCACCATGTGCCAGGTAGTGTTCTCTACGGTCTTCCTATAATAATCCACACACCGTCAGGTGAGGCCTAGGAAGTGGCTGCTGCTACCGTCTCTCTCTAGAGATGGGGGGAGAAGGCACTGGGAAGTCCAGCGACCTGTCCAGTGATGTGCGCCTAGACCAGCTAGCTAGCTAGATGCAGGATTGGGACTTCAGTCTGAAATTGGTAGTGTTTTGCCTATGAGAGTTTGTTCTCTTAAAAAATAAAGAACAAATAAACAGACCATTCAAACACACACGAAAGATAATAATTTCAAAATAAATAAAGTTTCAAGCTAACCTAAGTTTGGGGGAAAATGTGACAAGGCTTAGCATTTTATTGGCCGTCCCCCTCTCCCAGTTAGGCTCTGTGAGCCCACGGAGTTGCTAAATTGTATACAGTATCAGAAATGATTATCTGACATTAATTAATAAAGGGAAATGCAGGTCACAGAAATTATGTTAAGCTGTTCTTTGGCTTCAAATGAGGTTACACAGATAATTCATTCAGTGGGATTTAGATTTAGATGTTTTATTAACATGGGTTGTTTTGTCTGATGGATGGAAAAAGGGCTACCTCACTTTCTTTTTCAGTTCTTCTCTTTAAAAATAGGTTTTCTAGAAGAATCTTAAAAAGGTATATCCTAGACTTCCCATACTAAGAAATCCTAGGACCTTTTCACACAAAGAACAGAAAATGTTACATTCAAAACCAAATTTCAGTTGTTATTTAGAAAAAGTTATATTTCTAAGAGTGACTAGAGAGTTCTTTTAATTACTTGACAGACAGCTTAATTTATATTGAAGTACAGTTTCTTGTTCATGTTGACTATGTTATATTTTAGATAAACATGATTTAAATGAACAGACGTGGCATTTACATTTTATGAAATGTTTAATAGTTAGGCTCCCCTTCCTCTCAGATTTCCTCCAGTATTTTCACACAGCTTCTCTGTAGGATCAGTGCAGAATGTTTTTAGGCACTTACGAGTTGTTGTGTTGTAATTCAGAGTATTCACCATAAATACAAAAGAGGTTTTAATTACCTACCACCTCAAATCGACTTTATTCACAGCTGAGTTTCCTTTTTCTTGCAAAGCTGTTTTTTAAGCAAATACAGAATAATTTAATTAATACTGTGACATAGGCTTTAATGTTTTGATAATTCATACTATTTCTTAAAGCACTGGTGAAATCTGCCTCTCAGATTTCTTTCTGAGTCCTTATCTCTATTGTAACTCATGGTTGTTTGTTGCCTCTTAACATTTTTTGTTTTATATGCCCTCCAATAATGGCTTGACCACATCTTTAAAAAATAAAGTGTAGAAATATTTTTATAAATCAGAATATAAAGGAGTTTTAAGAAGGAAACTTTTCTTACATACCTACATTCTGCTAGTTCTTAAGGTATACCTTATTCCATCAAATTTGTACTCCCCTCAGCTTGGATTATCTACATTTTATCTTGGAAATTTCTGAGACTCATGGAGTTTAATCAGTGTCATATAAGAGGGCAGGTTGCTCTCGAATATGAAGCTAGGACTATATATTCCTCAACTCTGTCCTCTTTCGCAGATCGAGTCGCCTCCTTTAGTGATGCAAATGGAACTTCTTGATCAGGTGAATCTCTGACTTGTTTTTCATTCCCTGGCCAACTGGTGGTGTTTTCCAAATTAGTCTGTTTTCATTTTGGAGCAGTTATTGTGCCCAGAGTAAAATAGGAACGTTTTAGGTTTCAGAAGCAAAATATATGGCCTTTGTCCCACCCACATCTTTTATGTAAGAAGAGAAATGGAGAACAAATGTTAAGTTACATAAATGGGATTACAAAACAATGTAACCACACATACAGAATAAGGTATTGTAGCAGGTGTACGGGGTGGGAAGGTGAGGGACACTGGGCCCCATGGCGGTCCCTCTGCACACTCTTGACCTGTGGCTATCTTGCTGTGACATCTACTACTCTGCTGTGTTTTGTGGATCATTACAATGGGAGTAGCTAGAAATGAAAGAGAAACACAGGGTGTCTTGTGGATGGGACTCAATTGCCACAAAGACAGAAAAACAACTGCTAGTTACATCTGAGCTGAAAGTGTCCTGAGAATGCAGAATGGTGACTACTGCACTCCACGCCCAGTCCAACTAGATTATCAATTTTCCTGCTTTTATTGATCAGGAAGAAGCCGTAACATGTGGGTTTATCCTAAGTTCTGAGTAGATTCTTTGATTTTAATTTACCTACTAGAGGTTAATATATTATATCTGATAGATTCTCTAATTGAAGTATACTACCTCATGTTGAAGAGGTTTTAAGAAATGGTTAATGGTTACTGCTTTAATATAAGAATATCATCTACATTTTTAAGGGTAGTCAGTTGCAGGTGCCTTGGACACAGAGAAAAGATGCAGGATTATTGAAGTAAAACCTACCTTGAGGACACTTTATTTCTTTTTTTTTTCTTTTTAAATTTTTATTAATTTTTTTTTAACATCAAAAACATTTTGTATTGGGGAATAGCCAGTTAACAGTGTTGTGGTAGTTACAGGTGAACAGTGAAGGGACTCAGCCATAAATATACAGGTATCCATTCTCCCCCAAACCCTGTTCCCATCCAGGCTGGCACATAACATTGAGCAGAGTTCCATGTGCTATGTAATAGGTCTTTGTTGGTTATCCATTTGAAATATAGCAGTGAGTACATGACCATTGCAAAGTCCCTAAATGTCCCTTCCCCCGGGCAACCATAAGTTTGTTGTCTAAGTCTGTGAGTCTCTCTCTGTTTTGTAAGTAAGTTCATTTGTATAATTTCTTTTTAGATTTCACGTATAAGGGATGTCATATATTTCTCCTTCTCCTTGTCTGACTTACTTCACTCAGTATGATACTCTCTAGGTAATTTGGAAAACTCAGCAGTGGCCACAGGACTGGAAAAGGTCAGTTTTCATTCCAATCCCAAAGAAAGGCAATGCCAAAGAATGCTCAAACTACTGCACAATTGCACTCATCTCACACGCTAGTAAAGTAATGCTCAAAATTCCCCAAGCCAGGCTTCGGCAATACGTGAACCGTGAACTTCCAGATGTTCAAGCTGGTTTTAGAAAAGGCAGAGAGAGGAACCAGAGATCAAATTGCCAACATCTGCTGGATCATCGAAAAAGCAAGTTTCAGAAAAACATCTATTTCTGCTTTATTGACTATGCCAAAGCCTTTGACTGTATGGATCACAATAAACTGTGGAAAATTCTGAAGGAGATGGAAATACCAGACCACCTGACCTGCCTCTTGAGAAACCTGTATGCAGGTCAGGAAGCAACAGTTAGAACTGGACACGGAACAACAGACTGGTTCCAAATAGGAAAAGGAGTACGTCAAGGCTGTATATTGTCATCCTGCTTATTTAACTTATATGCAGAGTATATAATGAGAAACGCTGGGCTGGATGAAGTACAAACTGGAATCAAGATTGCCAGAAGAAATATCAATAACCTCATATATGCAGATGACACCACCTTTATGGCAGAAAGCAAAGAAGAACTAAAGAGTCTCTTAATGAAAGTGAAAGAAGAGAGTGAAAAAGTTGGCTTAAAGCTCAACATTCAGAAAACGAAGATAATGGCATCCGGTACCATCACTTCATGGCAAATAGATGGGGAAACAGTGGAAACAGTGACAGACTTTATTTTTCTGGGTTCCAAAATCACTGCAGATGGTGATTGCAGCCATGAAATTAAAAGACACTCCTTGGAAGGAAAGTTATGACCAACCTAGACAGCATATTAAAAAGCAGAGACATCACTTTGCCAACAAAGGTCCGTCCGTCTAGTGAAGGCTGTGGTTTTTCCAGTGGTCATGTATGGATGTGAGAATTGGACTATAAAGAAAGCTGAGCACCAAAGAATTGATGCTTTTGAACTGTGGTGTTGGAGAAGACTCTTGAGAGATCCTTGGACTGCAAGGAGATCCAACCAGTCCATCCTAAAGGAGATCAGTCCTGGGTATTCATTGGAAGGACTGATGTTGAAGCTGAAACTCCAATACTTTAGCCACCTGATGTGAAGAGCTGACTCATTTGAAAGGACCCTGATGCTGGGAAAGATTGAGGGCAGGAGGAGAAGGGGACAACAGAGGATGAGATGGTTGGATGGAGTCACCGACTCAATGGACATGGGTTTGGGTAGACTTCGGGAGTTGGTGATGGACAGGGAGGCCTGGCATGCTGTGGTTCATGGGGTCTCAAAGAGTCGGACACAACTGCGTGACTGAACTGAACTGAGTGAGGTACATCCATGTTGCTGCAAATGGCATTATTTCATTCTTATTAATGGCTGAGCAATATTCCATTGCATATATGTACCCCATCTTCTTTATCCATTCCTCTGTTGATGGACATTTAGGTTACTTCCATGTCTTGGCTGTTGTAGACAGTGCTGCAGTGAACATTGGGGTGCATGTATCTTTTCAGGGAGGGCTCTTTATTGTTAATATCAACTTGAGTCTAATCTATTCTTCCTATTCACATTCCATCTCCCTGCCCCCCTAAGACATCTCTTCTTTCTCTACTGTGTGGTTTTGTCATATTGAGCATATTCACGTAATGCAGTTAGAACAATGCCTAGCACTTAGAACATTGCTTTTTAAAAATTAGCTTTGCTCTTCCTCCTTTTCTTCCTTTTCCTCATGGTCGGCTTCTATTCCTCATTTCTCTGATTCCTGTTCTAGTCTAGGTTGAGTTACATTTCTGAAAATTTCAGATCAGCATCTCAACAGCAGTTCCCAGTTGAGCTCTACCTATTGTCCAGACCATAGACTCTACCCTTTCTCTCCTTTTTTGCCTCCTGATGTTTCCTATCTATTTTAAGCCTTAGAAGTCTTAACTTATACTGCAGCAGGGAAAGAGGCAAGCCTTCTTTCCTGAGCAGGAGCCCAGTAATCAGTTGAAATCATCTTTAATAGTGCGCGCACACACACACACTTTCATACATACATACAATCACTTAAGAAATGAAACTCACAAGGTAACCACAAATGATCTGACAAGGCACTGAGTAACAAAGTAGAGATAGGCGAGAGTGGGCCAGAGAGTTGAGGTTCCCTCCCCTTTATATTTTTTCCTTTCTAGCCTAGTAAGAAGAAATAAATATGATGAGAGCTAGAAACCTTTTAAGAAATGACGGGTTAGCACCTAAAAAGTCAATTTCCTAGGATTTGTCCCTCTTGAAAATCACTGAGTATTTTTACTAAAATGTCTTTTCTTAAATGTTTTCATTGTGATTACTTCCTCACTTCCTCTTACTTACACCTTGTAAAGTCCCCTCCTAGGGGGAGAAGAAAGAAATGAAAGAAAGAGAAGGGCATTTATTCTTAAAATTTCTTCCCAACTAGAGCTTTGCACAAATTGTTAGTTTGGGAGCACAGAGTCCTAGAGGTTCTGAGGAATAAAAAGCAGTGATTAAGCATGTTACCTTTAGACTCCAACAGGTAGTCATGTGAATATTCCATCACATTTCCAGTGTACGCTGCCTTTGTCAAGAGTTGTTGTCATTGTTGGTAGGCATCTACTAAGGAAATGAGAGAGTGATTTTTTTAAAAGGAGGGGCTCTCTGTCACTCATTTATTCCAAAGGAGTACTTTGTGAACATTTATATTTCTAAATTTGTGAGAGTAAACTTGTGAGAAAGAGGGAGAAAATTTGCTCAAAATATCACCAAATGAAACACCAAATGAAATATGCTATGGCATATTCAAAACTGCTGTTTTAGCAGTGTTGTCTTTAATTTAGAATATTTGCCAGGTAGATTACATAAAGACTTGAGCACTTTTTTTGTTTCTTTTGTAACTGATTGCTCTAGCAGTGGCATAGCAAATAAAAAACTTAAGCCCCAGTCCTCAGCTGTGTGTCTTACATTAGGAAAGGCAGGACTAAAACAGACTTGCAGAAGAGCCAGTGGGCAGTTCATCAGAGTGGCCCCAGCCCGTGGCTGTGAGACCTTGGCTATGCTGTTTCTTTTTCCTGGACTCAATACATCAGAATCTGTTAGATTACAAAGAGAAGTCCATTGTGACCCTGCAGTTAATCTTAAAAAAGCAAAACCCACGAATGACCATTTAAAATGCACAGCATTTGGGCGTTACAAATGCTTTGGGCTTGGAGGAAATGAAATGTGCAGTGTAAGTGCCGCTGCATGCCTTCTCTGTGTCCGACTCCTTGTGGCTCTGTGGACTGTAGCCCGCCAGGCTCCTCTGTTCATGTGATTCTCCAGGCAAGAGTACTGGAGTGGGTTACCAATTCCTGCCCCGGGGATCGAACCTACGTCTCTTGCATCTCCTGCATTGGCAAGCGGATTCTTTACCACTGGACTGCTGGGAAAGCCATAGAGTAAGTAGCGTATCCCTAAAGCAATGATTCTAGTATCTGGCATAGTGTAAATTCCCCATTCGTTTTCTGTCTCTTGCCTGGAACATCTCTGGAAGTCTTTTCTCGGTTTTAATGGATAATCTCGATTAGTAAGGTAACAGTTAGCATTGGGGCACAACAGGCATTCACCAGAGGAGGAGCAGTGTGGAGTTGAGCCTGCAAGCCGGAGGGTGAGCTCTGCCTTTCCCTACTTCTTTTCTCAGTGCCTTGCCATGCTAGGGGAGCCTTCTGGGGTGAAAATGAAAATCCAATATGAAGTGAACTCAGTGTACACACAGAAAATGAGTGTATTAGCATTTTAGAAAAATGGGACCTGTGGTCACTTTGAATGGCACAGTACATCAGAAGTGGATCCTGTCACTTGGATTCAACATAATACCAGACTCAGCACTAGCCAGCTGACACTGTCATCCCTGATTTTGAAAGAATCTTGTCATTTATACAAGGGAGATTTTACAGTTGGGGAAAAAACAAATCCAGTGACCTGCCTAATTTCATAGGAATTACTTGGTAGTACAGATGCAGTTCAGTGAAGAGTTCTCTTGCCCATCCAGCCCCCTTTTTTGATAAGTGCTTTTGTATTAGTAGATGTGTGCATATCTTTCTTAACCTTTATAATCAATCTGTATACATCTAGTTGGGTATCTTGAACTGAGATTAACGTGAGCCCCATGCTGAGATGCTGAAATTAATAATAATATTTTTCTTGTACATTGGTCTTGAGTCTCCTAAAAAGAAGTTAGAAAATAACACATGCGTTTACACACTGAAGAATTTGTGGGGGCCCAGAGACCTTCCGTGTTTGTTATCTCCTACCCCTTATGGAGTTCCATTCTTTTGTATTGGTACCTAGTATTCAGAGTGGTAGTCCTAAGGAGCACAAGGTCTTAAATCACAGAGGAAGAGGAAATTATCTTTAGATTGTCATATTTACTAAAATAGGACATTATGGTCATACGTTTTAGGAGGTCTTTGAATAATAAACAATGAACCAGGTTTATCATCTCAGGAGCAGGCTGATGGTGGTTTTGTCATATACTTGCCATTTTGCAGACGTGAAAACCTAGAATTCTGAAGCTCAATGCTTTTTCTAAACAGACACCGTGAGTTAAGTAGCTATGAATACACCTGCTGTGTGGTATCATCAGGACTCTGGGGTTCGTCTCCCTTTGCTGGGAGGCCTCTAATTCTGTTCAGTATTGTTCCGTTGGTCGCTACTACCCGAGAAAATTCAGCAGGGCGATGAATTTTCTAGTTCAGAGTCTTTTCTGGGAATATTCTCCCATCACTTGCAATTCCCCTACCTTTTCCCCTCATCTATGGCACACATGTTTTCCGTATTACTAACCGCTTCTGCTTTGTGAATGGCAGAGGGATTTTAGTCACTGCAGAAGCATCTTCACACCTGGGGTTCCTAATATACTCACGATGCTTCATGAGCCTTTTCCTCAGGAGCATCCACAGTCGGGCTGCCTGATAACGTGTGCCCCTCGTCCCCCCCCCTCGTGCCCCCAGAAGATAGCTATACCTGGTGTGACATTGCTCCTACTCAGCCCGCACTGACCTTCACCCTTGATATTTTTACTTGCAGTGGGAAGTCACCAATGGTGTAAGGCAAAGCTGCTCTTTAGAGAAAGGGGCCTGGTGGTAAAGGATAGGATGAACTCCTGTGAGGAAGAACTGAAACTTGGTCAGGAAAAGCTCCAAGGGCATACAGGCAGGTGCCTGCACCCAAGTCCAGTTTTTTGATTCTTCATACTTTTCTTTCTCCTGTAGTCCATATGAGTCACTGAGGACACAGTAAGTCTTAATTTCCATATTTCACCCTATCTTTTAAGAAAAGAAATGTAGTTCAGATGAATAACCAATTTGGATTCATGAACACCTGCTGAACTGGCTCTGCCCTTCTTAATTCATCCATAGGAAGTAGTTGGTGGACTGTGTGTAAAATTCAGTATTTCTACATCTTACATGAAATGAGGAAGAATTCTACATAACCATACCTGATCCTTTAGTTGCATCAAGTTGATTCCCTGGAAAATAAATGAATTTTGATTTACCTGTAGTTTTGTGTCAGTTAAAAAAAAAAAGTGTCCAGGACTTTAAAGTAAGTAACCTGGATTCCTACTGAATTGTGGTCCGCTCTCAGATGGTCTAATTCTGGTGCCGGCTTTTATCATCCTGAAAGCTTCAGGTGTCCCAGTTTCCAGGGGGCTTAGGCTTCTGCCCGGCTCTGGGAACCTTCTTGCTTTGTTTCACCCACCAAAGGAAGCAGTTGGAGTCCAGCTCTGTTACTAGGAATCTTGCCTTCCACTAGGGTATCCCTAAGCGGAGGGCATATTCTTTGCCTAGGCTTTCAACTATACTAATGTTTAGTTTATAGAGTGTAAAATGGCACCAGCAATGAAAAATAAGTATAGTCATTTATTTTGCTGCCTAATTAGAGACTAACACAGGTAGATGGTTCTGTGTAGCCCTGGAATCTTTGGGCCATCCAAAAGACACTCAGACTAGTATGAGCCATACTGGAGTTTATTTTCTCACATATCTGGGAAGTCCAAGGCCACAGCCAGCTCTGGGCACATCTGGATGGGAGATTTATATGATGTCATCCAGAAACTTCTCTCTTTCCTTTGTCTCCACTTTCGTTCTGTGTTGGTTTCTTTTTTCAATTACGACCTTATGTGATGGCAGAGAAGGCCCTTGGCAGCTCTGGCCTTCATCACTTTAACAGCCAGCATTCCCCTTTAAAGAGAATGTTTCTTTCCTGATAGCGTCCTATGACCTGATGGTGGAGGATTACTTGCTTCAACTTGAGAGAGACTAGGCCAAGATTAAGGTTTGTTGTTTTATGGGATTTTTTCACTCATCTTTTTTCAAGCCCAAGCCTCAAAAAGTCCTACTTACTCATCAGAATTATTGAATATGCCAGTAAGTCACATTCTCTCGTCACAACCACAAATATGTGTTGAGAATCCACTCTATGCCATTCACTGGACTAGATCCACTAACTACAGGGGCTTCCTTGGTGGCTCAGTCAATAAAGCATCCACCTGCAGTACAGGAGACCTGGGTTCGATCCCTGGGGTGGGAAGATCCCCTAGAGAAGGACATGGCAACCCACTCCAGTATTCTTGGCCTGGGAAATCCCATGGCAGAGGAGTCTGGCGGGCTATAGTCCAGGAGGCCTCAAGAATCAGACACAACTTAGCAACTAAACCACCACACCACTAACTGAGAAAAATCACAAATTTTTCTCATTCAGAGTTTATATTATCACAGAAATGATGGCTATAAGAAGGTGGAGTATAAACAGTTCTGTAACTTAGGGAAGCACCCATGGGGACATGGGGGCAGTTCCAGGCAGAGAGGGCAGCCTGTATAAAGGTCCAGTGGGGAGAGAGGGTAATTACCAGGATAATTTCTTATAGATGCCACAGACATAGTCAGAGGTCAGGACCGCAGAGGTTGTTGAGGCCAGATCATCTGAGAGTCTGTTCCTTAGAAAGGCATTTTTACTTTCATCTTAAATGCCTTGGGGAGCTATTGAAGGGTTTGATGCAGGAAAATGGACTGAGGAAATTTGTATTCTGGAACGAATACTCTGGTCTGGAGGACAGCACTGGAGGCTGAGCCACATTTATGCCATTGAAGTAATCCAGGTGAGATGATGAGGGGAGCACAGAGTTGGTGGCAGAGCCGATGGCTTATATAATGCAGAGCTGAGCAGTAGTAAAGCAGTTTGGTTGCTGTGTGTTGTTGTTTAGTTGCTAAGTCATGTCCAACTCTTTCGCAACCCCATCGACTGCAGCCCCCCAGGCTCCTCTGTCTGTGGGATTTCCCGGGCAAGAATACTGGAGTGGGTTGCCATTTCCTTCACCAGGGGATCTTCCTGACCCAGGGATCAAACCCATGTGGGAAGGTGGTAATTGAAGACTCAGGGGTAGAGGACTCATTTCAGGTCCTACAGATGACCTGACTTTGTCTTCTTTGGATATCCAGGGTCCCTGTGATCTATCTCCATTCTGCTATTAGCAAAAACTGATTAGTAGATTTTCTGTATTTATAAAAATATGAACATGAGAATGCTCATAACAACCTTATTCATAACTGTCATAAAGTGAAAACAATCCAAATGTCTATCAGCAAGATAAATAAAATGTGGTGTAGTCACACTATAGACTATTATTTAGCAATAAAAAGAAGTACTGGTACATGCTACAGAATGGATTAGCCTTGAAGACATTATGTTTGGTGAAAGAAGCTGGTAATAATAGGCCACATATTGTACAGAATAGGCAAACTGGTAGAAATAGAAAGGTTAGTGGTTGCCAGGAACTGGGCTGTGGTTGGAGAAATTTAGAGAGGTTGCTAATGAGGTTTCTTTGAAGAGTGATAAAAATGTACTAAAAGTGATGGAGGTGTTAATTATACAATTTTATGAATGTATTAAAAACCACAGAATTGTACAAATTAATACCATTTGAATTGTATAATATGTGAATATCTGAGTAAAGTTATTATTAAAAGTATGAATATGGGAGTAAAGTCACCCTTAATTTATCTAGAAAACAGAAGACCAGCTGGTAGAAACAGGCATATAAAATACATCAAGAAATGAACAATGAGAAGATAGCATAAAACTGGAGAAAAAGCCCTTAAATGTGTAGCAACAGGAGAATGGATAAAGTATGATATATTCATAAAAAAGAAATGACAGTAAAATCCTGCTGATTAACAAATGCATGTAAAATATTAATAACTTAAGATGCGACCTAAAATTAGCATTTGTAGAGCATTTAGTATAGGAGTAAAATATCTTAACTCTCTAACCTTTAAAACTACTATTAATATATTACAAAAGTACACTCTTCAACAAGGATATGAGACAATATAAATATAGTTTAGAAAGAATTTATTTTAACACGCAGAGATTTGGACTTGTTTAAAATACTTTCAGGGTCAGTTTCATTTAACTGAAAAGCTTTAGCATCTTGGGCATCTTCAAAGGCGAATCCTTAAACATCTCATGTAACTTTTGTTTTTTTTGAAAAGGAAAGATAATTACTTGGGACCAAAAAAAAAAAAAAGGCAAGAGATGATGATGATGATGCAGAGCAAAAATGTAGAGTGATAGAAAATGAAAAAAAGCAAAAGTGAAGTCACTCAGTTGTGTCCAACTCTTTGCGACCCCATGGACTGTAGCCTAACAGGCTTCTCCATCCATGGGATTTTCCAGGCAAAAGTACTGGAGTGGGTTGCCATTTCCTCTCCAGGGGATCTTCCTGACCCAAGGATTGAACCCAGGTCTCCCGCATTGTAGGCAGATGCTTTATGGTCTGAGCCACCAGGGAAAGCATGCTCTAATTAGGAAGATATATAGAATTACAGATCAGGGTATAGTGTTTCGTCTCTTAGGTGACTTCTGTCAGTTACACTTTATTGCAAAAATATTCTGCAAACCATTTTGGCTCTTTTGTCTCATTTTGTTTTTATATGATTGCTGAACTAATCAGGGGGAAAAAAACAATGAAGTCTTTTAAAGAAAACAAGGAAATGAGAATTTATAGGGAATTTCCCATGGTTGGGATTGGGGAATAAGTGTGGAGTTGGAGAAACTCTGTAAGGTCTGCCTGGAAAGAATCTTAGAAATTCTTTTAATACAAGGTATTTTCGCTTTAGTATATTTATACTTTATCATTTTGTTATTGATTCTAAAAATATTTTACTTGTAAAATGACACAGAAAAATATTAGGAAAAATGTCATGATACAGAATGAAGAATTATCAGAAAATTTAAAATACCATGTATCTGTTGATGATGTCTGTATTTTTAAAAGGTCTGCACGTCAGAACTTTAGAGAATTGTTTTGAAAATTGTAAGGGTACCTACATTTAAAATTTGGCACTCAGAAAGCTTTGCTGCAATATTTTTGAATTTGTTTCTAAAATCCCCTCAATTTGCTATTCTTTAATGTTAATCTTTTTCCCCTTACGAGCAAGTCCCTCATCTTAAGAGGCTGGAGGATTTATTTGTGTTTCCTGAGAATTTCCTTTCCTTATCTTTTTAATTGCAGTGTTGTTATGGGTCCTGTCCCAGATTTCTTTCTTAATTTTTCTCTCTTTCCATTTAATTTAGGCATATCCATTTCACATTAGTATCGTGCCTCTTTTTATCTTGGAGGAAGCAGTTGGAATTCTCTGTGTGTATTGTAAAATTCTCCTATCTAAGTTAATGGCCAACATTGAAATATGTCTGTAATAATTAGGGAATCATTAACAGAAAGAGGAACAATTCTAGATTTTTTTTTTTTTTCAGAAGTGTTTTGAGTCAGGATTTTACATTATGTTTAAGTTGACAAAAAGCTCTTTGCCAAATTTAATGTTACTTTGAGCAGAGTGAGCTTATTTTTTGGCCAGAATATTTCAGCCACACTGTCAGCTACACAGGCTTGATGATTTTCAAAGGTGTTCTTATTTAAGTATAAGAACCACCATCTATCTATCTATCAATCTAAATAGGATTTTTGTCACAAGTTTCTAAAAATTAGAGAACATGTATTCTACTGTTTGGTCATGTTAGTTCTCTGCAAGAATTGTCAATTAGAGTCTAATTCTTTGTGTTGGTGTTCTAATTAATTGGGAAAAGGAAATTTGCTTTGAAGTCTGTGTGAAAGCCTTTGCTAATTAGAAACATTAATTCAAAATTTCTTTCATATTTTCTTCACTAAACTTGTTCCTCTTCAGTCAGCTCGGATTTTTTGTTTTTAAGATTAGAGTAATACTACATTGATTTAACTCATTTTAATATATCAGATTCCTAGTAAAATAGTTTAGATAGGAGTTGATCATATGTACTGCCAAATTATTCAGTTTAAAAATAGGACTCAGGGTTTTTAAATTTTAAATACTAAATTCTCCTTATATATTGAAAATAGAAGTCAGATTTGCATGATTTTATATAATATTTTTAGGTCTACAATTCTTTTAGATGGTAAACTGCAGCTGTATGTTGTTGCTCTCTTATTTCTTTTTAAAGACTATATTTTACCCTTTGATGTTTTCGCGTTACTCCTACTGAATTTATAGTGATGATTTCAATTTACTGGGAATTTCCTGTGATTAATTAAGGATAGAGTTTGGCAAGTGAAATTTGATAACTGTAATGGAGAGAAATAGACCCAAAGTGAGAGAATTTTAGAAAGTGGTATATTTGGCCTTTTTTTGAATTTTGGAGTGGTTGCTAATTTAAAATCATCAGAACTACAGATCAGCCTACTGGTTTGGTGAAAGGGCCTTTTTATTAGCCATGTATGGGCTCCGTATATGCAGATGTTTTAATGTGTTTAATTGTAGTGTAGATCTGTTTGGTCTAACTCACTGTGACAGTTCTGCAGTCCTGAGTCCCAGTCGTGGAAGACAGAGCATCAGTGTTTCTCTTGTGAACATTAGAGGTGAAATGAGTGGAAATTAGTGAGCATCTTGAATATAAGTAGAGTTCACTTAGTAATAACAAAATTGAGGTCCTGAGTATGAATTCTTTTCAGTTCACCATCTTTGTGAATTGCTGGGTTGCAAGCCATCAGTATTTTCATATAGGAGTCTTAGAGTTAGAATAATTGTTACATTCTAGAAGTAGTATCTTTGGGAGAATTATTTTGGGGGAGGTTTAATCCTCTTTGGAAAAGACCCTGATTCTGGGAAAGACTGAGAGCAGAGGAAGGGGATGACAGGATGAGATGGTTGGATGGTGTCCTTGACTCAGTGGACAAGTTTGAGCATACTCTGAGAGACAGTGAAGGACAGAGAAGACTGGCGTACTACAGTCCATGGGGTCGCAGAGTCAGACACGACTTTGTAAGTGAACGACAACAACAGTCTTTTTCCTAAATATATAAATAAGTATTATTTGCTTTACCATTAAAGACTGTTCATAATATGAATGTGAATGGATTTGGAGATAGAGCTCTTGTGCAAATTTATGATTGGATATACCCAAATCGCTCAGAGAATTGTTTAAGGATGACATAACATAAAATAATTTTGTGGCTGGTAGTAAATAGAAAAATATACTGTAAACTTTTGAACCTATTTAAAAAAAAAAAACACCAAAAACTGGAATTGTGTAAAGCCAAGCACCTACAGATGGCAAGATTTAGCGTATAGTCAGCCCTCCCCCTTCATAGCAGTTACGATCAGGTTACACTCCATACTCTGGGAACTTCAGTGTTTTAATGGAGTAAAGTTGGATCTAAATTGCCTTTTGGGTGTTTGTATGTATTAGAGAACCATGTAGTACCTAAAATATTCAGCATTTTACAAGTTTTTATTGTTGCTTTAGTCTGATGTTTCCTTGAAATACGTTTGTTCGGCATAAAGTTATAAGTTAAAACCATTTAGACACAGATTTCTGAGATGTTTGCCAACTCTCTTAGGCTTTTCTTAGCATTTAAAGAATTAAAAGTATATTTTGGCAACCCATAAATAGGTACTGATTAATCTCTTTGTCTACTTCAGTAATCTCAGAAGATTTAGAATCAAGTATTAAAAGCAGTACACAGGTCAGTTTTAAAAATAGAAAACATCAGAGATTAAGTTATTTTTCTAATAAAATGCATAAGTAGCTACATACAATGAATAAGTTGGTTTGTAATTAATGTATTTTTCTGTTATTAATTCTGATGGCCATTAAAAGTGACTTTTAAAAAACTCAGAATGAAAGAGCAGTTTTCTTCATTTTTTTCATATGTGTTTAACAAATCTCCATAGATTGAACAGTAAAAGGATTACCATTTTACATCTTTAAAGAGGATTTCTATTTAGGAAACTAGAATATTCTCTTTTTTTCAAACATTAAACATTCAATTTAATGCTACTTTGCATGATATGATTGTCAAAGAATTGAAACTATATTATGGTTTCTACCAGTGACCTAACCAGTAAGCAAGTTGCTCCTTTTCCCGTGTTCCCTCTTCACTTCCACCCTCCTTGATCCCCTCATTTGAGTTGATTTGTAATCTGACTCCTGTGACAGATGTTAGGAGGTGGAGCAAAGGGATTCTCTGCTTTTAGACCTGGAGTTTAAGAGACTGCGCTATTAAATCTATGGTCAGAAGAAAGTTTCTCTAGCCTTTTTTTTTTTTTTGTAATTGGAAGATAATTATGTTACATTATTGTGTTGGTTTCTGCCATATATCAACATCAGTCAGCCACAGGTGTACATATGTCCTCTGCCTCTGGAACCCCTCTCCCACTGGAACCCTCCTTCTACCTCCCTCCCTGTTATGAAAGGAAAAGCTTAGGGTAATAGAAACAAAAATGACAAAGAAGACTTAGGGAAGAGTAGAGGAGATGTGCAGATAAGTCAGACAGACGCTACTAAGGATGTTTTGGAGGAGGGGGTAGGCTCTTCGTGTTGAAGCACGCGCTTTGCTTTGACTGAATGTGGCTTAATTTCTGTAAACAGCCCTCCTTCTGGGCTGAATGCGTTTTAGCCATGTCTGTACCTGCAGCAGGATACGGGTGATGAAAGTTTACAGGCAATTTAAAGATGGGAGAAGAGAAGTGAAAAAGCTTGAAGTTTCAGAGACACTGCAGAGTGTACCAAGTTTGAACACATTCTGAAATACATGAAGACACAAAAAAATGTGTCTTCACAGCTCTTTATTTTTACAACTAAGTTTCTCTAAGTTGGAAATCAGTTGACTCAAAATACATGTACTTTATTTCTTTCAGTAGTTATGCCTGTGTGCAGAATCCCTACATTTTTCCAATCTCCTTATTCAGTTTGTAGAATCTGTCTGAAATCTCTTCTGCGGAGAGTAAAGGGCTTTAGCTGGGAACTTCCTTGGTGAGGCAGTGGCTCAGGAACGAGGGTCAGTTCTGCCGGTTTAATGTGCAGAAGCCATGTTTGCGGACACATGGGCTTAGAAGCAGACGGTCTTCGGTCATTCTGGGTCTCTGGGACGTTTCCGCCCCTCTCAGAGTGCCCAGGACCCGGTCCCACTGTGCATTGCTCACCCTTTGTTTGGAGCTTGGCAGAACAGAGAGCTGACATGATCCTGGTTTTAGTTTCTGAAGTTGAAAGCACTAACATGTAAGCTCTGGAAAGCATTTAATCACTGTAGTTTCTACACAGGCAAGTCTGGGGAGAGCAGCTTTTAGTAATTTACAACTTAAGAAGTTGAGTATTTGTTCTCCTAAAAATCATACTTTACTCAGGCATTTAATTTAAAAAGGGGAAAGAGCATCTTAGTTTTCCCATTAGAGAACACAAAAGAAGGCGCATAACGACTGCTTATTACGTAAGTGTAACAGTTTAAATTTACAACCAGGGTACCAATTACAGGTACGTTTAGTCAGAGGAAACATGTAAAAAATTAATATTAATAAGCTCAGTCTCCTTGACAGTAGTCTGGTGCTGACTTTGCCCCATTTCTTTGAGTGTATTATTTTCTATTAACTCAAGAAAGAGACAGTGCACACCTGTCGTTTACTGTACTGCATTTTGTTTATAATTAGGACCAGGAGTGAATGTGTATTTGAAAGACAGTAAAGAGAGGGCTCCTCCTTGCTTCAAGGAAATGTTTAAAAAATAAAAAAAATGTGTATACCTGGGTTGCTTTCTTTAATGGGCCAAGATCTATTTTTCAACATGTATCTTCCCTCTTATTACATATTACAAATAAACACAATTTTAACAAAATTAGCATTCTGAAGTGCATTCATAAATTTTTAGTTGCTTATTTAATCTGCTTTGAAAACTCCTACAAAGCAGATACTCCATTGTAAATAAATATGGAGTAGGTAATTCATCATTGTTGTCTTTTATCTAATTGCTCATAGGTATGTGTTCCAAATAAATGAATTCAAGCATAATTTCATACAGCGTTCTTCTTTATCAACCGCACAGTGTATTTATTTGAACTGACAGTATTGACACTCTGTTGGCTAAGCAGGTTTCAAAATAAGTTTTCTTGTGTGCCACAGAAGCCAGAGTTTCTTCGACAAAAACAACTGTAAATATTTAATTTTTAGTTGTTGTATGTGAAAAGATGGCAGGAAAGTCTAAAGTAGAATTTGTATTTTATTTTTTTAATTTTAAAGAAAATTTACATAGCATGGAAGTACAGGCTGTCTGAGATAGCTCTGAACATAATTCTAGATGCTGGGATATGATTTCTGTCAGTGAGAATCATCCATCCTGTGGTAGTAATTTGCATGTAGGTGCTGGTACTGTAACCATCTTTATTTCTTAGCATCTTTCTTTTAGAGCTGGAAGGGGCCCTGGAAATTATACAATTCCTTTAAAGTTAAAGCCTTAAAAAAAAAAAAAAAAAAAGTTAAAGCCTATAATCAGTAAACAATTTTCTGGCTCTTGCATAGTTACTTTTGGGCTGTGCTGGGACACGAATCCTGACTCTCACCTTCACAGTTCAGTGGCTGATGTTATCAAACCATGGTGCTTCCCTGATTGTTTTTGTAAAGAAAACATTTTCAGTGGTTGCTGTTAATCAAACAAAATGGTATGTGTTGAATCTGGTAAAATTTGTAGTTGAGGTTTTGGTGAATATGTGTTTTATGTAACATACGTTCTATGTATAACCTAAGGCATCCTATGATGGACAGGGAAGCCTGGCATGCTGCAGTCCGTGGGGTTGCAAAGAGTCGGACACGACTGAGCAACTGAACTGAACTGAAGGCACCACAAGCTATTAGATTGGAAATTAAAGTTTCAGCATAGGCATATCTATAAGGTTTGCTTTTTTTTTGAGGATGAATTTAGATTAACAGAATATAAATATATGTGTTTTATATATTGGTTACAGTTATCATAAGAAAAGCCTACCTATATTTGCTTTGAAATATATGAACTCAATTTGAAATATTATGGCACTATTAAAATTGTATTTCCAAAAGCTGAAATAATGAAAAATACTTTGTGATGCTGTTAGGCGAAAATGAATGGTAGGATTCATTTTTATACAACTGATTTTTTTAAATTACGTTTTGTTAAAAATTGTTAATTTTTGTTGAATAGTATCTTCAGAGAGTAGAAATATGAGTGTTTCCCTTCTTTCCTCACTTTTCCCTACTTTGCACATTTTTCTCTAGTGAACACTTTTTCCTGTAAAAAACATTCAACCTGTTAGGAATGAAATTATAAGTATTTGTCCTAACAGATGAACTGAGTAGACAGCTAATATCATACTTAACCGTTTTTTTTTTAAGCTTAAAAGAATCTACTCAACCAGAAAGATGCTTGCTCAACTTACTGTTAAATTATTAAAAGTATACTTACAGCTTATTCCTCTAGTAACTGGTGTTTCTTTCTCTTAAAAGTAGAGAATTTCAGGAGGGAGGGGATATTGGTATACCCAGGGCTGATCCATGTTGATGTATGGCATAAACCAACACAATATAGTTATTATCCTTCAATTAAAAAGAAATAAATTTTTGAAAAAACAAAAAGGAAAATAAAGTACAGAATTTGTATAGAATTCATATCAGGTGCTATGCTGTTTTACTAACTCATTTCACGCCACAGCCCTTAGGAAGAGGTGGTGGTGATGGTGGTCGTGATGGTAATGGTGGTGGTTATTCTTTCGTGGAAGAACCACCTGAGGCATGGAGGCGTGAAATAATTTTTTTCTGAGGCAGCATGTCTAGTGCAGCTACTACTTGAACTGGTCTGGCACCAGCGCCCATAATCTTGAATATTATGTAGTAGTTACCTAGGTTTTGCGTTGTGGTATAGAAACGTGACCTAGGAAGAAATGGTCAAACTATGATTCATGTAAGATTTTGCCAACAAACTGAATGTGCAGATTTCTGTTTGCTGCCATATCATGTAAAAGTCGCTACCCTGAGTGTCAGTAAATTTAGAGGATATGCTATAGGCTAAATGGTCTGCCAGAAATTAGCTTTCTGGGGTTAGTGTAGCTAAAATAGAGATGTAGTGGATCTGGGGCACTGCCAAAGTGGGGAGGGGGGCCTTGAATCTTAGGACAGAGAGATGGTGGTTCCAAGAATGGGCTCCAAATGAAGATCACAAGAGCAGACTCTAAATTGTAGAAACTGATTTCCTTGAATGCTGCTTCTCATCTGGGCAACTCTACCAAGCAGGAGCAGCAAGGATGTATAGCAGAGGTTAATACTTCTTCTGAGGAACCAGATAGGCAAACCACTCAGTCATTAATGGATTTCTGTGTTTCCTACTTCACACAGGAAGTCAAATAGAAAATGATTTTATATAAAAGGAAGTAGAAAGTTTATTGAGATCATGTTTATTCTAAAGAGCAGTTTTCTTGTTCTCTCTTCTTTTCCAAGCACCATTTACATTGGCCCCTTACAAGAGTAATAAATACTTACTGTTTGTACTTAACTTTATATGATAAATAGAATGATAAAGATATTTTAAATATAGAATACTTGAGATTATTACTTAGCATATAATTAAATATTTTAATTGGCTGCTTTTGTAGGTCCTCTTTTCTTTCATATGTTGGTCAAAGATGTCATCTCTCTCACCTGGCAGAAAGGGAGTGAATCTTTATAAACACTTTTTGTGGGAGGTGAGGATGTTGGCATCTGTTAAGAATAGCCTGATAGTTATTGAACTAAGTGATAAACACTAGACTCTTTCTTGCATGTGTGCATGCTGTCTTTTCAATCTAAAAAGTAAAAGAAGCAAGTGAAGATAGCAAGTAAGAAACCGTCTCACATAGAGAACAAACCACAGGTTACCAGTGTGACAAGGAAAGCGGGGAGGGGCAAGATAGGGGTATGGGATTAAGAAATACAAACTACAGCGACACCCCACTCCAGTACTCTTGCCTGGAAAATCCCATGGGCGGAGGAGCCTGGTAGGCTGCAGCCCATGGGGTTGCTAAGAGTCGGACACGACTGAGCGACTTCACTTTCACTTTTCACTTTCATGCATTGGAGAAGGAAATGGCAACCCACTCCATTGTTCTTCCCTGGAGAATCCCAAGGACGGGGGAGCCTGGTGGGCTCTATGGGGTCACACAGAGTCAGACATGACTGAATCGACTTAGCAGTAGCAGCAGTGTAGAAAATAAGCAACAAGCATATATTAATACAGCACAAGGAATATAGCTATTATTTTATAATAACTTTAAATGAAGTGTAAGCTATAAAAATATTGGATCACTATGTTGCACACCCAAAACGAATATGATATTGTAAATCAACTGTGTGTGCTCAGTCCTGTCCAACTTCTTGTGACTCTTTGGACTGTAGCCCACCAGGCTCCTCTGTCCATGGGATTCTCCAGGCAAGAATACTGGAATGAGTTGCCATGCCCTCTTCCAGGGGATCTTCCCAACCCTGAGATTGAACCCTTGTCTCCTGTGTCTCCTGCATTGGCAGGTGAGTTCTTTACCACTAGCGCCACCTAGGAAGCCTAGACTCTTCCTTACATAATAACATGTCTTTTCTAATTTACTCATCCTTCATAACACTTCAGACAGGTGTGAAGTTTTCATTTTATGGAGACTAATGAGAGAGAGAGAGAATTATGGCCAGAGGTAATATAGTGGAGCCTAAGTTAAAACAAGACCTTCTGACTCCAAGTCCATTAATCTTGTTGGGTAGAAATATACTTCTCAAGAAAATGTTGTCATTATTCAAAACTTCAGTGATAAGCATTAATTGTTTTTGGTCAAAAAATTAGATCATATAACCTTTTCATTTCAAAATTAATTTAACCAGAGAATCTTTATTGAACTCTGACCACTGCAGAGTACCATGTTAGCTCCTGTATGGGGGGAAAATAAATCTGTTCCTTTAAGAAGCTTATAGCATAGTCAAGATTGATGTACAGACATTAACAAAAAGACCAAGGGGGTTTAATTCACTGTAGTATACATAGGCATCCCACCAGTGCCCTCAGGGATATGTCTCCTGCCACATGCTGACATCCAATCAGTATTTGAATGGATGAATGAATCCAAATTAGGACCCATTGATTGGGGGGGTGGGGAGATAAAACTTGTGACCAGTCTTGAAACATAACTAAGATTTAGATACTGGAAGAGAGGTGATGAACATGTAGCAGTCTCAGCAAGACACAGCTTGAAGGAAGAGGAAGAAAAGGGAACAAGCAAAGCCAGAGAGCCCTTTGTATGGGAGAGGAGGAGAAGGCCCGCTTTGAGACCTTTAAATGCTGGGTTAAAAGCCTTTTCCTTTCATTCTCCAGGCAGTGGCTGCCATCAGAGATTGACATCTCGGGATCTGATGAGTGAGATTACCAAAGTGACATTGTATGCTGATTGCTTTGTTTCTGGTGCCCAGGGTGAATTTAGGGGGGAAATGGAGAGACCAGAGGAAGAGAGGCGAAGTCTTGGTTTAAAACAGTGGATGCCGCATCCCAATTGGACCGAAGTCCTGACATCCAAAAGTCAATTGGTAGATGTTTGAAACAGAGAAATTCAGTTCAAGAAAAAGAATTACAAGTAGAATGACAGTCTTAAAAAGAACCAGTATCTGTATAGTGCATTCTGATTGAAAACTGCAAAGATAAAATCTGGACTTTGAAAGTTTATTCCTCTTTGCTGCTGCTAAGTCACGTCAGTCGTGTTCCACTCTGTGCGACCCCACAGACGGCAGCCCATCAGGCTCCCCCATCCCTGGGATTCTCCAGGCAAGAACACTGGAGTGGGTTGCCATTTCCTTCTCCAATGCATGAAAGTGAAAAGTGAAAGTGAAGTCGCTCAGTCGTGTCCGACTCGTAGCGACCCCATGGACTGCAGCCTACTAGGCTCCTCCGTCCATGGGAGTTTCCAGGCAAGAATACTGGAGTGGGTCGCCAGTGCCTTCTCCGACCAAGTATAAAAAAACACTTGTTTTGAACTCTTTGGGTTATTTATAGCATTCTCTTTCTTTTCTCAGAGATAACTCCATTCAGAATTTGTTCTTTATTGTACCTATGCTTTTTATTTTTGCTTTTACTTTTACTCTTTGTGTATTTAATTGTTTATAATATTTGATGTCATTTTGTATATATTTTTTTTAATTTATTAAACTTTACATAATTGTATTAGTTTTGCCAAATATCAAAATGAATCCGCCACAGGTACACATCCTGAACCCTTAAACTTGATGAGAAAGGCCTCCCTGGTGTTCCAGTGGTTAGAACTCTGTGCTCTCACTCCTGAGGGCCCAAATTCAGTTGGTCGGGGAACTAAGATCCTGCCAGCTCCAAGGCAGAGGGGAAAGAAAGATACATGTATATGTATAACTGAATCACTTTGCTGTGTACCTGAAACCACCTTGCTATGTACCTGATTGTTAATCACCTATGCTCCAATATAAAATTTTTTTAACTTAATTAAACATACCAAACTGCCCGTTTTGTTTTGCAACTTGCTTTTTTTCCTGTAACACTATGTTGCTTTGAGATCACATCCATGTATTTGCTGGTCAGTTCAGTGTACTGTATTCCATTATATGACATGTCACAAACTGTCCATTTTCCTCTTGATGAACAGTTAGGTTGTTTCCAGTGTTTTACAACTGTAAATATTCCAGCAGCAAATGTTTTTGTGAATGTCCACTTGTATAAATGTGAGAATTTCTCTGGGGTTACTAGGAGGGTAGTAATAGTTTGTAGGATATGTGACTTAAGATTAAATTTTTGACAGTGTTAAGGGTGTGGAATGGTATTCCATTTTACTTTTAATATATATTCTCTGATTACTATTGAGATTATACATTGGTCATTTTGGTTCTTTTGAACTGCCTATGATATATTTTGCCCATTTTTATTTTCGGTTATGTTTTTTATATTGATTAATAGTTATTGATATAGTTGAGATACTTCAGGTTGGCATTTTAAAAAAATATCCAACTTTATTATTTGTTTTTGGCTTTGCTGAGTCTTCACTGCTGCACAGCCTTTTCTTTAGTTGCTGTGAGTGGAAACTACTCTCTGGTTGCGGTGTGCAGGCCTGTCCCAGCAATGGCTTCTCTTGCTCTGGAGCATGGGCTCTAGGCATATGGGCTCAGAGGTTGTGGCACACAGGCTCAGTGGTTGTGGCACACGGGCTTAGTTGCTCTGCAGCATGTGGGATCTTCCCAGACCAGGGATCAAACCTTTGTCCCCTGCATTGGCAGGCAGATTCTTAACCACTGGACCACCAAGGAAGTACAAGGGTGGCATTTTTAACTTTCTGTTAGTGCTATATCTGTTCCTTTGGCAGTCTGATAAGACTACATCAGCTATGAATCTAGGTAACATTATATTCACTAAAAATGACCCCTGATTAGTTAAATGTATCTTGGATAGGAGGAAAAATGAAATATCAATACCAGATGGGGGAGCCCTAGCTCTGATATTTCCCTGGGAGTATTTCCCTCACCGGGACTTTGGAAGCTTTGCCTATGAACTTGTTAAAAGAGATACTGGTTTCTGTGGAGCAGGATGCATCTAAAAGAACAGCTCATACACCCCTCCCGTGTAGAGGTGAGTTGAACCAACCCCAACCAAGCCCTGGTCTAAAGCTCCCTGGCTGGGCAAGCCCTGTTCTGTCCTATAACCTCCTTCTCAGGAGACTAGGGCCAGATGTTGATTTGATGGTTCTGAGTGTGAATATTTAGTTGAACCTAAGAAAACCCTTTAGTAAGTGTCGCAGCTATACTCGTACTTAAAATTATCTGAAAGATAAAGAATTAGCTTCTGATAAATATGATACCTCCATGAAATATTTTTAATTTTCTCTTAAATTTTCTTATGATGCATTTTAAAATATAATTTGTACATCTTGATTATGCAATCCTGATCCTAATTAATGGGCTCTGTTGAGGGAAGAGAGAAGTATGATTTAGGTCTGGGTGGCTCTGCTATGTGAGGTTGTTGGTTAAAATGGAGCAGAGTCAGCACCTGTTGTTTTCCTGCCATGTTCTGATCATTGTTGATTGCTTTTGACTTTTCCTAATAATCGACTTAAACCGATGGAACTCAGCTTGATGGCTTTCAGGCCATGTTGGAATACAGACTTAGGCATGTGGTCAGATTTCTACAGATTTTTAGCTCACCCCATCAGTGTGGTTTTTCTTTCTCATGGAAGCATATTAAATCATATGATTTAATAGGAAAGTCATGTTTGATAGGTGAAAAGTATTTTATATACATTTCAGGGACATATTTTATCTTGAGCCAGAGGGATGTATACTTTGCCTTTGCCTTAGTCCATTTAAAAATGTCAACAAATAAATTTTGATTCAGTTGTTAGGGTTGTTCAGTTTGACTTCTAGGTAGATATGTAAGTGTATCTTTATATTATTTTTAATAAACTATTAAAAATTTTCAAACCTTTAGCTAATCTTGGGTAGACACATGTGTAATTGAGTCAAATAAAAATTTGACTGACCTTTGATTTTTTTTTTTTTTAAGAACCAAAGGAAAATGCTGAAATTAGTGGCAGAAACTGTAGGCCTACCTTGTGATTTAAAAAATAAGAGGCATAAATATGGCTTTTTTCTAAAAATGATGGTACCATATATGTAAGAATGCATTCTCTGCTTGCTCACCGCTTCGTTTTCTTCAAGGTAAAAAAGAAATAGTTTCTTTTAGATCGAGGCAGAAATTAAGGGAGCCTTCTCAGGCGTTCCCTTTTACCACATTGGCTGCCCACTGTCTTGGCTAGGTTGTGCTTGTATCCACTGACTTCCTGTCCTTCTTCTCTCCCCAAGCTGGTGTAAGCCTATTAAAGTTGCGTGTTCAGTGCATGGAGAGACCATGGTTTGCCTGGCAGGATGTACCGCTCTTCCGCGGCATCCCAGCCGTCAGGGCTGTGATTCAAGGAACTGCAAAAAGAGTGACCCTGGTTTCTTTTTTCCATGTCAAGACCCAATTGTCAGTACTTTGCTTCTCTCCTCTTCTCCATATAGAAGTACTTTTAACATGCATAGATTAGAGCAATGCATATGAGTACACCCATATTACGATAGGACTGGGCGTGTTAATTATCCTGTGTATATGTTTGATCATTAAATTTACATGAAAATTAATACAGTATATATTAGTGTATGGTTAAAAAACCATATGTTAATACAATATATATTGCTGTCATAGGTAAAGAACCAAGTCAGATTCTGGGTGTGAATCCAAGCTCTGACACTTAAAGTTTAAAATGGGGAAAAGATAAATGTCTCATTCTTAGGGTTGTTAATAAATGAGATAATGTGTGTAAAGGGCTTAGCACCAGGCCTAGCACTTACTAAGCACTTAATAAAGTTTAGCTGTTCTTAAAATCATTTTATTTGAAGCTTTGATATTTAAGTGCTGGCTAATTTCTTTTGCTGTAATTACTTCTTAGTATCTGCTATGTGTACGGAATTTTTTTTTAATTTAACTTTGTATGTTTTACTACATTAAGACTCTAATTGGACTGCAGTGTTTCATCACCATATTCACTATTTGCCATATCCTAACCTTTTTACTCTAAAACGAGATCATTTCCCGTGATTTTTATCATTTCTTCATCTTTTCTGTTACAGCATATTGTCATGTCAGCAAGCAATGGTGTTAGCTTTGAAGTTCACCTTTTATGTAACATACTGTTTTATCTATTTATCATTATCATGTTTTATCATTATCTATCATATGAACTCAGATAGTATGGCTTTTCCCAGTAGAATATCTATTCACCAGTTCATGTTTCAATAATTACAGTGATTTGTTTCACTTTTGTTAGGCTCTTTGTAAATGTTTGTAGTTGTTAATCATTTTTTAGCCAGGAGCATCTAAGGAATAAATTTTTCTATCAAAGTAAGTGATATTGGTTACGTTTTTGTGGAAACAAATTGACAGCCTTTTGTATCTTAAAAGTGGGAGACAGGTGCTAGTGTACTTTTCGTTCATTTTCGTAGTTGGTGATATAATGGTGCTTGTGATACTTAACTCTCTGCTACTTAACAAGCTGAACATTTAAGCTATTAATTTTTTTCCTCATTATTCTGTTTAAAGCAAATGATTAGGTATGGCGTCTACCTCAGCACCAAGCATAAATAGGCCCTTAATCCTCATTAAACTCTACCTACTTGGAAGTATTAGGGCCAAGAAATATTTTTGAAATGTTAAGATTTATTTCCACTCTCTGCGTGTGTATTCATATATTTACAACATCTAAGCTGCTGGAGAATTGACTTCTATTTGCTTTTGGTTTAGATATTAGAGGGCTGCGGTTCTAATTCTTTCTTGGTGGAGGTGTTGAATATGAAGAGACGACTTAGAGTACATGTCTTCTGTCAGATTTTCCTCACACGTTATATTTGGCTCATCCCTCTGACTAATAAGTCTTGAGTTTAACACCTGAATCAGGGACGCGGTGCAGTGAATTTGTTCTTTATTCTGGCATTTTACTTTCTCATTTACATATGGCATAGTTTATCCCAGTCATAGGACTTTTAATGGCAGGTCTCCACTCAACACAAAATACGGAAGCATGCAATGAAAGTACAGGATTGAGGGGTCTACTGAGTTTATCTTATCCTTATTTATTTGTTTCTTTGACATGTTCTGTAGACTTTGAAGTTTGAGCATAGTCTGAGACAGCATTCTAATCCTAGCTTTGTATTTAAATCGTAGTAAACTGTTATGCACCTAATGCTGTGTAATACTTATTTCTTCATCTAAAATTTTATGAATAATAGTAATTTCTCTTGTGTTTTAGTAATACTTAATTTTTCGCTATAAATGCCTTAATTGTCTCTGGAATAAAATGTGGTGTGTTTTTTTTGAAGTACTGCAAAATTGTTATGGTTGCTATCAAATTTAACAATTTAAGCTTATATTATGAACCAAGGTATCATAATAAGTGCTGTAGAGAATACAAAGATGAGTAATACACAGACTCTGACATCAAAGAACTTATAATCATAGTGCTGGGCCTCTTTCAACTTTATAATATACTTAGGGTAAATTAAGTACATAAATATTAATAACCAGGATATACAAAGAATATAGTAGTGTTTTACATTTGTGTCCTCAGTTTCTGATACATTGCCTGGCACATACCAAATGATCGATACATGTTTCTCGATTGACTGAAAGGTGTTGTCAGAGTAGTTGGTGATTTCTTGGGACAGAGATAGCAAAGGGTCTCTTGTATGAAGGGCTTAGGGGTGACTTCAGGAGGAGGTGGCCATTGATAATAACCTTTGGAGGATCGGTAAGATTTACATAGGCAGAGAATGGCAAGGGACACTTCACTCTCAACAGAAAGGGACAAGATGCACAAATGATTGTCAGGTCTAATAGCACTGAGTACTCCAGCTTGACCAGAACTGAGAACACAGAGCTGGAGGAATATTTGCTCAGAAAACATGGAAAACCAGGTAGATTGCACAAGCCTCCGAATGTCAGATCCTTATTTGATTTCACAGAGAATAAGAAATAAAAGAAAAGGAAAGAAAAATGACATTTTTATTTTTGAGTCCCTACTGCATGTTAAGAACTGTGATAGAAGGTTATCATCACCGCACTTAGTCCTAAATGAATTGAGGATCTTAGTATACGGTGCTTTCTGCCTTCAAGTTCACCATGAAGGGACCATAGCACCAACATTTGATGCTGATCCTAGGGTAAGTGGAGAAAGGGAAAATACCTGGAGATGTTCCCGGGGAAGCCTACTTTAGAGATGAGGAAGTTCTGACTCTTGGGGAGGAACTGGAAAGAAGGAGATGTGATCAAGAGAATCTGTAAACGTAGATGTTGGAAATTGATTGGGCTTGAAGACAGAAACGGGATAGTTACAGAAAACTTACTGGGGGACAGAAACTGAAAAGCAGCAGACAGAGGAAGAGGAGTTTCCTCAGAGAGGTGAGGGGTCCTCACATCTGAGAGAGAGGTCGACGGTGGGCTGAAAGCTGGGCACTGGAGCTGAGTGAGGTCCTGAGGCTGGAAGTATCCATTGCGTCCCAGTCTTACTGATGTGATCACAGGAGCTGCTTTATCAGTGGAGAGCCTTTATAGCCAGAAGCAAAACCAGGATTGTTAATTTAAACAACAGCTATAGGGTTTTTTGGGTATTTTTGTTTGCTTGCTTGTTTGGCTTGGTGGCAGAGAGAAGTAGACTCAACATATCAGAGAGGTGAAGTAGGAAGCATGTTTATGCAGTGTCATTAAAGCCAAGTTTTGAAAAAAGTACAAAATTAAGTTTCTGGCAGAAGCTGGATTATACCAGGCTTGAAGAAAAATAGTAAGACAATAATGGGGTTGGCCAAAAAGTTCATTTGGGTTTTCCTGAATATCTTACAGAAAAACCGAAATGAACTTTTTGGCGAACATGTATCCACAGCTCTCAGGAGGGCCAGAGACCCTATGGCTGTTTGGAAAGGTGAGGGGGTGGTGTTGGCTGTCCCAGCGATGGAGCATGCTACATGTCTGAAGATCTAGCGGGAGGGTCCTTGCTGCCCTCGCTGAAATGCCCTCAATTTGCCTTCTTTTCTCGTCCCTCTCCATTCTTTTTCCTCCTTAGCACTTAGCACTAGCTCACATGTGGTATCTTTTTACTCATTTATCTTGTTTATTGGCCTTTCCTAGATTGTTAAGGTCAGGAGGACAAGGATTTTTATCACTTTCACCACTATATCCACAGTGCCTGCAGATATAAGGACCTCAATGATTAGTTGAGGAATAGATGAATGGCCGTTATAGTGATTTGCATAGTAGCTTTTTCCTTTTTTGTACTGTAAACTTATTGAGTGGTTGTCTCTGTACCCCTAATAATGCCTTGGCATAGTGTAGCTTAAGAATAAAGTTTTATTTCCAGAAGCATCAGAGAGGAAAAACAGGGGATGTGGGATTCATCTGGTCTGAGGTTAAATTCTGTTCTTACTAATCTGACTGATACTAGGTTACCAAACCTTTCTCTAAGCCTCATTTCCCTTAGTTGTAAAATAGGGATAAATTAATACCTATGTTACAGGGCTATAGAAAGGATTAAAGAGATAATACATGTCAGAGTGGCTGGCATATAATTTGTACCTACTAAATATTAATAACTGGTGTTTTGCAATGTTTCAATTGTGTAACCCTCAATAAGTTATTTAACCTCACCAAGCCTCAGTTTTTTCATCTCTCAAAGGGGAAGATGAAGCCACTCTCATATGGTATTCGGAGGAAACAGTGGGACGCCACATACCAAAACACCTGGCTGGCCTGATGCCTGCACACTTGGGGATCATTAAGCACGAGTACCCCGGTACCCCGGTACTGGGACGGCAAGCACAGCTCCTTCTCTGGTGCCAATTCCTATCCATTATAGCGACTGCCTGGGGGTGCTGGGTCAGAAGAAGGGAGAGGCGTGCACTCAGGCTCAGAGATGATTCATTAGCAGTGTCTGCTGAGCCAGGGGAGAAGGGCGACTAGAGCACACGTGTACATTTACTAAGCCTCACAGATTCCCTACCAAGGTCCAGCCTTGAGAGGCTCCATCTCAGTTCGTGTCCCAGTGTTTTTGCCTTTCAGTTAGCGCATATCAATTACTCTATTCCACAGGAAAACAGAAATAAATTAGGAACCCTCTTAGCTTGGATGACCGAGAGTCACCTGTGTGTGCTGTCCATGGCCCGCTTAAGGAGGATCTTAGACACCCAACCTGTTCTGGGTTCTCTTGCTTCTGAGACGATGAATAAATTGTCCTCCAACCTTTTCGTTGAGCTTCTCTTGCTTAGTTGATGTGTGGTTTTATCTTCTGTTTTGTAGGTGTGGCAGAAAGTACTCCTAAGTTTGGGGGTAATTTTACTTAAAGTGAAAGTGAAGTTGCTCGGTCGTGTCCGAATCTTTGCGACCCCATAGACTGTAGCCCACCAGGCTCCTCTGTCTGTGGGATTCTCCAGGCAAGAATACTGGAGTGGGTTGCCATTTCCTTCTGCAGGGGATCTTCCCGACCCACGGATCGAACCCAGGTCTCCCACATTGCAGGCAGGTGCTTTAACCTCTGAGCCACCGATGGACTACTAATAAACTAACACAAATCACTTGAAACCTTGGGCACACAGCAGGTGGCTTCACCAGGCCTAAAGGTGACGATGATTTGGCGGCTGGCAAAGAACACTCTTTCACTGAGGCAGTAATAACAATGTAGGAGATATAAGGAAAACTCTGAATATGAGGACATTTTTTACCTTGCCTAACTAAAATATGACTATATTAGAATTTTCAAATATACATACTAAAGTTACCGTTGTACCCATGTTTAAGTGTCCATGTCTGTGGCATTAAGTACATGCACATTGTTGTAAAACCAACACCAACATCCATCTTCAGAACCTTTTCATCTTCCACAGTTGAAAGTCTATTCCTACTGAACACTAACTCCCCATTCCTTACCCCACCCCGTCCCCATTTCCTGGCAACTACCATTGTACTTTCTGCCTCTATGAATTGGACTGGTCTAGAAAGCTCATATAAGAGGTTCTAATCTTTTTTGTGACTTATTGCACTTAGGATGTCTTCAGGACTCATCCATCTTGTAGCATAGGTCAAAATTTCCTTTTTATAGCTGAAAAATACTCCATTGTTTGTATGTATGTATATACATACACACCCCACATTTTATTTATCCATTCATCTGTCAGTAAACATTTGGGTTACTTCCACCTTTTGGCTATTGTGAATAATGTTGTTAAGAACATAGAAGTACAAATATTTGTTCAAGTCTCTGCTTTCAATTCTTTCGGGTTCTTACCCAGAAGTGGAATTGCTGAGTTACATGGTAATTCTGTGCTTAGTTTTTTTGGAGGAATCACATAACCGTTTTCCAGTTTACCTGCCACCAGCAATGCACATGGGTTCCATTTTCTCCATTATTTCTCCATGCCAATATTTATTTCATAGTTTTTTTGATAATGAAAATCTCCTTGTAGTTTTAGTTTGTATTTCCATAATGACCAGTGGTGTTTGAGTATCTTTTCATGTGCTTTTTGGCTATTTGTATATCTTTGGAGAAGTGTCTTTTAAATTTCTTTTACTATTTTTTTATATCAAATTGTTTGGGTTTTTGGTTGTATTACAGGAGTTCTTTATACTGGGTATCAATCCCTTATCAAATAAATATGATTTGCAAATGTTTTCCCCTATTCCATAGGTTGCCTTTTCATTCTGTTGATAGTATCCTTTGATGCTCAAAAGTTTTTTATTTTAATAAAGGCCAACTTACCTATTTTTTCCTCTTGTTTTGTATGCTTTTGATGTCATATCTAAGAAATCATTACCAAATCCAGTGTCATGAAACTTCCCCCCGCCTCCTGGTTTTTTGGTAAGAATTTTATAGTTTTAGCTGTTATGTTTAGGTCTTTGATCTACTTTGAGTTAATTTTTGTATATGTAAGGTAAACATGGCTTCCCTGATAGCTCAATTGGTAAAGAATCCACCTGCAATGCAGGAGACCTTGGTTTGATTCCTGGGTTGGGAAGATCCCCTGGAGAAGGGATAGGCTTACCCACTCCAGTATTCTCTGGCTTCCCTTGTGGCTCAACTGGTAAAGAAGCGCCTGCAATGCAGGAGACCTGGGTTCGATCCCTGGGTTGGGAGGATCCCCTGGACAAGGGAAAGGCTACCCACTCCAGTATTCTGGCCTAGAGATTTCCATAGACTGTGTAGTCCATGGGGTTGCAAAGAGTCAGACACAACTGAGCGACTCACTTTTCAAAGTAGAGTCCACCATCATTATTTTTTGCATGTGGATATCCAGTTTTCCCAGAAACATTTGTTGAAATATGAAGGCCCCGTTGACTCTTGGCACCTGTGTCAGAAACCTTTCTACCATGTATGGGGGTTTATTTTTAGGCTGTGTTATTAGACATACCTACTACACATGTAGGTATCTTTACGTGTAGTCTCATCATTCCTCACTGATTTATTGCTACAATTTTCTGACTATTCCCCACGTAGTATCATTTCTTGAAGCTTCTCCCTATGGAAATCTTTCTCTTTTAGAAAAACAATCATCTCTTCAACTGCTCAGAACCTTTCATGGGTTCCTCATTCCCCACAGGATGGATTTCAGCCTCCTCAGCTCTGCAGACAGGGCTCATCCTAGCCTCATCTGTGCCCACTTCTGCAGTCTCTTTTCCCACCACCTTCTTTTAGGCATTAATACCTTTCGGCTGTGATCTTGCGGATTTCACTGGATCTCGAGTAAGAAATGTGCTGTCTTGCTCCCCTGCTGTTATACCTTTTTCTTCCCTTCCTCACACACTAGATAGAGTCCTGCTTGTCCTACTCTCCTCTAAAGCCTTCCCTGGCCCTCCCCATTCAAAGTTAGGCATTGACTCTCTTCGTCTTCTAACAGCCCATCTTGAGAAGGCATTTCTGATCATATACATTTTGCTTACTTCTCTCTTTGCCCTCCCGAGAAGGCAGTGGCACCCCACTCCAGTACTCTTGCCTGGAAAATCCCATGAACGGAGGAGCCTGGTAGGCTGCAGTCCATGGGGTTGCTAAGAGTCGGACATGACTGAGCGACTTCACTTTCACTTTTCACTTTCATGCGTTGGAGAAGGAGATGGCAACCCACTCCAGTGTTCTTGCCTGGAGAATCCCAGGGACGGGGGAGCCTGGTGGGCTGCCGTCTATGGGTTCGCACAGTCGGAGACGACTGAAGCGACTTAGCAGCAGCAGCTCTTTGCCCTCATTGATGACGGGCCTCTAGAGGACAGGGCTTTTTTTGTCCTGTCCATTTTTGTGTCCCCACTGCCTGACTTAGTGCCTTACGTGACACTGTTCTGAATAAGTTCTTGTTGAATGAAATGAATTAATCCACAGCTACAAACGAAACAAGAGCGAGAAAGAAGTGAAAGACATCAGGGCAGGTGTCAAACATGTTTTTCCTTTGTTATAAATTATTGCTGCAGACTGTGAGGCTTTAAGGAAAGATGACTTTTTTTTTTTTGCCTCTAATGATATTTCCCCTCTTCTTTTAGACTGGCTACTATGACATACCCTCTTGCTCACCATGGCAAGTAATCTTAATATTATGAAAGGAATGAGTGACTAAGGAGAAAGCAGGAAAAGAAAAAGCAGGGTGAAGAGGAGAAGGAAGAAATCATCCACCTCATTTAAAAGCGTTTAACAGGGGACCTTTGAAGCTGAACCAGAACTGGCTGTGGTGCGGAGATACAGCACTGTGCTGTGCTGTGTGAGGTGTGGTCTTCCATACATGCAGCACATGCTCCCCACTTGTGACTTAGTCCCTCTCGTGACCGTGGAAATGTAGAATAGATGAATAATTTACTATTTGTCTCAGAATATAGCACCTCCACCAAGAGACTTTTTTTTTGTCTCTTCTGTATTTATATGGCCAAATTTGTGAACCAGTGAAAACTTTCAGTCAGATCTTAGTTAAAGCAGACTGTCAAGAAAAAACAAAAATCCATATTATCAGTTACCTGCGTAGCGTTCCTTTATGATCCAGTGAGAAAAGCAAGCCAGGCTCTTCTAGTCCTCGGTATGTGTGTGGCTGTCACTCTCTTTTGACTCTATTTGGGAGAAGTTAATACGTAGAGAGAACAGTAGAGTGAGAAGAGCAAGTCTGGTTAACCTACCAGGGTTTGAAGATGATAAGAAGGTGTGTTTAAGGCCATTAGCCATCACGGTCAAAGGGTGTACTTCTTCCATTTCGTCCCTGGAATCTCATTCCCATCTAACCTTTTAAAGAAACAGTATGGTCTAGTCTTGGCCTTTGGTTGCTTTTTGAACTCTTAAGAACAGCTGGGGAAATTTTCTCCTTACAATGTAAATGGCTCTAAGGTTATGAATTGAAAAGATCTAACCGGAGACTGAGAAGTTATCCAAGGTTGGGAATTTGAGATGGAAGAATTCGAGAGTCCCAACATGAGATGGCCCTCACGTTTTTTGTTTTGTTTTGTTTTTTAAGCCCCACAATTTTATAATTCTAAATGGTCGTTTATCCCATCAGAGCCTTCTAGGGAATAATGCCAATCTCAGAGGGCTGGATTAATCAGTGAGTCAAATTCTTGTGGTCTTTAATCTGCTCCCTGAGCCTTCGGCATTTTTAGAATCCTGAGGAATAAAAGTTATAAATCCTGATAGACGGCTGGGTTTCCCTTTCATTCTGGTTAGCAGATCACCTAGGAATTTCATTTGTAACCCAGGGGTGGGTACTAAGTGACTTCAGAGAATAAATGCACCTCTTAAGGGCGACTCTTTGGAATGGTTTACTTGTGGACTAATTGGGAAGAATCAGATTCAGTAGTCAAAGCCTCTAAAATCCTTGGATGAAGCACAGATGCTGAGCTGGAAATGCAGTGTGCTATTTGTATATTATTTCATTCCATGAAGTGGCAACTTGGCAGAGTCGTATTTAGAAGTGATTGTACTCTCTAGTCCTTCTCCTCAGCTGTCTTTTGTGTGGGTATAATTTCCTGCAGTCGTATCATAGACATTTATGCGCTGCTGTTTGCATAAGCCTTTTATTGGAAATAACCCAGCAAAATAGCACTCGCTGCTAGCTAGCTTAGCACAGTTGGGCCTTATCGAAGATGTACCACCCTGCATATCAGAACAGTGAAATCTTCAGTTAATGTTGGCGGGCTGACAGCCACAGGCAGCACATTCTCAGGCCTGCTTGCTATCCCTGGCTTCCTTCTTGAGGAAGAAGGCCCAGAGAGCCAAGTGACATAATTCTGTGCACACAGGTGCCTCATAAAAACAGCTGGTTCAAGTGGGTGTTATTACTTTTCACTTCATTGACTTATACTATGTATGCAGCTGATGCCTTATTGCATTAAAAATGTATTTAACAAAGAGATTAACTATTCCATGACATTTTATCAGGTTTTCAAAACCTGATATTTTGGTTTAATATAGAATTACAATGCTAATGGGCTAACAAATTAATATCATAAATGACCTAAACTTTATTCACCCTGCAGCTTGTTAACTGTGACACCTTCAGGGTTTATCTCATTTTTAATCATTTGAATTAATAAAATATCTTGGTGCATCAGGAAATCTTTGTCAGTTAAATATTTAGCTGTTTCTTTTGGTACAGTGAATTCTAGTTTTTGAGGTTTGTATAATGGAAATTTAAAATAGTATTTATAATCCCCACCCCCATGTATCCTTCACCCAGTTTTAGAAGTTATCAACAATTTACTGTGTTTTAAAATTATGGAAACTTTACTAAGCGTTTAAAAATTGGAATTAAAATCCCCTATGATATCATCCACTTAATCCAACTCTTATGTTTTATGTATTCTCTTCCGTTCTTTATACTAAGTTATAAAAGAAAGATTGTTTCTCTTTTTGCTGAACATCATATCAAACTAAGGGCTAATAATAGCTGCCATCAATTGATGTCTTCCTGTGCCAGGCTCTGGGCTAGTTGAGTTCAGTTGCTCAGTCGTGTCTGACTCTGGGCTAGTTGCTTTCCATACAATTTATAGACTCTTCACAAGAACAGCACAGTGTAGGCTCCCAACTTTCCCCATTAACAGATAGGGAACCTAAGACTCAGAGAGGTTAAGTAAGTTGCTCAAGGTTGTGTGTCTAGCAATGGAGTCAAACTAAAGTGTAGTTCCAAGGCCATACTCTCTCCTCCCTATGAAGTGGCCTATTCAAAAGCATTTTTTCATATTGCTATATAATTACCTTTTTAAGGAAAAAGAAATGTCAGTACTTAAATATGACCATTTAATCTGTAGAGGCAGCACTAGGATAGATGATGGTGAGGATTTAGAGAAATAAAGGCATGATCTCTACCCTTCAGTGTTTATGCTCCAGTGCAGAGAAAGCTAATCCCTAAGAGACACTGACAGAGTACACAAAACAGGGCTTTGTGTGGTGTCATTAGCTGTAAATGTTACAAAGCCTCTACAGAGAAGGAAATGAACAAGGAGCACGCCCCATGTATAGGGAAGGCTGCTAACACGTGTAGAATTTCAGCTAAGATTTAAAAGACAATGTCAAATGTTGGTATGGCTGTGGGACAGCCAGATCTCTTATGCATGGCTCGTGGGAGTGTAAAGCTGCCTTAGAAAACACATTGACAGTTTCTTACACTTATCCACGAGCCCCCAGTTCCATCATAGGTATTTACCCACCTGAAATGAAAATTCCTGTCTATGAAAAGACTTGCACATGTGTACTGGTAGCAACTTGTACGTAGTCGCCCCTTCCCCTCATTAGGTTTCTTTTTCTGAGTAACAGATTACCACAAATAACTCCCAATTATTAGCTCACCATCCTATAGATCTGAAATTGAGCACGGTGTCGGTGTGATTCTCTGCTCAGAGCATCACCAGGCTAAAACAAAGGTGTCAGCAAGAGTGAGTTCTCATCTGGAAGCTCTCGGGGGAAAATCCACTTTCAGCTCATTCTTGTTAGCAGAATTCAGGGTCTTGGATCAATGGGACTGAGATCCTGTGTCCTTGCCAGGTGTTAGCTAAATGCCACTCTCTGTGCCTAGAGGTCATCCATCTTTCTTGATATTGGATTTCTTCCATCTTAATGTCATCTAAGGTTTATAGAATCCTTCTCGGACTTGAGACTTCTAACTTCTGCTCCTGCCTCATGGAGCAAATGCATTATGATTAGGCCTCAGTAATCTTCCCTGGACTTTCCTGGGGGCTCAGTAGTAAAGAATCTGCCTGCCACTGCAGAAGACCTGGGTTCGATCCCTGGGTCGGGAAGATTCCCTGGAGAAGGAAATGGCAACCCACTCCAGTATTCTTGCCATGGGAAATCCCATGGACAGAGGAGCCTGGCGGGCTACAGCCCATGGGATTAAAAAGAGTTGGACAAGACTTAGCAACTAAACAACACCACCACCACCTCAATAATCTCCCTACTTAAAGTCAGCAGTGCCATGTAACATAACCTAATCATTAGTATGAAAATCCACCATATTGACAATGCTGGGGATTATAAATGATGTGTACCTTAGGATGTGGGGCAATCTTGCAGAACCGTTTTAGAATTCTGTTTACCACAAGCTCCCCATTGGAAACAGCCCAAATGGCCATCAAAGGAAAGTAGATGAACTGCCGTATGGTCACACAGTGGAATTACCCTGAGCACTGAAAAAGAGCAAATTATTACAGCATCACAAAACGTGATGCTGAAGAATCATGAAAAGTACTTATTGTCTGATTCCCTTTGCTTGAAGTTCTAGAAAAAGCTAAACTAATCTGTGATAGCAGAAGAGTTACAGTTGTTCGTGGGGTGAGGGGGTGGGCTGAGGAGAGCTCTGCTGGGTGATGACCATGCTGTGTATCTAGATGGGAGCGTCAGTTCCATAGGTGCTTTCACTGGTGTGTGTGTGTTACTCGCTCAGTCATGTCTGACTCTTTGCGACCCCACGGACTGTAGCTCACCAGGCTCCTTTGTCCATGGAATTCTCCAGGCAAGAATACTGGAGTGGGTTACCATTTGCTTCTCCAGGGGTTCTTCTCAAACCAGGCTTTCGTTGGTAAGAATGCTTAACTTTATTCTTAACATCTGTTTATTGCACCAAATGTAAATTTCACCTTGTTACTCTATTGAATTCTTGTTTGACTTCTCATCAGACTTTTGGTTTAAGAAATTAATCACAATTATATAAATACCACCATCAGGAAAAACCTTAAAGCTAGAAACAGCTTTACAAACCATCCAGCCTAATTCCCTAAGCCTTCGTGAAGAAAAGGGTTAAAACCGATAAACTGGAGTCTGCTGCAGCCACCAGCCTGCCCTCAGGAGGGGGCTAGACAGCTTCACCCACTTGTGCTTGCCAGCAGAAGATGTGAGAGAGGGACAGGTTTGCTAACTGTAGTATGTCTTGAAGCGAGAGCACAGAATCTGGACTAAGACATTTTACCTGGAAGTTTTGGCAAGAGACGTTTTCTTCCTGTAATGGTTTTGGTCAGTGAATTCTCAGCAGATTTTGCGATTGCCCATGACTAGCTAAGAAATAATTTGTGAAAACTCCATTGTAGCTGATAAAGGACCACATGGTGGTAAAGAGTGCTTGTGACCTCACCTTAGCTCAAGATAATCAAAGCTTTGATGATGTTGTGAGCAGAAAAGGACAAATAGGTGGATGGATTTCACAAAACTACCCCCTGTAGTTTTTATGCTGTTCCTTTAAAAAAAAGAAGTGTTCTCTCATATCTGCTATTGTTAGTTTCCTATAATAACATTAATTTCCTATGATGACCTGGCTGATTACTGATTTTAGATTTTAAGTGCACAATGAAAATATTTAGGTGGCTGTTAAAATCATTATAACTTGTAAAAGTTCTTTGTGCTTTGGCTTTTTTGATGAGGTATCACCAGGTGTGTGTGAGCGTTTGAGTGTTTTAAATTTATTTTCTTGATGTCTCAATTTCTCTGCTGGAGTCCTCATGGAAGCTGTGCTCACTGACCCCTGTGTAGTCACCAGAGGCTTGGTGAGATGTTAGGACTGTGTTCCAGCAGAGTAACCCCGGTCCCTTCCAGTGACTGGAAGAGAGTTAGTCAACACCCACTCCATCCTGCTCGAGTTATTTATGTGTCGAGTGGTTAATTAAATTAAAACTAAAAAGTTTCATAATCAGAATTATCAAAATTTGGGGGTTCTTAGAAATTACAGAGTTTTTGTATAGATAACTTTTATGTGGTAATAATTCCTTCTGTCTAGTTGTATCTATAACAACTTTTGTTTTTTCCTATATTAAAGAGTATAATTTTGGCTTGGTTTACTTAGGGATAATGCAGTTTGTGTAAAATGATTTGGTGAGGCGAAAACTGTCTTGATCTCCAGGTACTGAAACAATTCTTCTTTAACTTATCTATACACACACACACACACCCCAATACTGTCTGATTCCACTTAAACAAGGGGTCTAAAGTAGTTAAATTTCACAGAAACAGAAAGTAGATTGTGTGTGCCAGAGCCTGGAGGGAAGGGGAAATGGGAGTTGTTGTTTAATGGGTGCAGTTTCAGTTTTGCAAGATGAAAAAGGTCGAGAGCACTATTGCACAACCGTGTGCATAGGCTTAGCTCTGCCAAACTGTGCATTCAGAAGTGGTAGCTTTTAAAGTTGTGTGTATTTTAGCACAGTGAAAAGTTAAAAAAGGAAAATACCTGCTGTGTTTTCCGTTTTTGAGATGAGAAAACCAAGGCAAGAAATAAAACCCAAATATGTCAAATGGAGCTTCCTCCATTGCCTTAGTGGGACTGTCTGTCTTATTTTCAGTCTAGGAGGAGCAGCGCCCTCCCAGTGGCATGACTTTGCTTCTGGGGCCACTCCTTGGCTCATCTTCCTCTCTGCTTTCCACTTCTCAACATATTCTTACACTTAAACTCCTTTCCCAAATTGCTTGTCTGATAGATTTAAGAGTTTTTTTTTTTTTTTTTTAAACTTTACATAATTGTATTAGTTTTGCCAAATATCAAAATGAATCTGCCACAGATATACATGTGTTCCCCATCCTGAACCCTCCTCCCTCCTCCCTCCCCATACCCTCCCTCTGGGTCGTCCCAGTGCACTAGCCCCAAGAAAACAAAGAGAGCAGATAATGTCATCCACCACTGTCTCTTTGCCTAGCACTTCAACCTGTTACCAAGGACATTAAAAAAAAAAAGTGTGGAGCAACTACCGTGTGTCAGGCACTGACGTAGTGTTTCCACACGTGTGTTTCGAAAGTTGATCGTTTATCAGAAATCAAACAAATTGGCCAGATTCAGAATACCTTTGGTGTTTTTTTTTTTTTTTTTTTATGTTTTAAAGATTGTTTTGGCCGTGGTAATATTTTTCTTCGTGGAATAACCTAGAAGATTACGTAGGGTGCATTTCCAATAAGGATACATTTTGATGTTGAAAAAGTGTGCTTAACATGTGTTTTGCTAATACATGAAACTAGTTAAATATCAGTGTCTGGGCAGGTATCATGTCTCCCCCAGTGTTCTTGAGGCCAGATGTGTCAACTTTATATTACTGGGTCAAAAGTTCTAGAGAACAGGAGCAGACAGGTCTCCTCTGTCCCACTTCATGCACTGAAGTGTTCGTGGCCGGCGTGCTGCTTCCTGCTGCACCGAAGACCATGCATCAGAGTGTTTGCAGCAAGCAGTTATTTTTAGCAGCAGACCTAGAAATTTTTAGTTTTTTCATGTTACAGTAGATATTTTAAATGTATTATCATCCCAAGAAGAATAAATAATTTGAGACACGTGTATGCGAGTGCATGTGTGCATTTTGCACGTGTGTGTGAGAGAGAGACATCCCCTTAATAACAGGAGAGGGTAGAGGCTTATTCAGTCTATTATCATAAAGCTCTGCTAATGTAGCTTCGGAGTCATGTGACCACAGAAAAGGCTATTATCTCAATGAAAAGGAAACTGGTTTTTCAAGCAAGCAATAGAATAGAAGCAGGAAGAATTTTCGAGTGTTCCACCATGCTGGATTGTCAAAGGGGGATCTGTCTGATCAGCAGCTAAAAAAGGATTTGTGAGGCTAGTTTGTCAGCTATCGTTAGAAGCAAGTGATGGAGGAGGTAAGCGGCAGGGTGCTCAGCATGTGCTTAGGTTTACATCAAGGCATAATGTTGGTTTGGGTTAACAGAAAAGATTTATCTCTGGGGCAATAAATTAATTGCTAATTGTGAGGTTGTTTTACTTTTTTTTTGTTTGGAAGAGTGATGCATGGTATTTTTATTTACCTCACTGGTGAAGATCAGGACAAGCTGCCGAGCTCTGGTTTGAACGACAGAGGCTGTGGACAATTACAAGGTGTGTTTCACAAGTGCTCTGACTGAACATTTGACAGTATTCTTGGAATTCTGTGTGCCTGTGGATTGGATGTGTGTGTTGTCGAGGGAGAACTGAGCATGACAACCAGGCAGTGACAGCCTTCTCAGGATCAAATAGATACAAACGCGATTCACATTCATTCTTTTGTGGTCCCTGTTTCTTTTGTGTTTATTTAGCAATTAAAGGTTTCTTGCAGTTTCTTTACAGTGGCCAAATACAGTCTCTTGCTTGTTTTAGAAAATGAACTGGTAAGCATTTTTTAAATTTTCAAAGAAGAATCCAAGGTAAATTTTACTCATTAAGGAATAGATATAAGCTTGCTGTTTGTATCTCTGTTCATTTTTTTCCCCAATATCCTTTTGTAATTTTTTTAGCCTAAAAAAAGAGCTTTGCAGTGAATTTGAAAGCATCTAAATTTTGGTTAGATAATAATTTGGAGGGGGACAGTTGAGGCCTCGAACTAATGATTTATTTTGTGTACAATACCTAACTTTCTCTGATTTATTACATCCTTCTGCTACTATATGCAGAAAGCTGAAAGCATTCAGTTAATCTTTGGACCAATCTAGCCCACTTTTGCTCATGCTAATGCTGTTAATTCTCTTAGCAGTCTGTACCCTTTCTCTTAACCTTGGAAGTGTAGTACTTAAAAATCTGAAATTGGTGAAAGATAATCATAAGCTTTATCTGAAAAGGGTTAACTCTTACAGTATGAATTCCCTAATATGTTTTCCATTTAATTTCTAGACCAGATATACACATCTTTGGGTGTGGGTATGTTTCAAACCACATATATTATTATATTGTATACATCTCCCTTTTGAAATTGACATTGATGGAGATAAGAACTCTAGTTGGCCATTATGTACTGCATGGACAGTTTACAAAGAATTCATCCTTTTATTATCTTCAAGAAATGATGGTGAGGGCAGCTCAAACATAAATTTTAATAATATTAAGTATAGGAGATTCTCTTTCTTTTAATATCTACAAACTATATTTTAGCACAGTGTAATTTAATAGACTATTAATCTTACTAATTTGGGATTTTCTTTTAAAAAATATTGGCACCTTAGTTTAGTCTGCCTACACAAAAAGACAACTTGGTTAAAATAAACAGCTGATTACCTATGGTTTTAATCATTCTGGGATTTATTTTTTAATTGTAGGACTCTCCAAACATTCTTGTAAGTAGGATATAAGACAATTAAATAATGGTTTTAGCCCCAGAGTCTCTAGTATCATATATTTAAATTTTTTGAATAATAATTTTTGATAGCCAAATGATTTGGGCTGTCTTTGTTTTTGCTTTTAATTTTATTTTGCTGCCTTATCTAAAGTCTTGGAAGTGAGCCAAGGATTTTGGAATAGGTCAAGGTGTTTTTATTGAGCACTTACTATTATTACAAGGCATTCTGTGAAACACTATGGGAAGCAAAGGCGAATAAGACACTAAAAGCTTCATTAAATGGGGTTTCATCTGTACTGAAAAGATGGCTTACAGCTGTCACCGTGTAATTATCTTACATCTTACAGGAATTGTAAATCATTAAGAGGAGTTTTTGTAAAACTTGTTTGGCCAATCAGAGAGTAAAAGTCAATGACTTTTTCCCCTGAGCAGCTTTGAACGATAGTTTTAACTGGCCTCCATCTGTGCCCATTTATATTTCCTTTGTATCATCACCCCAAAAAAGTCATTTTATTTACGTTCTCTTGAAAGTAGAATAGTTTTGGTTTCAGATCATGTTGTTTTTCTCCTGGGGCATCAAGTGTCAGTCATTTACAGTTTTAAGGTACATTCATGAAAGGATTAATCTACTGTGTTATCTAAAAATATCTTAACTTTTGGAGGTTGGGGAGTGAGGAAGAGACCCCATCTTCCTCTGAGAGTTAAAAGACACATGTTTTGACGTCAGGGTAGTGTCTAAACAAGCCAGATGACTCGCTTGCAGATCCTGCTACACCTCAGAATTTCAACCACAATAATTAACCACAAATATTATAATCAGGTCCGATCTTGTCAGGCTGAGGGGGTTTGCTTCTTAGAGAGATTTTTAATTTGTAGGAAAGATAGATAGGGTAAGAAAGGACGGAATTAAAGGTGATGTTAGTACTCAGTGTTGTAAAACTCAGTGAAACATGTTCTTAGGAGTATTTTTGTTTTTTGAGAAAGTCAAAGTTTGGGACTGTTTAGGCAGGATTAAGGCACTAGGCTATATTTGAGATGCAGTTTAATTCTTTGGGAGCCAAAGGGATATAAAATTCATGAAGTGAAAAAACTTGTGCAACAATTAGCGAATTTTCCAGGGTCCCTCTTAAAGCTTCGTCTAAATGGAGTTCGGTCTGCACTGAAAAGAAACATGTTCATGAAAAATAACTCACAACTGATTCAGAAATCTGCTTTAGACGAAGGTGAGAGTGGGGGAGAGTGTTATTAGAGGGTAGCAGAGACTGGCATAAGAAGTAGACTCCGAATTAGCATCAGTCTCCTGGGGTGGAGGGAAGCTCTGAAGCTGTAGGATTTGAAAGACGTGTGTTACATATTTTCTTCCTTAGCTCCTTCTTTTTCTTGGCAAATGGAGACCTTGCTGTTTTCAAGGTCTATTACTCACTACATTGCTATGACGGAGCATTCAGGTATAAAAACCGCAGAGAATCCAAATTAAGATTCTTGTGTTCAGACATCGGGAACACCCCTGGAATATAAGCCAGTGACCTAAGATGTGTTGTCAGTTGTTTCACACCCAGGCAAATTCCCTAGAGAGTTCGTGTCTCCACAGTGTTTCGGACAGGGCCCCTTACACTTCTTCAGGCTTTCGTAGTGACCAAGCTTATTGACTCTTGTGTCACTCTTTCTCCTCAGTATTTGTGGTGGGAAGTTTTACCTCACAGAATGTTTAAACTGGGTTTTTGCTAAAGAGTGGGAAAGTTAAATAAGGATATAACGTTGTCATTTCTATTTTGTCTCCATTTCTGAAGTGTAAAAATGGCCAATTTCATTCTTGTACTTAAATCCTCCTATTGATTCAGCAACTATTTATTATAAAATTTTGTCAGGGGGTTCACTGTTACAGGAGAAGAGTAACTGACAGTCCCTCAGGTGGGGAGAGGATTCAGGGGACACTTTGCAGAGAAAGTAAAGGTTGACCTGATTCTTAAAGAGGGGGGAAGATTGATCACCAGGCACTGGGAGATGTATAGGGTACCCTACGCCTTCACTGCCCAGCATAAGAGCCACTAGCCACAAGCAACTTTTGACCATTTGAAATGTGGCTTATTTTAATTGAGTGCAAAATACACTCACACTTTGAAGACAGAGTAACCCTCCCCCACCCCCTGCAAAAAAAATGTTTGGCTTCCCTGGTGATCGAGTGGCTAAGACTCCATGCTCCCATTGCAGGGGGCCTTGGTTCGGGGACTAGATCCTGCGTGCTGCAGCTAAGATGCAGCAGCCAAGGAAATAAATAATAATTTTTTTTTAAATAACATGAAATAGCTCCTTAATAATTTTTAGAATACTAATTCCATGTTGAAAAGATTACATGTTTAGGACATTGATTACATATTGAATATAATGTGTTAAAATACATTAATAAATTTGATTTCACCTGTTCCTTTGACTTTCACGATGGCTACTAGGTGGTCAGCAGCTCCCAGTATTTTCTGTTGTTGGCGCTGCTCTGAACCAAGAAGACAGTGGTGTGCAAGGCATTGGGTAGCAGTCTTCCCTCGTAGCTGAGGCATCTGTGCCAGACCTTAGAGCTACACCAAGAAGCAGAGAGCTGAGACCTTTCCCAAGCCCATAGTTTTCTTTTTTTTTTTTCCCCATAGTTTTCTTATCAATAACCAGATTAGAAGTGATATGAAGTCCACATTCCTTGGTAGGACATTAAAGGCCCTTTCATGACCTACCTGGCCCTACCGTTCTAGCTGCCTGCCCCAAAGTTCTCCCCTGCTCCCATGTGCTATCTTTAATACTTTAATATCTTTGATCCTTGTTTTTTGCAGGCATTAACATTCTATGAAGTCAGGGCAGACACTGAACTAACAAATACCAAGCCATTGCTGCTAGGATAAATACAGAATTAGGTTCCTGCAGGCCTCTGATCACAACATTTAGCTCTTTGATCAAATATAGTCTTATTTTGAGTAGATTTCTTTTTAGAGACACTTTACTTAATATTTGTATTATTGATTCATGAACCTTGAACTGGGCTTCCCTGGTGACTCAGGTGGTAAAGAATCTGCCTGCAATACAGGAGACCCAAGTTCAATCCCTGGGTCAGGAAGATCCCCGGGAGAAGGAAATGGCAACCCACTCCACTATTCTTGCCTAGAGAATTCCATGGGCAGAGGTGCCTGACTGGCTACAGTCCATGAGGTTGCAAAGAGTCGAACATGATTAAGAGACAAACACTTTCGCTATTTTTTTTTCCCCACTAACCTTGAACTGTTGGCCACTCATGCCTGAATGGAGCTTATGTATCAGACTGCATACTTTTATCTTTGATGTCATTTAATTTTCATACAAACTGATGAAGTGAGTATTATTTTGGAATTTTACAGACATTGAAGCTGAAGCTCAGAAAGGTTAAGTACCTTTCCCAAGGTTGCAGAGCCAGTAAATGTTGAAAGCAAGAGCCAAGCCAGGTTTTCTCTGACTTCGGAGCCCAGTGAGGGGATGTAGTTCTGGCGTTGTCCACAGGGTGTCTGCCTTGGTTGAGAACGGATAGTGTTACAGCTTGTGGGCCACAAATTCGCCCCCATTGAAAACTTCCATGTCTGCTTGATGGCCTAACAGTTGAAATCTGGCCTAGGAGAGCATGTGCTATGATTTCCTGGGAGAAAAGGTGGGGAACCATTGTGTGTGTGTTGACTGTGGTGACCAAGGTGTGCCCTGTCTGCATCAGCCACATCTGCTTCGCCAGCTCATCAGCCTCGTCACGGTCAAGGCCCATCTTCCCTCTGCTTCCTCACTGGCTCATCCATGCTCCTTGTCCCATTTTCATCCTCTGGTTTCTTCCTCTGTGTCTTTTCAACTTCTCCCTCTGCCCGCAGAACAGCCCTCTCTTACACATCCCACAGACTCTGAGACTCTGTTGGCCTCAGCCCATCACCACTATCCGTGTCAGCACAGGACTTTCCTCACGAGTCGCTCTGGTAGCGGGGCAGCCTGAGTGTAAACCAAGTGCCTAGGTAAGTGCCAGGGGAGCCGTGTCTCCTGGCATCGCTCTGGTGTCATCAGTGTGAGCCGCAGATGACAGCTTCCTAGTGCCCCCCACGGAGGGTCCTTAGGAAGGGCTGTTGGCCTGGATGACTGGATTCACCACAGAGCACACTGGAGTCTGCTACCATGTGACTTGACCTAGAAGATCTGTAGGACTTCGTGTGTTTTTATGTTCTTCACATTAAAATTAGAAGGCTAGTTTAATTCCCCTGACTTTTCTACTCAGTGGTTTGTGAGTTTAGGCCTTCATTTAGATAATAAGCCAAGATACATGTTGAGCAGAGATAACCACTGTTGAGTTATATACAGCTACCTCTGTCGGGACTGACGTAGAATTTCTATAATGGCTCGTTCCCGAGGCTGCTTCTGGCCTCCCTGGTCTGATCGCCTGTCACCTCCAGATTATTTCAACTGCCAGGGAACCTCACGACAGTTGAAATTAGATAATAGAGCATAATTTTCTAAGGTACTTGCTTATACATGTTACTGGGGCACCTAGGATTAACAAGGGGGAAAGACAAAGGAACAGATACAAGTGGAAAGTTGTTTCTTGTACAAGGGTTACTATGAGCCAAATGTTCCAAAGGAAGAGAAGTCGACCCAGTTATTGCCAGACAGCAAGAACAGATGTTTCACTGGTGTGGAGATGAGTAGGGGCACAATTGAGCTTCTGGGTGCCTGATACTGTCCTCAACGTCTAAGCCACCCAAGTTCATTATAATTTTGTGCTTCAGACAAGTAATGCACTCTATTCCCTGTTGGTCATAGTCGGAACCTGGAGGTTGTGGGACCAGGCTGTGGACTGGAAATGACACACAGATAAACAAATAGTGACCTGAAAACTCAAAAGGAAATTCAGGGAAGGGAAAGCACATGCTTCCTTGGTAATGCTTCAAGGAGAGAATGAAAAATCTGCTATGTTCGTATCATAGCATTGTAAGGTCATGGCTTTTGGTTCCTGTGTTCACAATGGAAGGTCAGCAGTTACGTACCTGTGGGAATGTCGATCTTACCTGGCAATGCTGGTGTCAGCTGTCTGCCCCTCCCCTCCCAAAGGTCCCCAGCAATGGACATTACACTCCAAGGAACTTCAAGGATGATATGTTCATTTTTTTCTAATGTTTTAACTAGACTGTTTTCTTGTGCCATCATCGAATAAAATTTATTAATCAGAACTTGGGTTGGTGCCTAGTGGCATAACTTACAAACTCTGAGACTTTGGACAAGTAAGTTAACAACTTTGAATCTGTTTTTTTCCTCTGTAAAGTGGGGAACAGTATCAGAATTAAATAAAATAATGTAGTATCCACCACTTAATTACCAAATCTAAGATCTCTCTTCTCTGTGAAATAGCCCTTCAATACACTTAGTGTGTTTTCCTACCTTTGTATGTTTCATCTCCCCAAGTAGTTGATCCACGTGTTCAGTTCACTTCAGTCGCTCAGTCATGTCCAAATCTGTGACCCCATGAACCGCAGCACACCAGGCCTCCCTGTCCATCACCAGCTCCCAGAGTTCACCCAAACCCATGTCCATTGTGTCAGTGATGCCATCCAACCATCTCATCTTCCGTTGTGCCCTTCTCCTCCTGCCCTCAATCTTTCCCAGCATCAGGGTCTTTTCAAATCAGTCAGCTCTTCGCATCAGGTGGCCAAAGTATTGGAGTTTCAGCTTCAACATCAGTTGTTCCAGTGAACACCCAGGACTGATCTTCTTTAGGATGGACTGGTTGGATCTCCTTGCAGTCCAAGGGACTCTCGAGTCTTCTCCAACACCACAGTTCAAAAGCATCAATTCTTCATCTCTCAGCTTTCTTTATAGTCCAACTCTCATATCCGTACATGACCACTGGAAAAACCATAGCCTTGACTAGACGGACTTTTGTTGACAAAGTGATGTCTCTGCTTTTTAATATGCTGTCTAAGTTCATAGCTTTTCTTCCAAGGAGTAAGTGTCTTTTAATTTCATAGCTGTAGTCACCATCTGCAGTGATTTTGGAGCCCAGAAAAATAAAGTCTGACACTGTTTCCACTGTTACCCCATCTATTTCCCATGAAGTGATGGGACCAGATGCCATACACATGTATCCACATGTACACACACAAATAAACAGACACAAACACACACCCATGCATATCCCTGCTTATTTAAATAAGTCCTTGGTTAGTGTCTGTTCGTTGACTAAATTCTCCAGTGTCTATTATCTTTATGTTCTGGAGCAACACAGCATTGTAGGTTTCTGTCCAAATTGACAGTTTCTGATTTTGCTTTTGTTCTTGCAATTTAAATGTGAATCTGTTATTTTTAGCTTCCAGTCATTTGGTTGATTCATATTAAACTGGTAGTCAGCTGAAATCCCCTGACTGTTATCACCTAAGTGGCCATCATCTTAGTTTCCCCTATTTGAACATCACACAGTTGTTTTTTGTTTGTTCAGTCTCATTAAGTGTCTACCTTTGTCTTTATGGGTAGTCGCCATTGCTGGTTATGAAGACTGTGTAGTAAGATGCTAAAGTCTTTTTAATTTTGAAAAGCTACAAAACTGTCTGTTAAGATTATAGCTTAAAAAATTAACAGAAAAACCCTGAAAGGAAATACCTACTTGAGAAGGTGACACACACACAGATTAAAAGACCCGCGTCTCTGCTAGGGGACGGGAGGGGACGGGGTGGCAGAGGCGAGGGCAGGCTCTGGAGTTGCTTCTACCACCTGTTGGCGCTGTTTGATTTTGGACACGTTTGACTTTTCTGTACTTCAGGGCATCATAATAATAATGACTTCATGGGGCTTTTATGAAGATCAAATAAAATAATACGAATGTAGCATAGTAAATGATGTTCCCTATTTTGATGAAATAGCTTCAAACTCTGTAGCAGTGTGTAAAGCAATTTATTCTGCGAACATTAATTTATGCGTCAGGCATATGAGTCTGTTATAAAAAGATGAAACCTACTTAGTTTATACCTCTCAGAAGCTTAAAATTTGCTAAGGCAAAAGACATAAATAATTAAAATATATGTGGTTAATGGTAGAGTTTTATATATAGGCTGTGAGAAGATAGGCCTGGCAAACTACAGTCCATTGCAAAAGAGTTGGACATGACTTAGCAACTAAACAGCATTAGAAGATACAAGGGAATTTAATCTTAGGGAGAGGGTCATCTGAGCTAGCTATGAGGTAGAAGCTTTGAGAGGTGAAGGCTTGAAAGAAATATTTGGGAATCCTTGGGAATAGGTGATACCATAAAGGAAAGTATGAAGCAGCAGTTTTCAACCCTGTTTGAACATTTACATTGATTAGAGAGCTTTTAAACAAAATACTGATGTTGTCCTGGTCGTGTGTGTGTCTGTGTGTATACAAACATGGTTTTCTTTTTTTTTAATTACAGGAAAATAGACATAACTAAAATTTACCATTTTAAATACAGTTAAGTGGCACTGACCACCCCTTCACATTTCTGTGCACCTGTCACTACTGTGCAGAACTTTTTCATCATCCTAAACAGAAATTTTCATCCTGTTCAAAACTAAGTACTCACCCTTCCTCCCACATGGTCCAGGTAACCACAGTTCTACTTTCTGCTTCTACAAATTTGGCTATTCTGGGTTCCTCATATGAGTAGAATCATATGTGGACTTTTGTATCGGACTTCTTTCACTCAGAGTCACGTTTTCATGGTTCACGCATTTTTGTAGCACGTATCAGTGTTTCCTCCCTTTATAAGGCTGAATAGTACTCTGTTGTACGTATACACGCATTTGGTTCATTCATGTGTGAATGAGTGTCTCCACCCTTTGGCTGTTGTGAATAAGGCTAGTAAAATAGTGCTCAAAATTCTCCAAGCCAGGCTTCAACAGTACGTGAACCATGAACTTCCAAATGTTCAAGCTGGAGCTAGAAAAGGCAGAGGAACCAAAGATCAAATTGCCAACATCCGCTGGATCATTGAAAAAGCAAGAGAGTTCCAGAAAAACATATACTTCTCCTTTATTTACTATGCCAAAGCCTTTGACTGTGTGGATCACAACAAACTGTGGAAAATTCTTAAAGAGGTGAGAATACCAGACCACCTGACCTGCCTCTTGAGAAATCTGTATGCTGGTCAGGAAGCAACAGTTAGAACTGGATATGGAACCACAGACTGGTTCCAAATAGGGAAAGGAGTACGTCAAGGCTGTGTATTATCACCCTGCTTATTTAATTTATATGCAGACTACATTATGAGCAATGCTGGGCTGGAGGAAGCACAAGGTGGAATCAAGACTGAGGGGAGAAATGTCAGTAACATCAGATATGCAGATGACACCACCCTTATGGCAGAAAGTGAAGAAGAACTAAAGAGCCTCTTGATGAAGGTGAAAGAGGAGAATGAAAAAGTTGGCTTAAAACTCAACATTCAGAAAACTAAAATTATGGCATCTGGTCCCATCACTTCATGGCAAATAGATGGGGAAACAATGGAAACCAGTGGCTGACTTTATTTTTGGGGGCTCCAAAATCACTGCAGATGGTGACTGCAGCCATGAAATTAAAAGATGCTTGCTCCTTGAAAGAAAAGTTATGACTAACCTAGATAGCATATTCAAAAGCAGAGACATTACTTTGCCAACAAAGGTTCGTCTAGTCAAGGCTATGGTTTTTCCTGTGGTCATGTATGGATGTGAGAGTTGGACTATAAAGAAAACTGAGCACCGAAGAATTGATGCTTTTGAACTGTGGTGTTGGAAAAGACTCTTGAGAGTCCCTTGGACTGCAAGGAGATCTAACCAGTCCATCCTAAAGGAAATCAGTCCTGAATATTCATTGGAAGGACTAATGCTGAAGCTGAAACTCCAACACTTTGGCCACCTGATGTGAAGAGCTGACTCATTTGAAAAGACCCTGATGCTGGGAAAGATTGAAGGTGGGAGGAGAAGGGGACAACAGAGGATAAGATGATTGGATGGCATCACCGACTCAATGGACATGAGTTTGTGTAGACTCCAGGAGTTGGTGATGGACAGAGAGGCCTGGCGCGCTGTAGTCCATGGGGTCGCAGAGTTGGACACGACTGAGCAACTGAACCGATACCTGTTTAAGTCCCTGCTTTTGGTTTTTTCCAATACATGCCTAGACATGGAGTTGCTGGATTGTGTGGTAAAGTGATATTTTTTAAAAGCTCCCTAGGTGATCTTCAAATATGCACGAAGTTTGAGAACATCTGATACAAAGTGAGGATGAGTAATCTGGAAGGTTCATAAATGGTCTTATAGTGGGTTAGTGACTTCTTAGGGAAATGGTATGCCTCATTTTGTTATCTATGTAGTTTTACTTTTTGGCTTTGGTCAGATTCTCAAAGCTCTTTGTAACTCCAGAGTGGTGCTGAGAGTCATTGCAGAGTCTAATTTAGTACAGACAAAGATTTGAGTAGACATTCTCCAGAGAAGATAATGCAGTGGCCAAAAACCACTTTGAAAATATGCTCAACATAGTTTCTAGGTAAATGCAGGTCAAAGCAACAGTGAGATACCATTTCATACCAGTCCATCTAGTCAAGGCTATGGTTTTTCCTGTGGTCATGTATGGATGTGAGAGTTGGACTGTGAAGAAGGCTGAGCGCCAAAGAATTGATGCTTTTGAACTGTGGTGTTGGAGAAGACTCTTGAGAGTCCCTTGGACTGCAAGGAGATCCAACCAGTCCATTCTGAAGGCAATCAGCCCTGGGATTTCTTTGGAGGGAATGATGCTGAGGCTGAAACTCCAGTACTTTGGCCACCTCATGCGAAGAGCTGACTCATTGGAAAAGACTCTAATGCTGGGAGGGATTGAGGGCAGGAGGAGAAGGGGACGCCAGAGAATGAGATGGCTGGATGGCATCACTGACTCTATGGACTTGAGTCTGAGTGAACTCTGGGAGTTTGTGATGGACAGGGAGGCCTGGCATGCTGCGATTCATGGGGTCGCAAAGTGTCGGACACAACTGAGCGACTGAACTGAACTGAACTGAACTGAAGATGACTATAATTTTTTTTTAAAAATTTAAAATAAGTGTTGATGAAGGTAATGGAGAAATTGGAACCCTCAGACATTGCTGCTTTGGAAAGTAGTCTGGCAGTTCATCAAAAAATTAAATGTAGAAGTACTGTATACTCACCCATTCCATTCCTAGGTATATATCCAGAAGAACTGAATCGTCTGTGTACACTGGTACACAGATGTCCACAGCAGCATTATTCCTGATAAGCCAAAAAATAGTAATAGCCTAAATGTCCTAAGTGATGAGTAGATAAATAAAATGTGGTATCACCTTTATACATTGTAGTATTTGGCCATAAAAAGGAAGTACTCATACATAGTACAGTATTGCTGAACCTTGAAAACACGATGCTAACTGAAAGAAGTGACAAGTAAAAGACCATGTATTTTATGTTTCCATTTATATTACACGTCCCTATTAGACATAAAGTCAGAAACTTCTGCTAGTTGCCAGGGTGGGAGAGAGGAGGGAATGTGGAATAACTGCATAAGGAGCATGGAGTTTCCTCTGGGATTGATGAAATGTTGTAGAGTTAGATAGGGTGATGGTTGCACTGTCCTGTGATTAGGTTAAAACCACTGAAATGTATGTGTTAAAAGAGTGAATTTTCTGGCTTCTTAGTTATCAGTCAGTCAATTCAGTCGCTTATTCATGCCCGACTCTTTGTGATCCCGTGAACTGCAGCATGCCAGGCTTCCCTGCTGCTGCTAAGTTGCTTCAGTCCTGTCTGACTCTGTGCGACCCCATAGACGGCAGCCCACCAGGCTCCCCATCCCTGGGATTCTCCAGGCAAAAACACTGGATGGGTTGCCATTTCCTTCTCCAATGCGTGAAAGTGAAGACGCTCAGTCGTATCCGACTCTTAGTGAGACCCCATGGACTGCAGCCTACCAGGCTCCTCCATCCATGGGGTTTTCCAGACAAGAGTACTGGAGTGGGTTGCCATTGCCTTCTCCGCAGGCTTACCTGACCATCACCAATTCCCAGAGCTTGCTCAAACTCATATGTATCAAATTAGTGATGCCATCCAACCGTCTCATCCTCAGTCGTCCCCTTGTCCTCCCGCTTTCAGTCTTTCCCAGCATCAGGGTCTTTTCAAATGAGTCAGTTCTTCACATCAGGTGGCCAAAGTACTGGAGCTTCAGCTTCAGCATCAGTCCTTCCAATGAATATTCAGGACTGATTTCCTTTAGGATTGACTAGTTTGATCTCCTTGCAGTCCAAGGGACTCTCAGGAGTCTTCTCCAATGCTATAGTTCAAAAGCATCAATTTTTTGGTGCTCAGCTTTCTTTATAGTCCAGCTCTCACATCCATACATGACTACTGGAAAAATCATAGCTTTGACCAGATGGATCTTTGTCAGCAAAGTAATGTCTCTGCTTTTTAATATACTGTCTAGGTTTATTATAGCTTTTCTTCCAAGGAGCAAGCATCTTTTAATTTCATGGCCGCAGTCACCGTCTGCAGTGATTTTGCAGCCCCAAAAAATAGTCTGTCACTTGTTTCCATTGTTTCCCCATCTATTTGCCATGAAGTGATGGGACTGGATGTCATGATCTTAGTATTTTGAATGTTGAGTTTTAGGCCAGCTTTTTCACTCTCCTCTTTCACCTTCATCAAGAGGCTCTTTAGTTCCTTGTAGCTGTCTGCCTCAAGGTTGTGTCATCTGGGTATCTGAGGTTATTGATATTTCTCTGGGCAATCTTGATTCCAACTTGTGATTCATCCAGCCCAGCATTTCTCATGATGTGCTCTGCATATAAGTTAAATAAGCTGGGTGACTATATACAGCCTTGACATAGTCCTTTCCTAATTTTTAACCAGTTCATTGTTCCATTTCCATTTCTAACTGTTACTTCTTGACCTGCATACCGATTTATCAGGAGGCAGCTAAGGTGGTCAGGTATTCCCATCTCTTGAATTTTCCACAGTTTGTTGTGATTCACACAATCAAAGGCTTTTGTGTAGCGAATGAAGCAGAAGTAGATGATTTTCTGGAATTCCCTTGCTTTTTCGATGATTTGATGGATGTTGGCAATTTGATCTCTGGTTCCTCTGTCTTTTCTCAGTCCAGCTTGAACATCCAGAAATTCTTGATTCACATGCTGTTGAAGCCTAGCTTGGAGAATTTTGAGCATTACTTTGCTAGCCTATGAGATGAGTGCAGTTGTGCGGTAGTTTGAATATTCACTCTTTGGCATTGCCTTTCTTTGGGATTGGAGTGAAAACTGACCATTTCCAGTCCTGTGGCCACTGCTGAGTTTTCCAGATTTGCTGGCATACTGAGTGTAGCACTTTCACAGCTTCATCTTTTAGGATTTGAAATAACTCATCTGGAATTCCATTACCTCCACTCACTTTGTTCGTAGTGATGATTCCTAAGGGCCACTTGACTTTGCCCTCCAGCATGGCTCTAGGTGAGTGATCACACCATTGTGGTTATCTGGGTCATTAAGATCTTTTTTTATATAGTTTTTCTGTGTATTCTTGCCACTTCTTCTTAATATCTTCTGCTTCTGTTAGGTCCATACTGTTTTTGATTGTACCTCACTGTTAAAAATAATTTTTAAAAAGTAGCTAACTGAGGAGAGGGAGACCTGGATAACTGGATATCTCCAAAGCAGAAGATCCCATAAGGGAGATGGAATAGGAATTATGCAGTTTCAGGGGAGGACCTACATAGAGGACAATGTCATGGAAGGCTCAGGAGAAAGAAGGGATTTGTGAAGGGATCACTGAGTGGACGTGATCACAATGACAAACACAGCAGAAAGGCCAAGTCACATAACACAGGTGCCACCCTTTCTCTAGACTCGACCTGCAAATATCATGAAGAACAAGGGAGGCGTTTTCAGTGGAGGTGGGACGGGGTGGGGGGGTGGTAATTGTTTTGGATCATGAAGTGAGTAGAAGTGAATAGGAATATACCTCAGGCCTGTATTCCCTTACGTGAATCTCAAAATTAAACAAACTCTGAAACAGGAAAGGTTTTTAGAACTCCTTGTTGGTAAAACCTGACCTGAATGGATATGGAATGACTTATAATCTTCATTTGTCCCACTTAGTGTGAATATTCATACATTTCACTGCAGAAATAATATTGAATTTGATTACCGAACGTGCACACAGGGCCCTGTGGGGATGTTATGAAATATGGCATATGCCGTGTTTTCTCTTTCTAAAATTAAAATATATCTGTCTATCTGAATTCTAAATTCTTTGGGGTAAGGGAGCACAGGCCTGTAGACTTGGGACAGATCCCTATGTGAAGGAAAGATGTGAGATTGTATGGTTGCTGAAGAAGGATTGAAACTCCAGGAGGGGAATGGACCTGAGTGCAGTTAAGAGGTGAACACAGGCAAAAAAAAAAAAAGGTAGACATTGGCTGAAGAGAACTTTCGTAGCAAAGATTCAGAGAAGATGGGGAGGGTAATCGGAAATGGGGTTGTTTACAAGGGGAGGGGGGTCACACAGCCTCCAAGAAGCCAGGAATAACCAGGAGAGACATTGAAGAGAGCGGTGGATTTCCGTGTGAGTAAAAGGAAGGGAGGAATTCCCTGGTGGTTCAAGGGTAAAGAATCCACCTGCAGTGTACAAGACACGGGTTCGACCCCTGAGTTGGGAAGATCCCTTGGAGGAGGAAATGGCTACTCACTCCAATATTCTTGCCTGGAAAATCCCATGGACAGAGGAGCCTGGCAGACTAAAGTCCATGGGGTTGCAAAGAGTCTGATACAACCTAGCACCTGAAACAGCAACAAAAGGAAGTTGATACTCAGATTGATATAATAATAATCAGATGAATCAGCCATTAGCCAAAGTGGTAAAAGCTAGAAATACCTGTTGGAAAGCTGTTTACCTGTTGGGTTAAGAGAAGAAGCTGACTAGAGAACAAAGGAAAGGATCGATGGGCAGGATTCTGGGTGTAAGGCAAGTTTAGAGACCTTGAGTGGTCTGAGGGGCCTCTCCAGCCTTGTGTGTGTGTGAGTCACTCAGTCGTGTCTGACTGTTTTGTGACCCCATGGGTGGTAGCTCACCAGACTCCTTTGTCCATGGAATTCTCCAGGCAAGAGTACTGGAGTGAGTTGCCATTTTGTTCTCCAGGGGATCTGCCCGACCCAGGGATCAAACCCAGGTCTCCTGTATTGTGGGCAGACTGTTTATTGTCTGAGCCACCAGGGAATCCCTCGCCACCTTTAGCTGTATGATATTCCCACTTATGGGGGTGGGGGTGAGGGGGGAAACTTGAGGTTAAGTTTTGCAAAAGTAACTCTGTGAGAAGAGACATGAATAGGAGCCTGATGGTGGGGAATCCAGGGAGTTGTGGAGGTAAATGCGATGAGCAGAGAGGCGAGGGCCTCGATTCAGGAGGACTGCTGTGGAGGAGGAAGACAGAAAGCAAGGTCCATGAAGACTACTATGGAGGAGGAAGGCAGAAAACAATTCTGCATGCTCAAAAGCTATGGACCAGCAGTGGCTTTCAGGTGTACAGTTCTGGGTGAGAACGAGGTTCTGGGTGTGGTCACAGGGGGCAGTGGCCACTGCTAGAGTTGAGACAGGAGGGTCTTTGCGATTACTCAGGGTGGGGACCAGGTGTGGACTAGAGAGGAAGAACTAGTCAAACACCAACATGTTCAGTGAAGGTGAAGGATTAGGTGGCCTGTTGGTCAGTCTCAGGCTGAAACATAGATTGGGAGTGTTTTAAGGCATAGGTTTCCAAGGAGCGGAGATTTTTATTCAAGGTCACCCTTGTTGAGTACTGGCCTGGTGCCTGCTCTCAGGAAAGCAGAGGGCAACCCCTACCCCGATCCCATTCCCAGGACCTGTGTTATAAGAGGACCAGCAGCTTCTGTTGGAATGGACCATGGGGTGGGGGCCTGAAGGGAGGGCACCAAAGTAGCCCTGTTCCTGGGTTAAGGATGTAAGGGAATTGGTTACCAGTGTAGGGACTTGAGAAGCACAGGAAGAGATGTAGGATGGAGCAGAGCTCTTATGGACTGTATTTGGAAAGAAGCTCAAGACAGAAAAAGAAAAATAGTGGTGAACATATGTGAGAGAAGTTTCTCCTCTACTCCAATTCAAATACTGAACATGTTAAAATAGATTGTGAGGGATTCTCATTTCCTTTTTTAATTGTATTTTTGTAGGTGTTCCGTTGTTTTAATAATACAAAGATTTATTATTGTTGTTCTGATGCTCAGTCGTATTCGACTCTTTGTGATCCCATGGACTGCAGCCTGCCAGCCAGGCTTCTCTGTCCTTCATTGTATCCCAGAGTTCAAACCTTTTTAATTTGCTAATGTTAAGATTTTCAGATCTTCCCTGGTGGCTCAAAAGGTAAAGAGCAGGAGACCCGGGTTCGATCCCTGGGTTGGGAAGATCCTCTGGAGAAGGAAATGGCAACCCACTCCAGTACTCTTGCCTGGAAAATCCCATGGACGGAGGAGCATGGTAGGCTATAGTCTATGGGGTCGCAAAGATTTTCAGAAAAGTACTCTTAATTGTTCAAGTATCCTCTGTGTCATCATCCTCTCTGATAAATTATTTTTTTCCCCTAGTCATTGATTAAAAACAAACTAGACTGGAGACTGCTGTTTGTTTGTAATAATCAGTTAATTAACACCAGGAATGTTACTCCACCAGCCTTGACTGACTTGCTGTTACCTCCCAGCCCTTGTGTGTGTGCTAAGTCGTTTCAGTCGTGTCTGACTCTTTGTGACCCTGTGGACTGTAGCCCGCCAGGCTCCTCTGTCCATGGGATTCTCCAGGCAAGAATACTGGAGTGGGTTGCTGTGCCCTCCTCCAGGGGATCTTCCCGACCAGGGATTGAACCCACATCTCTTACATCTCCTGCGCTGGCCGGCGGGTTCTTTACCGCTAGCGCCCCCTGGGAAGCCCAGTAGTTCTCAGTGCTGCTCTTCCTTTCTAGCCAGGGTTGGGCAGGCTTCTGCTGACCATCTGGGGTCCTTCTGCAGAGAGTTCCAATTGGTCTGGGGTGGAGCCTGGAAAGCCATGCATTTAAAAGTTCCTCAGGAGGTTCATTTTGACCCACTTCTGCTTCCATCCTCGCACAAGCAGTAAATCAGATGCTTTGCCAGCCTGAGTATGCAATGTCCGTGCCAGATCCCTGACTTAACATTCTTCCATCCAAGTAAATGTAAAATGCTCATGAACATCTGAAAGACACTAAATTATTGGTAACCAGTTTACATTAGAAAATAGATCATGCTATATATAGTCTTCAAACTTGCAAAACATTTGTGAAAATCATAATATTCGTTATTGTGAATTCTGGTTAAACGAGATCTCATATCCTGCTGAGGGGATTATAAATTAAGGCAGCCTTTTTGGAAAATAATTTGACAGTGCTTATAATTGCTGTAAATAAGGTCACACCTTTGATCCAGTAATTACATTTCTGAGGTTCTGTTGTATTGAAACTATTGATTATTATTAATCACATGATGTGGATTAGTACTTACATAAAAGATATTCATCACTGTTATTTATAGTGGTAAAAAATGGAAGCAAATTAAATGATTATAGGAAATGGTTAAATACATTATGGTTTCTTAATATGCTAGAATATCATAGAGCCATTAAAAGTTATGTTTATAAAAACTAATGCAACAGAAAAATCTAAGAAATGATTAAAGCATCTATAAAATTGTACATGTAGTTTGTGACACACACACAGACGTACACGCCCATTTTATTTTTTAAGTTTTTTTTTATATTGTAATATAGTTGGTTAACAGTGTTGTATTAGTTTCAGGTATATAGCAAAGTGAGCCAGTTATATACATGTATCTATTCTTTTTCAAAGTTTTCTCCCATTTAGGTTATTACAGGGTGTTAAGCAGATTTCCCTGTGATATACAGTAGGTCCTTGTTGGTTATCTATTTTAAATACAGCAGTGTGTACATGTCAATCCCAAAATTCCCAGTTTTTTAAATTCAGTGGTAATTCTCTGTGTGGTAGGAATACATGCAATTTATTCTTTAGTATTTATAATCTAAATTTTGTACTATGAGCATATATTACTTTTATTGAGAAAAATAATAAAACTTTAAGAAATCTTACTTGAATCTCTTTAGCAGAAGGAAGGAGGACAGTTCCATTTGTGATGAATTATTAATCACTCTTGCTCGTTAATAGTCGCCATTTTGCTACCTGAATCCTTGCAAACCATCCGTTTATCTATTCCACAAGTCATCAGTCAGGCCCGGTCACTTACAGGACTTGTTATTGTTGTTTTCTGGTTGTTTGTTTTTAATAACTGCTTTACCGAGATGGAATTCACGTAACGTAAAGTTCGCCCTTTGTAAGTGTCTGGTTCCGTGGTTATTAGTTTATTCCACAGGTGGGCAGCCATGCCCACTCTTTCAGTAGTTTCAGAACATTCTCATCCACACGAAGAGAAACCTTGTTCTGATGAGCAGTCAGCCCCGCTCTGCCATTCCCCTCCGCCCCTGGCAGTCACCGATCTGCTTTCTGTTGCTGTGGACTTGCTTATTCTGGATGTTCCCTGTAAGTGCCGTTGTACGGTGTGTAGCCTTGCAGTGTCCTCTTAGCTGCTCTTCTGCTCCTCCTCCCTCCCTTCCAAACCTGTCATGTGTCTCACTGACCAGAGGGTGCTCTCAACCACCTCGAGCTCAGAACTTTCCACTGTGCCTGTGGTCAAGGAAGGTGACAGGAACTACGACTCATTCTAGCCTCTAAGGTTTTCTATATCCTGACACTCCAAAGTAGACACTCACTATGTTGTGAGGAAATGGGTTCAATGAATAAAGTGGATTCTGCCTTCTCTCTCTCTTTGCTTCTTTCTCAGACTGTTGCTCTTGAGTTAGTCAGATTTCAGGCCACCGATGGGGTGAAAAACTTGCCCCCTGAAGTTGATGGTGGTGGTTGGTGACACTCAGCAGGCCTCGAGGTTCAGGCTTGTTGGAGCGACCCAGACCCCCACCCCAAACTGTCAAATCACATGGCCACACAGTCCCCCAGCATCTCTGGTCCTCAGACACCCTCCCACCATCCCAGCTTCCCTTTAAAATGTAATACTCCTTCTCTAAAACCCAACTCAGCCGTTCATCAGCCCTTCGCCAAGGCTCCCCCACCCTGACAAGAGATTTCTCCTCTCCAGCAACTGATATTTTTCCTGTGTGCTGTATCCCTTGTTAGTTCACTGCCTTCTTGTCTCTTTTTCCTAAATCTTTGACTTCTTGAGGCTAAGCTCTGTTTTTTACTCAGAGATGACATTACAGTGTCCAGAGAGCCCAGGAATTTGCCCTCAAGCAGCTTCTTAATAATTATCAGCACAGTTGAACATCAGAAGGAAAGAAATGCAAGTAGATTTTTAAATTAAACCCTTTAATTTAGGTTATATGTTTAATACCAAAAAGAGACCCGTATTAATTAGAAACTTAACCTTATATAAAATTAAATTGTCCAGGGCCCAAATGTGTTTTTGCCCTAATAGTTGCGACTCTTGATGTTGAAATACTGCCTTAGAACACTAAGCTAAAGAAATCATTTGCCTGTGTTGTGGACTTATATATATAATGTGTTGTGATTTCTCCAAAAGCTTAGTTTTCTCCACATCATCTGGTTTAACTGAAACCAGAGTTTGAATTTCAGCTTAATGAATTCTTTCTCTTTTTGCCCCAGTACTAGGAAAAAGGAATATGATGCAGTTATGTGTCTCTGATGTGTCAAGCAATTGTCTTAATTTTCTTCAAGTTTTCATTTCATGCTGATTACTTGCCAGTTATGGTTAAATAAGGTACAGTGGCCTTACAGATCTTTATCCATAGGTGTAGGTTTTACAAAAACAATGATATTTTACTCTCTCAGTGCAAACATATTTTTAGGACTAATTGAAATAAATAGTACAGAACCAAGGGCTTCCCTCGTGGCTCAGTGGTAAAGAATCCACCTGCCAGTGCAGGAGACCCGGGTTCGTGCCCTGATTCGGGAAGATATCCTTCATGCCGCAGAGCAGCTAAAGCCCGTATACCCCACCAACTGAGCTGTACCCTAGAGCCTAGAAGCCCTAGAGCCTGTTCTCCACAACAAGGAAGCCACTGCAACGAGAAGCCCTCGCCCCACAGCTAGCGAACACTCCACCCCACATGGGAACAAAGACCCAACACAGCCCAAAATAAACAAACAAAATTATATATATAAAATATAGAATGGCACATTCTACAACAGGAGGAATTTGTTTTAATCATTTCAATGCCTATTCTAGACCACCCTTACATAATCTATTAAGTTATTATTTATAACACACTATCAACTCATTTGGGTTTAAGTTGGTATTAACTACCAAAAGGGTAATTAGAAGCTCCATTCTTGAGTCCAGTATATATTTTTAGTTTCCCAAAATGTGGTAACTCTGTGTCTGGAGCTGGAAAGAGGAGAAAGCTGTCCACTGACTGCTCTCCAGAACAGTACTGCTGTCAATCTGTCACACCTAGAAAGTTCTCTAACCACCCTACCCCTACCGCACCCCACCCACTCTGATCCTGAAGTCAGAGAATTGGGTTCCCCTGTATATCATGATACGAATGATGTGATTACTTCCACTGAAAGCTGTGAGTCCCAAGTTTGAAACTTAAACTGAAGTGCAAATCTCTCATAAACTAAAGTATGGTTGAAAAATGAAAGCCACTCAGTCGTGTCCAGCTCTTTGAGACTCCATGGACTGTAGCCTGCCAGGCTCCCCTGTCCATGGAATTCTCCAGGCGAGAATACTGGAATGGGTAGTCATTCCCTTCTCCAGGGGTTCTTCCCGATTCAGGGACCGAACCCCAGTCTCCTGCACTGCAAGCAAATTCTGTGTGATCTGAGCCACCAGAGAAGCCCCTAAAGTGTGGTTAGTTTTGAAGATTACCAATGTGTGGGAGACAAGAAAATGGTGAAAGGAAGTGTTTTGGCTTATATGTTCAGGTGCCAAAGTAATTTTTAAAGTCTTTTCAAATAATTCATGTAAATAACTTTTCTGAAGTCTAGTAATTCTCAGTAAGCCCTTCTGTAGGTGTGTGTTATTTGCAAATACAAATGCTTAATTTGGCTTATTTTTGTAAGACCAAATTGGGTTGGGGGAGGGGGTGCTGTTGACCCAGCGCCGCCTTCTGTTTTTGATGGCAGCCTTGCCTTGTAGCGAATACTGTTTGGAGTTATTGTAACGATCTGACCAGAAGAAAGTTTGTCGGAATTTGTATGGTGAAAAAATGAATCAGCGGTCCTCCCACCAAACCAAGTTTTTCCTCCTTGCTCACTTTCCACTTTTGTGGCAGAGGTTAGAGAAAGAACATAAAAAAGAGTATTCCAGAAAAAGACTTCTTATACGGGAAACATAATTTAAACCGCCCAAAGGAGCTATATAACTAGGTACTTTTTCCTTCTGTAACCGCAGACATTTTGTTTGGGTTCTATACTCTGTCCCCGGGACATGTCTTGCCTTTGCTTCATGTTCCCGTTTGACTGGAGATAAAGAACTCATAGGACTGCTTGGCGTTAAATGAGCATGAATGAGAAAAGTAAAGCGAGCGTGCTACCTCTCCAGCACCCAGAACCTGGAGCAAGAGGCAGCAGTGTGTGGGTGCCAGGACAGTGGCCTGGACCCTCACTGGGAAGCAAGCAACTAACGATGCAGGAGAAAGAAGCATTATCCTAGTTGTATGTCCTGTGGACCACGGAGGGGCATCCCATGTGGCTCAGTGGTAAAGAATCTGCCTGCCAATGCAGGAGACTCAGGGGATGCAGATTCAATCCCTGGGTCAGGGAGATCCCCTGGAGGACGAAATGGCAACCCACTCCAGTATTCTTGCCTGGAAAATCCCATGGACAGAGGAGCCTGGCATGCTACAGTCCATGGGGTCACAGAATCAGATGCAACTGAACACAGTAATGGGCCAGGGAACATTCAGTAGAAGGGAACCTTTACTTCTTCCTAGTGAAATCTATGAGGCCCACATAAAGAGGATGGCTTTCCAGCTGAACTTGAAAGAGGAGATTTTCCTGAGGAGGAAGAGCAATTTGAGTAACCTTTGCTGGAAGGCTCTGGTGGGCATTGTTGGACATCTTGGACGTTGTTCTTGCTTTAAAAGACTTGAATCCATGGGAGAGAGAAAACATGAGATTGTTCAAAAAGACTAACAGTAATGAGTCTGAAAGGACCAAAAGCCTCCATCTTTCTCATTTAGAAGAACTTGGGGTGAATTTGGAAAATATGACAATTTGGTTGTAATTGAGTTTTAGTAATTACAAAATACTATTAGAGAATGTCCTTTGGTAAAAGGAAAGAATTTATACTTTAAATTTCATTGCTGATACTTAATGGTAAAATGAGATCCAATTTCTTATTTCATTCACTTTAGGCATTTTTCTTGCCTCTTACCAAAGAGTAGCTTGACCTCATTTTATACCCTATTTTTCCTAAAAAATAGCATGTAAACAGTTTGTATGTTTATGATTTGCATTCTGGAGAGCTGATCATTTAAAAGAATCTGTTTTACTTGTTTTTTTTCCAGTGACACAGTCTGGTCTTCCTCCTCCCTCCTTTTTTCCTTTTGATAAACTCATCAAAATCTGATGTAATGAAAAAAAAAATTGGAAAAATACAAAAATTAAATTACACCCATGCTGCTGCTGCTGCGTCGCTTCAGTCATGTGCGACCCCATAGACGGCAGCCCATTAGGCTCCTCTGTCCCTGGGATTCTCCAGGCAAGAATACTGGAGTGGGTTGCCATTTCCTTCTCCAATGCATGAAAGTGAAAAGTGAAAGTGAAGTCGCTCAGTTGTGTCCCACTCTTAGTGACCCCATGGACTGCAGCCTACCAGGCTCCTCCGTCCATGGATTTTCCAGGCAAGACTTAGCTGCTAATATTTTGGTGAAATTTCCTCTAATTTTTTTTTTCTGTAAATTAGTTTTTCTAACTGTAGTTCACCATCAACTTAGATTCTTTCATAAGCATTTCAGTTCAGTTCAGTTGCTCAGTCATGTCCAGCTCTTTGCAACCCCATGAATCGCAGCACGCCAGGCCTCCCTGTCCATCACCAACTCCCAGAGCCTGCTCAAACTCATGTCCATCGAGTCAGTGATGCCATCCAACCATCTCATCCTCTGCCGTCTCCTTCTCCTCCTGCCATCAATCTTTCCCAGCATCAGGGTCTTTTCTAATGAGTCATCTCTTCGCATGAGGTGGCCAAAGTACTGGAGTTTCAGCTTTAGCATCATCCCTTTCAAAGAAATCCCAGGGCTGATCTCCTTCAGAATGGACTGGTTGGATCTCCTTGTAGTCCAAGGGACTATCAAGTTAGTGTTGCATAAATTCTGATTTTCATAATCAAGTTCTGTTGGGACTGATAGGCTGAAAGGACCATGTGATCTGTGTTTCCCTCTGTAAATCCCAAGAATGCTAGGCTCTGAGTACCCCAGGCTGGTGGGCAAAACAGAACACCCCCCACTTCTGCACTGCAGCGACATTGCATGCGTACCAAAAGGCCAACTTCTAGTCCAGACTGCTTTATGCTAGTTGTCCTTGTTATTGTAAGCACATAAATATTATGTAACTGATTAAGTGTTTGTGTGAAAAGATACATATGTTTCTATAAAAACTAAAATACTTTGAAAAGACTCAGTCAGATGGATCAAAATTGCTCCCAAGTATGTATCTGCATTTATAAAAGGCTGGCAAAAATAATGAAAGCTATACCTCATGAGCACTTACAAGAACTCTAAGTGTCTATGAGTTCTAATTATATTTTAAATAAACAGAAATTGAAAGTAGTAGACAATGCGTTAATGATAGGTCTGATTTATGCAAGAAAGACAATATGAAACCCCAGTGGAGACTGATACTCAAATGTATTATGTTTAAAGTTGAAATGATTTAAGTAGTAGGTATCATTTTCTATAATTGCTCTTGATAACTGCCTTTTTAAAATTAACCAATTAATACTGCTGATTCTGTAGGAAAAGAAGGCCTTTTCTATGTTGAATGAAACTCAGAATTCCTGGTATACCAGAGAAAATTCCTAGCTGGTTTTATTATTTCAGTACTTCATAATAAATTCACTAATAACTAATACTTCATTTTTCTTCAGGGTATAATTGCTTATGAACCAATGCGAGATTTTTTTTCTACCCTAGAATGTGGGCTTTAACAGGACAAGGGCTCTTGCCTGTTTTTTTCCAGGTTCTATCTCCATGCCTACAGCATCGCCTGCTGCATTAATTATTTATTGAATGAATAGAAGAAAGAATCTACACATTTTTTACAGTATTTTGCATTTTGCAATGATACTGCTATATTTTTAGCCAAAAAAAGGGTACTTTTAAATTACATATTTAGCATTTATCAAATTGAATTAAAATATACTGCTTTCTGTAGTTTACATAAGTCTGTCTCTCTCTTCAATGAAAGTATTCAAGGATAGGAGCCTTGGTGCTCATGTTGTAGTGATTAGGAACTGCGAAGCTGTTTGGATTCATGAATGAACTCTAAGAAACTTCTAATGATATGGCCTTGACCAGCTTACTGTAGCTTGTTTATACCTCAGTTTCCTCATCTGTAAAATGGTGATAATCATAGTTACAGGAACTAAAGGTGTTACCTATGTATAAAGTGCGTAGAGAATACCTGCCTAGGTGATAAACACTCAGTAAATGATAGCTGTTATAATTACACTGGAGTCTGACTCCTGACCTGTCCTTTATTATCTGTGTAATTTGAACAAATTACTTATGGAAACAGGTCAGAGAGGTTAGATAGTCCGTAAGAGATTAGTCTCTGTGTGTGTGTACTTGCACATACAGAAAAAACAAAATGGGTTTTTAAGAAAAGTGCTTAACTCTTGTAAGTACTGAATAAATGTTAGCCGCCTCCCGCAAATAATAATAAAGCAATCAACATATTACACTGTGGGAGAATATTGTCATTTATTTTAAAATGTTTTACAACTGAATAATAAATACTTTTTATGTGGGTAGAGGCTGTCTTTCTCTTAACCATTTCAGTAAGTTTTTCTCATAAATTAGAAAGGTTTTTTTTTTTTTTTTTTAATCTCAAAGTCTAAAATGGGTTTCGGAATAAAGAAAGAGAATTGAATTTTAATCTGGACAAGTTATGAAACTCAAAACACAAGTGTTACATTGTGGTTCTTAGTCTGATGACTTCTTTCCAGAATACCAAGCCTTCGGTGAGAACTGGTTTTCCAAGTATTAAATATGGACTGAGTACACCGTGCTTGAAGTGCTTACATTATGCAAGGAATGAAGCTTATTCCCTGGGTGTTTCCTCATCCGAGGCCTTGTTAAAACCCAGTCTTGCTATTCCTGGCTGTCGGTGTTCGCACCGGCTGACATAGTTGGGTATAGCAGCAGTACTAAGGACCTTGTGTGTGTTAGTCGCACAGTTGTGTCCGGCTCTTTGCAACCCCATGGACTGTCCATGGAATTCTTCAGCAATAATACTGGAGTGGGTTGCTATTTCAGGGGATCTTCCCAGCCCAGGGACTGAATCCGGGTCTCCTGCGTTGCAAGCAAATTCTTTACCGTCTGCGCTACCAGCGATTAAGGACCTTAGCCTGTGAGAACTGAGAAAGTGGAAACTGTCCTATGCCACTATCGTCAGACAAGATCTACCTCCCTCCCCACACACACACACACCTTAGAAAGCTCTCTCATCCTGACACATTCTGCACTGAATTTTGCTAAGAGAAGATTTTCAGAGAGGATATTTTTCCCCTCTTTTGTAGAGATGGTAATGATGGAAATGTTACAGCAAAATATTTGTGTAACCAGCAAACATGAATTTAGCCACTTACTTGATTATTGCAGCCTGTGTTAAAAAGCTGCTGCCTCACATTTGCAGCCTAATGTGTTTCTCACCGTCTTCCCAATGGCATCTTGAAGTGTCTCTCAGCTAAAAAATTCATGAGGATTATTGGCTTTCAGTCAGAAAATGGAATATGTCTTCTAGTTACTGTCTAATATACCACTCTAAGGCCATTATACAAAAGTAAATGTAAGAGTGCAGCACACTGAGAAGGAAGGAACTTTTAGCTTGAACGTTTGTTTATACTCAGTCATTACTGTTCCCGTGGAGTAAGAAACAGCATAAGACAAGGTAGGTAGTGAAGCCATTTTACTTGGAGAAGAGCTGTAGTTGTAGCCTGTGGTATTTTTTTGACTCCTGTGTCCAACTGGAGACTGTTAGTGTTTTATCTTTGAAAAATCATCTCATAATAGTAATAGTATGTGTTTGGCTTATTGCAGTTAACTTTAAAAAAGGCAAGTGTAGAGTAAGTTGCTCAAAGGTAATGAAGTTAAACTGAGAGTTGTTTCCTATCAGATGCCCTGTCTTCTGGATTTATGTGAAGGGAGTTTCCTAAAACGCAGCAACCTGACTGTTGTCACTCCATGAATTAATGTGCACTTGTGTGAGTCTCATTCTGTAAATACACACTGTAATGTATGGGGTAAACTACAACTTTATTGTATGAAAAGCAAGAAACAACATACTGTCGGGTAAAGATGAAGTTAAAACTGTTCTTGAGATCTAGTAAAAAATAACACTTTGGGGGAAATCATAGACCATTTTACTAACTAAAATTTAGTTTTGAAATGTTGAATAGCATCTTCTGTCACTGTGCTAATGCATTACTTGTTTTCCCAGTGGGAAGGAAAAGTTTGGTCTTTTTCTCTGTCCTTTCAGCCCTGCCTTCAGTAAATGTTCATAGTCCTGCTTCTGTTGTATTTGTATGTGTGTTGCTTCTTTGTCTGCTTGTTTGAATGAACCAACAATATATCCTTTCATACAACCTATGTATGTACTGCATGGAAAATTTGTTAACTCCTGCCAAGAGTTGGGGTCTTGCCAAAATATTGTTTGCTTTGGGTAATTTTGTTTAGTTGACACTGTTTAGAAAGTGATTTCTTCCCCCTCCCCTGTCTTCACTGCTGTATCATCTAACTGACATCTAAGGGTTGGCCCACTTGATTTTCTGCCTTTCTCAAGCCTCTACATCCTTAAGGCACATTATGTATATTTCAACATTAGATGCTGTGTTTCTTTAGACTTCTTCAGAGTCTGATCCAGAAAATTCGCTTTTGTAAAACCAAGACCCTCCTGGAACACAGTATACTCTGAGGAAAAAATTGTTTACAGTTTAGAATGAACAAATGTTTTTTACTTGTGATAGAGAAACAATGCCTACATCGAACTTTTGACATGGACTTCTGAGCTGTGGAGGGCCCTCAAAGATTATCGTCTCATGATGAATTCAATAGGATAGAAATGGAAAAGTGTTTAAACAAACAGAAGTATGTACACTTTTAGTATTACTTGAGTGTTTCTTTGTCTTACTAAGTTTATGAAGAATCAGACCCCAGATGACACAGTAGTGTCACCTGCATCTTGTAGCGGAGAAGGCAGTCGCACCCCACTCCCGGATTCTTGCCTGGAAAATCCCATGGGCGGAGGAGCCTGGTGGGCTGCAGTCCATGAGGTCGAGAAGAGTCGGACACGACTGAGCGACTTCACTTTCACTTTTCACTTTGATGCATTGGAGAAGGAAATGGCAACCCACTCGAGTATTCTTTCCTGGAGAATCCCAGGGACGGGGGAGCCTGGTGGGCTGCCGTCTATGGAGTCGCACAGAGTCAGACACGACTGAAGTGACTTAGCAGCAGCAGCATCTTGTAGAGAGCATTTTAGAAAAGAGCCAGAAGGCCTTGGGAGGCATAGAAGCCTTTTTGGTCTCGTATCAAGAGCTGGGTGATTTATCGGCCAGCTCCTCCCCATGTTAGGTGTTGATAAGAAAAGTTGTTTCAACAGCGCTGTGTGTCCTTTCATTATAAATTTCATCTGCAAGTAGGAATTTCATAGCAGGCTAATGTTTTATAACTTTCTTGAAAATGGCAATAGAGATCTGATGTTTGATCACTTATTATGTTTGGATTTCAGCAGTAGTATTATCCTTATTTATTCTTTAACTGAATTTGTTCAGCATGTAATAAATCTGACAGTTTTACAGGCCCTGTTTGGAAGATGGCCAGTACCGATAAAAGATAAAATACACATTACCGTTTACATGAATTCTGGATGATTAACTGGTTTTAATGGCATGAGATTGTATTTTGAACACCTGCTTTGTTACCTTGTAAGTTGCATTGATGAATTTCATGCAAGAAGAGTGCTTTTTTTTTTTAAGCTATGTTGAGGGTTAACATATTATTTTGCTTTCATCATATTATGCTAAGCATTAAACTGACACTGTTTACTCACACACCCCTGCCCAAAGTATTGTTACTTTAAGAAAATCAAACATTGGTTCTTTGCTCTACTATCTAGTTTGTACAGGCTGACATCAGAGGATGTAAGGGAAGGTGTGCTATCAGTAACAGCAGAGCTGTTTTTTGCTCTAGATAGCAAGAATAGACAAACTGAAACTTCTTTTCCAGTCTTGTCCTTTCACACACGCACCCCCCTGCCCCCAGTATTTGGTAGAAACTGGCTTATTCTCAATGACTGTAATTTCCTATCAGGTACGACCCAGGAGTTTACTTGTGACATTTTCAGTTTTTATGATTTATACTGAACATTTCAGAATCCAGAAAGAAATGCTCAAGAACGTTAATTTCATGTGAATGTTGAAAACATGTAGACCGTTTAAGAAACTGTTAGTTTAAACCTGCTCACAAAATAAAATGTCTGAAGCTTCAATGCTGCCCTTCTGTATTCTCCATCTCCTTCCCTTTGTTGGAAATTAATATTTAACTTTGATCTACAAAATGTCATTAAAACTCATCTGTATATACAATTTATTTTCTAATACATTTTCATTGTAGTATAGTTGATTTGAACAGTGTTAAGTTTCAGATGCCCAGCAAAGTGAATCAGTTATGCATATATATAGCCACTCTTTTTTAGATTCTTTTCCCATTTAGGTCATTACAGAGTATTGAGTATAGTTCCGTGTTCTATACAGTAGGTTCTTACACATTACCTGCTTTACATATAGTAATGTGTATATGTCGGTCCCAATTTCCCAGTTTATGCCTGGCAGTTTATTTTCAGTGATTTTTCTATGTGTGCATACAGACTGGAGGGCTTCCCAGGCACTAGTGGTAAAGAACCCCCCTACCAGTGCAGGAGACGTGAGAGACGAGGGTCGGGAAGATCCCCTGGAGGAGGGCATGGCAACCCATTCCAGTGTTCTTGCCTGGAGAATCCCATGGCAAGCTACGGCCCAAAGGGTCCCATAAAGTGAGATATGACTGAAGCTACTGAGCATGCACACATGCATACTCGAAGCCATAGATCTGTCTGTCTTTGGGTTTTATCTCTTATTTGGGTGGCAAAAAATCTAATTCACCTAGGCGTGTGTGCACACACACTTGCACACCTGTGTTCTGTCATGCAGTACTAGCGCTTGCTGCCAGCTGAGGCTTGACAGGCGGTTCAGAGCATCAGTTAGAAAGGTTGAGATCAGAGCCCTTTGGTTCTTGTCTGTGATGAGGGTCCTGTCACTGTAGTTTCCCCCGCTGAGGAGCAGAGTGGAAATCCGCGTGAGTGCTGTGGGGTTCCGCCTGCTTCTGGCCCTGTGGCAGGCAGCAGAGAGGCAAGCAGGAGCCGTCTGCTCCTGTCACCACCTTCCCCACCCTCCTCTCCCTGCTCCAGTACTCAATTCACTCTTTCCTTTTTTTCCCATCTGAGAGTCTTTTTTCCCTATAGATGAGCAGTGATTCAATCGGGGCATCTCAGCCTGATTACTGTAGCTGGCAGAGTGCATCCGCCTGTCCCCAACTTGACCAGTGACTACACACACCCCTGTCCTTTTCCTTCCCTTTGGTGGTTTAAAGGTTGGCGGGCAATGTGTCCTGGACACACACAGATAGCCCAGGGAAGTTGCTCGAAAAAGACGGCATATGGGGCAGACACAGAAAAACAAGAAATTTGAAAAGCTGAAATTTTTAGATTTTGAAGAAATGTGTTGAAGGTTGTCTAGTTGCTAAGTTGTGTCTGGCTCTTTGCAACCCCAAGGTCTGTAGCCCACCAGGCTCCTCTTTCCATGGATTTCCCAGGCAAGAACACTAGAGTGGGTGGCCATTCCCTTCTCAGGTAATCTTCCCAACCCAGGGATCGAACCATCTCCTGCATTGGCAGGTGGATTCTTTACCATCTGAGCCTCCAGGGGAGCTGGGTTAAGGTGCCATCGCATAATAATAAAAGGGGAAAGTTGGCATTTAAATAACTTAAAGAGAAAACGAGTGACGTTTTAAAGCTACAAATAGAGTGGTTTGTGAGCCAGCCTTAGGTAGGTACCAGTGAACCAGTGAAGTTGCTCACTCGTGTCCAACTCTTTGCAATCCCATGGACTGTAGCCTACCAGGCTCCTCCATCCATGGAATTTTCCATGCAAGAGTACTGGAGGGGGTTGCCATTTCCTTCTCCAGGGGATCTTCCTGACCCAGGAATCGAACTGAGGTCTCCCACATTGCAGGCAGACACTTTACCATTTGAGCTTCCACTGGTAGCTCAAGTGAAATATTAAACATGCGTGCACTCCAGGTCATTTCAGTCATGTTCGACTCTTTGCAACCCCAAAGACTGTAGCCTGCTAGGCTCCTCTGTCCATGGGATTCTCCAGGCAAGAATGTTGGAGTGGGTTGACATGCCCTCCTCCAGGTGATCTTCCCAGCCCAGGGAGAACTCGAGTCTCTTATATCTCCTGCATTGGTAGGCAGGTTCTTTACAACTCTGCTCAAATGGTTTTATTGTACTTAGACCAGAACCCTGTGCTCCTGGCTTCACACCTCCCTTCTGTCCAGTGCTTTGTTGAAATGCGTCAGTGCTGCCCCTTCATGCAGAGTTACAATTATTTGATATACATTTGAGGAAAAGTAAAAGTAGATGATGCTGACGTTAATGTTAAATCCCCAAACTGAGTATATACGACTTTTAAGTAAATCAGTCTCTTAATTCAGCTAAATGTTGAGAAGCTCTTTGATCATTCTGATAGTATTACTATTAAATGCTTTTGGGGGTTGGTGGCTTTTTTATCAACAAACTTATCACATATACCTTCTATATGGGGTATTTTGTTACAGATTGGGGATTCTATTTAGATGATAAAAATGTTTTTTGATTCATAGAAAGCGATTTCCAGAGTGGAAATCCCCTAGGTCACTCGTTGAGAGCTCACTCAGATTGGTTGAGTAATGGTTTGGGGTTGTTTTTTTTTTACATGCTCGTGAGTGAAGCCATTGGAATTGTGGTTCTGGAGAGATACCGAAAGGGAATGTTTGGAAGGTGTCATCAGAGCTGGGTTCTTGTGTGTTTTGCTTCCCCGTCTGTCCTTCTAAATATTGATTTATTTATTTTTGTTTGGGGCTGTGCTCGGTCTTTGTTGCTGTGGATGGGCTTTCTCTAGTTGCAGCGTGCGGGCTTCTCATTGAGGTGGCTTCTCTTGCTACGGAGCACCAGCTCTCGGACAGGTGGGCTTCAGTAGTTGCTGCAGGTGGGCCCACTGGTTGTAGTTCCCGGGCTCTAGAGTGCAGGCTCAATAGTGGTGGCACATGGGGCTAGTTGCCCCACAGATGTGGGATCTTCCCAGATGAGGGATCGAACTGGTGTCCCCTGCATTGCAAGGTGGGTTCTTAACCACTGGACCACGAGGGAAGCCCCCCATCTTTTATAGCTCCTGCAGTGCCCTAGCAACTGCCACACCTGCTCACAGCCCAGCTCAGACCCTGCTTCCTCCCCACTAACAGAGTGTCTCAGTACAAAGGACGCCTGCTTCTCTTCAGTGGAGCTTTTCCTATATAAATCTCCTACATGGATTTCTCTCCTCTCCCCCATCTTCTTCTAGAGAGACACATCCCTTCTCATGGCCCTCACACACCAAGCCTGAGTCACAGCAGCAGGCAGGCAGGCTTTGAAGGAATGAGTGAGTGATATTTAGGGAAGGGGTAGGGATTAGAGCGTGGGAGCCAGGCAGTCCAGATCTTGGTGCTTCTCGCACCTGACCTGTGGCTCCTGATTCGAGGAAGAACGGCTACTTTGTTGAAGCACCCCCTTACCGTAGCTTTGTAGCGAAGAGTAGAATATGTCAAGCTGTATGTCAGCCCCCCTTCCACCCTTTGCTGGGCCACTCCATGGCCTTGTGCTATGGATGATAATGATTATCCCCATTTTACAGAAAAGGTAATCGAGGCACGAGAGACAGCTTCTTAAGGTCCCGTAACTAACGTGGTGAAGCTTGGGTATGGTTCCTGCCTCTTTGCTCTCCAGCTTCTCATAGTCTGTTTTTGCTGATTAAATTATATCTGGCAATTGCTTGGTGCAGAATAAATGCTAAATGAACAGTAACTAAACACAGATTATACTTATCAGCCCAAACCTGTGAGAGCACCATGGGGCCTTGACGCTTAGTTACGTCACTCCCAGCATCAGGAACCTCCCACACTGGCTTCCAGAATCGTCCCCTCCTGATGCAGTGTCTGGAATAGAATGTAATTGGCACCACCTGCCTCAACTGATCCAGTGTCTGTTAGTTCTCCTTACATGTGATTCCTCGGAAAAAAAAAAAAAAAAAAAATATATATATATATAAAAAAAAACTCCCCTCCCCCCTTGGATCAGAGTTGAGGCCAGAAGACATGAGAGCGCTGACTGGAGCACCCAGATCCTAGCCCGGGCACAGCCGGGCAGTTGGATGGGTGTGTGACGGTGCTCTCACCCTCGGGCCTGCCTGGCCCTCGTAGCCCACCTGCCTCCTTGTCCTTGCTCTCAATGGACCTGTCATTCTTCCAGCATCATCTGTAAGCCCCTGACCTTCTCCCAACTCGCCCTTCCCTCTGATTTTTCCAGGCTGGATAGGATGAGAAGCCACTGCAGGAAGTGAAGGAGGGTGAAGGTGGTTTTCAAAGCCTGGGGGACACAAGGCAGGAGGAAGTGGCATAGAATTGGAACTCAAGGAGAGATTGCTAAATGCTGAGTTAAACTTTTCAGGCTGCGGTTTTTTCTCTGCTGAGCAATTATTAAACACCTTGAGTAACAACCATCTTCCATTTCCTCAAAATCTTTGCCAGTCCTTTTGCATAGTTCTTTTGAAACATAAATCTCTGTCGCTCTTGTTATTGGCAGATATAAATTGTTATTTTGATGGTGTTCATGATGACCCATGTGAACACACTGATTCTCTTATTATGTATCCTTTTATTTTCTTAGGGAAAGGAATTCAGTAAGCGGGCCAATAAGTGGCCTCCCCCACTAATAATGTTCCTGATCTTTTGAGTGCATCTTAAGACCTTCGGTGATAGCAGCTAGAATCAGGGAAGGAGGTAGAGTCTGGGTGGCAGGATGTGAGAAGTCACTACTAAGGGAGGGAGCCACTGGGAGAGGAGGGCCTGGTGGGGGCGGGGGGAGATCCTGTTTGAGGGACATTGCTCGCCAGGACAGGGGTGTCAGAGAAACCTGGTCAGATTTGGAAGCACAGCTTCATGGTGAGGCACTGCCTCTTCCCGGGGCTGTTTGTCACGAGTGAGTGATTGCAGTACAGATGTGATGTTGGCCAACCCCAAACAGAGACTGGGAGGAGCCCCTGACAGCACCTGTAGTTCTCACGTGGGGCACCATTCCTCCTGAAACTGGAGGCTGGCAGCAGAAACGCCGGCCAGCAGATCGTAGTTCAGGTGCTGTTGACATACAGCTCCTGTTGCAGGAGTGGGCCCACTGAGGTAGGCTTGTTTGTTTTCTAATTGTTCACCTTGACATTTGTTTAACTTAAGCAGGGTTACTTAAAAAAAAAAGTCTTCTCATTAGGAATTGACCATCAGCTCTCCTCACTTGCTTTCTCTGTGTTTTCTGTTTCAGTTGCTGATATGTGTTCAAGATGAGTGGGATGGGAGAAAACACCCCTGACCCATCCAGGGCAGAGACGCGGAAGCGCAAGGAATGTCCTGACCAGCTCGGACCCAGGTGAGACTCTCACCACGCACACCTGAGCCTTGGATTTGAGGTTTTATCGTATCTGTTTCGCACTTGATTCACATGCTCTCTTTGGTTTTTCTCCTTAACTGTCAAGCCTTTGGCTACATATTATTTAACTTGTATTTTAGATATGCTGATCGGTTGCAGATTTTATTCTTACAAGTAGAGGCAAGCTCCATATTTCCTCTAGGTTCCCTGTGTACTCTGACTCTTAAAACCAGTTTATTCTACATAATCTTGAATGTTTCACATTTTTACTCCTTTTTGCTTTTAGAATGTCAAAAAGACAAGACATCCCATAGTAAAAAGGTTTGCTGCTAAGAAGTACCAGCTTTTTTTTTTTTTCTTCCTTTTCTCTTTCTTTCCTTCTAAGAAATGAAATGTTAAATCCTGTTGCTTTTGAGTTGATTACAAAGACTGAGGATCTTCAGTGAATAAAACAAATAATTTTTTAAAACAAGTTTCATGTTATATATTATGGGTGGAAGTATGGGTTGTTATGACCTCTATATGGGGTAATATCACAGTATCTGTTAAAATTATAAATGCATATCCTCTTTGAACTTGCAGTTCCATTTCTAGGAATTTTCCAATGATATATGTTGACACATGCAAAATGACTTATATATAAGGTTGCTTATTGCAACACAGATTATAAACACAAAAGATTAGAAAAACCCTAAACGTTTGTAGGGAGCTATGTAAATAGTTGTGACACATCCACACACAATATAGCTCTGAAAAAGAGTGAGGACACTCTTTATGGGTTGATATTTAGCAATTTCTTAAGAATATTGTTACAGAGGAAAAGCAAGATTCAGAAAATGTGTATAGTATCCTACCATTTCTGTAGAAAAAGAAAATAAGAATCTGTATGGTTTTAGGGTAATTAGGAGACACAAGAGTTGTTACCTATTGGGGGGAATAAGGACTAGGGAACAGAGGTAGAAGAGAGACTTCACTCTTTTGATGATTTAAATCATGTAAATACTTTTAACATTTAAACAGCCACTTGTATTCAATGGCCAATAGAAAGACTGGGTGAGGAATACCAGGGAAGAGCACTGGGAGCAGGAGAAAGAGCAGAAAGCCTTTTTCCCATCTAGTTGCCAAGCAAAATAAGCAGATTGAATGGCCACTGACCACACTACAGCCCGTCCCCAGCTCCTGTGTGCACCCTCTGGATTCCGTGGTCCTCCCTGGCCAGCCTCAGCCTGTCTGCCAAACTGCCTTCACAGCCCATGGTCCTGGCCAAGGAGGCGGGTGGTAAATAGAGCCTCTTCTCTTCCAGTGTTCTGCTGGTTCTAGGGGTGTGCATGGCTCCCACCACCCCTGTTCCCCCTTCTCACCCGTGTGTCATTTAGTTGGTATCTTTGGGGGCTGGGGTGATGGAGGGAGGTGGAAGGGGTAGAAGGATCCAGAATTGGAATTTTGCTCTTTAGTGCATGGCAGCCATGGCCTTCCTTTCTCCAGACTTAAGAAAATAGAAGCCAGGAGTGAAAATGAGACTTAGCAAAACCCAGTTCTGGTCACTGAGTGATCTTGGACAAATCATGCAATCACTATAAAATAGAGAAACTGTGTTCTGTCTTAGGTTTATTAGTTGATGAAAATAATGCTAATATGTAAATGCAAGCATATGAATATCACAAATTACAAAGTTTTATAGATTGGTATTACATACAAATAATTATATATTAAGAACATAGCAAGCTGCTACTCTGAACAGTGTACTTTTCTTATTTATTGTATTGTTAGAATGTCATCCAGTGGACTCTGTGCTGTATTTGAGAAAAAAAAAAATAACACCCTGTAATTATCAAAGGGAACTTCTAAGTTTGCTCTTTCATCAAATTCAGATGAGAAGATCTTGCCAATTTTTATTTTTCCCCTCCCTTCCATTAACGTTTTAAAACTCAAGTTGAACTTAGACCATTTGTTTACTTTTTGCATGTCATTCAGCTGAACAGTTAACAGAGACCCTGGGTCAGTTTCACTTTTGTTTCTAGCTGCACTGTGGTTTTTTAAACATTATCTTAAAAGACCGTTGGGTTTAATTATTAACATCCTAAAGAAGTGTATGAAATGATGAAGATTTATTTTCATTATTTTGCCGTGAAGTTTATTCACTCCTGTTATAACTAGTTTAACTTCCCTTTCTTAATCTTAAATTTTTTATAAGCATGAGCTCCTTTCCCTTTAAAACTCTTATTTATTTAATAATAGATTTGATGCCTGTTTGTACCAAGTGTCGCTTTAAGCACAGTGTTGGGCAGATCATCCTTGTCATTATGAAGCATACAGTCAAGTGGGAGACATTAAACACATTGAACAAATGATTGCATAAGGGAATTTGTAATTACCAATTGGGACAAGGTTGACTTAAAGACAAACAAAGAAAAATGCAACATCTGGGGAAAATTCAGGATTTAACTTTTGTTTGCTGTCTGTATTCGGATGTAGTTAACATTCTTATCTTTTTCATAATAGCCCCAAAAGGAGCACCGAGAAACGTAACCGTGAACAGGAAAATAAATATATCGAAGAACTTGCAGAGCTGATTTTTGCTAATTTTAATGACATAGACAACTTTAACTTCAAACCTGACAAATGTGCAATCTTAAAAGAAACTGTGAAGCAAATTCGTCAGATCAAAGAACAAGGTAAGAGGGCCAAATGAATCCTTTGGAGAGTTGAGTTGCTTTCTGTTTCTCCATGTGTGAGAAATCCCTTCAGAGTCCCTTTAATCCATTTCTTAGGCTTAAATTATTGATGAGAAGATGATGTCACAGTGCAAGATGAATGCAGGTATCACTTGCAGTGGTTTATAAATAGCCTCTGTATAAACTTCAGCAATCCCCTAAAGATGGAGGGGGCCAAGGTGAGGCAGGGTGATGTAACTTTTCATCTAGTAAAACTCAATTAGGTGCCCACTGATCCCACACCACCTTGGTATTTTCATAGCTCACAGAGCGAGTGACTGTCAGAATTTGCAAGTGAGGAGCCAGGCAAGGATGGAAACCAGAAGTAAGAAAGTGAGCCACCTCTTGTTTCAGCTCGTCAGCATGTTTAAGTCTGAACCTCAACTGGCCACGCCACTAAATTAGAGTTTCATATCCCGAATGACAAGAGATTTGAAAGGCTCAACCTCGAGACAGAACTCTTTTGTGAAGTTGAAACACAGAACATGACAGCTTTCTTCCTGGGCTTTTCTTGTCTTTCTTTTTTTTTTCTCCTTAGCTCATTTTCTGCCTCTTTCCTTTGATATTTTTGCCTGTAGAAAAAAATTCAAGAAGATAGTATTTTAAAAATCACATCGGACTTTGTAGTGCCAAAAAAAATTGTATTAGGCAAGTACAAACAGCATCTTAGCGCCCAGGGCCAATATATGCTCACGAAGTGTTCATACACTGCCTTCCTTTGGGGCCAGGGAGATAGTTACCTCCTGTCATCTGTTTTTGAATGCATCCTCTTGGAGTTCATATTGGGTTGTTTTTTTAATCTGCTTTTTATATAACATTTAAAAGAGGCAGATTTTAGAAAAATAATGTCTTGTTTCTACACGTGAGCTTGCAGCTTTGCCTGCTGCCCTTCATCATAAAATCCTAATTGTTTGCATATTTTCATCATAACATTTTCCATTTTCATACAGATAATATTGAGCTAAGTTTTATATATATAAATTATATATGTAATTTTACAAGTATAGTTCTGTCTTCTAAGAACTGAAACACATACACATAGCATCCACAAGACAGATTCTGATAGCAGCCCACTCTAAAAATGAATATTTCCCGGTTTCTCATCAAAATTATATCATCGTAATGTTCAGCTTTCACAGAGAGGCTATTCAATGCCTGCCTTAGTCACCTTAATTTCTTTCTTCTTCTTTTTCTTTTAAGATTCACTAGTTATCAACAACCTCAGTTTCATCTCAGTTTGGTACAAGCAAATGGATAAAATCATAGTCCCAAAATTTTCTAGGAGAAATAACTGGTTCAAGGTTACAGTGCTCTGAAGTTGCCACATTTCTAGATGCTGATATCATCACAGTGGGGAAATCACTAAGCTTCTTGTTTTATGTTTCTGGAGATTTTGAATGGTTCATTTTTACAAACATCAGATTTTTAGGTAAAACTTCCACACTTTAAAACAGTTACATATGTATGTGTTTTACTATCAAGGTCTTGTACAAGGTTTTACAGTTTTGCAAAACCTTGGTATTCCCCCCTTCAAACCATAAAACACGTTCAGATGTGTCACGCTGGGACTCTGCCATACTTTCACTGTGGGTGTAATCATAAGGCCGCATACCACAACCACCCAAGAAGCAGCAACAATAAACGCCCTGTCACGTCTCCCTCTTACAATAATGTTCCCATTAATTTGAAAAGTAACGTGTTTTGAAAAGGAAAAGCAGAAGTTAAAACCCCAACGAAAAGTCCAGGCATACTTTTCACTTCTCGACCAGTCTGATAATTTAAGACTATTGCTAGTTTAATAAATTGTTTTTTAGAAAGAGCAGGGACCTTAGAATCAGACCAGGTGGAAGCTAGGCATGTCCTGGTTCTGTCCCTTACAAACTTTTTGAACCTGAGTAAATTATTTTCACTCTCTGCGACTCAGTTTCCTCATATAGAATTTGGGGATCACAGCCTCTAGGTTGCACGGTTGTTGAAGAAATAAGGAGCTGTGTAAACATTCCCAGCAAGTACTTGTCACAGTATTTAGTGCATATTCAGTAGACATCTTTCCCACATTCAGAAGAAAGGCATCTTTTTTCCTTCGTGTGTGCTGCGTGCTGAGGCACTCAGTTGTGTCCAACTCTTTGCCACCCTGGACTGTAACCCATCAGGCTTCTCTGTCCATGGGATTCTTTAGGCATGAATACTGGAGTGGGTAGCCATTTCCTTCTCCAGAGGATCTTCCGAACCCAGGGGTTGAACCCACGTCTCATGTCTCCTGCGTTAGCAGGCAGGTTCTTTACCACCAGTGTCACCTGGGAAACCCCTTTTTTCCTTCATCTATGCTCAAATCTCATACAGTGAGCTCTTCCTTTTCAGATGGAAGGAGGACGGAAAAGGTGGGGACATGGTTGTGCCTGCCCTCCCCTACAGGGTCATTTGAAGAAAGTCACATTTTTCTGGGGCCAGAGAACTCAGCATAGCCTCCGCCGACCAGAGGTGGACACTCTGTGTGGCTCTGTGCCACCACCTTGATTTTTCTCAGGAGCTGGCAGCCAGCAAATGTTCAAAAGCAGCACGAAGGACAGAGTGGAACCCTTCCTTCTCTCTGTGCACTTCCACCCGCCCAGCTACCAGTCAGTGTGAATAGACTCCAACCATCATCTTTACCGCATCATCCAGACTTCATTTGTATTCCTGTCACAGGTGGTAGCGTGAATAAAACCCTCGCTGTTCTGAGGGGTTAAGCCGTGTTGTATGAGACTCACACTCAAGGCTACACAGTCTGGAAGACGGGCTCCCATAAAAGAAACCCACCCCAGTCCAAAGCTTAGGCAGCTTGGCCCGGCCGGCTGGGGTCTTTCACTCAAGTCTGCTTGGCCATCAGCTGCTCCTCCCCATTCCACAAGCTTGGGAATAAAGGCAGAAAATGAAAGATAATGGCCCAAAGGATGGGGATTTGGAGGGGGGGTTACCAGCTACCTAAATAAGTTATCCTCCCTTGTCTGAAGCGCTTTCTGAGCCCCAGGTTTGGTAGACGCTAGCTCTACAAGAGCATCATGCGGCTGTACACCTCATAGCAGCAGACCAAGCACACAGAGTCTGCACTTGAACCATGACCCCTGCTTTTGAATACTGAAGCGGGATATTTCTTCCTATGTGGTATACTAGTAAATGGTGAAAATCTGTGGCCATAACTTACAAAGAATAGTCATAAGTAGTAAGTTATCTTTTTTCCCTAACTGGGAAGACTAATACTGCTTCTGTTTCACAGAAAAATACGAATGATTTAATTTTGGATGACTGGGTCCAATTTCACACTCCCTAGCTAGAAGCTTAAATTTAAAATTTTCTATGGAAAATACTCAGTGACTCATGTACTCTTAAAAAAGTAGAATTGAAGCATAAAGTGACCAAAACAAGAGGGAAGTTCTAATAATTGATACATTTCCACTGCCCTCTTTAAGTGAAGTGAACGTCACTCAATCGAGTCCAACTCTTTGTGACCTCATGGATTCTAGCCTGCTGGGCTCCTCTGTCCATGGAATTCTCCAGGCAAGAATACTGGAGTGGGTAGCTGTTCCCTCCACCAGGGAGTCTTCCTGAACCAGGGATCAAACCTGGGTGTCCTGCATTGCAGCAGATTCTGCATTGCAGTCTGAGCCATCAGGGAAGGGCTTTTAAGGTAGTATCTCCTCTATTACTCCTACATAGCCACATTTTTTCTTATTTTTCTAAAATAATAATCTAAATTGAATTGTATTATTTGGAAGACATTTGTCCTTTTATTTAAAGCCATTTTAGTGCATATATTTGAATATAGGATGTGATATATTTATCAGTCTGTGGAAAAACTTGTTTTACCCTTTTATTATTTTTCTGAATGTCAGTCAGTTCAGTTCAGTTGCTCAGTTGTGTCCGACTCTTTGCGACCCCATGAATTGTAGCACACCAGGCCTCCCTGTCCATCACCAACTCCTGGAGTTCACTCAGACTCACGTCCATCAAGTCAGTGATGCCATCCAGCCATCTCATCCTCTGTCATCCCCTTCTCCTGCCCCCAATCCCTCCCAGCATCAGGGACTTTTCCAATGAGTCAACTCTTCTCATGAGGTGGCCAAAGTACTGGAGTTTCAGCTTTAGCATCATTGCTTCCAAAGAAATCCCAGGGCTGATCTCCTTCAGAATGGACTGGTTAGATCTCCTTGCAGTCCAAGGGACTGTCAAGAGTCTTCTCCAACACCACAGTTCTGAATGTAGATAGCAATAAAAATAAAAAGTATATTTTAAAAATTTCCATTTGTACAGGCTTAGTTTGGGGGGCAAATTCCCTGTTGAATCAGGCAACCTGTTAAAAGATCATTCTGGTTTCTCACTGTGATTATTCTAATGATTTAATTTTGATTATAGTATGAGAGCACTGGGATTATGGATTGCTTCATACATGTAAACGTCCCCTACAATTGAGCATAGCATAAAAAATGAGTATTTTAAGAGAGAGTGAGGGGCAGTGGTGTGCTGAAGTCAACTGGTGTCAACCATCAAGAGCCAGTTGTTAAACTTTAAGAATTTTATAAACCAGTTAATAAACACAACCATTATTGAAAATTGTTTAGACTTAATAATTAAATTACATATTAAAAAAAAGGTAAGTAAGATTAAAACTCATTTCCTAATTATTGTACTACATTTTACTATTACCTCTTCTCTAGAGGCCCTTGTCTCATGGGATAAGACACATGATAGAAATATAATACTAGACAGTGGTGGTCACTGCAAATGTCTAATTAGCATCTAATATTTTTACATTAAATATACATAAAAATATTGTCCAACTCATCAGAAAAGTCACAGACTGACAAACAATTGGATTTCTGTGTTTAATATCTTGACCGTGTATTTTCATGATTTCACTTTTGTGTTATTCTTTAACCTAAGTGAAAATTTCAAGCAACATTTGTGTCAGAACTCTATCCATTCATCAGTGGTAATCATAAGATAGCTATAAGACAAGAGTTTGGCAAAAGTCAACAAACATTCTGTTAGAATCATTTGGCTCTATGGAATTTGCAACAGAGGGTGTCATATATTTTATTATCACTTGTAAATTATATACTCCACATCCTTTGTACTAGTAAAATTCATAATAAACATTCTGATGCTTACTACTTTCCCCCCAAGGAGCTGGTTTTTAAGCATTTCCCAGTGTACCACTGGTGGGTGTAGGGGTGTGCAGGTTGTATTCTAAATGTAGGTGAGTCAAATTCATAAGCTCATTATATAAAAATTCAAGGAAATAGTAATAGAAACAGCCTAATTCTAGCATGTAAAAGTAAAATGTAGAGCCTATTGAAGTTATATTTTCCCTTTTAGTCTTCTTTTTCCCCATGTTAAATACATGAAGACCTTGTGATGGAAATTTAATTATTCAGAGCTGACGCCTAGGTGTGAACTAATAGCTGTCACCAGGCAGAGTAAGCAGAAGGGCTCTGATATAAGATCCCTTCCAGGGCTGGGATATCTGTGAATCAGACTTTGGGGTGGTGCTCCCAGGCATTGCTTATGTTCCCTGTGATGAAACCCTAGGGTGACGGTAGAGTCACCCGTTGCCCTGGAGAGATAGGCGAGTGAACTCTGCGTCCCTCGGGTGTGCCCTCGTATATACCATCCTACTGAAATCAGTGTCGTGGATTGCCAGGCAAGGATTGATGATGGTGCTAATCTTTGATCAGTTAGAGAATGAATAGGAGACCTAGACTTAAAAACATGTATCTTCTAAGTTAAAAAAAAAAATGGTGGCCCCTTATACACTACATAGAGTTTAAATTTCAACTGTCAACTTTTTTTATCCTATTTCTTTTAAAAATGCTGCTAATGATTAAATGGCCAAAGCCAGCCAGCCAGCCAGACATAAAAGTGGGCCAACAGAGTAGACTGTGTCATAGTCCAGGGCGAGCACCAAAGCCAGCTGGCAGAATAAGTTCATCAATATAATAAGCTCATTAAGAGCTTGAGGTGTATTTAAAATTAGATGAACCCAGTCTCCCTCTTTACCACTGTGGAACTATGTCTAAATTCCCTAACATCCCTGGGCCTTTACTTCTAATCTGTAGAAAGGGGATGATAATGTCCACTGTACATCAGTCTTATGAAGTCTGTTCAGTGTGTTTATAAAGGATCTAATCTTGTGCTTGGCAGATAGAGAGATTTCCTCAACAGTAGTCACTACTCTTCTCACCTGGAGAAGGGAAAGGCTACCCACTCCAGTATTCTGGCCTGGAGAATTCCATGGACTGGACTTGGCATCCTCATCCAAACGAATCTTGGCTTTCTCGCTAAGGACTCAGTATTGATAAAGATGCAAGTTGTTTTCGGATGTTTTCTCTATTACAGATTTAAGCCTTCATACTATTACTGACAACGTTGGTGCTTTTTGTTTTATCACAGATACTTTAAACAGACCTTTCGAAGCTATCTATTCAGAGACAAAGCTCAGAGATATGATACTTGGGGATTCCCTGATGGTCTAGTGGTGAGGATTCGGTGTTCTCACTGCCAGGGCCCAGGTTCCATCCCTTGTTAAGATCCCACAAGCTCTGCAACCTGCCCGAAAAAAAAAAGAAAAGCAAAATCTAGTGCTTGCTGTGACCCTGTCTGCACCCCTTCCCAGGCTCTGTTGCCCCTGCTGCACCATGTGGGCTCCCCTCCTATCCCTGTTACCTGAGTGGCAGTTTCAAGCATCTTGTTTTAAGGAGAACTAAAGAGGGCAAGAATCTTAGCAGTTTTCATTTCCTCCTCATTTACTTCAACACAGGAACAAATCCAGCCCTAACTTACTCTTGAAGACTTGAAACTGTTACAGGTCTCCATGCATCCAGAAAGGAAGGAATTTTATTTCCTTGTTTGAGAATACCCCTAGGATCAACAATATATCCTTGATATTACAGTTCCTTAATGAAGATAAAATATTTTTCCACTGTGTGTGCATGCTAAGTTGCTTCAGTTGTGTCTGACTTTTTCGCTGTGGACTGTGGCCCACCAGTCTCCTCCATCTCTGGGATTCTCTGGGCAAGAATACTGGAGTGAGTTGCCATTTCCTCCTCCAGGGATTTTTCCACTGATCTGCATATAATTCACTTTCAGAATTTCATGTGGATTAATGGCTCATACTATGAGTGAAATCCTTAAAATTAGTGAGCTGACTGGAATTCTTGCTTTCATTCCTCATAGGAGCTCCTTGGTTTGGGTTTTTTTTTTTCTCCCCCCTAAGTATATGGAAGTTTTTTTTTATATTTAACAGCTTTCAGATGAAAAGGATTTAAATAATTCAGTGTGCTCTAATGCTTTAGGATTTTAACAATTTATGACATGAGCTCTCATTTCAAGACTTAAACTGGCTTCCACACACGAATAGAAGACAGGCGTCTCTTGTTTTCTTGCTCACCTTGCGCTGTTAGGAAGAGAAATTCTGACACTACACTGTGTGTGTTGATTTCATTCCAGAACAAACGTCTACTCCATAAAATTTTTACTGAGTAAATACTATATGCAGGAGATAATGTTATTCATTAATGGGGAATCCCACAGTCGATAAGTACCTGGTTCTTTTCCTTGGGTCTTTCACTCGTTTGGAGGGAAATCAGCTTGTACACAAGCAGCTGCGGGCCCCAAAGGGACAGCAGGAGTTAGTTGTGTGCCCTGACATGGGTGGAGACCTCAAGGAGGACAGCAAAGTAGACATGGGCCTCTCTGTAAGATTTAATAGACGAGAGAGTGGGAATTGGGGAAAGGAGAGAAGCTTTCCAACAGGGAGCAGAGCAAAGCCATGCTCGAAGCCCTGTGTGGCCGCGGGTGTGTGCAGTGTTGGACAGTTTGCCTACAGAAAGATGGATTAAAGCACTTGATTGCGTTTGAGCTGAAAAGGGCGGGTCAGGGCCAAATGGGACAGTCAGCACAGGGCCAGAAGCACTTTTAAAATTTGGAGACAGTGACGTAAAACGAGAAATTCCTAACCAACTCCAGCAGAATTCTGTTGATGTCGCCTACTGTGGTCTTCAGACACTAGAGATACCCTGTTCTAGGAAGAGAAGCTTTTCTTTAACATGGTTAAACATATTTTTAAAGTTTTTGTTAAATTTGTTACGATATTGCTTCTGTTTTATGTTTTGGTTTTTTGGTCTTGAGGCATGTAGACTAGATCCCTGACCAGGGATCGAACTCGCACCCCCTGCATTGGAAAGCAAAGTCTTAACCACTGGACTCTCAAGGAAGTCCCCTTTTTTTTTTTGAATGCTGCTGATTCCAGTGGGTGGGGTGTAGAAAGCTCATAATTAATAAAACAACAACAAGAATAAAAACTAAGTGAAAACATGAGAACTATAAAATGTCTCATTCGTGTGTAACAAGAAACAACATTTTTTTTAAAAAGCCTTTCATATATTTTTATAAGTTGTGGAGGGGACCTAGAAAGAGCCAGAAGGAAGTGACAGGCAGAAAACAACAGATAGAAAGGCAGCAAGAGAGACCCACAAACACCAGCAGAGCGCCTGGCAGACAGAGCACAATAGTAAACACCATCAGAAACTCAGATGTGCAGGTTCGGACACAATGGTGGAGACTTTTTCTTTTTTTAAGATTTGTTGCCGGCTGTGCTGGGTCTTTGTTGCTGCATGTGGCCATTCTCCAGTTGTGGGAAGCAGGGCTACTCTAGTTGCAGAGCACAGGCTTCTCATTGCTCTGGCTTATCTGGTTGTGCAGCACAGGTTTTAGAGTGCTGGCCCAGTACTTCTGGCAACGGGCTTAGTTGCCTCACAGCATGAGGGATCTTCCTGGACCGGGGATCAAACTCACTGCATTGGGTTTGGATAGGCTCAAAGTCATTGCATTGTATAGGATCAAAGTCCCCTGCATTGGATTCTTTACCACTGAGCCACCAGAGAAGTCCAAGACATTTTTAAATATAACATGTTATAGTTTCTTATCGCATTGCCCTTGATGGCCTAAAGGCACAGCGTCATTCAGAAGCTGTGGGCACATAGGTAAGGACCCTTGGGCTGAGCATCAGCCCTCTGACCCCCATGTCAGCCTTCCCTGACTGGCCCATAGGAGGTGCATTAGCACATCGCCCCTAGCCCTGGTACCGCAGGGCTTGGGAGCAGTGGTATCCGCCACTGTGCCTGAGGGAGCAATACCCAGCCTTTCCTCCATAAGAATCAGCTAAAGATACTCACTGAACCCCCACCCCCCTGAAGGGACACCAGCTTGATCCTCCTGTCACAACTTTAACAGCTGCCAGGAGACTATGACACAGTCCAAAGGAAGACCCTCACCACCACACCCAGGTCCCCCACCGTGATCTGTCCACACCAAGTTGTACGCTTCTGTGCTCCATCCCACAACCGCCTGAACTTGCATCCCCTTCTAGAAGACGTGTGCTGGCTCCGCCAATGCCCGTGTTTCGTGGCCTCTGTGCCTCCTGCCTGGAACGCTTCTCCCCCTCTTCCTTGTCGGCCAATTGCCCACTGCCCACCTTGATAGGCCACTGGGGTGGGGTGGGTAGAGCACAGCAAGGAGGAGTGAGAGGACATCCAATGGCCCCTTCACTAGTATCCACGTCTGACTGCTCTTGTCCAGGGCCACATTCCTGCCTTCCCTGTCATCAGTAAGTCCTCCCTAAGATGCCTACCCTAGAGTGCTGACTGTTGCTAGCGCATCCTTGGTGGGGGTATTTTTGTTGGGTTTTTTTGTAGTTGTTTTTTTGCGTTTGTATCATTCAGACTCTCCTCCCTTTCTGGACGGCCTCCTTTTCCCTGTTTGTGTCTACTCCCATTAGAATCTAACTGTTTTCATTCTTCAGGGTCCATGTCTTACAAAGAACTTCTTAATTCCCGGCCAGTATAGATTTGAATCTCATATTATCTCTCGTTCTATCTCATCTTATTCCAATGAGGCTTCTTGTGGGCCTTTCTTTTTCTTCCCCAATTGAATTTATGTGTAGTGATTTTCAGTTCAGTTGTTCAGTCACGTCCAACTCTTTGCGATCCCATGAACTGCAGCATGCCAGGCTTCCCTGTCCATCACCAACTCCCGAAGCTTGCTCAAACTCATATCCATCAAGTCGGTGATGCCATCCAACCATCTCATCCTCTGTTGTCCCCTTCTCTGGCCTTCAATCTTTCCCAGCATCAGAGTCTTTTCTTTGCATCAGGCGGCCAAAGTATTGGAGTGTCAGCTTCAGCATCAGTCCTTCCAATGAATATTCAGGACTGATTTCCTTTAGGATCAACTGGTTGGATCTCCTTACAATCCAAGGGACTCTCAAGAGTCTTCTCCAACACCACAGTTCAAAAGCATCAGTTCTTCGGCACTCAGCTTTCTTTATAGTCCAACTCTCACATCCATACGTGACTACTGGAAAAACCATAGCTTTGACTAGACCAACCTTTGTTGGCAAAATAATGTCTCTGCTTTTTAATATGCTGTCTAGGTTGGCATTAGGTTTTCTTCCAAGGAGCAAGCATCATTTCATGGCTGCAGTCACCATCTGCAATGATTTTGAAGCCCAAGAAAATAAAGTCTCTCACTGTTTTCATTGTTTCTCCATCTTTTTGCCATGAAGTGATGGGACGGGATGCCATGATCTTAGTTTTCTGAATGTTGAGTTTAAAGCCAACTTTTTCACTCTTCCTCTTTCACTTTCATCACGAGGCTCTTTAGTTCTTCGCTTTCTGCCGTGAAGGTGGTATCATCTGCATATCTGAGGTTATTGATATTTCTCCCGGCAATCTTGATTCCAGCATGTGCTTCATCCAGCCTGGCATTTTGCATGATGTACTCTGCATATAAGTTAAATTAAAAATGATTTTAATATAGGAATAGATTAAAAATAGCATAAATGCCACTGTTTGGCTGTTCTTTTTATTGTTGTCATTCTCTGGTTGGTTTAGGCTTTAACGATTTTTCTGAGGTTTTTTGTGTTTTGGTTTTGGTTTGTTTTCCCAACCTGTTGTACTGGTAGAACGAGAAAGAGGGAGATGTGACTATCTTGGTGTACTACAGGTTCAGCTAGTTTTCAGACTGAGATGAATTATCCAGTAATAAATTATTCTACAGGCAACTATTTTAATTGGTCCTCCCAAGAAGACTTATATTCTGGTTTGGTGAGTTTTTAACTGTGGCAAAAACTATATATACATCATAATTTTACCCTCTTAACAGTTCATGTATACATTATTGTATTTTAAATTGTATATACACTGTTGTACAACAGACCTAGACATTTTTCATCTTGCGTGATGGAAATGCTTTTCCATTGATCTGCTCACCATTTCCCCTCCCTGCAACTTCTGGCACCCACTTTCTACTTTCTGTTTCTCTGACTTTGATTAGATGCCACATATAAGTGGCATCATGTAGTGTTGGTCTCTTTGTGATTGACTTGTCGAACCTAGCATAATATCCTCAAGGTTCATCCATGCTGTAGCATATGATAATCTTTGAAAAGGCCGAATAATAGTCCCTTGTGTGTATTTACCACATTTTTTTCCCATTCATCCATCAGTGAACATTAAGTTTCCTTCCACATCTTGGCCATTGTGAATAATGCTGCCTTGAACATGGGTATGCAAATAACTCTTCAAGACCTTATTTTTGATACTTTTGAATATATATCCAGCAGTGGGGTTGCTGTGTCATACAGTATTTCTGTTGTTAATTTTCTGAGGACCCATAATAATCTTTTCCATAGTGTCTGCACCATTTTATAATCATCCCAACAGTGAAGAAGCATTCCAGTTTCTCCACATCCTCACCAAGAGTTGCTGTTTTCCGGGTTTTTGACAGTGCCCATGCTACTGGATGTGAGGTAGCATCTCACTGTGATTTTGAATTACATTTCCCTGATGATTAATGGCTTCTCAGGTGGCACAGTGATAAAGAATCTGCCTTCCGATGCAGGAGATGCAAGAGACGTGGGTTTGATCCCTGAGTCAGGAAGATCCCCTAGAGAAGGAAGTGACAACCTGTTCCAGTATTCTTCCCTGAGAAATCCCATGGACAAAAGAGCCTGATGGCTGCAGTCCATGAGGTCGCAAACAGTCAGACACGACTGAGCAACTAACACTTTCATACATAACATAAAATTTTTACTTTTAAATGTGCTCCTCAATAGCTGTCTCACTGTTGACCGACCAGCTGTCCTGAAAACACTTCTACTTTGGGTCTGTACTCTTATTCATGCTCATTCCCTGGCTTTTCTTCCTCATCTAACCCTTGGCCTCCTTTCTGTTCCCAACTGAACCCCTTCCTTCATCAGTTTTACTTACTTGCATCCTTTGGCCTCACGTCTGCTGCATCCTGTCAGCTGTCCGTCTTGGACCTTGCCACACCTGTCGTTGCGCAGATGCCCACTGAGGGTCTCGGCCAGTCTCCACTCCCCACAGTCTGCCATTCAGTCCCCTGTCATCCAGCTTCTCAGCTTCCTGCCAGGCATCACCCCTGGGCGCCCCAGATTTCAAACAACTGCTTTCCTCTCTGCCTCCTTATGAGAACGGTGTATCCGATCTCCTGTGCTCAGTGCCAGGGCATGTCGTCATCACCTGTTTTGTGCTCACCCTAGGCTAGACACCTGGGTCCTGGTTGTATTGGCCTTCCCCTCTCCCTGCTCACCATATGCAGCCCGTCATCTCTGTTAGGTCCTCACCATGTCCTATGACACCTCTACCCCTCAGTTTCCCCATTTTTATTCTAATAAATTTATTAGAGCAACTCATTTATCTTATCTCACCTTAACTCATCTCTGTTTCTCTGTCTTCTATGATTCCATCCCCGTTGGTACCAATGCTGATTTCCTGCAAATATTTATTTCATTTTGGCATGTAATACAATCATTTAAACTTTAAAAAAAATTAAAAAAAAAAAAAAGTCCCTATGACCATGTAAACTTTTTGATGGAAGAACCAGAGCTTGTTGAGGTTTTTGTTATTGTTTTGGTGGGGGCGGGGGGAGTAATATTTTTTTTTCTGGCCTGGTAGCACAGTTTGTGGGATCTTAGTTCTCCAACCAAGGATCAAACCCAGGTCCTCAACAGTGAAAGCACCAAGTCCTAACCACTGGACCACCAGGGAATTCTCAGCTTGTTGTATTCTTGCAAGTAAGGATATTTAATAAGTTTTTATATTAATAATTGACAAAAACTAGGGTTTAGAGAATATGTGAAAGCAACAAGAAATTCAGATTTTCTTCATATGCTTCAAGAAAGTATGAGTAGACTAGTGGAGGGAAGAAAAGAAGGCAAGTCAGGACCTTCATCATTAAACTACTGTGACTGTTTGAAATAGCATCACATGAAATAAATTCCAGTGGTGTAGTCTGGAGATGACCAGGGACCGTGCCACAACTGTACTTACACCTGATGAACTCTTATTAACTCAATAATCATATCTGGATGCCTTCTACATGCCACATGCTGCGCAAGTCATCAGAGGTAGAAAGAGAAGCACAACGCTGTTCCCACCATCTAGGGACTCATTCAGAATAAGAAATTATTCAGGTCTTTTTAGAGTACCTTGTCCTCAGCAAATGTATTCCTTCTCCCTGATTTGGGAATTCAGCCTAGAGTGAGAGCGGTGCCTACATTTATTACATGATAAAGCTGGCATTTGCATCTAAGCAAAAGAAGAAGTGATTATTTAAAAAAAAGAAGAAGAAATGATTATAGCAAGTCAGTAAGTGCTGTGATAGATAGGTGAATATAGATATAAAAGAGACTGGAATAAACAGAGAAGGTAAGAAATAGAACTTCTTTTGATCTCCAAGAGTATATTGATGTCTGCCATGCGGGAAATAATAAAAAGCTACTATATTTTTTTCTTGAGCAGTGTTAAAAGCATGTTGTATAAATATATCCATACATACTGTGTCCCATACCTCCCTCTGAGAATGGTGGTCAGGTCTTCAACTTTGTCTTTGTTTATTATGAGAGGAAATGTTGATCTACAGAGAAACTCCAAAAGCAACACTCTAAAAGCCAAAATGAAGATTTGTAATAGATGCTGCTGGATCTTTCAGGGCAGTTTTATCATGAATTATTCACAGAAGAAATTTTGATGATTGGGTATTAGGTGTGATTCTGTTAAATATCTTAAATCTTACGGGGACTGCAGTCAAGGGCTATGAGGCATGTAAACTGAGGAACTGTTAACAACAAACAGCCATTCTAGGTTGTAAGTGTCTCCACTCCAGGTTCCTATATGTTTAAACATTGTGCGTTTCTAACCAGGCTTCTTTAATTACTGATAAAGAACTTACTTCTATATTGTCATATCTCAATATCAAAGGATGCAAAGAAAAGGATGCTAAGGTGTTGTTGACCCATGAAAAGAATTTCTCAAAGGCATGAAAACTTTCTGAATACTATTGCTGTGTATTCAGAGAACTCACATTTTTCCAAGAGGCAGATGAATGACATAAAAATTGTAGGAAATATTGGGGTTTCGCTGGTGGTCCAGTGATTAAGACTCTATGCTTCCACTGCAGGCGGCACAGGTTCGATCCCTGGTCCGAGAACTAGGATCCCACATACTGCACAGAGCAACAAAATAAATACATTTAAAAATTTATATATAGAAATATGTTGTGAATTTACATTGTTTACTTTCAAAGGCAAAATTACCAGTGAGCTAATGAAGCTTAAGGTTCAGAGCCTCTTCCTGCACTGATCCCCGTGAGGTGAGGTTCTCGATGGGGAAACTGCATTTGCTTAAGGAAGAGCTTTTTCCTAAGTACTTCAAATAATCACCTAAAGAGATGTCCAAAGAAGTCTGAATCTTCTGCAGAGCTCTAGCATCTGCTGTTTCTCTTCTCATTCTCTATAACGAAGAATGAGAATCATACTTAATTTTGTATTCTTTGACTTCATTTTGGCTGTGCTGGGTCTTCGTTGCTGTGCAGGTTTTCGGGGGCTACCCTTGGTTGTGGTATACAGGCTTCTCACCCCGGTGGCTTCTCTTGTTGAGATTCTAGGCTCTAGGGCATGCGGACTTCAGTAGTCGTGGCGCACGGGCTTAGTTGCTCCAGGCCATGTGGAATCTGCCCAGACCAGGGATCAAACCCATGTCTCCTGCATTGGCAGGCCAGTTCCTATCCTCTGAGCCACCAAGGAAGTCCCCTAATTTTGTATTCTTAAAGAGAGTCCCTTCCCTCTAATTGTATCAGCTTCGGGCCCTACAAAACAGATCTTTCTCTAGGTACTAGCAAAGTTTATAATCTCTACTAGGTCAAAAGCAAAAGGGTCAGTGTCCATAGTGAAAATGAGAGCTTACGCATGTCATGTGGGGTGCTGACTGTGCTGGGCAGTCGTTTACTCACATCATCATCCCAGTTCATCCATGCAGCACCCTGTAGAGTAGGTTTATCATTAACTCCATTTTATAGAAGGGGAACCTAGAGTTTAAGTGCAAGTGTTTTGACTCAAACTGAAATCCAGATCTCTACTGAGCTTCACACGCAGTATCCCCAGTGGAGCCAAATAGAATAAACTTGTTGCCCCACTGTTACTCTCTTTCTTCTGTTTGGAAGGAGTTGTTACGAGAGAATTGGGTAAGCATGTTATCCGTTGAACTTAAGATATACTGAGACACTGGGGCTTAGCTCCTAGGAAGAATATTTTTTGCAGATTCCTATTTCAGAAGATGATATACACATTCAAGGCAGCTCTGCTTTTCTTGTCAGGAAAAAAAAATTGATAAAGATCCCAAGAAAATAGAAAATTGCTGTCTAGGCCAAAAAAGACTTCTTGGTATTTAGCCAGAAAATTGGATATCAAGCTTTTTTTTTTTTTTAAGCATTCATTTTGTACCCTGATGTGAGCAGATGAGGAATTATTGTGTCAGAGAGAACGTTCCTCGTTTTCTCTGTTTATCTTGTTTGTACAGTGTAACCTCTAGAGATCTGCCTGCCAATGCAGGAACCGCAGGAGATGCAGGTTCAATCCCTGGGTTGGGAAGATCCCCTTGAGGAGGGCATGGCAATCCACTCCAGTATTCTTGCCTGGAGAAGGCCATGGACAGAGGAGCCTGGTGGACTACAGTCCATGGGGTCACAAAAGAGTTGGACACAATTCAGCAAGTAAACAAGAAAAAGTCTCTAGAGAACAGCACTTTTGACCTGTTCAGCTGTCTGCTCCCATTTCAGGGAGTATATTGGGAACAAAACAGATTTTACTGACCGTCGTTCAGACCACCCCCATACTCACCTCGTTACTGACCGGGAGTAATATGAAGGAACTGGCTATGAAGGCTGTGTTTCACCTGGGAACCTCGCTGTATACAAGACTAGATAGAGGTGTTTTAACTTGGGTTCTGAAAAGGAGGAATGTGCGGTGCCGACTTTCCCCTGGAAAATGGGTTTTATTAGGTTTCTGATATTTAGACAGCATTTTAGATATCCAGAGCTGTTTGAAAGGGTACTTTTGCCTTATATTTCTCATTCCTGTCATTTTGAGCAAAAGAAAGCCCCATTTCAAACATGGTCACAGAAAATTGTACCCAGAAGACAAAAATTGTTCATTAAAATGGAGTTGCATCCAGCTCTTAAGAATGCTAGAACCATGATCACCTGTAATAGAGTTAGGTTCCTTTTGGGCCTGTCAGTCTTGGAAATAAGACATCCAATCTTTTGGAAGAAAAGTGAAATGAATAACGTTGACATTCAGCGTGGTGCTTCTTCACCTAAGTTCATAACTGAGATACCTTCCACTCCCGTTAGAGCCAGGTGGAGGACAGGGCAGAATTCCTGAGCTGTCTGGGGGAATCTGTAGCTTCTATTTCTTGAGACCTAAAGTACTTCTCAGTAGACTGATGATCCTTTTTATTTAAGACTGTATACATCAGACAGGTATATGCATTCCACCATTTTGTCAGATTCAAAGTTTTTATATGTCTTATTACAGTGATAGAAGGAGAAAAGGGAAAGGGAAAACAGAAAAGCAAACCCTATTGGACTAGACCTGAGTGTTCTCTGCCACCCCCAAAACCAAGTTCGCCTTCTCTTAAGAACTTTTTTCCTTTTGATAGACTATCTTCGATTTATAGATCCTTTATGTCAGATTAGAGAAAAAAATAACATATAGTATATTTTATTTGGAATATTGTTAGAGAACCAAAATTGTCAGAAGTGAAAGAAATAACATTTGTCTTTTGTTATATGAATGTACTTACCTTGTGATTGAATGAGTCTTTTTTTTTTTTCCTTCTTGCCATGGTTTCTTAAGAAAGACAGAGAATTTTCAACTTTAAAAACCATCCCCCCACCCAAGGTTTATTTGTAAGTTAATTGCTTGGAATGGAGGATATTTTTCCATCAAAACAATACATTTTTGGTGAAGAGATTCATGGACCAGTTCCATAAAGCCTGGTATATTAAGAACTAATATAATATAAAGTTCTTAATATAAAGAGCCATGTTTCAGTAGATGAGGTTTGTAGGGATGTTATAGTGATAAACAGGATGCAGTTTCTTCTAGAAGTATTACTAAATTTATTGTAACCTTTTCTTTCTGTTATATGTCATTTTAAGTATAGATAACTGTCCAGTGAGACTCCATGGACATTACTGTTGATAAAAAAAAATGACCCCCTCTTACCCCAAAAGGTGGGAACCACTCTGTGTGTGTGTGTATGCGTGCGCGTGTGTGCACACGCGCGCGTAGTTGCTCAGTCGTAGCCCACTCTTTGCGACCCCATGGACTGTAGCCTGCCAGGCTCCTCTGAGGAGTCCATGACATTTTCCACGCAAGAATATTGGAGTGGGTTGCCATTTCGTATTCCAGGGGGTCAAAACCATGTCTCCTGTGTGTCCTGCATTGGCAGGCAGTCTTTACCACTGTGCCACCTGGTAAGCCCGGTGTTTTTTACAAACTGAAGGGTACTCTAGTGGCAAATCAGTCAGCACATGCCTGTATTCCCTGGGAGGATCCTGGATTTCCAGAGGCCTGGAGCAGGGTTGCCCCTTCCTTCCTTTCTGCCCTGGTAGGGTCTCCTGGACTCCTCACCCTCCAGGCTGCCACATGCCAAGACTCCTGTGAGAGGAGCAAGTTCTAGAAGGGCAAGACCACGGTGATGGGGAGGGTGACATGAGGGTGTGTAAGCCTGAAAGCCAGGAGCTCACGCTGGCAGAGTAAACCAGAGGCTCTGGGCCAAGGTTATCTTTCTTTCCTTCTTTTCACCTGCTTCCCATTCCATTGTCTTCTTTTAACCACTCTGTTCATTTCTTCTGGGATTTTTTTGTTTTTTTCCTTCTCCCTTGATCTACCACAGCACAAAATTCAGGTCTTTATGTGCAATTCTTGCCTTTGAAGCAAATGTTCAGTTCTGGAATTATTTAGCTAGCGAAACAGATAAAGTGAAAATAGCAAAGGAGAAGTTACAAACTTTCAGGAAGTCTTTAAAACTCATAATAAATTGTGCTCCAGATGTTCTCTGAAATATACGTGAAGCTCTATTTCAAGCTTTGTCTCTCTTCCCAATTTCATCTTATCTTTAGAAAAACCCTAAATTTATCTCTTTCGATCTCACAGGAGGTACTTGTGGGTCCCCCGATCTTCCATACCATTCCACTTGTATCTGTCTGTTCTTCTCTCTTCTTTCCCTTCTCTTAAATTCTATTTAACGAGACAGAGACTGCATAGATAAATAGTGAATCTTAAGTTACACGAAGAATTAAAGTATGGCTCGTCAGTATTTCAGAGGAAATATTCTAAATGGAGGTGCTAAGAAATGGGGGTGAAGCCCCCTGTGCACTTGCAGAGGTGAGTACTGAAGTATTATTGATAGATTGACATTACCCAGCTAAACATGTAGACAGCTGCAGTTTTAGTCTCTACTTAGTCGCTTCAAAGCCATAACAGTTTTATCTTCAATAAGCATCTTCTCAATACAGTTGTTATTTAGTCTCTAAGTCATGTCCCGACTCTTTGCAACCCTGTGGACTGTAGCCTGCCAGGCTCCTCTGTTTATGAGATTTCTGGAAATCTCATACTGGAATGGGTTGCCATTTTCTTCTCCAGGGGACCTTCCCAGCCCAGGGATCAAACCCAGGTCTCCATATTACAGGCGGATTCTTCACCTGTTGAGCCACGTGGGAAACCACAGGAGAGCCACCTGGGAAGCCCGTCTCAATACTGTAGTTACTTAGAACTGTAAGATTACACTCACTGCCTATCTGTTGCCTACGGGACACAGTGAAGCTATTTTCATATTTTAAAAAATTACAAATTATGAGCAGTTAATTTTTTTTTCAAATTGACCCTCAGGGTAGGGATGGGGGAGGTGAACCTGAAAGATCATAGATCCAGTGTCAGGATCTATAAAGACCTAGTATTAGATATTCTTGTTCAGAGTCACAATACTATATGCGCAAGTTGATTACGCTAATTCCTTTAACATTGCTTCTCTTTTATATACCGATCTGAGGAGCCCCTGTGGTTGTTTCCATGTACTATACTTAATCCTCCTCTTTGGGAATTGAGGTTTTCAAATCGAGCTCCTGGTTTTCATATTAGGGTAAGAGGAAAGATCCAGACATTGGTGTGTTTTAGCTACACTTCTAACCAGTGACCCGTGCTTTTCTTAAAAAGGACAGATACATAACCCATCTTATAGATGGACTTCACTTTGTAATCAGGTAATTGTAGGTTTTTCTCTCAAGTTCACCCAGTAGGTTTACTTGGAAATTTTGAAAGCTTTATTTTTATTCCTGTGGCGTATGCTCTCAGCTTGTATTTTTGAGACCTGTAAGTGTAATTTCCTTGGCAATTGGGTTTATCCTGGGAGGATAATATAAAAGATCATTAACATTCACATTTTTATTTTCCAAAATTCTTTTGGGTTGCTACACTTGAGAGAACTAATTAGGCCCTGTTAGCATCCTGAGGTGTACGCATTGTTCCTGGTATGTTGATGAATGTTTATTTTGAGTTAAGTATATCAGCTCTTGCCATGCTCAGTCTGTAATGAAGGCATTCTTAGTAACATCTTCAAGAATTAGTTTCTCTTCATTCAGCATCTGGATCAATGCTGTATCCTAAACTTTACTCTCCAAATAAGCTTAGTCTTCTAGCTTAGTAAATAAGAAAACCTCCTCATACTGACAAATTTATAAATTTCACTTTTCTTTTATGCCTAAATCCACAACACTTTAAAGAGACAATCTGCTCACCCCATTTCGGCCCTCAGCTACACCATGGCAGTGCCTCAAGCATGCACAGCAGCACAAGGCTTGTCTTTTTTACCTTTGCATCCTCACCATCTAACACCGTGCTTATGTTTCCCTTAAAAACATGAAATACCGCTTTCTTGAAAACAAAATTACAAAGAAAAATTAAAAACTAAAATGCCTTATACCGTCTGTGTGCTTGGAGCTGATCCCTCAAACCTGCCCAGACCACCTGAGCTCTCCTTGCATTGCTTTCTCCAGAGCATGAATCAGGTAAACTCTTACTGAGTGTCTGCATGGGTTAGCATGGACTGTGCAAAGTGATGGGGATACAAAAATGTAAAATACAGCCCCCAGCTCAAGGACTGCACAGCCTCAGGAGAATTATGAGGCGATCCACATCAAGTCAGATGATTTCCATATGGAATAGTAAGTGATAGTACGGCTGTGTTTTGGAGGAAGAGAGTGTAAAAACAAAAATTGGCTCCCCTGAGATTCCAGGAAGATTACATGGAGTAAATGACAACTGGGATCCAGGATCAAGAAGGCCTTAAAGTGGATTTTCATGTGTCATGTTCCCTTGCTTGGGCTGGTCCAGAAAGACAGAAAACAAATGTTTTCATTCTAAGAGACTAATGCTGTTGGGGTAGGGGTTGGGGCGGAGAAGGCATCTTATTTCAATATTTGAAAAGGAAGGAAATTTACATTTGGTAGAGTACTCATGTTTTCTCCCAGTGAGAGTGAAAATTTATGTTTTGGTGTTACCATAGATAACTGAAGAGATTTTATTACTCTTAATATTGACATTGATTTTTTTTAATTTAAATTTATTGGTAGAAAAGCTATAGAAATGATACTAAATTTAATTCATTAATAAGCCATGTCTCAAGATAACTTCAATAAAATACCTTCTTGTAAGTTTCTGATTCAATTTCTATTTTATCACGAAGGGGTGTAATTTTCTTTTAGTACAAACTTGTCTATTGCTGTTCGTTTTCACTTGACTTAGCCTGATGAAGTCTGTCTGTTTCCTTTCTTACACATGCCTGATTTCACATTTTTCTTTGTTATACAGTCCTTTATATTCTGTTATTTAACGTCTTTATTTGTAATTTGTAAACAGGTTTATTGGATTCTTGCTTTTGTAAGACTGCTTGTAATTATAAATGCAGAATAATATTATTACTTAGCGCCTTTCTTCTGTGGCGCTCAGAATGCTTCACATACATTATCTTATTAAGCCTCATAACATCCCTGGGAGGCAGGGGCATTTTGCAAGCGATTATGGATTGCTTTGCTGAATCAGCACCGCCTCACAGCATTATGATAAGCTGGGAAAAAGATTGAGGTCATGTACTAACTTGTTCTCAGGAAACCCCACATGCAGCCAAATATTTTCCTTGGCAATACAGCCCTAATAACTGCCACCATTCGAGTCTCTGGGAAACCCACTGTCCATTGATGCTGTTAAAAATTTTTTTTGAAAACGCATATCAAAGACAGTATATTGCCTCTGCCAGTTCAGAGGCAGGTGGATTACAGTTGGCATGAGAACAGCTCACCTTCTGGTTCAGGCTTTCAGTCTACAGAAGAAAGGCTAGGTCTGCTCTCGCTGCAGCTCTCAACACCGGACCTGCCCAGTTATCACGTGTGTCATTATCAGCCACTCTCTCTGCCTCACTGTTAGCTGTCACCTGGCAGGCAAGACTTCCAAAACCAGGTTTCTGGGATTCAAATTGTTCATCTGTGTTGGCAGTAAAACCTATTTCCAAATGCCATTGGGTAGAACTTTACTGAAGTCTTGATGACAGTATGGTGCTAAATCATGCAGCATTTGAAAGTGTAAGCAGGGTAATTAAAAGTGAAAATAGGACGAGTACATCTAATGAAGCTTTTATTTCATCATTTGAAGGGTTGTAGAGTGGTAAGGAAAAGTTCTTTCTCACAGCTAATACATGTAAAACAAAAATTAATTTGAAGCTAATTTAAACCAGTAAATTTAATAGAGAGTAAGTTAATTCCTATTATGTCTTCTTCATATTTATAATTAGTTAACTTCTATATATGCCATGGCCTGCACAGATGATCATGATTAACCTCTCCAGGATTTTTCTTCCCCATGGGAATAGCCATGGCACTCGCTGTGTGTATATCTTTCAGTTGTAGCTCAAACTTTTCCATAAGCTTTGTTAGAGAACACAATTGTCAGACTTTGGGGGGGTTTTGAGGGGGTGGGGCACCATGTCACATGTGGCTTGCAGGGTCTTAGTTCCCCAACCGAGGATCAAACCTGGGCCCCCCCACAGTGAAAGTGCCAAGTCTTAAGCACTGAACTGCCAAGGAATTCCCTGTCAGACTTCAGATGCCTTTTGAAATGTTTGCAAGTAGATTTGACTGCTTTAAATAGTCTTTGTATTTGAGAGGACATAACATATAATACCCAAGAGAATTGCTCAGTTACCAGCAGCATCACAAAATTTTTTTCTGTAGCATACAAAATTTACTGGAGAATCATAAGACCATATCCAAAGAAAGGAGAGAATTTCATTGTGGGAAAGGTAGTCAGGATACCAAATTTAGGAATCTCTGTAAATGTCAACCTTTGTTCATTTCACTTTAACTTCATTGTGCAAACTGTGGTCACCTCTTGTGCACGCTTTTGCTGGGCTTTCACACGTGCAGGTACCACAGTTCCTAAGCCCCTCACTGTGCACCTGCTGCCTGGTGAGGCCTATGAGTTTCTGCGTGAAGCTGACCCCTGTCTTCTATTTAATTGCCTGCTGCCGTGAACAGTTATGGAAGGCTGGTTGACAACTCAGTGCCACTCCTGCTTAAATTGGAGAGATTTTATGCCACACAGTATTTAAAGGGTTACTTTAAAGACAAATTTAAATCTTTTGCTATTGTCATTATGAAACAGTGAATATTGGTTTTTTCTCGGATGTCTTTTAAACTTAGGTTACTGTGATAATGATAAGGAAACCTCCTATTTTGGAAAATTAGGAAGATGTACTTACTTCCCAAATTCGTTCCAGTCCTTTTCTTTTCACCTAATCTCTTACTGGGCTTCCCTGGTGACTCAGATGGTCAAGAGTCTGCCTGCAGTGCAAGATACCTGGGTTCAATCCCTGGGTTCAGAAGATCCCCTGGAGAAGGGAATGACAACCCACTCTAGTATTCTTGCCTGGAGAATCCCATGGACAGAGGAGCCTGGAGGGCTACAGTCCATGGGGTCGCAGAGTTAGACACGACTGAGCGACTAGCACTTTTACTTTCAATCTCTTACTGAAGGTACAGTGATTGTTCTCCACAATCAAAGTTTTGCATACATGTGTTGGAATCTGCAAATTCAGATCCAGTTTCTCTTTGTTGTGTGGGCAAACCTTGCTGTAAAATATTCTGTAGTGGCATACATTTGGCCTTCAAGACAAGTCAGATCCTTTCTTTTACCCGGCTTTACTTCACGTTTGGTCTGGGCAATTCAGATGCCATCCTAAGGTGACAGCTCTTTGTGCAGGAGATGAATCATTCATAACAACTCTGTCGCTCTGCATGGTCAGCACTAATCACTGTACCCTCTCCCCAGAGCCCAAGTTCGTAAAGTCCAGGACCTCGTGGAGATTAGTTGGGGGGCAAGGGCTACCGACATTTTGGTATGTAAAAATAGGAGTTCAAATCAAAATGCTGTTTCAAACATTTGAATAGATTAAACTTCTGTTTCTGTATGATATAAAAGTGATACTTGCTGTATCATTTTTATGATCAAAAAAATCACAAAAGTTCTATTTTTGTGGATTAACAAGAAACAACCAAGAATGATGGCTTCACGGTCACCAGAAATGATGCACTTTACTTGTAGTAATTGTTCAAAGTGTCTGAAATGGACTTGACTAGATCTATTGTCTTAATAGTTGTTCCTTCTCCTCCCTAAACATTCACATAGGAATTACCTGGGATTTGTTTATGTCTTACTCATTAATCTGCCGAATTGATCTAAATGAAATTTCAGTTTTTAGAGATTTTTTTGTCCACAGGAGATTGTGGTGGTTGCAGACAGTGTGATTTTCTGGAGCCCACCTCTGACAATGGGCCCAATATGTGCCCTGTGACCCAAGGAGTAGATGCTGGGGGCCCTGGCCCTAGCTCTGGTCCCTGACCATGGAGACCTCTCACCAGGGACACTGCCCTCACCTTGCAGTCACTGTGAAATCCAGTTGCCTCGACCCCTTGCTAGTATGCCCTCCTCTAGCCTGCCTTCCGTGATTAACCACAGCCATGCTACTTCCTGTATTTATGCAAGGTTCCCAAATTGTTATCAATGCTGTGCTTTCTCTACTAGGGTGATATGATTTAACATAATTTAATGTTTCAGGGCTCTAAATTGGATGATTCTAAGTTCTATTATCAGCTTCCTGCATTAGGTGCTTGAAATTGGGAACACCTGCTTTTTAAAAAGCCTGCTTGAAAGTTCTCCTATGACTACTCAAGCTAAGGCACAAGTGAGTGCCCGGGGTTCCATGGGTGGCAGGCAAGACAGAACCCCCTGGAAGTGGGTGCCTCCCTGTGAGATTGTTGGGGTCTCAGTGGGCAAAGGAGAGGCAGGTCTGCGCAACTCACTGTACCAGTCTCTTCAGGAGACAGGCATCAGGTCTTGTGTCCGCAGAGAAAAACTGGAAGGAAAAAATATCCAGAGGGGAGAGAATCCTGAGGAGAGGGCAGGCTAGCTGGTCTGACAGGCGGAACCTAAAGTGAATCAGAGCAGGAGGCATGTCAGTGACAGGCGAGTGGGAGCACGAGGGTGGACGTGGAAGAATGGCCCCAGGGAAAAGGAAGGTCGAGTCCTAGGCGGGGGTTCAGTCTCACAAGAGGCATGCCTCTGAAAATCCACTGCTAAGGAAAGGGAGTCTTTCGATCGGAGCCCTGTGAACCCTGAACGAAGTGGGAACTTATGGTGGAATTGGTGAGAAGGGTAAGCGGATGGATGTCAAGAGACCAGTCCTTCCTTGTTTCCTAGCCTCTCCCCCTCCACACCCCTTTTCTACCCTGTGCTTTTATCGGACACCATTGAGGTGGTAAGTTTCATGTTAGTCACTGAGTATCCAAAGTTAAATAAGACAAGATCCTTGCCAGCCTCTCCAGGGATGTCAGCCCTCCTCTGCCCAGCCTCACTTTCCAGATGATTCATGTAACTCAGGGAACTTCTCCTTGGAGGCCAGGGCTTCTCCCAGCCCACCGTGTGGGAAGACCAAGAAATCTGATGAAGCACTCTTCCATCCTGGGTCCCCAGCAAACGGGTGGTTTGTAGACATCTACCTGGCTTGCCTCATAATTTCTTAAGAGCTAAGCATGGCTAGGAAAATCCCTGAGTCAGATTAAAAACTCCCGTGATACCTAAGCTACCCTTTTTTTAATGGAGCAACTTGCAACTTCCTAAATGATAGATTACCTAGATGAATAAAGTTGGTCTGTTTATTTTTCTTCATCTCTAAAGTGTGGAAAGAGATGGTGCTTTGGTCAGTGAGAAGGTGCTATATTGTTGTTTTTGTTAATAAAATCCCCGGAGTCTGGAAAGAAATATAAAGCACCCCACCTAATGCTGCCCCATTCTCCACCAGGATAGTCCTGATGCCCTTAACACCAACAGTCTCATTTCTGTCTCATCCTATGTCTACTTCATACTTGGACTACAAAAATCAGAACCTTAGCCCCCCGCTATGTTAAGTACGCAGTGAAGCCCTTCAGAACAGCTCTTTCTAAAGAGAGGTACTTGTGAGTTTTAGATTCTGCATATCCTGAATTTTAGCTCCAGCGGTAAAACTGTTCAATAACACATGATTGAGCACCCACTGTGTGCCAGCCAGGGAGTAAAAGACTTCTCCTGTTGTCGAACAGCCAGCAATGCTGTGAAAGGGACAGCTGTGGGAACAGATCAGTCATGTCACAGCCCCGGGGTCGGGGCTGGTTAGGCACCAGGCCTTGCAGGAGCAGAGGAAGGGGTTAGCTTGATTGTTGTGAGCTTCCGGAACAATGATTGGTCTTCAAAGAGAACAGGTAGAAGGGCATCTGGTGCTGATGGAAGAGTCAGAAAGTACCTGAAACCTTCAAACAGGATCATGCCACTGGGGAGGGAGATAATAAATATTGCTAGGGTGTAAGGTAGGACTGGGGCTTCCCAGGTGGCTTAGTGGGTAAAGAACCTGCCTGCAATACAAGGAGACGTAAGAGACATAGGTTTGATCCCTGGGTTGGGAAGATCCCCTGGAGAAGAGCATGGCAACCCATTCCAGTATTCTTGCCTGGAGAACAGCCCATGGAATTGCAAAGAGTTGGACATGACTGAAGTGACTAAGCACACACGCATTCAAGGTAGGACAGTTAGATGAGTTATGCTGTGCTAATTAACAGAATAATGATAGAATATTTCTACTACTTAGGCTAAAGTCCTCTTAAGGATTTTAGAAACAACTTTTCATGTAATTCCTGTATTTTAACCCGTTTATGAGAAGCTTTGCATGCTCCTGTGGTATCATGTTGTTGGCATTGCTTGAGTTAACATATGTGTTTGGGAAAAGTGAAACTTTTTTTTAAATAGTTTTGTCCTTTGAGAGACTGCCGTTAAATATCCTGAATGAGTGCTGAATTCAAACTTCACCTCACTTCTCACTTCTTTCATACCTACTGATTTATTTTTCCTTTGTGTGATCTCAGTCTCACCTTTGAACCTTCTAAGCAAATTCTGATTCCTCCATTCCTTATTCAGATAACTCCTAAAGCCTTAGCTGTCAGCACCCTATGAATTAGACTTAACTAGAACCAAGCAATTCTCGGATTTTATTTTGCCCTCACCTCTTAATACTCCATTGCTGGAGAAGATGCAGGCAGAGACCGACATTCTCGCAGTGGAGAACGAATGAATCCTGACAGCCTGGGTTTAATGACGTGTACTTGTTGCCTTTGAGTTGATCTACCTGCAGTGCTTCTGAAGCTGTGTTGCCACAAATTTAAACAATTTTCTTTTCTCTGTCAATGTGGTTGACTTTGTGTCAGATTTTTTTTGTTGTTCTTTGCCTTTCAGGATCTGTCTTTAAATTTAAGGTCCTACCTCATAGACATGTATAGATAATGTAAAAGAAAGATTCTGGACAAATAGTCATATACACGCATGGTGTACTAGGAAAGGTTATCCCCTGTCAATTTTACCTATCAGTACATTCAGTATTGATAGGTAATATTGAAGTGGGGTGCTAAAAACAATGGTACATTGGTGATAGCAGATTTAGTGATAGTTCTTGCAAGCAAAAGCGTTCTCTAGCCAGTTATACCCAGAATCTTTTCTGGCTACCATTTTCTCTTCCTGATCCGTGTGGTACATTCATTTACAAAGTAGGACGTGCATATTTCAAACTTATGGCATGATGGTTGGCTCCGTGCCAGCAGTCACACCTTCCCATTGATGGCAATGAAACCAAGCTTGTTGCTTTCTCTTGAAGCAAGAGAGCCAGGGGGCTTTGCTGGGGGCTGGGGGAAGTAGCCTTCAGATGGGTTCAGTTTACCGTTTCTTCATGCTGAAGGGAAACCGTGATGCAGTAACACCAAACTCCCGAGTCAGAAAGAGAGGGAGGTGACTTGGAGCCGAAGTTCCTCCCACTCCCAAAGAAAGTGCAGCTGTGCGTTTTTAATATGCACGGCAGGAGATTTCAGCAGCCCGATGATATATAGTGCATTAATGTTGAAAAGATAAACACATTTGGAGAGCACAGGAAGGGCCTTGTGTTTTTATGTTAGCAGAATGCTTCCTAATGAATAAGAATGTGCTGCTGGCTTCACGGAGCCAGATGGCAGCTTTTCTAATTTTAGTTGGGTGCAGATGCATAATTCTCTGGTTTTACCTTCTAGAACCTTTGAGATGCTACATCACTTTCCCTGTAATATTTTATCTGTAGTGCTTGGCCAGAAACTGCCTGTCATCGTCTCAGTGACTTCTCTGCTCACTCTCGGCGTAGGTCCCAGCACTGCTGGGTTAGACTGTTGCTTCACCTGAAATCCTCAATGCAGGAAAAGGTGGAAATTGTGGATGTATTCCTACTCGAGTGTTAAAATTTGTTGTGGAGGTAATTAAACTCATCTTTGACGTCAGTCTGCTGAAAAATTGATAGGTATCTGGGTGAGCGATTGTACTCATTTTGGAGCAGTGGAATTAATTATAAAACCTGCATAAAGTATCGGGTTCCCTTTTAGTTGAAGGTGCTAATACCTTAAATAATACCACTTCTGTAAAAGCAGCTCTCCTCATACTTGACCAAACTTGGGAACAACTTTTCAACTCTTACTTGTTACATGTCAGGGCATCCAAACATGGGCAATGTTCAAATATTCTCTATATGTAAAAATACACCATGGGTTATTTTTCAGGTTATATATTTTTCAGAGTGAATCACCAATACTTGTTTCAATTCTGACTTTTTAAAGATAATTTCCACAAGTTTTCCATGGCTTCTTCAGATGATTTTTTTTTTTTTAATTTTTTTATGTATTTATGACACATGGAATCTTAGTTCCCTGACCAGGGATAGAACCCACATACCCTGCATGGGAATCGTAGAGTCTTAAGCACTGGGCCACCAGGGAAGTCCCATATTCAGATGACTTTTTTGGAGAGAGAAGAGCATAAACCTCTTAAATAATGGCCATATCACCATGTCCCTCTAATGGGCAGACATTAAATAGCACTTAGGTTTCTAAGTCATGCGTGGTTGACGCCGCTGCTGCTGCTGCTGCTGCTGGAATTAGAGCAATTATGTGGCTGTCCCCTGGGCCATGGCTGCCGTCCCTGTGAGAGGCAGGAATCTGTTCTGGCCGTATTTTTCAGAAAGGCCCTGGGAGTGCGTGTTCTCGGTTCAGTTGCCTAATTAACAAGTAGATGAGACCTTCTAATATTATAAGATTCACTAAGTTACCAAAAATCAATGAATGATGTTCTCTCAGAATATGTAAAGGTCTTTAAGAAACATACACACATCACTTCATACTTTAAAAATAGCTATATATGCTTTTTTTCCCAAGGATATATAATTTTTTTTGCTAGAATCACAGTTTCTGTGTGTTTCTGTTCTCACCAGGAAATTTAAATTTTTACTTTGTATTTGTAAATCACTTAAATATCTAGAGATTAAACGCTTCCCTACTCACCTTTCCTTTTGTTCTGAGAGAAAGCGTAAGTAATAATTACTTATGAAGAAAAGCGTATGGAATATAATATTAATGATTTTCTCCCAGTTTGTGGTATGACTCATCTTAACACAGTCCCTAAAGAGATGGGGTTTGTTCTTTGCTTTGAAACTGGAAATCTAATTAATTGATATTGGATTTCTAGAGTGCCGGTGAATGGAAGAAGGATGGGCTTGCTCTTGGAGCAGCCACCCAGGAGGGAGGGTCAGTAGCAGAAAGATGACGGCCGCATCCTTGGACAGTCTCTTTAATCAGAGCTTTGCATTTGTAACGCTGGGCTATTACAAAGACCTAGAGCTATTTCATGGCATTTTTGTCTTTAGGGGGTGAGGAAGAAAAGGACAGTTTACTGTTTTCATTGTCACTCTCTCAGGTCATAGTCTTTACCTAAAAAGAACAACCTTAATAGTCAAAGTGCAGAAGAACTGGAAAGCAGGGCATGGAGCAGAAAGCTTTTTGTAGGCTCTGAAAATTCAGTTTTATCATCTCTTTTTTCAATGTAAGAGTTCCACCTGTAATAATGAGATTTCATAAGGTTTTGATCATTTGAAAAGATCTGGGATGATCTTTCAGTAAACTGTGGAGTTTACTGAAGGATATTTTTGTGACAGAATATATTTTTATGGTTAATGGATGCAAAATATAGAAAAGTAAATATAATTTGTGACCACTGAGAAAACTGCCTAATTTAAAAATATTAAATAGTATGTTTTAGTATAGTAATGGCTGTTCTTACAGAAGTATAAATATATCTAAGGATTTAAGCTTATTTATATCTGGGACATAAAAATAGCATACTCATTCTTGAAATGCTCCCACAAAATACCAATGTATGTCCGGGTAACATGACAAGATATCTCAAAGGAGTTTTTTCTTCCTCCTATTTGACTCTAAAGCCCAAATGAACTTTGTACGGAGGTAGTAATTACTTCATGAAAAGTACCCAAATAACATAAATTCATGGCCAGTTTAATTTAGATTCAGATTACCTTGGTAAAGCCATATTTCTATGTCTTTTCTATCACTTCATACTATTGAGATTTTAATATTGAGAAGTAGCCAAAGCACAAATCTAATACAGAATTGAATAGATGACAAGTTAACAAAAAGTAAATAAAAATAAATATGTATAGATCTTCAGTGAGGACAGGCATGAAGGTCCCTAAATTCTTTACCCTTTTTTCTTATTTATTTACTCTGTGAGTAGTGAACAGTTCCCATTCTCTGAGTAAATACATGAATAGCATTGTGTGAACACTGAACATTTTAAAAGTTCTCTTGCAGATACTCAGTGGCCTCATCTGGAATTTTCTTTGCCAGTACACTAACATAATTTGAGATTGACCTTGGGAAAATTTTTGTTGTTTTTATTCTGAGTCCAGGATTCCTAAAATTCCAGCTTAGACAAATTGTTGGCCATTATTCCTGAACACTGGTTTCAGAGGCCAGGCTGAGATTTCCCCAGGAACAGACGCCACACAACCGTTGCTTTTGCCATGCACTCACGTATCCCACAGAATCCAACACCACTACAGGGGATGTGAAGTATTTTCAGCTCTGTCCAGCCTTTAAAAAAAAAAAATCTCTTCTTTGAATTTATAGTTCCTCACTGTACAGCCCTAGGTTCTCGTTTGACTCAGTAGATGCCCCCTACCCCTTGCCCCCAGCAAGATGTATCCTCTCATCCCACAAGGATCCTTCATTCCACCTGTACCACAAGCATGACTGGAACACACAGCAGGACACTGAGACACATGGACAGTGTTCTGGCCAGTTTCCTTATGCCAGCCCTGCATTATCTGTGAGTGCCTGTTAGCTGCTGCTTTTCTCCTTTCAAAAATGTTAGAAAGAGGGAAAAAAATGACATGGTTGATCATTGCAGTCTTTCAGGATGATAATTATTTTTATCCAGGCTTTCCAGTAGAGCCCCAAAAAATGTTTTGCCCCCTCTGAATTATCTCTTACATTAAATTTTAGGCCCTTAACCTAAATTATGATCTGTAGATTCCTAAAGATGAAAGAAAATGATAATCTCATGCTCTGTATTTTCTGATAAGCATCAAAAATTCAGCACCTGAACACATTGCTAGAACATTTGGGATACCCCAATCTGAAAGTCTGTCACTGTTTAGGAATCTGCGTGATTGAGTTTTTCCAAGTTTGAATTTTTTAATTCCACAAAATGTTGAATGGATGAGGAAACTTTGGGGTCTTCAGCATGATAATCAGATCCTCAAAATGTAAATATCTCACAAAATATATTGATTGTCTCTGAAGGACTTGGGAAATAAGATACACAGAGGTAACATATAATTCAAGGATTATTGGCAATGTTTTATCATAACAACTTGAAGTGGACTATGATGTATAAAAATGTTGAATCACTTTATTGCACACCAGAAACTGATTTAATATTGTATATCAACTGTTCTTCAGGTTTTTTTACCAAAGGACTTGGAAATGGGTTATCAGAAACATTGTCACTTTGTATTATTTTGCCCTAAAATGAGGCTGAGGATTACTCAGTCTGCACAGTTTTAATACTCCTGCACCCTGAATGCCACCACATGGAAGACAAAAAGTAAATAAAAGGACTGTGGGACATTTATAATGTCTACTACATGACTTTTGCGATTCAGTAGTCGTCAAACTCAGGGATCCTTTAGGCCTAAACCTGCAGAGACTTCACAGGGGAGGGCTGTTAAATTAGAGGAAAAGTAGATGAAGCAGCAGCTGACGGTGCCAGTCCTGTCCCCGGACTGATGTGGGGAAGGGAGCAGAAACTGAAGAGAAATATACAGCTTCACAGAGTGAACTGGGGCTGGGGGGAGTATGCCCCAATATGTATTTATTTGGGAGTTATTTGGCAATGAAAAAATTTCCGGGAAAAATGGGGAGGGGGGAAGAGGAGTACCTGAGATCCCGCCTGCCCCAGGTGAGAATGACTCAAGAGCTGGGCTGAGACCAAGCCAGCAGCTAGGGGGAGGGACCTACAGTCGAGAGCTGGGGAGGGCAGCAAGGAAAGATGAAGGGAGGACTAGCACATCCTCACATGCTGAGTTATAAAGGCTAATAGACAAGCCACAGCTCTATTTATAGCCAGTCACAATTATTCAGATCTAAGCAGGTGAATCAGGAATGTCGCAGAGTCACTGAGAAAACAGATACTCCCTGCTTCTGACCTCTGCCTCTGGAACTCAGTCAGGAAGAGCTAAGACAGATATGCTAGTAGTAAGTTATATTTCTAAGTTACTTATGGGTTGTTTTTTTTCCTTGTTTTTACCTGTGCTGCACGATACGTGGGATCTTAATTCCCCAGCCAGGGATTGAACCCATACCCCCTGAATGGGAGGCTCAGAGTCTTAAACACTAGGGAAGGCCCTTACTTTCTGGTTTTTAAAGTGTGTTTTACATATCCCATTTACTCCTGTCATAGCACATGAAGCAAGAAGGCAGGAACTAAGGCCTCCAAAAGTTGAAGTTACATGCTCTGACTTGTACTAAGTGGCTGAGCTGAGACTTGAACTACACAGGCCCTCTTCCCTTTCCCACTGATACATATGCAGGTGGACAGTTTCCATCAAGATTTGGAGGGCCTGCATAATTCCTAATTATTTTCTATAGGCTCCCAGGTACAAATTAACCTTTACAGGTTTTCACAAATACTGTGTAAAATCTTCTGTTACAAAAAAAAAAAGAAGCAGAGTCTGCTAAGTTCATGAAAGCAAGTTGATTCTGAGTACTGAATTGATTTAGAGTTTTCTCTGTGGTTCAGTCTCTCAGTCGTGTCCAACTCTTTGTGCCCCATGGACTGCAGCACACCAGGCTTCCCTGTCCTTCATGTTCTTCACTGTCTCCTAGAGTCTGCTCAAAGTCATGTCTATTGAGTCGGTGATGCCATCCAACCATCTCGTCCTCACAGTTTTCTTAACTTGCATTTAATTACAGAGATAACATGCAGTGTAAACAAGGCTATAATTTATTCCAGGACAAATAATTGGCACATTGTGTTGTGTTGTTTTCTAACAAATTGTTGAGATGTATCTTGTTATGCTTTAAACTTTTCTTGGTGTTCTCGAAATAACCCACTTGCATACACATTGATGACTGTGCATCTGTTTCTTCCACAAGCCTTTTCCATGACGGCATGTCTTCCCAGGCCTGGCGGGAAGTTGCTTCACCCATTTGAGTCCAGGAGCCCAGACCATGCATCTCTGAACTAGATGAAAGGGCTGCCATCGAAATTCTCCGAGTGCCTGATAGGGTGTCCCGCTCTCTGCCTCATGTCGTTAAGCACCTTCCTCCAGGGAGGGGCCAGTCTTTCTGGTTATTCTAAATGTGAAGGTGACAAGAGGTGGGACAGTCCAAAAGCCACAGGAGTGTCCCATGGAAGCAGCAACAGTGGTCAGGACTCGTTTTTATTCCTTCAGACACATCTCTGATTTCTCTCCCGAAGTCTGAACTACAGACTCCCGGTCAGTCATCCCTGCCTGGGGAGTCTGCAGAAAGCCCTAATTGTGCTGCAGTATATAACAGTTTTGCAGTCTTTAAAAAAAAAAAAATGCTTGTTGGGGACTGGCATGAAACCTCTAAACTCATTTTATCGGCAGCCTGAAAGGGGCTCTGAGCCACAGGTCCTGGAGGTGAAAAGTTAATGTTCTGGCTCCCGCTTCCAGCAGTTTCTCCCGTGCCATGGCAGCGGGGATGTTCTCTAGCTCTTTTACAGTCTGATCTGATCCTGCTGAAGATTTTTTTTTGAAGTCATAACAATAAAAATGTTCTTGTGTCACTCTGTCCTTGAAATAGAATGCCAGTTAATTCACACTCGTGTTTGTTGCAGAGAAAGCAGCAGCTGCCAACATCGATGAAGTGCAGAAGTCAGACGTATCGTCTACCGGGCAGGGGGTCATTGACAAGGATGCACTGGGGCCGATGATGCTGGAGGTATTTCACCCTGCTGTTGATCTTCCCAGTATTCCGTTTAATCTTTCAGTGAATGCTGCTGTATTTAAAATGGACCACCAAGAAGGTCCTACTATATAGCACAGGGAACTCTACTCAATGTTATGTGACAGCCTGGAAGGGAGGGGAGTTTGAGGGAGAGAACAGATACATGTATACTTATGGCTGAGTCCCTTGGCTGTCCACCTGAAACTATCACAGCATTGTTAATTAGCTAAACTCCAATCTCAAATAAAAAGTTTAAAAAAAAAAAATTCACTTTTAAGTGAATATAATTTAAGGCTAATCCACATTTATTTTTCACTCTTAAGATGGAAGTACTGCTGACCTCTTGAGCTTACTAATATGTATCTAAAATTTACTCCTGGTTCCAGCTTACATACCTTTCAGATTGATAATGTAGAATTAAATTAACTAGATTAGAATATAAATTTGACCAACTTTAAGTGCTTAAAGTTCATTAAAAAATGAATGCTTGAGCATTCATTTTACAAGCACTCATGTTCACATGTCCTGTTAAATTCTGTGATACATTGTGTTTTGAAATGTTGCCAGAATTCTTAGATTTTCACCTGTGCAAGTACAGATAATTATGTATACAGGCTAAAATTTGAGAACCAAATGGAGGTTTACACTTTTTATTTATGCTACATGAATCTAGATTATTGATTTCATGAAGACAAAAATTGAAGTAATATTCAGAACTTTTAAGATAAGCATCACTGCAATGGGTGATCTTAACTGCCATTTCTTTTGGGGGGGGCCAACTTTTTTTTAATTGGAGTATGATATGTAATTGTTTTACAGTGTTGTATTAGTTTCTGCTGTACCACAGTGTGAATCGGCTGTGAGTGTACATATATCTCCTCCTTCTTGATTAACTGCCATTTCTTTATTAACTTTAGGAGTTTTCATGACCAGACTACTATCTAGAATTTGTTAAGTCCCACTTTCTTATTTTATTAACCCAGTACAGTATTAAGCATCAGATTCTTTGCTATACCTATTCCAAAATTAAAATTCAGGATGTAGGCTATGGTAAGATGAGGGGAAAAAAATGTCAGTGAATATATAACAAGAAGCAGAGGAGCCCTGAGACATAAATTATGTCAGTTCTCAGGATAATTTACTCTGCTGATGATATAATGAGATTGAAAATTATCACATGGCCAGAAGGTCTGCAGCATTGCCATTGTAGAATTGCTTCACTGGCAGCGCCGCACATATAGAAGAAATTAGGATTTTTAAAGCAAAGATAACCAGTTGGCGCATAAGATGATTTTTATTTTTAGAAAGTCTAATTCTGTGAAAATCTACTGTATAATGGGGCTAGGGAGACACAGAAAAAAATGTAAAGATTGTCTGACCCAGTCTTTATTTTTAGAGATGACAAAATTCAGCGCTTGGGACTACCCTGCTGACCAAAAGACTTTACAGGACCCTATGTTGGGCCCTGCTTATTTCTCTTTCATCACTGGCTTGAAAACACGTAATGACAATTTTTAGAGAAAAAGTGAAAACAGACTTAACCTGATTTTCCAGAGTTGACAAGGCACTGGAAGGCCAGAGAGTGCTGCTTCCTACTTGGTTCTTAGAAGCAGCTGAGAAAACCCTTAACTAGGTGGACTCTTAGAATTCGATGAAAGAACTGGAAACAAAATTCATTTGGAAATGATGGGGAATTTTAAATATTACAGTTAGGAAAATCCGGTATACCTGTGTTTATTACTTACATTGGGGATGACTTAAAGTAGGGTGGAAACTCTTGGGAAGATTTTCAAGGCTTCTAAAAAGAGATGCTGGCAATAACCACAAGGCTGTGACTCAAGCTCTCTGAGAGCAAGCTCATTAATTGCAGAAATCAGATTGCTAGATGTCAGCGGGTCTTATCTCATAAGATCAAATCCACATTTTCACTGTTGCAAAATAGTCTTCTGAGAATTCAGTGCATTGAGCAAAACACCTGTGTAGCAGGACTTCAGTGCTAAACATGTGAGAGATAATGCTTTGAATCTAGAGACTTAAGGTTTGAATTTGCATCTTTTCCCTGTTAACATGTAATAATTTAAACAGAGAAAACTTGCTCTCATTGAGCCATTCTAGGCATAGATGCACACTCATGCTTACATCATAGCATAGTAGTTGCTAGGCAACAAAACTAAATGTCAGGTTTTTTCATGACAGCATATCATAGTAAGCTTTAAGAAAACAAATAGTTTTATAAGGTGAAAGAATTTCATCTTTCCACTATATCTTTACCATTGTATAAAGCAGTAGGAAGCCACGTGCACTTCCAAAAGTGACCCGTAGATAATATTATCATGAGAATCCCTGTTGAAGGTATATTTAAAGCTGTGAGTTTAAAAGAACACTTAGTACATAACTAATCAACTGACTTACTTCCTGACCTCCCTCCCCACATACCCCATATACACATGTGCACACACTCACACAAGGTTTCCAACAGTTGATGCCAACCTATCATGGAAAGCTATTTACACAGTCTTGCTTTGGCTTGCACGTTGTTTACACCAATGGGAACAGCACAATGAACATTTAAGAAGAGCTTAAAACAAAATGGTGTCTGTTATGTGTGTGTGTATACATATATGTACACATATACATACATACACATATGTATATATTTTAAGAGCTTTTTATTGGTACCTTGTGGTCGGTTCTAATTTGAGAGAGTGTGTAGTTTTGTCATGAAAATAGAATTAAAGGTGAAATATTTCAAAGAAAGCTCACAGAATAAGAGCCTGTTAAATAATAACTTGAGGAAAAAGTAAAACACTATGCCTCAGTCATGCACATTGTTATATTGGTGTGTCCATGAAACATCCATGTGAAAAACCAGTAAATACACAGCCTGAAGAAACTGGCATGAACTGGGTGGACCCCTTGGCCCTGATCCAGGGAATGCCTGGTCACTATCAAGCCTCATCCAGTCCTAATCTCTCCCTGATCCATAAAACAGCTCTGGCAAATGAGCATCAAAAAGGGAAAGGAGGCAGAACTAAGAGAAACTCACTGAGCGCCCAGACTTTGCATTGTCCAACAGCTGTGACAAGTCAGCGCTCTAGGTCAACACTGGGGAGAACTCTGCCACCTGGGAATCAAAGCACAAGCTTTGGAGGCAGTCCACCCGGATTTGTATCCCAGCTCTGGTTGCAAGAGCTTGGGCAAATCACTTACCCTCTTTGAGTCTCAATTTTTCCTTCTTCTGTAAATTGACAAAGGGAAACCATTCCTTCCAGAATTGTAAATGTTAAAATGACCCAGTGGGAAATTCCCTCGCAGTCCAATGGTTAGGACCCTGTGCGCTCACTGCCAAGGGCCGTGGGTTCAATCCCTGGTCAGGGAAGTGAAATCCCACAAGCTGCACAGCACAGCCAAAAAAATAAATAAGTAAAAATAAAATGACACAGTGTGTTTAAGGCTCATTAAATGTGTCGATATAATGATAGCAAAGTGAACCATGCACCCATCACAGGAAAAATGCTCTTGCTCTCTGGGTGATTTAGGAACCTACATCTTAACAACTTGGAGAATAAAGAAATACAGCCAGGCACAGTTAGTTAACTTTCTTTCCCTCGGGGTTAGAAACCTAAACCCCAAGGCCCTGTGTAGTCTCAGCCAGAGGTCCCCAGGAAGACGGGTTTGTCGCATCAGACACACACTTCCCAGAACCTTCCCCCATGACACCAGACAATCAAGGATTGGCGTTGCTTAAAAAGATCTGAGATCATTTTCAGTTCTTTCATTTAAGACTTGGCAGCTTGGCAAAATTTTCTGATTTTTTTTTTCCTTGGCATTTATCCTAAAACTGTGGGAAATTACCAGTGACTTCTCCCTCGCATTGTATTCCATGAGGAACTACACCAAGGAAAAGTAATAGCTCTGAACTGGATCAGTAGCATACGAGTTGTTCTCCCCCTTGCGGAGTACATCCATCTCATTCGGAAAATACAGATAAATGCCTGCATACTCTTAACGTAGCAGTAATTATCTCCTGATAAAGTAACAGAATGAGTGTTTGTCATTTAGTTTATGACAAGAAACCCTGATGTAGGCTCTGTCCCATTTTCTAAGATGGAATCATCTCACCAAGAAAAATGTGTTTGTTGTTTCTGAATGCGAGGAGAGGTGGGAGAGAGATCTCTTCTTCTCCATGAGGGAATCATGTTTCCCTTAAAAGGACCATTCCCTTCATAACAGTTGCACGTGACCGTCCGCTGCAGTCTTTCTAACAGAGTTTGTGCCTCTTCCCGTAGGCCCTTGACGGGTTCTTCTTTGTCGTGAACCTGGAAGGCAACGTTGTGTTTGTTTCAGAGAATGTGACACAGTACCTAAGGTATAACCAGGAAGAGCTGATGAACAAAAGTGTCTATAGCATTCTGCACGTTGGGGACCACACTGAATTCGTCAAAAACCTGCTGCCAAAGTCCATAGGTAAACGAATGTCCTCCGGGTCTCCGCTCACCACCCCACACCACCCCACCCCCACATACATCGTCTTGGCCGGCGGGAGGTGAAACAGACTCTTTTCTGTCAGTCAGGGATAACAGTAACTGGGGAGTGTTGTAAGAGATGCTTGTGTTAAATGTTTTAAGCTTAGAAGTCATGGAGAAAAGCCCATCTGTAGATATTGGTCTATGAATGATCGTTTTGACCCTATATTTAAAGTAAGTGAAAGGACTTCAGATGGAAAGCAGTATATGGCAACTATTTTCATGGGGTTTGTTTGGTGATTTTTTTTTTCAAGACAGTGCCCAATTGCCTCCCACCCTACCCAGTGCCAGCCGACTCTGTTTGTCCTTTTTCTCCATGACCACTTAAGAAGTAGAAGGTCACGAGAAGCTTGAGATTGAGTTTATTTTGAGTCCCGGCTTGTGAAGAGTATGATGTGGGTGTATACGACGTTCTAAAAATAAAATGTGAAGGAACAAGTGGTGTGTCGCGGTTCGGATGCTCTCAGCCTGGGAGCCCGAAGTGGGCTCTTTGGCTTCACAGACTCTCATGGCTCTGCAGGTGACACGGCTGTGTACTGCCTCCTTCCCCACCCACTGCTGCCCCTTCCTGCCCTCCTCATCTTGACCTGGAGATGCTGTCCAAAAGCGTCCGTGATTATAAAGGGCCATATTTTAAAGTGGGTGGTTCACTGTATGGGCCCACCTCAGTGGCTGCTTGGGGAGCATAACTGTTCCCACTCACTAAATGCTCTTTTTTAATATTCTCACTTAAACTGATGATGCTAAGAACATCTTCATGGCTAAAAAGAAGTGCATATTTTAGTAGAGAATAAAGTCAAGTCCTGAGTTAGCAAATGTTTTTGTTCCTTTTCTTAAAACTGTTTATACTGGCTGGTCTCATTGTCACCACAGTAAATAGGAAAAGGCCCTTTCACATTCCGTTATGGCTAGCTCTTCTTTTAATAGGATAAACCCTTTGTTTAAAGTGACTGCAACAGTAATACAAAATGTGAGATCCTTCTATTATATCCTGTAGTAAATGAACAAGAAAATGGGATTTCTTGTTTCAAATAACTAGTATTTTCAAATCTCTTCAGTAATTTTATGACTTCCTCAAAGGACCTGTACTTGTTAATTCAATATTATTATTTATTCACTTGTCTAAATAGCTCTCTGCCTTACATTATATTGTATTTTTTTATACTTTCAAATTACTTATTAACCTGAGTTAATAAGAGGTCTTTTTTCCTTTGATTACTCTATGTAGTCTCCTTTATGTAAATAAGCTTTTAAGAATATTGATGGTAAAATAAACTTTTCAGATGTCTATATAAAGCTAGCTGTGGTTCCTTCAGTAAAACAGTTTCTTGCAGTTAACTTGATATTTCCTTTTTCTCTCTAGGATTTGTTTCCTTCTTTCCGTCTCTGCAGCCCAGTGTCTGTGGGGTTAGCACTGTGGGACCTAATTGGTCCTTCAAATGTTTTCTAGCTAGTGACTTTTGAGAGTGCTTTGCTTATCTTATGACTGGCCCGTTTTTATTTCTCTTTTTGGTTTCTCTAATGCATCTGAAAAAAAAACATGTCTTTCTTCTCTTACATCACCTTTTTCTTGAATTAATATATAAGTTTAATATATTGGTATTAAATTCCTAAGTATTGATAAGAAAATAGAAGACATAGTATAGTAGTATTTCACTGAAAGGGAATAAATGACATTAGCAGTGTATTCTCAAGATTATTTCAGTCTTAATGAAGAAAAAAGATACAGCCCAATTACAGATTATACACTTCAAATTTTGGTGAAGTTTTAGGGAAGAGGGGTCAGTAAGAAGCAACAGGACCTCAAGCCTTGGGGCAGGAGTACATGTGGGTAGGAGACGTGGAGACGTCCTGGCCTTAAGACGAGGTAGCAGGTGCAGAGATGTGCATGTGGGACCGGGGAGGGACAGTGACGGGGGCAGGTCTTGTGCTCAGCAACGTGAAAGGTCCAGCTGGATGGGTAAGAGGGGGCTGGTGAGAAATCAGGGCCTGAGCTCGGAGGGAAAGGGTCCGGGTGAAGACTAACCAGTGTGATAGACATTTGAGATTCCCACGAAGTTTCCCAAGAATTCACCCAGTCATTCTTCCCCCTATAGATTTCGAAGTTACTTAGAAAAGTGTAAACACCATATGAAAGTAAAATCACTGCGTGTTTCCTACCCTGTTTTGATAACTTGGCAGAAGCCAGTCTGACACTAGTTTCTTCACCCTGTTGGCTTGCTTTTGCCTTTTGCTCAGTGAACGGGGGAGCTTGGTCCGGCGAACCTCCCAGGCGGAACAGCCATACTTTCAACTGTCGGATGCTGGTAAAACCTTTACCTGAGTCAGAAGAGGAAGGTCATGATAACCAGGAAGCACATCAGAAATACGAAACTATGCAGTGCTTTGCTGTCTCTCAACCAAAGTCCATCAAAGAAGAAGGAGAAGGTAGGGGCCACTTCTCTTATGTTAGTGTCATGTATTCCTGTGCTACTTCTTTCACACTTAATAATCTGAAACTAGAGGCCGCACAAAGGAAAATATAGAGGCAGTTCCTTTGTTCTTTTCACCTACTCAACAATTCTTGTGCTCAGTTTAATTATCAAGTCTTTAAAACTGCACTATCCAATAGAATTTTCTGCGGCGAGGGCAGTGTTACGTGTCTGCAGCGTCCAGAACAGCCACCACTAGCCACGGGTAGTTGTTGAGAATCTGAAATGTCAGTAATGCAACTGGGGACCAAATTGTCTATTTTGTTAAGTCTTCATTTAAATACCCCGTGTGGCTAGCAGCTACCCTGCCAGAACAATTCCACTAGTATTGAACCTCTCAGGGATCCTAGGCATCTCTGAACATCTGCAGCAAGGTCCAAGCCACACCTTAGAAAACACCCATGGTACAAAGAACATCTTTTGTATACTTCCGAGGGATTAATGAATTTTGTGTGGTTTGTCTATGGATGCTGCATCCAGAATAAGAGAGGATGGAGATGGGAGTGGGAGTGGGAGACGAGTTCCAAACTGTAAGCTCTTAGGCGCTTCCTTTTAAAGAGATACTGATATAGTGTCCACCCCTATGCCTTCTGAGGAGATTGCTCTACACCTCTGAGACTGTCACTGTCTACGATATGGGACAGTGCTGAATATGGCCTCCTGTGTGTGTAGCAGAAGGGAAAGAGCCGAGGCCCGTCAGTCAGTAGAAACTTTGCGGGCTTTATAATCAGACAGGCCAGGTCCTACATCAGCTGCATATCAGCGCTGACTGTGGGCAAGCTTCTCAACCTCTCTGAACACCCACGTATTCTCTTAACCAGTGAAATCAACAATTCCAGTATCACAGTGTAATAAGGATTAAATGAGCATGCCTGTACCATGATTGGCATAGATATTTAATCCTCTTTTCAAAAAATATGTAAGTAATTTTTAATTTAAATTTTATTGGAAAGGAAGTAATTGAGCTGTCACAGATGATACATAGTTTTCAAAATTAAATTTTTACGTAGAGATGGAATGTCAAGCTGTTTTATTCTCCTGTATGCAACAGAGTAAGTGCTGCTAATTCATCTGTAATATTCTAAAGCCATATTCTATAGCTAAGCTAATTTATGGTTTTGTGCTGTATATGTCAACATGTTTGTCCGTTTAAAATCTGATTCTGAATGTTTACATAGTATAGCATAAGAGTAGGGTTTCTGAGCCATGGTGCACTCATGTTCAAATCCTCACTTCCCCAAAATTTTATTTGATGTTGGGTAAGTTACTGAAACTTCATGCTTTGGCTTCTCCTCTGTTAAGTGGAGATAATGCCAGTGCCTGCCTCATAGAGTTGTTAAGAGGATTAAATGAATCAGTAGCCTATAAAGCAGCTAGAAAGATGTCTATCTCATAGTAAGTGCTCAAAAATTTAGCTTTTATTATGTTGAAGATGAGGATTACATTTATGTTTGTGATACTATTATTGGATATGTTTAAAGACATTCTTTCCCAAATTTAAAATCATAAATCAGTGACATAAGGTATGAAGAGACTTTTTTTTAATCAACCTTTTATCCAGCACTTTTGAAATTGAAAGGGCTTGCAGTGTGCTCTGCGTGTTACAAGATAAAACACATCCTCCCTGATCTCCAGAAGTGAACACAGACACATAAAACAGTTGAAGTAGGGTAAGGAATAAATGCTTAGCATCAGTTGTGTGAGATCCTAGCCATGGCCAAGAAACTAAACTTGAGACACACTGCATTTTCTAGGATTTGTTCTCTGAATCTGAGTCTAGACTCTTTATATACTTTGTTTTAAATTGCATATTGCCATTGTAGGAGCATCAACATAGTTCAGGAGAACGTATATCTAGTTTTCCTATATCTTAATGAACCTAAAACTCAAAGAGAAAACCCTTGACAGTTTCAGTTGTCATCATTTGTAGGCTTTATTAAGAATTCAGCTGGTTGTTAATATCAGCCAGTTAATAAGAACGGGTTCCATTCATTTCCACCACTGGGGAGATGCTTTCGGATGGTCACCTGTAGTATAGCAGATGCGCATTCATCGTGTGTCGTGTGGCTTCAGCAGTTTATCCTCAGCTCCCCATATCTCAGCCTCCCCCAGCTGCTTCCCACTCCAGGTGAGGACCAGAGGTACATAGTGTCTCGTTGCTCTCTCCCTTACTGACCTACAAGGTTGTGCTGTCATAAGTGCATTTGATTTTGTTTGAAACACTACAAAAGACTCCTATGATAACCATCAATGTATGTGATTGAAGATTTGCAGTCCTGCTTGATTTGTGTGGCTAGAAGAGTTCCCATGAAGGAGAGACCAGCTCTTCCCTCATCAGAAAGTTTCACTACTCGCCAAGATCTCCAAGGTAAATTTTCTCAGCAGAGAAGGGCAAAGAAATCATTCTAGAATACTTAGGTGTTTGTCAATGCAAAGAATGGTCTAGAAGCTGATGAAGAAGCTGAGCACAGCAGCTGCTGCTGGGGCAGAAGCTAGAGGTGGGGTGGTGGGGGGACACTTCTTCTCACCTTCTACCTTCCTGGTCCATGCACTTACGCTACCTATTCCTAAAGAAATCAATTTTTATCTTTTTAAGATTTAACTATTTCTCTAAAGAATAGATCAGTGTGTAGGTCAAATGCTCACTGTTGTTTACTAGGCAAGATCACGTCCCTGGACACTAGCACCATGCGGGCAGCCATGAAGCCAGGCTGGGAGGACCTGGTGAGGAGGTGCATCCAGAAGTTCCACGCACAGCACGAGGGGGAGTCTGTGTCTTACGCAAAGAGGCATCATCACGAAGGTAACGATCTCTCAGTGATACTTCTCTTGAAGTTCATCTTGCTGATGAGCACTCTCTCTGCAACAGTGATTCCTGAACCCACCCTGGGGGCTTAGATCTGGTGACTCTTGCCCAGGACTGTCGCCATCTGAAGGGGAATTGAATAGGAGGAACTGTAGGGTTAAGAGCGTGATGAAGGAAGTCAAATTGAAGATGATAACCTCTCACAAAGGCAGATGAAAGGGAATGAGATCATTTTCTTCAATGCTCTGGCTTTTAGACATGTAAGACGGTGCTCTCAGGTCCCCTCTAATAGCCAAAAAGAAAAAACCACCTGAATCATAAGGATACTGTGAAAATAAGAATGAAAGGAAATTTGCAAGAACAGGTGAATTCCTGGTAGAGGTGACAGTGGGATCCTGAGGCCCACTGCCGCCACCACCTTCCAGATGAAGTCTAAAAAGAGACGTCGCTTCTAGAAAGAGATGAAGTCACTTGTCTGGGGTCATACAGTTGGTTAATAGGACACCTGGAGCTCAGCCCACAATGTCAGAGTCGTCTTTCAGTAATAACAGCAGCTCTCTCTGAGCTCCTGGTCTCTGCCCTGGCATTGGCCCCCTTCCTGTGGGCCGCTTGATCCCCACGGTCCACCCAGGGACGTGGGTGTTTGCCTCCCACGCTGTCGATGGGGAACTGATGCAGGTGACACGGACCCAGGAGCCTTTGATTAGAAAGTGTGAGCCCTGGAGGGACCTGAGGGTCGTCCCGGCCATCGCTCCACCTCACTACTTCCACTGCTGTTCTGCAGCGTCACTTTTTCTCAGGTGCATTCTGGTCTTTTGCTAAATTGGCGAGAAGAAAGGAAAAAAACATCCTTTCTTTAGTGCTTATTAAGGACTCCATCGGGGAGGGAGATACTTTTCACTTCCACCCTTCTGACCCTTCTCTCGTGGGCCCCGCGTGTCCTGGTTGGGGCACTTGGTTACCAGCATGGATTCCATCAGAGCCACGCTGCCTTTGAGGTACGGGGCCCTGTGCTTTGTAACTGAGTTTGGCAAATTGTCTCCAAATTTGCAGAAAATTTTATAACTCAGTATTGAAAATGCAGTTTTAGTTTGTCATCTTCCATCTAAGGTGCATCCATGACTGTTGTTGCTGTTCACTTGCTAAGTCACGTCCGACTCAGATCTCACGAACAGCAGGACACTAGCCTGCCCTGTCCTGCACTATCTCCTGGAGTTTGCTCAGACTTTTGTCCGTTGAGTCAGTGATGCCATCCAGCCATCTCATCCTCTGTCGCCCCTTTCTCCTCCTGCCCTCAATCTTTCCCAGCATCAGGGTCTTTTCTAATGAGTCGGCTCTATGCATCAGGTGGCCAAAAAGTTTTGGAGCTTCAGCTTCAGCATCAGTCCTTCCAGTGAATATTCAGGACTGATTTCCTTTAGGATTGACTGGTTGAATCTCCTTGCAGTCCGAGGGACTCTCAAGAGTCTTCTCCAGCACCACAGTTTGAAACTCTGGCATTTATCAATAGTGTTTGTATGTTAAAAAGTTTATGCTTTTAAGATTGCTTATGAAAAAATACAAGTCATGGTAAATAACCTGTATTTTTTTTTCATCCTGTTTATCCTTTTTATCTTCTTCATCCACATTTCTTAGAAATAAGCACTAAATCCAACCATTTGTGTCTTCCAGCATTTTTCTTTAAGTGCGAAAGAAAAAGAGAAAATAAAGATGCCACATTTGACAGAAATAAATAACTTACCTGCCATTTCACTAGATCTGGTTTAAAATAAAAAAAAACAGTAACAAAGAATAAGAAATCCCCCAGCAACCGTGTTCAGGGTCCTTGGGCTCTGAGTAGCAATGCCCCATGTTTAATCCTGTGGCTTCCTGAACTCCTTACACAAGGGTTTACACATATGTACTAGGCACAGCGCTAGGTTTAAACAGAGGGGACCCACTGAAAGGAAACTCTACCATGTATAAAATGCATTTCATCCAAGTGTATGAAATAAGTTGGATTGCAGGTAATCATTAGTATTGAATAAAAATCTACCAGAAGACTTTGTTTACATGGAGGAGCTTCCTGAATGTGTTCAGGGGCTTGCTGACACAAATCTGCTCAGTGGAAGTTCTTGATGTAGACGAATGGTAATGGAAAATCTCAAAGGATCACTGCCAAGGTCGGATAAAATTCTGAAATTATAAGCCACTGGAAATACGAATCCTATTATAAAAATGGTATTCCTGCTGCCGTTGGCTGGCATACTGAGTATGGAAAGCCAGATGCGCATATGTACAGTAATTTGTTTCCAGTACTGCCACTTCAGAGGAATCATGCAACAGTTGGTAGCAGAAAGTGATACCTAAATACTCTGTGTCCCTACCTGGAACTGAGCAGGGGGTTTACCAGGGAAATTGCTCAAAGTGAAATTTTACCAACAAGTCTGAATCTTCATTGTATGTCAGTACCTGCTCGTGTGTGTGTGTGTGTGTGTGTGTGTGTGTTTCGGTAATTTCGTGGAAT